>NC_073230.2:79760000-81001666 GCF_029281585.2 Gorilla gorilla gorilla
AGGACTGCTTTGTTTTAGCTGGACCTAGAGGTTTAAATCACAAGACGGCTACTGGATTCCCTTCTCCTCGACCCCCTCATGGCCACCACCACTAGCCCTCTGTAGGAGGAGAACTTCACTGAGCACCTGATTACCTGTTCTCGCTTTAGGATTAGATCAAGATAGGACAGAGAGGTTGTTCATTTGTAGGCTTGTTGCCTTACTGTAGGAGTAGTTGGATTGAGTCAAGCCATCCTTTTCCTTGGGAAACAGGCCCCTGCCGCTTTAAGTGGAGTTGCTGGGTAATCGTTCCGCTCGGTTGCATAACCAGAAAGGGATGTGTCAGGACTGGGACCTGCAGACAGCGAAGGCTTCATTAAAACGCTCGCAGAGACCTAGACAGATGAGTGGTCTCCAGTTGGAGTTCTTTCCATCTTCCCCATCTGTTCACTGCAGTTTTAATTAAATCTACTGAGATTATTTTTGGCCTTCTCCAGGAACAGAAAGCCAGCCTGTGCCAATGTCCACTCGTTTCTGTGCTTTACTGCCAGCCACTAATGAGCAGGCACATGGGGCATCCCTGCCTGTGTGCACCCCCTTCCTTTGCCAGCCATCATGAGTTGCTAATAGGGTAGGAACTAAAAGTGCCAAGCCCAGGCCTCTCCACCTTCTCCCACCTCCACCCCCACCCTCAGCCCCACCTTGGTGCTAAAGAAAGCCAGCTAATGAACGATTCCACTTGTGGTTAGCTAGCTAATGGAAATGACAGGCTTCAAATAACCTTAAAGCATGCAGCCCCAATGCTTGTCTGTCTGATCAGGGCCCTTCTGCTGGCACCTGACACTTTCAATACCATAATGGCATTCACATGCATTCTTTTTGAATGCTGTCATATAGCAAGACCTTTCTTCTCTTCGTTTGCTGGGAGGATGCCTGGCAAAGCTATTAAGTCTGTGATGGGAATGACAGTTAACTGCGGGCCTGTCAGTCCCACTTTGGAAGTCAGCACATCCTTATACCCATTAGGAGCATATCATAGGAACTTCAGAAATAACCTGCTGCAAGATACCATCAGGTTGTTGCGCTGCCTGCAAACATACCACCCAACGAGCTTTGCACATCATTCTGCCCTGCCTCTCATTAAGGGTCTGGTTTGTTGATATTTGGTAGATATTTGATTTCTGAATTTCAGATTGGGACATAGTAATTACTTCTGGAAGGTAGCATGGCTGTCCCCAGGTAGTTGGCGGGTGGTGGTTCTTCCTATTTATGGTCAGTGCTTCATGGATTTGAGGACTTCTGTTAGTTGGGTTTCTAAGAGAAGTTGTGTCTTGGAATCCACTTCCCTAATTGACCCCCTAGGTTTCCAAAGCAGACTCTAGGCAGATGTACATTTTTTACTGCACTTGAGTCCCAAATTCTGGCCTAATCACCAACACCAGTGCACTGGGCAGGACTGTGAGTGACCCTCAGTTTCCCCTCTTGCCCCAAGTTCAAGGCCTACAAGAGACCCATCTGAGTGGCCCACCCTCCTCTGCGCTCCCTAAGAAGGAAAGGGGTCAAAGAGAGGGATCCGAGTGGTCCAGAGCAACTGCTGCCCCTGCTGAGCTGTGTTTATAACTTCTCATTCCTCCCACTGATAGTCTCACCCCTCCACAGTGATCCCTTGCTCTGTTCTTGAAGACTCCATTTTCATTGACCCATATCAGCACTTGCATTTTGGGGTTGATGTTGTGGAACCTAAACAATTAGAAGGTTGGACTTAGAGCTTTTAGAGTCTTGATTTGTCCATACATACAGCTTGACTTTCTGCTAAGACACACGCTTCCACTCCTAACCAGCAACCGAGAATCAACATCTTCTGTGTAATTTCCAGGAAATGCCTTTCAAACTCACTGCCATTAGGTAGCTCTCCAAACTTCACTTAGAGGAACAGTGTTTTAGACGGATTCCAAAAATAGGAATAAGTGCAGTCCTTTTTCTCTAGATTGGCATTTTCTGAAATGTTTCCTGGAATAGTCTTTTCGTAATATATTAATAGACGCCACTAGGATAAAGGATTTTGTTTGAAAAGTGTTGGATTAGATCAAATTAAGCAAAGCAGTGGAGAGGGCAATACTATGCTGTGTTACCAAACAGCTTTGACCACAGAACACCTAGGAACATTTCATAGATCCCTTGGAACACAGTTTGGGAAATGCTACTCCAGAGGATCTGGAGTAAGACAAACCAGCAGAGAACCAGAGTTAGCCTTTCTGGTATTCCAGTTTAGAACAGCACCATATGCTCTGCAGATAGAGGCTCTAATAACCCTATGACACCAATGCCAGGACTTTTGAATGAATGAGTAGAAAAAAAATATTATTTAGTGTGCTATGTGTTGTTTTGCTTATGTAGATCCTTGGGAGAAATAACACTCTGATTGCAGAGTTAGGAATAATTGAGCCTTTTTTGAAGAGTTGGTTTTCCTTTTATCTTGCAACCCCCATGAACTGTGCAACTGCTTAGCTTCCCATCATCACCGTGGCTGCTGGAAGCCTAGAGCCAGCTTGCTGGCCCATCTGTTATAAATAAGTGGTTAAGTGATGGGCAGACTTCATTCCCAGCTCCACTGTGCATACCCACATGGTTTATTTTTCCTTCTTTTCTACCAATAATTTTAAAAATCCTCCCCCCTCCCTGTTATCTTTTAAAGGTACCCTAAATCCTTTTGGTCCTTTAAGGTACTTTCAATCCTTTATCCTTTTGGTCCTTTAAGGTAACTTAAATCCTTCGGTGTAGGGAATAATATGTAAGTGATACATAACATTACCTGTTACCAGTCTTAGCTACTTAATTGATAAATTGACATTGGCTTGTCTGAGATTATTGTCATTTTGGGTTGATCAACAAGGTTGATGAGCAGTTGATGTATAGCCACAGCTATGGCAACAGTTTCTTAGTTTCAGAACATACCATGTGTTTTGTCTGGAGACTCTCTAATCACTGAAACATGAAAACAATTTACTAAGCTATGTTTTTTTCCCCAACTGTAGCAACATCATAAAGCATTTTTGTTCATATGTGTTTTATTGTTTTTTTTTATTTTTTTCTTTATTTTTTTTTATTTTTTGAAATGGAGTCTTGCTCTGTCGCCCAGGCTGGAGTGCAGTGGCGTGATCTCAGCTCACTGCAAGCTCCGCCTCCCAGGTTCACTCCATTCTCCTGCCTCAGCCTCCTGAGTAGCTGGGACTACAGGCGCCCGCCACCACGCCCGGCTAATTTTTTGTATTTTTAGTAGAGACGGGGTTTCACCATGCTAGCTAGGATGGTCTCAATCTCCTGAACTTGTGATCTGCCCACCTCGGCCTCTCAAAGTGCTGGGATTACAGGCGTGAGCCACTGCACCTGGCCTTTTGTCCATATGTGTTTTGTCCTCAGTAGATTCCTAGTAGAATATGAAAATAATTTGCAGAAGATATCCTAGAAAGTTAGAGCTAAAAGGGACCTTAAAGATCATCTAGTCTAGAGATGGCAAATAAGTTTCGATTGTCCTGCTATCTATGGTTTGTTAGTTGGCTGCCTGGAGGCTTGTATTGAAGATTCTGGGCCATGAAGGCATCAAAGGCTAAATCGATTAGTGATGTCTGCCATGAGCATGCCATGAAGGCAAGGAAGTGTGCACGCTGCACATTTTCTGTCCCTAGTTTCTCCCTTTTGACCAATGAAATCACCTGAGACAGAGGTGGCACTAGAAATCACATGTCTTTATTCTAAGTCCAGGACTCTTTGTAATCCCATCTTGCTGAAGTAATTATTTTTCTTCCAACTATAAACATTAGTAAACTAGAGCACCAAAACAATATGCTTCTTCTAGATTTGCCATTGAGTTCACTGTAAAGTGAAATACAAAACCTAGAATCAGTCCCCCTCTTCATTATTTTTCCCAACTTCTGATATAGTTAAGGAACGAGGCCTGTTCTATACTGGGACCTACCCAAATTTTTCTTGTTTATACTTAGCCATATTATCATGATTTGGTTTTTTTTAATTAAGACTGTTTTGGTAAGACATATTCTCCAGCAAATTCATTTTCCCTGGGTCCTTCTTTGGTTAAGGATGTTGCTAGCTATAGCCAAACCAACAGGTCTAAGATGCCTAAGTTATATTATCTTTTCTTTTCTTCTTTCCTTTCTTTCTTTCTTTTTTTTTTTTTTTTTTTTTTTTGAGAAACAGAGTCTCCCTCCTTTGCCCAGGTTGGAGTGGTGCAGTGGTGTGATCATGGCTCACTGCAGCCTCAACCTCCCCAGGGTTCAGGTGATCCTCCCACCTCAGCCTCTCGAATAGTTGGGATTACAGGCACATGCCACCACACCTGGCTAATTTTTGTTTTTTTAGTAGAAACAGGGTTTCACCATGTTGGCCAGGCTGGTCTCAAACTCCTGAGCTAAAGCAATCCACCCATCTCGGCCTCCACAAGTGTTGAGGTTGCAGGCATGAGCTGTCATGCCCAGCCTTATATTCTCTTTTCTAAAAAAAAAAAAAAAAAAACATGAAGGGAGGAACATTTTAGAAAAATCAAGTTAGGCAGCTTTGCTATCTCAGTATGCAATGCTGAGAAGTGTCACTTTAACAGACTTAATCCTTTCAAATAATAATTCAAATGAAATTGAGATGAACAGTTTGGCTCTTAAGGACTTTTTTTCTTGAGACAATGGGATTCTTTTTTCTAAGCAATTAATTTGCTAATAAAAAAAATGGTGCTGCCCTGTTCCTTATTTGCTTTGTTTCATGAGAAATCAGGTTGGCAATCTTGTTCACATATTTACCCATGGAACATTCCATTCCATCTCCTTCAATGCTGAAGACATGGGTTTCAAGCCTACCCTGCCCAGGGATAAGACAGAGCAGGTGCAATTAATAAACCATCTTTTCAAGCTTTCCTTCCAGTGGTTTGTAGACAGCTTTCTCCTGACATGAGTCAAGCTATTTAATGTGATGGAATTCATCTTGTAAGGCTCTCTCCATTCAGGCTAAGTGATTGAATTCACAATTCCTCTGATTTAGTGCCTCGTTTGTCACTTTCTTGAGGAGAGGTTTTTGGACCCATTTAGTTGGGAGATTGGCTGGAGCAGGAAGTTGGGGAGAATCTGCCCCTAAGCCACCATTTCTTTCCACTTCAAACATGATTCATAATCAGTCTGGAAGAAGCAGGAAGATAGAGGATGACCAACTGCTCTGAGAAGCAGGCTGCTGTGAAGTTGATTATGTTTGCAGGACAGCCTCTAAGATGTCTTCGAGGCCAGGACACAGACCCTCTAGAAGCTAGCCATTTTAGCCACTTGGGGCTCCACAACACAGTGCCTTCGAACGTAACCAGCACTGACTCGGTGGTGTGCACTGGGCCTCAAAGCACATTCCCATCTCTTATCATTCAGTAGCCCAGTGCCAATTAGAGTGGACGTACTAGACAGTTTCACTCTTGCAACCCTGAAACAGTGGAGTTTCAGGGCTGAAAGCCAGTCTGACTTCATCCTGACCTTCAGCACATGTGCCCTGCGCTGTAGCGTGGCTGCCTGCTGAATGGGAATGGGGTAGGTGTGCTTGTCCCAGCATCATTGACATTCCAGGAGGCTGCTTCCTGCCGGTCCTCCCCCTCACCAGGTACCACGTTTCCTATTAGTTCTTCAGGAAGGAAGGCAGGTCAAAAGGGTGGATGAAGTAGGTCAGAAAGAGGGCAGTCTCTAATAGGAGGGGACACAGACTTATTTACTGGTAGGAATTCTCTCCTGTGGAAAAACAGTTCCGAATTCAGCCTGAGGATACAAGCCCCACCTCTGGAGGTGCTCAGGCCATGAAGGCTGCAGCTGCAGGTCTTCTGTTTGTCAACCTTTTGCTCTTGAGCCGAACACACCAGACTCCCTGCAGAATTGCTTGGGTGTGCAGGGAGAGTCAGGTTATTTTTTAATTGAAAAAGACATTTTTTCTTGAGAACATGGGAACACTACAAACCTTCAAGGCAAATGGAAGAACAAATAGATGTTCCAGTGTCTAGGCCCAGAACAGGAAGTTTTACGTTGTGTTTAACAGATACGACAGGATTTGCAGACGAACTTTAAAGGAGCCCAGGAGTCCGCTGAAAATGTATTTAAAGTTTTGTTTGTGTGCTTGTGCATTTGCCTCAGAAGACGGTTCTTCGCTTTCATCAGATTTTCAAATAGAATCTGTAACCAAAAAAATAGTTGAGGCTGGGTGTGGTGGCCCATACCTGTAATCCCAGCACTTAGGGAGGCCAAGACAGGAGGATCACTTGAGGCCAGGGGTTTGAAGCTAGCCTGGACAACCCAGTGAGACCCCTTTGCTTCAAAAAAAATTTTAAAATAAGGCCGGGCATAGCGGCTCACGCTTGTAATACCAGTACTTTGGGAGGCTGAGGCGGGCAGATCACCTGAGGTCGGGAGTTCGAGACCAGCCTGACCAACGTGGTGAAACCCCATCTCTACTAAAAATACAAAAAAATTTGCCGGGCATGGTGGCTCATGCTCATGAGTAATCCCAGCTACTCGGGAGGCTGAGGCAGGAAAATTGCTTGAAACTGGGAGGCGGAGGTTGTGGTGAGCCGAGATTGCGCCATTGCATTCCAGCCTGGACAAGAAGAGCGAAACTCCGTCTCAAATAAATAAATAAATTAGCCGGGTGTGATGGCATGTGCCTATAGTCCCGGCTACTCAGGAGGCTGAGGTGGGAGGATCGCTTAAGCCAGTGAGTTCTAGGCTATGATTGCACCACTGCATTCCAACCTGAGCAACCTCCAACCTGTTTCAAAGAAAAAAAAATGTTGAGATTCATTGGGCTCTTAACCAGAGACTAACTATGCACATGTCACTTTGGAAATGTATGCTGTTTGTTACCCACCACAGTACTTTCACCCACCTGACCCCCTTCTCCCCATCCAACCTTAGCCTTAACAAAGAACAGACCTGGTTCCTAGTAAGCCATGTTTTCATTCACCAAGGTTTGGGGAGCCTTCCCTGACTATAAAAGAGACTCTGCTATCACTTTTATTTCATCTTAATTCAGGCATTTTTTTAATGCGGTGTAGTTGACTTGTTTCTAAATTCCTTTATATTTTATATTGTTCACACAGTAAAAATGTCTATTTTACCATTCCCCATTCTAATTTTTCATCATTTAGTCAAAGGTGGGGCCAAAATTGAGCTTCAGTCTATGTATAGTAAGGTTTTGTTTCATTTTGTTTTGTTTTCTTTCAACCAGAAGAATAAAATCAGAATTTTAGAGCTTGTCTTACCCAACCCACTTTTTTTTTTTTTTTTTAAACCAGAGATGTTAAGTCGTTTCCCAAGGTCAAACATCTAGTTGGTAGTAGAGGTAATGAGTTGTTTTATTCTTTGCTCTTATCGAAGAAAGGAAATTATAGAATTAATGGAATTTTATGAAGCTGGGGGTTTTCTTTATCGTTATCATTAAAAGAAGGCAGTGTGGTTTTATGAAAGCCTCACACAGGCTGTCTTCTCAGCCCCTTTCAGACCTGCACTCTTTCCTCCATCCACATCCTCTCCCTTCTCCCCCGCCCCAACCTTTCCTTCCACATCAAGCTGAGTATACAAAGCATCCCATATTTCAGGCTGAGGCCTACGGAGTGGGTTCCCACTGGACCCTCTAGCAGCCTGCATTCTCCGACTTGAATGGCTGCATGTGGAGAGTATGTATATTTGTTCAGAGCTCTTGCTTTAAGTTACCCCTTCCCACCACGTTGCCCAAAGAAATAGGAAGGTCAGGGGAAAAGGAAAGGAAAAATACCACAGGTATTTTCCCCTCTGGGGAAGCTTGGGACTCACCACTTCACAGAATTCAAGGTACAGAAGCATCTTTTCATTTAGCAGAAGGCTGCAAAGTGTGGGTAGAATGCTGAGTTTTGTTAATGAATTGCTGTTCATTTCCCTCTTCATCGTTCTTAGTAGCTTTTAGAAAATGTGTCTGCTTTTGACTTGAGCCTTCTACAAGACCAGAGATGTTTCTACAGAGAGCCCTTTTCTTGCAAATAAGAACTCCTTTCACTTTTGTTCATATTGTCCCACCATGTTGCTGCCTTTAAAAAAAAAGTGTTGTATATATAACCTAGATTATGTCCCTGTAAAGTGAGTTTGTAACGACTCCCTCATGAGCTTAGCAAAAGTATGTCTAGACAATTTTTTTTGGCTTTTCCCCCCAAACTTCTTTGGGTTAAAAATAGGGAAGGACTTGTTTTAATACAGTGTAGTACTGTATCTTTAACCTTTTGTCCAAACGCATATTGCCTGTTTAAGTTTTATTTAGAGAAAGTGTGTAACTTATAAACTAGCTCGCTCAGACCTTGGGGCCGCCCCTGGCTGGTCTTCCTGCTGCCCGTGGATTAGCCTAGTCTCCAGAAGTGTTTTACAGGAAGCTTAGGCGGAGGGAAGCACTTAATTATTATCCAAATTTTTCCCTTTAGTTAAGTCTTACGGTAAGATATCCCAGAGATTATATTTTTAGCAACCACTTTAAAGAGACTGGGGAGATTAATTTAAAATTGATAATCGCATGGCAGCACCACAGCCTAACAAGCTCAAGGTCTGCCTTGTGGAGCTGGCTGCTCTCTGGGGACCCCAGTTCAATTCTCTTTGCTGCCAGTTGAAATCAGAAATCACAACCGCAGTGATTAGCAGTGAATTCCCTGATCTCCCTGCCCGAGGCAGAGGGAGAGGGGGCCTGTTTTCTAAGTAGCCAGTCGTTAACTCTTTCATGGGAGGGGCGGAGGCAGAGGAAGTGATTCATGGGTGTGAGGTGGGGCCTAGTAATCTACACCTTCACAGAAACTTCCCAGGTAATGCTTAGAGTCCCCAGCTCTGGGAGCTTCTGTTTTTAGGGGAGTGGTGGAGAGTGAGTGAAGAAAGAGCCTTTTGGGCCCATCCAAGGCTGCCCTCCAGGCACCATGACCGCTGAAACCCGCACCGCACGGCTCAGGCCTCTGCCGAGCAACTCTGTCCTTCTAGGCGAGCCTTTCTTTGTGGAAGAAAGCAAAAAAACCTGCCTTCTGCCCCTCTTCCAGCATTCTTCTTTTAAAAATGGCCTCTGGCTACCAAGTGGACGATTATGGATAGCTCTGTAGAGCAGCGGTAAGCAGTGTTAATTAGCTGCAGGATATCAGAAACAAAAATGAAAATATTTTCCCTGCGGGCCAAACAAAATTAATTTTAAAAATTAATGTAAACCACTAATGCTGCAAGTGCCTCCATTAAATTACAGGACTGTGACATGTACAATGCTATATTTTTGCCGTTGAATTTGTTATCTAAGAGGTGTTCATTGTTTGTTACGGTGTGAAAAGCTGTTTTCCTCCAGATAAGCTTGTTCATTAGGAAACTGGATCTCTGCCACCACCCTGTTTCTTCGCACTGAAGTAATGCCCTGTAGCATAAATGTAGACAGCCGCACTGCATTTAATATCAGAAATGTAAATCAAAAGCATCCAGTCTGGTTTTAAATGGCTTCAGTCTTTCCCAGGGTGAAATCTGGGGAAAAAAATTCTTCTCTGTGCAGCTTCTGACACCAGTGCTTTAGCAGACAGGCCCTGAAAGCAGGCTGATAATTATTAAACAAAGTATCTTGTTTCCCACTGAGGTCTCCGGATCGCTCTGTCATTAGACTGGATTTATTTCTAGGGTTTCATTCACGCTGTGACAGCTTGGGATTTATAAGTTCTGTGTTTTAATTTCAGGCAGAAATGAAACTGGTCAAATGCAATTTGGGAGGGAAGAACCCTTGATAAAAGGGCTGTGCATCCTAATGCCTAAATACAGAGCCAGAATAAAGAAGGCATCTTGGGTGGCATGCTGCGACTTCAGCCACAGCTGCCAGCGAACTTGAGCCAGCCCTGGGGGCAGTACAGAGACAGGCCGAGAACACCATGCTTAGTGCAGCCCCAGAGCACCCCTTCACCCCACAGGCCCCTGTTCCAGGGAGGCGAGTGCTGGCCTTGCTCTGAAGAAGGAAGGGGGAGCAACCAGGAGGAATCCCTCGTCCTGCCAGCCACGAAGGGCGTGTGCTGGGGCAGTGACTGAAAACGTCAGTGTTTCTCTGGCTCTGTCTTCATTCCAGAAGCTCTGGCACACAGGTGGAAGCCTGGCCTCACCCAGCCAGGAGCATGTAGGTTCTCCTTGCGCCTCTGCACCCTGCTTTTCAAGGTGTTGAGTAAGCTCAGTGTCTGATTTCTTTTTTTCAAAGGGAAACCAAAATTACTAACTCCTCTGATATCCTTTCTGGCTCCTATTTACTTACTTAGCAAGCATCTAATTCAGCACTATTTCAAATCTGAGGGGTGTGTTGGTAACCAGTTGGGAGCTGAGAGAAAACCTGATTAGCAGTAAGCTTATTTCCATAGAAACAGGCCAATTAAGATGCTGTGTGAAAAAGCAGTGGAGAGCCCTGACCAGTCAACTTTTGGGGGTCCTGCAGGGGGCAAACTGTCCCTGCCCTGCTGTGGAAACAGCTGGACTGACACACAGAAAGGAGACTCTAGTCCTCTGGGGGGTGCTGTGGCTTTCTGCGGGGCTGCTGGTGTTTTCTTGCGCTCAGAGCACTTTACAACACAGGCCTGAAACAGAGCAGCATCAGGAGGGTCGCTAGAGCTACACTCCCCCTTCTCTTCCAGAATCCCCTATTTGACTAACCAGGAAACTGAGGTTCTCATTAATGACTTTTCTGCCAAAAGAGGCACAAACAAATGAACTCCTTCCGAGAGCCCTATCAGATGTTGCAACGTAAGAGGCTTCTAGTCGGTCATACGGATCGCGTATATTAACATAGGAACTGATCTGCCATCACCAAGGTGACCATAGGTCCTGGTTTGCCTCAAACAGCCCCAATTTATGCCTGCTGTACTTGTTAACAGTGGATATCTTCACTCTTAAAAGTATCCGAGTTTGAATTCTACGGGATGATCGCTATTACCCACAATCTAGCCAGTTGGTTCAAGGCGAATAACCCCTAATGGGACCAGTGAATTAGAATCTCTTGTTTAAAAGTTGTGGAAGGCTACATGTGGGACAAAACCAATGAAATAAAGATTTATTTATTTATTTATTTATTTATTTATTTATTTATTTTGGAGACAGTGTCTTGCTCTGTCATCCAGACTGGAGTGCAACGGCGCGATCTCGGCTCACTGCAACCTCTACCTCCCGGGTTCAAGCTATTCTCCTGCCTCAGCCCCCTAAGTAGCTGGGATTACAAGCATGCACCACCATGTCTGGCTGATTTTTGTATTTTTAGTACAGACAGAGTTTCACCTTTTTGGCCAGGCTGGTCTCGAACTTCTGACCTCAAGTGATCCTCCTGCCTCAGCCTCCCAAAGTGCTGGGATTACAGGCATGAGCGATCGCGCCCAGCCGAAATAAAGTTTTAAAACACTCGAAACAATGCTACGTGGCATTTGTATCTATATACAAATATAGCAAAAGTATAAATGCCATACTGTGCATGATAAATATCAAATTGGTGAGTGTGTACCCTGCGGGAAGATATCTGAAATATATATTTCTCCAGCTATATAGTGGCTCTACAGGTTTTCCTTACATGTATTCTTATGTTATCCTATACTTTTCCTGTAGTCCAATGTAGTCCAAAAATATTTCATAACTTAAAAAGAAGCAAGCAGGCCTTCAGTATAATTATGATTAGGCCAACGGAGAATGGTTTCATTAAAGTAGGGGAGTGTATTTGTTGGGGTGCATGTAAGGAAGGGAAGGATTCTATTTAGGGTTAAACATCTCAAGAATTGCTCCAGGAAATGATGCGATTGGGAGCATGACTGAAGCTTTGCATTGTCCTCTGGGATAGCACTGGTAGACAGGCACTCCAGAAAGCACAGGATGCCTGCCTATTGCATTGATGTTTCTCGAGTTCTCAGCACTAAGGCTTGCATCCTAAACTCTGGTGTGGGAAAGCTAGCTGCATATTGACGTTCCGGGTGGATTTGCCTCCGGAGACCCTGCTGTTCAATCCCATTCAGTTTGCAGGTTAACATTTACTGTTCCTGTCCTTGAGGTCAGCACTTGTCCACAGATTTTCCTAATTTCTTTATTTTACTCTTCCTCCAACAATTGCAATAACTTGGATACTTTCTCTTCACTACTTGCAGGAAACAGAGGAAGGAGGCACACAGTGTGATACACAGTCTTGGGTTGATGTCTGTTTTCAAACATGTTTTTGGAATCTCCATTTGAGTAGTTTAGGTCTAATTCCAATCATACCAACTGGCTTATAAAAGCCACCAGGAATGGGTAAAATTGCCCCAGAATGGGAAGGGAGCAGCATTCCATATGGCAAGGGATTTTTCTTTTTTCTTTTTTGAGACAGAGTCTCACTCTGTTACCAGGCTGGAGTGCAGTGATGCCATCACGGCTCACTGCAGCATCAACCCCCCTGGACTTAAGCAACCCTCTCACCTCTGCCTCCTGAGTAGCTGGAACAAGAGGCACATACCACCATGTCGGCTAATTTTTTAACTTTTTGTAGAGATAGGGTCTCACTATGCTGCTCAGGCTGTTCCTGAATTCTTGGGCTCAGGAGATTCTCCCATCCCAGCCTCCCGGAATATTGGAATTACAGGCATGAGCCACCACACCTGCCTAGGAAGGGATTTTTCAAGAGGAAATGAGACAGAAAGAGTTTGGACTGAGTGCACATCTTTCTCTACCCTCAATGATGTTTGTTAGCACTGCATCACCTGGCCTAGATGGTCCTTGGCAACTAGGTGACTGATCTGAGTATTTTACATTGCAGCACCTGTACACAGGTGATCTGTATACAGCAAGTGATTCCTGTAAGCTCCTTGACAATAACAGCAATAATAACCTTTACTCAGCACATGCTGCATCCCAGGCACTTTGGTGCAGCACTTTACATGACTTTCTGTCTTCCATCCTCACAGTCACCCTTTGAGGTGGGTATTAGGATGAACCATATGAAACTGCCATTTTTGTAGGTCAAAAACCGTCAAATATTGGTAATTGTATGTGGTCCAATCTAATAATCTTTTTGTAATCAAAAACAGTCAAATATTAGCAGTCCTATGTGGTTCAATCTGATCATCTTACTGTATTTGCTTTGCAAATAGAGAAATTCAGACATTGAAACTTGCTCAAAGTCCACCCATCTACCAGGTGCCAGAACTGGAATTTGAACAAGGCAGTCCCCTCCACACCCTCACACTGAACTGCCGCCGCACAGTGCTATCTCCTTGGATGGAAGAAAAAGGCATATTTTTGTGGCCAAGGTGTTAAATAGGTTCTTCAACAACACCTCGGCCAACTCTGAGATCAAAGATGGTTGGTCAGATGAATCAAATGTTTCCTGGAGTCTTGGGTTACACTCGTAATGCTCTGTTTAAAAGGAATGATATGTAGTGAGCACATCAGAAATCTGGAAGATGGAAAATCTCTCTTTAGGATCTCTGCTCCTCTCTCGAGCAAAGAAAGAAATCGGTGTGGTGCCAGCAGAGGTGTTCTCAGCAGGACCTGGCCCATTAAATGAAAGACTTCCATGCTGAGCCAATCAAGAGAGACCTGGACAAAAATCAGACTCTTTCCTGCCCTGGAAACCCATGCCTTGAATCTGTAATTCATCTGTTAAATCAAGTGTGCAGCCGGTGGTTTAGCACAGAGGGGGACGACGGGGAAGAGAGAGGGGCAGGAGCTGCAGCACTTGAATTTCCAGCATCAGAGTCCAGTTAGGGAAAAGAAACAGAGCTGTGATAGCTTCTTGGACCTTATGTTTCCAGCAAAGAGAAAGCAGCAGGAAAGATTTTTGAAAACAGATGAGCTGGTGGAAGGTATTAGAACAATGGCGGAAGAGGCAGGGACCCCAGGGGCTGAACAAAACACAGTTCCGCTGTTGCCTTTCAACAAGACTGAATAAAGTTTAGGATTTTTTTTTATGGGACTTGTAGCCGTTTTTAAACTTTCATTTTTCATAATGTCACAGATAATCTTTTTATCTATTATCCACTGGCTCTTTTCTGAGAGGCATTTGCATCAAATAGTGCTGTACAGATCATGACTGTCTCTAGTGGGGAAAGCAGCTTGAAATGAAAGGTTATTCACTCCCTCTGCTTTCGCTGGCTTTGTTCTTGATTCTCACACATTTTTTTACATCTGAATTCGGGTATTTCTGGAGTTTTTCTTTAGAAACCCTTCCATTCTGAGATCTAAGCATATTCAGACTCCGATCTATATATCAGGGGTTACAAAGCTTATGCCTACTGAAAGTGAAGCATGTACTTTGAAACATTTGTTGGATACCCCATGGTTTCCAAAATCCCTTCAGAGCATTTCCTACAGAGGCAGCAACCGTAAAAAGCGGCCAGTCACACAGTGGGGGCCCTTTCCCTAGCACTGGCCTCCTGGTGGCAGTGGAGCAGTGGCCTTCCAAGCATGCACTGCGAGACATGAGTGGGGCAATCCGCTCCTTCCAACTGCAGGGAGAACGGGTCTGCAGAATGAATTCTCTTTCTCCACTCCTCCCATGTGGGGAACAAACGAGAGCCCTCCCAGGGGGTGAAGTGGGGCTGCAGGAGAGCATGGTGGAAAACCCAGGAGCCACCTGGGCTAACAGGGAATCAAAAATGACCTTTTTGTGCACAAAACCCCCTGGGAAAAAAAAATGACCTAGAAAGAAGTGGGGATATGGCCAGGTGCGGTGGCTTACGCCTATAATCCTAGCATTTTGGGAGGCTGAGGTGGGCAGATCACTTGAGGTCAGGAGTTCGAGACCAGCCTAGCCAACATGGCGAAACCCCATCTCTACTAAATATTCAAAAATTAGCGGGATGCGGTGGCAGACGCCTGTAATCCCAGCTACTCAGAAGGCTGAGGCAGGAGAATAGCTTGAACCTGGGAGGCGGAGGTTGCAGTGAGCCGAGATCATGCCACTGCACTCTAGCCTGGGTGATAGAATGAAACTCTGTCTCAAAAAAAGAAAAGAAAAGAAAGTCGTGGGGATATGACTGATAGTTTCTGTTCAGCTTCTATTATAGTTTCTTAACTCATCACCCCAAGGTCCAGGGGGACTCTGGGGGAAGGTTGAGACCAGGTTTGTTCTCAGGCCTGCCTGACAAAGCCCCTCAGGAAAGCATCATCCACTCCAGCTTTCTCCTCTGCTGTTCCCCACTCAAACACTCCTGCCATTCCCTCTCAGAAAGCCCAGAAACCTTTCTTCCCCTCCCCAGGAGGAGGGAGAGTAGTCTGCAGAGGCGAGGCCTGAGTGGCCACAATGACAGGTATTCCAGCTGTGCCCAGAACTTGGTCTCAGACAAGTGCACCCAGGTTAGTAGTGACCTCAGAGAACAGTGGCCAGGAACTTGTTTTTGCATTTGTGTGTGTGTGCGTGTGTGTGTGTATGTGTATATATATATATGTATAAAATAAGGGGGCACTGGCCCCCAAAGAAGTACTGACAACCACCTCTGGTTAGAGGGCAGTTCTTTGCAGCTTTTGATGACAACCTGCGAGGAGAGAATGTTGCTCTCAATTGTTCAAGAAACTGAAAGCTTAGAGAGGTTGAAGCGATTTGCCAAGTTCACGGGCTGGTGACAGAGTGGGCCTCAGAACTCAGATCTTTCTGACTCAAACTGCCTTGTTCTTACCATCCCCTATGTCCCTAGAGGTTGTTAGAACTTTTGGGGGCATACTGTTCCTTTATTTTAGAAACTCTTTGGATATAGGGTAGTGGTTGAAGCAGCTCTGAGGATCTGTTTTGAAGAGAAGGGTAGCATTGTTAGACTAGTAGGGTAATTTCCTTTTCCCAAGCTCGTCCCTCCAGACCTTTGAGCCGGTCATCATAGTTTTATATTTTATGACCGAAAAGAAACTTCTGTTAAATCATAAACACACTAAAAGCCCTGGTGCCTAAACACATGAACGTATTATCTCCTTGAGCCTGGAAATCTCCCAGCAATGTGGCAGGAATGTAGAAACAGTCTGAGTTGTCAACAAAACATAACAGATTTCCCAGTTGTAACAAACATACGTGTAGTTGTGAATGGAAAACTCTCCCAATAAGCAAAATAATGGCCTTTTTCGTGTTGTTTTCCTCATTTACCATAGCTGTCCTTTCAGAGTGCCATCGGTTTCAAATGTTTCATTGTATTGATATTTATAACACTTCTAGTAAGCAGAGTGCCCACTACATTATTTTTATTTAACTCTCTCCAGAGTTAAAGGAACTTGTAGTTAAGGTGTCATCTTTCAGATTTACAATTTTACCTAGATTGGCAACATGGGTGGCAAAGTGCTTGGAACTAAGACAGAAAAGTTGGTTCCAGTCCCGGCCTGCCTTTGTGTGTGACTTGAGTAAGGCTCAGGAAAAGAGGCTGCTGATACCCCCCCTACCTGTCCCCACCCCACCTGCCCCCACCCCAGATGGGTCCCAAGGCAAATGTGAAAGATTAGGTGCTCCTGAATGTGACGCCAGATGTGGTGTGACAGAGCCCATTTGTGGGTGTCTGTTTCAAAGCTTTTGGTTCATAAGCCATGCTGCCCGCTTTGCTGGAGGAAAATTCCAAGACCCACACCAGGCTACTCCTTGACAGGAAGCTTTTGTTCCTAGCAACGGGTTTACCCAGTCTTTGTTTGTTTGTTTGTTTGTTTGTTTTGAGACAGGGTCTCACTCTGTGCCCCAGGCTGGAGTGCAGTGGTGCTATCTCAGCTCACCGCAACCTCCACCTCCCAGGTTCAAGCGGTTCTCCTGCCTCAGCCTCCCAGGTAGCTGGGATTACAGGCACTGGCCACCACGCCTGACTAACTTTATATATTTTTAGTAGAGACAGGGTTTCACCATGTTGGCTAGGCTGGTCTCAAACTCCTGACCTCAAGTGATTCTCCCGCCTCAGCCTCCGAAAGTGCTGGGGTTACAGGCATGAGACACCCCACCCACCCCGACTCTCTTCTTAATATGCTCCATGCGTTTGTTTATGCTCCCCCCACCTGCAACATACTTTGTAGTCTACGCATGTGTCAGGGCTATTTGCTGGTCTCTTTTCTCTCACCCTGATCTGGCTGTGAGCAGATAATCCCCCATTCCTCAATTTGGCTGGTACTGCAGTTGGCACGGCTCTCCAAACTCTGCAGCCACCAGACATGTAGAAACAAACCTCTAGGCTTCCCAGGAGGCTCACGGACTGCCTCATGGCTGAGCCTTCAATAGAGATGATCATCTATGAAAATAATAACAAAAAATGTTGCTGGTTATAAATGCAATATATGCTCAATAGAAATAGTAGTCTATAAAATTAGAAAGTTATGCTGTTATAAATAGAATATATGCTCATTGTAAAAATGTAGAAAATGTAATACATATTAAGAAAAAATATTCATATTTGCCATCGATATATATTTTACATATTTGTATGTTTTTTCAGTATGACACATCAAAGAAAGGGCAGAATCTTCTTTCTTCTCTTAACTTTTTGTCGTGAGCAATACAGTGTTAAGTTCAGGGAAGGAATTGAGTTCAGAGCCAAACTGCACAGGTTTGAATTCAGCTCTGCCACTTGCTAGTTGTGTAATACTGCTTTTTTGTTTGGTTTGGTGTATTTTATTTTATTTATTTATTTTTTTTTTTGAGATGGAGTCTTGCCCTGTTGACAGGCTGCAGTACAGTTGCACAATCTCAGCTCACTGCAACCTCCGCCTCTGGGTTCAAACAACTCTCCTGCCTCAGCCTCCCAAGTAGCTGGATTACAAGTGTGTGCCACCATACCCAGTTAATTTTTGTATTTTTAGTAGATATGAGGTATCACCGTGTTGGCCAAGCTGGTCTCGAACTCCTGACCTCAAATGATCCACCTGCCCTGTCCTCCCGAAGCGCTGGGATTACAGGCATGAGCCACCACGTCCACTGCCTGCCTGTCTTTTACTGAAGTTGTAGATGTCCTCTTTGCCTTTTCTCTGAATTCTACCCCTACCCTACCCATGGTGACCCACAGGGTGCTTTGTATACAATAGGGGTGTCATTAATGTTTGTTGAACATAAATGAATTAAAATATAACATCCTAAAAGTGATTTCAGACTTCGGAATTTAGGTTTTGCTGTTTTTGTTTTTTATTAGAGACGGTCTTGCTCCGTTGCCCAGGCTGCAGTGCGGTGCCACCATCTTGACTCACTGCAACCTCAAACTTCTGGGCCCAAGTGATCCTCTCACCTCAGTCTCCTGAGTAGCTGGGACTACAGGCACAATCCACCATGCTAGCTACTTTTTTTTTTTTTCTTGTAGAGATGGTGTTTCACTATGTTGCACAGGCTGGTCTTGAACTCCTGGCCTCAAGCGATTCTCCTGCCTCTGCCTCCTAAAGTGCTGGGATTAACAGGCATGAACCACCATGCCTGACCTGACTTTGGACAAGTTATTTGGCATTTATAATTCCACTTTCTCATCTACAAAATAGAGACAATAATAGTACCTACCTCATGGGGCTGTTTTGAGGAATTAACACAAATAAAGCACTTAGAATAATGCTTCGTGCTGTGCAGTAAGCACTCAATAATCTAAGTTGGTAATATTCCTGTTTTTATACCGTGTTTTAATAAATGAGAACATAACATTTTAAAATCAAGGAGCTGTGATTTCATGCTCTGCACACTGCCTCAGTGACATAAAGACTGGGACTGAAGCTGGGGCATCACTCCCTTTGGTTTCCCCTCTCCTAGGCCCTTAGTCACATACACCTTGGAGAACAGGCACAACCGAGAGGACCTGCATTTCAGTGATGTCCGAGGTCAAGGGACAAGGCCAGATTCTAGTCAGGTGATAATGGAATGGGAGCGTTGACTGCACATGTCTTAATGAATGGAGATGATAAGGGGTCACCAAGCCCTATATATTTATAGTGCTTTATTTTTCATCCAAAAACACAAAGTGCTGTTTAGTCCCCACAACAATCAGGAAAGCGAGGAACTATTCTTCCCATTGAGGGGATGGGAAAGCTGAGTCCCCTTGGTGGGACTGGGCTGCAGGCGCAGGGACTTGCTCCCCTCAAACTGTTGTGATCTCACCACAGTCAGGACCAGTCACTTGAACAGCTCCCATTTCCCCAGAATGATTCTATAGAGAGGCAGGAGAGCCCTGGACCCTGAGCAGGAGACTTCAGTCCAGGGGCCAGCAGCGCAAGCACAGCGTCATAGAACATCATAGAACATAGAACATCATAGAACATAGAACATTATTCTGCTCAGGGCAAAATAATGTGGGCTGCAGAGTCTGGCCCAGGCAGCCCTCAGTGTTGTGCCCTCAAGTGTTGAGATGACAGGAGGATGGGGTCAGGCCAGTGATCCTCAAAGTCAGAAGAAGAATACTATGCCTCAATCCTACTCATTTCCTTTCCAAACTCTCCCTAGAGGGCCTCTAACTGTGGCTGAGGGGAGGGGCGACACTTTTTGATACACGGTGCAACTTGCCCACTTTGACCCTGACCTTTGCTCTGTCCCCTTCAGGTGACCCTGGCAAGTAGCTTTTTAGAGCAGTGGTTCTCAAACTTGAGTGTGTGCAGAATCCCCTGGGGTTGGGGGGCAGGGCTTTGAAAATACAGATTGCTGGGCCCCACCCCTACAGTTTCTGATACAGTGGCTCAGGGATGGGCCCAATAATTTACATTTCTGACATCTGGGTTCCTGGATGCTGCTAGTGGAGAGAACCGGTGATCTGATAGCATTGGTGAGCTGGCTCAACTCTCTGCTCAGGAAAGTGACAGGATGCCTCAAATGCTGAGTGCTGCGTATTCAAATTCCAAACACAAGGCAACTAGGATGGGAGCCCTTCTAGACTCTGTGTATTCAAGGACCAGGGAGAGGCTTAGCAGCTCTCAGCTCTCCTGGCACAGAGAGAGTTCTCTGAAGCTTGCTGTTTTTCTCTCTCCTACTTTGATAGTTTCCTCCATTTGTATGGGCGGAGGTTGCAAAGGCCAGAATAGACTCAGTGAGAGTGGGAGATGGGGGTGAGTGAGTGTGTTCACTTTTGATGAGGAGCAGATGTGACAAGCACTAAAACGGAGTGGGCAATAAGAATTATTACTAGCTGAGGCCGGGCACAGTCGCTCACACCTGTAATCCCAGCACTTTGGAAGGCCGAGGCGGGTGGATCACCTGAGGTCAGGAGTTCAAGACCAGCCTGACCAACATGGAGAAACCCTGTCTCTACTAAAAATACAAAATTAGTCGGGCGTGGTGGCACATGCCTGTAATCGCAGCTACTTGGGAAGCTAAGGCAGAAGAATTGCTTGAACCTGGGAGGCGGAGGCTGCAGTGAGCCGAGATTGCACCATTGCACTCCAGCCTGAACAACAAGAGTGAAACTGTCTCAAGAAAAAAAAAAAAAAGAATTATTACCAGCTGCTTTGTGGTCAGGATGTCCCAAGCTGGCACTGCAGCATCCGCTGTTAGGGGGCTTGGTGCCATTTGCAAGGATGTCATCCTCAGCCACTGGTTTCTAGGCAGCCCCTCCAGGAATTCCTCTTCCATGCACCTCCTTGGGCAGAGCATTGAGGTGTGGTGGCTGAAATTCAGGAATTATTGTGGAAGCTTGAGTTTGCATGCCCACTCCGTTTCCTACTAACTAGCTCAGGGGCGGGGGAGTTTCTGAACTATGTTGGCATAATTCAGAAACTTAATGTTTAAGTGTCTTAATGTATACGATGGAGATAATGCTCTCTGATTTACTGACCTCTCGGGTTGTGGGCTAGACACCAGAGTTTCAGAGTTCTCGGTGCACTGCTGTGTATTCCTGGGAATGCCCCTGAGGGTGGAGCTCTCTGTAAGGAAGGCAGCCCCAAGGGCAGGGCTGGTCTCTTTAGAAAGACAAGGAGTGAGGACACCCGGCGTCCAGGCCTAGCTTTTCCACCCACTCACCTTCACAGCTCCTTCATCCTTTCTGCTTCAGTTCCCTCCTCTGTAACATGAAGTTGGAGTAGATACTTCATTCAGAGCATCTTCCGGCTGTAAATGGCTTGAGCCCATTGTCAACTGGAAGACAGAGTGTGACGTCTAAAAACCCAAACAGCAAAGAGCATTTCTTCCAAACCACCCAATCTGGAGAGGTGGGGCAGTTTTGTGGTTCCGGCACCGACACCGTCCCTTTCACAAGGTACTGAGCCGCGGGCTGCTTCGGGGCGGCCCTCCCTGCCCCCTGCCTTGCCGGGATGGCAGAGCGGATCAGAAGCTGCGCGCGCTCTGCCTGCGCGCTTTGCCGCCGCAACCCGCGCAGCAGCCAATCCGCTGGTGCACTGCAGGTGACCTCCCCCGGGCCCGGGAATAAATTGTCAAGTTTCCCCACCGTGGGTGTCTTTGCTAGCCGGCGAGTTGCAGTGTTCTGAGCTAATTAGGAGACGGTCATGAGGAGCGAGGCGGGCCGGGGCGCTCCGCGGGCCGGGGCGGGGCTGGAGCGGACGGCGCGCAGCTGCTGGGCCGAGACATCCGCGAGCCGCGGGTAGATCGCTCGCGTCTGGTCGCCGCCCGGGAGCTCCCGCGGAGCCGGCTGCCAGGACTCGTTCCAGCTCCGGTGCGGGGCTGCCCGGGCGTCCAGAGGCGGCGGACGGCGTGCCGGCAAGTTTCCCCGGCACCTGCCAGTGCCCGCGAACCCACCTCGGAAGCCAGACCCGGGGAGGCAGAGGCAGAGGCCGGCTGGCTCCAGCCGTGGTACCGCACGGCTGCCACCCTCGGACTTCCGTCTTGAGTCTCCTGAGCCTGAGAAGCAGCAGATGCCGAACCTGCCCCCTGACGTGGACGTACACCTGAAGACCTAAAATGCGCCCTGCCTGGAGACTTTGAACTTAGTCTTCTGGAAATGCGGAGACCGCTTCGGGTGGTTTTGTTTTTGCATCCTCTTCGGCTAGGTTTGGCTTTGGGATTCTCTGGCTACCTGGATACGCCTTTCCTTTGTGGGTAAGTCTCCCGCGGATCGCAGCACCAGCAGCCAACCCTGGGGCACACCAGCCTTTAAAACCCCCGAGCCTGGAGACGCATGGAGCTAGAGAAGAGGACGCAACTCCTGACCACGTAAGGACTCTGATTCCACCTTTCCCGTGATGGAGAGAAATATAATTTCATGGCAGAATTTTCTTTAAGCACATTGTCTGATAGGATTGGCAATTACTAACCAGGAAAATGAGTAGCAATTAGGAGTTCAGTAATAAATGGAAGTCTATTGTCCTAATTGAGTGGAATTACTGACTGGTAATGGCAACACTGAATTCTTCAGTTTAATTAAGAGTTTATATAATTATAGTGCACTTTTTATTTCTTGGGGGAGCCATGGGGTAGGAATTAAATAACCAGTGTGATGGTTAAGAAACCCATTTAATGGATAAGTAACCAATGAGTTGAAATGAATGTGAGTGCCTTGCTCAAGCAATGCAAACTTAGATGAATTCATGATAAAGAGATGTAACAGCTTGGGCCAAGCAAGACTTTCAGCTGCTAATTCCTGTCTGATAAAAATCTGAACGGCTTAGAAATGATTGGGTAATCTCTGAAACCGGCACACTGAAACTGTTTTAGAGATACCAGAGCTCCCTCTCTCCTGCCGGGGTATTAACCCCGATTTGTGCTCTCTGTCGCTGTGTTTTCCACATTCTTCAAGAATGAAATGAGTGGGTCATTTGAGAGTGCTTTTGCAGTCTGGGGTTTCTGTATGGAAAATCTTGTGATTGAGCTGTTGAGCTGTAAATGTTGATAGCTGAAGGGGATAGACAAGCTTCACCGAAGTTACTCAAATTCAAAGCAGAGTGAGTATGTAGGTGTGCAATTTGGGAACTAATCTGTAATTATAAAGATGTTATTTTCCTCTTTGGTGGTGTATTGTTTCCTTTACTATTATGTTCTCAAGAAATTGTTCCCCTTGTGGGAAGCAGTGAAATTGGAGAGAAATCCCTGCTCAGAGGATAATTTACTTACATTTTTGGTGTAGGTTTCTGGGAATCCTTTTAACCCTACATTGGGATGCACATGTTTGTTTCCATAAGAAGCTCCAGCAGGTTTGGAAATCACTAGGTTTTGAATACACTGGTAGATAATTAGCACTTCAAGTAACAATATTTATGCCACTCTGTACCTTGACTTCTTTTTCTTGCTTACACGAGGTCTAGATTTTCAACAGGATGATCAGGGACTACCTTCTCTAGAGAGCTTGCATATTGCAAGTGGGTTCAGGGAGCACCATTATAGTTGCATTTCACTCCAGAAGAGACAGTGAGTGGCATGGAAGGGGCATTGCATCTTGAATACTGCATGGGTTTTAAAGTTTGCAGAGCTTATTCATAAATCCCCTTGGTTAGTGAGAAAAAAGCAGGTATGGAAAGACGTTTGCTGTATGTGTGCCTCCCAGTCTCAGCCCTTCCAGGTGCTTTGCAGGTCCCTAAGTACAGAGTGTCACTGTCCAGAATTTTAAGGGCTTACCTACCCTGGTTTTTCCCCTCTCCCCTAGTCCTGTTTTGTCATTGCTACCATGAAAATCTAGCAAAAGTGTAGGAAGTTGTGTCCTTCCAGAACCACGGTTTCTCAGTGCAGGTTTACTGTATTGAGCGCCTACTCCTTTTCTGTTTGTATTCTGCACAAGGCACAGCAGACATTCACTCCTTTTATTTCCCGTGAAATTGTACAACAGGCAGAAGCTTGAAGATACAACATGGATGGAAATTTGAGCCTTGTAATGTTCAAAAATGACACATTGCCAAGTTTCCTAACTTTTCCTAAGAGTTGATTAAAGATCACAACTTCATATCGCTCCTTTTTCCCTGTGCATTTGCCGTCCATCACACACCTGACTGTGAGCTGTTATAATAGCTAGATGAGGTTTAAAAAAAGAGGGAGTAGGGGCTCAAGGATTGCTGTCCTCTCAGAAATGTTGCCCAAGGCTACCCTAAGGCTCAGCCTACCCCCAGATTCTCTTTCTGACAAGTGGGTGTTTGGTAGGATGGTGTGAAAGTTTCCTTCTATGATAACATCTTTAAGATTTGTTTCCAAATTCCCTTTTTTTTCTTTTTGTAACCTGCTGAGAATATGAGTCTGTGACCTATGTATTTATCTGAAGTCAGCCTGAACAGATAGAAAAACTGAGTTACAAGGTATGGGACTCCCAGTAAATTAGGAACAGATGTGGGTCAAAAACAGATTTCCAAACTCTTTATCAAATGATCCCACTTGGAAACAAGACATGAACAGGCCTAACTGCTCTTAAAATGCAAGGTTTGTCTGAGGGCAAACATGCTGGAAAAGATGGTGGCCACCACCCTGCCTCTACTTTTCTTTTCCTTTCATCTTTCTTCCCACCCAGTCTTTGGTTCCCTGCATAGGCTGTGTAGTGGGTATCAGTCAGCACTTGTCTGCTGGTTGCACAATGCAGATTACTCACTTCTGCCCAAGTAACTCCCTGAAGCCGTACTGTAACAATAGAGCGTATAAAAAAGAAACTCAGGTTGATCTTGGCCCCTGTCCAAGGGGATTAGCTAGGGAGCACCTGAAAGGCCTGTGTTGAACACACTCACCTGTAACCCAATTCCATGGCCTGGATCTCAAGGACAGGGTAATCTCAGTACCTTTTAATGACCTAGTAAATGTGGTATCTTTCTCTCTTTACACTCGACCTGATGGCTCATAGAGTCTCCCCATTATGGAGCTGGAGGGGTACTTTGAGGTCATCTAGGCCCTCACTACTCAAAGTGTGGACCATGGGTCAGCAGCATTGGCATCACCAAGGAGCCTGTTAGAAATGCTGAACCTCAAGTCCATCCCTGGATTTATAGAATCAGAATCTGCAACAAGTTCCCCAGATTTCTCATATGCATTATGACAGGTGGGGTTGTCCAATGATCCAACTCTGAGATGGAGTTTAGCCAGTGGCGTATTTATTAAGGAGTGTCCTTTGGATCAATACCTATGGGAAGGAGGAGGAAGGAACAGGAATAGGTAGGTAGAGCAAGAAGTCAAGCAGCAATACAGGCCCAGTGACAGTCATCACTAACAACACGGGAAGCTACACAGCTAGGTCAGCCTTCTAAGTTGTCTGTGGTGGGCAGGGATGGCCAGGCCTTTCAACTCACTGCAGACAGCACTCCCAGCAGTCAGCAGCAAGTCTGTCATTAGACAGGGATCTGGGTAGCTCATCACAGTGTCCACCACATGCACTGAAGTTGGGAGAAGCTCTATTCTGGGTCACTGGTTCTCAAAATGTGGCTGCATACCAACAGGACCTTCAGCACCCCGGGGACTCGTTAGAGATGCACATTCCTGAGCCCCACCCACAGCTACTGAGTCAGAAACTAGGGTGGGGCCCAGCAACCTGTGTTTTCACACGTTCTCCAAGTGAGTGCTGCATGCCCAAGTTTCAGAACCACTGCTCCAAGGCAGCCTTTTTTCTGTTTGTTTTGTTTTCTAATTGTTATTGAAATGATTCACAGTCCATCTTAATAATAAAATTCACCACTTTAAAGTGTACAATTCAGTAATTTTGTGGGGTTTTTAGGTTTTTTTGTTTGTTTGTTCGTTTGTTTTTGAGACGAAGTCTTGCTCTGTTGCCCAGGCTGGAGTGCGGTGGCGCCATCTTGGCTTACTGCAACCTCTTATCTCCTGGGTCAAGGGATTCTCTCGCCTCAGCCTCCCGAGTAGCTGGGACTACAGGCGCCCGCCACCACTCCTGGCTAATTTTTGTATTTTTAGTAGAGACGGGGTTTTGCCATGTTGGCCAGACTGGTCTCAAACTCCTGACCTCAAGTGATCCGCCCACCTCAGCCTCCCAAAGTGCTGGCATTACAGGCGCAGGCCACCGCGCCCGGCCCAATTCAGTAATTTTTAGTATATTTATAACCTGTTGAGTATATTTGCAACCCTCGCCTTTACTTCCAGAACATTTTCATTATCCCCAAAAGAGATCCCACACCCATTAGCAATCGCTCTCTGCACCCCCTCCCAAAGTCTGGCAGCCACTAATCTGCTTTCTGTCACTGTGAATTTGCCTATTCTTGATACTTTATTTAACTTGAGTAATGCAGTATGTGGCTTTTGTGTCTTGTTTCTTAACGTTTTGAGAGTCAGCCAAGCTGTAACATGTATCAGTACTCCATTTCCTTCATGGGACAAATCATATTCCATTATTTAGACAGTACCACATTTTGTTTCTTTATTCATCCATTGGTGGTCATGGGTTCTTTCTACTGTTTGGTTATTGTGAATAATGCTGCTGTGAACATTGGTGTACAAGTTTCTGTATGGACATATTTCTTCAATTCTCTTGGGTCAATACCTAGGAGTTGCTCAGTCATATGTTAACTCTATGTTTCACTTTTTGAGGAACTCCCAGACTGTTTTCCAAAGTGACTGTACCATTTGACATTCTTACAAGCAGTTTATGAGAGTTCCAGTTTCTCCGTATTATCTCCAACACTTGTTAATATCTGTCCTTTTTATTATAGCCATTCTAGTGGATGTGAAGTGGTATCTCAGTGTAGTTTTAGTTTGCATTTCCCTAATGAATAATGATGTTGAACATAGTTTTCATGTTTTCATTGGCTATTTGTACATCTGCTATGGAGAAATGTCTATTCAGATCCTTCTTAGGGCAGCTCTTTTTGTTCCTTAAGGAATCCCTCAGTATGTCAGCTTTGTGTCCAGTCCTGTGCAGGTGTTTTAGGATTTATGAAACAAAGCCTATAATGTGTGGCCATTACCCACTGGAAAGTTCTAATCAGATGTGAAACTGTCTAAAAAGGGGAAAGGAGGACAGGAGAGCCCACTGTCCAGGGCTAGCATGAAGAGATTCACATTCTATTACAATTCGTGCTTCAGAAAAGACACGGTGTGACTTGCTAGGATAGAGTGGTGTGTGTCAGGGATGTGGCGGCTGCAGACTGCTGGAGAAGACTGGGAATGTTGAGAGGAAGAGGAACAAGTAGAGAAGCGGGGACAGGAAGTTGTGGGCAGACCTTCTAGTATTCTTTTATGGGTTACACACACCTGTAAGAGGGGATCTCAGGAGCCCAAGATTTCTTTCAAGATCATGACCTTCACCAGCCTCAGCAAGGTGAAGCAGTTCACCTTTTTCTTCATTTGGGTAAAAATGACCTGCCTCCACCATTTCTCAGAGTGTTTGTAAAGACTGATTATAATACTCTAAACAAGTGCTTGAAGAGTGTGATTTATTCTACATTACAGGTGAGAAAAAAGTTTGTAGGTGTCCTTAAATAGTCTCCGATTCCCTATTAGCAGATCCTCATGGTGGCAGTGCCATGTCCATCCCAACCCCCCAGGGCAGGTGCCTCTCTCAAGATACCTGAGACTACCAGGCACATCCTCAGGGCTCCCAGGCAGCTTCTCTTTATGGTTGCAACACACCTTGAAAATGACATTTTGGGGCAAAAGAATTTCAAAACAGCAAAACCTTTGCCATCCTCTCACATAGCTAGGGCCTCTGCACGTATGATAACAAGACAGCTACCTTACACTTATGTCATGCCATCTAACTTACAAAGTGCTCTCTCAACCATGCACCAGAGGAAACCAAAGCTCCAGGAAGTGACTTGGCTAATGTCACGGGTTGGACTGTAGCATGATCAGGACCTGACCCCTGGTACATTGACACCTGACCCAGTGTTTTCATCGGGCACTTTTACCTTACAGGTTGCTAAGGATTAATGATGGGAAGTTTTGATTCTTAGTCTATAAGTGGATCCTCTCCCAGGAGGCTCCAGGTCCCCGGATGCCAGGCACTCATGTTTTATTTGGTGTTGCAGCTGTGTTTCATTGTAGTAACATATTCCAAATGCTATGAGATCACCCTGAGTCTCATTGAAGAAAAGTGTTTCAAAAGTATGCAGAGAGGTCAAAGTATTAGGAAAGTTCTAGAATGTACTTAAATTCTCAGTTTCTTCCGGGAGCCCCTCTGTAACAGGCTGGGTCGTAATTAGAGTATTTGGATCACTGTTTCTTGAACACATTCAACACAAAACTGTGGCAATGCAGAATTCAAAGAGTGGATCAGGACATTTGTGTGCTAAGTAGCCCTGTACATACTGGGTAATGATTTTCTTTCGTCTGTTCACCCTGAGTTCTCTAGTATACACCCTGTCTTGGGTAAGAATATATCCTGAAAAGTCATGTGTCAGGTTGATGTCCTTTGAGTCCTATTTTAAATTCACAAGTGGTATGTGCTGAGAAAGAGCAGATCCTCTGATAAAGCAAAGAACTGTGTCGTGAAAAAAGTTATTCTATCCCTACTCATTCATTTCTTCTGTAAGTCAGGATTTTAGGTACTTTTTTCCTTAAAGCTAGTTATATCTACATAGAAGATTTCTGCATACTTCTCTTTTTTGTTTGTTTTGTTTTTGAAGAACAAAGTATATAAATGCCCTCTAGAGTCATAGACACAGATTGAAGGTGGCAAGATGAGCAAAATTGGCATTTTGTCCCATTACCCCATTTTCCTTTTCTTTTCTTTTTTTCTTTTTTATCCTAAGCAGGAGAGAAGTGATCTGCAAGTTTCTCAGGATGCTTTTGGGTAAGAGTTTCACCATAAAAATGTCTTCACCCACACTCCTCCCAGTGTCAGTGTGCCAGGTACCCTGTCACCTTTGGTTGATGTCCTGATGGATTAGGCTCTGGACAGAGCCACACCTTTGAAGAGGCTTGTTGGCCAGATTAACACACCAAGGAAAGTGCTTCAGTCTAGAACATGCCCCGTCGCTGGGGTCTGGCACCCTGGCCTCTGTGCTGTGCCCTCCTGCAGCCTGTGCTGTGCTCTCCTACTCCAGTGCTTAGAAATGCCAAGTCAAGGATGTGGGGTCAGGTGCTTGAGAGAGGGTCAAAGTGCTGTCATTGTAAGAAATTATTCATCAACCTCAAATAGTATCTTCCAGTCACAAACCATACAAGACCCTGGCCCTCGAGGAGGAGCCTGCAAATGTTAGCTCCCCTGCCAGCCAAAGAAAATCAGGAAAAGAGCAACAGGGAAAATACTTTATTTTTAAGGAGATGATTTTGCCAATAATTTAAATTGCAGCTTTCTTCTCTTAATGAAGAAATATGCATTTTGTGATACCCAGCCTCCCCCAGTTCCTCTGAAGCAGAGATGATAATAACTACTATTTATTGAGGACTAGCAGCCAGGTGCTTCAGCACTTTAGTATTTTCTCCCACTCAAAAAATCAATGGGATTGGCATATAATGATGCCAAAGCTTGGCAAGGTGATTTTATCTGGGTTTAAACCCGGGTCCCTCTAGCACAGTGCTTTAAAACGTGCCTGGCCCACAATACAAACACACCATGACCCGGTATAAGGTGTTTTGTGGAACTCACCAAACCGCTCAATAAATATCGACTGCATGAAATGAATGGCTGAACTTCTTAGGACAATTTTATTCTTTTTAATGGTCATTTCAGGTGTCATTCCTCTCCACAGAACGGTAGTTATCACTTACCTTTTTATATCTGCACAGATTAAAAGCTTTGGTGACTGTTGCTTGGTTCCATTTTGTGCTCTCCTCCAGGCTGGTGATGGGCTGGGGTGGGCCGAGAGCAAAGTGTCAGTGCCCACAGCATGCATGAGCTACTGCTTTCAGGCCTGGAGACGCAGAAGGTGGGCCTTACCTAGCTGCTCTTTTACTTGCTGTGATTGCGTAAGGCAGAAGTTCACCCTTGCTCTGCAGCAACCATCACAGAGAGTCGCACCAGCCAGATTTGCGTTCAGCATGCCCAGTGATCAACATGCTGTTGAAAATGGAAGTTTGAAAGGAATTGAAAGTAGAAATATCACCTTACAGGACAGGTAACACTTGCCCCTAGGCCCTACTTTAAGGATTTGGCTGTTCCCCAGTATAGAATTAGAAAATGTCAGAGCTTGAAGGGAATTAGAGAGCATCTAGCCCACTCCACTATCCCTGCTCACCTCTGCCTCTGCTGACAGAGAAGCTATGGACAAGAAAGGAGAACCGAACCACTCAGACCACCACAGTCCTTGGTGGCAGGTCTTACACTGGAGGCCACAGCTCTGCCTTCTGGTACCTTCCACCACGTGGCATCTAGCTGCAAGGGAGGCTGGGAATTTAGGTTCTGTCCTTATAGTGGGGAAAGAGACTTAACCCAGGAGTTTCCCCAAATATGGGAAATCTGATATAAATGGGCTTGCTTAATAATTATTGCCATTCTTACAGGCTAAAATAAAAATCAGATTTCTTCACTGTGGGAATAGATCTTCCTGAGATGTTAAGGGAGCTCCTGCTTTGTATGCCCTTAATCTTTTCTTGTGGTAATGTTTTAGGGCGGTTCCATTAAGCACGCAAATGGTCATGATATCTTTTAAGGGTTCCTCCTGCTCTATGAGTCTTCATTTTCAACACATGTGAAGAATTCAGTATAACATTTTCCATTTTTCACTAAGGCTAAACCTATACACACTGACATGTCCACTTTAAAGCATCATAAAACAGCATTTGCCCTTGCTCTGTGCTCAATTTTACTTTCCTTGGAAATGCTGAGAAGTCGTTGCCTGTTCCTGGTTTTCGACGTTGGCTAACCACCTACTGCTAAATGAGACGAATTGAAATAATGGTCTGAAAACTGAATCATATGGCATTCATGTTCACAGGCTGACCAAGCCAGGAGGGACTGGAATTGATACCTTCCATGGAAAAGATGTCTAACAACACAACCGTTTGAATCAACTCAGTTTACTACCAGGTACTCCTGGTACTAAATACTATAAGTAGCAGTTCATTTGTTTTTGTCTTTCTTTCTTTTTTTTTTCTTTCTTTCTTTCCTTCTTTCTCTTTTTTTTTTTTTTTTTTTTTTTGGTCTTTTCTTTCTCTTGTGTAAATATAAAGCTCCCACTGAAATCTACTTAAGTATCATATCTGGAACTTTTCTAGTAAGTAGTGGAAAATCAGTTTGTCTGCGGTCATCTTTCCCATAAAAGGTGTTGAAGTCAAAATACAACATAGAGATGAATTTCTCAATTAAACATTGTATTAGCGAATCACAGAATTGCAATTTGAGGAATACACACAGACCAGAGTAGTCTTTGGTATGTTCAAAGGACAAAGAGAAGATTGGGGATTTTATTAGAAAGAGAAATGTTATGTATTGTTTTGAAAGAAAGCTCATTGGCACTACAGAAGCTTTTGGGAGCTGGCAAGGTCTGATGAGTGAGGCAGCAGGTAAAGCTCTAGACAAGAAGCAAGACAACTCACAGCAGGTCATTTCAGCAGCTCTGTGTAAAACAACCTTAGGGTCATAGCAAGCCTTTTCAGCAGCTGGGCTTGCAGAAAATTCACTTCTTGGAGCTGGTGCTATATGTCCAGAGTGCCCCAGCACCTCGACTCTGATTTAGTTGAATATTTCAAGAATGACTCAATTCGTATAATCAACTTTCACACACGCTTTTTGGGCGCTGGATAAGATTATCAGAGGAGATAATTACGCTACCTCCAGACCTTTAAAAGTGAGCCTCGTCTAGATCTGATAGTTATGAGGAATTCTACTTGAAGCCTATGAGATTAACTAGACGATTTAGGACTTAGGAGAGTCCCTAACACTCTAGTAATCTATGATTCTTAAAAGTTAATATATATATTTATATTTATATTTGCAGCCCATCAATAATTACATTAATGATGAACTTGGTTCTTAGTTTTGAAGCATCATTCATGCATTTAGTCAACAGCATTTACTGTGCAGGCAATTTGTTAGGAGCCGGGGATACAGTGGTGAAAAAAGTAGACATGAAGCTTCATGAAGCTTATATTATAGTGCAGCGTCCATAAGCTTTTCAAAATCTTCAGTTACTTTAATAGTGTTTCTTGGGGCCAGACGTGGTGGCTCACGCCTTTAATCTCAGCACTTTGGGAGGCTGAGGCAGGCAGATCGCCTGAGGTCAGAAGTTCGAGACCAGCCTCATCAAAAGTGGTGAAACCCCATCTCTACTGGAAATTCCAAAATTCGCCAGGCGTGGTGATGCACACTTGTAATCCCAGATACTAGGGAGGCTGAGGCAGGAGAATCACTTGAACCTGGGAGGTGGAGGTTGCAGTGAGTCGAGATTGTGCCACTGTACTCCAGCCTGGGCGACAAGCGAGACTCTGTCTCAAGAAAAAAAAAAAAAAAAAGTCTTTCATGGAGGACTTCTCCTACACGTGCGCACACACACAACACATTGAAAACTTTATTGTTTCTGTAGTGATGGGGAGACAGCTAGGTGTGGAGACCTGTAATAAGTCCTAGTGATAGCGAGCCCCAGTTCCCACCTGGGCAGAGTTAGATTTATCCTGTGTAACTGACCAATTTGGAGTGATTTGGAGTGTTTCTCTTCTTGATGAGGCCCAGGGGCCCCACTGCACTTGGACTACTTCTGAAAGCAGGGAAATGCTGCTCTCAGTAATCCTCTGCTGGGGGGCGAAGGTGGGAGTGATTGGATTACAGTTCCTTTAGTAGCTGCGTGGAGCTTGCCATGTGTAAGACAACCTTAGAGTGTAGTCATGGAATCCTCAGTGCTGACAGGAATGCACTCTTTTTAAAATAAGTATGCCTCTCTGTGTTGGGATATATGATCAATTGAAGCCTCTGGGCAGAATCCATTGATGGAAAGCCTATATTTAAAAACGAACCTAGTGGAGGTGTATGATACAGAAGATATGGTACAGAGAAGAAGAAAGCAGTGAGGTCTCAGGTGTTGGAAAAGTCAAGTCTAGACAAGAAGCAAGACAACTCACGATGCAGACGAGATGACTGGAAGAGTCTGGGGAACTTTGGGAGATTAAAGGATAGAGATGGTGGATGCTGGGTGATTTCTACCTATGAGCACGATTACCAGATGTCCTTGATAGTGTGCAATGCCCATGCCATTTCCTTCAGGCGACGCTGCAGTTCAGCGTGCAAGATACTGCCACACAGTTGAGATGCAGATGAATTTGGCACATGTTCATGTTGATGTTGCCCATGTGATTAAGCTTATATGAAGTCGTACACACAAAAAAAGAACCATTTCCTTCAACAGATATTTATATTTAGGGAAAAATGAGAATATTTAAAGAAAAGCTGTTATGCATTGTAGAAGTAAAATTGTAGAAGGTCTTCTACTATCTGCATTTACTTAAAGTTAAAAGTTAATCACTTCCAGCAAGGAACTGCACATGTGGAATGTTGGTGGTCAATGTGTTATGTTAAGAAACTTAAAACCCTCATTTCTACAAATAGTCATATGATACGACTCTTCCTGAAAACTAGAGTTGGGACACTGGTACCTTAAGCACAGCACAGAGTACCAGGATGCCTATCTGACTGGACCTTTGCCAGCTCTGGGCATTTGCTCTTTTGTTAGTCTTTGGCATTTATTTTATTTTATTTTTAGAGGTAGGGTCTCATTCTGTTGCCCAGGATGGACAGCAATGGCACAGTCATAGTCCACGGCAGCCTCAACCTCCCAGGCTCAAGAGATCCTCCTCCCTCAGCCTCCCAAGTAGCTGAGACTACAGGCATACACCACCATACCCAGCTAATTTTTAATTTTTTTGTATAGATGGGGTCTCACTATGTTGCCCAGCCTAGCCTCAAACTCCTGGGCTCAAGCAATCCTCCCACCTTGGACTCCCAAAGTGCTGGGATTACAGGTGTGAGCCACTGCATCCAGCCCAATCTTTGACTGTTTGACAGACAAAAAACTGGCATCCTGTGGTTTTGTCTGGGAGGTTTTTAAATGCCTCTGCCCATAGCGTAGCAGTGACTATTTGAGACTAAAATGCTTTTTTTAGGGGAACAGTTTATTTGCTATTTTCTTATTGGGATAACTTTTTCAGAGCAGCCTCCCCCCATAGTAAGAAAATTAAAGGTATTCACGATGAACCACCCTGATGAAAGGAAGAAGTGCTTAGAGCTTCCGTGTCCCACATTCTGTGTGGGATTGGGAACCTCTGGCATGGGTCCCAGTGATGATATTGGACAATCCCCTGGTGTACTGCTCAGTGGGAAAGTAGATATGGCAGAGAATGTTACTTGACTTCTAATATTCATTTTCCCCATCTTCCTTGTTAATAGAACCACTGCATTTTTAATTTGGTAACTTGCCCGATTAAATGCAATAAAGACTACATGTCTTAGCCACCATTGCAGCAAGGTGCTGTCATATCACTAAGTTCTGGCCAATGGTTATTTTTAAAATTTAAATGCATTCATTTATTTATTTTAATTGATGTATAAAAATGGCATATGTTTATTGTGTACAACATGATGTTCTAAAATGTGCATACATTGTGGGATGATGAAATTGAGCTAATTAACATACGTATTACCTTACATACTTGTTTTTTGTGATGAGAACACTTAAAATCCAGTGATTTCTAAGAATACAATGTTATTACCTATAGTCACCATGTTGTACAATAGATCTCCTAAACACATTCCTTCTGTCTAGCTGAAATTTTACATCCTTTGACCAACACTTCCCAACCCCTCCGCCCAGCGCCTGGTAACCACCATTCGACTTTTTGCTTCCATGAGCTCAACTTTTTTAGATTCTGCATATAAATGAGATCATGTAGTATTTATCTTTCTGTGCCTGGCTTATTTCACTTGGTATAATGTTCTCCAAGTTCATCCATGTTGTCCCAGAGGACAGGATTGTCTTTTTTTTTTTTTTTTTTTTGAGACAGAGTCTCGCTCTGTCTCCCAGGCTGGAATGCAGTGGCGTGATCTCGGCTCACTGCAAACTCTGCCTCCCAGGTTCATGCTATTCTCCTGCCTCAGCCTCCCAAGTAGCTGGGACTACAGGCGCCCACCACCATGCCAAGCTAATTTTGTTTTTTTTGTTTTGTTTTGTTTTTTTGTTTTGTTTTTTTAGTAGAGACAGGGTTTCACCATGTTAGCCAGGATGGTCTCCATCTCCTGACCTCATGATCTGCCCACCTCTGCCTCCCAAAGTGCTGGGATTACAGGCGTGAGCCACCACGCCCGGCCAGGATTGTCCTCTTTTTTAAGACTGAATAGGATCCATTGTGTATGTGTCTTTACCACATTTTCTTTATCTATTCATCTGTCAGCGGACACTTAGGTGAATTCCATGTCTTGGCTAATATGAATAATGCTACAGTGAATATGAGAGTACAGGTATCTCTTCAACATATTGATCTTATTTCCTTTGGATACATACCCTAAAGTGGAATTGCTGAATCATATGGAAGTTCTGTTTGTTGTTGTTGTTGTTGTTGTTGTTGTTGTTGTTGTTGTTGTTGTTGTTTTGAGACAGAATCTCACTCTGTCGCTTACTTAAGTTGGAGTGCAGTGGTGCGATCTTGGCATCTTGGCTCACTGCAATCTCCACCTCCTGGGTTAAAGCGATGCTCTTGCCTTAGCCTCTGAGTAGCTAGGATTACAGGCATGTGCCACTGTGCTCAGGTAATTTTTGTATTTTAAGTAGAGACAGGGTTTTGCCATGTAGGCTGGGCTGGTCTCGAACTCCTGGCATCAAGTGATCCAACTGCCTTGACCTCTCAAAGTTCTGGGATTATAAGCATGAGCCACCACACCCAACCCATATTTTTAATGTTTTGAGGAACCTCCCTGTTGTTTTCCATAATGGCTGTACCAAGTTAAATTCCCACCAACAGCATGTAAGCTTTCTTTTTCTCCACATTCTCACCAAAACTTAGCGCTCATCTTTTTTTTTTTTTTTTTTTTTTTCCTGACAGGGTCTCACTCTGTTGCCCAGGCTAGAAGGCAGTGGTGTAGTCATGGCTCACTGCAGCCTCAACCCCCTGGGCTCAGGCTGTCCCCCCACTTCAGCCACCGAAGTAGCTGGGATGACCACAGGTGCACATCACTACACCTGGCTAATTTTTAATTTTTATATAGAGACCGGGTCTCACTATGTTGCCCAGGTTGGTCTCTCATCTTTTTGATAGTAGCCGTCCTAACAAGTATGAGGTGATATTCATTGTAGCTTTAATTTGAATTTCCCTGATTATTAGTGCTGTTGAGCAGTTTTTAAATATATCTGTTGGTCATTTGTAGTTCTTCTTTTGAAAAATGCCTATTCAGGTCATTTGTCCATTTTTTATTTGCATGATTTTCTTGCTGTAGAGTTGTTTGAATTCCTATTTTGGATATTAACCCCTTATCAGATACATGATTTGCAAACATTTTCAGCCATTTCATAAGTTCTCTTCACTCTGTTGATTGTTTCCTTTGCCATGCCAAAGATTTTTTAGTTTGATGCAATCCTATTTGTCTATTTTTGCCTTTAGGATCATATACGAAACATCTTTGTGAATGTCATGGGGTATTTCCCCTATGTTTTCTTCTAGGAGTTTTACAGCTTCAGGTCTTGTGTTACATGTAAGTCTTTAATCCATTTTGAGTTGATTCTTTCACACGGTGTGAGATAAGGGTCTCATTTCATTCCTCTGCACGTAGGTATGCAGTTTTCCCAATACTACGTATTGAGGAGACTGTCCCTTCTCCATTAGCCAGTGGGTATTAACAAAAGAGTGAAGTGTTACTTGTAGAGTGTACCCTTAAAGAGTCAAGGGCATGCCCCCTTCACCCTTGCTCCTTCTGCGGTCTAGAATGTGGACATAATGGTTGGGGCTGCAGTTATCATCTTGCACCATGATGTAGCTTTGGGAATGAAAGGCATTAAGGCAGAAACAGCAACATATCTAGAGAAATCCTATGTTCCTGACATTATAGAGTGCCATACCAGCCCTAGGCTGCCTACCGTGGGGCTTTGATGTGAGAAAGAGAACTCTTGCTTGAGCCACTGTTATTTTTAGGTTGTCTGTCACTTGCAGTTAAACATAATCCTAACTAATCCAGTGGGGAAATGGCTCTAAAAGGAGCTATCATCCACCTTCCTAAATTTCTAACATTTGGAAGCCGCTTCTTATAGCAAGTCTTTTTGTTACAATTACGAAGTCACAATGGATAACTATCTGCACTTTACTGTGGACTGTGGAAAGGTATGAAGCACAGAGGAATGAAAATCTCACACTCACTCACTAGAATGTACTTATACTCACATTTACGAAAATGCCACTTACAGCCTTGTGCATAATAAAATAAAGTAATTACTAATTAGTCCGTCACGTGGGCATCCAAACCATACTTGAATAGTGACTTCAGTGATGTGCTGAGAGTCGTACTCATTAGAGTAGTCATAGTTTCTACAAAGGGGGCCTTAGAAATGGGCTTACTTGAAGCATTTCTCTAAATATACGAATAATAAATTGGAAACCCTCTGGAGTATGTATAATGTATGCACAAATGCGTGCATTGGTTGTTATACTCGAAGTAGCAGAAAATATCTGCTCCTGACTTTAACACAGGAACAAATGACCCCAGATTATTAGCTGCTAATAGATTTTTGTAGTTTTAGGGAAAGGAGAAAAGTACCATAGCCTTCTTTATTCTATAAATAATACGTATTTTATGTATTCTGTGTTTGAACCATCTCAGCATCAGAATTGACTGTTTAATAGTTGCAGTTGTTTAATATTTTTTTTTTAGTTAATGCAAAATATTGGAAGTCATCTCCAGGCTTCTGGCTTATAGGGAGTCCCTGTAGAGATAGCAGGTGACTGCATCTGACATCGTCAGCTGTGGTTGCTCAAACCTCTGGTCCAGGAAGAGGCAGAGTCAACCTTTTTTCCCAGCAGAATGGGATTCTAGACATGCAGATCAGCTCTCCTAAATAGTCTTAGAGTCAAAGTATTTTACCACCGGATGTGAACCCTGGAGATGATCTAGTATTGTCCTTCAAGTTGAGGAAACTGAGGTCCAGTAAGTCCAACAAGACCTACCCAAGGTCACACTGGCCTGGGTGGCACAGGGCTGGAACCCAGACCTCATTGTTCTTGTCATACAGCATGACCTTCCATTTCAAGGAGACTAACAAATACCAAGTTTGGCAATGTATCCACCCTCACTTTTATTTGAGAGGTTACAAAGCAAACAAAATGAGATCATGTCATAAGCAGTTCTGTCCTAAGTGGGTTAGGATTTATTTCTTCTTTTCTACATTTTTTTTTTAAATCAGAAGGTATATCCCCAAGAACAGGAACTAAAGGAACAGATTGCTTAGACCCTTGTGACTCTGCCCTGGTGGTGGATCATTAATGGTGTAGAAAATGAGGGCAGTGCTGGGCGGGCAGTCCAGGGTGGGGTGCATGCCTCTTTAAGAGATTTATGTGGAGGTCTGAGCTAGGGAGACAGCGCAGTGGTACATCATCATGCAGGCGACATCAGAGACTTTCTTCTTCGCTTGGGTGCATTATCATAAAAAGTGATTTAGACTGGAGCTGATTGATGCAAATGGCCCTATGTTCTTTCCTATCATTAGCGGCCTCTTTCAGTGGCCAGAGGCAGTGATTAAAGCTGTCATTTGGAGCTGCTCATTAAAGACAAGCCCCAGAATAGCAAGAGGAAAAAAGGTTGGAGAGGCATATATATACATATATGTGTGTGCGTGTGTGTGTGTGTGTGTGTGTGTGTGTGTGTGTGTGTATTTTTTGCCTTAAATGTGCATCATTCTTTTCTAGATTGAGCCACTGAAATCAAGGCTGTAGAGACATTTCCACTGAGAATATAGAATGCTGTTTTGCAAGTAATATTAGATTTTCGGAGTGTCATAGTAGATTCTGATGACAGCTTGCCTACATATTATGAAAGGAGATGAGGAGGGTATTGTATTAGGTGTGTTTTGTTAGGGATTGACCCTGGTGAGAACTCATTAAGTCTCCCTCCTCCCAGGCTGGGGACTTCAGAGGCAGGCCACAGGAGACCAGAGGGGAGGGTTGCTGAGGGTGGATGCCACTGTGACAGTGTTGACCCCAGGGATGGACAGAAGAAGGACAGCAGGGAGGAGGCTTTTTGCTGAGCCCAGATGATATAGATGCCTGGATGTCACTCAGAGAGAGGGGTTGGTGAGAGGAGGCCCCTAAATAGGAGGGGAATGGAACAAAGCAGGATCCATAGATGCGAGAAGATAAATTAATCAGAACATGATCCCTGGCTCCTTGGAGTCTTCCAGACAGGGCGACATGACTAGTTAATCACTCTTGTGGTCAAACTGGGCTTCAGTGTGCACCTGCCTACCTTTTCATAAACATGCATTCACATCCACTTACGCACTGATTTTTAGTTTAGTGTTCCAGTCGTACCTAAAAGTGACAAAAATCCCAAGCTCCAGATGAATTACAGCACGCCCCAAATGAAGGCTAGGGTAGTTAGTGGGTGGCGGCTAAACAGGGAGCCAGGGCTGTGAAGCCAGGAAGGGAGCCATCTTTGTTTCTTGGAGGAAACCAGTTTGAAGTCAGAGATGAGACTGGCTGGCTAATCCTGCACATCCTCACTGGCCAGTTGATGTCTTACTGCCCAAATCCTACCAAACTTTCATACAAGCTAGTCTACAGCTCTCCTCAGAAATTCCTCTGGGAAAGGAAAAAAATAAGAAATTATCAATTTAATTTCTCAGTCTAATGAACTGGTCTTATACATAAAAATTTAAATTACTTTTTTTTTTTATGAAAGTGGGGACCAACATCATTTATGCAACCACCACTGTCTCCATGACAACGCCTTGGATGTGGCAGCTCATGTGACTTCACAGTCACAGGCCCTTGAAATGAAGCAAAGGAAAGTTTTAGTTTCTCTTCTGTAATTTATTGGACTCTAGGGATGCTCACGATGGTGCTAAGTGGAGGTGTGGGGGTTTCTTTTTGCTGTGGACAGTAAATAGTGAGAAAGTGATGAAATTATTCCTTCCTGCGGCAGGGATTGGAACTTGCTGCAGAGAGTGCTTCCTTGTCAGCCTCGGAGCCAGTTGACGGCTTCAGAGGCGTGGCTTTTGTCCTCCTCTCTGCTGCACCCCCACCCCCACGCTGGCCTTCTTAGCCTGGGTCTGGCGCATCAGGGCCTATTAGTACTGATGCTGGGCTGTGATGTTCCTCTCCTCAGGGAGCACGGCAGCAGAACTGAACAAAGTCACTGGTAATCTGTGCTTACAGCCTCCCCCCTGGGGAGAAAGCCTAGCCAGCTGGCACTCTCACGCTGAGCACATTCACTTCCCCTGGCTGGTCGGCAGCCTGGCAGGGGCCCAGAGGCTGGCCGGCTGCAGGGCTAACCTGCACCAGCACCCCAGGCAGCCCAGCTCAGGATCACACACGCATTGTTCTCTGCCTTCCAGACTGGACACTGGCTGAACTCACAGCTTGGACGGTGTGGCTCATCTGCTTAGGCCTTCCCAGGGTAGCTCTCTAGAAATAAAAATTACGAATGCTGGATGAAGAACAATTGGCTGGCTACATTGAGGTTAATACAGGACCATTTCCCCTGTCATCTTTTTCCTTTCCCAGGCTCTAGGTCAGTGACATCAGGAAGATTTATCATGAGTTCCGTCTTCTGTAGTTGGAAAGGAGATGGCACATCTGCCTTGGGTGATGGGGTGGAAGAGTGGGTGGCAGGGATGAGGGTGGAGCAGGAAACACCAGTAGTCCTGGATGTGTGTGTACTTGTTAGAAATACCTGCAGGGAAAAAAGAAGCGGCTGGTCTTTGGATCCTTGCTCAGGCGGACCTTCCAGCACACCCATTGCTAGATACAACTTCTGTCAAAGACTTCCCTCCCGTGAACCAGAATCTTGCGTAAAGGGAGCAGAGGCTTGAGAGGCCCCTCTGGGGAAGCAACGTCTTTAGTCACTGCTCTGCTCACAAGGTGCAGGAAAAGTCTAGATTTTTCTCAGTTGACTTTCAGGCTTAGGAAAAAAAAAAAACCTCTAGAAGATTTATGGCTTGTTGTTGTTGTTGTTGTTGTTGTTGTTGTTGGAGGAAAAGCATTTATTCTCTTTAGGAGCCATCACACACCAACATGTATGTGGCCCTTAGTTGGCGTAGGTAGAGGTCAACTGTGCTGCTTTCACCAGGTATACAGGTGTCCTAATAAGAGTTTGGGGACAGTGCAAAAGGGCAGTGTGTTCTGTTCAAATTTTTTTTTTGTCTTGCTCTGTTGCCCAGGATAGAGTGCTATGGTGCGATCTTGGCTCACTGCAACCTTCACCTCCCAGAATCAAGCGATTCTCCACCCCAGCCTCCCGAGTAGCTGAGATTACAGGTGCTGGCCACCTTGCCAAGCTCATTTTTATATTTTTCATAGAGGTAGGGTTTTGCCATGTTGCCCAGGCTGGTCTCGAACTCCAGACCTCGAGTGATCTGCCCACCCTGGCCTCCCAAATTGCTGGGATTACAGGCGTGAGCCACCACATGCAGCCCAGAAACTTTTCTTTTAGCAGAGATAAAGGAGGGATTTCTCCAAAAAGACAACAAAAAAAGGTGCAAATGAATTAGCTTCTGTACATCTTCTTCAGATTTTCCCTATTCTGTTAGTGAGTTCACTGAGAAGTGGAGGGAAAGAGGAAGAATCATTGCTAACATGAAGCCAGTGCTAGGCCTTATGCTAAAACTCTTACACAGGGGTCTTATCTCCTTCTGACAGTGCAGTTGGGAAGCATGCTCACCAGCCCCGTGTGGCAGGTGAAGCCCCTGGCTCAGAGCCTCTCAGCAGCTAATAGCTACCACTTGGAGGCTGTAGGATCTAAGCCCAAGCGCCAGCCTAAAGACCCCATGCTCTTCTCCCTGGCTGAGTGCTGAGGTACCATTCGGCTTTAACAGCTGACAGGGCTGATGCAGCTGCCCGGTGACACCATGTGCCCTGCTGTGTACTGCAGTTGCCATTTTGCATTTATAGTGGGATTATCTGATGCTCCAAGCTCCACAAGGGCAAGGTCTTAGTTTTTACATACTGTTGAGTCCCCAGTGCCTGACACTGTGCTCTGCACACCATATGTGGTCAATACATACTTGGCAAATGAAAAGGGAATGAACGAGTGGTCAGGGTTAAAAATCAACGTATCTTTAAAGTAAGCCAATGTGCTTCCCTAACCCAAAGAAATTCTTCTCAAAATAGAGTGTCGAATAGTTTTTTTTTTTTTTTTTTTTTGATTGGAGAAACTTGAGCATGTTTTTAGGCCAAGCAGTAGGAATTATTAGAGAGGGAATGATGGCACTATTGATGGAACACGGTCCCAGAGGAGATCTGAAGTGACAAGATTAAGAGCAGAGAAGAATTTTCATTAGCAGAAACAGGGCACTTCCTCCTTAGAGACCAGAGGTGAAGAGGGAAAAAAAAGATCCGGTAGTCATGGGCTATGTATCACTTAGGAGTGCTTTCAGCTGCAAGTAATAGCTTGACTAGCAGTGCCTGAAACAATTAAGGATTTATTTTTTTCACATGATGGTAAGACAGCTACAGCTGGGTGACCACTGTGTTGGTTCAGTGGCTCAGTGGTGTAAGGGCCATTGTCTTCAAGACTTTCTTGGCCTTTCCCTCATGAGATGCATCTTCTAGCATCACATTTGCATTCAAGTAAAAGTCCGTGCTATCTTGCAGACACTTACTTCGCATGCTGCCTGCTCTGCTGATTGAGGAAATGGTCAGGACTAAATGACCACTAGTCCCTCCTTCAGGTATGACAGTGGAGTCCAACGGTTAGTGGGATCTGACCTCCAGCGAGCTTATTTCTCCTATGATGATTATAAGAAGTTTGTGGCCGGGCTCAGTGGCTCATGCCTGTAATCCCAGCACTTTGGGAGGCCGAGGTGGGCGGATCATGAGGTCAGGAGATCAAGACCATCCTGGCTAACATGGTGAAACCCCGTTTCTACTAAAAATACAAAAAAATTAGCTGGGCGTGGTGGCGGGCGACTGTAGTCCCAGCTACTCAGGAGGCTGAGGCAGGAGAATGGCATGAACCAGGAAGGCAGAGCTTGCAGTGAGCTGAGATCACGCCACTGCACACCAACCTGGGCAACAGAGCGAGACACTGTCTCAGAAAAAAAAAAAAGAAGTTTGTGAGGGATTCCTAAGAAAGTGACCGAGGGAGAAGAGGAAGGGGAGAGTTGGAAAAGTTAAATGATTCACCTGTAAGCTACTAGAACTTTGTTAAGTTTGGGGATATCATGGTTTTGTGAAATCTACTTTCGCTGAAATTTATGTCCATTTCTTTGCCTCCTTCTCTCTGCACACCGCCTCTACTCAGAAATTTAACCATTTACACACAACAGAAAGAATTTTCCTCGAGATCGCTACTTTTGCCCAGTATTTCTGATTGTCTTTCTGCTTCAAATCTCCAGAAAATGTATTCCCTTTAACAAGTTAACTTGGAGAAGGAGGAAAGAAACCTAAGCAGATATGACTCCACCTAAGTTTTATGAGGAACCTTCGAAGGAAACTCTGAGAAAAATGAGTCTGTATCTTTTTCTCCCTCTTAGACCAGGCTTTTGACATCTACCAGTGTGCACACTTACCAATTAACAGTTACGTTCTTATTGGTTGAGAGAACAAGGCATTAACACGTCTGGTGACTGCTGCGGCTGGTCCTGTGAGACCTGTAGAGAGGCCAAGTGGTTGCCGTGGGCTTTTGCTACCTCTTTGGGCAGTCACTTTGCCTGTATGAGACGAGGAGGCCGGACCCTCTCAGCTCCTGACATCCTCTCTAACCTGCTGTGATCTGGTCACCCTGTGGGAAAGCCAAGGCAGCCCTGGCCCCTCTCCAGCAGTCTCTCCCTGGAGGGCTCGGCCTGTTGGGTTTTACTTAGCTCACAGTTTATGCCTTCATTCTCCTCTGACCCTCATTAACCAAGAGGAAAAACTAATTCTAGAAAGGACTCCATTTCCCCCCATATTGTATATTTCATATCCACAGAGCATGCTGTGCCCTATTGAGAATTAAACTGCGATCACTAACCTCATCTCATTTGTGCCAGGGGTCTTGTTCAAAAGCTGTTTCCCCAGCAAAGCAGTGCCGTGGGTTAGGACCCCCTCACCCCACACACACATGCTTGGTGGAGTGGTTCCCATCTCTTTTTAATGCCTTTGGCAGGGGACAGAGAGAGAGAGAGAAAGAGAGAGAGAAGGAAACACAGGGAGAGAGAGAGCAAGAGAAAAAAAAGAGAAACACAAAAGAAGAACAAGAGGGAAAGAAAAGCTCTCGAACAGCAGCCCTGCGTTTTGTTAGAACATTGGCACTGCATTTATCAGGATTACTGGAGGGAGAGCAGGGTTTGATCCTCTTCTCCACTGGGAGAAGGAAAAGCTTTATTGTACCTTTTTTAACATCTCACAGTTAGATCAGAACAATGCACTGTGTATGTACATACACACCATACGTATGTGCCTAAGGATGATATTCTACTTGGGACACACCCTGTTTTCAAAGCATGGCTGAATTTTTTATAAAGGCCAGATACAGAAAGCCACCAGGCTCTCCCTGGGTCTCCCTTTCCAGCAGACCTTACCCCCTCCCCATCCCCTTGCCGGACTTGGATCAGCAGGATTCACTCCTGTCAAACAAATTAGAGCATCTATGAAATGGGGCTATCGACATGTGTGACTTGATCTGTTTTAATAGGGGCCCGGTGGGAGTTTCCTCCCTGCCCCACTGAGCTTTGTATCCTTCACGGAAAGGCAGACGGGGCGCAGGAGGATGCTGTGGACTTTAACCCTTTGCTGCCAGCAGGTTGCCTGCCTCCTGCGTGCAGCCGCTTCCTTTTTGTGCCTGGCCATTGTCTGGGGAGTGCGTGCGGCCTGCCATGCTCTTCGTGCTTGTTATCTCACAGGAGACAAGCTCACCCCAGGAGAGGAAGAGAGAGCTGCGTTCTGAAGCAGATCTTTTGATTTCCTTTCTTCCCTCTCCTCTCTAAAATAATTAGAAGTGCTGGTCAAGGTATTAAAAAAAAAAAAACAGCCAAAGGGGAGAAAATATATTGTATATTTTATAACCCTGGCATTTTGTTTTTCAAGAGGTGTTGTCCGGGCTGCCATTTGACCCTTATGTAATAATTAGCATTTGAGCTGTGGCAGCTAGCAAGTAGGTGAGGGAGAATTGCCTGTTTGGAGGAAGGATCCGACCCCTTTTAAGTAGAAGAGAAGAGGGAATTTGCCTCTGTCAGCATTTCAGATGCACCCCCATGCTATCGCTGTCTCCCTGCCCCTCTGTTCCTGACTCAGTTGCTAATGACACAATCTCCCAGCGCCTGCCTCCGCCCATGGCTCACCCCCACACCCATTCACTGTTCAGGTACTTGAGTCCCAGCCACAGAGCTGGAAGGCTGGACAGCAGCTAAGACAAGAGGCAGAGGCCTTGTGCACAGTCCTGTTGCCGAGAAGCGCTTAGCACCCTGCCACCCTCCCTGTACCGCTCTGTAGGGGTGCAGATTCCCACCGAGCCCATGGCCTTACCTGCACCTCTCCCTTAACCCGGGAGTGCTGCGGGCAGAAGTCAGGACCCGCTTTCTTTTCTTGCTCTTCTTTACTCCTTAGCACATAGCACTGGTACACCTCAATTTATAGAACAGACACCCTCCTGAAAAACTGCATGTAAATGCAATTTTTGACAGGTGGAATTTTGTAGCTCATAGATTTACATTGTTTAGAGTCAGTCGAAATGAAGCTGAAAACACAATCATATTCCCTGTACTTACTGGTGTAGGAACCTGAGCACACAGCTCCTTTCGTAAAGTGAGAAATTCTCCAGCGGAGCGTGTAGCCACACCCTGGTTTACCTGTTCAAGGAGTCCCATGCTGTAGACCACATCTTATGGGCATCGGTGTGCAGTAGGCGCTCAGTCACACCACGCGCATCACTGAGATGTGGAAGGAAAGGGGTTGGTCGGGCCCTTTGCTCTCCTGTGCTGGTGGCCAAGCCCAGGGTTTGGGTTGTAAAACCACAGGCCTGACTGCTTCTCCTTGAATTGTCCTGAACCTTGATCCTTAGCGCCCTCAGGTCACTGTGTTGTTTGGATTGGTGATTTCATTAGGATTTCTCACCCTTTTCATTTATTTCATTTAGGCCCGAGGCAGAACTTCTGGGAGCTAGCTGATCATCTGTCTTTTAATTTTCCTTTAGGGAGAAGAACTCCACTGGGCTCCATTTCTCCCTCTCATTGCTTGCTGGCACTGGCTCCATGGCCTCTTTGTTGTGTTTTTGTTTTGTGTTTTGTTACCGTCCCCTCTGGCACCAGATCAAGGGGCAGGGAGGGAAACTGGGACGTTTTGGAGGAGGGTTGCCAAAGAGTTGTTGCAGGAAAGAGGTGTGGTCGGAAGACCAGTTCAGCAGCTGAGCAGCGACAGGAGCACTTCCAGTTCCTCCAGGGCCTGAGCTGAGAGCGGGGAGGACCATGAGGGGCCGCAGTATGGCGGCGGTGGGGTAGGGAAAGAGCCAGGAGAATGAAGGAAGAGCAGCAGCTTATTTAATTTGGAAAAACAAGGGAAAAGCTCCAGTCCACATACATCTCTTCTTTCTTCCCCTTCCCTGATGCTCATGAATAGCACGTGGAAGGGTTGAGTGTTTCTGCCCCACAGTGTGGCTTCTGCTGGGAGTGGGGGCACACATTCCAGGCTTCTGTGCTGCCTGGGTAGCTCCTTCTCCTGGCCTTTCAGGCCCAGGATTACAGACTCAAACTGTATTCACTGTGGGGGCAGGGTGTGGGGTTCTCCCCTTTTTTTCTCCCATGTCCTAGTCATTTGGTCGCTGCAAAATGATTACAACATGCAGGAGATCTCTTGCCACCTGAACCATTTTTAAATCCTCTCCTGAGTACTAAGCCCAGTTCTTTCCAAATTATTTCCAGCAACTTTCGCCTCATGTGTAGGTTTCTCTGGATTAATCCCCAGTACAACCTTTTCCATCCTCAAAAGTCACAGACATTTTAGTTTTTCTGATTTCATGTCCCACCTTAGGTCAGATCTTTGAGGGGTGGGAGGGAAGGAGGTAAGGAACCACTCCTCATGCAGGATATTAGATTGAGAAACAGAAACCTACAAAAATTCAGCTCCACTTATTTTTAAACTGATGATCATGTCTGAATTAGATCAGAGCAAAAGCAAAGATTAAGGAAAAAGGCCTAATACAAACTGTAGCAAACACAGTGGACCAGTGCTGAACTTTGCTAGCTGTTCTGGGACGCTACAGCTAGGCAGGCTTACATTAGTGCATAGTCATTCTCTTTTTTTTTTTTTTTTGAGAAACGGAGTCTCTGTCGCCCAGGCTGGAGTGCAGTGGTGCGATCTCAGCTCACTGCAACCTCCACCTCCTGGGTTTAAGCAGTTCTTCTGCCTCAGCCTCCCGAGTAACTGGGACTACAGGCATGTGTCACCACACCCGGCTAATTTGTGTATTTTTTAGTAGAGACCCTGTTGGGCAGGGTGCTCTCAAACTCCTGACTTCAGGTGATCTGCCCGCCTCATCCTCCCAAAGTGCTGGGATTACAGGTGTGAGCCATCGCGCCTGGCTAGCACAGTCATTCTTAAGGGCATGTTCAGACCAAGTTCCTCTGGCTATTCTTGGAGCGGAGATGTCCTGGCAACTTCATTTCTCTGTGGTCTCTTACAAAATCCCCTTTCTCCAAGTTCTCTTAAAAATGCATCTTTGACCTGTATTCTCTCCTGCCTGAGGGGCCTGCCGTTGTCCTCTGTTCCTGGACTTTCACCTCGTCCTGCCGTCTAGACCTGGCATCTGTTTTGGTCAGTGCTCTGGATGTTCTCTTTAAGCAATACATTCTTGCTGAGCAGAACACGGTGTTCAGCCAGGTTCCATAGCTCCCGTCATCCCCACCGTTGCTACCCAGGCCCTTGGTTGTCCTGCACTCCCACTAACCCCCAGACTTTCTTAGAATCAAAACTTCCTCCAGTTGGATCACTGGGCTTCTATTCCATAACTCCTTCATTTCCTCTTGCCAAGAATGTTCTTTAGCAATCCAAAGTTATATTTGTTATTAAATATAAGACTTTAAAAAGGCTTGTATTTTTTCCCCTGAAATCAGCTTTAATGAATTATGACAAAACTTAACTCATATTGCTAAACATTATATGTAATGGGTGTGCTCTTTCAACTTAGGGAAAAATGGATCCAGAACTATTGGCAGCCTTCACACGTCTTTCATCGGCCTTTTTCTTTGTGGACCAAAAGAAAGGGCCAAACTTAGCCAAAACCATTGGCCACTGATACTCTTGTGAAGACTGTGTTTTATTACCACTGCAAGAGTTGGGGGTTGGCCAAAATGATACCCAGACATTTCAGATCTTAATCACAGGTGCTGAAAACAGAGATGTGTTTTATTCTAGACCATTAAAAGTGGGAGTTAATTACCACATTTCAATGAACTCTCCGTGTGCCCTCCTGCCATAGCAATTAACAAGAGAGTGGCCGCTTGTGTGCTTGATGGTGTTTTATGACCATGGATTATATAGGAATTAGGAATGGCTTCGGGAAGCATTTGGTCCTCATAGTTATCCAATACCAGCATGGCCCAACCCCAGATATGTCAAAGCCGCAACTGTTGCGTTTGGCAGGCATTCTACAAAATGTACTAAATAGTTTCATTTAGCAGACCAGTTTATTCAAGTGCCTGACAGGAGTTTCCTGGATTCTGACCTCTCCTGAGAGGCCTTCAAGAGCATCGCTGAAGGTTTATCTACAGCCAGGGTAGGTTATGAGTAATGTCTTTTATGAAACTTTGCAAACCAACTGTCGTTCTGTTCAATTCCCAGAGGCAGATTTTTAGGGTTGCTGTGTCCAATACAGTAGCCACTAGCCACCTGTGGCTATTTCAGTTTAATTTAGTTACCATCAAATAAAATTTAAACATCAGTTCCTCAGTGACACACTAGCCAGTTTCAAGAGTACAGTAGTCACTCTTGTCACAGTGGTTGTTGTATCAGACGATACAGAACATGTTAATAGTCATAGAAAGTTCTGGACAGTGGTGCTCTAGAGTCTCAACATGTCACGTGTTCAGGGGATCACTGGATCTAAAGCCATTCCTTATGGGAAATGTTGGCTTTCTTGAAAATACACCAGAGACCAGAGAAGGGTCACCATGTGGAGAAGAGGCAGCCTTCCATCTGCCAAGAATGCTGGCCAGGCTTCTCTGTTTTATATCTCATCACAATGAGGGCCATTCTGGCCCTCCAAAATATGGATACCAACCTTTATGCACTGTCAGAAATGGGCCACAATTCAGAGTGTTCTCTGCTGTTTCTGATGAACCACCATTCTCCAGCTCTTCCCTGAAATGGCAAGGAAAAGTGATGTTCCCTCAAGATCTGCCAAGGGAGATACTCCCTCTCTCTGGTAATCGTCGCTGTCTCCTTCCATCAGGTTAGACTACCAGGGAAGTACCTACCTGAATAGCATTAGCGTATCTTCCTCACCAGAATTATCTTTGATAGATCATACTTTAATGTTTATACCTTGGGCTTATTGATAATTTTAAAAAATCAATATGAACATAAACTTGCATGTGCTGTGAAAGTCATTCATTACTAAAGATGTAGACCATTCAGGTAAAGCACTGCATAATACTCGGGATGTGTTGGTCTCTCTGGAAGAACCGTGGGACCTCCTTCCAATGGAGAATGCAAATGATGTGACCCACTGTTTTACATTTTGCCCCATCTGCCCAGAACTCCAGAGTTCAACTCAGCACTCATTTATATTGACTTGATTAGCTGTGGTGGTTAGAAATTTGCTTTCTCTCCCTTAACCAGGTGTTTGATTTTCTGTTTTAGTTTTAATAACCTTATTGTGTATATCTTTTAATTTAATTCTCCTTAAATTGTTTTCTGAAAGAGGCGAAGTATAAACAAATGAATACAGATTTTATTTTCAGGTCCCCACATTTGAAATTTTCTGTTTTGAGGTAGTCTCTATGCAAGCCCCAAGCCCAGGCCCTGGCATAAATGACAGGAGGGCCCAGGGACCTCCTGGCAGTCTTATTTTTCTTTCATACCCTCCTGAGTATCTAGCACACTGCTGAACATATGCTGCTTAGAGTGATGTAAGGTAGAGAAACACTGTGCCCTGCGTGGGAAGGCATTACAGAATAAACTTAGGAAAGAGGGTCACCTCTCAGATTTAGTCAGATGACAAAGGCAGCACTGGCTTCCCTGGGGTGTAGAGATGGGAAAGAATTTGAATAATTATCATCATTATCATCACCACATTCATTAAGCCCCATCTGCGCATGGCACTGTGTAAGTCCCCACAGGTTTTTTTCTCTGCCAGTGAGAGAGAATTTTGTCCAGCAGGGAGGCGAATCCTGAGCTCTCCCCAGCTCACCAGTTTCCTCCTTGGGCTGTTCCACTCCACAGCCAGCAGCCTGGCTCATCACTGAGGTTGAGTCCATTACCTCCTATGTTCTTGGGAGATCTCTGTGGTCCTTGGCTTATAATCATCTTTCACGTTCTAGGACTCTGGACTTTCCCTTTACGGCACTCACCACAGTAGCAATTAAGAACATTGATGCATAATGAATTAGAGATTCTCTTGTAGTACATTTTATCCAACTAGGGGGTCATCTCTGTTCTCTGCACCCCCATATCCCTAGAACCCCCTATTATGTGTGGTATGTAGCCAAGTGCTTGATGCATATTCTTAGCAGTAAATAGCAGGAATGAATGAATGAGTATGTATCCAATTTGACTTTAGAGTTATTTCCCGACTTACAGCTGTTGAAGTTGCTGTTTCCTCCACGTGTTCAACCTTTGGGATTCACACAATACTTGACAATCACAGCTCTGCCATGGGGGACATCATTACACAAAGCACTCCTCACCAGTACTCAGATGGCACTTGATAGCTACAGGCATGTGAATATTCTTTTACTGTCAACTTTTGTTGTGATTTCACCTAAAATATGATAAGCTCCTTGAGGATAAAGGCTAAGTCTTACTTCTTCGTATTTCCAGTAACCGCTTGGTACCAAACACCTGCCAAGCATTGTTGATTGCACCTATGAGGAGGTGAGAAAGTGCCAGGCTGTCATGCCCCTCTATACAAACATGTAACAGTAGACTCTGGTTCATCAGGAGTAAATGACATGATATGTGATAGACCACATACATTCGTGGCTATAGATAGGTGAGTAACTGTAACCATATCCAATTGTGAGCAAAAGTGTTTTAATTGGTGGTTTTAAACTAATATAAAATTGGCTAAATCATCATTTTTCAGCTCTCGAATCATCTGAAGACCTTTTTTTATTTTTTAATATTTAGTTTTATTTTATTTATTTATTTTTGAGATGAAATCTTGCTCTGTCACCTAGGCTGGAGTGCAGTGACGCAATCTCAGCTCACTGCAACCTTCACCTCCCAGGTTCAAGCGATTCTCTTGTCTCAGCCTCCTGAGTAGCTGGGACTATAGGCACACACTACCACACCCAGCTAATTTTTATATTTTTAGTAGAGATGGGGTTTCACCATATTGGTCAGGCTGGTCTTGAACTCCTGACATCAGGTGATCCACCTGGCTCGGCTTCCCAAAGTACTGGGATTACAGGCGTGAGCCACCACGCCTGCTCTGAAGATCTTTTTTAAAGAACTGATAGATGTCCAGGTGTGGTGGCTCACACCTGTGATCCCAGCAACTCGGGAGGCCAAGGTGGGAGGATTGCTTGAGCCTAAAAGTTTGCATCCAGCCTGGGCAACATAGCAAGACCTTGTTTCTAAAAAAAAAAAAAAAAAAAAAAAAGTATGTAAAAACTTTTTTTTTTCTTTTAAGTACTGGTAGGACTGGATCCTACCACAGGAAAAAAATAATAATCTCTAGGGCTAGGTACCAGACAATGAAATATATTTTTTAAATAACTCACTTTTTAAAAAATTTCCACTTTTATTTTAGATTTAGGGGCTACATGTGCAGGTTTGTTACATGGGTATATTTTGTGATGCTGAGGTTTGGAGTATGAATGATCTCATCAGCCAGGTACTGAGCGCAGTACCCAATAGTTTTTCAACCCTTCCCCTCATCCTTCCCTCTCGCCTCTCATAGACCCCAATGTCTATTGTTGCCATTTTTATGTCCATGTCTACCCAGTGGTTAGCCCCCACTTACAAATGACAGCATTCAGTATTTGGTTTTCTCTTCCTGCGTTAATTCACTTAAGATAATGGCCTCCAGCTGCACTCGTGTTGCTGCAAAGGACGTGATTTTGTTGCTTTTTCTGGCTGCATAGTATTCCATCGTGTATATGTATTACGCTGTCTTTATCCAGTCCACCGTCGATGGGCACCTAGGTTGATTCTGTGTCTTCGCTCTTGTGAATAGTGCTGTGATGAACAGCTGAGTGCAGGTGTCCTTTATGGTAGACCATTTATTTTCTTTTGGATATATACCCAGTAATGGGATTTCTGGGTCAAATGGTAATTCTGTTTTAAGTTCTTTGAAAAACCTGCAAACTGCTTTCCATAGGCACTGAACTAATTTACCTTCCCACCAGCAGTGTATAAGCATTCCCTTTTCTCTACAGCCTTGCCAGCATCTGTTGTTTTTACTTTTAATAATAGCCATTCTGACTGGTGTGAGATGATAACGTATTGTGATTTTGATTTGAATTTCTCTGTTGACTAGTGATGTTGAGCATTTTTTCATGTGTTGTATGTCTTCTTTTGAAAAGTGTCTGTGTGTTTTACCCATTTTTAATGGGGTTATTTGTTTTGTGCTTGTTCAGTTGTTTGAGTTCCTTATAGATTCTGGATATTAGACCTTTATCAGATGCATAATTTGCAAATATTTTCTCCCATTCTGTGGATTGCCTCTTTTCTCTGTTGATAGCTTCTTTTGCTGTGGAGCTCAGATGTTTTTATGTGCAAACATAGTTGAGAACTACTAACCCAGTCTTCGGGTATTAATCAGCACCAGCTCGTTATTCCATCTCTGCCAACACTCAATCACAATTTGCTCTAGTTTGGTAACTGCCCTGGTTCAGATGGAGCAGAGTTGGAATTTTACAGTGTAGGGCTGGCGCCAGTTCCTGTCATTCTCCATCCAATTCCAAGCCAAGTGTCCAGCCTTAGCAGGGATCCCACATGCAATGGAAAAAGGGATGCTTTGTTCTCAGAATGGCTTATTCATTTACTAGACGTGCATTTAGCATCTGTTATGTACACGGTGGAGGAAAAGACAGTTAATTTCTGTGCTGTGCAGTCAAGGTTGGGATAAACGTGGTCAGGATGTCATGGGAGCTTCAAAGAAAGGAAACAGGCCCCTGTGTAGAGTCATTAAAAGAGACTTTCTGAAGGTGATATTAAAACCAAGCCCTGAAAGTTGCATGGAAGCTTGCCAGGATACTCTTTCCCCGTCTTTCACCTGGCTGATGGAAGAGCATGGGCACAGGTATGGAGGTGTGCACGAAGGTGGCTCATTGATCTATAAGTAGAAATTTCTATAAGTAGAAATTGTGGTTGAAGCACAGGGCACAAGTGTGGCAAAGCAATGCCTTGGAAGCCATGCGGGCAATGTTGAGAGACAGCCCAAAGAGGTAAGCAGAGGCCAGATCAAAAAAACATGTTTATATGCCATGGTGGGACAGATTTACCATGAAGCTCTTGAAGCTTAAGCTGAGGGCCCCTGGGGAGGGGCCACATGTTGGGCTTTGTTCCTTTTTTAATTTGCAAAACTATATATACATATATATATACATACATATATATGTATATATAAATTATATACGCTTCAGGCTCTACAAAAACCTGGATCTGAAGCTTAAGGACCTTTACTTTTTCCTGAAGGTAATAGGAGTTAATGAAGAAGGAAAGTGATGTGAGTTTTAGCTAGGATTATAATTTATCATTGAAACTGAGATACTTTGAGAGTAAAAGACCATGCTATTAATAGTTATAGCTACATCCCTCCCCCTCCCCCCCCAAAAAAATCCAGTAATCAGAACTTTCCTTGGCAAAAAGCAGTGTATGAAAACTTTGATTTTAGCCCACTTGGTTGGTAATCTTAAGATGCAGTTACAGGAGGTTGAGACTGGAGCAGGGAGACCAGTTAGGATGCTGTTACATTCAAAGGAGATGATCAGGGCCAGAATTAAGACAGCATTAAAGAAACTGAAGACAAGGAGTTGGGATCCTCAGGATGGGAACGCACAGGTAAACGGGCAGGAGACCTCTGGGCGCCATTTCTGAACCGGGCAGCTGGGTAGATAGATGGCGGTGTCTTCCCTTGGCCTGATGGAACAGGGAGGGGGTGGCAGACATTGGGGGGAAGTGGGGATTCCAGCTGGATGTAAGGATGTCAGGAAGTGCTTGTGGAAGAGCCAAGAGAGGATGAGTTTAGTAAGTGCTGAGGTTCTGGTGGCAGGTTCATATCCATCGCGGGGCAATTGGGTTTGCTGTACTGCCACAGATGCCACCCCTCTGCAGATGCCACTTGGAGATGGAAACCACCTAATGCAAGAAGAGGTCAGGTAGCAGCATGGATGGCTCAGTGCAAACCAACCCTTCTATTTAAAACACAGCTAGGCCAGGCATGGTGGCTCACGCCTGTAAGCCCAGCATTTTGAGAAACCAAGGTGGGAGGATCACCTGAGCTCAAGAGTTTGAGACCAGCTTGGCCAACAGGGTGAAACCTCATCTCTACTAAAAATACAAAAAATTAGCCAGGCGTGGTGGCAGGCATCTGTAGTCTCAGCTACTCAGGAGGCTGAGGCATGAGAATCTGCTGAACCGGGGAGGCCAAGGCTGCCATGAGCTGAGATCGTGCCACTGCACTCCAGCCTGGGCGACAAAGCGAGACTCCATCTCAAAAAAAGGGAAAAAAAAAAAGCCCACAGCTAAAAGCCAGCCCTTCTGTGGTCATAGCAGCCAACATACATGGTAGGGCCTGAATCCATTCCCTTGCCACCTCCCTTAGCAGCCTGAATAGAGGCAGGCGCGTCTCAGATCATGGCAGCTGGTGACTGACGGAGCCCCTGATTCTCTGAGCTGACCATATAAGCTGACCCTGGATTTACTTAAAGTTAGTTTTCATCATCATCAGCCTCGCTGTCTCACCAGCCCCACCTAATTCTAAATTTACCTAAGGTTCTTTTTTTTTTTTTCTTTTTTAAAAGCTTTAGGTCTATATTTTGGACAGAAGATGGTCTTTTAGCTCCTGATCTCATACTTAAATAAAAATGCTCTCATGTTCTCCTTGATATATTTGCCTATTGGATTTGTTTAATGAAATATGGATTTATACCATAAATATTGGAGTCGTGTAGTCCATATTTCAATTAATGGATCATTTATATGTCATGCTAACTTTGTAATTACTGAAATGTAGGAATAGAGTGGATTGAAATGAATTTCTGTTCGTCTTTCCATTCCTGCCCCCATCCAGGCATGTCTGAGCAGCTTGGATCGCAAAAGGGCAAGATTTACACGTGGGGTTTGCAGAGGAAAGGGGTAGGGGGCTCAGAAAGGTGGCCTCCTCTGCGTGTGCCAGGAGAGCTCTGTATTGCAGTGTGCTTTCTGGGTTCACCTAGGCAGCGTTACACAGCTGTCCTCAGAGGAGCGGAAAGCTGGGCTCTGGCTGGAGGGCCCGGTCATCTATATGCTGACAGACCTTCATCATCATTTTCGTCTCGGTTGTAAAGCACAGCCTATTTTCCCTCTTTGCCAAATCTCTGCTCCAAATGTACATAACTATAGATTTCTGACTGAGCCCTGCTGCCAGGAATCAACTAGAAAGCTTCACCAGACCTCTAAGACAGAGGACGAGTAAATTGTGTTCTCGGCTCCTGTGAACGGGGCCTGTCACTTTAACTGGTTTCTTCTCAGGCAGTGGGTACAGCCCAGGACACCCTTAGTGAACTTGCCACTGCCCCTGGTTTTCTTTCTCTCTCTTTCCTGCTCTTCCTCTCCTGCCTGCTGTTTGCTGACCAGAAAAATCTGGCTGGAGAGGCCCATGCAGTGAGTGAACATCACATACATAATTCTATCAGAATATATCCAAGGGTGGGGAATCATTGTTCTCGGAACTAGCTGAGCTGAAGCCCGAGCAGAAATACTAAAGTCAGTCGTGCCTTTGAGCTGCCTCTAACAGCGCCCTTTAGAGACCCATTTCATACAAAATTTGAAGCCTGTGTTTATTGCCCATTAAAGCAACCTTTATTTTATGGCAAATGTTGCAGTAATTGCCTTTTACGAAGAGCACTTTGTAACACACATGCACAGTTGAAAGAAAACCACTCTGGTATTGTCTATCGGGACTTAATGGCGCAATTAATTTTACTCCATCTGTTCCTGAGACTTTAAAGGAAAATGGATTTTTTTTTTGAGCGTACTTTAATGAAGAAGATAAAGCGGCCCGGCTGGTGTCCCACAGGCTCGGCGCAGTAAGTTCAGATTATTGCTCAGTCTGTCAGAATGGGCTGCTTCCCTCAGCAGCAGCCACAGCCAGCAACCCGCTCTGGCCCCTCGCCGCGCCATTCCTGATGACAAACTGCCAGCCAGCTCCCACAAAAGCACGATTAAAATGTCAGCACAGGATGACGAAGGGGCCAAGAGGGTCCTCAGAGACAAACTGTGTTCAGTGTGAGTTAATACTTTACAGCAGGGCTGGGGCCTGGCTTGCTGCGGGCTGGCCGGGCTGCTGGCTCGCCTTGAAGAGAACACCAGGGCAGGGGCTGGCGACTGGCGGCGGGGAAGCATGTGCACATGCGTGTCTGCACGGCTGTGTGCGTGTCGGGCATGCTGCTCTGTGCGGGAAGAGGCTCGTTTCAGAGGAAGCGTCCAATGGGCTGTTCGGGTTAGGGAGTTCCGAGACTCTCCATGATTTCTGAACCGTGGGGGACGGGGTGGTCGCAACCTAGAATGTGGGCTGGAGAACGCTGTCCCAGTGGTGGCCCCAAGGCCACAGGTTCTGTCCCAGATATTCTCAGCACCATTTTAGCGACAAGGGCAGCTATGAAAATGGCCCAGGCTGCAGAAAGTCATTCCTCACGAAGAAATGGGTGTGCAGAGAATACAGTCAGCACCATTTATAGCCCCATGTCCCCAACTTTAGCCTTTGCACGGTTGGCTGGGCCACAGCAAGGGGCTCAGCAGCAAAATATCCTTGAATCAATACTGCTGCTTGACAGCATCTCCAGCCCCGCGCCCGTGTGTGCTAACTTGCTAGGGGGCAGGGCGCACTCTGCCGCTTTGGCTTAGTTCTCCCATGTCCCTTGATTCGGTGGTGTGACCAGAGGGGAGACTGCCTGTGATGAAAAGGACAAGGAGATTTGCATCTCTGGCCTCCTGTGGAGACCTGATCTGCCGTCCTGGTGGGCAGCAGGTGTGAGCGCCTGCCATTGTCCCTAATGATTATTACAAGTGATAAGCAGGACAAATGTGAGGTCATCTCTCCTGCTGGCAGGTCAGAGGGGGCTGGATTTAGAGCCCCTAGGAGACTAGGAAATTAGATGGTCAGTACCCACCGTGGAGGTTGTAGCAACTCCAGGCTCCAGCGATCCTGGACAGGGGTGATTCCAAATGTAGACTCGTACTTGAAAGGCATCAAGAGCATCCATTGTTAGGACGGAGGTACAGCAGTAATTAGTGCAGAGTGCTAATAGAGGAACAGAAGGCAGGAAGGAGGCCCCAGCGAAAGGCAGCCGGGGGATTCGGTTTCCTCTCGGTCCAGAACCGTGGGCTGAGATTTCACAAAGAAGTGTGGGAAGCCCTGCTGGTTTCTCATTAAGCCCCTTGGCCTTTGCTCATTCTTCGTGGGCTCCAATGGAGGGTGGACCCTGTGGCTTCTTCGCTTTGCTCTCTGACTTCTTCAGCCCCTTCCCTGCTCTCTTCTCTGCTTGTCCTAGGACTGCTGTCTGCGGGCACAGATGCCTCCCGTTGAGCCACGCAGGTTTCTGTGAATCTGAGGTTCTAACTCCCTGCTGCCCCTCTCTGGCTCCCACGTCTTCCCTGCCTGACACTCCCCTCCCTTCCATCCATCACCCTCCTCTCTCCTAAGAGTGCTCTCTGAATCTTATTGCCTTTTTATGTCTCTCTTGGGTTCTTCCTCCTGCCCTCTCCCTGAGCATGGTTTTCCTTTTTTTGAGCATCCCACAGCTCATGCCATTAATGGAGTCATAATAGCCACGGTTGGCTTTTCCCGAGCAAACAGACTTCTGTGGGCTGCAGAGGACACAGACCCCCACTGGTGGCTCGAAACACCCCTCCTGCAGGCATTTCACAGGCTGGACCTTTAAGGTTCCCACCAGCCAGGCCACACATTGGTTCCTCCATATTTGTACAAAAAGATGTGAGCCAGGAGCAGTAGGCAAAGCCCTCTACCTTGGGGGGAAAAAAAAAGTTGGTCTGGAGGATAATGGAAATTCGCATGGGGCGAGGGCTCTGAGAGCAGCATCCATGCCCCATGGGGTAGAGGGCAAGACAGTGACTGTCCGGGGGCCTTTTCAGGGTCGCTTGGTGAAACACACGCTATATGAATGTGTTGGGAGAACCTAAAGCAGAAGGGAGAGACATAGAGCAAAATCAGAGCGAGGGTCCCCCCACCTCTTCACTCTGGCTCTGGGAAGAGACTGCTGGAGGATTTTCCACAGCACAGCTCACTCACCCATCCATTTGCTCACCAAGTACTTACTAAGCTTCTCTCCAGGTAGCTAAAGACACAGAACATGGGCCAGGTGCAGTGGCTCACGCCTGTAAGCCCAGCACTTTGGGAAGCCGAGGTAGGTGGTGAAGTCAGGAGTTCGAGACCAGCCTGGCCAACATGGTGAAACCTGTCTCTACTAAAAATAAAAAAATTATCCGGGTGTGGTGGCGGTCATCTGTAATCCCAGCTGCTCGGGAGGCTGAGGCAGGAGAATCGCTTGAACCCTGGAGGCGGAGGTTGCAGTGAGCCGAGATCCCACCACTGCACTCTAGCCTGGGCCGCAGAGCAAGACTACATCTCAAAAAAAAAAAAAAAAAAAAAAGGACAGAACACACGGAATGCCTGATCCTTGATTGGGCCGTAGGTCTAGATTTTTTAAAAGCTTGTATATAGGATATTTGAGGGGACAGCTGGGGAAATTTGAATGTGAACCATCTATTAAATAATGCCTCAATTGAAATTTCTGGGTGTGGTAATGTTCTTACTCTAGGAAATAATACACTTTCCTAAATTTTAAAATGGTTTAGGAAAAAGAAATACACAAAGAAACACACATTCACAGATAAGTGTGGAGAAATGTTCATCATTGTCAGATGCTGGTGAAGGGTGATGGCTGTGTCAGGATTATTCTAGGTACTAGATCCATATCATCAGCGCTGATTCTGGGTACTAGATGCATATCATCAGTGCTGATTCTAGGTACTAGATCCATATCATCAGTGCTGATTCTAGGTACTAGATCCATGTCATCAGTGCTGATTCTAGGTACTAGAAACATCAGTGAACAAAACCAGCAAAAGGTCCCTGCCCTTATGGTGCTCACCTTCTAGTGGTGAGAAGAGACAAGGAGAATTAATGAGTAAAATGGAATCTGTTGGAAGGGGGTTGGGAGTGCTGGAGTGGGAAGGCGCCATTTGAAATAGGAGGACAGGAGGCATCTCCCTGTGAAAGGGGCGTGTGAGCCAAGACTTAAAGGGAGCAGGAGGCTGTGCCCTGCAGAGCACTCCAGGCAGAGGGAGAAGCCAGCACAAAGAACCTGGGTATAGTGTGCCTGGGGCTTTTATCCAGAATGTCGAGTGTCCTGTGAATTCCACTTTCCAGCGATCCACCTTTCATCCCCCATTTGCTGTTCGGCGGGCCTAGCCTTGGAAATGACCTTGCATGCTTAAGGACACCCTTTGGATTTAAGCTGCACGGGCTGGACCTGTGGCAGCCCTCTAGAGTGCATGCATTCAGAGCTGTTGGCCTGGCTCCGTCACCTTTGTGATTCGGTACATCATTCTCTCCACACACAAGATCTTTCCTGCCCCAGTGTCAAGGGCGATAACCACGATGAGGAGAAAGCACGAGGCTAGGAATAAGACCATGTGCATATGGACCCACATCCTCCATCCCATCTGATTCAGCTGGGTGACCTCAGCCAACCACTTGGCTTTTCTTAGCCTCAGCGTTCCTCCTCTGTAAAATGGGAGTAGGTGCGACTTCCTCCCAGAAAGGTTAAGAGGATGAGATGAAAGTGAGCAAAGGCAGATTGTGAGCTGCACATTGCGGAAACTCTGTTAGCTCTCTAGACATTCTTGGTCTCTGAGCAGCTTAGTGTTGGGGGCTGGGGTTAGCAGACATGGTCCTTGGTTGCTGGTCTCCTGCTGAGTAACCGGAGCCTTGAGTGAGTCACAGAGCCTTATACCCCTTCACCATCTGTAAAGAGGGAGTCACCACTTAGTGACGTCTGCTGCATCATCCACCTCTGAGAGTGGGATTCCAAGAACCAGAGTACCGAGTGCCTTATGAATTCCACTCTGCGAAAAAATTAATAGTACCTTGGTGTCTTTCATGCCACGTTAGAGGTTGGCTTCTGCTGCAGGCTAGCCAGGCATTGCTCGACAGGGCATCTTGTTTGAGCTCCTCTTCATGTCTGAACCACAAAGGCACAAGCCCTTTCAAGGACATGACATTCAGATGTGCCTCTCCTGTGTGTCCTCTCAACTTTGTGACTTACCCCCTTGGCTGCCAGTGAGGCCTTCTGAACATTGTGAAGGCAGAGAGGGCTTTATGGCAATCAGGCTACTCTTTGGAAATTGTGCTGCCTTTTAGTGGAGATAGGTTAGCTCCTGCAAATCCTCGAGGCCATGGTGAGCGGCCAGCCCATCCCCACAGCCCGTCCCACGCCTTGAAGGGCTTCATCTGAGGACCCGAAGGCCTGGGTTCGTAAGCTCTCCCTGAGCACATTTGGGCAAGTCATACACACAGAGGGAGAGGAAATGAGTTTTAGGAGTTCTTAGCTGGGTTGTTCCCATCTCTAGGTGGCCTGGCAGTGGGAAGGAGAGAGGTGAGAAGAGCATTGTTTATCAGGTTCTGTCAGAGGACTATTCCTGGAAAACACTGCTGAATCTTCTAGAAGGGGTGATTTGTGTTCTTTCCATATTGGCAGGTTTTCATTTCCCTGCTTAACATGACTAAGGACTGCAGGACCTGTGCATGCTGTTAGGTAACTCTGGCCCCAAGATGGACCCTAGGAGAGACTTTGACACACAATTGATGATGTGCCAGGTGGATAGAAGTGGAAGTGCAGAGCACCCAGGCACTTTCAGCCAATTAGTCTGGAAATGACATCCAAGAGGCAGAGAGGTACTGGCTGTGCTGCCTCCCTTCGTGTGTTTGCCCCTGGAGCAAAATCAGGCTGGGCTGCTCTCTGTAGGGATCATGCCAAGGATTTGGCAGCTCTCTGGAGGAAGGAGTGATTTGGACAAGTAGATGTGGGCCTCTTATGTCTCCGGCAGGTCTTCAGACTCAAATTCTTAAGAGACCAAATGACATCTTGCCTAGGCTATCAGGCAGCACCATTGCAGAGAGGCATGGATGAAGCTGTGTCACGAGGAGGGGCCCGGGCAAGGTGTGAGATGGTGGCTTCACCTCCTTTCACAAACTCTAAGGCAGCATGTTCTCCAGGTGTGGTCCCTCACCAGCAGCATCGCCACCTGGGAACTAAATCAGAAACTCTGGGAGTGGGGCCCAGAGAGCTGTGTTGCAGCCAGTCCTCTAGGTGATGTTGGTGTGCTTTCAGAACCACTACTCTAAGCAATACCTTCATATTGACCACTATTAAGACAGATCACTTCCACTGACAGAGTAGTTGGTTATGGCAGCCATGGCAAGGTGGAAACTGTAGGTATCGGGAGACCTGCGTTCAAGTCCCCCTCTTATGGATACATTTTGTGGGACCTTAGAAAAAACACGGAACTTTTTTGAGCCAGTTTATTCATCTATAAAGTGGGAATAATCATACATCATCTCCGTGGATTTTGTGAGGATTAAGTTAAATTGATGGCCTACAAAAATACATTTTTTTTTTTTTTGAGACAGAGTCTCACTCTGTCTCCCAGGCTGGAGTGCAGTTGTGTGATCATAGCTTACTGCAGCCTCAAACTCCTGGGCTCAAGGGATCCTCCCACCTCAGCCTCCCCAAGATCTGAGACTACAGGCATGCACTACCATGCCCAAGTAATTTTTTTTTAAGAGATGGGGGTCTTGCTATGTTGCCCAGGCTAGTCTTGAACTCGTGGCCTCAAGTGATCCTCCCACCTTAGCCTTCCAAAGTGCTGGGATTACAGTTGTGAGCCACCACACCTGTCCAGAAAGTGCTTTTTAACTTCCAGTATTTTGCACGTAAGATGGCATTGTTATGTTTATCGAACACCTGCCAGTTTCCAGGCAAATGTGATCCCTATGTGTTATGTCAGGTAGGTTGTCTTTTTATCCCCAATTTTACACAAGATAAAACTGAGGCTCAGGCTTTAAACTTGGTAGAGCAGGACATTTAGCCTGGTTCAGCCTGATTCCATGTTGGCCTTGGAGTTTCACTGGGAGTCCATGTTCTTAACCATTATGCTTTTTAAAAGTTCTCATCCTGGCTTAACCATCATCTGTGACACTTTCAAAAATACTGAGATTGAGGCCACTGGTTTGATGTGGGGCTCGGCCACTGAGTTTCTTTAAAACCTTCCTGGATGTTTGGAATATGTAGATAGGGTTGAAACCATAGTACGTTGCGTATATACCACCACCCTTCCATCTCAGAATAGATGCTGCAAATCCAGAGTTACATAAATTCAAAGTAAGGGACACAGAGCTTTAGCAAACCATGGGCAGTCAATAAGTGCTTATTAGATTTGTGAATTAAGAAGTTTTAAAATAGCATTCACTGCAATTTTAATCAGTTAACAGGTGTTCATTTTGGGCAAGTCGAAGAGTCCAGGAAACTGGAGGAATATAATGTTACCCACAATTCGAGAACCCCTTTTTGTGAGGCCTCAGGAGGTAGGAAGAGGTAGGCGTTGTTCTTCCCACATTAGAGCAAGAAAAGCAGCCCCAGGGAGGCTCAGCGATTTCCCTAAGTAGGGGTATTTTGGGGGTTGGTTTTTATAGATGGTGGGCAAGGGGATAATAGTGTAAATTTTGTACTTTGAGCTTTTGGGTAAATAGGCAGATTCTGAAACCATTGTGTTGTATCTACTGATTACTACAAAGGCACAGATCCAGGCTCTTTGTTAACTCCCTGGCAGACTGAGTGCTTCCAAGTGCAATTTCCCTCCCCTCCTTTCTTTGGAAATTACCTCGAGCTGAAAAGTGAGTTGGGCTCAGGTTGGCATGCAGGCATTTTCCATTCCAAGGGACAGGAAGTGGCTGTGAATCTTGTAACCTGTATTCCTTCTTTGAGAGTCTATAGAGTTGGAAATAAAGACACAGAAGTCTCCTGAGTGCCCTGGCAGTGCTTCCCTGGATGAAGGGTTTGGGGAGAACTTCTAGAGAGCCATACTTTCATTACCGAAACTCCCCATCTTTCTCCCCAAACCCAAAGTAGCAGTGAGACCTGCTGATCACCTTCATGTAAAAGAATAGTAATAATCCCCCCGAATCCTGTCCAAACCACAGAACCCTGCAGGTTTTGGACGAGTCCCGCCATAAAACCACTTTCCCATGACTTCCCGAACAGTAAACCCCAGCTTGGGTACCAGGGAATGGCGCTTTCAGTTTTTAATGGACTGCAGCTGAAGCAAGTTCAAAAGTGCAAGGATTGTAAATTTGAGAGCAACTCTGCAGATGCCGCACACTGTGGCAGAATGATTCAGGGGGCCAAACTTTGCCTCATCAAGTCAGAGAATTTTCTGCAAATGAACTTTTCAAGAATTATGCCGTCGTTGGCATTACAGTATTACACACATGCCTGTTCCCGATCACTCACTGGAACTTATTTTGTAGTTAACCTCCATAAAGGACTGTGCGAGCGAGCACAGTCCTGTCACACACACATTATTTAGAAGCCCTTATTATTATTTTATTGCCAGTCCTTGACAGCTGAGGAAAAGCCAAGCGCTTTAATCTTTTTTTCCCTTTAGTTTACAGTGTAAGAGCTGCATGTAAGATGGATTTGATTAATATGTAACAGAGATGCAATTCTCTGTAAAATGTGCTGTACTTTAGCACCCTGGAAAACAAACTGCATCACAATGGCTTAAATCTCAGTCCATTGTATTATATAGACATCATAAATAATAGAGAGCAGGCAGATATTGCTGCAGGCTTCATCTGCATAACACATCTGAGCTCTCTATAATGTGTTCAACTTGTCACTTTTAGTACAGAAGAGAGGTAATAAAGCTAACAGCTGACTAACACACATCAGCCCTACTTCTACTTCCAGGGGGGTGAATGCTCATTAAGCCATCTTAGCCCTGACTTTTAAAATCCATAACTCTTACAAATGTAAAAAAGTTGCCACAAAAGATTAAGCGCATAATATATGTCAAAGTATAATGTTTTATGCATCTCCCCCAACTACCACTCCCCGCTGCCGCCGCCACCACCACACCAAAAGTCTGGTTTCTTTTATAGCCTTCTCACTAGACGAAAGAAAATAAAAAATCTGGTTCTCAGATAACACCAAATGAAATATTATTTTCCCAGCATCACTAAGGGACTAGGTAATTGCTTTTGAGTTTGAAGCACATGAGCTGACCCCAAGAAGGTTGAAGATTGAAACCTTTCCCCCTCTCCTCTAAGACCAGCTCAAAGGAAATAGGGAGCTTGGGCCCAGGAGTTTGAGACCAGCCTGGGCAACATAGGAACACCCTATCTTTACCCACCAATAAATAAGCCAGGCAGGTGTGTGGTGCGTGCCTGTGGTCTCAGCTACTGGGGGGGTGGTGAGGCAGGAGGATTGCTTAACCTGGGAGGTTGAGGCTGCAGTGAGCTATGATTACACCACCGCACTCCAGCCTGGGTGATAGAGCGAGACCCTGTCTCAAAAAAAAAAAAAAAAATAGGGAATCAGTCATCCCCCCTGGGACCTTGCAGACAGGCCACTAGATCAGTCTTAGCTGCCTTAAGCATGCCCTTACATTTACTTGCCTCAGTTTCCCTATTGGAAACCAGAAGGGAGTAAACCCCTCCATTTTCTTTCTGAGGGGACTATAAGGCCGAGTTCAGCACTGCTTGTCATTTACTTGCCTCAGTTTCCCTATCGGAAGTCAGAAGAGAGGAAACCCCTCCATTCCCTCTCTGAGAGGACTACAAGGCTGAGTTCAGCACTGCTTGTGCAATCACAGTTGACAGAGGTTTCAGAGTCTCTGTTGTGCTCTTCTGATTAGCAGTCTTGTGTTTTAGAGGAAAATTTGAAAACATTACGGTATGTCATTTTCTGTAATGATGGCTGAGCCTTTTTAGGGATTAAGGCTGTCAGGCAGAAAAGAGAAAAGGATGTTTATACTCTTAACTCAGAGCAGATTTAATCCTATGGGATGCATTTTAGTGGCTAGGGGAGCATTGTGGTCTCTTTCTTGGGGAGGCTGTGATGTATACAGTACACGGATGTGCATGTCTCATGACATTCATCTCTTTAGAAAATATACTTTAGAACATTTCTCTTGGAGCTCCTAAGAAAAATAAATGGTTGGTGGTGGCCCGGATGGTAGGAAGACAGGTTAGGATGAAACAGGAAATTTTTCTTAGTAGTTATAAATCTCTCAAGGGAAAAGTTGGAGCCCCAACACTTGACTCATTTAGAACAAGTTGAACCAACCTCTGAAAAATAAACTCACAGGGAAAAAAAAAAAAAAAACCATAAAAAATCCTGCATGAGGTCAGGGGACTGGCATGCTAGGCTAATAGAAACTGGAAGTCAGCGCAGACATCCCAGGATGCACTAGAATAACATACTGTTTACTTCTGTGATTAGCTCAGAACTAATGGGGTGTGTGTGTGTAAGTGTGTAAGAGACCAACTGAGACACAGGGGCTTTCATTGATACCAGTGGTGCTTGTGGGCAGGGATTGAAAGAAGGCTTGGTTCCCTTGGCTAGGAGTGTGGGCCTAGAACAGTAACACACTTTTCCACTGGTCACAATGACAGTTTGTTTTTGGAGAAAGCCATCATTAAACTGTGATGTGGGCCGTAGCACTGCTACCTCAGAATTCTGTTGCTGTCCACCAGGCAGGCCCTGAAAGCTCAGCTTTCCGTTGCTAGAGCCCACGCTGTCATCCCTTCTTGCCCATATTCCTGCAGCAGCTTCCAGTCTCGTCTCCCAGCCTCCCGGGCGTCTGATCTCCCCCGTTCCACATGGCAGCCAGTGTGGCCACATCATTTCTCACCTCCCAGGCCTGCCATTCAAAGTCATCCACAGTTGCTTCTTTTTCTCTCTCACTGGTCTAATCCCTCACCCAGCTTCCAGCCACACTAGTCCACCCGGCTCCAGCCATGCTGGTCCATTAGATGTTTCTAGTTATGCTCAGTACTTTCCCATCTGCATTCAAGCTGTTCCTCTGGCTCAGAACACTCTTTATCTTTGTAAATTGAAGTCCTATTCCCATCTTTGAAGAGTCACCATGAACCCTACCCTTCAGGAAGACTCACTAGACCCGTACTTGAAATAGGTCTTTCGCCGGGCGAGGTGGCTCATGCCTGTAATCCCAGCACTTTGGGAGGCCAAGGCAGGTGGATCACAAGGTCAGGAGATCAAGACCATCCTGGCTAACACGGTGAAACCCCATCTCTACTAAAAATACAAAAAAAAATAGCCGGGCATGGTGGTCAGCACCTGTAGTCTCAGCTACTCGGGAGACTGAGGCGGGAGAATGGCGTGAACCCGGGAGGCAGAGCTTGCAGTGAGCGGAGATCGCACCACTGCACTCCAGCCTGGGCAACAGAGCAAGACTCCGTCTCAAAAACAATAAAAAAGAAATAGGTCTTTCATAAATCTGTGAGCTCACCAGTTAACTAAGTTAACTAAGGTAATCAGGTTCCTTAGTTCAGAACACACTGTCATCCTGGATCCATGGGAGGCTGCCCTTAGTGGGGAAAACCCCACTATCCTGGCCTGCTCCCCAATTCTCAGACACCCAGCCTCATGTGCCTGATATGTAACCTTGTCAAGTAGATAGTGTTCTTCTGTGTGGGTGTTTTGTTTACATAAGTGATGATATGCTATAAATCTTAGTTCTGTTTCTTGTCACTCCACATAACATTTTTAGGATCTGGCCTTGCTGGTGGTTGCACATGTGTTTGTTGCTTCTCAATAATACCGAATATTCTATAGTGCACATTCCCCTAGTATCAGATAGCTAAGGTTGCCCTCAACTTCTCCCATGAAATTAGCACCACAATCAAGCACACACTGTCACCATAACCATCCTTGTAATGTGTCTATTTATGGAATTCTGCAATCTACCTGCAGTGCATGTAAGTTCTAATTTCCAGATGTCCTTGCCCACACTTGCTGTTATTCACCTTTCTAGCTTTTGCCATCTTGATAGTATAAAGTATTATAAGGAGTTGACCATTTTTCTGAGTTTCTGATTTCTTGTTGATTTGCATTTTTGGTATAATTTAACTATGGGTCATTGGCTATTATTTTGGACACTCAAATATCTTCTTCAAATCTGTTGCCCATTAGCTAACTGTAGTAACCTTGATGTTAAGAGATCTTTACTTTTGCTATAGTGAAACAAATACATATTTTGGCCTCACTTAATGTTCTGGGAGTATCTTGTTTAATAAGTCTTTCTATCCTTCATGCACAGATATCATTTCACGTGTTCTTTTATTAGCTTCATAGTTTTATTTTTCATTTTTAGGTCTTTGTTTCACCCCATAATACTTTGTACCATTTCCTAGAGTTTGCCTTGAATTTATTTCCAATTGTGTCCTCAACCAGGTGTAAAGTCTTGGAAGAACTATGTTGCATTCTCCATCCAAGCCTCAGCTTTGCCGAGCCTTAACCTGACTGACCTACTTCCCTGTGTCCATACTGATGACATTCCTTCCCTACATTCTCAGTGGAAGACATATCACTCCTCCTGTCTCAGGTCAACTTTTTGTGCATCTGAGTATCTCCTTCCATTCCATCCTCCTCAGTGGCTTCTCTTCTGTCTTCTAAGCTCTCTCGCTGTCAGCACATAAACATGCTTAAGTGTCAACCCCCCTTCTCGTGGATCTTCCTCTGGCTCCTTGTCTCTTGACCCCATTCACTTGTCATTCCTTCACAGCAACTGGCTTTGCCTCTGCCCGTTGATGGCACTGACCCATCCTCATAGAAGCTTAAGTCATTTCCACTTGCCAGGTTAAGCAGTCCCTGCATTCATCAGGCCCACCCTGAAGGGCATGTGAAATGTTACGACCACCCTTCTTGATTTTTGATTTTTTAAATGTTTTTGGTTTTGTGATATCCCATCTCCTCATCTTCATTTTGTCTCTCTAACAATTCCCAGATCATTTTCAGTGATTCCTCAGCCTCCACAGAATCCAAGATTATGTCCACTCTGATGGCTCTCGCCACTTTTACATGACAATGATACTGGACTATGTCTCCATCCCAGGTCTTGCCCTTAGCTTCGGACCCATATTTTCCACAGCCAACAAGATGGCCAGGTGTCTTGTGGACATGTAACATTAAAAATGTGCCTAACCTAGGCCAGGCGTGGTGGCTCACGCCTGTAATCCCAGCACTTTGGGAGGCCGAGGTGGGCAGATCATGAAGTCAAGAGATCGAGACCATCCTGGCCAACAGGGTGAAACCCCGTCTCTACTAAAAATACAAAAATTAGCTGGGCATGGTGGTGCATGCCTGTAATCCCAGCTACCCAGGAGGCTGCAGTAGGAGAATCGCTTGAACCTAGGAGGCTGAGGTTGCAGTGAGCTGGGATTACGCCACTGCACTCCAGTCTGGCAACAGAGCGAGACTCCGTCTAAAAAAAATAAAATAAAGTAAAAGTGTGACAAACCTAAGTTATCTTTCCTCAACCTCTGTGTCCTCTGCTGATTTTCTGATTTTTAAGTCGATCCTAAGACAGGTCTCTGGGAATTTTTCTAGACTGCCTTTTAAATCAAAGAAACAAACTTTATTATCATGTACTAATTGAATGTATCATCTCTGATCTCTCTCTTTCCCCAACCCTGTCCAAACCTGTTCCTGTATTCCCATACCCGCAATTCAGCCGGTTACCAAAGCCCCACATCAGCAAGTCTCCCCAGACTCTTTCTTTGCTGAGTGCTATGTATTTTACCTCTCAAAAGACTGGCTCAGTCCATCCCTCCCTTTCCACCAAGACAGCCTCTGCTATGACGTCCTGGCTGGCCCCACCTACCGTATCTGTGCTGCAGTAGACCTGGGTTACGGCCTGAGAATTTGCTTTCCTGACCAGTTCCTTGGTGATGCTGAGGCTGCTGGTCTAGACGACACTTTGGGAACTACTGCTTCCGTTGATTTTTCCCATCCATCAATTGGCTCATTCAACAAGTAGATATTGAGTACCAGTGTCAAGTTCTGGAATTCAACAATGAAGAAAACAAGGTCATCTATTGAAAAGGTTGTGGAGGGAACAAACAAGGAATAAATTCATCTATAATGTGATGTTTAGGTGATACATGCTAAGAATGGTTAGCATTTATAAATGGTTGAAGGGACGGAAGAGTGGTGATGGAGAGGGAGTCGTCAGGGAAGACTTGCTATTTAGGAAACTTTTGAGCAGATACCTAGAGGGAAGAGCATTCCAAACAGAGGGAACTGCACGTTCTTGTGCTTTAACCATCCTAAAACACAGTCCCGACTCTTTTCACTTCCCTCGCAGGGTCAACAGCAGCCACGTTTGACTGCCATTCTGCGCTCTCCACGAACTGTCTCCCACACCCTTTTCCACACATCATCTCGCACCCAGGCTGACCTGACTTCTCCCAGGTCTCTCTGCTGACATTTCACTTGCCTCCACTGGGGCACTTATTTGTGCTATTCACCCCCACCCCTCCTACCTTCCAGCAAATGCTCTTCTTGTGTGTTTGCCTCATGCCAGATCCTGTAATTCATTCAACGTTTGCTTCCATTTCCACCTCCTCCATGAAGCCTTCCAGAATCATCCCCTTTGAAAGTGCCCTCTTCCTCCTCATTTCAGAAACGTTTATCCCCAGAAGTGCTGCATAACCCTTGTGGCATCTCACCCTTGTATATTCCTCGCCTGGCCCAACTCTGTAGTCCGGCAAATGCGTAGTAGACCTTGGGTGAAGGGTGGCCCGAAAGCGTTTCTCCTGCTCCTTGACCTCTCCAAGAGGCGGGCCTCTGGTATTTCCTAAACGCTGGTGGCTTTACTGTTGAATCAGAGCAAAAGGAGAAAGGAAAGGCCATGGCCTAAAATGGAGTATTGGAATGATCTCTGGGTTTCTCTGTTTATCCCAGCTTTCTTTCTGTGCTATTACCAAGATAATTGAGTTGGAAATACTAGTAGCATTTCCTTCATCTTCCTTCAGGCTCACAAGCGTTCTTCACCCAAAGGGAGGGAGATTAATTGACTTCTTTTATCTTCCATTCAAATGAGGCTTTCATGTGAATCGCTCCCACCCTCCCACCCCCTCAGCCCTCCCAACCTCCCCTCATTCATTAGGAGCTGGACATGAAAAGGAGAGCATCTAAAACTCTGCAGAGCCCCTGGATCTCCCCAGACCCCTCTCTTCCCTCATTCCCCCCAAACATTTCTGACCTGGCATCACAACAGTTCACGTGAGAAGTGTCACGGTGGGGCAGAGCAGATCCAACCGGAAGCTGCACCAGCCACTGAACTCTCTCCACACCGCCAGATGGTCTGGTGCTGCAGCAGCCTTTCAGAATTAATAACTCTCCCTCCAGAGGGGCAGCTTCATTCAGGAACCGTTTCACATTTTCCAGCTAAGTGTGGTTTTTTTCCCATAGTGTTTTCTGGCCACTCTGTTCTGGGCAGACCATGGGGCCTGCTCACGAAGGCAAGAGATGTATCTTGCCTTCCCTCCACCTTTCTTTGCCTTTGGCTTCTGACAGCGCAGCTTTTAATCTGGAAATTATGGTAACTTGTATGTGCATTTTGAGAGTATATCATTGCTGCATTTAATTAACGGTTATTAGTGTTAGCGTACTGTGCTGTATTCTATGTCACAAATCATCAAGTCTCCCAGAGCAGTTACAGCAATTAAGAACTCCATCACACCTTCTGTATAGTCATTTGGTACTTTTCCAGGTCTTTTCAAAACTGGAAATTACTAATCAAATCATTTCTGCTGTGTGCCTCAGTATCGTTTATTCCATTCCTAATGATGTGCGACTTTTTTTTCTTTGGCCGTTAACAGAGGCATCCGTGCGTCTAACCCATTTCACACCACCGTCATGCTTTAGCGAGGCGATAATGAACTTGCAGAAGGAAATGCAGGCTTTGGTTCTCTTTTCAGAGCAGTGTCTTTCCTCTCCTGCTGTTGGGTGATTGAATTTTGAAACTGTAAAATGCATCGACAGACCTACAAACCTGACTTGCCAGAGCCACAGCCATCACAGTTGAGCTTCAATTCAGAGCTCAGTGCGACTCCTGCCTGATCAATTTGTCATCCCTCTAAATGGAAACTAATTACTTCCCAGGGAAAGATTGCAGGCAAATATCAGCCTTTGCATCAGCAGCCCTCTGCAGTGAGGTTAAGGCAGAGTCCATGGGGTTTCACCAGAGGGGCCATTTCCCTCTCTGCGTCCGTCATGTCAGGAAGAATTTTTATTATTTAGAGCAGCAGTGAGCTTGCCGTCACATCCACTAAGGTCAGCCATCAAGAGTGCATCTCACTTAATAGGTCACCTGGACGGTCCCAAGTCAAATGTCAGAGGCCATTCAACTGCCAGGTTGCAACAAAAACACCCTGGCAGGCTTTTGATGGTGTTTAGATGGGGATGAGCCAGCCCACTGGAGTGGAGCCCACCGCCTCCGGCCCCCCAAGGGGATTCTCTTTTTCTTTATGCCCAAGAACACTGCCCTGGAAGCGTCCCCGGAATGACTGAATCATTGCCATTTGTGCGGCATCAAACAGACTGTGCCGCTGACAGCTGTAGGCAAGATTGACTCCGATGCAGTGCCAGGAGATCTAGGCCACGCAAGGTGGCTGCTCGAGGCCTGCTCTAGTGCGAGGGCCCTGGCTCAGGGCAGCAGGGCTGGCCCAGAGGCTGGGGCCAGGACCGGGCCAGCCAGCTCAGAGGCTGTTGAACAATCTGATCAGGGGAGGGCCTTGCCAGTTCCCTACCTTTGCCCATTTTGGATGCTGTTCTGCTCTGGCATTGCTGCTCATCATTCCAGGCTGGCTGAGCAGTTTCAAACTCAGGGCTGATCCTGCCACCTCTGTGTCTGGGCTGAGCTGCAAGGTCTTTAGCCCAGCATTGCTCAGTCTTGGACATTCTCCCAGCAGAAGTCAGACAAGACCCAGGAGAGAAGTTTGTTTTGTTCAGCAGCTGATTGGATCCGCTCACTGTTGACTTGTGTTCCATGTTGGAGAATGCGTTCTGGTCCCCCTGAGCTGGTATAAAGGAGCCCAAACTCAAATCTGTGCCCATTCCACGTTTCCCCTCTACTCCAGGATGGAGAGTTTTTCCTCTCATTCTTACCCACACAGCGAAAAACACTAGACACAGTGAGAAACGCTGGACGGCTCTGGGGGCCATGGGAGCTGGGATGAGCACTGAACTTCTCTAGGCCTCAGCCCACTTCGCTCTGCAAGCCCTGAGTGTGCCTGGACAAGATGACCAGTAAAGGCCGTTCCAGCATTCTGTGCTTTGTAGCCTGAGTCCCTATGAGGAGTGGTTTGCTTTGAAACACAATATAATCCAGAAAAAACGGCTATCTTAACTTGGCCAGCTCTGCTTTTAAGCAAGAAATAAAGTGATGGTTTCTTGAAAATGATGCTGGCCTTTATAATGCCTTCTCCCTTAATCTCCCCACAAACTGAGACAAGGCATCCTGGGTCACACCCTGGCTCTTCTCCTGTGTGATGTGTTTTCTGGGACTTGCACTTTGGTAACCAGAGGAGACTGCCAACTGGGTATCATACCTGTCTCTCAACCCCTCTTCTGCCCACCACCCTCTCTCAGCCTCCCTATTCCCTGAAGCTAGCATGCCAGGGAGGCAGGTGGCATACGTAGTACAAGGACTGCATGCACACATTTTGGAATGAAACAGTGGCCTTTCTTTGGAACTCAGACCATCCAGTGTGCTCTGGCTAAAGACAGGATTGTAGATCGAAGAAGTCCATTGTACTGATTAGTTTCTTCTCAATTTAAGCCACTGACCTACCAAGAGTATCCATTCAGGAAATGTCACCCCATGGCCTGATGTAGTGGTAGGAGACTAGAAATAGCTGAGTGATGACGGCATGTACACTCAGCATTGCTTAGCCTTGGGCAGGTACCGAACCTTTCTTTGCCTCGGTTTCTCATTTATAACACGGGAATAGTACTTACCTCTTCAGGGTTCTGGTGAGGGTTCCATGAACTAAAACACATGAAGAGTCTAGAATTGTTCCTGTGCTGTCCTAGGCCCAGGATGAATGTGAGCTGCTGTGGTTACAGCTAGTGTCATAGTACTCCGCCCCCCTCCACCACCAGACTACCACAGTTTCCTGCATTCTGTGATGCCGTCAGCTCACTGAGTCACGTTCACGAACACCTTTCACCCCTCTGGACTTCAGCTTTCTCATCTGCAGCACGAGGGAGAGGAATGGGCTGAGGCTTGCCATGGTGCTTTCAGGGACAGGCGTGGGAGCATCTGTGGCGAGTTTGTAGTTCTGTGTTGTATATGTCTGCACCAATGAGAGTTTCATGACCTTGAATTTATACATTCATATCATGAAGCACAACCTAGTAGCATGTTTAGATGTAGAAACACGATACAAAAAACAAAACAAAATTTGTTTTGGTTTTTGGTTTTTGGTTTTGTTTCATTTTGTTTTTTGAGACAGAGTCTCACTTTGTCGCCCAGGCTGGAGTGCAGTGGCGTAATCTTGGCTCACTGCAACCTCCGCCTCCCCCTTTCAAGCAATTCTCCTGTCTCAGCCTCCCAAGTAGCTGGGATTGCAGGCATGCACTACCACGCTCAGCTAATTTTTTTTTTAATTTTTGGTAGAGACAGGGCTTCACCATGTTGGCCAAGCTGGTCTCAAACTCCTGACCTCAAATGATCTGCCTGCCTTGGCCTCCTAAAATGCTGAGATTCCAGATATGAGCCACCGCGCCCAGCCCTGGAAGGAACCTTTGTTAAGAGTTCATAGTAACAGGGTGCTAAAATGAGTTTATTAAAATAATCCCAGTAGATGAAAGATTAGGAGACCTCTTTTGAGGAAATTAGAGAGTTTAGATCTGTTTTGAAATTAGGGAATGCCTTTTGCTATTGACCTAAGTCTCTGATTATATATCTGTCAACCTCAGTTTACGGAAAGAAGCTGACATGTCAAAATAAGAAGAATAGGCTGGATGTGGTGGCTCATGCCTGTAATCCCAGCACCTTGGAGGCTGAGACAGGTGGATTGCTTTAGCTCAGAAGTTTGAGACATTTAGATTAGAAGTTTGAGACCAGCCTGGGCAACATCACAAAACCCCATGGAGCATGTCTGTGGTCTCAGCTACTTGGGTGTTTGAGGTGGAAGGATTATTGGACCGCAGGAGGTGGAGGTGGCAATGAGCCAAGATTGTGCCCCTGCACTCTGGCCTGGCAGAGTGAGACCCTGTCTCAAAAAAAATTAAAAAGTAAGATGAATAAACAGTGGTTAATAGAAACATAAGTGGTGGGACATGGGGGTCAGGATTTAATCTCAGAGTGTCCCAGTGGTGATTTATTTTATTTATTTATTTATTTATTTATTTATTTATTTATTTATTTATTTATTTTTTGAGACAGAGTCTCGCACTGTCACCCGGGCTGGAGTGCAGTATGCGATCTTGGTTCGCTGCAGCCTCTGCCTCCTGGGTTCAAACGATTTTCTTGCCTCAGCGTCCCAAGCAGCCAGGATTACAGGTGCCCACCACCACGCCCAGCTAATTTTTTGTATTTTTAGTAGAGATGGGCTTTCACCATGTTGGCCAGGCTGGTCTTGAATTCTGGACCTCGTGATTCACGCGCCTCGGTCTCCAAAGTGCTGGGATTATAGGCGTGAGCCACCGCACCCGGCCCCAGTGGTGATTTTGTAGGTCAGCAGAGATGATCTGTGTGCCACATTTTCTTGTAGCTTAACAATGGGCCTCAATCATGTAGTGCTTGGGTTCTTAGAATGTGGACAGCCAAGACATTCCAGTCACAAGTAACAGAACAAAATGGCTTCAACCATGGCAGAGGGGCGGGTGTGAGTAGTGTTTCTAAATGGGACTGGTTAAGTATTTTGGGGCACTGGATTGGCTTCTCTGCCATTCTCTTAGCTTTCTCCTCATGATTTCAAGATGGCCGCCATAGCTATCAGACACTATTTCCTCAGGAAGCCACACTTACAGACAGGAAGGAAAGGTGTTCTTCCTCACGTACATCTTTTTATCAGGAGGAAATTCTTTTCTAGAGACCCCATAGCAAACTTCCCCTCAGGTTTCACTGGCCAGAACTGGGTTACATACCGTCTCCTAAAACAGTCACCGGCAAAGAATAATGGGATTGCCAAGGGTGGCCTGAGCCTCCTGTAACAGGGGAAGACCACCTGCCCAGAGCATGGCGCCAGGCAGTACCTGAACAAAACCTGGGTTCAGTGAACTTGAGGGCTCTTGCCTGGGCAACCAACAGGGTCTGTCTGGGACCTTAAAGTCACTGATTGTGACTTAGCGCTTAGGAATCAGGCATGTGGTTTAATCTCTCTGAATGTCAAAGGATGTGAGCTGGTCAAGAGCAGATCTAGAACTAGAATCTGTTTTCTCTTACTGTGACTCTTATCCCCACTCAGCTTTCTTCCTGGAATTATTTTTACTTTCAAATGTGTGAAGTCAGACATACAACAATTGTGCATTTCACTTGAAACTAGTATCTCATTGATTGCTACCAAGAATGTTGTTTATAATTGAGAAGTACATACATTTACCTCTACATATCTCCAGTGAACTTCTGTGACCATTAACTGTCAATTTTATCAGATTCATTTTACACGCAAAGCAAACACATCTACACCCTTGTCTCAAGAAGTTTCCAGGCTAGATGAAAAAACTGTTCCTGTACCCATGACAGTTAGACATAAATTAATAGTGCCAACTAATTGATTGATGACCGGAGTTCAAATCAGGGGAAGAAAGGATCACGTTGAGGGCATGGCTGAGGCCCAAGAGAATGATTTCAGTGGACAGAGAGGAAGGAGGAGGAAGTCCGAATGGGATGAAGATAATGTTGATAGTAATGATCAACATTACACTTATGAGCACTTGCTGATATAAGTAATGATCAACTACAGTTATTGAGCACTTGCTGGTTGAGATAAAGTTCTAAGCACTTTACATGTCTTAACTTATTTCATCCTCACAAAAGCTATTATGAGATGGGATTATTGTCTTCTCATTATTTCCGCTATATAGATAAGGATCATGAGATACAAAGAAGTTAAATAATGTACCCAATGCCCTAGAGTTAGTAAATGGTAAAGCTGGACCCAGGTAATGTGGCTTCATAGCCTGCCCCGTCTGTGGTGCTCAGCCTCATTTACTGTGGCAAACTCACGAAACTGGGAAGCCCAGGGTTTTGTGAGGCGACTTCTGTACAGGTGTTCCTTAGCTTGCATTGGGGTTACATCCCGATAAACCCTTCATACATGGAAAATATTGTAAGTCAAAAATGCATTTAATACACTTAACCTACTGAGCATTGTAGCTTAGCCCAGCCCCACTTAAACATGCTCAAAACACTTACATTAGCCTACCATCGGGCAGAATCAACTAACATAAGCCTGTTTCATAATAAAGTGTTGAGGATCTCATGTAATTTATTGAATACTGTACTGAAAGTGAAAAACAAGATGGTTGTATGGGTACCTGAAGTGCAGTTTCTACTGAGTGCATATTGCTTTCATACCAGCATAAAGTCGAAAAATCGTAAGCTGAGCCATCGGAAGTTAGGGACCATCTGTATGTTGATTTAGCTGAAGGGAGGATTTATAGGCAAAATAGTGAGATAAAAGGTAGGGAAAGTTTTCACTAAATTCATAAGTATTTGGAACTGGGGCTGGTCATCTGGATCCCAGAAAACACTGGCAAACACATGCACAGAAAAAGAATACCCCAACATTGAACACCAAAGGCCCTCAGACTTTGGCGCCTCCATTTTGAAGGTGAGGGATGTTTCTATGTGTCTGTAAGCAGCGAAGACATCACCGGATTATGATGACATCATACATCGCACACGCCATCACGGTTGCACGTTGCTCTAATCCCATGTATATTACTGTGTCTATTTGGAAAGCTGCAAGAGCCATTTATTTATGAGTGACTAAGTGGTAGTTGACTGCCTTCAACTCCTCATGTTTTATGAAGTAGGAATCCACACAGAATAGCAGTAACCAATACACCAAACCACCTTCATTTTGAGATGAATACTGAGAAGTCTTTCATTACTCTGCAGTATAAAGTGTTTACTAAACAGAATTAAGCCACAGCATAATACCCTGCCTTCCTTCTTCTCTATTTGATTTCTCCTACTTAAAACCAGCAAAAGTACTTCTGCCATTTTTTTTTTAGGGTTAGACAATTTATGCCATTTAAAGTGTAAAAATGGAATTTACTTGGCAGTTAGAGGGAAAAGAATTGACATTATCTAGACACAAGGAGTTCATGGGTATAAAGTCTTAGATCATCATTTCTTCTAAAGATCAAGTACCTGAGTAAATACAAAAGACTACACTGAGAGAGACATCCCCAGTTGGAAAATGTGCCAAGTCATAGAAAATTGTGGTAGCCCTGAATTTTCAAGAATGGTTTTGGCCAGATGTGGTGGCGTGCACCTGTAGTCTTAGCTACTCGAGAGCCTGAGGCAGGAGGATCATTTGAACCCAGGAGTTTGAGTTCAGCCTGGGCAACATAGCAAGACCCTATGTCTTATTTTTTTAAAAAAAGAATGGTTTTTATTGGTGTATTTTGATTATTGTAAACTAATTGTAGACTCTAATTTACTCTTGGATATTGAGATCTTTTTTGACTCTTGGCAGTGGTGGTGTCTTTTGGTGATTGGTTGATGTTTTATCTGGCCTGATATCCAGATTCTTTTTTGTAATGTACATACTCTTTCCTGATATCGTTTATATGACAATCCTCCCCTCCCCTTATTTAAATAGAGGTTTAAAAATTTAACAAGCCCAGGTGTGGTGGCTCATGCCTATAATCCCAGCACTTTGGGAGGTCAAGAGAGGAGGATCACTTGAGCCCAGGAATTCAAGACCAGCCTGGGCAACATAGGAAGACTCTATCTCTACAAAAAAATAAAAAATCAACCAGGCATAGTGGTACACACCTGCAGTCCTACCTACTCAGGAGGCTGAGACAGGAGGATTGCTTTCGAGGCTGCATGAGCTATGATCATGCCACTGCACTCCAGCTTGGGCAATAGAGTGAGACCTTGTCTCAAAAAAAAAATTAATAACACTATCTCTCATACTTTTATATTTTCTCTTTGGAAACCTAACCCTCAATATATTTCAAATGCCTTGTAAATGGCTTTTGAAGAATGCTTCACACTGGATACCTGGGTTCTAATCCTAATTCTAATACTTAACTGTGAACACGGACGAAGTATGTCAGTCTCTGTGATCCTTACGCCCTAGACTTCCCTTCCCCAAGTGGTTTGCCACCATTACCAATTAAAATCCTATACCTCTCTGAGATCCAGTTCAAATGCTACTTCTTGAAGCTCTTTTTGATATTGCTTTCTCACTTTCCTCAAGAGGCCATTATTTCCTGTCCTTTTGAAGGGCATGTTTCTCAAAAGCCAAGGTTGTACCTTTAGTTTCTTGAGAGCCAAGGTTGCATCTTTAGTATCTTCAAGTCATCTTTGCACCCCAGAATGTTTAGCACAGAGCTTGCCCACGATGGCTACTCAAATGCTGAAAGGATGAATGACTAAAAAAATCTTGAGATCAGTTGTATTTTTTTCTTTAAAATAACTGGCTACAGTCACTGGCTCTCAACCCTGGTATTGGGCTTATGGGGACATTGTAATCACTTGTAAGTGGGTTGAAGTGATTTGTTTTGAATGATTGTTAGGTTTTGGAAGTTTGCAAACTATGTACTGTTTCTATAAATTAGAATGTTTCCCTTCAGTAATATTCTTTAATGATAATATCATCATCCTGCAGTGTTAATACTTCAGTGTGACACTCTCCCTTGCATTGTGATTTGTCTTAAATGGAAGAAAAAAGGATGGACTTAGAGTCAGGACCCAGGAAATTGTATGTTAATCCACAGCCTATCTTTTCTGTGCCAAAGCCCATAATAAGCCAGAAATCACTGCTAATGGTTATGGAACTATGGAAATATGATAGTCCTCTACTACTGAACAAGATGTGGGGGCCTTGTCAAAGTGAACATTATCTGTCAATTTAGAGAAAAGAATAACCATTACTCTAAACCAGGGGTCAGCAAACTTTTACAGTAAAGGTCTAGATAGTAAATATTTGAGGGCTTTTGAGGGCCATACAGTCTCTGTAGCAACTACCCAACTTCGCTATTGTAATGCAAAAAAGCTATTGTAATACATAAATGGATGGACATCACTATGTTCCAATAAAACTTTATTTACAAAAATAAGACGGAGGTCACATTGGGCTTAATGAGCTGCTCTAAGCCATAGAGTACATGGGAATGTAAACCATACTGCTTATTTTTTTTTAATTGTATTAATGGCATTTATTCTACTTCCTTTGTAATAGCTAAGGAGTTCCTGCAAAGAAAGAAAAATTAGGGGTTAGTAAATTTGTTACTTATTTGCAAGAATATTCAGTGTATATTTCAGGGTTAATATTCTCTAGATTTTCTCAGCATAAGAAATGAGATGAAATTCTGTTCATGTTGTAAATACCACTTTTGAGGCTAGTTCATTAAAGAAAGGTGACTATGGTATTTGATAAAGTACCTTGTCTTCCAAGAAGTTTGCTTTTGTGGTATTATCTGTGGCACATTATTTTCTGTCTTGGTACTTTCTCTCGGTGGGATATTTAGGCTCTACACTTTCCTGCTTGGCATTTTTGTTAATAATGACTTTAAAAATCCTCACTTCTCTTTTTAAATTGCTGCATGGAGTAATAGCCTCTCTCCTTGACAGTCAAAAGGCCAAGAAGTGCGACTATGTGAAATAAACTTTTAAAACAAGGCCCCAAGTGCACTGCAAGTTGACTTGAAATAATTAGTCCCTGGAGTTTGGACACCCACAAAGTATCTTTCGGAACTCGGATTCAGAAATGTCTCAGTGACAGCCTGTGGCGGGAAGCCATCACAGCAGCAGGGCCCATTGCTCTTGGGACGTCCCACACTGTAGAGTTACTTTGGCAGTGCCTGGAAGCAGCGGCCCCTGCCCACATGGTTTTTCCACTGTCTCACAGCCAAGAACCATGACAGGCCCCTCAGAACTTGGGCCCTCTCCAGTCCTTGAGCCAGTGTTCACCCTCACAGGAAGAGTGTTTCCCTGTTTTATCAGCAAGTAACAGAAAACCCAGATGACTGCAGCTTTCAAAGTAAAGACATTTCTCTCCCATTACAAGAAGCATGGAGATGAGTAATAGAAAGCGTGTTGTAGAGGCTCAGTGTTGTCACAGAGGACCTAGGACCCTTCCGCCTTCCTATACTGCCATCTCAGTGTTGGGGGATGACTTCCCTCATGGATGCAAGAAGGTTAGTGAAACGCCAAGTATAATGTCACTACGTCATGTGGCACCACGCTTTACAGTAAGGGGGTGGGCATAAACAGAGGGGATTCCAAGTGCTGTTCTCTTTGAGCAGGGGACATTTTTCCCAGAAGCCCCTGGTGGTTTTCTTCTTGGGACCTGCTTGCTTGAACAGCATCACCTGCCTCTGGCATAGGGGAAAGAGATTGCCATTATTGGCTTAGACCAATCACTACCTTCCCTGGCACTGAACACATGCCACATCAGGGTTCTATTGGAAGACAAGAGAAAGGGATGGCTACTGGGGGAGCAGCCAACCCAGGTCTGCCACACCCAGCTGAACCCCCTAGACAGTGGTCAGAGCACCTTTTGCTTTGACCCAGGAATCCCAAGCCTTGCCAACAATCTATGGCCAGTCCTCTGGGATTATTGCCAGCAGTTTTTTCTGATTGTTGATCATCTGCAGACACCTGATTCCCCAGCAGTGCTTTTTCTATTTGACAGGACTTCCTGATGCCCACCAGGATCGAGCTTGCCGAGTCTTTTGGATGTTGTGTGTTATCCACCCAGCCAAGTCTTTTTGGGGAATATTTATGGAAATATTTATATATAAATAAATAATATTTATGTTTCCAGAGGTGCTCTGTACCTCTGTCTATCCCTTTTGGGGGATAGGTAAGCCACTTTGGGGCCCTCAATCCCTTAACAAAAATAATTTCATTTTTCTTAGTAAAATCATATAATGTCTGCATTTTTCCTTTGCAGCACAGAAATACATGATTGGTATTTTTTAATAGATTACTTTTCTGGAATAGATATTATTCTGAAAATTTAAAATAAATTTGAAGAGTTTTCTTCCACCAGTCTTAATTTCATGGAATAGTTTAAATATTATTTAATTCCATGGTCTAAACTATTGGCTCTTGTTGTCTTTTTTTTTAATATTATGTATGTAAAATTAGGAACTCATTTAAGAACAGCAAGAATTGATTTAATCTGTGAGATGCCAAATGGAGCTAATCCTGAAATACTTTCTATCTGTAGAGATTGATAGTTTACAAAGCACTTTCATACATATTATTTCAGTACTTTCCATAACTATTATCTGCGTTTGACGGATGAAGAAATAAGGGTATAAGAGCTGAGGTGACTTGGCCAGGATCCTGCCAGCCTTCACAGAGTTGGCACTGGAGCCTGGGCCTTCACAGCCTGCCTCTGAGACACTTTCCTGTTTCTAGCACTCAAGTTCCAGTGTCTATGGCAGCATGCAATAGGATTACAGGAGGACATCGTAGCCACAGATAACCCGGCCATGTTACCTGTTCATTTCAACCTCTGCGACTAGGCCCAGATTTCTCAGGACATTTCCTTCCCCATGAGCTGAATTTTAACATGCAGATGTCACTCACATCCTACAAGCTAAGGTGTATGGGTTTGTGCTGGGACTAGGTCATATCTTCATATCTGTATTTTAAAAATCCCAGAACAACCCCAGCAGTGGTTTTCGAGATGAGGAAGAGAGGAGACAGAACACCAAGTTCTGCTGGTTACCCTGCTCTTGGACTTCTCAGGTGCTTCATTAATATCCTCTCTGATGGCATTTTGATGCCATTTTTCTGATGGCATTTTGCAGCTTGCCTCAAGTGTCCCTTCTGGTTTTCTAATGTAGGACAAAGCCCAAGGATGAGTGGCTGCGGTTGCCAGTCAGCATTCTCTGCAGATGTCTTTGGTGTGTGTAGCTGGGGTTAACCCGCTGTCTTAATGTCTGCCTACTCGGTTTTGCATGCAAGGATACGTTATACAAGAAAATTCCATCGAGATCATGTACAAGTAAAATCAGCTTATTTTTTCCGAAGAGGCAGGGGAGCTACTTCTTAGCAGAGTGAGCTGTAGAGTCTCTCTGGAATGCAAAACACAGACCTTTGTATTAGAAGTGAAATATTTAGATAGGGATCATTATGGAGCTCTTTTTATAGCAAGGCAGGCCTGAAAAACAGAGAGAGAGCTGGGAAAGGAAGCACAAAGGAGGTAATAATATCTGATTAGCTAAGCAGCTGGATAACTGAAGGAGAATTTGTTAAAAACTTATCAAGACATCAAAGCTAGATGTGAGTTGCTCTGTTAGCCCAGGCCACTTGTGGAGCCATCTCTGGAATATTACTGAGCGTCTAATTTGCTGCTATTTTTTCCCCTAGCGTCACTCCTTCACTAAGGGATCTGAGCTGTAACCTGACCTGTAGCTGTCATCAGGGCTTTTTTTCCATCCCTGTCATGGCATGGGATCCCAGTGTGGAGAAGCTTAGTTGGTATTCAAGTCATCCGCATCGTACTTGACCACGTGTGAACAAGTAACCTCATGTTTCTGGGGACAGGCAGGGAGAAACTTGAGAACTTGATCCCCTTGGGGGCCCTTGGAGGATTGCTTCCACCAAGCCCTGGGTTTTGCAAGTGACTCGTTTCCCAATCTATGGCACATCCAAGCCTCTTTGGTTTTCTTTTTCCCTGTTCACACAGATATATTTGAGGCACCATACTCTATCTGCCCAAGAAAGGAAGAGGGGCAAGGAAAACCATGTAAGTCATGCTTCTTTAAATATTTTGGCTTCTACCAAAGCAGATATGAGAACAATTGGACTATAATGAGAGTTTTCCATTGGCCTCAACTATCCTGGACAGTTGAACGCCAAGCCTAGTTTGATAGGTACCTACTATGGACCTGGTGGAGCTCCTTCTTAAAATTAGACAGTGTGTACTGGCCAGAATGTCTCAGTTTGCAGCCTGAGGATGATTATGCTGATCCTGGAGGCCCTGGGGAACTGTCTAGGGCACTAGGGGTGCCTGTGCTAACAGCAAAAGACCACTCCCCCACAACACCACACTTGCACATGCCTCATGTACAGAGGAAGTAGGTGCCAGGTCTTTTCAGAGAAGAGCTTCAAAGCCCTGCTGCCACCTACGAGAGCCTTTGATCCATCTCTCGGCTGAATCCAGCCCCTCACGGGGCTGATCCGCTTTGAAACCAGAGCCAGCAGCCCCTCTACAACTCCCTCTGAGTTACCTCACACACAAGAGCACAGGCTTCTGGGGGGCTTCTTTTTATCTTCCCTAAATTGCGAGAGGTACTTCTTTCAGCGTTGTCCTATAGGATTCTTAAGAACTGCCTGGGAGATGTCTTAGGGCCAACACAAAGAATTGCAAACAACAGCCCAGTGTCTTGGAAGCTTTCTCTACAGTTTAGTACGGATAAACCACATGCAGATAGAAAATAGGAAAAAAAGGAAATTCATGGTAAGGCTGCGTATTTTCTTATTTCGGGTGTGAGGGGAGTGGAGAAATCCGTCATGGATAAAATCCAACTTTAATGACAGTCTGAAGCCCTGAAGCACAGACATATTGCAGAGCTAATGTATTATTTTGTTTTTGTTTATTCTGCAGAAATGGGGAAATTTCATTTTTTAGTAGAATTACAAGCTCCCCTTTTATTATTCACAAGTCCTAACATGCATGGCATCCCGAGCCACAGAGCCTTCCGTGATTTTAATACCAGCTTCTTTGCGAATCTAAACTGGTTTTCCAGTCCACTCCCTGGCAGGCCACGGGGGTTGTTGGAGTGGTGTTACACATACTTAGCTTTCTTTGGGTGCTTGACCGCCGCCTATTCTCAGGGGGGACAAGGAGCCTTGCTGTGGGCATTACCAGTGGGAGGTAGGCATGGACAGTGAAGTTCGGCACCTGACCTCTGAATTCCCGCGGCCCTTGCAGGATATCACGCCCACGACTGGCGGTCCTCAGCCTGAACTGCGCGTTGGAATCACCTGGGAAGCTTTAAACATACTAAACCTGGGCCCTGCTAAATAACACCCGTATTCTGATATAATGGGTCTGGGTGTGGCCTGGATATTAAGATTTCTGACTTTCCCCTCCCACCTAGGTGATTCCATGTGCGGTCCAGGCTGAGAGCCACTGTCCCGCAGCCTCATCATACAGCTTGCCTAGGTTCCACAGCTGTGTCACTTCCTGGCCATGTGACCCCGGGCATGTTAACTGAGCTCAGCTTCCTTGTTTGTAACATAGGGGAATCACTGCAAGATTCATTACGCCTATCTCCTAGAGATTATTGCAAGGGTTCAAGTTATGGACATGACTGGGAGGATACCATGGACCAGACACTGTTGTGGGACCTGGAACTGTTATGGCTGGAAAAGGAGAGATCAGAGTCCCTGCCTTTGTGGCGCTTCTTTATTTTCTAGTCATGGAGATGGTGGATAAACAAACAAACTTGCAAATACATACTGTAATGTCAAATCGTGGGCAGTACTGTGAAGGGAAAATATGGCCAAGGGGAAGGGTGGCAAGTGGCAGGAGAGAGTGCATGCACATAAAGGGCACATGCAGTCCCGGGCTGTCAGAAATGCAGGCAACTGGCTGGGCATGGTGGCTCATGCCTGTAATCCCAGCACTTTTGGGAGGCCAAGGCAGGCGGATCATTTGAGTTGTGGAGTTCAAGACCAGCCTGGCCAACATGGTGAAACCCTATCTCTACTAAAAATACAAAAATTAGCCAGGCATGGTGATGCATGCCTGTAGTCCCAGCTACTCTGGAGGCTGAGGCAGGAGAATCACTTGAAACCAGGAGGCAGAGGTTGCAGTGAGCCAAGACTGCACCACTGTACTCCAGCCTGAGCAAGAGAGTGAGACTCTGTCTCAAAAAAAAAAAAAAAGAAAAGAAAAGAAAAAAAGGAAAGAAAGAAAGAAATGCAGGCAACTGTGCGTGGCATCCTTGGCAGGGTCTACAGTGTTTCAGTTCCTACCACTTCACCCTGGGTCAATGAGATCTCAGTGTGATGTCTTTCTCTAAACAGATTAGACACTCCCTCAAGACAGACCTCAGACTCTGTGCAAGCCCAGGGCCCGATCGCCATCTGTGTGATGAATCCAGGCACCTAGCTCTGTGCACAGCTTCTCAAAGTGAGCGTAGATTTGGAGAGAAGAAGGGATAATCAGATGTTTCATTTACCCAGGTACAGCAGATACGTATCGAAGGCCTGCAGATGGCAAGACCTGGTTCAAGCACAATGGGGCAGAATATGAGGAAGGCCCACCCCTTCCTTTGTCTCTTCCCCCACAGCCACTACAGTTCCTTCCACCAGTGTCAACCACCACCGTGGCAGAGCATTTCCCGTGAGACAGGCCGCAGGCTACATACATTATGTGCATCCTGTTGTCATGTCCTCACCAGGGGAAGTAGCTGTTGGTTTATTCAACCCCGTTTTACATGGGAAGGCTCTGGGGCTTTGTCATGCTATCATTTGTTCATGTCACCCCAGGCCACACAGCAGCTAAGTTGGAAAGTGTTTGCTGTTAGCCTGCATTGTTGTCCTTCCATGAGGGACCTAACGTGCATACTAAAGGCCTACTATGTGCCAGAGCCCGGCATTTCACCATTAAGTCACTGAATCCCCATAACACTGTGCAGATGGAACCTTCTCAGCTTTCCTGACCATCCCTTATCTTGGGCTAGCCCTCATGACACATGTCACACCCTGCAATTACCTTCTTTATTCATTTGTTGACTTTTATTTGTCTTTCTCCCCTACTAGAACGTCAGCACAGACAGTGGACTGTTCTCATTCACTCCAGAGCCGGCATTTCAATGGAGATTAGCTGGCGTTCTAGAGGCCGCCTAATTACCTGACAGGAGAAAGAAGACCAGGACAGAAGCAGCTGAAATTCCAGGCAGAACATAGGTTGTTTCAGAAGAAACACAAACTCTGCCTGGCGGTGTCTGAGGCCATCTTCTTCAGGAAGGTGTTTCTTGGATGCACTTCAAAGCGGAGGGGGCTTCACAGGTAGAATTAGGTTGCAGGAATGAGGGGAAGGTAGTCCCCTGGAAAATGTGAAAATGAGGGTTGAGATGCAGGCAGGAAAATTCAGGAGGACTGTTGAGTGAATAGTCGCTCCCTCTGGCAGGTGCCCAGGGTGGGAGGAGGGTGGCAGTGTGAGGACATCCTGAAACACACACGCTTTGGACTCAGATCTTGCTGTCGTAGCTCCGCTACCTGATCAGTCTGTGACCTTGGGCAACTTCCTTAGCTTTATCTGTGAAATGGGAATAATAGTGTCTTCCCTTCAATGAGAACCAAATGAGACAGTACTTTCTGTACATCGAATGCTGGTGTAGAGCAGTTAGAACAAATCTGTAGATCTGTGGATCGATGCTGGTGTAGAGCAGTTAGAACAAATGAGTCTGGGGAGGTGGACCCAGGCCGTGCTGCACGAGCAGGGCCTCTGCACGGGCCCAGCGCTGACCTCAGGTTTAACCTTTTACTTGAGGTGTGGGAATGGCTTTTTGGATACTGTTGTTTGAAGAAAAAAAAAAGGTCATGAATAAAACTTAGAATACTAACAACCACCCAGAAAGCCAGTCCCATCTCTGCCCAGTAACGCCTTCCTTTCCTGCAGGAAGGTTGGAACCTTCCACAGTTCCACCAGGTATTGGCCTGGTGGACCAGATTGAAAGGGTGAGCAGACAATGGGGGGACAGACACCTGAAGCCAGAGATGTGGGCCAGGTGGGGGCTGTCGGCCCTTCCCACAGGCCCAGGCAGCTGCGCTGACACAGCTGTCCCTTTGAAAGTTGGCCCCGAGTGGGAAGCTCTGCATTATTCTCCCAGCCCACTGCAGAATGCCTTCTGCCCATTGCACAGTGGCAGCGTGCTTTGGGCAGCTTGATGCTGGGGCTGCATGGAGGGCCTCAGAAAAGTAGGTAGACTCGTAAGACGGGCTTTATGCTGGAACAGGCACCACCACCCTGCCCTTTCCAGAGCCAAGCTATGGACATGGGTCCTGGAGAGGCAGAAATGTCTTAAGGGAAGGAAAGGGAAATCCTAATTACTACCTGGGAAACAGCCCTCATTTCCAAACCCAGCAGGTGACCTGCAGGATAATGTGTGGGCAGTGATTCATTAGAAGCTGTAATCCCTAGTGTTCAAGCGAGAGTTGTAACTGTATCTAGGGCCTGAGAGAGAGAAACGGGCTTCATGAATTACTCCTCTGGCACCGTTGCCTACATACCTAGGCCTGTAGCAATTTATCCCAAATGAGGAAATAATAATGTCATTTTCCTCCAGCCTTTCCCTGGGAGGAAGTTCTCTAATAGAGGGTAGGCAGGTGTTAAGAAGAAATCTTTCTGTAGTCTCATTACAAGATTGGGATAAGTGAGCTCTTTTTCAGCTTCTGCCTCTCCTGTCCTTGCCTTGTCAGCAGCAGGGTTGGGAGTTAGGCACAGGGCATGGTGGGAAAGAAGTCTTGCTGGGTTCTCAGTCATTGCAGTTGGTTGTTTTAGGTAAAGTAAATTGATGTTGTGTTTCTTTTCCCTAAATATTGACTGTTGAACCTAGTTGTGGAAGAAAAGATATCTGTATTTTGCTCTTATTACTTGCTATTCACTGCTGCTCTTCATCTGGAGGTCACTAGCAATTTTTAAACACTTATCCCCATTTTACAGATAGAAGATAGTAAGTTCTATGGAGGAATGAAAGGCCTTTGTACAGAGTAACTGAGGTTCCATATGTTGAACTAGAATAAAGTTTAAGCTCCTGACCAGGTGCGATGGCTCACGCCTGTAATCCCAGCACTTTGGGAGGCCGAGGCGGGCGGATCACTTGAGGCCAGGAGTTTGAGACCAGCCTGGCCAACATGGTGAAACCCCGTCTCTACTAAAAATACAAAAATTAGCCAGGCATGGTGGTACACACCTGTAATCCCAGCTACTTGGAAGGCTGAGGCAGGAGAATTGCTTGAATTCTGCCAGGAGGCAGACATTGTAGCAAGCTGAGATCATGCAACTACACTCCAGCCTGGGCAACAGCGGGACTCTGTCTTTTAAAAAAGAAAAGAAAAGAATAAAGTGAGCTCCTATAGCAAGTGGAGCCCCACATGAAGAAAGTCTTCAATGGAACGGACGTTGACTTCTCGTCCATCTGACAGTCTTATGGATCTTGCTGGTTGGCCATGACTCCCCTTGCAGTGTCTTAGGGACCCCATTCTTTTCATCTCGTGACTTTGCCATCTGGTAAGCCTCTTACTTTCTATATCCACCCAATCATGGGGAGGAAGACTCAGAATTGACACTTAGCACCTCTGCCATTGCCAAGAACTAGTCATGTGACCTTAACTACTAGTGAAAGGCAGGGGTGGCCCGGAAATGGAGTCCTTCACCAGACAGTTGCTTACCTGAGACAACATGCATGTACCTGTGAAATGCATATACTGTAGAAGGATCATGAGTTTGGCACATAATTAGTGGATAATAATCACTACCACGTCTCAGAATGAGTGTCAGATAATTAGTGGACAATAATCACTACCACAGCTCAGAATGAGTGTATTTGCTAATAGAAATGTGGTTTTGGCTTAAGTCACATTGTCAGTGGTGAATGCAGCCTAAAATTGAACTCAAATACCCAGGCCGTCGTTGTTTTCTGACTCCACCAAGGCAGAAATGAAATTGTTGAGTTTGAGAGTAAGTAGATGGGGCCAGCCAAAGCAAGATGGACAGAATGACGTTCCTTTACTGTCCTTATTGACAATTTGTGGTTCATGCAATAGAAAAGAATCTTAAAAGTCTCTCTTTAATATACAAGAAGAGAAAGACCCCTGGAAACGTGTCTTTTCATCATTCGAAACCTGCCTTATCCCTTCAGTCAATTGCACTGGTGCCTGTAAAGCTCACACACAGTTTTGCATCAGATGATTATGTGGTCAGCCATGTGATAAGTGGATTCAAAGAAACGTGTATTTAAGGTGGCCACTTGCCCCTGGGGTAAATGGCAGCTGTTGGACTCTGTGGGATTTTGTGTTGTTGTTGAACTTGTAAAGTGATGAAACCTCATAATTTCTCTCCTCTTTTAGTTCCCTCTCTGTCTGAGCAGCTGTACTGAAGTTTGTCAAACATGCCCATTAGCTTTCACATGTAAAGATGGCCTTTTTATATTCAAATTGTAGTAATATATTATTTAATCATTAGGCAGTTTACTAAGGGTGTATTTGTGGCCATTGTTCTTTCTGAATGCCTAATCACTAAAGGAAAACATTTTGGAAACAAGCACTTTCTTCCAGAAACTGCGGTTTCCAGCAGAGAGAGTCACTGGGAAGATTGGGAAGCCGTCAGTGGCATGGCACAGGGACACCATGGATGCTGCTGCTAGACCAGCCCTGACCCAGTAGTAAGGCCTAGCCAAGGACACATTGAACTCCTTGAAATTGCTGATATTTGGTCAGGCATGGTGCCCCACGCCTGTAATCCCAACACCTCGGGAGGCCAAGCTGGGTGGATTGCTTGAGGACAGGAGGTCAAGGCCAGCCTGGGCAACATAGCAAGATCCCCGTCTCTATCAAAAATACAAAAAATTAGCCAGGCGTAGTGATGCACACCTGTAGTCCTAGCTACTCAGGAGGCTGAGGCAGAAGGATCACTTGAGCCCAAGAATTGAAGGTTGTGTTGAGCTCTGATTGCACCACTGCACTCCAGCCTGAGCGACAGAGAGAGACCCTGTCTCAAAAGAAAGAGAAAAAAAAATGCTTATATTCAACAATTTTTGTCCTTCCAAACAACAATTTCATCATATTCAAACTAATACAAAACTGGCCTCCCAAGGAGGTGTTTGTTTATAAGGCTACAGGGCACCATTTTCCTACCACTTCTAACATTGTCTTAGATAGGAGGTTCTCTGAAATCAGAAATGCAGATCTTTTTTTCTTCTTCTCCTAAGACAGGGTCTCGTTCTGTTGCCCAGGTTGGAGTGCAGTGGTGTGATCATGGCTCACTATAGCCTCAACCTCCTGGGCGTAAGTGATCCTCCCGCCTCAGTCTCCTGAGTAGCTGAGACTACAGGCACACATCACCATGACCAGCTGTTTATTTATTTATCTATTTATCTATTTATCTATCTATTTATTTATTTATTTATTTATTTATTTATTTATTTTTGTAGAGGTAGAATCTCACTGTGTTGATCAGCCTTGTCTGAAGTCCTGGGCTCAAGTGATCTTCCCGCCTCGGCCTCCCAAAGTATTGGGATTACAGGCATGAGCCACCACACCCAGGCAGAAACACAAATCTTTAGTGAGGTAGCATTCCATTTAGCTACAGAAGCACTCAGCATGCAGTTGACCTTTAAACAACTCGGGTTTGAAATGCATGGATTTTAGATGTGGGGCTTTTTAAACCAAACTTGGATCAAAAATACGGTATTCACAGGATACAAAAACCACATATACAGAGGGCTGAATTTTTGTATGCATGTATTCTGCCGGGCCAACTGTGGGACTTGAGTATGCACAGATTTTACTATACTCAAGTGTCCTGGAACCAATTCCTCACATATACCAAGGGACAACTGTAATGTGAACACAAACCCATAAACAGTGCAACATTACCAGGTTTCCCAGGATGCATGTGGCTGACAGAGCAGTCAGCGTCAAGAAGGGCTCCACTGGCGGCTGGGGGCCTCTGAGCTGGAGCTTACTGACAAGTGGAAGATGCCCAGATGATAAGGTGCCATGACAGATTGTGGTGGTAGCATTGTGAGCTGGTTGACGACACAGAACTCTGGAATCAGATGGCCTGGATTCAAATCCTGGACTCACCCCTTATTGGCTGTGTGAGCTAAGGCAAGTTACTTGCCCTCTCTGTGCCCCAATTTCTTCATCTGCAAAATGGGAATAATGATAATGGCATTGTGGTTTACTGAAAGGATTAAAAGAGTTAATATGTTTAAGTACTTGGAACAGCATCCAGCACGATACTAAGTGATATGGAAGTATTTGCTATTTTTATACAGAGCTTAGTGGCATGAAGAAGTTAGACAAGCAATGAGGAATTCAAAGTGGTGTCCTGGAGTAGAAGAGAAATCGGTTCTGGAAGGGAGACTTAGATTACAGGACAGACAGAGATTTGGGTGTGGTTTCCACGGCTGGAAGAAGGCGACAGTTGGCAAATACCCACCTATGTAGTGATGTCCAGCAGAAACTGTCCTGAGACCCATCTGACTTTGTCATTCCACTATCTCTCTGTCTCTGTGCTTTCTCCTGCCCTTCTTCCTGTCTGAAAACCTCTAGTCCTTTTAATTATAGGAAATGTTCACGTTTTCCCACCACATTTTTTTTTATATATGTCTGGGTGTAGGAAATTTCTGTGCACCCCCAAGGACACCTGCAGCTCCTCTCTGTTTGAGTTTGGTGTATGCCGGGAGGGTAGTCAGAAAACAGCCATAGCCCCTCCTTTGCAACTGTTTCTGCTATAGTCTTTTTGATGGTGCAAGGTGTACCCTAGGGCTGATTGTGTTCCTGGGAGCTGGAAGCTGTTACTGCAGGGTTAAATCAGCAACAGGAGAGCATCACTCCCAGCAACCTCAGAAAGAATAGAGAATGATGTTGTTGAAGGGAGCAGGGAGCTGTGTTCCTAGTGCTGTCTTCTTAAAAAAAAAAAAAAAGTTTCCTTCCCCCTCTTCTCTCTGCCTTTCCGCAACACACCTTGTACTAAATACATTTTTCAGACCTGACTTTGTGCAAACACAGTGTTGTTCGGCAAGCATTAAAAGGCAATTTAGTACTCAAAGGATTAAAAGCTCATGTTAAATTGAAGACTACACTTGGCATAAACATTAAAAATTGACAGAACACCCCGCACATTAACTGCACCAGGGCTTCGTAATTAGCATTTAAAAGTAAAACATCATTTCCTTACTGTTTCCTACTTACTCATTTATAATGCATTTATTATAATACAGATGTGAGCAAGAGGCTTTCTCCCATCATCAGCAGATGAAAAATATACCTGTGCTGAGAAAGAAACTGGGATTTATTAATCCAGCCTAAAAAGCAAAACCAATAAAGAAATCTCTCACTGGGCTGATTTGAGAGATTCAAACTACCACTTGGAAGATTGACACAAGGCCCCCAAAGAAATCGCCTTCACACTTCTTTTCCTTTTCTTAGCCTTTCACTAACAAATACTGGGAAGAAAATCCAAGTAAGCTTCGGCCAGGCACACACTTGCGTTTAAAACTGATCAACTGGCAGGTTACCAAAGGAATGTGGAAAAGAGCTTGTTGGCCCGTTGCTGATGCTTCTTCAAAACTTTGGTAAGACTGGGATCCAATTTTCTAACTCGTAGGGAAATTCTGCTGACTTAACACAGATGGCTGAATTTGTAAATGAGGACACCTGTTCATGACACCTTTGGGCTCCTGCTTAAAATCAGGGTTTTGTTTTTAGCATTACCAAATTTGTAAAATCTGAATGCAGTCCAAATCTGATCTTATGTTCTTCCTCCAGAGTTAATCCTAAATGTGCCACCATTGCGGTCTTTGGACCTAATTCTCGGCCCCTTCTTAGTATGGTAGGTAGTAATTCCCAAACTCTAGCATGCATCACGATCACTGGGGGTCTCCCTAAAATGCACATTCTGCCTGAGCAGGTCCAGGGTGGAGCATGAGATTCTGCATTTCTTTTTTCACCTAGGCTGGATGGAGTGCAGTGGCACAATCTCAGCTCACTGCAGCCTCCACCTTCTGGGTCCAAGTGGTTATCCTGCCTCAGCCTCCCACGTAGGTGGGACTTTAGGTGTGTGCCACCACGCCCAACTAATTTTTGTACTTTTAGTAGAGATGGGTTTCACCATGTTGGCTAGGCTGGTCTTGAACTCCTGACCTCAGATGATCTGCCTGCGTCAGCCTCCCAAAGTGCTGGGATTACAGGCATGAGCCACCACGCCCAGCCACATTCTGCATTTCTAAAAAGCTCCCAGGCAGTGCCAGTGCTGCTGGCCCCAGGACCACATCTTTGAGTGGCAACGTTGCACAGAAGACTCTCATCAGTTATCAGTCAGTGGATTCAGCTCATCAAATGTGAAAGACCCCCAGATTGCCAGCTCCCCGTGGTAAACCCATGGCAATGACTAAGACAACCAAACACAGTGCTTGCCCTGAATGAACTTATTCTAGAAATATCTGAGACCTTGTTATCTTTCTCAGGCCTCTCCTACTGGACCTCGTTTGTCGTGTGTGATTGTGAACACCTTTCCCTGATGTTATCTAGAGATCCTGACAGGCATGTTCTGCTAAAACAGACCTCCCAGGCTGTCCCCAAGTGGCCTCAAATTCCCCAGCTGGGGCACCTTAAGTTTATCACATTAGGCAGTTAACAGGACAAATATAATTTCTGGGCCACAAGGCCAGTCTGGGTGAACACATGACATAAGGGTGTTAAAAGTGGAGGAGAATTCCGAAAATAGACTTTACTCTTGTCAGAATGGTGCCAGGGGCTGGCCCAGCCTGTGGAATGCCTCAGCGCTAGAGGGCTTGGGCAGTAAGGCACGCTTCCCTGGGGAGGGTGGTGGTGGCTTGGGAGAGGAGAGCCAGGTTCCCAAGAAACTAATTTGGCACCTGCTCTACGGCAATCCCTTACAGGCGAAGAGAGAAAAAGGAGGCTTTGGGACAGATAGGGGAATTTTCTGATACAAGCAGTCCCCTTGTATTTTCTTTTCATTGTCGTAATGATTTGTAAAATTCCAGAAATGTATTCGTGCCCCTACATGACTTGAAAATGCCGCTGTCTCACTAAGAGCCATGGGCTAAAACACACCCGCACAGCGGTCAGAAGTGAGGCTTGCTGTCTCTGAGGTGAGGACAACAGCCTGGATTCCTGAGTCAGGCTCACATCTAAGCCTGGCAGGGCCTGGAGGGCGGCAACATGTGGTTTGCAGGTTCGTTCATTACCCCAGTGTTTTTTATGGGAAGATGCTTGGGTATGTTTGTGGGAACAGAACCCTGATTTTAATTACATCCCTTCTGGTTATTCAGATTATAGACTTCTAAGGATCTTGTTTCTCTGGCTTTCTTCTGCCCTACAGAGGGACAAAAGGGTTCAACAGAGAAAGTGCCTGTGCTCTGTGTTGACACATAGAAGCAGAGAATTTTAGAGCAGAAAGGGACTTCAGTGCATTCAGTCCAGCACCCTCGAATTATAGATGAGGGAACTGAGGCTCAGAGAGATTGAAATGACCTGCCTAAGGTCACACAAGTAGGATTAAAACCCAGGTCTCGTAAACCTCTGTATTTTGTACATCATACTGTCTGCACATAATTATTTCTTTTCAGATATTTAATAAAAGTCACAATCAGAGTTAGTCAATTTCTTGTCTCTCCTTTGAGAGTTGAAGTCATCGTGTGACTAGCCATCATTACTGCATTTTCTGTGCATTTCTTATTTGATTCTTCTTTGGCACAAGAGCTCTGAGGATGCTTCAGCATTGTACTAGGCAGAAAAACGAACACAATTAGCAGATTCAAACAGATGCACATCGCATCTCACACAGGTTAATAGGGAATGTGCCTTTCTAAAGCGAAGGAGCCAGGGTTACAGGGCGTGGAAGAATTCAAAGGGTAAAATGAATATGATTCACATACTTGTAGAGTGGCCAAGGAGGGCCTTATTTTTTACTCTTCAACAAAACAAAGGTTTGGTGCTAAAACAACAACGTAACATCCACTGTAGATGCACCTCAGGCACAGCCCGTCCCTGCTACGCTAAACGCTGCCTGGTCTCTACAGACTGTTATTGTCTGAGGACCTCCTCTCACAAACACTTATTTAATAATGGCACTTGGGCTTTTTAATATTTTATTTGATTTCTGTTTTACGGTATTTTTAATTGAACCCTGTTTTAATTGCCTTTTCTGCACACCAAGAGCCTAGGTGGGGAAGGAAGGCTTATAAATGAAATGATTATTGTTATTACTTCCTTTCTTTCTGCAGCGTCTTAGTCAAATCATAATTGATTCCATCCACATATTAGCCCCGATCCTCATATGCATGTGTCAGAAAACAGAAAGTGTTGAATAAGGAGGCCGAAAATTTTAATCTAGCTGAGAATAAGATTTGTCAGCATTATTACAGAGTGAGGAAAGGAAATTGGGGCTAAGTTCTTGCCGTCGAGTTGAGCAGAGTACTTGGTTCCGGGTGACACAGCCCACAGGTGGGCAAGGTTTCATAAACTGAGAGCTAGAAGTGGCCTAGAAAAGACATTTAGTCGCTCCCTTGTGTCCAGTCATAGCCCAGGGCAGACACAGTTTATCCTGCACAGCCTTGGCTGACACCTCCATAAATAAGGGACCTTCCTTTACAGCTTTTCAGAGTCTCAAGGGCAGCTACACAGCTGCCCTTAGGATAAAAGAATAAACAACCCTCATCCCCTTAAACTTCTGCCCCTCTTTACCCAGTGCCCCCGCATCCTGTTTTTTGGAATTTGACCTATTTATGCCCAGGCACTGACTGCAGAGTTGACAGTAGCCACCCTGAAGGGGCCTTGGTAGGGAGTAACAAAACAGGCGGGGTGCGGTGGCTCACGCATGTAGTCCCAGGATTTTGGGAGGCCGAGGCGGGCGGATCACTTGAGGTCAGGAGTTCAAGACCAGCCTGGCCAACATGGTGAAATGCCATCTCTAATAAAAATACAAAAATTAGCTAGGTGTGGTGGCGCACACCTGTGATCCCAGCTACTCGGGAGGCTGAGGCAGGATAATTGCTTGAACCCGGTGGGGGGATGGGGGCACGGAGGTAGCAGTGAGCCAAGATTGCACCACTGCACTCCAGCCTGGGTGACAGAGCGAGACTCTGTCTCAAAAAACAAACAAACAAAAACAAACAACAAAAACCCAGATCTGGCACACACAGAAATGGCTTCTGGCCTTATTACGCCCGCTGCCTCCCCAGCTGGGTATTCAGTGGGCAGCCACTCATAGCCTTCATAAAATGACTTAGATTTGATGCTTGAAATGAAAGCTTGTCAATCCTGGGTAACCGCTTGAAGAAAGGAACATTATCCCTTAAAAGGATAGCCCTAGCCCCTAGAATATCTTTCTCACCTTGGGACTTGCTAAAATAGAATTCCTTATTTCAAAGGCAGTAAAATGTTTTGAGTTCCTACTATGTGTAGTATGCTAGGCTAGGCACTACAGGCCAAGCAAGGCAAATAAAACTAGCCTCTTTCCCTATTCCCCTGCATTTCAGAAAAGACAACACATTTCAAGGGTCTGCTTTGCAAGAGACCAGGCACCACCGTTTCCTCCTGTCAGCCTGGGCATGGCAAGTAATAACCCCCCCTATGAATGAAGAGGGAGCTGTGTTCAAAGAGGTTAATAAAGTGTCCAAGACCATACAGTGTCAGTGAGACAGGGAAGAAATCTGAAAGCTGGTCCCTGGCTAACCTGTCTCTTTGTGTGGTCAACCTGGAAGGAAGTGTCAGATGGTTTGGCGCAGAGCTCTGTCCTTGGGCCTGGCCTGTTTGCAACCTTTACTTAGGTGAAAAGAGAGAGTGGAAGACACTAGATTGGAAGAAGACAATCAGGATACCAAAAAATATCCCAGCAGACTGAGGACCAGAACGAAAGCCGTGGCAGTGAGAGTGGAAGGGAGGAAATGAGCAAGAGGCACAGGGAAGACAGAGCAGCCTGAGGATTCGGTGAACTGGGTTTGGAGTTAGGGAGGGTGATGGCCTAGGTAAGACCACTGACAATCAGGAGGAAATCCCAATGAGGTCATCTGTAGATTGTTGATTTTTAAAGCGCCGATGGACAATCAGTGCCACACTCCACCAAATGAGTTGGAGATACAGAAGTGTAAGGCAGGAGGAGCTGGAGTCTTGGGAGCCCCCTACTCAGAAATTACAGCAGAAGCTGGGGAACTGGTGAGAGAGAGTCCCCCACTTCCTCCTTTCTAGACATTAAAGGGATACCTGAAGAATCTCAATATTAAAGGATAAGAGAATCCAAAGAAGGCAATATTACTTGAGAAACAAGAGAATAATAGTAGTATTTTGTCATGGAAGCCCAGTAACAAAGGGAGAGACAGTCTGCCACTTCTGCAGAAAGAAACAGAAAGGGCCACTGTGTTAATTAGGAGGTCCTCGGCCAGAGACCTGCTAAGCTCATAAACGTTAAAGGCCAGAGTTACTCTCTTTGGGTGGAACAGCTGTAGGGCAGCTGAATAGATAATAGTCACTGCTTCCTCGAAAGGGTAGGACACATGATTTTTTTTTCTTTTTTTCTTTTTTTGAGATGGAATCTCACTCTGTCACCAGGCTGGAGTGTAATGGCGCAATCTCAGCTCGCTGCAACCTCCACCTCCCAGGTTCAAGCAGTTCTCCTGCCTCAGCCTCCCAAGTAGCTGGAACTACAGGTGCCTGCCACCACACCGAGCTCAATTTTGTATTTTTAGTAGAGACGGGGTTTCACCATGTTGGCCAGGATGGTCTCAATCTCCTGACCTCGTGATCCGCCTGCCTCGGCCTCCCAAAGTGCTGGGATTAGAGGTGTGAGCCACCATGTCCGTCCAGGACACATGATTTTAAAAGCAGGGGAAGCTCCCATGCTGGTCAAAACAACCCTACTACAGCATTCATGGAAGAATAAGATAGAAAATGAGATGGGAGCTTAGCTGGCGACACAGCAGGGCACTTGCTTGCTTGGGTCAGCCCAGCCTAGAAAGTCAGAGGTGATGGCACTAATCAGACTTCAGGGAAACTGGCTGGCTGGTAACACAAATCTTCTGTTTACAGTGAGGAGTATAACCAGCAACCCAACACGAGTGACCTACATGCAGTAGTTGGCACATATGCCCCCCAGGGACAATCCCTAAGGAATCCAAATTATAATCAGAAAGTCACTTGCTGACCAGGGACTATAGGAATAAGGGACCTGGGCAGAACTGCCCACTCTGTCCTGTTTTAGTATTGGTGAAACTCTAGTACTGTGCAGGGACTTTTGGTACTCACTTGTAACACTTGATTGTCTTTTTTTTCTTTTCTTTTTTTTTTTTTTAAGACAGGGTCTCTCTTTGTCTCCCAGGCTGGAGTGCAGTGGCACCATCTCAGCTCACTGCAACCTTCACCTCCAGGGATCAAGCGATTCTCATGCCTCAGCCTCCCAAGTAGCTGGGACTACAGGTGTGCACCACCATGCCCAGCTGATTTTTATTTTATTTTATTTTTTAGTAGAGATAGGGTTTCACCATGTTGTCCAGGCTGGTCTTGAACTCCAGGCCTCAGGTAATCCACCTGCCTTGGCCTCTCAAGGTGCTGGGATTACAGATGAGAGCCATCATGCCTGGCCGGATTGTACTCTTTTGATCCTACCTGTTTCCCAGTGCTGGATTGTGAGCTCTCTGAGAGCAGAGCCTGGGTCTTACTCATCTTTATATCCTGGTGCCAAGTATTCTGTGTTGGTCACAGAATCATCTACTTCTATTTGGAATCATCTACTATTTCTAGAAGACCTTAGTAGAGATAATGGTATTAGTAAGTGCTTCTGTGTTTGGGGTGCCTACTGTATGCCTGCACGCACATTAGATAAAGATATCTTTAGAGCTAATAGATGCCATGAGGCGTATCCTACAGATAGGATCCTGAGCTTCAGAGATGACAGATCTCATGTAATCAAGCCGGCTTTATGAGGTAGGAGGGGATCTGAACCTGGTCTGCCTCACTCCAGAGCACATGCTCTTCCCACTGGGCCGCATTACCTGGAGTCACTAAGGCCTGTTTCACAGGCCCCTTGACTGGGCAGCTCCCGGCTCTGCTCCGTGGATGTGCTGTGTGCTAAAGGGGCGGTGGGGGAGGGGGGCCCTGAGAAAGGAATGTTCAGGCATTGGTTAAAATAGGTGTCCTAGCCTCTTGTCATGCCTTCATATTCACAAATGTTCATTTCTTTCTTTCTCTTTTTTAAAAAAATTCTTCCTAGGGATGATGACTGACAGATTAATATATGTCTAACTACATGTCTCAGAAATCAAAAGGAAGGTGCTGTCAGAATCACTTGTCAGAAAATGAGATTAGGCGCACTTGTCATTTGCTGAGGATTGCAGTCTTTCAGAGATAAGGTTTCATTTAATGAGGGTAAAAAGCCTCCTTTTAAAAAAAGAAGAGGGAGCGAGGGAGTGAGGGTGGGGTAGGCGAGGAGTGATGATTCTTTTTTCTGGTGTCAGCCAAGTGTTTTATCACCTAACGCGATCCCGCGGCACCTGGTAGCCACTGATAATGGCAACCTGGCCTTCTCCACCTCCTCTGCCGCTGCACCACTTCAAAAGCAGCTGCTTGTTACCTGCTTTTACCTCTCCTTGAAGCTGAAGCTCCTTCTCCTGTGGGAAGAGGGAGCTAAGCATGTACTCTAGATTTAAAAGCAGGCTCAAGAAAGCATGCAGTAGAAAGGAAACGTACGGTCACATTTCCCAACAAACTGGAAAGAATCCACAGTGGATTTCAGTGAGATACGGAGCCTGTCTGAGTAGTGAAGGGTAACTAATGAGGAACAGAGCTAGATCCCATTGCAACCAATTGTGTTTTGTTATGGAAAATATTTATCAAGTTCTTTTGCATTTGTTGATTCTCTTACAAGTGACATAGTAAGAGCTCCTGGCATGTGACTTGATGCGCCTCCTGCACCCTGCGATTCAGGCTGGCAATTTCTATCCCTTTATTAAGCTTCTCTCTACCTCAGGTGTGGCCTGTGCTCCAGAAGTATTTCAAATTAATCTTCCCCCCCTCCCCCCCAACTCCCTACCTCCAATCGTAGAAAACTGCCTCTGAAATGAACAACTTTATTGTGGAGAATGCCGGTGATAAAGCAGAAAATCCATATTTCAGAAATGTTTGGTGACCAGGCGCAGTGGCTCACGCCTGTAATCCCAGCACCTTGGGAGGCCAAGATGGGTGGGTGGCTTGAGATCAGGAGTTTGAGACCAGCCTGGCCAACATGGTGAAACCCCGTTTCTGCTAAAATTATAAAAATTAGCCAGGTGTGGTGGTGCATGCCTGTAATCCCAGCTACTCAGGAGGCTGAGGCAGGAGAATTGCTTGATGAGCCCGGGAGGTGGAGGTTGCAGTGAGCCAAGATCGTGCCACTGCACTCCAGCCTGTACGACAGAGCAAGAATCTGTCTAAAAGAAAGAAAAAGAAATGTTTGTTCCAGTTCTCTACTCCAAAACTTACTGGTGTAAAGCAGTACCCTTTTCTTCTGTTCCTGGATTTGGTGGGTCAGAAATTCAGACAGGGCCAAGCAGAGAAGCAGTTTGTCTCTGCTCCACCACGACTGGTGGTGACATGAATGGCTGGGGACTGGAATCCCCTGGAGAAGTCTTCACTCATGCATGAGGCACTTGGCAGGGACAAAAGCACCTCTGCAAGCCTTGTCCGTGTAGCATGGGCTTCTCACAGAATGGCGTCTGGGTTGTGGGAGGAGTTGCCGGAGGGGTTGCTACCAGAAAGCAAGTATCCCAAGAGCTTGAGGCAGAAGCAGCGAGACTTCTGACCTGGCCTTGGAAAGTCACATGGAGCCACTTCTGCCATTGAGCTGAAGCACTGACAAGCCCACCAGGCTGAAGGAAAGAAGATGGGGACCGTTCCATGGGGCAGTGTCAAAGGATGTGCAGCTGTGCTTTAAAATGATCATCATGCTGTAAAGGTTTCTCTCTACCTGTGTTTCTTCACATCTCACGAACGAAATGGCCTAGGAATGTAAAGTAAATGACATTTGGATGGTTACTGACTTGGTATAAAAGGTTATTCCTCTTTATTAAAAAGAATAATAATAATAATAATAAGATATAGGCCAGATGTGGTGGCTCACGCCTATGATCCCAACACTTTGGGAGGCCAAGATGGGAGGATCACTTGAGGCCAGGAGTTGGAGACCAGCCTGGGCAACATGGAAAACCCTATGTCTACCAAAAATTAGCCTGGTGGGGTGGTGCGTACCTGTAGCCCCAACTACTGAGGAGGCTGAGGTGGGAAGATGGCTTGAGCCCTTGAGGTCGAGGCTGCAGTGAGTCATGATGGCATCACTGCACTCCAGTCTGGGTGACAGAGCCAGACCCTGTCTCAAAAAATAAAGAGAGAGAGAGAGAGAAAAAATATGTAGACAGAGAGAGTGAGCCCAACCACATTAATGGCCCAGGGAGTCTGAGGGGTGGAGTGTCCTGTTCCTGCTCTCTGTTGCTAATGGTTTAAAACAGACTCAGACTTCACTTAAATGGGCACCTTTCTGGCCGGGTGCGCTGGCTTATGCCTGTAATACCAGCACTTTGGGAGGCCAAGGCAGGTGGATCACTTGAGGTCAGGAGTTTGAGACCAGCCTGGGCAACATGGTGAAACCCCATCTCTACTAAAAATACAAAAATTAGCCAGGCGTGGTGGCATGCACCCATAATCCTAGCTACTCGGGAGGCTGACGCAGAAGAATCACTTGAACCCAGGAGATGGAGGTTGCAGTGAGCTGAGATTATGCCATTGCACTCCAGTCTGGGCGACAAGAGTGAGATTCCATCTCAAAAAAAAAAAGTTCACCTTTCTGTTTCTTTCCAGTCCTTCTCTGTTACACTCTTCAAAAATCGTCTGTACATACTTGCCTCTATGCTCTTACAACTTTGTTTACAACTTAACATTTAATATGTAACCTAGCTTCAACCCCATTTTCTAACAATTCTCCTGCTATTCACCAAAGACCTCCTAAATCAGTGATCCACCTGCCTTTTCTCAGTCCTTCTCCTCCAGCACCTCTAACACATCCGCCATTTTGGAGTTCTCCTCCTCCTGGAAATCCCTTCTTGTCATTCAACTCAGTCTGTGACTCCTTCCCCAGCGCAGTAAACGTGGACACTGTCCTGGTGTAGTCCTTGGTTCTGTTTTCTTTTCACGCCACGACATTCCCTCATCTCTTTGCAGAAGACATTTGCAACTTATCTGCAAATCCGAGCTCTCTTTCTGATGTTCCACTCCCAAATTTCTGACCGTGGCTAGGCTTTCCTCACGGTCTTCTAAATTCATCTCGTCCCAAGCAAAGTCTCTATATTCCCCTGAAAGCCTCCACATGCTTCTGTGTTCCTGATGTTAACCAGTTCCCCAGGCTTTACATCTTAGCATCGCCCTTTGTGTTGCATCACTGCCACACACTCGTGTGTTCCTTGAAGTTCTGCCTCGTAAGTGTATTTTCTCACCTTAGCTTTGCCCTGTGTCTCCTGCCATTTTCCTCGAGTCACTTTTCTTTTTTTCTTTTTGTAGAGGCAGGGTCTTGCTTTGTCTCCCGGGCTGGTCTCGAACTTCTGGCTTCAAGCGATCCTCCTGCCTCGGCCTCCCAAGGTTCTGGGATTATAGGCATGAGCCACTGCAGCCCACCTCGGGTGACTTTTCTTAATGCTTCCCTGGATACCTATCAGGTTCTACCTTATAAAATTTTTATAATTTTAGTAGGTTCTGGCCAGGCGCGGTGGCTCACGCCTGTAATCCCAGCACTTTGGGAGGCCGAGGCGGGTGGATCACAAGGTCAGGAGATCGAGACCGTCCTGGCTAACACCGTGAAACCCCGTCTCTACTAAAAATACAAAAAATTAGCCAGGCGTGGTGGCGGGCCCTGTAGTCCCAGCTACTTGGGAGGCTGAGGCAGGAGAATGGCGTGAACCCGGGAGGCAGAGCTTGCAGTGAGCCGAGATGGTGCCACTGCACTCCAGCCTGGGCGACAGAGCGAGACTCTGTCTCAAAAAAAAAAAAAAATAATAATAATAATAATTTTAGTAGGTTCTACCTTCCCCACGTGTAGTTGTCCTCTCTCCCTCCTAAATTATAAGTTTCCTAAGGGCAGATAACATGTTTTGTTCTTCTTTTTTTTGTATATAGTTCATACTTAGTAAAAGTATCCATACTGAATGAATGGCTCTTACTTATACTGTAAAGAAATAAGGCATACAGTGGAAGTGTGTATGCTTAATACACATATAATACACAAACTGTTGGATTTAAGGAAAGATTTTGATGACATGAAGAGGCTAACACTGCTGAACGTACTTCCAAATATTGCCTTGCCCCTCAACTCTCCTCGGAGTGGTACTGGGGGGAGCAAGACACATAAGCAACAATAATAACAAGAATCATAATAGATATATTTATTGAGCACTTACTTTGCAGTTGATGCTCTTCTAGCTAAGGTAATCTTCACAACCCTGGTCTTTTCAAGACACACTTTGAGAGACAGGTACAGTATGTTTTGCATTCTAGAGATAAAGAAACTGACAGAAAAATCAAATACTACTTTTTTTATTAGTTGGGTGAATGCTTAGTACCACCAAACAAACCTCTTTTTGCAATCCGTGCTAAAGCAAGTAAGTGCCTTAGGCTCACCACCAAAGCAGGCCTTCCTTTTTCCCTTAGTCTAAATTTTATTGTGGGTTGACCACGAAGCTCAGAGCAACTTCCAAGGGGCCCCTAGCTGAGCTTAGTTATCACCAGTCCTGAAGGCGACAGAAGGCAGAAGAGAGGCCCAAGTGTGTGCAGGACTTTTTTTTTTTTTTTTTTTTATACTTTAAGTTTTAGGGTACATGTGCACATTGTGCAGGTTAGTTACATATGTATACATGTGCCATGCTGGTGCGCTGCACCCACTAACTCGTCATCTAGCATCTAGCATTAGGTATATCTCCCAATGCTATCCCTCCCCCCTCCCCCCACCCCACCACAGTCCCCAGAGTGTGATATTCCCCTTCCTGTGTCCAATGTGATCTCATTGTTCAATTCCCACCTATGAGTGAGAATATGCGGTGTTTGGTTTTTCGTTCTTGCGATAGTTTACTGAGAATGATGATTTCCAATTTCATCCATGTCCCTACAAAGGACATGAACTCATCATTTTTTATGGCTGCATAGTATTCGTGTGCAGGACTTTTTAAATTCAAAGCTGTGGTTTTTCGAAGCACAGGGACCCTGTCCACTGGCAATCCGTGGACAAAAAAAAGAAAAGTTCACCTTTCTGTTTCTTTCCAGTCCTTCTCTGTTACACTCTTCAAAAATCGTCTGTACATACTTGCCTCTATGTTCTTACAACTTTGTTTACAACTTAACATTTAATATGTAACCTAGCTTCAACCCCATTTTCTAACAATTCTCCTGCTATTCACCAAAGACCTCCTAAATCAGTGATCCACCTGTCTTTTCTCAGTCCTTTTCCTGGCCCAATCAGAGTCTTATATGCTAATACTTGGATTGGCAACCATGAGGAAAGCTGGGAGAGTTTCCTTTCCCTCACACAAACCCTAAATGAGTAGATGAATAAATAGACCCTGCATGGTATATGTAATCATATACCAAGCCTAACGAGAGACAAAGGAAATGTGGCAAAATGTTATCAATGGAGGAAGTCAAGCAAAGAGTTTTTGGGTGTTATTCTCACCGTCTATCATTATTTTTTCCTGTTAGAAATTTTTCAAAATACACACTTAGGCAAAACTTTAAAAGACATCTAAAACAAACAAAAATGAGTAACTCTAAAGGTAGGAGTCAACAATAAATACACTGGAAAGGAATCTGAAGCCAGGAACGTTGTGGCCCATCCAAGGGGGAAGTGCCCAGAGAGAAGGGAAGAGGTAGAACTGGAGACAGCTGGTGCTTCTTAGGGAGATGCTCAGCCTGCCCAAGAGGCTAATTTAAAACTAAATCTTATCCCTGGATCCCACAGCCCTTAATGTGACCCAAACTTTCCATTACCAAATTCTGGGGTTTTAAATCCTGATATTGTGTGCTTGAATCTGGAATCTGTCTCATCCGTTAAAGATCTATCCTATTGAGGCCACATGTGTCTATGCAATAAGTTCTTTTCAAGCCAAACTTTCATGTTAAAAAAAAAAAAATCCTGAGAGGAAATACATGTGGTCCTTGTCCGCTTCTAGCCCACTTCAGGCTATTTATTGTTTTATTTGATTGTTGAGAAGTCAGAAATGACTAAATTGGTTCTCAATGTGGCCTGCACATTTCCTTGGCTAGGAATGGTCTGATTAAGGCAAAGCCCAACTTAGAATTTAGCAGTGTTCTGATCTGTGTGGGTTTGGGGGAAGGCATGTGTATTTTGTTCTTTCGGTCTGAAGTCCTTCCCTTGTGGATTTCAGACTACAGTGGGTGTGATGACACATTTACCCTTTTGGTTTTGTTTTTAAAACACAAAGCTGACAAATGTGTTTAATGGCCTCGTAGTACCAACTGACAGCGGCACGGAGCCCAGGAGGCTCACTTGTACCCTGACTGTCTCAGTGAGGAAGCTGAATTTTACTCACCACTTAGAAGGATTAAATGCAGACCATAGCATACTTCTGACATTTCATTGACTTATCAGGAAATTCCATGAGAGTGGGGAGGAGGGTGGAAGCAGAAGAGGTACATACGTTGAATGGTATATCCTACTTAGAAATTATAAACTCTAAGAAAATATTAATAGAAGGAGGAAAATATTTATTTTTCAGCACAGAGACTATTCTCTGTTTATAAATTAGGCACCAGATCATAAAGAATCACAGAGAGAGAGAGAGATTATTCATCCCAACTGGTGTGCATTTTAATGGTGAAGAAATAGTTACCTGACTTACCCAAAGTCATAACTAGTTGGGACTGGACCTGTTGTAAAATCCAGGGCTTCTGACCTTTCTAATCCAGTACAGTACTCATTCAGCACCTCATCTTCCCTGTCATGGTCTACAATAGCCCTGCAAACAGTCTTCTAAAACTCATCAGAGTTGGCTGCTCATGAGATCCGGTCCAGGTCGGTTCTCTAATCCGCCTACAGGTCAGTTCTTTGAAATCATTTCCATGTCTCCTCATGCACCCCCAAACTCAGCTGGTCATTTTGCAAATGCAGGTTGTCAGCTGTGAGTGAGCACTGGTAACAGAAAGAAAATCCATCACCACGAGTGCTGATGGAAAAACAACTGGGAACGTACTGCCTAGTAGAATGTTGTTTGTGGCCCAATCTTTGTATAAGAAGGAAAACATCATAAATTAAAAGAAAAGCTACCAGCCAACAACTGTATTTTTATCAGCCTCCTCTTCTTCCAGAAAACTCATTGCGAGGAAAATAAATAGCATTCTTTCCCAGCAGCACAACCGAAAGTCTTGTTAGTTATAGGCGAGTGGCTATTTGAAAGCCTGGCTACAATTTTCCTGTTTTACTAACACTTGTAATTAAATCCATCAACTCCCTCTAAGATTCTGTGTAAATACCAGATGCTCCCTACATTTTTTTCTCTCCTGGAGAATATGAAAAGTTGTACATTAGCAGTAGAGGAACTTCAAAGGAGGCACAGACCTGAGTGAAAGTGAAGTTCTGAAGATCCACACTCGCTTCCCTGTGAATTTCTTGGAGTGTTCCAGGGAGGGCAGCCCACCACACTTGGCCAGCACAGGCCCATCCCATCTCTCACCCGAGTGGCGGATGTTAAGTTGACATCCGCGCCCCAGTTCAGGAGCAGATGGCTCTGCGTGGGGCGTGGTGGTTTGGGAGAATCCACCCGGGCCTGGCGGGAATCCTGTTGTTAAGGGAGGAGTAGGGCCCTGCCTCCCGCTCCCCGAGGGTTTGCAGCCCGCTTTTCATGTGCTGTTGATGCTGCCCCCACCCGCTGTCACTTGGAGTCATTCAGTCAATCACATGGAGAATCAGAGGAGAGGCTTGGGATGGCTCTGGATAAATCTTCCCTCGCTACTGGGGGTGAGAAAATCCTCTTCAGAGCACATGCACTCCTCAGAGGGCATCAGTGTACATATATATATATATATATTTTTTTTTTCTTCTCTATGCAAAGAAGAGTAACTTGTTCCCCCAAGGTGAAGGATTTCAGCGGTAGGCAAAGCAACACCACTACCACCCCAACCCGCCCACTTTGCTTTTCCAGAATTAAATGTAGTTGCCTAGAGCTGTCATGACCTACAGAGAAAGCTGAGGAAGTGTTAAGTGAATCATGAAAGCAAATCAACAGACCTGCTGGTATTTAAATTTTAGTGTATTCCAGTGTGGATTTCTTGGTATTTGTAATGCAAAAACTGGGAACGGGGGCTCCACCTCCTCTCCCAGCAGATCCAACCCTATGTTCCAACTTAGTCCCAGCATATTCGACCCCATGTTTTGTGTGAATTTACTTTAAAGTCTTTCACACTCCCGAGGCCGTCAGCAAAGCACTCATATCATATGGGCAACCCCCAGCCCTCTTCGCTTATAAACTAACTGTCCGTGGCTTTGGGGTTGTTCCCTACCAGTTTTATTGGGCAGGTTGTTAGCTAAGGGATTCATTCTAGAACCAGAGGTTTGAGGCAGACCTCTAAGATCCTCTTGACTCTGAGTGTGTGGAGGAGAGTGAGGGAAAGGACAGAACCCATGGCCCGCGCCACCTCAGCTTCTTTCAGTTTCTATTTGAAACTGAAATCACAGAAGAGCTGTCAGATGGCAGCTGTGCATTTGGTGGAAATGAGAATTCCAGATTTTATGCTAATTCAGTTTCAGGTTCCTTTGAACCTGCAGTTTATGGGGCCGTGCTGAAAACTGCAATCTGTTTTGGATAAAAGAAGGGATTACTAAAGACTTTTTAGTTGTGCAAACATTCCCAGCCTCCAAAAGGAAAGGGGGGAGACCAGATTTATTCTTTCATTAAAATTGTCATGTTAAGTTTTCTTCTACTTTATCAAATAGAAAACTTTTCCTTATTTTGGCAATGATTTTTCTTATTTCAAGATTTTTTTGTTGTTGCTGTGATTTATTTTCATTTCAGTAGCACCCTTTCTCGAACTTCAAAGTCCTTGTCACTTCCTCCCAGAGGCAGGAACACAAAGGTGGTGCCCATGGATGTATCTCATCCTGGCATGTGCTCACCTTCTTCCATTCTCGCAGTGTTGATTGAGGCTGACCCAGATGGTTGTTTCACTTACCTATTATTGCTTTGTAACAAACCACAAATTTGGAGGCTGGAAATACAATGCTGCCATTAGGGCAGGGCTCTGCAGAGAAGCTTCCTCTCTGTTCCACGTGGCATCTGCTAAGGCAAGCTCAGCTGGAGCTGGCGGAGCCACACCCAAGATGGCTTCTTCACATGGCTGGCAAGTTGTCAGGGGCTGTTGGCTGGGAACTCAGCTAACCCTGTGGTCCCAAGGCCTCAGCTTACTTCCATGTGGTACTGCTTGGGCATCGTTACTATATGGTAACTGCGTTACAAGCTTAAATAAACAGAAGCTGCTGGGCCCAAACTCTGAATCTCCAGTAAATCACTTCCTCCTCATTCTATTCATCAAAACAGTCACACATCAGTCACAAGGACATAAGTTTCACCTTCTAATGGGAGGAATGACATGCACATACAGAATTATTTGGGAGCCATATTTGGAGATGAGCAACCACAATGGTTAATGATATATTTTTTAGAATTTTGATTTTCAGGAGAATGTACCCACGCTCTGTTGTTAGCCATATGGGTTTCTATATTCTGTGAAATCCCAAACTGTTGGCAATTCGTGGAAAGGACTTTGCAGTTTAGTTTATGTTTGAGATAATGTCTTCATTCTCTTCTGTTTTAGTTGGCAGAGATCTGGTCATTTATTTACTCATTGATCTGACCACTGCGTATCAACCCATCTCTTACATGTGATGCATGAGAATACTGTACTAGATGTTAAGGGCAATGGTGGTGTGTAAGAGTACATCACAGTCCTGGTCCTTGAGTGATTGAATCTACAGACTGCTCTCCAAAGCGGTATCTTGTTCCCAGTGAGGATACGTGTGCCCCTAAAGGAATGGCAGTGTCCAGAGGTGAGCCAAGAAACAACTACATGTTATATATTGTCTTAGATCTATGTTTCCATTAGGAAGCATTCAAGAAAAGTTGTAGTTTGGAGCAGAAGAAGAAATTTCTGGTGTAATTCATTTGCAATACAGATCTGTAAATGGAAATTACATAGGACCAGAGAGGAGCTGGCGGGTCTTTGTAGGCACACAGGCTTGCCCTGACCCTATGTAACAGCGGTATATGATCATAATAACTGGCATTTCTGTAACAGTTAACCATCTACAAACTGTGCTAATTTGATTGATAAAGCCCCAGAGATGGAGGCTATTGGAATGGCCATAGTAGGGTTTCCCATTCCATTCTGATGGCATGGAAGAGACAGAGAGAAAAACTAAGGCCAGAGCAAGAGGGAAAATCAAAAACGTTGCTCAATAAGAATGCTTTCAGGAAATCTAAACTAAGGGAAATCTACGACATTCTAGCTCCTCAGCTACTACCCCAGCAAGTGTATGATTCCCCAAACCAGTGGAAGCAAATATTTTGTCCTCAGCCAACAAGATTTCCTGCAAGTCAATATTTGGACCATCGGGATGCTTAATAATAAAGCTAAGGAAAAAAAAAAAAAGCTTTGTTAGATCATTGTATATTAGCGTAGATGCAGGAGTAGAATTTTCAGTGCCCTAAAGATTATTAATACTTTCAGGTAACGTTTCCAGGAGGAGATAGCGAAGCCTTTGAGTAGAAGGATAGACTAACATGCGGTTGGCGACCATTCTCAGGATGTCAGTAATCTTTCAAACCACAAAACCTGGGAAGGTAAACTACTTGTATATCCCAGGAATAGTCACGTGACTTATAGACAGCCTTATCATGACCCTTCAGATCTTAAAACCTCTCTAGAGTTTAGACAGCAGAATTGATTTTGACTTAGACAGCTGGCCAGTGGAGGGAGAAACTAAGATTTACCCAGCAGTGGGGATAGGATGGTGTGGTGTGGTATGGTGTGGCGTGATGTGGTGTGGTGTGGTGTGGTGTGGTGTGGCGTGGTGTGGTATGGTGTGGCGTGGCATGGTGTGGTATGGTGTGGTGTGTGGTGTGGTATGGTGTGGCGTGGTATGGTGTGGCGTGGTATGGTGTGGGGTGGTGTGGCGTGGCGTGGTGTGGTGTGGTATGGTGTGTTGTGGTATGGTGGGGATGGACAGTGGGAGCATGGTATTAGGGAAGGAATGTGACATGCCTGCTGGCACCATGCTATAATCCTCATTCCTTCACTGCAGAGGACCTCCTTACACTCCTGTATCCATTTCCTTATCTAAAACAAGGAAGAAACTCTCCGTTACTCTCTTTGCCTCACAAGATTGATGTAAGAGCAAATGACATTATAATTGTAGCATTCTGGAAAAATATGTGTTACTCTAGGGCATTTTTGGCAGCGTCCTTTGGAGAGGCTGAATCTTAGAACCAGTAAATGGCACCGTCACATATAATTTATGGCTCATGCTCTTTTTTCAGTCTAGGGTTCACTTCTTGGTTGGTTGATTTCTCCCTCCCTTCCATTTCAAGGCACTGAAATGAAGACTAGAATCATATTTTGAGCTTGACTCAGTCCTAGAATAGCAGCAGTCTTTTCCTGGGACTAACCAAAGCTAGAAATGAGGGTCCTCAGTTCAGATACAGAAAAGTAGTTCTTGGCTGGGTACAGTGGCTCACACCTGTAACCCCAGCACTTTGGGAGGCTGAGGTAGGTGGATCACTTGAGGTCGGGAGTTCGAGACCAGCCTGGCCAACATGGTGAAATCCCGCCTCTACTAAAAATACAAAAATTAGCCAGGCATGGTGATGCACCCCTGTAGACCCAGCTTCTCAGGAGGCTGAGGCAGGAGAATAGCCTGAACCAGGGAGGCGGAGGTTGCAGTGAGCAGAAATCGCACCACCACACCCCAGCCTGAGTGACAGAGCAAGACTCTGTCTCAAAAAAAAAAAAAAAACGAAGAAGAAGAAAAGAAAAGAGAAATAGTTCTCCCTCAGTAGTCCTCCCTCAAACTGAGCTGAAATGATAATAACATATGTGGTATGACTTGTTGAATGGTAAACATGGGCAGAGAACTCCCAAAAAGGTAGTATTTCTTTCAATATTCATATTAGTCATTCCAGCATCCAACTGAGGAATATCTAAGGTGGTTTCAGGGCCCTCTTTTCCCCTGAATTGTTTTAAAAAAAAAAAAAAACAACTGCGGAGACCTCAGCCTAAAATGGCTAAAATGTCTGTTACCTAGAGAACTGGAAAACGTGATCAGTTCACCAGCAGTTCCCCGTTTCCCACAGTGGTTGTTTCTAACATTGCCACTTAGCGCATCTGCTGAAACAAAGATGGTCGCATCCCTACCAGCAATTGCAGAGACTCCCTTCCCACCCTCCCAGAAGCTGCACCCATGCCCGGGAGCCCATGGCTACAGCTCTTAATTTATACATGGGTGCAATGACAGCCACTGTTTGCTGAGCAAGCCCCAGCCCCAGCACCATCTCCCCCAACTCAGTCCTTCTTCTTTCATAGTAAGCTCCTGTCTGGGATCCTCACCTGTCAACAGACCTTACAGCAAGGCTGCCTTTGTCAGGCCACCATATTTCCTGTCCCCTTAGGGGACTGGGTGCTTGACAACCTTCATTTATAAAACTAAGAGGGGCTGCTAGAAGTCAGCCTTCCTGAAACTATAAGAATGTCTACTCCTAGGTGACTTGTCACTAATGATGAAGGTAAGTTGCTGTTCCAAGTGCTTTACATACATTAATTCATTTAACCCTAACAACAGTTGCAGCAAAGTAGGTGATGTTATGGCCATACTTTCTAGATGTGGAAACTGAGGTACAGAGATGCAAAGTCCTCTCTCCACCATCACACAGTAAGTGGGAGTGGAGGATAAGCTAGGATTTGAACCCATTGGTTCTTTCATGAGTGGCTAAGCTTTTAACCACTAGACCAACTACCTCTTAGTTGTCCCCAAACATAGAAATGGCTGGCACCTGTTTAAAGGCCCTTTTTGTTTTGTTTTTGTTTTTGGAGACAGAGTCTTGCTGTATCCCCCGGGCTGGAGTGCAGTGGCGCAATCTCAGCTTACTGCAACCTCCTGGGTTCAAGCGATTCTCCTGCCTCAGCCTCCCCCGAGAAGCTGGGATTATAGGCACCTGCCACTACGCCCGGCTAATTTTTGTACTTTTAGTAGAGATGGGGTTTTACCATGTTGGCCAGGCTGGTCTCAAACTCCTGACCTCAGGTGATCTGCCCACCTCGGTCTCCCAAAGTGCTAGGACCACGCACACGTGAGCCACTGCGCCTGACCCAAAAGCATCTTTTCATTCATTCATTTATTTGTTTTTAAATCCAATCGAATTTAGCAGTGGGGAGTTGTTGTCTTAAGTGTCTTCTTTTCCGCTGAACACATTATTTTCCTCAATTTGTCATCTCTGATGACTGACTTACACATTGTGTTCTACGCCGATCCATCCTTTCAGCTCATGCAGACATTTTGTATACATTTTCACTTTAATTACCACCCCCCAACTCTGCCCCATGTTCATATGGAAATAGAGGAGCCAGGTGTTGGATACATGAGCCGGTAACTAAGGCAGGATGCGTACCTGGACTTAGTAGGGTCCCCCAGGGAGCATGGACTCAATATGAAATGCAGGTCACTAGACCCCAAGTTTCAAACACCCATCAATATGACATGATGTGAGAAAGAGCAAACCAAGTCCAGACGGAAACGAGACAGGCATGACCAGGGGAGGCAGAGAGGCCTCACAGTTCTCATCACATGCACTGCTGTAAAAAGTAAGATGAGATACCTACAGCCAATTGGGTGACACGAGCAGGGATTGGATTTATTTTTATTTTTCATTGCCTTTCTTTGCAGGGTTGTCAGATTCTGAATATTAATACCTTAATGTAGATTTGGTGGTTAAGTAAGATATTTTATGGATTTTTTTATACTTTTTCCCCTTTGTAGTTTATAGTACATTGTGAAGTTTGAAAGTAAAATTCTTTTCCTTGACTTCTACACTCGGAAAATATTTATTCCCCCCTGTGTCTCAATAGTATGCATCATAAACTAATCCAGTTCAGTTTATTTACTTCCCTCTTGTTGCAGACCCATGATCAATTGTAGCAACACGGGCATATAATGGCAGAGGTTTTTACTTTACAGCAGTACGAGCATGAGCTATTGGACTCTCCTTTCAGGGTGATAAGGAAGGAAGCTTCCATTTTCAGAATCACCCATTCAGAAGGGGTTGGGGGGCACTGAGCAGAGGAATTGAGGGCCACCTGACGTTGATTAGCCCTGAATCGCTAAGGAAGACATCCCAATCCATAGTTTAAAATGAATCAGCCTACACAGAAGAAATCCCTGGGAACCAAAAAGAGTTTTAATCTACTGGGCTGAACAGTGTGGAAGGCAGAATATTAGGAATTAGCAGAGGTGACAAGTAGGACAACCTCGGCCTGCCTCCCAGTGGCGGGCAACCTGTTGACTCCAGTTCTCCATCCTAGGACCCTTGCTTGACTGCCATGAGTAAGAGCAGTGGGCACCTGAGTCAAAATGCAGATCCCTCCAGGCTTCTCAGTAGCTGTTGTCTGCCCTGAGCATTCTCCCAACCTTATCAGTTACCCAGACACTTGTTGGGAGCCCTCAGACTAACTAGCATGCTGGGACAATTTCCACCGTGTCTTCATTTTCTCTCATCATGGGTATGTTGAGCAAGGCCTCCTAACTCTGTGCTGGGTGCAAATTCCAAGATGTGGACAAATTCTAAGATGTGAATTCTATCCACAAGAAACCAGGTGAGTTCAGAAGGCATGGCTCGGGGCATACAGGAGGATTTATCATCACAAACAGATAATAAAGTGTTGTCTCCAGACACACATCTGTTATTTATACTGCTGCTGTGGCATGGACAAAGACAAGCAAGACACAGTCCTTGTATAGTCACATTTAAAGCCAAATTGAGGTGGTGGGTCCTCCATACAGAGAAAATAAACAACAAAAAAAAAAAAACCATGGCCGGGTGCAGTGACTCATGCCTCTAATCCCAGCACTTTGGAAGGCCAAGGTGGGAGGATCGCTTGAGGCCAGGAGTCAGAGATCAGCCTGAGCAAGATGACGAGACCCTGTCTCTACAAAATTAAAAATTAGCCCAGCGTGGTGGCGCATGCCCATAGTCCCAGTACTCAGGAGGCTGCTGCAAGATGACCCCATGAGCCTAGTAGTTGGAGGCTGCAGTGAGCTCTGATTGTGCCACTGCACTCTAGCCTGGGCAACACAGCAAGACGCCATCTCAACAGAACAAAACATGCTTCTGCACCAGTAAGACATCATTTTTATAGTCATAGGCAAAACGGTAGTCCTCTTAAAACTGGAAATTACAATTTAACATGTCAAAATGACATAATTGGGATGCTGTTATTTTATGTTTTAAGAAATTGAAGCCCTCACTATTAAGAGTTTCATCACATCTTAAGGCTGGCAGGCTTTTATAACATTTTGCTGGATTCAGGGTCGACTTTATAATCTACCAAGAATATCCATGTGGCTGGGTGCAGTGGCTCATGCCCATAATCCCAGCACTTTGGGAGGCAGAGGCAGGAGGATCACTTGAGGCCAGGAGTTCAAGACGAGCCTGGGAAACATGGCAAAACACCATCTCTAGAAAAAAATTTTTTAAAAATTAGCCAGATGTGTTGGTGCACACCTGTGGTCCCAGCTACTCCCAACTACTCAAGAGGCTGAGGTAGGAGGATCACTTGAGCCCAGCAGGTGGAGGCTGTAGTGAGCTGTGATGGCACCACTGCACTCCAGCCTGGGTGATAGAGCAAGACCGTATCTCAGAAAAAAGAAAAAGAAAAAGAAACACCCTTATTAGGAGACCCAAGCTATCCACTGTCCAGGTTCTGACCCTGTCTGGAGGGATTCTTTGCAGTAGGTCCTCTATAAAGATGTCGTTCCCAGCCAGGCACGGTGGCTCACGCCTGTAATCCGAGCACTTTGGGAGGCTGAGGCGAGTGGATCACGAGGTCAGGAGATCGAGACCATCCTGGCTAACACGGTGAAACCCTGTCTCTACTAAAAATACAAAAAATTAGCTGGGCATGGTGGCGGGCGCCTGTAGTCCCAGCTACTCGGGAGGCTGAGGCAGGAGAATGGTGTGAACCCAGGAGGCAGAGCTTGCAGTGAGCCAAGATCACACCACTGCACTCCAGCCTAGGCGACAGAGCAAGACTCCGTCTCAAAAAAAAAAAAAAAAAAAAAAGATGTCGTTCCCTAGTAGAGATGGTACAAACCACTGTCCCCACTTTATGGGACTGGTGTCATTTTGATGTTCATGTGGTTATTTTCATTATTGTGGTGATCCCCACTGGGAGAACCCAGTAGAAGGCAAGGCTATGGCCATTGTGGCCCTAATAAAATAGACTTTTATTTTGTTGGTCTCCACGGTAATCAAAAGAAGTGTGTCATGTGTAATCATAATAGACAACAAATATATCTTCCTTACTAAGTGCCAGGCACTGTTACTGACGAAGGCCCCAAGAGGTGTGGCTCCTGTTATCTCACTTTCTAGATAAGGAAACTGAGGCAGGGAGAGTGAAGAGATTTACCCAAGCTGTCCTGGCTCAGAAATGGCAGAGCCACGATTATTAACCTGATGCTGGCTCCGGGGCCCAACTCCAAACCTCTACCCTGAAGAACAAGTAGAAACTTGGATTTTCAGAGCTTGCAGAACCTTTAGAACTTGAAAAGAATGGAGACTTCCATAGTTTCAGAAATAAACCAGGCATGGTGACATCCTTCCCGAGGCTAGTTGGAGTTATCACCCTCCTTCAATCACCTAGTGATCTTTTAAAACTACATCATCCATAACGAAAGGTTCGAGGAAATTCTGGTGAAGACTTCCTCTTCCTTTAAACCACCTCAAGAAGCACACAGCACATGCGCTGTTAGAGAGTGCCTGAACTTCATTATATTTAGGAGGGGGAGCACAATGAAATTAATGAACTTTCTCTGTATAAAACGCTTAACAGAAGACTAGAATTTGTAAGAAATATTTTGCTGAAATATATTTAGCTTAAATCTGGTAATTTGTGATATAAATTGAATCCCATCTCAGATTATAATTTTTAAGAATTTGCAAGTATAGGCCAGACAGAGTGGTTCATGCCTGTAATCCCAGTACTTTGGGAGGTCAAGGTGGGAGAATCACTTGAGGCCAGGAGTTTAGGACCAGCCTGGTCAGTATAGGAAGACCTTGTCTGTACAAAAAATAAAAATTAGTTGGGCGTGGTGGTACACACCTGTAGTCCCAGGTACTTGGAAGGCTGAGGCGGGAGGATTGCTTTAGCCCAGGGGTTCCAGGTTATAGTGAGCTATGATTGTGCCACTGCACTCCAGCTTGGGCGACAAAGTGAGACCTTGTCTCTTAAATAAGTTAATAAATGCATAAGAATTTGAAAGTATAGATTGACTTACAAGAATTTCCCTTTGTTTTTAAACCTAGTTTAAATCTTTAGATGTATTTTTGAGATTTGAGGAAGAAGGCTCCATATTTTAACGTAGCTTTACATTTTTTTAACCGATTAATCATAAACTTGGCTAAGATCTTTGGGCATATATTAAAAATTATTTCTGAAATCATTAATCTAACACCAGAGTGGAAATTGAGTCCACATTCTTGCTCTCTGCTTTCTGTTAGAAAGGGTTGCCGCTTTCTAAGACTTGTTCTCCTTAGATTGGGTTCAGAGGCTAAAGGTGATGTTAAGAAGCCATTAGTGTTTAGCATGTTAATCCACCTCCATGTAACAGAAAAGATAGCTTCCAGCCTTTGACTTGGCATCTTTATATTAAAACTCCAATAAAAGGAAATTAAATTTCTCAAGGAAAAAAAAAACCAATCTTCCTGATTATTGAAAGCCCTCTGACCTGGATTCAGTCCCTAATATATGGATTATCGAATTTAGTCTTCTTTCTTCCTTCTTCCTACTTCTGACGCTGTTGTGTACCTGGTCCCCTCCAATTTTGACATTCATTCCCATCCCCGCTTCCAGAAAGCATAGGGAATAGAGCAGTTTGGAAACCAGTCAGAAATGGGCTCATTCGTGGGTCTGGAGAGAGGTTGAGAAATGGAGCAGGTCACAGTGGGTGGTGTTCTGCAACCGGGCCAGCCAGGGGACCCTGGGGAGCAGCACTGGAGGTGGCCACAGTGGTCAGAGGCTTGGCTTTTGGCGTTCCCAGGTTCCTCTTGATGAGAGATCATCAAAAGATCTGGACACATGCAGATCTGGCTGAGGCCGTCATCTGAGGCCTAATCCCTGGTAACCATTGATGACAATTTTTTTTTTCTTTTTTTGAGATAAAGTCTTACTCTGTGCCCAGGCTGTAGTACAGTGGCATGGCGTAATCTCGGCTCACTGCAACCTTCACCTCCCAGGTTCAAGTGATTCTCCTGCCTCAGCCTCCCAAGTAGCTGGGGTTACAGGTGTGCACCTCTACACATTTTATTAGTAGAGACGGGGTTTCACCATGTTAGCCAGGCTGGTCTCAAACTCCTGACCTCAAGTGATCCACCTGCCTCGGCCTCCCAAAGTGCTGGGATTACAGACGTGAGCAACTGCGCCCAGACTGATGACAATCTAATGCAAGGCATGATAAATGTCAGAAGTGCCACCTAATGAAAGCGCCCTGGAGGGCCAAGTGGTTTCAGCTGGTCAGCTAAGCTGCATGCCATCGTGCTCTCAGTTTACCCTGTAGGGGATGGTGCAGGAGCTCAGGCAGTTTCTTCCCTGTAACACCGATTTTGCTAGAACAACAAGATAAGAAAACTGTTCCATTTTGATTGTTCCAAAAGAAACAACCTTTTAATGTCTTCTCTAGAACATTTCATGTCCGCCTTTGAGCTATCCTGGTATTGTCTAAACAGCTTCAGAATGAATGCTGCCTCGCTGGAGGACCACAGCTGGGTATTGTGACATCTTGTAAGCAACTGGAAAATCCATCTCCAAACCTATACCTTCTGAGATGCCTTTTCTTTTGACTTCTCAGGAGGCAGTGGTAGAGAAAAATCACTGTTACCTATCTTTTTAAAAAGACTTGTATAACACCACATTGTGCTACCAGTTTGGGGGAGGGGATGATGAAGCTAGAGAGAGAAGGCTTCTTATTTCCAAACTTAGAGGCTAGAGGAGGGGGAAGTATGCCATACAGCAAGCACCCCCACCTTTTTTTTTTTTTAACTTGAGAGGTTTTTCAAGAGTGCCATGAAATCAAATAGTGATAGACATGCAACTTCAAAGAGGCAAGGAGTGGCCATCATTACTTTAAACCAGTCTGCATGTCATTCATATGTGGTGTGCATCTCTCCCAACCCCTGTTCTCTTCCTCTCTTCCTCAGCCACACTCCAGGTGACGGTGGCACTGGGAGGGGACTTAGAACTGAAGTTTTCCTCTCACCCCACCTTGGTGTGCCCACTGTACTCCACAACCCTACCGGTTGCAACCTAGGCCTTGCTTGCCCTTTTTCTTGTACTAGGAAAATTGCAGCAGCTTTTCCTCTGCACCAAGGAGGGACCTTGTCAAGCTGCAGGTGTGGAATTAAAACTCCAGATGTTTTCAGAGGGTTTCCTCGCCCCGGGTGTGTTCTGGTGGGAGTGGGTTGCTCAGGGGAATCTGCTGAGTGCCTCATTTCTGGCCATTCAGTCCCCCACACCCTCTGGGGGCACTGCACTGTGCTCTAGGGGATACAGACACGATACATGTTAGGATGATAGACATAACTGCTGCCCATGTAGCGAGGCTTTGCCATTGCTTTCATTCTTTCCCTACATTCGGTGAATGCCAGGGGAAGCAACAGGCTCCACTTTTGTGGATGCAGGGTGTGCACGTGTCAGAGGGTGTGAGGAGTTGGAAGGAGAGGATTTGTAAGTGGCCAGTTCATGCTCTTAAGTTATTCATCAAACCGAACACACTGCGGTCAGTCGGCTGTGGTGGGGAAGGAGGTTAGGTGAAGACCTTTGTGTTCTGAGACCCAGACCGTGATCCCCGTCTCCATTTTCCGCAATGCAATGATTATTTTGTATTGAGCGCCTACTATGTGCCAGGCCTTTTACATACATGACTTTCCCACTGAGCCCTCACAACCGCCCAGAGAGCCTGCTCTTTGCAGATGTGACTGGCTTGGTGGCAATTCAACCCCAGGCTGCGGGCCTAGTGGCCTTTCCCTGCCATGGCGCAATCTTGGAAGCGGCAACTGCGGGGAGGGCGAGGAGCGGTGCAGTTTCCGCCGCGCCCGCCCGCAAGGAAGGCAGCCGAGGGGGAGCCGAGGGCTCGAGCCGCGGGGGGAGCAACAGCTGTCGATGTCGCGCCTGGGGACCGCGCCTCCGCTGGGCCGACCCGGCGCCGGGGACGAGAGGAGGGGCGGCGAGGGGCGGGGCGCGCGGGGCGGGACGGAGGAGGGGCGGCGGCACCGGCGGCTCGGGCTCGGCGCGCCGAGGAAGTCCCGCTCCGAGAGCTGCGAGCGTCTGGAGGAGGCGCGCTCGGCGCAGTCGGGGAGCGAAGTCCGGAGCAAGGGGCCCCCGCGTAGCCGCCGCCCCCTCCTGCTACCGTCCAGCCAGGGAGCCCGCGGCGGCCGCCGATGGAGTTCACTTGAGCTGTGAACCGGCGGGAGAGGCAGGCGCCCGCGAGCCGAGCGCGGGCCGGAGCCCAGCCAGCCCCGGGCGCTCACCCGCCAGCCCGCAAGCTCCGGCCAGAGGCGCCGCCGCCCCGCGCCCCGCCGTTGCAGCGCCTCCTGGGCCGCGCGCCGGCGAGATCCGCACAAAATCCAGACTCCCGGAGCGGCTCCCTCCAGCACCGCGGCGGGCCCAGGACCAGGCAGCCCGCGGCGCGGCTGGAGAGGCGGGACCGGCTGTCGGGGAGCCCCGGGCGGCCGCCGGGGAGAAGCCGCCGCGCGCCCTCCTCCTCCTCCCTCTCCCTCCTCCCTCCCTCCGCACATGGTCTCCTTTGTCCTGTCGCCGCCGCCGCCGCCTCGCTGTTAGCTCCGCGCGCCGCGGCGGCGGCTCAGGCCGCTCTTCTCCGCCTCGCCCTCCCGCCGGCCGGCCCGGGACGCGCCTTGCTAGCCCCCGCCGCGCCAGCCCGGCCCCGCGCGCCGCAGGAGCGGCGGGGAGACAGTGGCGAGCGCCGGCCGGGCGATCTCGGCGGGCGCGCTCCTCCCGCCGCCCGGGGCCTCGGCCGCGCTGGATGTGTGCGCGTGGCGCCGGGTCTCGGTCGCCCCGAAGCTGTTGCCCGGTTCGGATCTGGTTCGGCGCCTCCGCTCTCGGACTTTGGCGAGGAAGGAGCCCAGAGACTCTTGTGGACAGAGCCGGGTCGAGAGTTGGGCGTTTTCTCTTCGTGTGTTTTGGTGGTTTCCCCCCTGGTCTTTGACGATCGCCCTTCGGGAGCCCTGCTAAGGAACCAAACCATGAACTTGGGGCTGACCGGACCGTTTAACCCTTTGCGACCAGGTAATGAAGCCCCTGGGGCGCGGCTCGCTTGCCTACCTCTCGCGGTCGGAAGGGAGGCGGCCGGGTCGGGGGTCTTTTGTTGCGGCGGCCGGGCCGGCGGGCAGGGGTGGCAGGGGCGGGCTTCTCCCGTCTGGCGCGCCCAAGCGCCCCTTCGCTACCCCTCCTCCCTTCTTTCCTCCCCCCTCTGCGGCCCTGTCGCCCGCCTTTGTACTTTCCTCCCTCGGCCGGCCGGGCTCGGCCGGAGCTGCGCCGTCGTGCCCGGGAGGGCCTGGCGTTCGCCGCCGAGCTCCGATGTGAGGAGGGGGCCCGGGCCTGCGTCCGCTTGAGCTGGGGGCCCTAGCGTGGCGCTGCCCGCTCCTGGGGTCGCGCTTCCCCAGCGCGGAGGTCGGGATCCCGGCCTGCACCCGGTGCCAAGGGAGGCGAAAGGAGATCTGGGCTCGGGTTCGGCAGCGGGAGAAAGAACTCGCGCTTAAGTTTCCAGGAGGTTTCTGTTTTGTTGTTCGAAAGCCCCCCTTCTCGCCTGTGCGGGTGCGGAAGGCGGCCCCCGGGGTCTGCGTCCGAAGGGAGTGAGGGTGGGCCTGGAGCAGGAATCGCTGGGTCCCACCCCGTCTGCACGCACGGCTTTTTATAAGTTTTCCTTATTCTCCGCGTTCCCGCCTCCAATCTGTTTCACTTAACTTTCCTTTAAACGCCAACTACGGCTTCTAGCAATATTTTTTTTACATCCAAAAAAACAAAAAAACATATTCCCCCTTCCCTTAAATAAAAAGCAGCCAAAAGAGAGCTTTGGTTTTCTGTCAGTTTTAGATTCAACCACTTCATGCCCCTACCCTCCAAAACCGAGCGAGGGGATGAAAGGAAGTGAGTAAAATCTTCAAGTCTGTAGCGGGTGGAGGTGCCCCCGTGTTAGAGAGAAGGAAGAGCTCAATTCGTCGGCTCATTCTGGGCTCGCCGCTTTTCCATTTGAATAATAATTTTTTTTAAAAAGCCAGGAAAATGGTCCAGGTAATAGAAGGAAATGCAGACTATTTTCTGAAAGCAACGAAAATGATAAACATCCCCAAGATTCAGACCCAAGGAACCAAATCATTTGTACAAATGCCCTAAGACCCTAAGTAGAAGGAAAGTTCGTTGAGGAAAAGCAAAGGGTACTCGTGTCGTTTCCCCTGAAGATTTTGGCAAAGAAGCTGTCTTCTGACTTGTTAGGACAGTGGCCGGCCACAGTTGTAACCACCTGGATAGGAGAGAGAAGGGATCCAGAATGTTTTCACGGTCAGCCAGAGCCCCATTATGTTTTCACGGTCAGCCAGAGCCCCATTGCAATCGTCATCTTTTGGGTGTTTTTCTGGGGAGGACTTTCTGAGACACCCCCTTTCCCAGTTGCAAGAGGCATGGTGTCCAGCCCTGTGACTTGTTTCAGCCAAGTAAGGGCTTAGAAAGCTTTTAGTCGAAGATACACTCCTAAGCCTCTCTGAATATCCGGTCAGACTTACTTCCTTAATAACTTACTGATCGGCATCATAATAATGGCATCCTCAAGTTTGGTTCAGACATGAGGATCACGTAAGTGTCTGTCTGAGAATCCCATGTGGAGCTGACAAAGGTGGCAGAAGCAAAAGGCCTGTTCACCCACAGCTTCTGTCCTTTTCACTCGAACACACACACACACACACACACACACACACACACACTAAGTGCAAATAAAAACTTGGTCAGGAACCATTTACTTTCCCTGTTTATGCTTTTTGCATTCAGAGACAGTAATTTGTTTTTACATTTCTTGGGGCCAATTAGACTCACTTTAATAGGTAATCCCAGAATTTTCAAAGGTTATGTCAGTTTGGTAAAACACTTTAATAAACAGACTTTTTTTCCCCCTTCTATCAGTTCATTAATTTTGTAAGCCATGAATTTAACATGAATTTACATTCAAAAAGAATTCCAACCCGTCCTAAGAAACACTTTTTCATGAAAGGATGGTAAAATACACATATCTCGAGTTTTTAGCTGGGAAACTTAACAGTCCTAGAAATCTCACTTAATATTTCAGTGTAGCATCATCATGTAATTTTTGGCTTTATAACTCACTATTCTTGATCTAGGTATAACTTGTTTCTCTCCCATTAACATTTTTATTTGGCAGTTTGTTTTTATGTAAAGGTACTGTTATATATAGTTTAAGATGTCAGGAAGGCCCTCTGTATTTTTCATTATTCCTGCAAAATAGGAAAAAATCTATCTAGGGTTTATGTTAAACTGCATGTATAAATGTATGCACTTCAATGTTCGTTTTGCACATACATTCATTGTTTCTGGATTGGTTAATCATATGGACACCCCCATAAAAGTAATGTTAGAATTAAAATAAAGCAAAAAACAGTCTTAATACAAATATTTTGTCTTTCTATATCACTTGCATTGAGAACTAGAACATGTCCCCCAGATGTACACAGGAATATTTCATCTTTGTCAGTATTGCATGGAAAGACTAATTTGAATATCCTCTTTGTCCCTAAAAGCTAGCCCCAGAGTCAAAATATGCTGCACTTCAGAATTCCCCCTCCCCCTATTTCCTATGTTTCCTTTTTCCATATTTATTCAACATTCTAGGCTTTTGCTTTCTCAGAATATGCATCTCTGTGTATCAAGTGTGAAAGATGAGTGATTTCTCACGAGGGTTATGTAGTGAAAACAGCACAAATATAGCTTGGCCATTATAACTTTAAATGCAGATATATCCTCATGTTATGTAGTGGAGATGCTTAATTTTTAATTTTTCAAGTTCTAGAAATATTCAGTGCTGAAACATTACAGCATTTTCCTTCAAACCGACTTCCATGTTTATTTTCCAGAACATTAGTGTATAATTTAAATTGGCTTTAGTTTTACTGTTTGAACAGGCTTATTTCACCTTCCTCAAGCCACTGTAATAATTAGCAGACATGTTCTCTAGAAAATGGAAAGGAAATAATGCTGGTGGCATGCATAGTGGTCGGATTTTGGGGCAGGCCGGCTTGCGTCTTTTTGAACACCAAGGTCGTTTGGTTACTGCAAGGGACAGGGATCTTGGAGTCATCAGATGAATCTTAAAAAAAAATTAATTTCTGGCAGTGTTGGCTTACACTTTTTAGTGAGGAAAAGCTTAGCATTAAATAATAGGCATTTCTGATTTGTGAAAGAAAATTGAAAAATTGGCATGTCTGCAAATACCACGAAAAACATAACATTTCCAAAATAATGATCTGTCAACGAAATTGCAAAATCATTATGTGAATGAGCTGAATTACTTTGTGTATCATCTCATAGAAATATGTTTTGCACAGATAATGTGTCTAATAAGGACACATTTTTAAAATCAGATTTTTTTCCCCCCCAGCAAATAGCTGCACTGCAGGTCTCTCTCAAACAGTCAACTAGCACCACCTTATGGATGATTTGGGGACATTGCTGCTTCCCTGCTAGGCTTTCGTAAAATGTAGTCAACTGATTTAAAATAATGGGAATGTTGATGGTGATGACAATATTAATGACAATAATAATGCTTTTTTCCCCCTTCTTGTTTTTCAGGCATCAGATGCCAGCTCTGAAAAACTCTTCAACACTGTTATTGTAAACAAAGGTAAGACCCATTCATTCTCCTGAGTAATGGCTTATTTTTATGTTAGTTTCATTGTCATTGCCTAGGAAGAAAGAAGAGCTAGAGTGATCTTTCTCTTATAATTCTGAAGCTACTGTTGATGTTTCGTGTTTTTGCTTGAGATGGAAGTCTGCATACTTTGTGATGCATTAACATTAACAACCAGTTTATTTTAAAAGAATACATTGAGTCCCTATTTAAATTGATTTGACTAATCACTACTACTATGTGACTTTAATATAGAAAGCTGTACTAGAGAAGAATAGTTCTCAAAATGCCTGAACTTTATTGTTACTTATCAACTACCCAGCAATAGGAGAAATATAAATAGCTGATGTGCGTTGCAGACTCCAGTAATCAATGGATGTTTAGAATTCACAGTATTATGGTCATAAACCAAGCCTTACTCTGCTGTGGGCTTTCTGTAAAGTTAATAAACGAGCGAGAGGGCAGAATTTAAATATGCACTATCCCATTAATTTCTTCCAAACCACGATCTAGAGTAAGAGAGGCTAATGATATAGCAGTACATTAAGGGAAAACTAACCTTAAATCATTGCCAGTAGGTTTCTGCGCAGCTTTCATTGGTTAGCAGTATTGTTGGAAATAAGGAAATTTAGGGGAGTCTGTAATCACTGGCTCTGAAAGGTGTGTAATTTGAAAGGGACAAACCATATAAACTATTTAATCTTCCCCTTTCCACTGTCGAGCCTGATTTAGGGGCTGGCATGATAATTGCTAAGTAAAGATGTGCTTTCTGTGATAATCTCTTTCTGGGTTACATGGACGACACTTGGTAGCACTTGAACAGACTTGGGCCTTCACAAAGTGAAATTTGAGACCATTTCAGCCTTCTGTAGTTGCCTTGGCTAGCATTTTTGCTAGCTGGTTAGTAAGACATTTCCAAGTGCAGTTATTTTGAGCTCCCAGATTATTTTAGAATTTGAACCAATTGCAATTTTAAATAGTACATTATGTTTAGAGTTCCCTTGAGGTGTGTGTGATTGCCGTTACTCCCAGAATTACTGTCATATTGAATTTTATCTTTTTTTATTGCATAATGGAGTATTCCAGTTTTACATTTCATCATATTTTTTGATGGACTGAAAGTTTGTATAAATGTGTTATCCATAATGCTAAAAGCCCAATAAAAGAAGATGTGTGCCATTCATAGCATACAGTACTCGTGTGTAAAAATGCACAATTGTCTACCACTTGGCGTTTCCTTGTGAGAAAGGAGGGTGATGGGAGAGGGAGACTGGGGTAGAGGGCAGGTCACCAAAGGCAGGGCTTCTTTGTTTCTGCAGCCCCCCAGGACCTCTGCCACCCCCCAGGACCTCTGCCACATGTGACTGTGTCTGTCTTCTGCTGATTTGCTACTGAAAGCTTTGGAATGTATTTCCCCTTTCTGGGATCAGGCCCTAGAATAAGAGTTGGCTCCAAGACCTGCACTCTGGCCGCCACTGCCCTGAAAGACTGTCTTCAGGGCGGATGAACAGCTCGCCTCTGCCTCTTCCCTCTGGTTCTTTCCCCCCTTTTTTTCCTTTTCCAATCAAACGTTTCCCACATTCTTATTTTTGTTTACTTACAGAGTGTGATTTGTGGCATCTATTTGGTTGTGAATAGCCCTCCCCCTGACAGGGTGCCTTTCTTCTGAGCTGCTTTTCTGGGGGTGATTTAGTTGCCTTGAAAGGATTAAGGTTTCTTTGTGTACACTAAAATCAACATAGGCTTTTTCTAAGCTTTGCTTGGGAAACCATACACAAATAAGCATTTTAGTTGATGGCAGATTATTCCTTTGCCCCTTATTTCCATCAAAATGGCCTTTCTTTTCTCCTCCAGAGTTTCCCCTTAATGCCTTATGCTAATTCCTGTTGGTAACATGAATGACAAGAGACGGAATCAGTGCGAATCCAGGTGGTGCAAAGTAGACTGACTGGTATCCCACACCCCCTTCCTCCCTGGGGAGAAAGAGATTAAGGGGGGTGTGGAGGGGGACAGCATCGGGGACAGTTTTGTTAAGGGGATTAGTATTCAAACTGCTAAATATCAGGAAAACAACTTCAAAAAGGGATTCATTGTGTAGCGATAATGTCAATAATTGCTTCAGGACAGGTGCAGAGTGTCCTTATAGGCTTGTGGTTTTGGGTCTGTTTTTACTCCGGGTAGTGGCAGTGTTTACAGGATGGATGGCTGACAAGGCCTTCAAGGAACTGTCAGCTTCATGCATATCAAGTTCAAGTTTTCCTGCAAGGCGGCCTGCCTGCCTGAAAGTCAGGTCTCCTATCTTTGTCCAGTATCTTTAGCCAAGAGCAATAAAAAGCATCATAAGAAAGGGCAAATTTACACCAGGTAACAAACACAACTGGGGAAATCTTCAAAGCCCCAGCTTATGGGACAATCTAACCAGAGTGCAGGGGAGCTGACACGTGTATCCCTCCACCTCCAGATGTTTAAATTACACATCACTTCTCCCTCTCAAGAGACTGGTAGTATTCTGGCCTTAGAGGAGTGTGGCTTTAAGCTGCTGGTGAGATTATGCTGCTGAGCCTGGTGGCAGGCAGATTTGGTCCATAAAATTTCACCGTGGGAGGGCAGTGCTAATCTCACAAGCTGATTGTGGTGGGGGTTGGGGGGTGGCGCAGCCCTGATGTTGGGCTGCACAGTGCGGATATGAAGCTCAGGCAGAGGCAGCAGGGGCCGTGGCTCGAGGCCCATCAGTCAGCTTGTGAGCTTGAATAAGTCATTTACCCTCTTTAGGTCAAGATTTTCAATCGTAACAAAACCTATTCCAGGGCCAACATCTCTGGTGGGGATAAAACAATTAATTGGGAAGGGGCAGGGGTTGAAACAGAGTGGGTACAGTGAGTATATTTTATATCACGTTTGTTCATCGATTTTATTTTGACTTTCCCTGTGTTATAGATGCCATCCAGTTTCATAGAGATTTTTGTGTTTAGGTGTTCCGAATGGTCGTTTTCTTCTCATGCCTTTTATTTCCTGCTTTAAAACAAGTTAATCAAACAGCACATGCTTGCATGTACACACAACATGCCCAATGAGGACTGAGCATTTCGAAAGGGGTGTGGCATTGAGCAGGGCTTAGCGTTGTAGACACAAAAAAACAGTTTAACTTTAATCAAGGTCATGGTTGCCGTATTTAATCTTTATGTGTTTAAATGTTTACAGGATGTTCATGTGAATTTTATGAATCCTTCTGTCTTTGTGATTCAACCATCTGCCAAAGAAGAAATTAATTTTCCCACTGAGACAGAGGCACAGAGAGAGACTAACTTAGTAACCCTATTTAGTTGATTGAAATGCTATAGGAGCAACAGGACCTGTAACCCAAATTCTGGGGTATTTATTCTATAAAGGAGCTTTCAGTCTATTCAACATGGCTAGTATTTATTATCCTCTCTTGCCTACTGTAGATCCTTGCTGGTGTCACCAGTTTGGTCTGTAGACAGAAGTGCAGAAAATGAGTTCTTTGCTGCACACAATTATCCTGCCAAGATAATGAATCTTTCCTAAAACTCTTGGATTGCTCCAGGGCAGAGCTGCTTGAGGAGGAAAGAAAAGAAGGGAAGCCTGTCTGGGAGGAAGGACAACACTAGTCAGGTGTCGGGAGTTCTGCGGAGCCCTCTGTTTATAGGAGGCCAGTCCTGGCGTGTGGCCGTGGTCTAGGTTAGGGGAAGAGAAAAATCCCTGAATTGCTGTCCCTTCTTGGTTCAGAGCCCTCCTTCCCAGGATTTAGCCCGTAACCAAGACAAGTCATAGATAGACGATGACAAGTCAAGACAACTCATAGATAGACGGTGAGAGGGGCACAGTGGTGTATTTTACCCCATGACTTTCTCACCCCTTCTCTTTCCTTCAACTTTGTCTCAAATTGCAGAACTGGGTACTCCTGGGGAAAAGCCTCCTGAGCGAGCCATCGGGGAGCTGTGCCCAGCTAAATGGGCATTTCCGAATGGTTTCCTCCAGCAGGGAATGAGGCCCCTCATTCTGCTTCTTTCTACTGTGGGCACCCAGTGTCTCCTGAAATATGAACAGCAACAGAGCAGCTGCTCACCCTCGTAGGCAGGACCCCACCTCACCTCCATCAGCCTGGGAGATTCTAGTGGATAGTCACTCACCAAGAAGAGCACCAGACGCAACGCTCTGGCCACCTGGAGCCCTCTCTGACCAGGACTGCTTTTCCTCTCCCAGGCCCTACCAGGCCTATTAGTGGAACACAGCCGGCCTCTTCTTGGGGTTGGTTTTGCACTGAGAATTTCCAGTGGAACACAGATGAGGTTGGAGCCTTTAGGTTAGTGAAGCCTTTGGATATTTTTGGCAGTATGGTTCTATCAGCATTGTAGAAAGAAGACCTAGCTTTAAAATTGCCTGAAATCTGAGGAGATGAGGTAAGAAACAAGCTACCCAGCGATACTGCTGGCTTAGTAACCAGGTACCTAATAAATTCTTCCATGGCGACCATATGACCTTATTCTTTAGGTTTAGACACAAGGGATTTCCTTGGTTTGGTGACAGAAAGGTAAGAGTTATATTACCATCAAGGTCACCATTTGACTTTTAAGAAAAACCCATTCCCGCCGAGCATGGTCACTCATGCCTGTAATCCCAGAACTTTTGGGAGGCTGAGGCAGGAGGATTGCTTGAGCTCAGGAGCTCAAAACCAGCCTGGGCAATATAGCAAGACCTCATCTCTACTAAAATTCCAAAAACCTATCTGGGGTTGGTAGCGTGTGTTTGTAGTCTCAGCTACTTGGGAGGGTGAGGTGAGAGGATCACTTGGGCCCACGAGGTCGAGGCTGCAGTGAGCCCTGATTGTGCCACTATAGCCTGGGCGACAGAGTGAGACACCATTTCAAAAAAAAAAAAGAAAGCCCTTTCCATAAAATAATTCTATGCATGAAAATAATGCAGTTGACTGTGGAATAGCTCTCTTAAGAAAAAAATTTGGTTTACAGTTTAAAATCCCTTTATAATGAACATATGGAGGCCATTTTACAATTCCTCCTAGGGTCTTGGGTTCAGTCGCAGGGAGGACATGATGTAAAGTGCATTTCCGATGTGCACAAGAGCAAACTGCCCGTTTCAGTCTCTGTAAATTAGTTTGGTTTTTGTCATGCCTTAAATTCCACATAAGGGAGAGTTAGACCATCGCTCATTTATTTTTCTCCCTCTGGACCTTCTTTGTACTATTTCAGAGCATTTTCTTGAGTTTTTAGGAGATAGAGATGTCTGGAGAGTTAAGTAGTATTTAAGGGTAATTGGTACTTGATGCAAGAGACAAAGGAGTTATGAGTAGTTCAGTCCCTCCTCCTACTCCATACTGCAAATAGCATGCAATCAGCTCCTTTTGTTATGGAAATTGACCTTCCTATAGAAGCCGACTCTTGGAGAATTTGTTGTATAGAATCATCCTTTGAGCATTCTTGGAAACAGATGCCTTGTACTGTTAGTGTGAAACCACCAGTAACAGTCAAAAAATATTCCATGTTGCATGAAAGTGTCTCCCGAAAATTTTCCAATAGTTGCTTTGGCCGAACTGATCTTTTGCCGAACTTGTGAATGCGTGTGGTGGTGAATCCTGGGATACTGGATCCCATCACTGGAATTGTGAACCGGGTGGAAGATTCCAGGCATTGGAAGTGATCTTGATGATGCCTTTTGGGTAGAACTTTGACAGCTGCCACTTTTCCATCCTGAGTGCCCCTGTGATGGAGGAGGCGTAGATTACAGTGTAACCCATTCCATTCTTTTAGTCAGATGTTCAAACATCACTCTGGTTACTTTTGAGCTCAGTGGAAAGCCCTTGACTTATACTGGGCGATTACTGCTGTCCTTTGAAAGAGTTTTCTCTATCCTTGGCAATATTGACCAAAAAGCTTGAATGTTCATCAGCCTCTCTTCAATCCATTCATATTTAGCGTTTTGTGTAGTTAATGATGTAGTTCGTATTTGGTTGTCTCAGAAAGTAATATGCATTCATGATAGACAATTGGAATAGAAAAATATCAGATCAGTTCTCTAGAGTCTAATGAGAACAGTTGAGTGACAAAGGGCTCAATCACGCGGGCCAACCCCAGACAGGAGGGTTCCTAAATGGAGGAAGCCCGTGGCTAGCCCGTGGCCTCTGGATTATTTCTAGTTTCTGACAACTGCAGAAAAATGTTGTTTTCTCTGAAAATGTATGTTTATTTAACTAGGTTTCTTTTTGCTTCACAATCTGGATTCCATTCAGTCAGTTACCACTCCAATTAACTAACAATTATTTAACATTAACAGTAATTACAGACGCCAGTTAAGCGCCTACAGATGTCAACTGTTAGCTTTGTACCTAATCACTCAATGAAATGGAGAAAGTTCAACAAACATCAATTAGCCAAGCAATTAGTATGAGTTAGGAAAGAGCATGTTATCATGTGTGAGCTGATTCAATTTATTTTATTTTGGCAGTAAAATACACACAGGCAAGCAGCAATGAGTTCCTCAGATAAGATAAAACTCTATTGTTTTGCGGCTTATATAAGAATTCTTTCCTTTCCTGTGCATAAGTCAAATACACTCTCGTCTGGAATTTATTTAACAGAATTTGTCTCAATTACTCAGAAAGCGCAGTCTCAGGAAGCACCTTTGGTGAATTATGAATCCAGTGACTGTACTGTATAAGGAAATGCCAGAAAACTTCAGTGGAGAAAATGATTGATTCCCACTCGAGTAATCCGCTCCGTGCATTTCGGATTTTTACCAGTTTATTCCTGAACCTCTGGTGGAATGAGTGCAACAGTGATTTTATTAATTTCATAGTGCCTGAACTTTTACTCAGCTGTCTTTTATTTAGCCCGTCGCTAACATCAAAGTATTTTACCTACTTGCCCAGTCTGTGCTTTTAAAAAGTAGAAACAGCTGTCTATTGAAGAGCCATTTCATGAATTCACCAAGGAGATTCCAGACTCTCCTGAACTCAGAGGTGCTGTTCCACTCTCTTTCTTCCCCCTTCGCCTCCTCCACCCCACAGACTTGACTCCTGTCATTAGCTGAGCTTGCCTGGACTTACTGGGAGAGTGCACTCTGAGGCCTGATTGTATGAAGTGGCCCAGAAAGTGGAGATTCATTTTACCTCCAAGAGGAAAGCTGGGCATAGGAGCTGGGCCTCTGGGTCTCCTCCTACAAATGATTTCTCATCAACCCTTAAAGCCCTTGGATAGGAGTGGAAGAAGCCAATCCCTCGTGGGGTGCTCTGATAGGTCTGTGTGCATCCTATGTGCACAATTTTCCATCCGAACAAGCCTCTCAGCATGAACTGAATGTGAGAGTAGGGAAAAAGTATTTTGCCACTGGTATGGCTTGGGGTGAAGGGCCACCTTGTCCCATGTGCAGTTTCTATTATAAAGCATTTCCTTGTATACACCACGACCCCAGTACATGCTGGATCTTGACAGATGTCTTTGCTCTTCTGCATCAAGTCACTGGGTCTCTGTGAGTCTGCTTTGTCACATTTTGCTGCAGTAACAAAATAGCTCAGAGTCCTACAACAACAAAAGTCTTATGTTAGGTGTCATCTGCCAATCAGCCGCAGGTTTCCTTGTTTTTATTCTGGGATCCAGGCCAAAGGAGGAGTCCCCATCGTGGTTATTCGGCTGGTAAAGGGGAAAAGAGCAGAGACAGAAACAGAGAATGCCTCCACTTGGAGGTGGGTATGGCATTTCCAAAAATCTCATTGGCCAGAGAAAGTCACATGACCAAGCCTGCCATCAATGGAGTAGGAAGTAAACTCCTACAGGGAGGAGCACAAGAGAAGAGAGATCCATAGGGCCTTGGAAGGAAGGGAAAGCAAACCCTGCATGGGTAATGCTATCTGCCACAGGCCCATCCCAGAAACCTAACAAATCAGGAGCTGTTGCCTCTTACTGTGTTAATGCAAATGGGATGGAGGGTGGCTTCCATAGCTTTGATGATCTCCGTAGGCTTTTCTGTTAGAGACCTGGTTCCCTAATAGCCATTTGGTTGGAGTTTATATTAAGTTAGATCTGATAAGTTGTCAAGAAATTAAATGCTTTCTTATTGCTTATCTGGATTAACTTATTGCTGGCTTGGAAGGACTTATGGAAAAGTTGCCCCAGAGTGCAGAAATGACTTCAGTGATTTGCAAAGAATAATTGTTGGACCGGCCAGATGTTTAGACTCTGCATAATTAACCTGAGGAAGCATGATTGCTGTAAAACTTTACTGCAAAATAGTATGCTTTGTCATGGTTACCTTGAACATGGGCTTTGGACTTAAGATTCTCACAGACACTGCTTTGAATCTCAGTGCTTTGAAGATGCTTACTAGCTGTGGAACTTTGGGCTAGTTAAAACACCTTAGAACCAATTTTTCCTTCTGTAAAATGGGAATAACCAAACCCATCTCTTACAGGTGCTGTGAGGATGAAACGAGGCAATGTATAGAAAGTGCTTAGCCTACCTTGTACCATATTTTGATCTAATGATACAGTGGGCTAAGTATTTTACATACGTTCTATCCCCTAATCTTCACAGCAGCTCTTAATTTAGAAAAGAATTTAGAAATAGCATCTGCATTTTATAGGCAGGGAAACTGAAGTTAGATATGAATAGCTAGCATTTATTGAGGACTTTCTTTTTGCTAGGTATTGTTCACTTTATATGTAATTCACTCATTTTTTAAGTGAGTAAACTGAGGCTCAGAAATGAGGCAACTTGTCCAAGGTCGCGCAGCTAGTAAGTGGTGGAGCTCGGTCCAGCTGACTCCTAGACGTGCTCATAGCAGTCATACTGTGCTAGGCTCTGGGGATATGGCAGAGAATAGAAAGGAGGAGGATCTCTGTCCTTCCTGAGGGAGACACAAAGCAGGATGGTAAAAATTCGGATTGGGGGAAACTGGGTTCTATGGGAAGACACTGGCAGGAACCCTCAACAAGGGCTTCCCTAGGGCTTTTCCTCCCATACCTTCCCAAAGTATTTAATCTTCTCATAAAACATAAGGTCCCGGGGTTCTCATCCAGGACTTCTCCAGGATGTCAACCATTATCCCATCACCTGTGGCCAGAGTCGCCATAGTTACTGCAGTGCAGCGGGGCTCAGCTTAAGGCACCTCCAGTTTCCTCGCTCTTCCATGCCCATTCTTGTGCCTTTGCGTGAACTGATCTTTACTTTTCAGCCAGATTTTATTAGAAATGATTTAGGAATTTCAAGCAGGGGCATTTCCCTAGCAACTGATGACATAAGCACAAGGCCCAAATCTGTGCTGTTAACAGGGAATGGCGTTCTGTGGGCTCCGATCTGCGTCTCTGACCCTCGTAAACCTTGTCTTCTAAAGGAGGAGGCTGAGAGCACATCATTGCTTTTCTGAGAGTCCTTTTGAAGAGGGAAATGTCTCAAGTGTGCCCGTTAATAGACTGATGTGGGAGGCAGTTATATTTGGATGCCTTTAAAAGCCACTTGGAAAACATTTTCCCCCTCTTATCTATCACCTTTCACATCTCTCAGCAGAGTAACACTAAAACCTAATTTTAGCCAAGATTACATCATTTTCTCATTCTCTGTTTATAGCTGGGAAAGGTTTTTCCATAGTAAAGCTCCTCTCCCCGAAAACCCAGCTCCTCCTCAGGACCTCTTGGGCTTCTGTGAAGGCTTCTTTATCCATAAAGTTTAGTTTGACAAGGAGTCTTCTGAAAGCAGATTGGTCAGCTGTTAAAGAAATGACATCAGTGGTGATTCCATTGATTCCTTCAATTGGCTTAAAGTGGAAGCCATATTGAAATGAATTCTTTTCATTCACATATTATTGAGCCCCAACCATGGAACAGGATCTGGAGGTAACAACACTGAATAATAGATGACACCCACCTGACCAGAAGAGTAAAAGAGTTTAAATGTATTTTGAAATGTTTTTCAAGTGGTATAATAGCAAACTCACTAATTAAAAAAAGAAAATAGCCTTAAGACTTTCTTAGGTGGAAAAGCTTATCTGAGGTGAGCCCCGAAGGGTCAGCAGACCAAAAATTGACCAGCCCTCAAACTGCAGAATTATGTCTCCCATTTAGAGAGCCCCAGAATCTGCCAGCTTGTGCTCATCGTTAGACTAAAACCTACCCCTTTGAGTTTTCCATTTTAAAAATTGATGCTATTGTTATATGAGTTAATTAAGCTATTGCAAAGGTTTTTGGCAGTGCCATAAAGATCTGTACATCACCTATCAATACAGTCCACTTTTTTCACGTTTCTTCAGTTAGATTTTATTGTTTAAATACTTTTTTTTTTTTTTTTTTGAGACCGAGTCTCACCTCATTGCCCAGGCTGGAGTGCAGTGGCACCGTCTCGGCTCACTGCAACCTCTGCCTCCCAGGTTCAAGCGATTCTCCTGCCTCAGCCTCCCGAGTAGCTGAGATTACAGGTGCCCGCCACCACGCCTGGCTAATTTTTTGTATTTGTAGTAGAAATGGGGTTTCACCGTGTTGGCCAGGCTGGTCTTGAACTCCTGACCTCGTGATCCGCTCACCTCGGCCTCCCAAAGCACTGGGATTACAGGCGTGAGCCACCGTACCCGGCCTTGTTGTTTAAATTCTTACCAGGTTGGCCCACCGCAAGGAGGTGGCAGGAGGGAAGCCCCATGCTCAAGCCTGAGCAAGACTATTTGTAAAGTTGAGCAGATCACTCCATTTGACTTGCTTTTCTCATGGGTATCATGAGAAACTGGGGGGTGGCCTCCAAGACTCCTTGTGAATCTAAAGGCCAAAGTTTGTGTTAGAAATATTCTAGGGCCAGCCAGCACAGTGGCTCACGCCTATAATCCCAGCACTCTGGGAGGCCGAGGCGGGCGGATCACTCGAGGTCAGGAGTTGGAGACCAGCCTGGCCAACATGGCGAAACCCCATCTCTACTAAAAATACAAAAATGAGGTGGGCATGGTGGCACACGCCTGTAATCCCAGCTGCTCGGGAGACTGAGGCAGGAGAATGGCTTGAGCCCAGGAGGTGGAGGTTGCAGTGAGTGGAGATAGGTGCTACCACACTCCAGCCTAGGCAACAGAGCAAGATTCTGTCTGGAAAAATATTTACATATATCTTTTAGGGCCTCTCAGAACCTGACGCTTCTGCAGAGGGCACACATTTTCCCTGCTAGCTGTGAAAGAGATTCTGAACACTTAGCATTCGAAAGCAGTAGTGCCTTGTAGCTGATACCAGGACTTCAGTCCTGAACTTGTGAACAGGAATAAGCCTCTCTCCTCTTCAGGAGATTGCATCTGTGTAAGAAAGAACTTAAAGGTAAGAGGGGATTGAGCCCCCGCACAAGGGAGGAGTGGAAAAGACAGTGGCTACAATTTGAATACCAGCTGTTAAGATATTACGGTATTAACCTCCAGAATAAGAGTAACAATACAGAGTCCTCCTTCTCTGCTTGCCTGCATCTTGGTTGCTGTTAAAAGAGATGATTTATCTGCTCAGTAAATGTTTATAAAACCCCACTGTATATATAAGTACTTAGGGTTCCTTTGTACTTGACTTCTCAAGTGGAATGACTGTCATTTGGACCACTTCCTAGGCAGGGATTGCTGCAGGTTAGATGAGGGTGGGGGCAGGGGCGAGATACCAGAGAAAGTGCCCAAGAGCATCCCAGGGGCAACTGCCAGGCAGCTTCTTTTTCTATGAGATGACTCATTTTACCACCACGAATTGAAATGAGGCTTGCATGGGCCATTGTAGATAATCGAAAGAATGTCACCACCCTCCCGTCTGTCTTCAGCTGTCACAGACTCACACACCAAGCATTTCATCAGAGTTCTAGTTCTTCAAGTTCATCTAGGTCTTTTTGACTGGAGCAATCTGACTTCCTACTTTTCTTTTGCTAGAAGGTGATAATAATTGCAGCTTCATTCACTCAGTGCTGCATTTGCTGTTTGTTGGTTTGTGATTTGATGCGCAGTCTTCTTGTGTCTTTGCGGGAGAGTTGGTTTTAGAGGTGGCACACACCAAAATCATGAATGGATTTAAGGAGGGAGGGGCTGAACTAATTTGATTGTTACCAAGTCCATAATGTGTTCCTTGGGAAAATTCCACTTGTCTGGACTGTGCTCCTCACTTTCTGAGATTGAGAACTGGAGAAAGGAGGAACGTCACAGACAAGACAGCGAGAAGCTTAGAAAACAAATTCCTGGCTTTGGAGCAGTGTGCTCTGGTGGAATATTAGATGGTAAACTACATTTTGTGGTTTTGTTTTGTGCAGTTGGCTGTAGGGGCCACATGGCCCTGTATAATGACCTCTTCCCAAGATGTTAGACATCAAATCAGTTTGATTTCTACCCCCATGGGAAGAGGAACTCCGGTTGTAAAGAGGCAGCTTGAGAATAACTGGTAAAGGGTGGCTTGCCATTTCCCCGCTGGTCTTGCCTCCCAGGAGTAACTGCTATTTGACCACATGACCCAGTTACAACCTGTTACCCCTGTGTGGCCAGGGCCTCACCCCCCCAGAGCACACCTTCAGGTCAGGCTCATGCCTGATTTGTGCCTTCTTTCCTTCTCAGGGCCCTCCAGGTTGAGGGAAGACAGCTTTACACCTCCACCTTCTGTATTAGCTCCAGGATAAACTTGAAAACTGCCTACTCTGAGGGTTTTTTGGCATTTTAAAAGTTAAGTCTGACTTTCCGAGCCCTCTCAGCATCCTGCCAGGTATCTTATCTTATTCAAATATCCTAATTGCTTCTGGGGCTGCACATCATCCTAGCACCTAACTGACAAAATAGACCTTCACCTGAGGGCCTCATTATGCTTTCTGCCTGTGCATCAGGCCAAAAATACCTCCACAATACCTGCTCGACATCCTGGGCTTCCAAGTGACAAACAAATAATTGGGTGAAACAAACCCTGGGCACCGAGCAGCTGCCATCAGTGTCGGAGCACAGAAGAGTCCATGGCAGTAACAGTCACAGCGCTGCCTGGTTCATGTCAGAGCAAATCTTTGAACAGTGGGTTGTGCTGACACCAGAGAATGACAGCTTTGGAAATGGCATGCTAGTTACTGCTGCAAGTGAGGCCTCTCATGTAGACCATGACAAGCGGCTGTCATTTCCATACAGGTGAACAACTGACATCCTAGAAGGGGGAGGGCGGGAGCCACGCAGGAAGCTGTGTTTGGCAGTAGTTGGGGCCAGACTTCGGAGAGGGGTCCTAAGTACCGGTGACCCTGGCGAAAACTAGCCTAAAAACACAGTCTCTTTCCATGACCCTTTACTCACTCCCCACTCATCTTCTCTGTTACCTCTTTGGAGTTCATGTGATCGGCTACAGAAATACAACCCAACATGCTTAAAGGATGTTTGCATTTTCACTCTGTTCCCTCCATATCTTTTCTTCTTTTTCTTTCCTTTTTTTTGAGACAGGGTCTCACTCTGTCGCCCAGGCTGGAGTGCAGTGGTGCAATCTTGGCTCACTGCAACCTCCACTTTCTGGCTCAAGTTATCCTCCAGCCTCAGCCTCCCAAGTAGGCTAGGACTACAGGCACAAGCCACCATGCCTGGCTCTTTTTTTTTTTTTTTTTTTTTTTTTGCAGAGACAGGGTTTCACCACATTGCCCAGGCTGGGCTCGAACTCCTGAGCTCAAAATGACCCGCCCACCTCAGCCTCCCAAAGTGCTAGGATTACAGGCATGAGCCACCACGCCCAGTGTCCTCCACATCTTGATATGTCAGGGATTAGCTTTCCGGTCGCAATGCTTAGTTTTATAGAGGATGGAAAAGGCAAGGTTTCTGCTGATAAGGAACTCACCATGAAAAGGAATGGGTTAGATGAAATTCAGTGCAGAATTGGGTCTAGACCGGTGGTTCTCAAAGTCTCCATCAGCAATATCTGCATCCTCTGAGTGGTTGTTAGCCATGCAGAATCTCTGCCCCACCCCAAACCTACAGAATTGGAAACTCTGGGTAGAGTCACAACTCTGTTTTCACAAGCCTTCCAGGTAGTTCTAATGCAGACGACTGTGGTCCAGAAAAAACGAGGAAGAACATTTTGGCAGTGAGGTTTTGTAAATGCTCAGACGATCCACAGAATCACTGGGTGAAATCATACTCTATTGCACAGGGAATAGGTCTAGGTTCGTAGTTGGGCAGCCTTTTTTCTGGCGGGGGGACAGAGTCTCAATCTTTCGGCCAGGCTGGAGTGCAGTGTCACGATCTCAGCTCACTGCAGCCTCCATCTCCCGGGCTCAGGCAGTTCTCCTGCTTCAGCCTCCTGGGTTTATTTGTTTGTCTGTAAATATCAACTTCACCTGATCTGTTCAAAGTGCCCCTGCACCTACCATTTCCAATCCTTCCACTCTCTATAGCCTTGTGAACAGGCCTACTCATGTTTAGCGTGGTTCTGACAGATGCTAGGCCTGTACCTAGGGCTCTGCTCATCTGAATAGAGTTTGAAACCATGACCTTGGGCCAATGTTATGCTGTAACCAGCTGAGCTAACTTGCTCAACCGCTTCTCAAAGACAAACTGTTCCATCGAGTTCCTTCTTGGCAGGTGCTGCATCACCAATGCTGGCCTGCCATCTGTGTGAAGGGCTATCACAGCACACACCACACACACATACTGGGCAAATGTGCCATGATTACCACTATTTTGTAAACAAAGTACTATGTTAATTCTGTTTTAAACTGCATTATCCAGGATTGTAGAACAATGGGCAGAAGTGTTTTGAAATCTTTTTTTCTTCTGTATTGAATATTAGAGTTTTAAGGCCATAAAATTAACATGTAAATTGAGTTTTCCCAAAAAATGTAAAACTCTAAGAAGTTTAAGTAAGTTACCTAAATAGTAAAACTTTTTCAGTTGTCCTTCAAGAATAGGCATCTTCCAAAACTAGCTGTGTTAAAGTAGTGGTTCTCAAACTTTAGCCTGCATCAAAATTAGCTAGAGGATTTGTTAAGATACAGCTTGCCGGCCGGGCGCGGTGGCTCACGCCTGTAATCCCAGCACTTTGGGAGGCCGAGGCAGGCGGATCACGAGGTCAGGAGATCGAGACCATCCTGACTAACATGGTGAAATGCCGTTTCTACTAAAAATACAAAGAAATTAGCCAGGCATGGTGGCGGGAGCCTTGTAGTCCCAGCTACTCAGGAGGCTGAGGCAGGAGAATGGCGTGAACCCGGGAGGCAGAGCTTGCAGTGAGCCGAGATCGCGCCATTGCACTCCAGCCTGGGCAACAGAGCAAGACTCCGTCTCAAAAAAAAAAAAAAAGAAAGAAAAAAAAAAGATACAGCTTGCGGGGCCCCACCTCCAGTGATTTCTGATTCAGCGTGTCTGGGCTAGGGCTCCAGAACTTGCATTTCAAGTAACCAGGTGATACTGATGTTTCCAGTCCCCTAAGAGCACTGTGTGATCTACATGGGTTAAATTTAAATGCCTTTTTCAATAGGGAATATTTTCAATAGGGAATATCACACCAGTCAATGGTGTGAAATGTATCTTTACATGTAAGATGAAATTGACACATGAAAGTGAATTCAATTTTATCATGAATCGGGAGCTTTTTACAAAATGAAAATTTTCAACTATAATTCAATATAGAAAATGTAGAAATGAACCCCCATATATACCCATTACCTAGATTCATATTAAGACTTTTCCACAATTATTTTTAGGTGATAGGCTGGATAGAGCAATGTCCACCTTTTTTTTCTTTATTGCTGAAATATTTTAAAGCATGTCTCAGACTTCATATCATTTTACGACTACATACTTTAGTGCACATCTACAAAAAAGAACATTTCTTACAAAATCACATGTTGTTATCACACTAACTAAATATGCAATAATTCCTCAGTGTCATCTGAGGAATATACCCATCCATGATCTCATCTCCATGATTGTTCCACAAGGGGTCATTTTACGTGATCTGTGCATATCAGGATACAAACAGACACACATACTGCTTGTCTTAAATCTAGAGTGCTCTACCCTCCCCAGCTTCCCATTCTTTTCAAGTCATTGACTTGTTGCAGAAACCAGGTCAGCTGTCCTGAAGACTGCCCCACATTCTGGAAGTCCTTGCGGTGTCATTTAGCTTGTTCCTCTGTCCCTCGTATTTCCTGTAAATGGAAGTTGGCCCTAAAGCTTTGATTAGATTCAGGTTAGAGTTCCTGGCAAGAAAACTTCATAGGCATTGCAACGAACCTCATGTTGCCTCACATCTGGGAACACACAGTGTCTGGGTGTCCCAGTTTTAGTGATGTCAAAATTATTCAGTAAGTTTAGGTTGTGGCAACCTGATACTTGCATTGGCATGTTCCCCGTCAAGCTTTTATCTCATGGTCTCATCTATTGATGATGCTTGCCTGATGCAGTAATTCATTAGAGATGGCAGAGGGTGACTTTTCTAGCATTATTCCACATTTATTGGCTGAAATTCTTCAGTACAATGGCACTTTCCCTCATCAACTAGAGTTCTTTGGTTACACTCAAATATAATACAAGGAAAAAGGTAAATGCTCAATTCTCTCCTTCTAATTGCATGTTTTCAGAGCAAAAAGTTGGTGCTCTACCAGGAGTTTATTAATAAGTCTGAACATTTCTCTGCATTTTTCTTACAATAAATCTAACCTATGCTTTCAGTGCATTGAGCTTTTCTTACATGGTTTGTGTTTATCAATTGGAGGGACAAAATATCTAAAAATTAGAAAGGTACTGCAAGAACAACATCGTCAAATGAGCTCATACACACTTAAGTGTGTGTGAATTTAGTCATACCTGCCCTTCATAGCTCTGTTCAAATGCCACATTCTCCAGGAAGCCCTCCTACCTTCCCAAGGTTTGAACCTTTCCTGTGGCACTTCCTGCATCCTGCCTGTCTTTTTTTCTTTTCTTTTCTTTTCTTTTCTTTTAAGATGGTGTCTCACTCTGTCACCCAGCCTGTAGCAGTGGCATGATCTCAGCTCACTGCAACCTTCACCTCCTGGACTCTAGTGATTCTCCTGCCTTGGCCTCCCAAGTAGCTGGGATTACAGGCGCATGCCACCACACCCAGCTAATTTTTGTATTTTTAGTAGAGATGAGGTTTCACCATGTCAGCCAGGCTGGTCTCCAACCCCTGACCTCAAGCCATCCACCTGCCCTGTCCTCCCAAAGTGCTGGGATTACAGGCATGAGCCACCACGCCCACTGCCTGCCTGTCTTTTATTGAAGTTGTAGATGTCCTCTTCCCCTTTTCTCTGAATTCTACCCCTATCCTACCCATGGTGACCCACAGGGTGCTTTGAATTAAAATGAATTAAAATATAATATCCTAAAAGTGATTTCAAACTTTGGAATTTAGGTTATATCCTGAGAATCTTAAGTGACTTGATTCAAGAAAGTAGGCAAAAGCCTGAATCATGTTTGGTCTGATCAACCCATTTGGAATTAATCGAAAATCTGATGATCCCAACTGGGTACTTTTCAGGAAAGGAGTGGGAGGCTGCCCACGTATATTGAGTGCCTACAGTGTGCCAGGGATTTTCACCTGCTGATTTATTTGATTCATACAGTAGCCTAGCCAGGTCGGTCTATTACCTGTGAGAACACTGGTGACTGGTAAGTGACAGTGAGTTCTTGCCATCTCCTGTTCTTTGCCCTTTCTCTTATACCAGCCCAGCATAAAGAGGATCGGGGGCTTCAGTTTGGTGAATTTAAAAATGTCTCTTGTTAAAGGCCGGGCACGGTGGCTCATGCCTGTAATCCCAGCACTTTGGGAGGCTGAGGCGGGTGGATCACGAGGTCAGGAGATTGAGACCATCCTGGCTAACACAGTGAAACCCCATCTCTACTAAATATACAAAAAATTAGCCGGATGTGGTGGCAGGCGCCTGTAGTCCCAGCTACTCGGGAAGCTGAGGCAGGAGAATGGTGTGAACCCGGGAGGCAGAGCTTGCAGTGAGCCTAGATGGCGCCACTGCACTCCAACCTGGGTGACAGAGCGAGACTCCGTCTCAAAAAAAAAAAAGGGAAGTCTCTTGTTGACAACACAGCTTCTCATTCAGCCTGACCTGTTTGAAGTATGTCTGGGGTGGAAGATCCTGGTGATGCAGTTCCAGCCTGGGAAAACTTGAGAGGTTCAGTACAGCACCATGGGCAGCAGGCTGTCAGTGTGTGTTAGATGTATTCGGTTACTTCATTTTATGGGAGATTTCATGTGATACTAAGACGTAACCTCCCACAAAATGAGATTTATAGAATTGGGTATATTTCTAATCAATAAACATCAAACTGGAAAAACTGTAAAGGCATTTCAAGTGATAGTAGTTACGGCTGGAAATCTCAGTGGAGTTAATTTTTTTTTTTTTTTTTTGACTGTTTAAGCCTTGACACTTTTATTTATTTAGACACTGGGTCTCGCTCTGTCACCCAGACTGTGGTGCAGTGGCACGGTCATAGCTTACTGCAGCCTTGAACTCCTGGGCTCAAGTGATCCTCCGAGTAGCTAAGACTATATAGGTGCGTATATACGTGCGTGCCACCACACCTGGCTAATTTTTTAATTTTCTGTGGAGACACCGTCTTGCTATGTTGCCCAGGCTAGTCTGGAACTCCTGGCCTCAAGTGATCATCCTATCCCAGCCTCCGAAGTAGCTGGCACTACAGGCCTGTACCACCATACCCGGCTAACTTTTTAAATATTTTTGTAGAGATGGGGTCTTGCTGTGTTGCACAGGCTGGTCTGGAACTCCTGGCCTCAGGCAATTAATCCTCTCACCCCTGCCTCCCAAAGCATCGAGCTCCTGGTGCACTTTGTAACTCACCCTTCGAGGATGTGTGTATTTATATGTGTCAGGGAGAGGAAATTGATCTCCTGAGGGGTGGGTGGAAGAGCACTTGTCCCTAGTTAATCCTTTTTTGCCTGTTCTTTAAAAAGCGTGATAGATAGGCCAACCCACTATTAGTTTTCTGGTGGCAAAAGTACAAGAAATCCCTGCTATTTGTCCACTATCTGTGTAGCTTCCTCTTTCAAGCACCTCAAGCCCTCGCCAGCCTCTTCTTGTCCGTTGCTGATCTTTGGCTCTGGGTGCCAGTCAGCCTCAGGGGCGGTGCTGCCTTTTTTGGCAGAGTATCACTGTTAAGCCACTTTTTCTCTTTAAAAAATGCTACACAGAGGTTTTTGAACCTGAAATGCAATTATTTTAAAGGCATCCTTACCACTCACTTCCCGAGTGCTCTGTTACACCCAGCGCCACCTGCCAGCCACAGTGAACATCCAGCCATGTCATTTCTTCCATTCCTGCCCTGGAGTAAAGTAGATTTACTGAGCTGATGACTTGTGTGCATTTGTACATTGCAACCTTAGCTTACCTCTTGAAGCATGTAGAGCATTCATCACCCACCATTCATTCATTCACTGCCTACTCCCACCACAGCTGTTTCGTGGTCTGTCAGCTCCCTGTGCCACCCCCACCCCATCAGGTGGGCCTTTTGCAAGTGATGAAGTCACCTGTGGGGGAAGAGCTTTCCTTTCCTCTCCTCAACTCAGAAGGCCTCTTCCTCTTGCTCAAGAGGGTGCTGCTGCTTTCTGCCTCCTTCCCCGGCTGGCCTCCATAGTTAGTCCAGCATTTCCATCCCAGTTCACCTTTTCAGACATGGCCCCTCAGTCAACTCTTCCCTTTTCTCCTGGGTTTTTATTTCTCCCAGTCTCTTAAGAGTATCCTTAGCTTTAAAAACAATAACACAGAGGATGGGTGCAGTGGCTCACGCCTGTAATCCCAGCACTTTGGAGCCTGGGGCGGGCGGATCACTTGAGGTCAGGAGTTGGAGACTAGCCTGGCCAACATGGCAAAACACCGTCTCTACAAAAATACAAAATATTAGCCAGGTGTGGTGGCGCACACCTTTGATCCCAGCTACTTAGGTGGCTGAGGCACAAGAATCACTTGAACCTGGGAAGCCGTGGTTGCAGTCAACTGAGATTGCACCACTGCACTCCAGCCTGGGTGACAGGGTAAGACTCCGTCTCAAAAACAAACAAACAAACAAAAAAACTCAATAACACAGAAATGCAAACAACAGATCTAGCCCTGCTGCTTCTTCATATACTTCAAACAAAGAAACCTTTTTTGATATCTTTTTCTCATTCCCCCTTTGTATAAAATACCTTGCATTGGTATATCTTTTTGGTGATAATTAAGGTGACTATATAAGTTACTGTCCAGGCCTGGACACTTTTGAGAGTGAAATCGACTCTTTCTTCTTCATTATCCTGGGACAACAGGCCTCACCCTGGACTGTCCATGTAAACCAGGGCATATAATCACCCAAGTGATCATCCAAGGTTTTTCAGTTTGTCAGAGTGGTTCAATCTACTCGTGATGATACTGCCATTTGTTGAGTACTTACTATGAGATGAGCTTTGTTCTGATCACTTGGATTAACCCATGGAACCCTCACAGTGCCCTTTTGAGGGAGATGGTATTAACACCGTTTGACTGTGAGGAAACTAAGGCTGAACAAGTTGCCCAAGGTTACACACCTAGTTACGTCCTCCACACTCACCCCATGCTACATCAGCCCCCAAGGTCAACATCCATATCTCCCCTGAGCTGTTAGCAGAGATTTCTAAATGTCTGCTCAATTAAAAGGAGTGTACACTGTAAACAAGAGTATCGCCTTCCAAAGTAAGCGTTTAGGGTTGCCTGGTTGTCAAGGGCTCACTAACAGGAGTGAAGTACTTAATTCTTCTCTCAAATAGTATGTGGAGCCAGCTCGGAACAAGCAGGGCTTCCCCTATCACTAATATTCTCTAAGACACACTCCCCACCCGCCCCCACCCCGAAATGGAGTCTCACTCTGTCGCTCAGGCTGGAGTGCAGTGGCTCTGTCTCCACTCACTGCAACCTCTGCTGCCCTGATTCAAACGATTCTCCTGCCTCAGCCTCCCGAGTAGGTGGGATTACAGGCTCCTGCCACCATGCCCAGCTAATTTATGTATTTTTAGTAGAGACCGGGTTTCACCATATTGGCCAAGCTGGTCGTGAACTCCTGATCTTGTGATCCACCCGCCTCGGCCTCCCAAAGTGCTGCAATTACAGGCGTGAACCACCGCGCCCAGCCAAGACGCACATTTTTAAAACAAAGAAATGGAAAAGTCTAGACTCTAAGCTGGTTACACCCCACACAGTGAAATTCTGGTTGTTTCTGCTGATTTTTCTCATCTCACCGGTTTCTCATTCCCGAAGGTAATTTAGGATGATGTTACTTAAGAACTAGAGTTAACTTAGTGACCAGATATTAAGCCATGAATTTCTTGGTCTTCCTAGGAATGGGAATTTTACACAAGTACAAGCATCTCTTTTGAGAACTTAGGCCTCTCGCAGATCTCTAGCCTGATGTCTCATTCGTATCTCTTTTCTTTCCCTTGCTGTTGCTGTTCTTCTTCCCCTACTTTAAAAAGCCTTTCCTGCCAAAATCTGAATCGTTACTCCACGGAGTTTATTATTTAGGCAGATCCGAAGATCAATACGAAGTCTTTTTGTTGTTGTTTTCTTGTATTTTTTTTTTTAATGCCACCAGGGTGACAGGAAGATTTACTGAAAGCTGAACTTATTTTGTTTGCTCTAATATTCACAAGCCTCAAGAGTTTAAGGAAGTGGTAAGTACACCCGCTGCCTCGGGGAATACTGTTAGGGTATGAGCATAAAGTTATCCACACTGGTCTCCAAATCGCAGGCGTCAATCTGTAGGGATTATGCAGCGGGGGAAGAAGGTGGCTATTACCCAGAAGAGAGCTGCTTGAGAGCTTTTCAGCATTCTTCCCCACGGGCACAGAGCATCTTCTCTTCATGTTCCTACAAAGTGTTATGGAGAGGAAAGTAGTTGGTAGGGATCTTCTTATTGTACATATGTTTTAACACACACACCCCTTTCTTTCAGCTCTGGTTCCCTCTAAAAAGGTCCTGTTCTCATCCTGGCCACCAGACTTCTTCCACCAGGGGTCCCTTCTCTCTTTCTTTGTCACCAGGCCAAGTTTGTTAACCATCTTCAGAATTACAGGACTTTAGTAGCTGAGGAATTCCTTTTAAAGTGGTTCCAAACTCAGCACCTTTAGGCAACACAGCGCATTGTTCTGCTTTGTTAAGAGAAGCTTGTTTTGAAGAGCTAGGAAAATGAGTTCAAGCTCAGATTTCTCTGGGTAGAAAGGGTATCCCATATCAGATGATGATGTGAAGAAGCAGATTGTGAGCTGTAAAGTGAAAAGGTCTTAAACACGAGAGATAAGCAAAGATAAGCAAAGGGGTGTGTATTTCAGGTAACATACAAACACAAGGGAAACAGACCTCTGGCATCTCATCGCATCTATAAATCTGGATGATTTCAGGCAAAAATGAAAACCTTTGCTTTTCTTCAATCTTGGGAATTTCTAAAACATTGAGTTTTTTAATAATAATAATAATAATAGCACCATTCGCTGAGCCCCAAATATATGTCTTCTGCTCTACTGGGCTCCTGATATACGTTCTCTCTAGTGGGCCCAGGACCTGCAAGGCTGGTATTGTTACTGCTGTATAGAGGTTCAAGGAGATGACATGCCAGAGGCCACACGACTGACGTGTGACAGCCAGAATTTCATTCTTTTGTGTGTGTGTGTGTGTGTGTGTGTGTGTGTGTGTGTGTGTGTTTCCGATGGAGTCTCACTCTTGTTTCCCAGGCTGGAGTGCAATGGCATGATCTCAGCTCACTGCAACCTTTGCCTCCTGGGTTCAAGCTGTTCTCCTGCCTCAGCCTCCCAAGTAGCTGGGATTACAGGCACCTGCCACAATGCCCGGCTAATTTTTTGTACTTTTAGTAGAGACCGGTTTTCATCATGTTGGCCAGGCTGGTCTCAAACTCCTGACCTCAGGTGATCCACCCACCTTCTTTTGTCAATTTATCCAGTGATCAGGTATTTGAGTGCCTACCTGACATTGTCTGAGAGACAGTGGACACTGAGATGTTGTACATAGCTTTGCTTGTAGCAGTTCATGACTTGCTACTGGGCTAGTCAGATATTGACCCTGAGTCCATTGGACCGTAGCTCACTTTCTTTTTATGTTGCAAAATTGCAAACCTGTAGAAATGTTGGAAGAACAGTATGACAAACACCCACATACCCTTCACCTAGATCCACTGTTCTTAACATTTTTCTACATTTGCTTTAGCTCTCTTTTTTTTAGATAAGTCATTTCAATGTTAAAAGTATCATGATGCTTCAGTATTCATCTGCTGCACTTTCTGCATAATCTCATACCATTATCATACCTCCGAAAGTTAGCTGTGATTCTGTAATGTTATCTAGGATATAATTCATATTGAACTTCCCTTGCTTGTTTCCAAAGTGTGCTTTTTTTTTTTCTTTCATTTTTGAATCCAGGATTCAATGAAGACCACACCTTTTTGGTTGATACGTCTCTTTGACCTCTTGAAATTAAATATAGCCCCCAGTCCCGGCCCCAACCCCTTTTAAAATCTTTAAATGACATCAGCAGTTTAAAGAGCCCAGGCTGGTTGTCTTTTAGGAAATCCTACTTTGTGAATTTCCTCATGGTGGGGTTTGTTACCCGATTATTTTTTAATTAAAAAAAAAATTCCATTTTCAGTCTGTGTTCACACTGCTTTTTGAGTCCAGTTTGCTTAGATTTTTTGTAGGGGTACTTAGATGTAGCTGCTTTGGGAAGAGGGACACGTGGAAAATATAGAGGGAGATGGGGAATATTTAGTTCAGCATTTTATATGCTATAAATAATTATAGCTGTATAGTCAAATGAGCTTTTAGAGCTCTGGATTCCATTGGAATTTAAGGATTTTTCTCTTCCCCTCTTTTCTTGTAGAGATTAGTTTGTTGCCAACAACCCTGGAACTGGCGAACTGCTTAAGGCATAATGTTTTCATTAAGAAAGGATTTAACTAATTAGATTTGACTAGCAAGCTGACAGGTTAATCAATAAGGGAAGTGGGCTCAGCACCCCTTAAGTTGGGAGTCTCCATTAAGTCATTATGATGTCTGCTAAAACATTCTTCTTCACAATGATTCTTAAGAATTTTTACGTGAATCCCTCTAATAAACGTTAGAAAATCCTGTCCCTTTCAAATTCCGTAAAGATCTGTATTGTGTTCATGTATTTCAGATTCAAACTGTTGAGTATTTTAGGGAGCCTCGCAGTGTCAGACAGGCCCTTAAATATTGTCTTATTTTTACTTTTGAAGACCCAGTGGGCCTGTTCATCCTTTGTCATGTTACTTCAGCTTTTACAAACTACCTTAATTGCAGTTTATTATTTAAATTTAATTTGTTCCCAGATAAACCTGAATGTTGATTAAAACCAGTAATTTGGTTAAGTGTCAGAATTAGAAGAAGGATGTGGAAAGTGACGAGTCAGGGATAGGAGTAGAGAACGTGAGCTTCTTGAGTCACCTGCAACGGGTGGTGTTTTATAATGCTCTTTTCCCTAATCATGTTAATCAGGAGATTTTCCTTTTGGAACTCCTGACTGAAAGCTTCTTAGTTTACACACATGTTCCTCCAGGATGAACGCTGAAAATAACTTTTTCGGTTTTGTTTGTTTGTTTGTTTGTTTTCCTCTATACAACCCCTTGTAATTGCTTTGGTTTAGAACACCTTTGGGTTCTAAGTTTCATGGTTGTTCTGGGAGACACCACATTCACCCTCTCAACCCAAGACCTTGAAGATGGGAGGTTTTTCGGACCTCATCATAGACCTCCAAGGGCACTTGGAAGCTCAGAGAGGCCAAACTGCCCCAGGACCAGTGGGCTGGCAAATGGCACACCTGGATTTGGCAGAAAGCCCCTAGAGCCTGCACTCTTAGCCACTCTGTTAAAGGAGCTCTTCTTTTTAAGTCAGACAGACAGCAGGAAGCGCCCGCTGTACAGATTGTCAAGTGCATAGTACTTGGAGGCATTTGAAGGAAGTAAAAGGCTCTATTTTTTTCCCCAGAGAAACTGTTTTAATTTACCTTTCTGAGTTGTAGAGAAAAATACTCGCGTAGCTCTGCTCTCATTTATGTATTTTCAGTAACACAAACTTGTGTATTTGGGTTTTAGTTTAACAGGTCATTGGCCCACATGTAAAGCTGATTCGTTAGGAGTCATTACCTAGAAAATAAAATTCTGAAATAAAGATCAAGTAGTCCTGAAACTAACGTTTTGTTTATAGACCTTTGCAAGTATACATGTAGACTTTTTGAGAATTTGAGAAGGGTTTTTGAGACAGAGTCTGGGTCTGTCACCCAGGCTGGAGTGCAGTGGTGCGATCACCACTCACTGCAAGCTCCACCTCCCGGTTCAAGCAATTCTCCTGCCTCAGCCTCCCTAGTAGCTGGGATTATGGGCACCCGCCACCACACCTGGCTAATTTTTGTGTTTTTAGTAGAGATGGGGTTTCACCATGTTGGCAAGGCTGGTCTCAAACTCCTGGCCTCAGGTGATCCGCCTGCCTCGGCCTCTCAAAGTGTTGGGATTACAGGCGTGAGCCACCCCATTTGGCTGAGGACTTCTTTTATAAATGAAAATGTGGCTGTGATTTTGCAGGCGCATATGTACCTTTAGGTGTTTTCAGTTACTTTCATATGTGCTTATCAGCAATTTGATTCCATATTTGATTTATAACCCTGCAGGTGTAGAAAACTAATATTATAACTAGATTCTGTGTTTTATAGTAAGCTTATCAAAAATCAAGGCATAGTGAGAATTAAAACATCAGTTTATTTTTGGAAGAATGATTTTATTTTCATCCTGACTTTTTTTTTTTTTGAAACAGAGTCTCGCTTTGTCGCCCAGGCTGGAGTGCAGTGGCGTGATCTTGGCTCACTGCAAGCTCCACCTCCTCGGTTCACACCATTGTCCTGCCTTAGCCTCCCGAGTAGCTGTGACTACAGGCGTCTACCACCACGCCCGGCTAATTTTTTGTATTTTTTAGTACAGACAGGGTTTTACCGTGTTAGTCAGGATGGTCTCGATCTCCTGACCTCGTGGTCCGCCTGCCTCGGCCTCCCAAAGTGCTGGGATTGCAGGCGTGAGCCACCGCGCCCGGCCTCATCCTGACATTCTTTATGTGTTAGGTGCTAAGGTGATAGCATACTGCTAAAAGTAGATTAGTAGTACTTAATCTAGAGGGATCTTTTCAATAATTCCATACATTAAACAATTTACTGTCTCCATTACAAGGTGTACCATGGACTTAATACTGGTTTTTTGGGGAGGGAGTGAGTTTGAGAAACACTAGGACGTTAAAAACTGCTATGTTGATTGCAGGATGTCTGGATTTCAGAAACGTTAGCACGTGCTTGTGCAGGGGTGGGAGAGGGAGAACGTGTGTCTTAGAAATGAAGAACTATGGTACATTTATGTAGGATATGATATCACATTTTATAATTTGTCTGCTTAAACAATGATTTACAGATCTTTTGAGAGAGAGCAAGGAGGTTGGGCCTTTTAGTAAGACAGAAAAATGACCTTCCGTTTAAGACTTAGACAAATTAAATTGGACTTTGAGAGTGGTTTACCCTTTTCCTCTCGGGTAAATCTCGGAAGTGAGTGCCCTGGCTGAACATGAGGGAAGGTCCATTGTCAGCACCCTGAAAGCCTGTTTGAAATGTCATCAACTTGGAGCATTCATTGGCAGTGACTATCAACAGCCCATTTTAAAAGGATGCCTTGGGTAGAATGGAAATTACAGTGGCCGGCCGTTAATCCTTTTTAATAAGGGCAACTGTTGAGGAGAATTATGTTGTAAGAATGAATGAAATTTGGGAGCAACTCTAGTCCCCATGTTCTGTCGTGACTGTCAACACCAAATGTATTTTCATTTTTGCAACTGCCTAAGGATTTTCCATTTAACAAACTTACATGACAAATGGGAAAGCAGTGGCATTCCCTGAGAGTCCAAAATCTGGTTTGGCTCTGCCGTTAGCACATTTGCCTGCAGGGATTGATGTATCTGATTGAAGAATGTTGAGTTCAGCCAAGAGTTAAGGTTAAGGTCCTTCTATTTGTTTTGGGTCAGTTCCTACAGGTAGAGAATTTGAAAGCCCTGAAGTGGTTTCATTGCCCCTGAAAGCCCTGAAGTGGTTTCATTGCCCCTAGTAGAGATAAATGGCCAAATGTAATAAAAATAGACAGTGCTGTCCTTAATTGTCCTCCCCTTTATATAAAGGACCTGGGAGGTGGATCACCTGAGGTCAGGAGTTTGAGACCAGCGTGGGTGGTGGGCGCCTGTAGTCCCAGCTACTCGGGAGGCTGAGGCAGGGGAATTGCTTGAACCTGGGACATGGAGGTTGCAGTGAGCAGAGATCGTGCCACTGCACTCCAGCCTGGGAGACAGAGTGAGACTCCATTTCAAAAAAAAAAAAAAAAAAAAAAGGACCTGGGAGAAGGGAAGGCTAGAGGGCTAGAGCCAGTTTGTATTTTATTAGGGGTCAGGATTTACTATGTTAAGTTTTAGGATGTGAATCTGGAATTTTCTTTTTTTTCATGTTTTAAGAAGAGAATAGAAAGATGATGGAAGATATTTGACACCTGAAATGCTACCTCTCAACACATTAGAAGTTTTTATATAAAGACAATGGATGTGTTTATTAGAAATCTTTATTTACTCATAAAGGAAATCTCCCAAGGAATATTTTGCTGTCATACCATACATATATTTGAATGAGAAATGGCATTTCTTAAAAAAAAAAAATTACCTCATTGACTCATTTCCACCACATATTTGAACTAATGAATTGCTGTATGGAAATATACTAAACAACTTACAGACATCCTATCGTCGTATATGTGATATAAATGTCAACATTTCCTATCAAAATGGCATCTGATGTTGGCCCTCTTAAAGTTCTGTGGCTTAAAATACTAACAGTAGGAGGAAAATAAACAGAGACCAAAACGCAAACTCAACAATGAGTAAAAATACCACAGTACAAGTGGAACCTTCTATAATTCTATATCCCAGAATTTTTGAGAAGAGAAGATAACATCTTAAGCATTAAGAAATCCCAAGACCCTGTCCAGCTTATTGCTGTTGGAGAGCCCCAAGACCCTTTAATCCTGCAGTTTAGAGGATCATATTGTCAAGTCAGAGAGGCTTAAACACAATAGCATCTTCTGGAACCCTAGTGACCTGTATTGAGAGTGGATCTGGCGCTTTTGTTCTTTTGAGAGGCAGGTGTAAAGGATAACACATGGGATTATCTTATTTTAAAGCATCTAAAAGCCAATCCCATCCCCCTTCCTCATTCTCTTTCCTCTCAGCTTTTAGAGTCTTTGATCAGGTAAATTCTAAAGGCAGACGCTAGTGAAGAGTAGGTAGGTAGGCTTGTGTTTTCACTTCTCCGTGCCAGCTTTCTGTCCTCACCCTCCTCGTCAGTTAGCACTGATGAATGTGTAGAATTAGTGAAGGCTGGGTATTAACATCGGTAATGTAACTTTCAGAACCTCTGCAGTGTCTAAGGGGAGGAAGGTTATTTCCACCCCACCTCGTGGGAATTCAAAGGTAGCTTTCCGATTGTGATCAGGTTAAACAATTCCCTCCAGGCCAGCGTGTGGGAACCTGCACATTCCTACCAAAGCAACGGTAATTGTACACAAGTGTGTTTTCAGATTTCTGTCATAGCAAGCAAAAGGGACCACAGCCGTGTTTGTTAGAGCCCCAAATGCTTGTTTGCCACAGGGCTGGTTTTTTTGGTTTGTTTTGAGATGGAGTTTCGCTCTTGTTGCCCAGGCTGGAGTGCAATGGTGCAATCTTGGTTCACTACAACCTCTACCTCCTGGGTTCAAGTGATTCTCCTGCCACAGCCTCTCAAGTAGCTGGGATTACAGGCATGCATCACCACACCCGGCTAATTTTTGTACTTAGTAGAGATGGGGTTTCAACATGTTGGCCAGGCTGGTCTCGAACTCCTGATCTCAGGCGATCTGCCTGCCTCAGCCTCCCAAAGTGCTGGGATTACAGGCATGAGCCACTGTGCCAGGCTAGGCTGTTTTTAAAACTTATGTTTCAGAGGTTAAAAATTTGTCTTAAGATAAAAAGACTTTCTTAATCACCTAATGTATCCCCAGGATCTATGTCTTGGTTTTATAAGACAGGCTGGCAGTAAATTTCAGACCTGACCTAACAAGTTAAAATCCTACTCCTGGGCAGAAGTCTTCTGTGTTAGTGACAATGTGGAAATGAAGGAAGGCTTCCATTTGTGGATAAGTGTGATTGGACAAAGGCCAGGATCTGCAGGTAATACAGTGGAGGAAACTTAGCAGGACCTGATTGTTCAGATTCTTCTATGTTCCCCTCCTCTGGGAGTAGGGAGGGCACCTCTCAAATGATGGTTTTGTGGTGTATTTCAGGGGAAGGTTAGAAAATCCTTTCTAAATTTTATGACCTGCTGTGGGGAAAGAAGGGTGGGAAGGTGAGAGTGACCTGCTGCTACTGCTGTTTTCTCAAATCCCAACAGGCCGTGTTTTAGGGTAGTATGTCCTGAAGCACATCGCTTATAGAAACAAATAAAAAAATTGTTTGCTTTGTGGTGCTGTCCTGATCTGTGGATCTTAATTGCTATTACTCTGAGATTTTCTTAAAGCATATAATTCTTTTTAAATGCTTTATGCCAGCCAAAGTTAGAAGAGAATCCTAAACTTATCCTTAAAGTGCAGGATTATCATGGTTTTTGTAGTGCAGCATTATCTGGTTGGAAAACTAGATCAGAAAGACCCTTATCAGGTTGAGTTCCTCCAAGCAATTTCAAAGTCCATCTGGAGGCCGGGCATGGTGGTGGCTCATGCCTGTAATCTCAGCATTTTGGGAGGCCGACACAGGTGGGTCACCTGAGATCAGGAGTTCGAGACCAACCTGGCCAACATGGCAAAACCCTGTCTCTACTAAAATATAAAAATCAGCTGGGCATGGTGGCGGGCGCCTGTAGTCCCAGCTACTTGGGAGGCTAAGGCAGGAAAATCACTTGAACCTGGGAGGCGGAGGTTGCAGTGAGCCGTGATTGTGCCACTGCACTCCAGCCTGGGAGACAGAGCGAGACTCTGTCTCAAAAAAAAAAAAAAAAAAGTTCATCTGGAGGCAGCACCGTGCAAGTTGTGCCTTTGACCATTTTCCCAGTTGGTGATTCTACCAGTGAGAGAGAAATTCACATCTTGTATTTTTGTGTGTGTGGCCTGAGTAAGAGTGCCAAGGCAGCCTGCATTCTTCGCTGATCCATTAACTTTCTTCCTCCACAGATCGTTTCCTTAACAATGCTCCCTGATTAGAAGAAATGTCTCCTCTCCTCCCAGTTACTCAGTGAACAGCGCTCTCTCCCAAGGGGCCACATGAAAGGGAAACCCAGGCACCACCTCCGGGCAGGATTAGCAGCAGCCTGGGAGGAGCCACTTTCTGTTCTTTGTGAAAGCTAGAGCTGCTCTGCTCTTGAGAACAGCCGTTTACAAAATGGGGCGAAAACGACGGCCACACCCTCCATCACTCTTTTTCTCCTGGTGCTTTCCAGAGGCTTTGGAGACCTGCGCCGGGGGTGGGGCTTGGAGCTCCCGTGCCGATGGTTAAAGGTACCATGGCTGGGCCAGTGCGGACCCCGGTGCTGTTCCCCACTACTCCTCTGCCTCTCTCCACTTCCCAGTTCCTTCCTGGTCACGAGCCCAGCAGCCCCAAAAACTGGTAATAGCCTGGCCTGTACCAGATGCCCTGTTACTTCCCCAGGGGCCTCCTCCTTCCCACACTTCATGATGCCCAGTTTCTGTTCTGTTTTCTTTCCAGGAACGTGTCCCTACCTGGAATCCCCAGGGGGGCTTCCATGTTCCATTAGAGAACTTCACATTCAACCCTCGTTTTCTGTTTTAACCAATCTTGACAGTAAGTGGTGAGATCCTTCAGGGTAGGACCCAGGTCTTACTCTTCAGTAAACTCCTAGTTTCAGGTGTTGAAATTTGGCAGTCAGTCAGGCGTTGTTGAAATGACCAGTAATTGTTTCTGTACTGTAGGTAATAAAGCTGCGGAAATTATTCTCTTCCTGAAACCCTGAAGACTTCAGAAATGTGAGGAAGCCAGGCCTCAAGTGCCCTCCTCTTTCAGATGTTAGGATAAGAGGTTGAGAAGTTGTTGTAATTGAATGAACTGTATAAGCACAATGTCATGAACTTCTAATTTCCTCTTGCTGAAGATCATGACACTGTTTGCCCATTGTATGTATGTATGTATGTATGTATGTATGTATGTATGTATGTATGTATTTAGAGACGGACTCTGGCCCCGTCACCCAGGCTGGAGTGCAATGGCGCAATCTCGGCTCCCTGCAACCTCCGCCTCCCGGGTTGAAGTGATTCTCTTGCCTCGGCCTACTGCGTAGCTGGGATTACAGGCACATGCCACCATGCCTGGCTAATTTTTTGTATATTTAGTAGAGATGGAGTTTCACTATGTTGGCTAGGCTGGTCTCAAACTCCTGACCTCATGATCCGCCCACCTCGGCCTCCCAAAGTGCTGGGATTACAGGTGTGAGCCACTGCACCCAGCCTGTTTGCCCGTTATTAAGCAGTAAAAGGACAACCAGTTTTTTTGTTTTTTGTTTTTTGTTTGTTGGTTGGTTGGTTTTTGAGTTAGACTTCACAGACCATGAAATTCACTCTTTTAAGGGGTACATTTCATTGACTTTTAGTATGTTCCAAGAGTTATGCAGCTATCACTACAATTAATTTTAGGACATTTTCATTCCCCCAAAGGAAACTCTGTACCCTTAGCTTCTGTACCCCTCATCCTCCCAATCCCTCAGCCCAGGCAGCCACTAATCTGCTTTCTGTCTCTGGCTTTGCCTGTTCCTGTGCACTTCATATACATGGTGTCATACAACATGTGATCTTTCGTGTCTGGCTTCTTTCACTTAGCATAATGTTTTCAAAGTTCATGTTGTGGAATATATCAGCATTTCATTTTTAATTGCCAAATAATATTCCATTGTATGGATATGCCACGTTTTGTTTATAGATTCATCAGTTGACGGACATTCAAGTTGCTTCTATTTTTTGGCTACTCTGAATAATGCTGCTGTGAACATTCATGCACAGGTTTTTGTGTGGATGTAAGTTTTCATTTCAGGTATGTACCTAAGAGTGGAAGTGCTGGGTCATGTATTAGCTCTATGGTTAGCCTTTTGAGGAACTGCCAGACTGTTCTCCAAAGTGACTACTCAGTTTTTCATTCCCACCAACAGTGTATGAGGGTTCCAGTTTCTCCATATACTTGCCAGCACTTGCTATTGTCTGTGTTTCTGTTTATAGTCGGTGTGAAGTAATATTTCGTTGTGGGTTGGATTTGCAATTCCCTGAATGACTAATGATGTTGAGCATCTTTTCATGTGCTTATGGCCATTTGTATATCTTCTTTGGAGAAATGTCTACCCCACCCATTTGCCCACTGTTAAGTGGGCTATTTGTTTTTTTATTGTTGAGTTGTGATAGTTCTTTATACATTCTGGATCCTCGACCTTTACTCTCAAAATGATGTGCAAATATTTTCTCCCATTTTGTGAGTTTTCTTTTCACTTTCTTGATAGTGTCTTTTGAAGGACTTCTTTTTAAAATAAAACCAAAGACTGATCACTCATTTTATTTCACCTTTTAGTGAGTATTCATTCCAAATGACGGTCAAGAAGATACTATTTTTTTTTTTTTTTTTTACTTTTTATTTGGAAATAATTTTAAACTTATAGGAAGGTTGCAAGAATAAGAATAGCACAAAGCTCATATATCCCGTTTACCCAGATCTTTTTTTTTTTTTTTTTTTTTTTTTTTTTTTTTTTGAGACAGAGTCTCGCTCTGTTGCCCAGGCTGGAGTGCAGTGGTGCAATCTCGGCTCACTGCAAGCTCTGCCTCCTGGGTTCACGCCATTCTCCTGCCTCAGCCTCCTGAGTAGCTGGTACTACAGGTGCCCGCCACCATGCCCGGCTAATTTTTTATATTTTTAGTAGAGACGGGGTTTCACCATGTTAGCCAGGATGGTCTCGATCTCCTGACCTTGTGATCCGTCCACCTCGGCCTCCCAGAGTGCTGGGATTACAGGCGTGAGCCACCGCGCCTGGCCTCCTTTACCCAGATCTAACTCTTAATTTGTTGCTCCATTTGGTTTCTATTTCTGTTTCTTCCTCCCCTTCCCCTCCCCCATCCCCCCTGCACAAATAGACAGTTTTTTTCTGAACCACTTGAAGGTAAGATATATATCATAACCTTTTATGTCTAAGTAATTCACTGAGTATTTCCGAGGAATAAGGGTAATGTCTTTCATAACCACAGTACAGCTACCAATTGCAATAAATTTTTCACTGATGTGATGCCTTTATCTAATCAGCTCTTCAGATTCCAGGTGACAAAATGTCCTTGACGGCATTACTTTTCCCCTCCAGTATAGGATCTTGTCTAGTATCGGGTGTTGCATCTGAGTGAAAAAATTAATGTCTATAAGGGTATTTCCTAAACTCGTGATTAATAATCATACTAAAGTGTATTATGCATTACAGCTTTCAAAGTGTTTTCTTGTTTCTTTATTATTAAATATATTTTTCCTCATAGCAAATACTTAGAATAGTGCTTAGGTTAGCACAGTAACTAATACTTAGATTGGTTCATGCATCAGAATTTCTAGCAGGTCTCATCTGACCCATCTGCCCTTTAGGATTCCTCACATGGAGAAGAGGCTTCCATGTCCTGAGCACTTCCCTAGAGAAGAGGGGGTGAAGGAGATAAGGATGGACCAGTCTACCTGTTGAGAAAGAGACAGAGAAGTGGGTATCAGTATCCGAGGTTCCTGGGTTGACCTACAGACATCACAGGGCCAGGTCCCTTCCTTCCTAGCAGTGCTATTTGTCAAGACCCCTGTCTGTCTCCCCTGACAGAAACATTGCGGTGGTGGGGGTTGTGGGGGTGCATCCAGCATGAATTCTCCTTATCGTTTTGACTCTTCCTGTTCCCGCCTGGCTCTCATTGAACCCACTTAATCTTCTTCCTGATGAGTTGGCCCAGGCAGGCCCAGCTTTCCCTTTAACAATTTGTCATCTTATACATCACCAGATTCCAAACTCTCTCAATTCTAGCAATTCTGCTTTAGGATAAGAAAAAAGCGTATATTATTTTTGCAAACAGGTGCAAAGTAAATTGGTAATCGTACTGAATTACATTATGCATTGCAGTTTTTCAAAGCATTTTCTTGTTTCTTTATTGTAGTTATCTGGTCTCATAACACACACTTGAGGTAGACGTGGCACGTGTGATCTCCATTTTGTCCACAGAGGAACTGTGGTTTAGGAGGCGGCCCCTCACCAAAGCTCACACCTGTCTTCTCTGATTTTGCATCTTATGCTATTTCCACAGGGCTGTGCTTCCTAATCAGTTTGTTAATAAAACTCAGTATTGTGCATTTGGTAGGAATTGGTTTATACACCATTCAAGAATAGTAAACATTTACACCCTAGATTTTTAATGATCTGAGACAGCACCGAAGTATATAAAAAAGTTAGGCTCCTGAGCACTTAATTCTTCAAGGAAGGGGATGGAGGAAAATCTCTATCTGCAGAGATAATAGCAGCTTAAGGGTATCTTAAATGGGATGCTTCTCAGGACTCTTGGAGACTTAGAGCTAGTGGTGTTTAATAACCACAGTTTATATCACTCAGAGTCATGGAATAGTTCCATTGCATAAACAGAGCATTTTATGGAAACTTAGAAACCCTCGCTGCTGCAGGACAAATGCTGTACAAAATCGAAGATCCCAATTGTCTAGATTATTTTCCCCTAACAATTTTGTATGAAACATTTCAAACATACAGAAAAGTGAAGATCATTGTACAGTGAACAGCTTTATTCCCACCTCTTCCACTCCCACCCATACTCTCACCACCCCCCACGCCCCCATCTAGATTATGCAGTTGTAACATTTTTCTACATTAGTTTTTTGGGTTTTTTTGAGACGGAGTCTCACTCTGTCACCCAGGCTAGAGTACAGTGGGGTGATCTCAGCGCACTGCAACCTCCGCCTCCAGGGTTCAAGTGATTCTCCTGCTTCAGCCTCCCAAGTAGCTGGAACTACAGGCGCCCGCCACCACACCCTGATAATTTTTGCATTTTTAGTAGAGACAAGGTTTCACCATGTTGACCAGGCTAGTCTCAAACTCCTGACCTCAAGTGATCCTCCTGCTTCGGCCTCCAAAAGTGCTGGGATTACAGGCGTGAGCCACCACGCCTGGCCTCTTCATTAGTTTTATCACATAAATCCAGGCTATTTTTGATATACTTTGTTAATAAAATCATTAAGCATCTTTGATGTTTTGGATGGAAGGGACACTACAGTCTCTTGGTGGCTGAGTTTCCTTTTATTTTTCAGAATCCCTTTGAACCCCGGCAACATGGGACAGAGCTGAGAGCAAGGGCCTTGATTCTCATACTCAAGCCTCCCGACAGCCCGCTGCATGCACCAGGCTTCATGTTGTACTCGTTTGTCCAGATACCACGAAAACCCTGGTCGGGTGTGGTGGCTCACGCCTGTAATCCCAGCACTTTGGGAGGCCGAGGCGGGCGGATCATGAGGTCAGGAGATCAAGACCATCCTGGCTAACACAGTGAAACCCCGTCTCTAGTAAAAATACAAAAAAATTAGCTGGGCATGGTGGCGGGTGCCTGTAGTCCCAGCTACTCGGGGGGCTGAGGCAGGAGAATGGCGTGAACCTGGGAAGTGGAGCTTGCAGTGAGCCAAGATCACGCCACTGCACTCCAGCCTGGGAGACAGAGCGAGAGTCTATCTCAAAAAAAAAAAGAAAAAAGAAGAAAACCTTGATAAATATCAGTATGGGGATACATTGTCCCCTCCCCACTTTTTCACTCAGTTAAAAATCTTTCCCAGAATGAGGTTTGGCGGGACATATGGTTTGGCGTGCTTGTAGGGGCTGGCAGGGTGAGGTATGTATGGTAGTGTAGTTATCTGGCATCTTATCTGCTCACTGGAAATGTTGGGCACTGAATAGATTAGTCAGAGTTTCCAGAAATAGAAAATAAAGCCGTATAATAAATGCAGAAGTCCCCTAGTTAATGTCAACTGTTGTGTGATATCTGCCCCAAGTCATTTTATTGCCTTTGTAAGATTCTTAAACTGTTTATCATTATCCCTGCCTTTTTTAAAAATGGAAGCAACATCTTCCTAAAGAGGTTGTTATGAGACATTAGAAGGCCTGCTTTCATGCCTAATAGTTATCGAAACTGAAATTCAGTATAGCAGTGTTGAAGGTGAAAGAAGGTTTGGGTACTTTTAGGTAGCAAGAGAGATAATTATAAGCTTTCAACCCAAGGTCAAGATAAATATAAATCTGGAGGAGGGAAAAAAAAAAGAAGTCTAGCTTCTCATTAGTAGGACAGCGTTCTCATTTTATAAGACCTTAATACCCAATAGGAAATGGCTGTCAATTCTGTTCATTTCATATTCTCACAGCCTGTCTCTCAGGTGGGAGAGCACAGCTAATTCTTAGGGTAAGTGTCCTCTTTTAGAATAAAACCTTACCAAAGGAGAGCTGAAAAGGGTTGTCCCCCGAGGCTGGGAGATGTGTTTGGTTCCCTCTGCCTCACTTCCACCTTTCTGAAATCAAGAAACAAACAAAATGAAATCGACTTGTGAAAGGATGTCAAAACGACATGGCAAATTCAGTTGGTTTGTTCAGAATTTTCTTCCTGTATTTCCTTTTTGAAGTTACAACAGTCATTCAGGAGCACGTCCAGAGGAGAAGAGCTGGGAGGGAGGACGGTGGCTTCTAGAGTCAAGGCTGGGTTTGCCTAACCCTGACCCTCACGGTGGTGATGCGGATGTTCCAAAGAATGCGTTAGCCTTTGACTTTAAGGACCGCGAGGAGAGTTTTCTTCCGAATCAAGTGAATGTGGGTGCATCACCCTGTCTTCCTCATTCCCTGTGTCAGGGAATGCATCGGTAGCCTGAATGACTTTCCCTGGAACTGAAGCATGTGTTGGCTCTACTGTGGTGCTCTAATGTTTCCTGAAATCCTCCATTTGGAGGATAGAGTGCCCAGGAGTGAGAGAATACTGTGTTATTAGAATGCTTGTTAAAAGGGAAAAAGAAAATAGAGCATTAACAGACAGGCGATGTTCCATTCCCCCGAGGAAGATTTATGTGACCTAGATGAACAGAACTACAAATCTTGGAGGGACAAGAGACTTCAGAAATGGCAAGTTCTTAGTTTAGGAGGCTAGGTATTGAAGTTTATCCAAATTAATTTGGAAGTTTAGATCAGTTGCAATCAAAATCCTTATTTGATTGACAGTGGGGATGGACAAAATGGAGTTTGGATTTGAAAATCTACATAGGAGGAGGAAGTGATAGTATATCTATTTTATTATATGTGTGTGTGTGTATAACTATAACAATTAGAATATCATGACACTGTTAATAGACCATAAAGTGACAAATTACCCCAAAACAAATCCCATTTTCACATAAAAATTTAATATATGATAAAAAAAGCCTTCACAAATCAAAGGGGAATGAAAGGCAAGATTATTCATCAGATAGTTAGGTCTTCATCTTACACTGGAATAAATTCAATTGAACTGAAGAGTTAAATATGTATTACAAAAAAAAAAAAGCCAGCAGAAAAATCAATAGATCATATCAGTCACTCCTCTAGAAATGGACATTATGAAAAGTAGATGTCAGTATGGAAAAATACTTTTACTACCAAGTGATATAAAATGTGGATTGAAGAAAAAAGGTGAAATGACTGGCATGCTTTATTGCCGGTTGGTTTAGGGGGTCAGGTGTAGATATTTTTGTTACTTGTTTTCCAAGATCTGTGATGTGGTTGGAGTAATTAAAGAGAAATGTATTTATAATATGCATGCTTTAAGGTACGTCTATTCCTATTTTTAAAAGTGGCAGATTAGTGTTTTTTATGCATAAATTAGTTGAATGTTCATCCATCCAAAGAGGGATTTCTTCTGATAGATTGGGGTGATTAGCTGAAAGATTCAGTTCCTGGAGAAGAGAACACTAGTGGAAAATGCCCAACTGTTAGGGGAATGAGGAACAACAGTGCTGTTCACTGCATTCCTAACACCGGCTTATCAGAGTTGTGTTTTCTGTTTCATACACTTTGGAAAGTATTGTTGCCACAAAGTGCATCTCTGCCTGTTAGAAGGATCCAGACGTAGCGTAGACGGATCGTGCAATGGAGTCAGAAATAGGCTGTCCTGCTCCCAGTGAGTGACTTCCCCACCCCTTCATAAATCACCGGCATTCCTAATCACTTTCCGTGGTTCCAGCTAGGTTAACAACGGAAGGGATCATTTCCCTCATAACAGTCTCCCCATTAGTCAAAAGTTTTACTCTCAAGTGACTAAAACGTTACTCATAACTGCTTACAAGGAGAAAAGATTTATTTTCCTTTTACTTCTTGAATGCACATCTGGTGGAGACTCTGATAAGCAGTAAGAAATGGAAAAAGCAGGGACCTAGAAAGTGAAAGTAGACAGATTTGGGTAGTGCATGCAGGCTAATTAATGATCCCAGGTGGCCTGGAGTGTTCTGGTTACATTTTCCATGGGTCCAGCCCTACAGCAGAGACCATGGGCATCAGCCTGCCCCTTCCCATTATGTGGCTCAAGCACCACCATGTGCCAAAGGGCTGGAACGTTAGATTTCCCCACCGCCGTAACATCTGTAAATTCCATAGTCCATAGAATCAAAATGGAAGAGAACCTCACGTTTCTGATTGCCAGTCAGAAGGAATTTATTTTTGAAACCCAGTTTGCTCTGTTATTTGTAGTGCAATATAGAAATATCTTAACCGATTTTATCCAGTTCTTATTTAATGTCTGTGATTTTTGGAGGAAGAGACTGTTGTGTCATAGGTATTTGAAATTCACGAGCCCCTCTCCAACGTAATTTTACCGAAATGTGTTGGTTTCCCCTTTCCTTAAACTCACGGCCCAAAGTTACTAAATAGTTTCCAGAGTGGACTGACATGCATTTTTCTTTACAGCTCTGTCATTACTTTCTTTATTATCAGAGAGTACACAGGATATTGAAATAACCTAAAATCCAGAGAGAAGGAGGAGCCAGGGGGGTGAAGAGAAGTCCTGACCTATTTTAGAGCCCTGGGGCTTCATAGGTAACCTTGAAAATGGAAACACATCATTGCCCATTTTACTGAGGTTGTGATTAGCAGTAAAATATAATGCAGACTAGTTATTATGTTGCAGCCAACTAGCAATAAAGAGAAGCATTTTAATATACAAATTAATTAGATTTTAAAATTTTGGCATTGGGAATTTACAAAGCCCTCTATTTGAAGGCTTGTACGGAAGACATTCTTAAACCAACTTTTCGTCAGATAAAGTCCATAAAGCTGAAAACTGACATAAGGAGGTATGGCCGGGTTTTCCTGCGTCTTGCAGTGCAGTTAGGAGGCTTTAATACTTCATGGGCCCTTCTGCAAACTTTCCTTAGTATTAGGAAATGAAGTCTTCCAAGTCAGTCAAGTTGTAAACATGCAAAAATGCTGGGAGTGGCAGTCTCTCCAAACAAATGACCCGTTCTCACTGCGGTTTTCTCCTGGTGCTAGAACCTGTAACTCCTGAGTTGATTCTCTCCAATTGGCCAGAGAAATGGGCGTTGCTGCTGGAGCAGATGAAAAGGCTATTAAGGCTTCCTGAAGCACTTAGATTAACTAGCATTTTTTTTTTCTTGGAGCAAAAAGTTGGAACAAGTTTTTTGTTGTTTTTTTTTTTAACTTTTTGGACATATGACAAATGTGTATAAAGTTGTGTGTTGTGCCTGAGGAGCTGGTGAATGGAGTTGCTCTTTTGAGAGTTGCTTTTATATCATTGCTAGCTGTGAGGTACGTGGCGGGCATGAAGAGAACCAGTGTCAGTCCCTCTGCAGAAGCAGAGGCTGTGAGCTCCACTGTGAGCTGCCAAGGCCCATACTCCTGGGGGATCTTTAATGCATGGCACAAGGCTCCTGTGCCCCAATCCCGGAGGAGCGGTGACAGTCCAGGGAAGAGAGGGGACCACGTGAGTGTTACATGTTATTGATCACATTTCTCTCTATTGGAAAGGAGGATGTTGAAAGTTAATCATGTGGTTTTTCTAGTCACTTAAGTCCTTAACACACTGGATATACATAGTTCAAATACAAGGAAATTAACCTGGTTTCAAATGTCTTTTCCTCATTTTATGGCACATGGAATATAGAGCACATTCAAACCCTCCCATCCCCCACTTTGTAGACAACACATCTACTCAGAAGGTTTTAACTTAACTTTCTGTATTCTGGTGATGTCCATGAGGTTTTGAGCCCCTTTTTTTTTTTTTTTTTTTTTTTGAGAGAGAGACAGGGTCTTGCTCTGTTGCCCAGGCTGGAGCACGGTGTTGCTGTCATAGCTCACTTGCAGCCTCTACCTCTAGGGTTCAAACAATCCTCCTGCTTCAGCCTCCTGGTTAGGTGGGACCACAGGTGTGCACCACTATGCCTGGCTAATGTTTTTTATGTTTTGAAGAGACAGGGTCTCACCATGTTGCCCAGGCTGGTCTTGAACTCCTGGGCTCAAGCAATCCTCCTGCCTTGGTCTCCCGAGTAGCTTGGACTAGTGCTCAATACCACACCCCACTAATGTTACTTTTTTTTCCTTTTTTTTTTTTTTTTTTTTGTAGAGATGAGATCATATTATGTTGCCCAGGCCCCTCTCAAACTCCTGGCCTCAAGCGATCTTCCCACCTTGGCCTCCCAAAATGCTGATATTACAGGCATGAGCCACTGTGCCCAGACAAATTTTTTATCTGTTAAAAAAAACAAAAACAAAGTTTGGATGTTATGATGTTAGTAGTGTGTCTGGTTCTGAAGTTACAGGATAGGAGATAGAGAAAAATTGCGACTTGCCCAAAGTCTCAAAGCTAATTCTAAATAACCAAAGTTGTAGAATCTTTGTTTGGAGGACCATCTTAAAGGTGTGATCTATACTCAGCCATTTGTCTGATGTGTAAATCCTCAGTCTGTAGCTTCCCGGCCACGTGGTCACCAAGGCTGTGCTTGAACACCCCTGAGACGCCTTTCAAGGAGCACCGTTCTGTCTTTGGGCAGCTCTAATTGTTAAAAAAAAAAAAAAAAAAAAAGTCTTCCTTACGTTAGGCTGGAGTCTGTTCCCCATGTAGTTGTTCCCCTTGGGGCCATGTAATACAAGTCTACTTCCTCTTACAAAAGACAGCCCTTCAAATGTTGGACAACAGCAGTATTCCCGGCCCTCCTGGCTCCCCTCCCCTCATCCACTACCAAGGAAGCATGGCTGTGAGTTTGTTCATCATCCTTTGAATGTGCTCCAACTCATGCACAGCCCCTTTAAAAGGAGGTATGCAGAACCTGATTCTCCCAGTGGAGCTTAATCAGTACCTGTCATCCCCATTTTCCCAGTGACAGATTTTTATTGAGACAGCCAACACTTGGATCGGTGTTGCTTTTGACGAATTTCAGGTTACTGCAAAGTGAATCCAAATACTAACTATTTTCAAATAAAAGAAAGGAGAGGCAAGACTTAGCAGCAGCAGGCTTTTTACAGTCCTTCAGGTTTCAATTGTGGGACCTTACACGTGGTGCTATTGCAGCTCCAATTTTGTTTTTTTCTTTTAACCCATCATTTCAGCTTGTTAAACTTTGGAGATTCATATTCTGTCATTGAGAGTTGTCCTTCCTTCCTTTGCTGTTTCAGAGGACTTAGTGATGCCTTTATTAGAGCTTTTACTACATTGCATTATGGCTCTTTATGTCTTTCCTCCTGAGTTCTGCTAGGATCATAATCATGTCTCATCGTATTCCTCTTCTCTCTTCAACACTTACAGCTCATAGTAAGTGCTTAATACATTTTCATTGAATGAATGAGTCAAAAGTATTTGCTCTTCCAAATTCTGCTTATTGATAGTTTATTAATAATTATATATTATTCATGCTGTTTCAATATTTATCATACTTATTTGAATATATACATTTATATTTATATAAAGTAATAAATGTGGGTATTTTATTAATAAATAAGTTACTTATTAAGTACATTAAAGAGGACAATGGCTAGATGCTGTTTTGCAGCCCACTAGAAACTTTCCCCTGGGCCAGGCGCAGTGGCTCATGCCTATAATCCCAGCACTTAGGGAGGCCAAGGTAGACAGATCACTTGCGGTCAGGAGTTTGAGACCAGCCTGGGCAACATGGTAAAACCCCGTCTCTACTAAAAATACAAAAATTAGCCGGGCATGGTGGCAAGTACCAGTAATTCCAGCTACTTGGGAGGGTGAGGCAAGAGAATTGCTTGAACCTAGGAGGTGGAGGTTGCAGTGAGCTGAGATCACACCACCGCACTCCAGCCTGGGTGACAGAGCGAGACCCTGTCTCAAAAAATAAAAAAAGAAAAAAAAAAAAAAAGAAACTTTTCCCTGGGATGACTGTTGATCTATTCTTTGACATTCTTTGTAAGATAAGGTTTATTTTATCAGGAATTTCCCTAATTGTATAGTCAGTTCTGTTACAACGCTACATACAGTTTCCTTAAAATCACCATGCTGTTCACAGTGGTACAAATGAAGCCATAAGACTTATGGGAAAAATGGGATTAGGGACCAAAAATTTATCACTGACAGAAAAAAAAAACAAAAAACAGGAAGCCAGTAAAAACAGTAACTTAGTTTTACACATGCTAAATGGTTAAGAAATAAATAGGCCGGGCGCGGTGGCTTACGCCTGTAATCCCAGCACTTTGGGAGGCTGAGGCAGGCGGATCATCTGAGGTCAGGAGTTTGAGACCAGCTTGACCAACATGGAGAAACCCCGTCTCTACTAAAAATACAAAATTATCTGGGCGTGGTGGCACATGCCTGTAATCCCAGCTACTTAGGAGGCTGAGGCAGGAGAATTGCTTGAACCCGGGAGGCGGAGGTTGAGGTGAGCCAAGATCGTGTCATTGCACTCCAGCCTGAGCAACAAGAGTGAAACTCTATCTCAAAAAAAAAAAGGAAGAAAGAAAGAAAAAAGAAATGCTACAATACATATGGCATCTACCTTGTAAAAAGCCTGAAGTTTGCTTATGGGAGCTGACATGAGGAGGGTTGGAGCCGGTGGTTATAGTGGCATGGTGGAAGGAGGATTATCTGAACTTGGAAAGAAGGTTGTAACAGCAGATCTGAATGTGCTACACTCGTAGCACACACAGTCAGCTGAGGAAGGCGAGGGATGCTTGAGGCTGCATGGTTAGTGTATTCCTGTGGGCTCCGGAATGCGGCTCAGTTTTCTCCATTCACCTTGTACTTTTTGCAGACAAAATTGCACCTAAGCAAACATTACATTCACATTAGAATAAACTCACATTTCAAAGCAAGTGTCACAGCAGCTCCTGTTTCTTTGTTGTGTTATTTACTTGATCAGTAAAGCATCTTTTTTGTTCTTATAGTAATTCCAGGCACTGGTATATAAGGATACATAAATTATACTACCCACTCACTCTCTAAAACTCTTGGTCTTAAAGATTGGCTTATTTTTGCTAGGAGGAATGAAAGTACATGTTAAAGAGACATACTTGGCTGATCTAGCCATTTTCCAAAGTCTCCCCCCGCCAGAGGAATATCTCATAAGTCTGGTTCCTAATTACATTTAGCAGATTTCTCTAAAATCTAAAAGCTGGAGTTTGAATGGTTCTTACTTTTCAGCGAGTATCTAAAAGGTGATTCACTTAGGAGTAGCATAGAGGAGAAACTTGTATTTCACCTATCAAGTTTCTGATTTAAAAGTGAAATTTCAGCCAGGCATGGTGGCACACACCTGTAATCCCAACACTTTGGGAGGCCGAGGTGAGTGGATCACCTGAGGTCAGGAGTTCAACACCAGCCTGACCAACATGGAGAAACCCCATCTCTACTAAAAATACAAAATTAGCCTGGCGTGGTGGCGCGTGCCTGTAATCCCAGCTACTCGGGAGGGTGAGGCAGGAGAATAGCTTGAACCCGGGAGGCAGAGGTTGCAGTGAGCCGAGATCGCGCCCTTGCACTCCAGCCTGGGCAACAGGAGCGAAACTCCATCTCAAAAAGTGGAATTTCACCTCATATCATTTACCTGTGTGTGATTTGATGATGGCTTTAACTGAAAATAGACTAATGCCAATAGAATCATAGACTCTTAGAACTGGAAAGGACCACAGATATCAGGAAGCCCAAACTTCTCTCTTTTTCAGATGAAGAAACCAAGGCTCTGCGAAGTGGAGTGTTACATGCACAGTCACTTAGCTAGTGGTAAAGCCAGAACTTGAATCCAGTTAATTTTGAAACTATAATATGTTGCCTCGCAAAATTGTATCATAGAAGGACATAAAATCTGTGCATTTAGGAGGAAATCTAAACTCATATTATTTCAGCTTTTTAGTCTGTTTAGTAAGGGAGTTTCAGCAATTCAGCTACTACTGATAATAAGCTTCCCCTTGTTTTATTTTTGTTTCTTTAAGAAATCTGGGCCAGACACTGTGGCACACACCTGTAATCCCAGCACTTTGGGAGGCTGAGGTGGGCGGATCACATGAGGCCAGGAGTTCAAGACCAACATGGCCAGCATGATGAAACCCCATCTCTACCAAGAAATACAAAAATTAGCCGGGCGTGGTGACACGCACCTGTAGTCCAAACTACTTGGGAGGCTGAGGCAGGAGAATCACTTGAACTTGGGAGGCAGAGGTTGCAGTGAGCCGAGATTGCGCCACTGTACTCCAGCCTGGCTGACAGAGGGAGACTCTGTCTCAAAAAAAAAAAAAAAAAAAAAAAACTAGTATGACACAAACTCACCAAAGTGGCTATTCCTCAGACTCTGTGCTTTATAAATTCACATTTGTTAGGGCAGACAGAAAATTCTGTTTCTTTGTAGCCAAAAAGATTTAAGCATTTGTCATGCATTGATCTGGGGTTTTGAGGGGGAAACATCCTTGGTTATGTCTGTGGGATTTGTGGTGCCTTCTGGAGGATTAAGATGTCATTGCCTCTAGTCAGGGCATGCTCTCTTTTCCAGTTGGTGGGTCTTATTTTGTTTACATCTGCTTCCTCCCAGCATTGACAGATTTGAAATGTGTGCCTGAAGTGCACCTTCGTGCCAGGCCCATAGTTTTGACTGGGGCCCTCATGACCCATTGGCCATGGTCACTTTGCCTGGGAGCAATCATCATTTCTAGTGTATAGGAACTTGAAGCAAAGAATTTGCTGCATTTTCGAAAAGCAGGAAGGGATGGTTAAAGTGTGGATGGAGGGGTAATCTCCCCCCACCCCCGCCCCAGCGCCTGTTTTGTAAGAGAGGCTATCCAACTCATGTATTTCCAGCCCCGAGTGTTGGCAAAAACATTTCACATTGTTCTCACTTTTCTGACTGAGTCCAAAAAGTTCCTGGGAAACAGGTTTTATTTTTCTGCGGGGGATGTTTGGATTTGAAAACACCAAATTTCATCTGCAATCGTTTGTCCAAGTGTGGTGTTGAAAGTACTGTCTAGATCTGAGTAAATCAGGATCTGAAGAAATATAGCCAATGTCACTCATTAACAATGGGTTTTCCAAGGGTGAGTGACATGAGGCCATTTGTCTGCGGTGAGGTAGATGCGCTCCTCTTTTCAGTGGCCCCCTGAGGCCACCAGTGTCACGGGCAAGCACATCCTCGGTTTGGGGCCATTAGCTGAATGCCCTCTGTTTCATCTTGCCTTTTCTAGGCCGCCCTCTCCTGTCTTTAAGGTCAGGGTTTCAGAATGTCCTTCAGTTCTTCTTTAGTCAGGACTAAAAGCCTTCCATGGTGCCTTGACGAGGAGGACATATAAGGAACAGGCACAATTCAAATAAAGTCAGTCTGTATTGATTTTGTGAACCCGGGGAACAGTAAGCCAGCCTTCAGTGCCGCCTGGGTGCCGGGCGCATGCCGTTGTCAGACCGATGAGCGAGGCTCCGTGCAGACAGGTGACATATTCGAGGTGGCAAGAGCAGCAAGAGCTTCTAGATCCTGTCATTTTGCCTCTGACAGTGTCTTTGTGTCTTTGTACAGCTGGAGGGCCTGACTGACACGTGAGCCCCCCTTGGCAGTCATCATCTTCAAAATGCTGCTTTCCTCCCATGGGAGGAGCTTGTACCTCTCTCGTGTACAGGGTGCTTATGTGCTCATGAGCAGGCAAAGGAGCAGGGGACAGTTTCTTCCAGATCACCCTTCCAGGTGCTCTGGAGTTGATGTGGCCTGGCCACCTTTTCATCATCGCCCCTCCAGTTCCATTGCAGTGATGCATTGCAGGCTCTCCTCCGGAAAATGGTGATTTCAGTATTATATTAATAATTAGCAATTTTTTTTTTGCAGTTTTAAAAAATTGACTCTTACCCTCTGCATTTGAGAAAAGTCCTTATTATACGTTTCTGTATTGTATCATCTCCCAGTTTGATGTGTATGTATCCCGATTGTATTTCACTATCATTATGGAGATTTTTATTGTGTCAAGACAAAACCCTGTTTCTCTCTCCCCAGCCCCACGTACTTTGAGCTTAGTCATTCGGGCATCATTTCTTCCAGCATTCACTGCTCCTCAGTGTTTCATTTCCATTTAATTTTTCTATTTAGTTTTTAGCAGTTCTCGTTGGCTAATTTTAAAAAGATTTGTACTTTGGTTTGCTTATAATGAGTGTTTTAAGTTACCTGCTGACTGCGCAGTTGTTTGACTTTGTATCAGGTTTCCGGATTTAAAGCCAGTGTTCTGTTGAAAATTTAAATAGTATAGAAGGCTGAAAATACGAATCCTCTGACAGCTCCTCATAACAATTCCCAGGGTAGCAGCTGTTTATATTTTCTTATTTTTTTCTTTTTATGCACATAAAAGTATGTTTGTCCTCATAAAGAGTGTTGACTGCTATAGACGGAGCATGCAGACCACAGGTGTATACCTGGAGGCTTCGCCCACCTTTGATTATTGACATTGCTAGCCTTTAACATTATTTGCTTTTGATTGCTCTTTTTGTTATACAAAAATAACCAAACTATTAGAATCTTTTATGATTTAAAATAGAACATTAGTTTTATTATATATTGAAAATAGTTCCTTAAACTTCATAATGGCTTCCAATTATTTCACATTTGCTTGCGTTATATACTATTATTTTATTGCAGTATGATGTCCAATTATGGAAACAACTCCAGAGAGACATGATTTTGCTGGCTTAACATGTAATTGTTTATTGAGTATTTTTCTCATTATGATTTTTTTCCTTTTGAATTGCAGTTATAAAGGAACTTGCTTAGATTTTGTAAATTATTATGTGGTTAAAGAAATCAACGATTTATCAAGTGCTCACTCTATGGAAGGCATTGTGTGCAGAATCGAAGTAAAGGCAAAGATTGAAAGAAATCATTCCTCAAAAAAGTTGTGTGTATTAAAATATGAAGAGCAGTAAGGTTTTTTGTTGTTGTTGTTGTTATTTTGAGACAGAGTCTCACTCTCTCACTCAGGCTGGAGTGCGGTGGCACAATCTCAGCTCACTGCCACTTCTGCCTCCCGGTTCAAGCGATTCTCCTGCCTCAGCCTCCTGAGTAGCTGGGATTACAGGTGGCTGCCACCAGGCGGGGCTAATTTTTGTATTTTCAGTAGAGACGGGGTTTCACCATGTTGGTCAGACTGATCTCGAACTCCTGGACCTCAGGTGATCCACCCACCTCGGCCTCCCAAAGTGCTGGGATTACAGGAGTGAGCCACCACGCCTGGCCTAGGATTAAGTTTTATTGTCATTCAAGTATGAACATATTTAATCTTGTATAATAAAATATAATTTATCTTATAAAATATAAGAAACATAATGTATTGCTTGCTAATACCAAGGACATTAAGTGTAGACTAGAAGTTCATCAGAGCAGATGGCTAGCAGGCGCTGTGAGACTGGATAGGGGTTAACCGTGAGGCTGAAAGATGGGATTTGAAAGTGCATCTGCATGGGAAAGGGGAGAGCGCAGGATCTTGGTGCACTGGACGGTGGCTGAAGGAGAGGGAGAGGGCGGCAGGCCTTGATGAGGAGTTGGGAGGGATTCTGTCTGTGATGAGAAGCCACTGGAGAGCTTTAAACCAGCTTTTGTGAACGCGGGGAGTAGCAGTGTTGTTATAAGTAGTGATTATTGTCAGCATGATCGATTTACATTTTAAGAGCTCACTCAGGGTGCTGGCGGACAGTGGATTCTGTAACCATTATTTTGTTTTAAATAGCGTCACATAAGCAATAATTTACCCATGAGCCACCGGTTAATATTGGGGGAATGAAAACAATGGATGCTGTGATTCTGAGCTTAGATGATGGGGACAGGACAGAGTGGGAGTGGAAGGGGGTGGGTGTGATTTTCGTCCTGTTGAGCTGGAGGTAATGGTAGGACAGCCAGATAGACAAGGCCCTCAGGCAACAAGGCCATTTAGGTTAATGTGTGTAGCTGCTTCTTGAAGAAGAAACAAATGAAGGCCGTGTTACCTTCTGCCTTCTTTTTTGAAAGCATCTCTGAAGATAAAGTTCAGGTGATTGCAGGAAAGTAGAAGTCATTCTGACATGCATTTCCGAAGCATCAACTTGGTTGTCTGAGAGCATTTCCCTTCCAGGATTATAATTGTGAGTGGTAAGCAGCACTAGTGTATTGGTGACTTACTCCAGCTGTATCCAAGGACAGGTAAAACTTCCCACTGTGTCTTTCTAGAGGCTACTTTGTAGCATTTCAGATGTGAAAGGTGACTCCAGCAGAGAGCTCATCTATTTATTATTTATTTTTGAGACGGAGTCTCACTCTGTCACCCAGGCTAGAATGCAATGGCGCAATCTCAGCTCACTGTGGCCTCCACCTCCTGGGTACAGGTGATTTTGCTGCCTCAGCCTCCTCAGTAGCTGGGATTACAGGAGCCCACCACCACACCTGGCTATATTTTGTTTTGTTTTTGTAGTAGAGATGGGGTTTCGCTATATTGGCCAGGCTGGTCTTGAACTCTTGACCTCAGGTGATCCGCCCGCCTCAGCCTCCCCAAGTGCTGGGATTACAGGCATGAGCCACTGCGCCCAGCCCAGCGAGCTCATTTCTTTATTTTATTTTATTTATTTTTGTTTTTGAGACAGAGTCTCGCTCTGTTGCCCAGGCTGGAGTGCAGTGGCGCGATCTCGGCTCACTGCAAGCTCCGCCTTCTGGGTTCACGCCATTCTCCTGCCTCAGCCTCCCCAGTAGCTGGGACTATAGGCACCTGCCACCACGCCCAGCCAATTTTTTTTTTTTTTTTTTTAGTAGAGATGGGGTTTCACCATGTTAGCAAGGATGGTCTCAATCTCCTGACCTCGTGATCCGCCCGTTTCAGCCTCCCAAAGTGCTAGGATTACAGGCATGAGCCACCGTGCCCGGCCCAGAGAGCTCATTTCTAACAGGCTATTATCACCATCCCCACTGCTTTCTAAACCTTATAGGTATGTAGCTTCAAAGTTTATATTTGAACATTTTTCCTTTATTGATGACAAATTAAGGATAATGAAATGAAGTAATGGCAAGCGATGAAATAATGGCAAGAGATTTCATTTTCCTACGAAGTATTTATTACACGGATGTTTTATAGAAAATCAATGTAAAGGTTGATAGACTTGTCCTTTAAAAAAGATACATTTCTTCAAATACAGGGAACAGCAGAATGCTCCCCGTCACCCCCTTTGTAAAAACCTCTTTCAGCTTTGCAGCCATCATGGCTGGGGATAAGTAGATTTATTTCTTCTATTCCTAAAGATTATTATAGATGAAAATCATTTGGTGTGGAGATTCTTCGTTTACAGCTACGTAGGATGTAGCATTTATCAAAATTTCTGCAAATCAAGGAGAATAGTGTTCATGAACCTACCAGTGAGATATTTTAAAAGACCACGTTCTGGAAAGGTGAAGGAGGATAAAGAAGCAGTGTTCTTCTGAGGGTGCTACCAACATTTGGGACTCTCAGAGGCCCTGTAGCCCAGTCCCCATTCCACTCCATGGGTAACACCTCATGGTTCTTTCGTGGGTGTTCAGCATTCTCTTGAATGCTTCCCCTAAAGGCAGTTTGTTCTCCTGTGAGGCAGCCTAGTCCATTTCACATGGAAATTTTCTTCTGCAATATGCATTGTTTGATCCTGGTTCTGTCCATGATGCCATTTCCAATCAATCTGCTTCCTCTTCAGTGTGAGAAGCATCAGGTCCTTGAAGGTGCTCACAGTTGTACTTGGGGCAAGGCTCTGGAACTCCCTTTTCTGCATGGTCCAGTGAATCTACATAGAGCCGGACTGGGAACAGTGCCTCAAACAGGAGCTCCCTGTTGCTGGCTTTCATGAATATGTTGTTTTTGGGGGTAGCTCCTAATCTGGTGAACATCACCACTGCCTCCCACCACCGCATCCTGTCCAACCTACATGTCGGTAGAGGACCCACCCTAGGAAGGAATGAAGGAAAGAATTTCCAAGGTTGGGTCTTGGGAAGCAGAGACAGAGAAGGATCCGCAGCCTTATGGACAGCCTCCCTCAGCAGTGGGGCTTGCTGAGGCTCTTTAACCCTCCCAGCAGTGCTGTAGAACAGCTCTGTGCAAACTTGAATGTGCATGGGGCGGGGCTGGGCGGCGCGGGGAGGGGGGTCCGCGAATGTACCGTCCTAACAAGCTCCTGGATGATGCTAGGGTTGCTGGGCCGTGGACCACACTGGGAATAGTGAGGCTGTAGCATACATCAAAGTCATAGCGTGAGCTGGTAGATTGTTTGGGACCAGAAAGATCAAAACTTACTTAGAAAAAAATGTCAAAGTCCTCTTTTCCCTGCTCCTCCTCCTCTAACTTAAAGAATTAAGGGCTGTGTGATAGCCAGAAAGCTACTTTCATGGATTCATTTTAGCAGCATCTCTGGTGCTCACGCATAAGCTAGTCATGGAGATTGCAGGGGGTTGGCAGCACCCAGGTCCCCTCGGCCGTAGCAGGTTGTGTGAACAGACTTGAGGAGAAGTTTTGTCTTCTGTCCTCAGGAGTACAAACAGGCATGTCTGAATGCTGACAGAGCAGTCATCGCCAAAGGATAGTAGATATTACCCAAGGCAAAGCCTGCTTCTCAGTGAACTGTTGCCTATAGGACAAGAATGATGCTGGGAAAACAGTGATTGCTTTTAGGATATTTGATAAAGCTCTAAAGGAATAGAAGAGCTTCCACCTACATTACACTCTGAGTGACAGCTGTGTGAACTTGGTGGAAAACTTGACTGAGGTCGCTGAGACTGCTGGTGGAAATTAATCACCCTCCTGCTCTGCAGTGATATTGGCAAAAGATGAGCTTAGGGCCAGAGTGGTCCACATGCCTGGGTGTCTGTGGTCCCTCCTGTCCAGAACAGAATGAAACAGTCACTGCCATAAGATATCACAGACACTTCTATCTACTAGGGTAACTTGGAGCCTTTCTTTGGCTACCTGGACCCTGATGAGAAGGTAATCTGGAGGAATAGGAAGTGGGCACAGGGATATTGCATGGTACAGGTGACTCGGGTGTGGAGAGTATGTGTGTGTAGGGCCAGAGCTAAGAAAAAGCCTAGGATAAACTCGACAGATGGAAAGTCTTTTTTTTTTTTAAACAGGGTCTCACTCTGTTTTCCATGCTGGAGAGTGCAGTGGCACGATTACAGCTCACTGCAGCCTCTACCTCCCAGGCTCAGGTGTTCCTCCCACCTCAGCCTCCTGAGTAGCTGGGACTACAGGCACACGCCACCATGCCCGGATAACTTTTGTATTTTTTTGTAGAGACAGGGTTTTGCCATGTTGCCTAGGCTGGTCTCAAACTCCTGGGCTCAAGTGATCCGCCCACTTTGGCCTCCCAAAGTGCTGGGATTACAGGCGTGAGCCACCACACCCGTCCAACAGATGGAAATTCCTACTTTGCCTCTTGGCATGCATACCCAGCCTCTTTTCTAAATGGGTCTCAGTGATTGTCCAATGTGTGCTCCAAATCAGATGAAATACAATCATCAGATGCAAAGCAGGAAGGTGGTAGATGATGGACAGTATGTAAGTCGGTCTTTGCTGCTAGTGGCTTTACTTCATCCTTGAGAAAATCATCTTTGGTAAAGTCATAAGTGTTGAAACTCGAAACTAGGGCTTACCCTAGACCCAACCATTGGCCAAACTTAATCGGCACACTGACTTTTTAAGAGTGTGAAAGTTATTAGCTAAATGCCTTGTTCCATGGCCCCATTATATCACAGACATGTTGATGTCTCTGTTATCAAAAGACGTGCAAATCACCCCAAAATTGTTGATGACATTAAGAGGTAAAATGACAGGGGCACATTGCAACACAGAATGTGTGCTTCAGATGGTGACCAGGGCTGGATTAGCCTCATAGTTATGGCCCATTCGGGGTGTGGACATCAGCTTCTCGGATGAAGGTGTTAGGGTTAGCAGAGGGCAGCGGTAGGAAGGAAGGTGTCAGATCTATAATGCACCCCATCTGTGAGCCTCGCGGCTTTGCCTTCCACACAATATTTAGTAATGTAAATACTGGAAGCAGGGCTGCCTGTATCTTTATTTTATTCACCTTAATGTGAAAAGCAGGATGGTTAGATACTGGGAAGACTATCTTTTTAATTTTTTTACACCAAACATCTAAAATTATTCCTATTCAGTGCCTTGGTCTCACCCTTGGGAAAATTTCCAAAATAAGCTAACATTTTCCCCATTGTCTTCCCGCCTAAGAAATGTGTGCTGTGGCTTTTAGGTCAATGATAGCCTTGTCCTTCAATTTCATCTTTACTCAGAGTAGGCATGCTGTGTGGTGCAAATCCATACATGTTTGTTTGAAAATCCTTTTAGAACCTTGCCTTGTTAGGACCTCCTACACCTGTGTCACAGACACAGAAGTACCGTGTTTAAGTATTGAGCATACACTAGTTTTTTGTGACAAATCTCACTCTGTTGCCAAGGCTGGAGTGCAGTGGGATGATCTCGGCTCACTGCAACCTCCACCTCATGGGGTCAAGCGATTCTCCTGCCTCAGCCTCCTGAGTAGCTGGGATTGCAGGCGTGTGACACCACACCACCTAATTTTTGTTTTTTTTAAGTAGAGACAGAGTTTCACCATGTTGGCCAGGGTGGTCTTGAACTCCGGACCTCAAGTGATCCACTGGCCTTGGCCTCCCAAAGTTCTGGGATTACAGGTGTAAGCTGCCACGCCTGGCCTGCATACACTGGTTTTAAGGGTGGCTGTGCTTGGGTATGTGTATGTGCATAGTACACAGTGTCATGTGAGCACTTAGTTAACAGCCAGGCAGGGGTGGACAGGCCAGGACAGCTAAGAATCGCGGAAGGAGTCTGGGGGTAGCAGGAAGGCTGCACTGGGAGTGGAAAGCAAGCAGGAGGTGATCTTATCCAGAGGAAGCAGCTAATAAATATTGAGGCTGGCAGGAGGATACAAGCAAACAAACAAAAAGTGGGGCCGTGTCTTTAAAAGCTTTCTCCGAAACCAATATTTGGAGTTTTTCTGTGTTCTTGGAAGTGACTGGAGATTGCATCCTTCATACCTTATTTCTCCTGTCAGGTCTCCACATATCACATCACAGGATTCAGTTGATATTGGCCTAAGACCCTTGGGGTCGGTGCAATGGGAACGTGTTATAGATATAAATGCCTTACCATTGATAACTCAGAATAAGATATAGGATATCATCATCAAGTCTGATTATCTAAGCTTATCTGTGAGCCTTACAGAAAACAAAAATGAAAGATCAGGACCACAGATTCTTTGACTACCATTTCCCTATTTTTTTCATTTGTCCTGAACAGGGCCTAACACAAAGATAGGCACATGAGGCAGGGTAATACAAATGAGTTTTTCCCCCGTATGAAGTGACAATCACATGGATTATATGTGACCTTGACATTGTTGAGTTTCTAAAGACTTTTTAAGGATGCCATACCCACCCCCAATAGATCACAACCTATTTCTCTCATTCTAATGTTGGTCATTTGATTACATAGTCCTTTGTGGCTCTGTTTGCTTGAGACTGCAAAATAAACAAAATGTTTGCAAGTCCAGGTTGACCCTAAAAGCTCTTCATTCTGTAGGCCAAAGCCATGATTCAGAGAACCTGTGGTCTCCACAGTCAAGATTGTGGTTGATACACCCCCCTTGAAGGCAGATGTTTTGGTTTTAAGGCATCAGGAATGTGGGCATATGCATCAGGATCCATGTGTTTTGGTGTGGGGTTTAGGAGCAATAAACTTGAAACAAGTTTAAGTACACTCAACTGCGGTGTGTTGCTTTTCCTTTAATCCCTAGCAGATTAACCCCTATCAGGGTTAATCTGCTCAACTAGATGATAGCCAAACTAGCTTCTCTGATAACAGCAGCCTCTAATCCACTGGACTCCACACAGCTCTCCCAGTGGGCTGCTGGTGTTTTGGCAGATGCAATGGCTATTTTTTCCTATTTAGGATTGTGCTTTTAATAGGAACCCTGAAGGCCCTCAGAGGTTTGTGATACAGACTTCAGCCCACAGCTCAGCCTCCCAGATGGTAATTAATGTTTACACAACATGACAAGCACAAAATAGAATCTCTTCGAGCCCTGCCAAGCACCCATCATTCCCCCTGATCTTCCACTCTTGCAGTGTTTGAAAATTAATTTGCCTTAAACAAACAGTGGGTTTTCCTCAATTTATTTGTACAGTTTCAGTGACCAAGAAGAAGAGCTGCAAGACTGAATGTCATCCTTCCATTCGTTCAAGTAATTGAATCTTCTAATGGAACAAACTGGTCTCTGCTTAATGATTTGAAGAAAAGAGGGAGAGGAGGAAAATAAAGTGAAGTGTATGTTAGAGAAAGTGGACATTTTTCTGCAAAACATCACTGAATGTAGAATTTTGGAGATACAATCAAAACTTAGCAGGGGGAATTTAAAGTATTGCTAAATTAACTCAGTAGTGCAGTTGGGGTTTTAATACGTATATACAATACGCAGTCTTTGCTTAAAAAGAGATTTTGTTTGAGGCAACAGAATAGACAGGTGAAGGTAATTAAATAATGAACATTGGCCGGGCGTGGTGGCTCACACCTGTAATCCCAGCACTTTGGGAGGCCGAGGCGGGTGGATCACGAGGTCAGGAGATCGAGACCATCCTGGCTAACACGGTGAAACCCCGTCTCTATTAAAAATACAAAAAAAAAAAATCAGCCAGGCGTGGTGGCGGGTGCCTATAGTCTCAGCTACTGGGGAGGCTGAGGCAAGAGAATGGCGTGAACCCGGGAAGTGGAGCTTACAGTGAGCCGAGATCGCGCCACTGCACTCCAGCCTGGGCGACAGAGCGAGACTCTGTCTCAGAATAAAATAAAATAAAATAAAATAATAAAATAAAAATAAAATAAAATAAACATTGATTGGGCAGGGTGGCTCACACCTATAATCCCAGCACTTTGAGAGGCCTAGGCGGGAGGATTGCTTGAGCCTACAAGTTAAAGACCAGCCTGTGCAACATGGTGAGACCTCATTTCTACAAAATATAAACAATTAACCAGCATGGTGGCACATGCCTCAGCCTCCCAGCTACTTGGAGACTAAGGTGGGAGGATCATTTGAGTCCGGGGAGTCGAGGCTGCAGTCTGCTGTGATTGCACCACTGCATCCCAGCCTGGGCAACAGAGTGAGACTGTGTCCAAAAAAATAAAATAAAATAGACATTGCTACCAGCTTGAGGTAATGCATGTTGATTCACAGAAATTTGATATTTCCATATGTCTCTGGGATTCCCAGTGTTTAAACATTTCAGTCCCTTATTAATGTTCGCACTTTAAAGTCTGGGTTATTTTTCTTATTTGACTGTGATCTGTAGTCTTTCTGTGTGGTGTGCTCTTTGTGGCTTTGTCATTTGGACAGTAACGAGAGAAGCTAACTAGAAGATGGAATAATAAAAATAGGACATGTCTATTTCTAAGTCATAAGGATTAGATATTCAAAAAGATATGGATGAATGGATGATGCATGGATGGATGGATGTTCTAGGAGCTAGTGTAGTGCCCCCCACATAGTTTTCTTGATGCCTTTGGAAGCTCCTTCAGGTTTGCTGCGGTAATGACCTTGTAGTTAGTAAGTTCTGTTAGGAGACTTCGTAACAGAGTATGAAGATGTGAATACCAGAAGTGCAGAAGCTGTACTTTGGGAGAATTGGTTTTTTGTGTATTTTTGTTTTTGTTTTGTACTCCTCCTCCTCCTTCATCAATATTCACCATTTCCTTTCTGTCCAAATAATACCCAGTTAGAACCAGTTAGAAATTCTGAAGAATAGGTGGAAGGTTTAATATGCACCATGCCCTGATGTGTGCCTGTAGTCCCATCTCCTCAGGAGACTGAGTGGGGAGGATCACTTCACCATGTGGGTTTGAGGCTGCAATGGGCTATGATCACTCCAGCGTGGGCGACAGATCGAGACCCTTTTAACTTTTTTTTTTTAAACACATGCACCATATTTTTAAAAATTAAAACCATGCACCATACACAGAGTCAAATATTTATCTGTCCTCTTGGTGAAGAGATTTTTAAAAAATCTATTCAATAGTCCAGGCATGGTGGCTCACACCTGTAATCCCAGCACTTTGGGAGGCCGAGGTGGGGGTGGATCACTTGAGGTCAGGAGTTCGAGACCAGCCTGGCCAACATGGTGAAACCCCATCTCTACTAAAAACACAAAAATTAGCTGGGCATGATGGCAGGCCCCTGTAATCCCAGCTACTCGGAAGGTTGTCAGGAGAATCAGTTGAACCTGGGAGGTGAGGCGGAGGCTGCAGTGAGCCAAGATTATGCCACTGCACTCCACCCTGGGCGACAGAGTGAGACTCCATCTCAAAAAAAAATTCAGTAGGTAAGGCAATTTAAAAAGACTTGAACGATCACTTTCTCAGTTGGCTTATTTTAATGGTAGAGGTGTATTGTCCGCGAAAAGAGTTAATTTTAAAATATAGCATCTCTTTTTTTACTTTAACAATAATAATACTCTTATTTACTTTAATAAAAATTTAATAAGTATACTTTACTAATTACAGTAAATAATACTATTATTTAATAACTATATATAATTATTCGCTTTGTTTAATAACAAAGTAAGTAAACATTGACTTTAATTTTTATATTGTGCTTTTCCTAACTTTCCAAATTTTCTATAATATTCATTCGTTTTGCACTTTTCCTCCTCCTCCTCAATTTTGAAAGTTAAAAGCACAATATGAGAATTAAAGTCAATGTTTATTTCTGGATGATGGGACTGCAATTAATGTTTATCTTTCCAGTCTTTTTTCTGTGCATACTTGTATACATTTACACAGGTAATTTTCACTATTGAGATCACACTGATAATAGTGCCCTTTATTTAATGGCAATTTTGTCATGAGATATTTTCTGTGACATTAAATACTTCTTCACAATAATTTTGGGAATATTGATTGCTTACTTACTATGTGTTGTGCATTGTGGAAAGCACTTTACATGGCCTAATTTATTTCCACAACCACCCTAGGAGGTTGTTACTGCATTTGTGCAGTAAGTCATTGCACTTCTAGAAGTGTAGGAGTTCATCAGAATATACCGAATCTCAACCCTACCAGACCCAGTATAATATAAGAAATATTTTATAGCGCATTCATTTTTTACTTTCTGGAATGAAATAGATACTTAATGTACCCATCTACATACATAATTTAAAAGTATATATAAAGCCCTAATAAAATATAAAGGAGAAATAAGTGGAAACCAAGTCATTTATAATAACATACGTTTAAGTATGTAAATGCTTGTTTATATTAGAAGACAATGTTTGACTTTATATCTAGAATGGTATCTAAATACTTCTACTACAAATGCAGACTCACACAAATACATGGTCATGGAGATTCAGATACCTGGAGCAGCCTTACCATTGTGTCATGATTTTCCCAAATAGCCATCAACCCTTACATATGACCCAGATATAACAAAGTACAGTCCCTGCATTCCTGGAAAAATCAGCGTATATTAAAACCCATGCAAAAAATTACTTTGTGTTTATATACAAAAACAGAGGTGGTAGGTTCTAGGGTTTTCAGCTGCACAAATGTCGGGTGGAATTTAGGAAGTGCATTGAGATGTTGTCGTGTGGGGTTGCTGCTCACGTTGCAGTAAATCGGACATCCCTAAGAGCCACCAATGACCTGCAGTCATAGTGATAGCCACACACTCCCACAAATTTCCATCTCTTCCCATAGGGAGTAGTATCCTCCAATGGGAACTATCTATTACGTGACTGACTTAGTTCGCATTTTTTTGCACTGAAAAACACTTTGAAAAAAGCAGTTTTGTGGGGGAAGCCATTTCTGAAGGTTTACAAGCCCTGTAATTTTCTTGTTAGGTTCATTCCCAGGTGTTATGGTTTTTGTTATTATGAAGAGGATCCTTTCTAAACTTCATTTTCTGACTTGCTGGTGTATAGAAAAGCTGAGGTTGGTTGTGGTTTTTCTTTATTTGGATATCTCATTGCACTCTCTTATTAGTTCTAATATTTTCTCAGCTGGTTGCCTCTGTTTTCCAGCTAGGTAATTATATTTTTTGTAAACAGTTTTTCCTCTTTCTTTTGTTGTATAATATTTGCTGTTGGTTTTCAATTTAGTTGACAGGAATAATTTGTTTCTTAAAGGTTTGGTCAACATTGTCTGTGAAACAGATACCTTTTGGGAGGGGAGGTGAAGGTTTGGATTATTGAGTACTTTTTCCTTTTATTTTGATGATCCGGTTGGGTTTTTAAGTCAATTTTAGCAATTTATATTTTTTCATAAAATCCGTTTTATTTTCAAATTTATTACACATTCACAGATTACATTTTCTTATTTTTTTATGCATATATATATACACACACACACCCCAGTTCCCTGTCTATCCAGTTCTCACTCCTCCCAAGCCCCCAAACAGGTAGTCACTGTTACTGTTTTCTTGAGTATTCTTCCACGGCTTCTTTTTTTTTTTTTTTTTTTTTTTTTGGAAACAGGTCTTGCTCTGTCACTCAGGCTTGAGCGTAAGTAGTGCAGTCTCAGCTCACTGCAACCTCCGCCTCCCGGGTTCAAGCGATTCTCCTGCCTCAGTTTCCCAAGTAGCTGGGATCACAGGCAGACACACCACCACACCTGGCTAATTTTTGTATTTTTAGTAGAGATGGAGTTTCACCATGTTGGCCAGGCTGGTGTTGAACTTCTGACCTGAAGTGATCCACCTGCCTCGGCCTCCCAAAGTGCTAGGATTACAGGCGTGAGCCGCTGCGCCCAGCCACACGGCTTCTTTGTACATAAAATAAGATGAATATATATATTATTTCCCTCCATTTTCCACAAAAGATAGTAAATGCTCTACGTTGTACATTCGGCATTCTTTTTTACAGCTGCAAGGTGTTCCATTGTGTGGATCTGCAAACATATGTAACCAGTCTCCTAATGGTTACATTTAGGTGGCTTCCAAACTTGGTATTCAAACCATGGTACTATTTCATCGTGTCTGTAGACTAAATCCTTAACACACCACACCAAGGGAACTCCATTTGTTATTTTGCTAAACCTCCACAGAGGTTGTAGAGTTTGCATTCTACTAGTAAAGTACAAAAAAAGGGCCCATTTTCCCCAGGCAACTTGTATCAAACCTATATCAAAATGAAACCAATTTTTCCTAATCTCTTAAAGTTTGTTTATTGAGGTACAATTTACATGCAATAAACTCACCCTTTTTACCCGTAAAGTACGCAGTGTAATTTGAATTTGCATGTATTTTAGTATAAGCATGATGAACTATTTTTATAATCACAAGAAGAGAGATTTTTAAACCCCAAAATGTAATGAATACAACATTTAAATAAGACTACTCAATTTGTACATTCTTATGTCTTTCAAATTCAGCAAATTTCATTCTTTCCTTTATCCTTTGGCAAATTCAGAGTATGCAGTGCAATACCAAGCGATTTCTTAAAATGTGTTCCTGCCAATTTTGGAGAAGTACAGTAAGACAAATTGACTGTCAAGATGGAAAAGCTTAACTGGGAAGATACATTTATTGAATAATTGAAAGGAAGAGGAAATGCATTACCGATTAGCCACAAAAATGCCTGACGCCTAACCTGTGCCTCAAGAGACTCTTGTAAATGGGGAGTCATAAAACTGTTTCAGCCCCCAAAGTTCTTACCAGCTCAAACTCATCACTGCTTTGTTTATAGGTTGCAGTACCAGAGCAACGATGGACTGATTGCTTTCAGGGCTGGCTGAAGTGCAGTGTTACAGCAACTCTTTGTAGCTTTACTAACCCTCTATACTTTAAGTCTGATGTACTTAAATATTTTAACTGAATCCTGGATTTATCATTACCTGCTTTGCTTTGAGACTTCTGCTTTTTAGGAGGCAGCATAGTATAGATTGGAGAAAAGGCAGTTGGTGTTGGCAGAGTTGGGACTGGAACTCAAGCCTTCTGGTTTACAAAACAAGGATGTGACTTCCAGCAAGCAAGTTCCTTCACTTCTCTGGGCATATTCCCTATCTGGTCAGAGGGTGTTAGATTAGATCCTGCTACTCAAAATGTGATCCTCACATCAGCAGCCTCAGCCTTACCTAGAAGATCCTCAGAAAGGCAGAATCTAGAGCCGCATCCCAGAGCTGTGGAATCTGGATGGGGATTCTAATCAGATGTTCAGGTGATTTGAACACGCATTAAAGTTAAAGGAGTGCCGTACAGATTTGCAGGGTTCCCTGGAGAGGTTGGGGTCTTCCCTTCATCTCTGGTAGCTTGTTGGAGGTGGTGCTGACGGCGACAGCCTTGGCACCACTCCTCATGTTCTAGCTGTGGTTAGGCTGAGATTGAGACAGTGAGGCAACAGAGGAGACAAGAAAGTCAACTCCAGTGGCCTTTCTGGGGCCTTGGGAAGCGAGCCCATGCCTGCAGGATGCCATCTGCAAGGTTGGCTGTGTTATCCAAATTCTTGAGGCTCGTTCAAGAACAAGGAGGTAAACAGAGTCAAGCTAGATATCTGTAGTACTTCCTTATGTGTCTCTGATGTGCCTCCTTACCAGCATAAGTAAGTGTGAATGATATACTCCGAGTGGTGTCCTTTGGAAAAGGAAGCTGATTTTTGGAGGGAATTTGAATGTATACTTACCAAGATAGAAAGTATTTATTGATGTCTTCACCAGCCCAGTCTGGAGAAAACAGAGTAATACAGTAAGATTTTTTTTTTTTTTTGAGACGGAGTCTCGCACTGTCGCCTAGGCTGGAGTGCAGTGGTATGATCTCAGCTCACTGCAACCTCTGCCTCCCAGGTTCACGCCATTCTCCTGCCTCAGCCTCCCGAGTAGCTGGGACTACAGGCGCCCGCCACCACACCCGGCCAATTTTTTGTATTTTTAGTAGAGGCGGGATTTCACCGTGTTAGCCAGGATGGTCTCGATCTCCTGACCTCGTGATCCGCCAGCCTTGGCCTCCCAAAGTGCTGGGATAACAGGCGTGAGCCACCGCACCCGGCCTACAAAGATTTTTAAAAAGTGTTTCTGCCATTGTACCAAGCATAAAAATCCTAAATTAGCTGTCAGTGTGAGAAGAGTCCTGCTCATGTACCTAGAACTTCTCATTGGGTGAAACCCCTCCTCTGTTTTGTGCTGTTAGGATTTCTGGGCTGTTCTTACTTTCTGTCCCAGACCTGACTCACAGGCCTGGATCATGCATATGAAGCATGTGATTTTTCAATGCCTTTGATAATAGCTTGCTGTGGGAAAATCCTGTGAAAGAAAAATATGGGAAATTTTGTGAAGACACATGGAGAGACACAGAGCTGGATCCCTAACTGTGACATCTCTGAATAAAGGGCCTTCCTTCCTCATTGGATCCAGGAGCTTTGCTAGCTGGATGGGGACCTATCCACAGCAAGGGCTTGGGGTGCCCCTTCAGCCCTGAAGTTAGGAACAAAGGTTTTGAGAAGCCTTTCAATTTCAGCTTTATCCTAAGCAAAAATCTTCCCAGAAAGGTTGATAAGACAGCACTGGACAGAAATGTCAGAAGTCCAGAGTTACTTTTCATCAGCGCTTTGCCAAGTGCTCGGTCTTTTCATACCTCTGAAGCATGTGAAGAAGGCAGCTTTCTTCCCATCTCGCTGGTGTTATTGTTCCAGGCTGTTTGGAGAGACCTGAAGATAGCCAAGTTCCTGTTAGCCAAAAATGTGCTTTGTTTATAAACCCAAGTTTTGTTTTTGCTTTTGTGCATGTTATCGGTTTGATCTGTGTTACCAAAAGAACATTGAAAATAATGAATTGCTTTGATGAGAATTCCAAGCAATAATGGCAAACAAGTGTGTATATACAACAGTACGTAAACAGAAATATGTAAGCCGGGCACAGTGCAGGCACCTCTAATCCTGGCTACCCAGGAGGCTGAGGCAGGAGGATCACTTGAGCCCAGGAGTTGGAGCTGTAGTGTGCTGTGATTACACCTGTGAATATCCAGTACATGTGCAGTCTAAACAACCTGGGGACACCCCACCTCTAAAACAAAAAACAGAAAACCCCAGAAATACATAGAACCAACAAGAATACCACATACTTTTCCCGTTTGATACAATGAGGTAAGAAGAGAAAGTTAACGCCCAGGGCAGTTCATTTAAGAATGCCTGAAAAACACCTTCATTTCAAAGGATGTTGTCATCTATTCTTTTTCTCTTTCGAAATTGTGTAGTAATAAAAGGATGCATCTTTTCAGCACAAAAATGTGGGAAGGATAATTTTCCCCCAGTTGTATACAAAAGTACTTACTCCCAAATGGGGCCATTCTTTTCTATTGAGTGCCCTATTGGTCTTTCGTTATTCTGTTTTGAGATTTTTATGGAGTTTGGCTTATGGGGTAATCAGCCATTCTACTAAATGTGGCCCTTTTGACCTTTGGAGGGAGATCTTTTGACCTTTGGAGGGAGTACATCTTTTACATCCATACAGGAGCAGCTATTTTCTATATTTCTTTCACGATTGTAGAATTTCACTTAAATTTAATATCCAAGGTTAGTCTCAATGGCCAGCACCCCTTTAACTTGGTTGAGTGGGGACCTCCATGTGGTCCAAGGGGACTTTCTTAAAAGCTCTAGCAAGTGTAGTTGACAGGAAACTTTATTTCAGTTCCCGTTTGCACCTTTGATCTCAGAAGTTGCTGGGATCAGGTGACGGGCATTAAGAGACCTGCCTTTTGACTTGGAAGTTGAGCACTTGCTAAACAAAAAATTATCTGTAAATGTCAAGTGTGTCCCTTTGGTCAAAATGGAAAGTGGGGAGGAAGGGAAGGCCAAGAAAAAACATCCGTGTGATGTTAAATAATGTTTGTTTGACTCATTTGCTATTGAAAACACTTCTCTTTTGTATGTTCAACAAATGTATTTGTTTTAAAAGGGAAAAATCAACTTGTCAACTATTGTTTCTTAATTGTGATGCCATAAAAGACTTTCTGGAGATTAAGGAAAACATTCATTTTCAGAATGTAGTCTAGGCTGCTGTTTTTTCTCATATAGAGACGGAGTCTCGCTATGTTGCCCAGGGTGCTCTTGAACTCCTGGGCTCAAGCGATCCTTCTACCTCAGCCTCCCGAGTAGCTTGGACTGTAGCACACACCACCACACCTGGCTAATTTTTTTTTTTGTAGAGTCAGGGTCTTGCTATGTTGCCCAGGCTGGTCTCGAACTCCTGGGCTCAAGCAATCCTTCCAACTCGGCCTCTCAAAGTGTTGAGATTACAGGTGTGAGGCCCTATGCCTGGTGCTAGGCTGCTTTCTTGAATGCAGTCTCCTCTGGCCAGTTGGCCTTTCTCTCCCCTCCCACACCCCCAGGGTCATTGCTCCCCATGGGCAAAGGCTGTTCCTGCATCTTTCTCTGTCCACCATTGACCCCATTTGCTGTGGGCCCATACCCCCGCAGGTGGTGGAGACAAGGACCCAAGCCAGGAGGGTTGGTGCCAGGTCCTGTTGCTGGAGTTGTGTGATAGCCTTGGAGTTTGCTTTCCCTCCTTACGCCACACTCACATGTCATTGCCTGTGGTTTTGTCTTTGCTCTCTCCCATGCAGATCCGGAGTTAGGTGTTGGCACGCTACCAGAACATGACAGCCAGGATGCAGGGCCAATTGTCCCCAAGATATCGGGTCTAGAGAGAAGCCAGGAGAAGAGCCAGGACTGTTGCAAAGAGCCAATCTTTGAGCCTGTGGTGCTTAAAGACCCCTGCCCTCAGGTCGCACAGCCAATACCCCAGCCCCAGACGGAGCCCCAACTCCGAGCTCCTTCTCCGGACCCTGACTTGGTGCAGCGTACAGAGGCCCCACCTCAACCCCCACCTCTGAGTACACAGCCACCACAGGGCCCTCCTGAGGCCCAGCTCCAGCCTGCCCCACAGCCTCAGGTGCAGAGGCCACCCAGGCCACAGTCCCCCACCCAGCTGCTCCATCAGAACCTCCCACCTGTGCAGGCCCACCCCTCTGCTCAGAGCCTCTCCCAGCCATTGTCAGCCTACAACAGCAGTAGCTTAAGCCTCAACAGTTTAAGGTGAGTGGCCTGCTCTTCTTTGGCCTGACTTTTGCCCTCTCCCTGGGGATCAGGTGGGTGGGAGTAGGGGAGGGATCCCTAGGGAGACTGAGGTTTCCTTGTTGGAAACATCATCCTTTTCTCTGAGACTAGAGACAGGGAATGGGGCTGTTGGGTGAGACTCGGGTCTCTTGGGAAAGGACAGGTTGGGATGGGTGGGTGGTGAGGACACTGTAAAGAAGTAAAATATTTATGGGTACTCGAGAGTGGAGGCGGAAGGAGAGGAAGGCTTGGAAAGCCCTGGGCCAGGGAGACCCAGCAGCAGTGGGAGGCAGGGTGTCGAAGCCTGGGGCATATCAGAGGCCACGCAGTGTGAGCAGATCCTTTCAAGAGAGGCTCTTTGCCTCTGATGGAAGAAGTGTTAAAGAAAACTCGTCTCCCTGCAGCTCCAAATGCAGGAAGATTGGGACCTGATGAGTATTCCAGCTTAAGGATTTTTTTTTTTTCCATTCTGATTTACTTCCTCCTATGTGGGTCAGAGAAGTAGGGAAGAAACAAAACAAGCTGCATTTAGAGAAAGTGAGAAATTTCTGTATGGAAATCCAGGCTCTCCTCTGTCTTGTTTTTGCCAAGTTACAAAGAAACGTCTAAAAAGCAGCACAGAGGAACACAGCAAAGAAAAGAGAGGCAGAAACCCAGTGTCCAGCGCCAAGTAGAGCCAAGCCCTGGTGCCCCGGGGGCTGTAATTCTAACCCAGCACAGCTCCTGAGGCTGTGTGTCTTTGTTACTGTTTTCCTTTTGAAAACCTGGTGGCTTTGGTGGTTCCAGGCCTTGCTTTTTCCTAAAAGGGGAAAGCACAGTCTTTGGGAGGCAGGTTTCTTCCTTCCCCAAGGAGCCGGGCCCGGCTTCTGCCCCCTCGGCCGTTTCTGTGGCCTCCAGACCATAAAGTGATGTTTGAGAACCCAGGCACCTGGGTTTCACCTCTTCTTTGTGTGTCTTCATTTAAGAGGTAACAAGACAGATGGGGGGAACTCAGATCATCGCTTTTTTTATTCCTTTTTGTTAACCGTTGCTTTATAGGAGATGTAGCTAGTGGAGGATGGAAGGCTGGGGATTTTCTAGGGGCATTGATGAGAATCTGGCCACAGGAGCGAGAGAGGCCCTGAGGTTTAGGCAGAATGAGCTGTCTCGACACCAAGATGCCCCACAGCCCTGAAGCAGCAGTTTCGGTTTGCTCTGTCTGCAGTAGCGATGGGAAAGTTTGCAGGAGTTGTGATTTCAGAAAGTGTGCGCGTACAGGGAGGATCTGTAAAGAGGAAGGGGCAAGAGAGACTGTGGTGAGGGTTTAGGGGAAGGAGGTAGGATTCTTTTAAAGAGAATACATTGCTTACCTTTTTTTATTTTTTTCTTTTCTTTTTTTTCTTGTTCCGATAGCAGCAGCAGAAGCAGCACTCCAGCGAAGACTCAGCCCGCCCCTCCTCACATCTCCCACCACCCCTCTGCCTCCCCGTTCCCCCTCTCCCTGCCCAACCACAGCCCCCTGCACAGCTTCACACCCACCCTCCAGCCCCCCGCACACTCACATCACCCCAATATGTTTGCCCCTCCCACTGCTCTGCCTCCTCCACCACCACTGACATCAGGAAGTCTGCAGGTGGCCGGACACCCGGCCGGGAGCACTTACTCAGGTAGGACGGAGGGGCCTGTGCTCGTGACCCCGACCCCCACCGCCCCTCGCTGTGACCTCACCCTGCCTATGTTGTCCCGATTGCAAGGTTGCATTTGCCTACAATTTTTTCCTTCCTTACTGTAATCTTCCTCAAACGCTCTCTGGCCTGAGGTCCAGCAAAAATACCTGTCAGCACCCATACTAAGCTAGCTCAGCCCCTGTGAATCAGACACTGCCTAAAGAGAGTGGGTTTGTTTGGAGTTAGGAGGCATTTCCAGCTAAATTCAGCCACTGAGTGGTCAGACCCAGGTAGTGTGTCCCGTGTCATCTGGGCTCCCCTGAGGGCGATGGAAGCGTCCCCAAGCCCATGTCTGTCTCACTCCAGGATCTTAGATTGTGTCCTGGTTTAAGGGGTTTCTTTTCATTGGGCAGGGCAGGGCCTTCTCCTGTCTCCTTGGGAGGAGATGACATACTCTTTGTGACAATATATCCCAGAATTTTAAGGGCAGACCTCATGTTAGACACAGGGTCCTTGTCTCCTCACCTGTGTTAATCAGGTCAAGTGTCCCAGTTTTGGTCCAGTGTAGCCATGTTATGCCGCCAATACAGAGAGCCATATAGCAGTAATTGACACTTGAAGAGGACCATGCGAGTCCTGCCGTGTGAACAGCTGACATTTATTAGTGTGCTATCACTGTTCCCAAGCACTTAAATGTGCAAATTGCTTTAACCCTCAAAAATCAAACCCATGAGTTAGACAATATTATTGTCCCCCTCTTGGAGATAGGAAAACTGGCCCTCAGATGGGTTATTTGCCATGCCCAGGGTCACTCAGCCAGTGGTGACAGCTGGAAATCGGACTTTGGCGTTTGGCCTGGAGTTTGTTCCCCAAATTGATAGACTGCCTGTCCCCGAAAGCTGGGAGACCAGCTAGAGAACAGGGAGACAGGGTGCGACCGGGCCTTGGTCTCATCTGCTTCATTGATTGCCCCCGTTTATCTCAGGACCCAGCCACACCCTGTCACCCCTGCCACTGTGTCATCAGCCCCATATCCCTCCACAGGAAGGCACTCCGATGTCCTTTTCTGAAGGAAAAGGTGTCATCGTCTCCCTCTTCTTCTCTTCCAGAGCAAGACATCTTGCGACAGGAACTGAACACTCGTTTTTTGGCCTCTCAGAGTGCTGACCGCGGGGCTTCCCTGGGCCCTCCGCCCTACCTGCGGACCGAGTTCCATCAGCACCAGCACCAGCACCAGCACACCCACCAGCACACGCACCAGCACACCTTCACGCCGTTCCCCCACGCCATCCCACCCACCGCCATCATGCCGACGCCAGCACCTCCCATGGTGCGTACCCCAGGCAGAAATGTGAGGATAAGTAGAGCACGACTCTTTTCTTTATGCAGCACGTGGGACCGGGCTGGGCAGCGGGGCCACCAGAGATCAAATGGGGAGTGACGGCTGTTGGCTGGAGAGAAGGGAATGTGTCCTAGTGCCCTGCCTCAGGCAGCTCTGACTTCAGGGGCCTAAAGTAGGAACTTCTTTCTAGGCAGTTGTATCCAGCACTGCGGGCGGAAATGATTCCATCTGCCCTCAAAACAGTCATGTCCAGTGTTGATGGCTAACTTCTTAAAGGGTTGTTTTGTTTTCTTGAACTTCCCGGGGGACTGTCACCGGGCAGAAAATGCACCTGCTTGTGCTTTGCACCAAGTGCTAGCACATACATTCTTGCAGGGTAATGGGGGTGAAGAAGAGAGAAGAGAAGGGAGAGAGACCTCTGCCAGGAGGCTGGGACTGCATTGGGTGCCACCTGTGCATTCCGATGGCTTCCCTAAACCCACTTTGTTGGAGGTGTTATATTTCTTGTGCTTCATAAGACAGTCCCTAATCTGGTATTGTGCTCTGTCAGCCAGTGTTCAGGGATCCCCACAGGGACAGAACGCTCTGCCTTGGGGCAAGAGGAACCACTGGCCATGACATGGTCTTGCTTTAACTGGGGGCTAGCACATGTCCAGAACCAGTGAGGAATTTTTTTTTAAGTTAATAACGATAATTAATTGCCATATTAGAATGCTAAATATTCTCAGATAGAGTCCTGTCTAACAGTGAGTATTAGAGTCATTTTTTACTTAATTTTTAATATTTCAGGAAATACTGGATTTTAAGGCCATTACTATAGGCATTGTGAGAATAAATTGCATGATTTTAAAAGGAGTCCACTTCACCCAACTTTGCTTCCTCTCCTTCCTCTCCCTCCCCCATCTTGTTCAACTTACTTTTTAAAAATGTGTTTTTAAAGTTTGTTTTATAAATTTCATTTCAAGGAATATTAGCAATGAGGCCTTGTGACCAGAAATATGTTCTTAATAGCAAATCCTGTATCTCTTTTTTGGATGAACTATACTTCTCAACAATTAGATTTTGAAGATCCTAAGATTTTGAGAAAGCTTTCTGCTGGCCTGTGTGAGCTGTTTCACAAATAAATTTAACCAAGGGTAGTTATAGCATCAATATGATGACATTATTTAGAGGGAACAATAGTATACTCTTTTTCTGTTCAAATGAAAGGCTGTCTGGCCTACCCCAGATCACTTTGTATTTGGGTATAATACATTTCAGAAGACAGCTGCATGGCAAGACAGTTTTTCTGCCAAAGTGGAGATGAAAATAGGGGGAATTCACTGGGTAAATCAGACCAAATGCTCACCTCTCTCTGATTTATCTGGAAAATTGGCTGTTCTCTCCTGTTTAGATGTTTGGTTCGTGCCAATCTGTAGAAAGAAAATAGTAGGAAGAAAGGCATCCTAGTACGTGCAGAACTAAAACGTACCACTTGGTTTTTAATTTTGTTCTTCCATTTCTGTTGGCTTCTTGTCAGGGAGACTCAGGAGCTCAGAATGGTTTCATATGTAATGAGGTTATGGGGTCTGATGACAGCTTAATGACAGGGAAGCTTTGTAGGGCCACCTCCACTGTAGCAGTGAACAAAAATGCAGATTAAGTAACTAGCTTTTGCTTTGATCCCTTTACAGTTTGACAAATACCCTACAAAAGTTGACCCATTCTACCGGCACAGTGTGAGTTTCATTACCATGCTACACATTGAATGTAACTGCTTTGCCATTTTTGTGCTCTTGCCACAGATCAGTCAATGACTAGCAGCCTTCCTTAATCATCTTTGCAAGAGTTCCCATTGCTCCTCGCCACTTTGGATGCTTGCTTTTGTGGTGTTTTGCTTTTGGTAAAGATGCAGTATCATCTTCTGAATCAAAAGATCATAAGCATTCCAAAGGCTTGAAAGCAGAGTTGCTCTTTAGTGGCAGTCAGGCATCTGTCCTGCAAAGTGAGGCGTCTGCAGTGGAGTCAGTAGAGTTCCAGGAGAGTCTGAAATCACAGCATTTCAGTCGTCAGTTGAAATGCCACTAACACAGAAGTTCTGGAATGCAACCTGAATTATTTCCTCTTAAATAGAAAGTCCCTTGTCTTTTTGACTCATGACTCTTCAACAAGTAGATTTTCATTTGCTCTAGACTAAATGTAGAACCTTCTTCCACATGGCTGGTATTGTTCTGTTGAGTTTGTTACAATAGAAAGTAAAAATATCACTTAATTAAAAGAAACTCCCAAAATTGAAATGAGTGATATTTTCTCTTTAAACTCATTCTCCTTTATTTAAAAAAAATATAAAAAACTTGTTTTATGCAATTTTAAGAGTACGTTCTGGAACTTCAATTGATAACACCCTAAGTCATAGGTTCAGTTAACTTGTAAGAAAAGAGCTTATTTGTATTCAAAGACCTTGAATATTTCCATGATATTTTGATGATGGGGTGAATACTGCATCATTTTTATCTGACAATTTGCAAGTTTCTTTGCCAGTGATTTCTTTTTTTTTTTTTTTTTAATGAAACCAGAAAAAAGAGAAGGTTAATCATTGCTTGTAGCCGTGTTGATTCACCATACTCAACTGTTCTTGCTTAGGTTTGTAGATAGTGTTATCATTTGAGAAGTGCTACTTTAATAGATCAGCAAAGACTGAATTCATTCATATTCTGAACCAGATAATTAGATACCATGTTAGTCAAGAGGTTAGCTGAGAAGTCAAGGCTAGAAAATATTAGAAATCAATTGAAAATTATGTACTCTAGGGGCATTTAGAAATAACATAAGATGAAAGACCTCTTCAAAAAGAAGTTAGAAAAGTGTATTTGAGTGATGCCTCCTCCCCCTCCCTCCCAACATGGTCCCTGCTGTTCTGCTCAGTACCAGAATACAAAAACATATTTCACGGGGACACCCAAAGCCCAGTAGACCTATGGGTTTCCTCTTTGGGTCTGGCCCATGGATGGCACCATTCTGCCCTTAGTCTATACTCTACTGATTTAAAGTAAGGACCAGCTAACAAAATAATTCAGGCTGGGTGCAGTGGCTCATGCCTGTAATCCCAGCACTTTGGGAGGCCGAGGCGGGTGCATCATGAGGTCAGGAGATGAAGACCATCCTGGCTAACATGGTGAAACCCCGTCTCTACTAAAAATACAAAACATTAGCCGGGCGTGGTGGCGGGCACCTGTAGTCCCAGCTACTCGGGAGGCTGAGGCAGGAGAATGGCGTGAACCCGGGAGGCGGAGCTTGCAGTGATCTGAGATGGCTCCACTGCACTTCTGCCTGGGTGACTGAGCAAGACTCCATTTCAAAAAAAAATAATAATAATAATTAATAAAGTTGAGCGCCCAACAAGTGGCTCAGATTTACTTTCTAGGACCCACTGTGGTGCCTTCTGATATGCATATTCTACAGTCCTAGGCCGAAGATGGAGAATAAGCCTGGAGGCCTGAATTTTTGGAAGGTGTATGTATTATTACTTACTTAGGCGCTTCAGGTTTTTAGTCAGAGGGAGGAATAGTCAGCTATATTTATATTCTAAGAGGTCAATGATGGAATAAAGCAAAAAGAAAGTGGTAAGAACATCCAATTTTTAAATTGTAAACATTAAAGGGAAAATGCCCACCTGGAGGCAGAATACTAGAAATTTGAGTGTGTTTCACTGGGGCATGTATTTAATTACTCAGCTTTATTCAGTGTACTGTGCGAGTTATTTCATATTAGGAGTTATAGTGGATAATATATGAAGTACTCAGTCTCCCCTGCTTTGGGGATTAGGACATTATAAGGGGAATTAAGATGCAATGCACTCAAGTATCTAAAACACAATTTTAGACTTAAAAGTAGTTTTAAATGAGGGCACTTGGCTTGCAATCACTGTTTAAGTGGATTTAGTTCAATATCAATTAGTCTGAAAAACTTTGCTGCATCATTGAAGGGAGCAAAATGAAATAAAGACCAACAGAAAAAGGACGTGCTCTGAACACAGGATTGTGAAATGTGAATTTCAGTCGTTACCAAAAATAACACAAATACTTTATTAAGAAGAGCTTCAATTATTGTTGCAATTTTGACATAATAAACCACCACGAAGGTGGGGCATTATTTAAAATATTTGTATGGTGGCTTGATCACAGTAAATGGAACCAAACCAATAGGACCTCAAAAAGATTAAATTTTTAGAAGGAGGGAAAGTTGTGTTTGCATTGTCTTCAGATTCTCTGTATTTCTTTCCTCAATTGTGTCCTTTTATAGGCTGTTGATTCAGGAAAATTCATAGTCTTCATTCAGAATCATTCTTTTACCATCGTAGAGTGGACTCCTACGTGAAGGGCTTGGCTTGAGTATCCTCCAAAGAGCTTGTTCATTTAATAGCAGATACCATTCAGAAGTGGCCATAAAAACTCAGACTTCATATGTTAATACGGAAGTGCTTTGAGTACCTGAGACTTAAACAAGAGCAACTGAAAGCTCGATAGTGATATTCCAGACTCGGGTTATTTCTGTGCAACTAGAATCCATCTTCTAGACAAATTGGCAGCTCCATTAAAAGTATACATCGAGTCGTTTTATTTTACCCTTTCACAAATATTTGTCATTATTTTAGATGAGAGAATTAAATTGTCCTCTGGAACTGCCACTTCTACAACAACCTAATGAAGCAAGGATTGTGAATATACTCTCATTTCCTCAAACTATTAAAAGTCCGAAAGTACTAATTGAGTTTTAATGGTATAAAATCCTGGCACTCATGAAGACTTCTTTTTCTTCCCCTTTTTTTTTTCTTTTTTCTGTCTTTTTTTCCCCCTCTAATTAACTTGTAATTTTCTGGGCGTCTTATTTGGCTCAGGATCCCTCCTGTTTTTGAAATGCATTAAAATCTCCAATCATTTAGGACTTCTATCTGATTTAACAATTGATAATTAGAAAAGCTCCCTTTCTAATGATGCCCTCACCCGGGATGTCATTTGCTGGCTGATTGATCCTGAACTACTTTTGACTGTTTAAGTTACACATTCGTGGCACATCTGTGTGATCATTCCATCATGGCTTCTTGACTAATGGCATCAAACTGAGATTACGTGGCTTGCTCATGTCAATGTCTTTCTATGGGACGGGAATTTGAATATGTCACTTGCCTCCTACTAAAATCTTTTTTCCCCCTCTCCGTCTTTGGCCACAGCTCTTCCATTCCTATCCTCCTGCAGTGTCGGGCATCCCCCCTATGATCCCACCCACTGGCCCTTTTGGTTCACTACAAGGAGCATTTCAGCCGAAGGTAAGAAACCTCACAGTGAAAACACACAGGCATGTGTCTAAGTGGCGTCCCGGGCCAGGCGTGCAGGAAGTTCTGCGTCCTCTTGCCTGTGCAGTGACTCATTAATCAGGTCCTAAGTGACCGCTGGGATTAGAGTGAGCCTATTTTTCTTTTTTTTCCAAGTCCATCTAGTTTTAAATGGCCGTGAAAATTTACTTTTCAAACTGTACTACCCAGATAATCTCAGTTAAGCTAAGATTTCTTGTGCTCTTCAAAATATACATAATATTTATTTTTTTACTACCAATATCGTGGACATAACTTCTGGTCAGGAATTCTATGAAATATCAGACACATGTGCGCCAGGTTGTTCCTCAGGTGTATGTAATTAGTAAAGACACAAAGCTGGGTCCTTACTGATTTTAGTAGAAGTGGGGATAAAGGTTCCACAACTAAAATTGTATCCTATGAATTCTCCTCATTCTCCCTCATTTCCCTCACCAACCCCATCGGCTGCAAACAGGGCCTGCCAGCAGGTGGGGTGGTCGCCTCCCATTTTGGTCCTCCTTTCTTTCTCCCTCTCTCTCAGCCATCCCACCCCTGCCATGGTTACACTGGCCAAGGCCAAGACTTTGTCATCAGTTACTAACATCCTAGTGTGAAATTAACCTTTCATCCTTTATAAAAATTAAATTCTGTTCTACCTAGTCAGTGATAATGCCGTCCAGCGTTGGCTACAGCTGTCTCTAAAGGTCAATTGAAGAGTCATTCTCGAAACACTCTCTTTTTAAATATACTTACAGTTTCTGTTTTACTTTCACACAAAAATAAAAAGAGCCGTACTTTCATGTGGGTAACCATTCTCAGACTTGAAGATATTCTGCTGTGTGCCATTGGGTTTTCGTTTTTCTTTCCCCGCCCATCTCATGTCTAAGGTAAAACACAGTTTTGGGCCAGAGTCTTCCAGGATAAGCACATAACTGCATTTCCAAAGACGTGTTTCATTAAAACTAGGGACAGGAAAAGAATTAAAAGGCATTAGAGGTGGGGTCCCCTCCCCCTTCAAAATCACCTGCATTGAATTGCATTGAATTGCATTGAATTCAGTTCATCTATTGAATTTGCCTGCATTGAATTGCAGCCTATATGCAAGGTTACAGATATACAGGGCTTTTATGACGGCCTCATTAAACACCTCCTGTCTGGAGATAAAATGATGGTGATTTTAAACTCCTTCCCCCAGTCTGCACCTCACTACTCCCTCAGACCCTGGTCTGTACCCTCTAGGTTACACCAAATCTCTGGGGCCTCCCCAGACAGACTGGTAGGTCATTTAATAAATTAGACTATTTCCCTCACTCACAATTATCCAATCACACAGAAAACTACATCTGGGCAAGAAAGTGTCTCTCCTGGTGTTGAAATAGGCCTTTCCAGGCCGTCGTCCTGATTGAATATGTAGATTGCAGTTCATTAGTGGAGTTCTTCATATGTATGCAAATCAGGTTGTTAACAACTCCAGCTTAATTGTTAGTTGTACTGCAGCTGATTGCTTTTCTTTCTTTCATTCTTTTTCCCCCCTTCTCCTTGTAGGCAAGCTTTGGGCCTAAACTTGAGCTCTTTTTCCCCACAAGTTTAACTTCCTGGTGTGGGGGGTGTTCATAGAAGTTGTGATTTCTTCCATAAAATAGCTGGTGTCGTGTCCTGAATCCTTTCCCACTAGAAATAGTGATTGTGCCCAAAGTAGGCTTTTTATTGTTGCTAATTCAAAGGACAGAAGCTCACAGATAAGGTTAATATTAGCAATATTCGAGAATGGTGATGGGAATAGGTAAGAGCAAGCAGAATTGCTTTAGAAATCATCAAAGAGCAGATCCGCAAGGTCCCTAAATTAGGTTCTCTTGTCCCATTTCCACCACTGCTAATGAGTAATTACTGAGTGTAATTCCTTATTATTGTCTACCAGTTAAAACGGAGAGCTTAATGTCTGTAAAGTACTTCCAGTTATTCTGATGAGAAACACCTGATACTGCCAATTATAATAATGTTCACTTAAGCGTTTCTTGGAATGTTTGGTGATTAAGCAAAAAAACAGTGGCAGTCCCTGCCATGGGTTCATTCAGAGGAAGAGGAGTTCCAGGACAGCATTTACGTTTGTTGCTTCTCTTTTTTGGTCCTGTGCTTTTTATTGCAGTGAAATGTTCTGGGGCCCTCTCTCTGCTTTTAGATGCCATTGCTGGAGAGAGCAAGCTGTGGTCAGGCCCCCTTGAGAAAGAGCATGTGTGGTCCCTGAGAAAAATGAATCTTGCGTTTCAGAAGGAAACAAACAAATGAAGTTTGGCTTCTCTCATTTAGCAGGAGGGAAGGATCTTGCTTTCATGTCACCTGTTTTGTGCTTCCTAAGTAAGCTGTGGTCTAATTAATTTGTAGACATCCAACCCTATCGATGTCGCTGCTCGGCCTGGGACAGTCCCACACACTTTACTCCAAAAGGACCCGAGGGTACGTGCAAAGTCAGGCTTGGTCTCAGGTAACACCAGGGTGTGTGTGTTTGCACGTGACGGCCAGCCCAGTGCTCGCATCTTCCTTAGCTCCTTTGAGCGAGCTGCTGTTTCAGCTGTTCTTCTAGTTTGTGGAAGAAAATGCCAATTACTCTTAGAAAACATAGTCTCTCCTGCTCACTGCGAGCATAGGACACAAAGAGACCGACTTGCCGATGGGAGAAAAGAGGAATGAGTTACGGTCTGAGCCCAGAAATTGGACAGTGTCAGCCTGTATAGTTTTTACTTAACCAATCTTCTCTGTCTGTATCTCCTTAAATTGTCTTACACAAATGAAGTAGCTACAGAATGTTTTGAATGGAAAAGCACTAAGGCGCTTTTCTTCCTGGAAGTCAGGCTACACATCCGCCCCTTGCCTGGGGTCAGGAAGTTATTGTACTGCACGGCTCTTAGGCCCTATATTTTTAATGTGCTAGGGATCCTTTTGTACTCTAGAGCTAAATAAAATATCCATTATGCTTTGGTTATGTTGTTTATTCATAATTTATTACCACTGCCTGCTTCCAAAAAAGGAATCTGAAGTTATACGATAGATACAATCTTGCCTCATTGATTGTTATTTATAGTCATCTTTATAAGAAATATGAAAAAATCTTTAACAATATTGTCTTTTTACCTACATAAGGGCAGTCAGAAATTGATAACCAGAGTTAGATAGAAGTTTAAAATGACTCAACTATGTAAGTATGTCATGATGTGTAGTGAACTTCTGGAAAATGTCTAATAGCTATAAATAATGTAAAGTCATCAATGTAAGGGTATTGGTAAAGAGAGCCTAATTCTCCTGGATGGATGGAAAGGACACCTCTCCCCAGATACCAGTTAGTAGACAGCTTTAAAAGCCGGGGGTCTGAAGGCCATTCTCCCTCAGACCTACCCGGTGTGGTTTGGAGCTCAAAACAGTGAAACTCCTGGTGTGTGATGTGAGCAAATCATGTTGCCAGAGGGCACATTGCTATTGATTAAACTTGTACAGGGGCTTGTCAGCGTAGATGTACCAAGGCTTGTGAAGTGGGGGAGGGGACACTTGGCACTTTTGATCGTGTGAAAATGGGTTAATTATTCTCTAAAAGGGCTTCATTTAAAAGTAAAATTCTAACATTTTAATTTCCCCTCCTAATGAAGCACTACAAATTTGTTAATTAGAGCAATTGTTTGAGTGACAGGCATGTAACCAAGTTGTCATTTTCTCTTCACAGTTGACAGATCCTTTCAGACCTATGTTAAGGGTAAGAAAGCTTCTTTAGAACTGTTTTGCAACCTCTATTTGACTCCCTGTGGGTTAAAAATACAAGTCTATTACAAGGAAATAAGCCATAGAAATGTTGGAATAAGACATTGGAATGACGGTGATTGGGTTTTTCAGATAGTGTGATTGAAAATGGCCTAAACTGTTTTGCTTTGACCGTTGGAGGCCATTGGCTTTTTTTTTATCTCTACAACAGAGAAAAGTCAACGAGTCCAATCTCTTGTTAGCAGTTCTGGTAAAAGGTTTGACTAGTTGGAACTTAAGGGGAAAGACTGAAGCTATAGGCTGAAGTTAGTCTCTCTTGCACTTAGAAAATATGTAGCTGGGTCCATTTATTTTGGCTGGTGGCTCCCTCTTTCTGTACTAAGTGACATTGACTTGCCATAGCCGTTTGACCTCCTTTTAAGGTGCAGGAAGGAGGTTACTATAAGCATCTGGTTTGTTAACATCTTGCTTAAAGCAAATTGTTCTCGAGGTCTGGAGACTGGCCAGTGTGATGACCTCTAAATGAATCCTGGTGGTTGGGGGTAAGACAGACATGATGAATTGTTGGACAGAAGATGGATGGACAGCAGATTTCTTGCTATACATAACTCATTTCTAGGGCACATAATCAGATAATTTGATTTCTCCAGGGTAAAAAGGAGAATTGTGTCATCACTTAGGTGAGGCAGTATATTATTTGTGATTTCAAACTACCCATAATTTCATTGCAAGAGAAGAGAACTGACCCAGACTTGCATTTAAGTATATATTTTCAGAACTAACTCCGTACTGTAGAAACCAGAAGCTTCTGTTCTTCGCCGATGTAGAATGAGGCTGTGTTTTCTTCTCATCTGTCCAGTAGTCACTGAGCGCGCACGCCGAGCTTATGGGTAGATTACTTAGCAGAAATGAAGTGAAAAGGTGGTCCCTGCCCGCTGACTGGTAGAAGAGAATACACTCACAGCACTCCACTCCTTATAAAGCAAGACATGAAATAACTGGGGAGATATGGATTCAAATTCAACCCCAGAGGGTGGAGGATGGACTTGAGATCTGCAGAGGCCTAGAGAACAGGAAGGAAGGAATATCCTTGTCTTTGTTTCTTTCTTTAAACTTAGGAACAGCGCCCACCAACACGAATGGGTAGTTGACTCTTAGCATTTACGGTAACTGGGCTTCAATCAAAATGTGAATTTCTTTGTACCACTTTGGGGGTTAAAATAAAAACCACCACGGTCTTGGGGGAGGTTAGGACAGGGTCTGTACCCTCTCTTATTTTGATTTGACTCACATTCACTAATGAGCTCTTCTGAACAGCTGATTTGCATTATAGCATGGCAGCATTTGTTAAGTAGGGCTTCCCACTCTACCAGGTCTGCCAGCTGGCACCAGAAAAGAAAGAGAAGAGACACAGAGTGGGATTCAGGCTTTTGCCATCTTGTCCTTGGTAACCGGGGAGGCCCTTGTCAATGTGGTTTTCTGAGTAGCAAGCCCACGTGGGGAGAGAGGGGGAGCTGGCTGTGACTCCCTTATGACTGGGCGCTGGAGAGCTACTGATGGAAGGCACTTGGAGAGTACAAAGCACTCTTGTTTCACGAAAAAAGCCTCTGCAGCCAAAATCTGCTGAAAGCTTTGGGGAAATTGAAGGTGGTTTTCTCTGAAATGTCTTCCTCCTAACCACGTTGCTCTTTCTTGTTCCAGAAACCAGGGAAGTGGTGTGCTATGCATGTTCACATCGCCTGGCAGATTTACCACCACCAACAGAAAGTCAAGGTCAGTCCGACCTTCGTGGTGTAGGGAAGAATGGGATGCGCATGTGAGTGTGTGATGTGCTCGGGAGAACCTGATGAAGGAGGCATTTAAAACACATTTTACAGACCCATAGTTAGGAAGGATCAAGCCTCTCTTGGAAAAGCTACTCAGAAGTCTTACTTATTTTTTCCTAGAGTCAGGGTCTCACTCTGTTGCCCAGGCTGGAGTACACGTGGACAATCATAGCTCACCACAGCCTTGAATTCCTGGGCTCATGTGATCCTCCCACCTCAGTCTCCCAAGCAGCTGGGACTTTAGGCATATACCACCATGCTTGGCTAATTTCTTGATTGTTGTTTTCGTAGAGATAGGGGTCTCACAGTGTTGCCCAGGCTGGTCTCAGACTCCTGGCCCCAAGCAGTTCTCCCACCTGAGCCTCCCAAGTAGCTGGGATTACAGTGCAAGTCACAGCAGCCAGCTCAGAAATCTTACTGTTAATTAGGGAAACCACTAGTGAAATTACAAAACAAAAGCAAACTGATAATGCCCCGGGGTTTTGTTCCCTTTATAATTTTGTCATTTTATTGATCCAAAGGTCTTGAATATGGATTAAATGCTAAAATAAAGCTTTTGGAAATAAAATTATAGTGACCAAGAATTAGAATACAGAAAATACTTTGCATCTGGGAAGAGCTACAAAACGTTGGGTTTGGGTTTTTGTAAAAATAGTGACTGGTGCATTCTTTTCATTTTATGGCTGTGGGAAAATGGTAGAGTCATGTGTGCCCTATATGAAGATGATGCCGCTGAACTGTCGTTGGTCCTCCTGATGGTCAGTGCCAGGGATTGGAATACAGTCAGTACTTGCAGGAGCCACGTTCTGGCTAGTTACCTCGCTGTCCAAAGATGATTTTTCCTTTTTGTCTATATTTTCATCATAGGGATGAACATATTCCATGTTCTGCTAGAGCCTTTATGACTCAGTAGGGGAGAGATCAAGAACTTCTGCAAGTCCCTGGATACAGCATCAGCGCTTGGCTTAGGGAACAAAGTAACTGACAAGTCCGTATTTTACAGTCTGGGTATTTATAGGCTATGTTACAACGCCTGCAAAAATGGGAGCAAACAAGCAATCAAGTAACTCCACTAAGCTTCACTTAATCCATTTCTTCATGAACAAGCTTTTAGTCCTAACAGCATTTGGGAGTTCTCATGAAAGAAATACAGGAGACCAATGAGCCAGGAGATAGATAGAGCTCTTCATCACAGAAGAGACATGTTTTTAAAAGGGTTACGTGATTTTTAAAATAAAACAACCCAAGTTCCAGTCACTCTAGAGGCTGAGGCAGGAGAACCCCTTGAGCCTGGGAGTTTGAGTCCAACCTGGGCAACATAGCAAGATCCCATCATCTCTTAAAAAAAAAAAGAGTAAAAAATAAAAACCCATTTAAAAGTTAAGATGCAAACCTCAGTAAATGAGGTCACTAAGATATTTTGCTTTGGTTGTCAGATACCTGCTCTTTCTTATAACATGCCATCAGTGAGTTTGGCTCATTTGTACTTTATCGTTAGGGGAAGTTTAATTGGAAGCCTTGTGGTCTATCTTAGAAAATGTGTGTGCTTTGAAGAGCTAACTAGATTTTGATGATGTGTTCAATTCAGTTTTTGTTCTGGTTGATGTGGTTAGTGGAACGGTAGGTAAAGCACATCTTCCTTGTAACTTCTTTGGTTAAAAGCGATGAGGGATGTTGCACGTGCCACTTTAGCAACTTCTTTCCCATAAAAGTGTCCCCAGTGACTTAAACTTTCATTATCCCAATTCAATTAGACCTCTTGAACATGAGATAACTTCGTTCATCTTCCCTTTTCAGCAAACTGCTTGTAATCCCCAAGCTCCATTTTGCTTCATGGCCCTAAGTTGTGGTTAATGGAACTGTGCTATGTACCATGCAATATTAGCACTAAATAATTTGGCCACCAAATTAAAGGAGGTATTCAAAAGAATTTTATAGATTCATAGTGAATTAGAAGGTTGGTTTTGAGGCTTGGCTATTACTTGATACTGGGACTTTCATTATAGCATTCCCTGTAGTTTTGAGCAGAAATTACATCTTCCCTTTCTCTGTAACGTTCATTTACGCATTCTTTTAGTCGTTCACCCAGTGTTTATTGAAAGAGCCTACGCCTGCAGGTTCCTTACTGGGCCGGGCTGGGGGCATGCGTCCTTCCTGGCGTCCAGTTGCTTAGAGTTCAGTAATGAAGATCGGTTGTGTGTAAAAAGTGAGGAAAGTGTGTGTGCCCTCTTAATGGGTGGTGTCATTTCCAGCTGGAGGTGCACGGATAGCTTTCGCTTTCAGTAGGGGTGATGGGTGAGTGGGACGTTGCCTTCAGCAGTAAGAGAACAGCAGACTTCCCCGTCTCAGATCCTCACGCCATGCTCTGTCAATATAGATGCCCCCTCATGGGGCTTTGCTGTTGTACAGCAGGGCAAGGATCCCTCAGGACATGAGGGAGATTGAGCTGAGGCTAGAATGGGGCTAAAGGGGCTGAGAGCATCAGATGAGTCCGGGATATCAGAAGAGTAGCCAGGCACGATGGCTCACGCCTCTAATCCAAGCACTTTGGGAAGCCAAGGCAAGCACTTTGGGATCACTTGAGCCCAGGAGTTCAAGACCAGCCTGGGCAACATAGAGAGACCTGTCTCTACCAAAATGAAAAAACATTAGCTGGGCATGGTGACATGCATCTGTAGTCCCAGCTACTCAGGAGACTAAGGCAAGAGGATGCAGTGAACTATGATTGTGCCACTGCATTTCAGTCTGGGCAAAAGAGCGAGACCCTATCTATCTCATCTCTTAAAAAAAAAAAAGAAAAAAAAGAGGGAAAGTCAGAAGCAGGTACTAAGGGCAGTGAAAACCCAGGAGACTGATGGGGAAGAGGTCATAGCAAGGGAAAGTCAACTGGAAGCTTCAAGTCCCAGGACCCCAGGCCTTGGGAGCAGTGCTTATCCAGGGCAGTGTGAAGCCAGTTCAGAGAGAAAGCTGTCAAGAAACAAGGAGGTGGGGCAGCTTTGAAACCATGCTGGTACAAGGGCCTCCAGCCTAGAGAAGGATGCCAGGGGAAAAGATTGAGAGGAAGATTATGACCCAATTTCTACTGCCTAAGAGGATGGTAGGTGGAAAGATTGGCCTGAGGATAGATAAATAAGACAAAACAGAGTGATTTCTGTCCATGATAAGGACTTCACACAAGAGTTTTTTTTTTTTTTTTTGGAGACAGCCTCGGTCACAGCAACCTCCGCCTCCTAGGTTCAAGCAATTCTCGTGCCTCAGCCTCCCCAGTAGCTGGGATGACAGGCGTGCACCACCACGCCTGGCTGATCTTTTGTATTTTAGTAGAGACAGGGTTTCACCATGTTGCCCAGGCTGCCCTTCAACTCCTGAGCTCAGGCAGTCCGCCCGCCTTGGCCTCCCTAAGTGCTGGGATTATGGTTTACTTGTCTGGATGGACACCCCCCACCTCCAGCCTTCCTCAGGTAATTACAGGTAGTAGGAAGAGAAAGGGCCTCTGTTAGTTAAATTAATACTCCTACTTTGTTTTTCTTTGTTATTGTTATATAACAGTGATCATTTGAAAGTTAGCTTATAGACATGCAAATATTTCTTCATAACTTTCAGTTACTAATGTACTGTGAGCTATTAGAGTATGGCAAAGAGTCATTAAACAATTAATTCATACAGCAGATTATTCATGCAGAATTCCTAATAAAATGAGCTTTAAGACACTATTATTTTAAACCTTACTAAAATGGGCCTTTACAGCAAAACACTGAACTACTTTGGGAGTGGTGGCAGTCTCCATAAATAGGATATGGTTTTATTTCTCAAGCCATTAATCTTGAAGACCAAACATAGCTGGGTGCGGTGGCTCACACCTGTAATCCTAGCACTTTGGGAGACCGAGGTGGGCGGATCACTTGAGGTCAGGAGTTTGAGACCAGCCTGGCCAACATGGTGAAACCCCATATCCACAAAAAATACAAAAATTAACTGAGCATTCTGGGAGCCACCTGTAATCCCAGCTACTTGGGAGGCTGAGGCAGGAGAATCGCTTGAACCCGGGAGGTGGAGGTTGTAGTGAGCCGAGATCCCACCACTGCACTCCAGCCTGGAAAGCAGAGTGAGGGAGACTCCGTCACAAAAAAAAAAAAAAAAAAAAACAAAACCAGACCAAACACTAGTGTTGTCACTAGACATTTCTGGTGTAACAGGCACTACCGGCCTGCAGATCTGACATTTGAGGGTGAAATGGTTTTTGTGTAGCTGCTTTCTCTCACAGTGTTTGTAAACTTGAACCCAAGTGCACCGTTCACAGTCTCCAGCTCCAGCTGTTCACTAACACCTTTCTTCCTTGCTGTTGGCCTTGGGACCCTTACTGTTCCCCTTGCTGTGTAGAAACAGATGCAGTCAGACCCACATAAGCTGGACTTTGGACTGAAACCTGAGTTCTTGAGCCGCCCTCCAGGCCCCAGTCTTTTTGGAGCCATCCACCACCCCCATGACCTGGCACGGCCTTCAACTTTGTTCTCTGCCGCTGGTGAGTGTGGGTTTGGGTGGGGGGACAGAGCTGAGAAATGTAGTTCTCAGGTAACTAAATAAATGAGGTTTGGGCTCTGAGCTGCTGCTCAGTCACCACCTACAAAAATACAGTTAATGCCAGCTTGCAAGGCAACATTGCAGCACATCCAGGGAGTTGGGAATCTTTATTGATACACTCTCTTTCATTAAAGGAGGAAGCAGAGATCATCTTTCCCTTACAGGGATTCACATTGCTTCGGTTCATTATTTGCTTCTGTATTAAACCAGTATAACTCACAAGCATGTCAATTGCTATTGAGAAAGATCTGAAGGCTTGCAAGGGCAGATCGGAAGGAAACAATGCCAGGAATTATAGAAGGATGCGGTCGCCCTTAATACGGTGCCCGCAGAGCACTGTAATTTTGCACCGGGATGCTCAGTCATGCCGTGTTTTAAAGTCCTGAGGATAAAGAAAGACGATTAAGGCAGTTGCCAGGAGTATGGTCTGTGATAGGGAGGTTGGGCCACTCGGTTGCTGGTTTTCTCTGCTGCAAAATGTAATACTATTGCCTGGTTGGTTATAGCGGTGGAAGAAATTTAGGAAACGGTGTAAACACCCAAGTGACCTGTTCATCAGATCTGTAATTCATTTAACCTCTGAGAATACACACTGTCAAGTGTGCGTGTGGAAGGGGTGAGGTAGAGAGTGACGGTTATGCTCATTCCTGCTCCAGCTACAAATAAAAGACAGCGGCTGTAAGGACTGTGTGTGTGGTGGATGAGAACAGCCCTCTTGGTATTAAGGGTTTCTTGTCATTCTGTCTTCTCTAAAGCTTTTTTAAGTGTAATTTCTGGCACAAAGAGCTCAGCTCAGTTAACACTTTAAAATGATGGCACTGAGCTCATTCTGCTAATAACTTCATACCCACTATGCTAAGTAGAATTTATTCTTCTGGACGTAAGCAGTCAAGGGGCTCCCTATTTCTGATCCTTACGAGACAAGTCTTACAGCCATCCTGCCAGCTGCCACCCCAGGCTTTTATCCGAGACTCACTGTTGGTGGACCTCTGGCTCTTCTGTTCAGGAAGAGAGAAGCACCCACACTGCAAGAAATCATCATTATAATGGGCCTTAGCTACCAAAGCAAGTGAGTCCCCCTGGAGGGTAGATGGAATTTGCTAAGGTCTCAGGTTTTTCTCTGTCAGTGCTGTCTAGGGACATATTTGAAGGCTCTGTTACCATGGCACCTAGGCTCTGAGACAGGGCTACATGAAGAGCAATTTTTGGAGAGAATAGATTTCTCTCTGGCTTCCATTTGAGCCAAGTGGATGAATTGGCTTCTTTTGCTTCAATAATTCTGGAACTGCAAGGCACCCCTGGGGGCCCTGGGCTCAGCAAAGCTCTGGTCTTCATTGAAGCATTAATTAGCTTGCACTACACAGACAGTATGTGGCCAAAATTTTATTTAGCCGACAACACTGCTAACGCCTGATGAATATCCTGGAATATATTCACTTGGTGGAGGCGGGGTATCATTTTTACAGTTCCCAGGTGGAAAATAAGCCAGTATGCAGGGCTGAATAGATAACTCCTCAGGTGTCTTCCAATTCTGAACTACTGTGACAGGGATGATGTTCCTTCTGTACTGATTGGCTTCCTCTTGTACTGAGTGGCTTCCTCTCCAAACCCAGGCCACAAGACTTTTGCAGCTGAGGGAACAGCAGTCCAAAACATAAATCGAGTTAACAGAGTGTAGACAGCAACGACCCCTACGTTTAATCCATTTTCCTAAGGGAATTTATATTTGTTTATAGGAACTTAGACAAAATGCAAAGGATTATGGAACAGTTTTTAGTAAATTCTTTATCCAGGCCTTGTTTATACTTCCATTCTAGAATGTAACCTTCTTTAGCATAAGCAGTATGGGATTCTGCCCAAAACAGTTATTTGGTGAACCTTGTAACTGATGTGTATAACTTGTACATACTTAAGAAATCCAGCCATTTTCATCTTGCTATTGGGTGCTAATCCCATGAATATAAACTAGAGACTTCTTCAGATGACCCTGGCAAATCTCTCGTCTAGGACAAAGCCTGCCTTCCAGGAAGCTAGCCTCCTTAGCTAGTAAGTAGCCTCGTATTAACAAGCCCATTTGGTGCCCTAAGGCCTTTAGAAATGTCCTTCCCTAATTCACATTTGCACACTCTCTCTCTCTCCTTCCTTCCTTCCTTTCCTGGCTTCCTTCAAGAACAGGAATAGAGGCATCTTCAAGAAGTACACATTAGGCAAAATACAGAGAAGAGGAGGAAATGTGGATCAAGGGACAACTGAAGGAAACCACTAAATTAGACCTGAGTTCCCTGGCAGGCAAAGCAAAAACCTGTCAGAGTCAGTTATAAGATTTTCAGTGCCCCAAAACATAAGAATCAACCAGCTTTTCCTGGCATTGAAAGTTGAGAGACATCAGAGGACTTCATCTCCTAAAACCTAATTGAGCTCACAATAATGAGTTTTATAGAGTCGGGCCTTATAGTATCCTTCGATGTGGGTGCATGCGAACTAAAATACTCTTCAGGAGAAGGGATTCTGCAAGTCCCCAGAGCAGCATAGCCAAGAACCATAGCTTCAGGACCACCCCTCCTGAGCCAGGGATGATAACGGGCTGGGTTTCTGGAAGTGTTTCTCAAAGTGAAAACTTGGTCCTCCGAGATGCTCTATGAGGAATGGATTCCATGACGAAATGTTCCCCTCTTAGAGAATGAAGGAGCCTGTAAGCTTATTAATGGCTCTAAGAAGCCCTTCAGTAAAGAAACTTGCTTAGCTTTTTTTAATCAAGTATTTCTCCAAATTTACTTGGTTATAAAGCCTCCCCTCCTCCCATGACCCAAGGCAGTTATTTCTGTCTTTGTAATACTGTGAGTCATCGGCTTAAAAAAGAAATACCTGTTTTTGGTGGTGGCCAGCCACGCTGGGAAAGAGAAAGAGGGATCATTGATTTTCTGCTTCCTAAAAAAAAAAAGGCATTTTCTTTTACCCTGTGTCTTGCCTGCAGGGGCCTGGGTGGACTTCAGTGACCTCCCTTGAACATATTTTCTCACGGGGCCCTTAAGCAAGTAGAAGCCGGTTGCATCTTCGAAGTTGGCTTTTTGTAAACTCTGGTTTTGTTGTGTTTGACTTAACAGGTGCTGCACACCCAACTGGGACCCCTTTTGGGCCACCTCCTCATCACAGCAACTTCCTCAACCCTGCTGCCCACCTAGGTGAGTCACCCAAAATAATGGGAACTGAGATGTATGCTTCAGGCAACCCTGCTGTGTTTACCATGCTCCCGCTGCACCTCTGGGCAAGCTGGTGGGAGTCCCAGATACCCTGCTTACCACTTAGGCAGGAGATGGTGCTCTCTTAGGAGTTTCAGTACATCCCGTCCAGCTTCCAGATTTCATCTCTTACACCGTATTCTTTCGGTAGTAGAGCTGTGCTCGGCAGTGGTTCTGCCTGAACTTCCCGTGGTGCAGTGGGTGAGAGCCATTCCTTGGTATCTCAGGGAATCCGAGTTTACAACAGCCTGTTCCTGCCCATTGGAAGAAGATGGTGAGCTCTTGCCCCGTAGCAAAGGTCACCTCTAGGAAGCGGAAAGAAACACAAGCTGACGTTATGGAGAGGAGTTATTCTACATCTCACTGCCCCGATAAATGAGTCTCTTCCTAATAAAGGTGCATGCTTTGTGTGGCCTTTGTGTATTCGATCCCATCTGCAAGTGTACAGGCAGATGCAGGCATTGGCTTGCACAACATCAGGGCATATCATAGGCACGCCCTCAGAGTTTCATCATGGATTCAGATGCCACCTCCTTTCTGTTCTGTTAGAATCTGCAGAGTGCATTCCTGGCAAAGGCGAGACTAGGCAGGAAGGCAAGTTAGTACATCCTGGCTTGAGTAGTGTCCCCACTGGGCAAAGGAAGAGTAATGCAAAATACACAGTTGTAGAAGAAGAGTCCTCAGAAATATTTTGCTAACCCAGTGCCTAAATCCAAGTGTAACGAAAACCTTTTACACCATCCGGTAGGAAAAGTGGGACAGGCCAGGTGGGGGCGTAGAGAGGGCAGGGATCCCGCATCGCCCTGCTCCCAGGAAGCTCTGGGTTCCTCTCCCAGCAGAGCCCCTGACCATTTCCTTCTTCCCCATCTTGTTTGCAGAGCCTTTTAATCGGCCGTCTACATTCACAGGCCTAGCAGCAGTTGGTGGCAATGCCTTCGGGGGACTTGGAAATCCTTCCGTTAGTGAGTACCTCTAACTTTTAAAAATCTGCCTTGGACTTTTTATCTCCTGTGATCCGCATATGGCTCAAGACCTTTCTAGAGAAAAGGAAACTATGCTCTGGGGGGACCAGTGTAGGTTATATCACTGCAAAAGCAGGCCTTCACAGTGGGGTGAGGTGGAAGTGTGCAGAGCCACCACTGTGAGGGCAGCCCCCTGTGGCTATCCAGTTCTGAGGGGCAGGAACGGCAGTGTAGTTGATGACCACAGGAAGTTTACTCAAGTGCGGAGTTTCATCCACATCCCATCTCTGCTCTCCAAGATCTTGGCTGCAGCTCACATTAGAAGTGAAAGCAATAGTTACATTTCATCTTGCCCATGGCATTCGTGGAATTGAAAAAAGCACAATGAAAAATAGCAGGAAGACACCACCAGGCTTGGGATAATCAAGATTTGGCAACATTTTATTCTCCATCATCTAGGAGGACTCTGCAGTTTTCTACTATTAAAAAAGCCCATCTCGATTAGGAGAAGAATTACAACCCCATCTCACGTTCTAAACATAAGTATTTAGTCGCTGAATATGCAAATTATTTTCTTTCATGCTACATACCATATATTCTGGGTACAGGAAGAGCTAAAACGTGTCTCTGAGCATACCATCACAGGTCGGTCTTTATTTAAAACACAGGAAGGAGACCTGTGTGTCTGGTGAGGGCAAGGTCCTGTCTGGTCTCTGGTGACACTTGAGAGGGCCACGGTGGGTGGAGGAGACAGTGACTTCTACTGTGAATTAATTTAGAATTATTAATCCAAATCCCACCATCATAACACACCCTTCTGCATGCCTGGAACTTCTGCATGCACCAGATACGTTGAATTAGGTCATCTCAATACCCATTTGGTCCCTTTTGCTTTTTAACTTCCCCTGTCCCCACCTTTGCTTTTGGTTTTAAAAAGAAAAAAAAAAGCTGTGAGCTACCTCTCCAGTGTAGGACAAGACTTCCTCTAATGAATTTGTTAATCTCCTTTCCTTTTCCAGCTCCCAATAATATGTATTCATTTTAACTCTGAATGCTGTTAAAAGTTTTTTGGTAAGTACCTTCATTACAGCAGATTATATAATTTCTCTTAAACCTTTTTGTTCTCCACTTCACCATTTCAGCACCCAACTCAATGTTCGGCCACAAGGATGGCCCCAGTGTGCAGAACTTTAGCAACCCTCACGAACCCTGGAACCGGCTGCACCGAACGCCTCCGTCGTTCCCGACCCCTCCGCCCTGGCTGAAGCCAGGGGAGCTGGAGCGCAGCGCGTCCGCTGCAGCTCATGACAGAGATAGAGATGTAGATAAACGAGACTCATCTGTTAGTAAAGATGACAAAGAAAGGTACGGAAAGAAACCGCTCTCGAGTCCCTACGGGGGAGCCTGCTCTGTGCCAAGTACCAGTGGAACCGGCCGCCCACCCTCCCTGTCCCAGCCTCGTGCTTTAGCCGCCCCGGTAGCCTCAGCTCCTCCCCACAGCCAGTGCCCGCAGCCCCTCACAGTCCCCATGGCCCGTAGCATATGGTGACCGTAGGAGATAGCAGAGCTAGCGACAGATTCCTGTCTCAGTCGCAGTTATACATCAGCACGTCCCATGTCCCTGTTAGCGTGTCCAAACAGAAGTCTTTCTCTAGAAGACAGGGAGTTGGAGCTTCGGGCCAGACACACACAGCATGAATCAATTCCATATTTGCTTTCAAGTCCGTGCAGTCCATTAAACCATCCATAGGTTTTTCTCGCTCTTTTCCTCTTTTTGTTTTCTTTTAGAAAGCCATGTTTGCATTGCCTCATCATATTTTTCTCAAATTTTGTTCAAACTCAAAGCCTGGGGCTCACAGATGACTAATAAAATTTTACTCACATAGATGTAGAGAAACGTCGACAAGCAGTTTTGGTTTGGTTTTGGTTTCACTAGTGGATAATTTTGTTAACCGTTGTCTCTGCACTTGGTAACCCATGCCTTAAAAAAAAAAGTAGCGTTAAAGAGGGAATGTCTTGGAGTATTTTTTCCAAAGAATATCATACGCATTCTTGACAAAAATGTCTTTTTTCTTTCTTTCTTTAGGCTATTTTCACTTTAAATGAACTGATAAGGAATGCACAAATACGCTTGACAGAAAATACCTAATCCCAATTTCCTTGCAGTACTTAAGATTCAAATTTGATCAGAATCTTTAATGTTTCTTTTCTTTGTATACCGTGTATGTATGTGTGTGTGTATATCCTAGTAATTTCAAAGAATTCAACTTTGCAGACTCTAAATATGGGGCAGATTATTAGATACTCATCAGAGGCCATCATGCTGACTGATAAAAGAAAAACAAATTTTCCTTCAAGGCAGTATGATAACAATCTCTTAACCACTGGGAGGAATGTTTATGACATTCAGCTCTGAGCTGTGAACTGCCAAAATAAGGCACGCCTAGCAACCTAACCTGGCCGACCCTAGGCCGCGAGCTCTCTGTACACAGCCTGTCACTAGGTGCAATGCAGGATGTGGCCACCAGCCCTTTGCGTGTTTTTCTGGATGGCATCAAAATGGCCTCTTGGATTAAAGTCAGGAAGCTTAATAAATAAAATATACTCTTCTTCCATACTTCCCTTAAAAGTTATTCTTCTTCTCTGCATGTGGGCAAGAAACAGCCCTTATAGGGGAGCCTCCTGAATACTCTGTGGTCCTCTGATCCTTGCACACCAGCACCAAGCCAGCATGGCAGCCTGCTGCTCTCCTCAACTTTGCCATATCTGTCTTGGCACCATCCGTAAGACCTGCCTGGTCTTAGTTTTAACTCAAGTTTCACCTTTTTGTCATTCCATTTGTTTTTGCATTCTCTGCCCAATATTCTTGAGCCCCCATCCAAGACAGGTCTCTAAAATTCTTGTCTCGTGTTTTCACTCACAGCTGCTCTCTAAAATTGTTTTCAATGTCCCCATGAAGTTTTGTGTTTAGGGACCTGCTTTTCCTACTGCCTTCCCTCTGTCTTCTCATCAGACTTGGGCTTTCTTATCCCATCTGGTGCACAAGTGCTCTTTGCAACCCAAAAGTCCTCCAACTGTGGCTTCCTTTTGAGCCTTTCTCACGTGCTGTGTCTTGGAGATGGCTCTGTATCCACGTTCTTTGCTCTGAAACTGGTCACTTGTCCTTGTAAGGAGCAAGAGACTTCTGTGACACTGATGTTGAACCCTTTCTTCCACTGGTTCTGTGTTGCAAAGTTGGAAGAAAAGTGATACTGGGCGTTGGGCTCTTAAAACGTGATTCTTAACACTAGATGATCCCGGGAGTCCAGACAGTCGGGCTGGATTGCCACATCACTGTCTTATTGACCACATGCAGCCATCTTGGCTTTCTGGAAGCTCTTCTTCTGTGCTCTTGGTTGAGGCTCTTAACATGCAGAGAGATTCTTGCTCCCGGCAGACTCCCCCTCACCCTCATCCCTGGTCCGTCTCCCCCATTAAGCTTCCTCTAAAATCTAGGTAAGTAGGATAAGGGTGGCTGGCTCTGCCCTGCCCAGGGCATGGCTGCTGCCTTGGCGACCATGGGAAGCAGCCCCCAGCTTGTCCTCTTCACACCACCATTTCACCCCCAGCCCCTGGCCCGGCCGACTCCCCGCTTTCATTTCATCTGCGTCCTTGTCTTCCTCTCTCTCCCCCAGGGAAAGCGTCGAGAAGAGACACTCCAGCCACCCTTCACCAGCACCTATCCTCCCGGTGAATGCCCTGGGACATACCCGCAGCTCCACTGAACAGATCCGGGCTCATCTGAACACTGAGGCTCGGGAGAAGGACAAACCCAAAGAGAGGGAGAGAGACCACTCGGAATCCCGCAAGGACCTGGCCGCCGACGAGCACAAGGCGAAAGAGGGTCACCTGCCCGAGAAGGATGGGCACGGCCACGAGGGGCGCGCCGCGGGTGAAGAGGCCAAGCAGCTGGCCCGGGTGCCGTCTCCCTACGTGCGGACCCCGGTGGTGGAGAGTGCCAGGCCCAACAGCACCTCGAGCCGGGAGGCCGAGCCGCGCAAGGGTGAGCCGGCCTACGAGAACCCCAAGAAGAGCTCCGAGGTCAAGGTGAAGGAGGAGCGGAAGGAAGACCACGACCTGCCTCCAGAGGCCCCGCAGACCCACCGGGCCTCGGAGCCGCCGCCTCCCAACTCCTCGTCCAGCGTGCACCCGGGGCCCCTGGCCTCGATGCCCATGACAGTGGGGGTGACGGGCATTCACCCCATGAACAGCATCAGCAGCCTGGACAGGACTCGCATGATGACCCCCTTCATGGGCATCAGCCCCCTCCCGGGCGGAGAGCGCTTCCCGTACCCTTCTTTCCACTGGGACCCCATCCGGGACCCCTTGAGGGATCCTTACCGAGAACTTGACATTCACCGGAGAGACCCGCTGGGCAGGGACTTCCTACTAAGGAACGACCCGCTCCACCGGCTCTCGACTCCCCGGCTGTACGAAGCCGACCGCTCCTTCAGGGACCGGGAGCCTCACGACTACAGCCACCACCACCACCACCACCACCACCCGCTGTCTGTGGACCCTCGGCGGGAGCACGAGCGGGGAGGCCACCTGGACGAGCGGGAGCGCTTGCACATGCTCAGAGAAGACTACGAGCACACGCGGCTCCACTCCGTGCACCCCGCCTCCCTCGACGGACACCTCCCCCACCCCAGCCTCATCACCCCGGGACTCCCCAGCATGCACTATCCCCGCATCAGCCCCACCGCGGGCAACCAGAACGGACTCCTCAACAAGACCCCTCCGACAGCAGCGCTGAGCGCACCTCCCCCGCTCATCTCCACGCTGGGGGGCCGCCCGGTCTCTCCCAGAAGGACGACTCCTCTGTCCGCAGAGATAAGGGAGAGGCCCCCTTCCCACACGCTGAAGGATATCGAGGCCCGATAAGCCGAGAACAGGAGCAAGAACGAGGAAGAAGAAACCCTAGGCAGACACCAGGCCAGGCTTGAGAGACAGAACTCCTGCATGGCTCACACAGACTGGGGGGGGAAAGCCCCACCCCTTCCCCTTGTAAAAAATGTATAGACTCAGTGCACATTTTGAAATGTTTTGTATATTATATGTTGAGATTTTTCAGATCTTTTAGCCCAGTCATATGTTCTCACGTCTCCTACTTTTTGTTTCTCGTATAAAACTTTTTGATTTGAACCAAAACAGTGAAGATGACAACACACACCAATTGGATGATAATTGTGGGGGGGGGGGCGGGGGGGGGGGAGAAGTCCACGCCATCCATCATGCAAAATTCTTTCAGATGAGGTGGGAAGGCCGTGTACATAGTTATGTAAAAAGAGATTGCTTCATGAGCTAATGGTTCATATATGCAAAAGGGTAAGATGAAAGCTTTACTTTGTACAAATGTAAATAGATAAAGATTAAGTAACATTAATACATTAATACTTCTTAAAATGTGCTATTTGCAAACTTACTTACTTAATATCAGTGAACACAGTCGGCTAAGGCTGTGTTCCCATATATTGTTATAGACAGCTAAACCCTTCAACTATGCAATGAATGTTCGGGCTTTTCACAAAAGCCCGCCTAACTCAAAGGAGCCTTTTCAAATCCATTTACAACATACTTAAGGTCATATTTTCCCTGAACAAGCGCTTACGTGATATGACTCTGTTTTCCTTGCTTGTTTTTTTTCAAACGGAGAAACATCCTGTTTTGGAAATTGGACCCCAGGCTGGAACTTAGCATCTGAAGTTGCCGCTTGTGGGCTCTGGGGGAAAGTGTAGCCCCGGAGAGGTAACTGAGGACATGAGCAACCGGTGCCAGGGAGGGTGGGATTTGCCAGATGCCAAAATCAGGGGACGGGTGGTGGTGTCTGTCAGACACACACAGGTCGCCAGTGACTTCACACACACCTCATGTGAGAACCATGCCTTTTTTAGTGTGTCCTATTTCATACCTGTACACACTTCCTCGTTTTGTAATGAGATTTACTTACACCCAAACAGATCCTGAAAGAAAGCTTCAAGTTTTCTCAGATGATGGATATGTTTTCACTGTATTCAATAACTGACGGATGTAAGGTGCACGTTTCCTGATGTGACGCACTGTATTCCAGCTGGTGATCAAGTCTGGGAACAGCCATAACAGGTCAACCTTGTGGAGCCATCGCGAGTTAGAGGGTGAAAGATGGCAGAAAAAAAAGTCTTGTGTGTGAGTGTGTTTTTTGAGTTTGCATCAATCTTAATGTCTCTTCATAATACTTTTATAATACATTAAGCCTCTTGTCTACATATTTGGAGAGAATATGACTTTACTAGCAGAGAAATACAATATATCTTGTCTACTGGACTGTAAAATATATGTATGAAATAAAATTAGTTCCATTTGGTCTTCTAGTATATTAAAGTGCTATCTGACGTTGTTATCCTGTTTTTGCAAAAAAAAAAAAAAAAAGTTAACTACAGACCATTGTTTCTAATAAGCAGAGAGATCTATTTTAGTAGTAAACTGAAGGTTTAGTTGTGAGCTTCAGATTTTGTGAACTCCAGATGTTGTGCGGTGTTTTTTTTTTTTTTTAAGACAACAACTAAAAAAAATCCAAGGAATATGTACACTGGAACTGTAGTGGTAGCTTTCAGTATTGTAAAGAGATTGTTCTATACGGACCTTTTTGCTGTTTATCCTGTATGTAATAAAGTCCTTTCTAGATCCTATGTGAAAAGAAAAGTGAAGCAACTGAATCTTCAGCATGTTCTCATCGGCGGAGCCTTCTTGTGTAATGTAAACTGTGCCATGTTATTAAAAAATGTGAACTAAGCTTCCAGCTGCTTGTTTGTGTGAGGTGACCATCATTACCTTAGGGAAGAAGCCATACCTGTACAAGACCGGGCTCTTGAAAAGAAACACCTCGAACCCAGCCCATGTGAGAACAGAAGGCTCACCTGCAGTGGCTGACCACCCTACCCAACTCGGTTAGTGTCTCACCAATTTGTTACTATAAACATTTGCACCCCACACAGTCCCTTGTGGTTTGTTTTTTGAGGAGGGGGGATTCTGTTAGTTTTTTGTATGTCCAAGATACTGTAAAAGGTACTTCTGGATTTTGTAGATGTGTGTACAGTGTGGGCCACGTTAGCCAGTTCTGTTTGTGCCTGGCTACTTCAAAAATCAGCGAAAGTGTTTGCTTTTCCAGCAGTGATGAGAAATCTGACCTAGGACCTGTGACAACAGTTTTTGCTTGCTCGTTCTATTGCATTTCAATCTGTGGACTCGGTCAGTCATATGTAAGACCTTCCAGATTTTTTTTTTCCTGTCTTAGCTTTTTCTCTCTTTTAATTACGTGGTGTAGTCCTCATCAGTTTGCAGTCTCCCTGTCCTCTAAAATCTGTTTTGTTTTTTTCCATGATGTTAAAAAAAAACGTTAAATTTTCTTATACCGACCTGATGAAATTGCTATTTGGATGAGATTGTTTGCATGGGTGTTTGTATGTTACTAGGGAAAAAGTAAAAGCAGTTCAAGTTAGCAAGATCTGGGTAGCTGCTGAATGGGAATCAGAATAGAAATGTTCAGAAATTGGCGGGGGGCAGATCTGTGGTTGGCGAGTGCTGTGGACTCCCGTGGTTTCACAGGGGCATCTGAGAAGTGCATCCAAGGCACTGGAAAAGTCAGTCCAGGGCGAGAAAAGGGCACTGAGAAGTCGGTCCAGTTGCAGACATCCGCTAATCTGGGCAGAGCAGTGACTTCTTGAATAAAAGCCCATTTCACACAGCCCTGTTTTCCTATGTTAATAACTGACTCCAAACTGGAAAAAATAAGGAAGAAAAACCCAGTGGATTGGAAAACACGATAAACACTGTGTTTTTCCAAATCAGGCACTTCTCAGGGCCCTGCAGACAGTAGCAGTGGCGCCTTGCTTTGCTATTTTTCACTGCTCCAATTGTACACCTATTTTGACGTCGCCATCTGCAATGTCAGAACGTAGGAGAGTCAAGCTCTCAAATCAGCCACGGTATCTAATCCCCAGGGCTTCATTCATCTCACCCTTTGCATATTTTCCCCCTAATTACGCTCAGCTCCTCGGCACTGATGGGTACCAGCACCAATTTGATTTCCTGCTAACCTATAGATGCTCTAATTATCTCCCCCATCTTTGACTGACAATGATCTTGTTACCTTCTAATGGTACATGACAGGTAAAATAGCGAATATAATGATGCAATAATTATCCACTTTGGACGGATATTTGCCACGGCATTTGCTGTTTATCCATTTTTCTGCCTCAATCAAGGTAGATGAGGGGAAATAAGACACAATTGTTGACATTCTTTACACATGTAGCATAAAAGAAGTTGAAGACAGAATTTTGCAGTGCAGGTAGCCGTGCACTTGTGGGGTGCCCAAGGCCTTGTGTGTGTGTTTTCATGCTGGAAAACAAATTAGGCCTCAGTGGCATCAATTGGTTGAAGGAAAGAATAACAAATGTAACCTGGGCTTTTTCATATGTTATTTTTAAAATTCTGCCATCCTTTTTTTCTGTGCATTTTTTTTTTTTTTTTTTTTTTTGAGACTGAGTCTCTGTTCTGTTCCCTAGGCTGGAGTGCAGTGGCATAATCACAGCTCACTGCAGCCTCCACCTCCCGGATTCAAGTGATTCTCCTGCCTCAGTCTCCCGCATAGCTGGGACTACATACAGGCGCCCACCACGCCCAGCTAATTTTGGTATTTTTAGTAGAGACGGGGTTTCACCATGTTGGCCAGGCTGGTCTCAAACTCCTAGCCTCAAGTGATCTTCCCGCCTCGGCCTCCCAAAGTGCTGGGATTACAGGTATGAGCCACCACGCCCGGCCTGAAAAATTCTTAAACATGCAAAGTTTTCTTGCAATAAAATAGGGTTATTTTCCAGATAGGAAATCATTTTATCTAAGGCTGTCAATTCCACAATATGAAATTGCTAGTCTTTGCCACTGTCACAAGTACTAAGCTAAGGTTTTTGTATCTCACGCTCAAAATGCTACAAGTTCCTAATGATGAGCTTGGTGGGAAGGAGTCCTTGGGCCACAGTCATGGGGGCTGAATCCCCCCCGTGTGCCTTCACAGTCAGTGACCCCGTGCACAAAGAGCCTCTTTGGAACTCAGTTTCTAAATGTGCAAAGTGACAATCTGAACAAAATGAAGCCTAAAAACACGAAGGTCGTAAGCCTAAAATTCATCAGCATGGCGTGGGTGGAATTTTGCTGTGTGCCGTCCCAAGGTTTATAGAAATTGCGGACTGGGTAGAGAATGGCCCACAGCCCACACAAAAAGGAAAATAACTTTTTCTAAAACTTTAGTGGCAGCCAGGCAGGGTGGCTCACACCTGTAATCCCAGCACTTTGGGAGGCCGAGGTGGGTGGATCACTTGAGGTCAGGAGTTCGAGACCAGCCTTGGCCAACATGGTGAAACCCTGTCTCTACTAAAAATACAAAAATTAGCTGGGTATGGTGGCAGGCGCCTGTAATCCCAGCTAATCGGGAGGCTGAGGCAGGAGAATTGCTTGAACCTGAGGAGAGGCGCCTGCAGTGAGCCAAGATTGCGCCACTGTACTCCAGCCTGGGCGACAGAGTGAGACCATGTCTCAAAAACAAGCAAGGCCAGGCACGGTGGCTCACACCTGTAATCCCAGCACTTTGGGAGGGCAAGGCGGGCAAATCACGAGGTCAGGAGGTTCAAGACCAGCCTGGCCAACATGGTGAGACCCCCATCTCTACTAAAAATACAAAAAATTAGCTGGGCGTAGTGGCGGGTGCCTGTAATCCCAACTACTCAGGAGGCTGAGGCAGGAGAATCGCTTGAACCTGGGAGGCGGAGGTTGCAGTGAGCTGAGATCACGCCACTGCACTCCAGCCCAGTGACAGGGTGAGACTCTGTCTAAAACAAACAACAACAACAAAAAACTTCAGTGGCTAAAGATTCTTGCTAAAGATTTGCTGAAATGTTTGGCAAGTCCAAAAGGAATGAGTGGGTGATTACAGGGCTTCTAACTCACAGGTGTTTCTCACCTGGTAAGGGGAGGAGCTGATTAAAACAGCATCTAGTTGAGGCACCCAGGGTATTGTCACAGAATCGCCACCTGCTGTTCTACCCAAAATGTGCCCTGATGCTGACGGACACAAGATGGAGCTTAGCCTCTGGGCCCGTGTTCGGAGAACTCTGTGGCCTGGAAGAACAGAGACCGGACCAGAAGCCTTCAAATCCTAGGCTTGTGTGCTGTGCAGTTATTGGGCAAATAGGCCTTAGTTTCCTCATCTGTAACTTGAATTTGTTGGGTGATGTTGAAAGGCCTCTTCAAGATCTGTTTGGATTTTGGATTTTGCGTCTCTATTCGGCCTCAGATTTTTTTTTTTTTTTTTTTTTTTTTTTTTAGGAGACTGGGTCTCACTCTGTCACCCAGGCTGGAATGCAGTGGGGCATTCATAGCTCACTGCAGCCTCCAACTTCTGGACTCAAGGGGTCCCTCCTCCTCAGCCTTCTGACTGACTGGAACCACAGGTGCACACCCCCACACCTGGCTCATTCTTTTATTTTTTGTAGAGACCGGGTCTCGCTATGCTGACCAGGCTGGTCTTGAACTCCGGGCCTCAAGTGATCCTCCCTCCTCAGCTTCCCAAAGTGCTGGGATTTCAGGTGTAAGCCGCCGCACATGGCCTTTGTTTTTGTTTTTGTTTTTTGAGACAAAGTCTCGCCTTGTTGTCCAGGCTGGAGTGCAGTGGCACGATCTCCATTCACTGCAACCTCCGCCTCCCGGGTTCAAGCAAATCTCCTGCTTCAGCCACCCAAGTAGCTGGGATTACAGGCATGTGCCACCATGCCCAGCTAATGTTTTTGTATTTTTACTAGAGACAGGGTTTCACCATGTTGGCCAGGCTGGTCTCAAACTCCTGACCTTGTGATCTGCCCGCCTCGGCCTCCCAGAGTGCTGGGATTACAGTTGTAAGCCACCGCGCCTTGCCCTACACCTGGCCCCTTTTTAAACATGATTTACCTTCTCACACCCTGCACTCCAGGAAGGCCAAGTGAGTTGCTATTCCACATGCTTCCTGGCAGCGTCTTATCACCATCTGTCTGCAGAGTATCTTTTACCTCTTTCCAAAGGCCCTGGTGTCAGAATCTGAGCCACACTAAAGGTCAGCACAAAGCCATCTCCGTAAATCCTTCCCTCTTTGGGGCTGTCTTAGGGCCTGGCTTGGGCTTCTCCCCGACCTTCCACTCAGCACTTCCTGTTCTGCGGTTCTGCGCCTCTCTATCTGGATCCTCAGCTCCTGGAGGCAGGGGCCTCTGTTTGATGCTCCAGAGGCCACCCCTGGGCTGGTTAACTGAACAGAACAGGCTGCACAGAGCCCTGTTTTTAATCAACTGCAACGCGCACACATGATCATCTAGACACACACACCGGAAACAAGCTTAATGAAACCATACCCTTCTTATGTGCAGTGATCTCTTGATTTTTTAATTCCACTCTTTTCTAATTCTTTTTGGGTTTTCGTGGTTTTTGTATTTTTGAGACACAGTTTCACTCTGTCGCCCAGACTGTCGTGCAGCGGTGCAATCTTGGCTCACAATAACCTCCACCTCCCGGGTTCAAGCGATTCTCCTGCCTCAGCCTCAGCTGGGATTACAGGCCTGCGCCACCACGCCCAGCTAATTTTTGTATTTTTAGTAGAGATGGGGTTTTACCATGTTGGCCAGGCTGGTCTCGAACTCCTGACCTCAGGTGATCCACCCACCTCAGCCTCCCAAAGTGCTGGGATTACAGGCATAAGCCACCATGCCCAGCCTCTAATTCATTTTTTTAAATGCTGGTTGCAACCCACTATCTCATCTCACAGCCCCTGTGAATCATGAGTGTCAATGCCTAGTTTGAAAAACAGTATCATGGAAAAAATCCTCCAGGCCTTAAAGGAGGGTGAGGCTCAAGGATGAGGGTCAACACTATTTTCTGCTGTCAACCTAAAGCCCCTACTCTGTTCTTGCTGGCTATCCCAGCAGCCTCTGACCTGGTCTCTCCCCTGCACCACCCTCTACACTTCTGCCCGTTCTCATCATATCTCTTCCAGGTCCCCAAACCATCCTCTACTTCAAGAGGTCGCCCCAGTGGAGCCCAGACTTCTCACCTGGCCTCCTGGGCTGAACACCTCTAGTGCCCAGAGACCTGTTGGCTTCATCTCCCACACGCCATTCCCGGTCGACTGTCCTCCACCTCTTCCCCAACTGGCAAACTCATTCATGCTTTGAGATTCACCTCAAAGGCATCTACCTTGGGATCACTTGAGCCTTAGAGGTCAAGGCTGCAGTGAGCCATGATCTCAACACTGTACTCCAGCCTGGATGACAAAGTGGGACCTTGTCTCAGGAAAAAACAAACATAAAAGGCCTTCACTTCCATGATGCCTCTCCTAATTGCCCCTTGTCCCCCATCGTAGTTAATTGTTTAGACCAGTGGTTTTTTTTTTTTCTTGAGACAGGGTTTCACCCCCGTTGCCCAGGCTGGAGTGCAATGATGTGATCTTGGCTCACAACAATCTCCGTCTCACAGGCTTAAGTGATCCTCCCACCTTAGCCTCCCAAGTAACAAGGACTACAGGTGTGCACCACTGCACTGGCTAATTTTTGTGTATTTTTGGTAGAGACAGAGTTTTGCCACATTGTCCAGGCTGGTTTCGAACTCCAGAGCTCAAGTAATCTGCCCGCCTTGGCCTCCCAAAGTGCCGGGATTACAGGCATGAGCCACCACACCTGGCCAGACCACTGGTTCTTAAAGTGTGGTCCCCAAACCACCAGCAGCAGCAGCACTGGGAAACATTAGAAGTGCAAACCCTCAACACCCACCCCCCACCCCCACCCAACCTCCTACATTCAAAACTCTGATAGTGGGGCTCAATGATCTATGGTTTAACAAGCTTTCTGGTAATTCTGGTACACGATCAACTTTGAGACCCACTAACTTAGACCACAGAAGGTCAAGAGAAAGTTCTGGCAAAAAGCTGCACCAAGAAGTGCCAGGTAACAGCAAATGATCATGGAAGAAAAGCGGTATTCTCTTAAGGACCTTCCAGCCTGACCCTTGATCCTGCTGGATTATGAAGAGGTTGTAACCTTGTTTGAGCCAGAATGATGCTTTCAGCTTCCGGGTCTATCCCAGCTCCTTTCTAGTGTATGTTCACTAATTCCTGCATCACTAGCAGGATGAGATGGATGGAGACGTTGGCCTCTCCCCAGCAACAATGATAGTAGCCAGTGTTAACTGAGTGCTCTTGGCATGTCAGGCACTGTTTTGCGTGCTTCTAACTGGATTATCTCCCTTAATGGTCTCAACAACCTTGCAAGGTAGGTATGGGTGCAACTTCAATTGGACAAATAAGAAAAATGAGGCACAAAGAGGTGAAGTCATTTGCCCATGTTCAAGTGCATAACCTAAATACACGCCCAGGCAGTTCCCCTTTAGAGCCTGCACCATAACCATGGCCCTGTGCTACCACAGAGAAAAGGCTTGCTGAGTTAATTCACCATATAAACAGCCATTGTTTACCCACCAAACACACACTTGTAATTGGCACCCAGGCTGGAGTGCACTGGGATATCATAGCTCAATGCAGCCTCGAACAGGGAGACTGAAAACTAAATTTGGAAAAGACTTTGAAGGCCAGGGAATAAGAGTCTTCCTTGCAAGGACTTCAAACTTTGTCCTGTGAGCAATTGGGAACTTCTCAAATTTCTGCAAGTAAAGTTTTAGGGAGATAAATTTGGTGGCAGTGAGGATAGAGTCCACTGACAAATGAAACCAACCACTGATGCTGCCACACCCCATAGTCCCAGGTAGCCCGCAGGCCCATGTGAATTCCTCCTGCTTTTTGTTTAGTGTCATTTCCAACCTCAGCCCCACTCAGACGTCCTGCGGCTTGACCCTAGCCAGTGTCTATATGCCGTGGCCTGCATTCACCTCTCCAGACAGTTAGAGGGGGTTCCCATCTAGTCTTCATGATACTCCATGCATTGTGACCCCATCTTCATGTAATTGCCTGACCGGTTTCTTGCCTGCTGCCCAGAAAAGCCAAACACCGAGAACAGCAGGAGTTGCAGCAATGAAAGAGTTTAATAATCACTGGGCCAGGCAAGCAGAAGGATGGGAGAGGTTTCTTAAATCCACCTCCCTGAGAATTTGGAGACTAGAGTTTTTCAAGGATAATTTGGCTGGTGGGTAGGCTAGAGAATGGGGAATGCTGATTGGTTGGGTCGGAGATGAAATCACAGGGGATGGAAGCTGTCTTCTTGCACTGAATCAGTTTCTGGCTAGTGGTCACAGATCTGGTTGAGCCAGTTTCTTGGTATGGCTCATTGGTCCAGGTGGTGCCAGTTAGTCTATCAGAATACAAGGTCTGAAATATGCCTTGAACACCAGTCTTAGGTTTTACAATAGTAATGTTATCTATAGGAACAACTGGGAAGGTTACAAATCTTGTGACCACTGGCTACCTGAGCCATAATGCTAATCTTGTGGCAAATCTGTTAGTTTTAGACAAAGGTGGTTTTGGTCCCCAAGCAAGGAGGGGTTCGTTTTAGGAAGATTCTGTCATCATCTTTGTTTTAACAGTAATGCAAACTAAAACTAAATTTAAACTAAATTCCTCCCATAGTTAATTTGGCCTACACCCAGGAATGAGCAAAGATAGTTTGCTTGTGAAGTTAGAGGCAAGATGGAGTTAGGTATGTCAGACTTGTTATCATAACTTTTGCAATGGTGGTTTCATTTAGGCTCCCAGCATCAAGAGATGCTCATATATTTGTCCCTCTCCTCACCTCCTTCCTCCACCCACAAGGATCAGGAGACAGCATCAAACTCTGCACCCCATGACACTGCCCCATGTCAGGGTCTCACCAGCACCCCATTGCCTTGGGACCTCAGGGCTAATTTCCTCAAGCCTTATCCCCAGTCTCAAGTCCTAATGATTCCATCTCCCACCCTCCTCATATCCTGAGCCCTCATATCCATCTCTCTTCTCTGGACCATCCTTTCACCGTCCTACAGTCCTGGGAGGACACAGGCTCCTCTGCAGCTCTCTAGAATGGGGGCATCTTCTCTCCATCATCCTCCTCACTAGGGCTGAGGTGGGCAGGGGTCATCCTGCTCTGGCTGCTGCTGTCAGAGCATCCTCCCAGCTCCTGTCACCCTGGGAGCAATCAGCTGCTGACCACTCCCTGCTCAGTCCTCCAAGAAGTTTCCCCAGATCACTGACAGCACTTCTATCACCATTTTCATTTCACAATTTTCATATCCTCAGGGAGCCTCTGCTCTCTCTTGTTGTCACTCCCTGGGCTCTGGCTCAATCAGTAACTGCAGCTCCTCCCTGATCTCATCTCCAATACTGCACTCTGACCCTGCCCCTTGCTGCCTCCTCCCCTGCAACCTCCCAACTCAACAATCCTTTGGAGTTACCATGGCCCTATCTCTGGCTTCCCTCTTTGTTCACTTCCTTCCTTCCTCAATTGAAGAATTATTATAATCACTTCCTTGCTTATATCCTCAATGCTATCATTCCTCTCTTGCTCTGTTGAGCCACATACTGCAGTAGCTACATCTGAACCTCGGTGAATTAAATGCATTTCTTCCCTCCCCATGATTAGGTGAGAGAAAAGCACAAAATTGTGCTGTGATCATGAGCTTTTTTAAAAAAAAGCAATAGTTTTTGGGATACAGGTGGTTTGTGGTTACATGGATAAGTTATTTAGTGGCGACTTCTGAGATTTTAGTGCACTTGTCACTGGAGCAGTGTATGCTGTACCCAATATGTAGTCATTTTTCCCTCAACCCCCTGCCAATCTTCCCCACTGAGTCCCCAAAGTCCATTATATGTGATCATGACTTTAAGTGGGGCCTTAATGCTTCCTGGAAATCACATTTGTTTTCTACTCTCATGGGTGGCTGTCATGCCTGAGGGTTGGCTTGTCCGACTGATTTCCTTCAGGCTGGCCTGTGAAACTCTGAAAACCAGCTATAATACAAAGCTTAAAGCCATCAATCTTGGAAAACTGGAAGGCTCAGATAACCAGCACTCATCCCACCCAGGGAAGAACTAAGCCCTCCCCCTGGCAAACCATGAACACTTAGCTGGCAGGACAGCACCAGAGCAAAGGTGCCCAGACATTGCATTGCTCTTCTGTCCTGGCCCAGTTGATACCACAGAAGGAGCCAGAGCTTTCCTACTTATGCAAGTTAAAGACCCTATGGACCAAAGATTAAAGTGTCTATCCAGGAGTCTAGACTTGGGCAAGAGGGACCTTTTGCCTGGACACACACACATTTAGTAAAGAGCACATGGCCACCTCTGTCACTTGGGACTCACTGTGTAGAGTATTGCTGTTTAATAGCTGCCAGTCCCCTAAACATTCTGTCTTCTGGCTGCCACCACCTAGAACCCAGGGACCTGCTTCATGTCTTGCCTCGTGTCCTCAAGATAGGAGGCAGCTGCTTCCAGGATCCCAAATCAACATATCCAGGATCAAAATAAACAAAATCAACATTCGATCCTGGATCAAAAATCAGTAGTAGTAGTTTTTATACACAAACAGTGAACTGTTCAAAAAATAAATAAAACAATCTCAGATACTCGGGAGGCTGAGGCAGGAGAATTGCTTGAACCCAGGAGGCAGAGGTTGCAGTGAGCTGAGATCACACCACTGCACTCCAGCCTGGGGGACAGAGTGAGACTCCATCTCATTTTTTTAAAAATCTCATTTATGTTAGCATTGAAAAATATTTAATACTTAGAAATAAATTTAACCAAGAAGGTAAAAGACCTGTACACTGAAAACTGTAAAATACAGATAAATTGAAGAAGACACAAATAAATGGAAAGATATCCTATGTTCATGGATTGGATAATTAATATTCTTAAAATGACCATACTACCCAAAGCAATCTACAGATTCAATGCAATCCCTATCAAAATTCCAATGACATTTTTCACAGGAAGAGAAAAATATTGTATGAAACTGCAAAAGACCCCAAATAGCCAAAGCAATGTTGAACAAACAGAACAAAGCTCAAGGCATCATGCTACCTGATTCCAGAACATACTACAATGCTACAGTAACCAAAACAGCATGGTACTGCCAGGCACCATGGCACCACCTGTAGTCCCATTTACTTGGGAAGCTGAGGAGGGACAATGGATTGAGCCCAGGAGTTCAAGACTGCTGCAGTGCACTATAATTGCCAGAACCCATCTCTCAAAAACAAACAAACAAACACAATATAACCCCTGCAAGGACAGCATGGTGTGGCATGAAAACAGACACATAGACCAGTGGGACAGAATACAGAGCCCAGAAATAAATCCACACATTTACAGTCAATTGATCTTCGACAAAGATGACAAGAGTACACAATGGAGAAACGACAGTCTCTTCAATAAATGGTACTGGGAAAACTAGATCTCCACATACACAAGAGTGAAAGTATTCCGTTGTCTTACACCATACACAAAAAACTCTAAATGGATTAAAGACTTAAATATAAGACCTGAAACTGTAAAACTCTTAGAAGAAAAAAATGGGGGAGAACTTCCTTGACATTGATCTGGGCAATGATATTTTTGGATATGACCCCAAAAGCACAGGCAACAGAAGCAAAAAAATAAGACAATGGGGATTGCATTAAGCTAGAAAGCTTCTACACAGCAAAAGAACAATCAACAGAGTGAAGAGACAATCTACAGAATGGAAGAAAATATTTGCAAACCATACGTCTGATAAGGGGTTAACATTCAAAATACAACTTAATAACAAAAATACAACCTGATTTTAAGATGGGCAAAAGGGGGGCTTGCAGGGAGGTGGGGATAGTTAATGGGTACAAAAAATAGAATGAATAAAACCTGCAGGGTGACTATAGTCATTAATAATTTAATTGTACATTTAAAAATAAATAAAAGTGTAATTGGATTGTTTGTAACACAAAGGATAAATGCTCGAGGGGATGGATGCCCCATTCTCCATGATGTGATTATGAGCATTGCGTGCCCGTATCAAAGCATCTCATGTACCCCATAAATATATACACCTACTATGTATCTGCAATAAAAAATAAATAAATAATGGGCAAAGGACCTGAAAAGACATTTCTCAAAAGAAGGCATACAAGACCAGACACGGTGGCTCACGCTTGTAATCCCAGCACTTTGGGAGGCCGAGGCAGGCAGATCACCTGAGGTTGGGAATTTGAGACCAGCCTGACCAACATGGAGAAATCCTGTCTCTACTAAAAATACAAAATTAGCTGGGCGTGGTGGTGCATGCCTGTAGTCCCAGCTACTCAGGAAGCTAAGACAGGAGTATTGCTTGAACCCCAGAGGCGGAGGTTGTGGTGAGCTGAGATCACACCATTGCACTCCAGCCTGGGCAACTTGAGTGAAACTGTCTCCAAAAAAAGAAAAAAAAAAAAAAAAGGTGGGGAGGCCAACAGGTATTATTTTTTAATGCTCAACAGCACTAATCATAAGGTAAATGCAAATTAAAACCTCAATGAGATATCACCCCACACCTATTAGAATGGGTATTATCAAAAAGACAAAAATACCAAGTGCTGGCAAGGCTGTGAGGAAGAGGGAACCCTTGCACGCTGTTGGTAGGAATGTAAATTGGTACAACTGTTATGGAAAACAGTTTGGAGGTTCCTCCAAAAACTGAAAATAGAACCACTATATCATCCAACCATCCCATTTCTAAGTATACATCTGAAGACATTGACGTCAGTAAGTCAAAGAGACATCCGCACTTCCATGCTGGTTGCAGCACTATTCATGATAGCCAAGATAGGGAGTCAGCCTGGGTGTCCATCCACAGATGAATGGATAAAGAGAAAGTGGTACAGGCACCCAGTGGAGTATAATTCAGCCTCAACAAATAAAGAAATCCTGTCACTTGCAACAACACAGATGAACCTGGAGGACATTATGCTAATGAAATAAGCCAAGCACAGAAAGACAAATACTACATGATCTCACTTATATATGGAATCTAAACAAAGTTGAACTCATAGAAGCAGAGAATGGTGGTTGCCAGGGATTTGTGGGGCCAAGGGTGTGTGGGAAATGGAGAGCTGTTGGTCAAAGGGTAATAAAATTGAAGAAGGCGGGAAAAAAACGGCAGCTGCTTCCAAATGCCATAAGGTTGTTTATGTCAACACTGGAGACAGAGTCAGCTTCAGAGAGAGGTGGCAACACTTCGCATAGGAAAACGCTGTTTAATTCATGCATCAAACCCTTCTTCTCAAGATAGTGTTACTATGAAAAGTAACGGCAGAAACCACAATTACTTTTGCACCAACCTAATATGCTAGATTTTTGCATAATATAGTGCTGTTTCTCAGGGTAGAGCTTCCAGCTTCTCACTCTTTGTGCTATTCCAGTATGTGGTTCTTGATATCGGCATGAATGAGCACTGTATTCACACATCTGCACGTAGCAACTGAGGAAATTTCCTAATGATGAACAACTGGTATGACTCTTACATTTCCATCTACGCAGGACCAGAGGTAATACGAAAAAAGCATGATACTGATTCTTTTTTTTTTTCTTTTTTTGAGACAGAGTCTCGCTGTGTCGCCCAGGCTGGAGTGCAGTGGCGCAATCTCGACTCGCTGCAACTTCCACTTCCCGGGTTCAAGCGATTCTCCTGCCTCACTCTCCCAAGTAGCTGGGACTACAGGCATGTGCCATCATGCCTGGCTAATTTTTGTATTTTTAGTAGAGACGGGGTTTCACCATGTTGGCCAGGCTGTTCTCAAACTCCTGACCTCAAGTGATCCGCCTGCCTCAGGCTCCCAAAGTGCTGGAATTACAGGCGTAAGCCACTGCACTCAGCTGATACTGATTCTTTACACTGAAAACAAACACTAGAATTCTAGAATTGCTCATAGGTATATTTTTATAAATTATTTGCTAAAATTTAAAATATTTTCAAATCTCAAGATAGTATTACTGAATCAAATGGCATTAAATAATTTTAATATAAAAACTGTTCTCCAATAGTTATAATTTATAGTTTGACTTTAATTTGGAGATACTTTTGAATATCTAAAAGTCACTGAAAGTAGGCAAAATAATTTTAATTTTTAAATATTTACTTTCTCAATGGAAACTTATTCAAATGTTGGGCAACTTGAATAAAATATGTTTTTTAAATTTTTTTTTTTTTTTTTTTTTTTTTGAGACAGGGTCTCACTCTGTCACCCGGGCTGGAGTGCAGTGGCACGATCATAGCTCACTGCAGCCTCCAACTCCTGGGCTGAAGTGATCCTCCTACCTCAGCCTCACAAGTAATGGGGACTACAGGCACATGCCACCACAATGGGCTAATTTTTAAATTTTTAGGAGGGATGGGGTCTCACTGTGTTGCCCAGGCTGGTTTCGAACTCCTGGGCTCAAATGATCCTCCCGCTGCAGCTTTTCCAACGTGCTGGGATTACAAGCATGGGCCACCACTCCTGGCCCTTCACTGAGCTTTTTGATGATAATGGTTTCCATTTCCCCAGCTCATTCCTTATTGCCTTGGAGAATCCTGGATCCCTGGGCTTCTTGTAGAACATCCTTATTTGATGGATCTTCTGGCTGTACATCCACCTGAGCTCCCCATTTCCCTGCATTTTTAAATCCGTTTCTCCACCTATGGCAGCAACTCAAGATCATGGAGGGCATTGTACTTTTCCTCCCTATTAGGGGCAGGATGTCCTTGACTGAGTCTTCCTGTAGGCTCACCTGACAAGAGGGGCTATCGGGGCAGGTCCTGGGTGCATAGGCAATGTTGTTTTGTAGGGGACAACATTATCCCCAAACAAGGAGGGTGTGACTGTTCTTAATAAGGAGAGGTGGGCACGTCTGTAGGCTCTGAAGTTTCAGCAGGCCGGGCGCGGTGGCTCATGCCTGTAATCCCAGCACTTTGGGAGGCTGAGGCAAGTGGATCACGAGGTCAAGAGATGGAGACCATCCTGACCAACATGGTGAGACCCTGCCTCTACTAAAAATATAAAAATTAGCTGGGCGTGGTGGCGTGTGCCTGTATTCCCAGTTACTCGGGAGGCTGAGGCAGGAGAATCACTTGAACCCGGGAGGCAGAGGTTGCAGTGAGCCGAGATCGTGCCACTGCACTCCAGCCTGGGCGACAGAGCAAGACTCTGTCTCAATAAATAAATAAATAAATAAATAAGAGGTGGGCACTTCTTTTTTTTTTTTTTTTTTTTTGAGACGGAGTCTTGCTCTGTCGCCCAGGCTGGAGTGCAGTGGCACCATCTCGGCTCACTGCAAGCTCCGCCTCCCGGGTACACGCCATTCTCCTGCCTCAGCCTCCCGAGTAGCTGGGATTACAGGCGCCCACCACCATGCCCGGCTAATTTTTTTTTTTGTATTTTTAGTAGAGACGGGGGTTTCACCGTGTTAGCCAGGATGGTCTCGATCTCCTGACCTTGTGATCCACCCGCCTTGGCCTCCCAAAGTGCTGGGATTACAGGCGTGAGCCACCGCGCCCGGCGAGGTGGGTACTTCTGTTGGCTAAGAAGGTTCAGCAGAATCTGATAGTTCTAAATATTTGGGGGAATCTTATGTATCAGGGTCCCACATACCCTGACCTAGATACCTTGGACCTGAAGTATTTAAGCCCCTCAGGAGCTCAGCCATGGTAATGTCAAGTCTTGAGCCTGGTCTTCAGCTTTTGGAGCCCTCTTGCCACAGCATGTGAGAACCTTTGTAAATTCCCTTGGGGGCCCTGGGGATTTCACACACGGCTTTTAATTGTCGGTTCATCACCCACAGCTTCTTGATATATTTTCCTAGGATATCAATGACACTTAGCAATAATTACCTAATTATTTGTTACTGTTTTTTCTCTCTTCTCTTTCGTTTCACAGATAATAACTATAAATTCTGGGCAAAATTAAAAGAAAGCAAACAAGAGGAAGAAGAGCGCTGGGTGTGGTGGCTCACACCTGTAATCCTGGCACTTTGGGAGGCTGAGGCAGAAGGATTGCTTAGGACTACAAGTTGGAGACGAGCCTGGGGAATGTAGCAAGACCTCATCTCTGCAAAAAAATTTTTAAAAAAATAGTCAGGTGTTGTGGTGCCTGCCTGTAGTCCTAGCTACTCAGGAGGCTGAGGTGGGAAGATTGCTCCCTCCCACGAGTCCATGGTGACGGTCAGCTGTGATAGTGCCACTGAACTCCAGCCTGGGCAACACAGAGAGACCTGACTCGGGAAGGGAGGAAGAGAGGGAGGGAGGAAGGAAGGGAGGAAGGGAAGGAGCCTTAAAACCTAGACACTGGAGAAGGAAGAAGGCAAATTCTAGAGAACGTTCAAAACTTGGAATGAGGGTTAAGGGGTTTTCCTGGTGTATGGCTTTTAGTCATAAGGAAGCTTTAGTTGTTAACAAAAAATCTAAAAGAAAACCACAGTTTTGGCCGGGCGCGGTGGCTCACGCCTGTAGTCCCAGCACTTTGGGAGGCAGAGGCGGGAGGATCACGAGGTCAGGAGATCGAGACCATCCTGGTTAACACAGTGAAACCCCGTCTCTACTAAAAATACAAAAAATTAGCCGGGCGTGGTGGTGGGCGCCTGTAGTCCCAGCTACCTGGGGGGCTAAGGCAGGAGAATGGCGTGAACCCGGGACGCGGAGCTTGCAGTGCGCCAAGATTGCGCCACTGCACTCCAGCCTGGGCGACAGAGCAAGACTCCGTCTCAGAAAAAAAAAAAAAAAAAAAAAAAAGAAAACCACAGTTTTTCTGTTCTTGAGAGCTGAGGACAGGGCTTGTATTCCTGGCTAAGAGAGAATCAAAGGGAAGGGACTTAGAGCACGTAGGAGAGGAGGTGGTGGCCTCAGGGAATCATTGCTTCTCGGGGAGAAAGAGGAAGTAAGATAGGGAGGGGTCCCTTAGAGACTTGGTGGCAAAGGAAAAAAATGAAACGAGAAATGAAAGGTCCACAGAAACAAAAGCAAATCACAAAAACAGAGGCCACGAAAACGCTTCCCCCTACAAAAATAACAGCACTGTTATTTTGTAAAAGTGAACTTTACCAACAGAAGAGAGCATTTTTTTGAACCAAGAAACACAGTCGCCATTCCAAACCTTCACCCATTTGCACACCACTGTCATTGCATTGTTACAAATAAAACAGCAGATCCTAATGCATGCAGGTGACTAGAAGTAAACCGAAGCAAGAAATAAAACATTTCAGCCGGTGGAAAAATATTCCCCCCAAAATTGTCTAGACGGGCCAGGCCCAGTGGCTCACACCTGTAATCCCAGCACTTTGGGAGGTGGAGGAAGGCAGGCAGATCACCTGAGGTCAGGAGTTTGAGACCAGCCTGGCCAACATGGCGAAACCCGTCTCTACTAAAATTACAAAAATTAGCCGGGTGTTTCCTGTTTACCCAGGAAATTCAAATGGATTTAGGAGCTCTGTGTTAGGATGTTACTATCACCTCCATCACACAGGAAATTATGAGGGTTTTAGGGGCTCTGTGTCAGGAACCAGATCAAAGAACAAATGTTTGAACAAAAGATGCCCCTAGCACCACTATCACTCAGGAAATTACAAGGAGCTCTGTGTCAGAAACCAGAGGCAGAGATCAAATATATATATTTTATTATGCCACACGTGGTGAAGTGTCGTGTTGTCCACAGGTTATTCTCAAATGGTAAAGAAAAAAAAGTCTATATGTATACACACAAATACACAGAAAGATATGTCTCAAAATCTTAATGAGTGTCAAATCTAGGTGAAGGGTATACGGGTGAATTATATTATTCCTACAAATATATTGCAAGAAAGTTCTGTATTGAAATTCTTCTAAGAGACTACAAGCATACCATGAAAAGGATAAACAAAGCCAACTCTTTTTTCTTTGCCAACACTAATTAAATTGACAGTGCTCCCAGGTGACAGTAATTGAGAAAGAGACTGAGAGAGAACAAATTACCAATATCAGGAATGAAAAGAAGTGCTCCACCTCAGATAATAAAAGGATATTATATTTGCTTTCTGCAGATTTGAAAATGTAGATGAAATGGAAAGATTTGAGATGCAGCTTGGTAACTCCTATTAAAAAAAAAAGAAAGAAAACAGCCCGCTGGGATTTTGATTGAAATTTCATTGAATCTATAAATTTATTTAGGGAGAATTGACATCTTTACAATGTCGAGCTTATTTTTTTTTTTTTTTTAAGACAAAGTCTCACTCTGTTGCCCAGGCTGGAGTGCAGTGGCGTGATCACAGCTCACTGCAGCCTCAACTTCCTGGGCTCAGGTGATTCTCCCACCTCAGCCTCCTGAGTGGCCGAGACTACAGGTGCATGCCACAATGCCTGGCTAACATTTTGTTGTTGTTGTTGTTTTTTGTAGAGATGGGGTTTTGCCTGTTGCCCAGGCTGCTCTTGAATTCCTGGGCTCAAGCAATCCTTCCACCTCGGCTTCCCAAAGTGCTGGGATTACAGGCATGAACCACCATGCCCGGCCTATGTTGAGCTGTTTAATTCATAACCAAGGTATTCATTTATTTAGGTCTCCTGTGATATTTCTCAAAGAGATTGTAGAGTTTTCCTAGAATTCTTGCAACACAATGGTCAGATATGTTGTAAGGTCCAGAGTTGAGATTTCAGCAAGGGACTCAATAAACAGAAGGTTCCTAGAGCCAAAACACATACTTAGCCAGGAGATTCAGGAGCATGTGTCTCACCAATTAGTCTTTTGAACAACGTGGCTTTGTTTGTTTGTTTTGAGGCAGGGTCTTGCTGTGTTGCCCAGGCTGGGGAGCAGTGGTGCAGTTGTAGCTCACTGCAGCCTCAAATTCCTGGGCTCAAGTGATCCTCCCACCCCAGCCTCATGAGTAGCTGGGACCACAGGCACATACCACCATGCCCATCTTATTTTTAAAAAATTGTTTGTATGTGTCCTCTTTTATTTCGTTGAGCAGTGGTTTGTAGTTCTCCTTGAAGACATCCTTCATATCCCTTGTAAGTTGTATTCCCAAGTATTTTATTCTCTTTGTAGCAATTGTGAATGGGAGTTCACTCATGATTTGGCTGTTTGTCTGTTATTTGTGTATAGGAATGCTTGTGGTTTTTGCACACTGATTTTGTACCCTGAGACTTTGCTGAAGTTGCTTATCAGCTTAAGGAGATTTGGGGCTGAGACGATGGGGTTTTCTAAATACACAATCATGTCATCTGCAAACAGGGAGAGTTTGACTTCCTCTTTTCCTAATTGAATACGCTTTATTTCTTTCTCCGGCCTGATTGCCCTGCCAGAACTTCCAACACTATGTTGAATAGGAGTGGTGAGAGAGGGCATCCCTGTCTTGTGCCAGTTTTCAAAGAGAATGCTTCCAGTTTTTGCCCATTCAGTATGATATTGGCTGTGGGTTTGTCATAATTAGCTCTTATTATTTTGAGATATGTCCCATCAATACCTAGTTTATTGAGAGTTTTTAGCATGAAGCGCTGTTGAATTTTGTCAAATGCCTTTTCTGCATCTATTGAGATAATCATGTGGTTTTCGTCTTTGGTTCTGTTTATATGATGGATTACGTTTATTGATATGTGTATGTTGAACCAGCCTTGCATCCCAGGGATGAAGCCAACTTGATCGTGGTGGATAAGCTTTTTGATGTGCTGCTGGATTCGGTTTGCCAGTATTTTATTGAGGATTTTTGCATCGATGTTCATCAGGGATATTGGTCTAAAAATCTTTTTTTGTTGTGTCTCTGCCAGGCTTTGGTATCAGGATGATATTGGATTAAGAAAATGTGGCACATATACACCATGGAATACTATGCAGCCATAAAAAAGGATGAGTCCATGTCCTTTGTAGGGACATGGATGAAGCTAGAAACCATCATTCTGAGCAAACTATTGCAAGGACAGAAAACCAAACACCGCATGTTCTCACTCATAGGTGGGAATTGAACAATGAGAACACTTGGACACAGGGTGGGGAACATCACACACCAGGGCCTGTCATGGGGTGGGGGGAGTGGGGAGGGATAGCATTAGGAGATATACCTAATGTAAATGACAAATTAACAGGTGAAGCACACCAACATGGCACATGTATACATATGTAACAAACCTGCACATTGTGCACATGTACCCTAGAACTTAAAGTATATTAAAAAAATTGTTTGTAGAGATGAGGGTCTCACTATGTTGCCCAGGCTGGTCCTGAACACCTGGCTTCAATTGGGAATATAGGCATGAGCCACCACTCCTGGCCCAACATGGTTATTATCTGCATGTCTAAGGCAGAGTACACGTGGGACCAGATGGGACCATAAAGTGTTCCAAAGGTTAACCAATTTAGGGGTATTATAGCTGTCATCATAGAAGTAGCATGATCCATACTACATTTATAGCCTATATGTGAAAGGCAAAACCTTGAAGCCTTTAGAATACAAATAGGATAGAGTTTTCTTAACCTTGATACTATTGACATTTTGGGCCAGATAATCCTTTTATTGTGGAAGGCTCTCATGTGCATTGTAGGATGGTTTAGCAGCGTAAGTGGCCACTAGATGTCGATCTGTTACTCTAGATGTCTGTAACAACCAGTTTTGACAACCAAAAATGTCTCCAGACATTGCTAAATGTGCCCTGGGGCAAAAGTTACCCCTAGTTGAGAACTGCTGATAAACAAGAATATCTTCACGATTTCAGTGTAGGAGGAAAATATTTAAATATGTCACAGATAACCATAAAGGAAAAGGTTGATAAAGTTGATAATATTGAAATTAATCATTTCTTCCTGCAATAGATATAAAAAGAATAATAGATCGTGACCAAATAGAGCTTGTCTCTAGAATGCAAAGCTTGATCAACATTTAAAATAAATCAATGTCACTTATCAAATCAACTGACTTAAGAAGGAAAATCACATTGTCATCTCAATAGATTTAAAAAAATTTGATGAAATTCACCACCCATTCATGATAAAAATTCCCTATGGACTAGGAATAGAAGGCAACTTTCTCAATATAAGTTTTCTACAAAGAAACAAATTAAAAAACAAACATTTCACAATTAACCTCACACTTAATGGTGAAAATAGAATAGTTTTCCCTTCAGATGAGGAACAAATCAGAGATAGCCACTCTTACTACTTCTATTTAACACTGCACTGGAGGTTCTAGCCAGAACAATAAGGCAAGAAAAAAAGAAAGTCATATAGATTGAAAAAGAAGAAGTAAGTCTTTATTGACATGTCACATGATTATGTAGAATATTTCAAAACATGAATCTCCAAAATATGCTATTAAAACTAAAAGTGAGTTTAGCAAAGTGATGGGATACAAGATCAGTATACAAGAATCCGGTTATTTCTATATACTAGCAATGAACAATCAGAAATAAAATTTTTTTAAAACATCATTTGAAAAGGAACTACAAAATAGTAAGAAAACCACAAAATAGCAATAATAAGTCCTTACTTATCAATAATTACTTTAAATGTAAATGGATTAAACTCTCCAATCAAAAGACAGCATGTCTGAATGGATAAATAAAAACAAGATCCAACAATATACTGCCTATGGGAAACTCACTTTAGGCTTAAGGACACACATAGGCTGAAAATGATGGGATGCAAAAAAATATTCCAAACAAATAGTAACAAAAAGAGAGCAGGGTGGTTACACTTACATTAGACAAAATAGACCTTCAGTCAAAATCTGTTACAAGAGACAAAGAAGGGCACTATATAATGGAAAAGGGGTCAGTTCATCAAGAAGATATAACAATTGTAAATATGTATGCACCTAACATTGTAGCAACTGAAGCAAATATTTAAAGAAAATATTAACACAGCTGAAGAGAGAAACAGCAACATAATGGTAGAGAACTTTGCAACTCCACTTCCAACAACAGATCAATCATTTAGATGGAAAATCAATAAGGAAACAGTAGACTTGAATAACACTATAGACCAAATGAAACTTACAGACATAGCATTCTGCCCAACAGCAGCAGAATATACATTCTTCTCAAGTGCACACATTCTCCAGGATAGATCATATGTTTGGGACACAAAAGAAGTTGTACAGATTTAAGAAGACTGAAATCATTTCAAGTATCTTTTGTGACTACAGTGGTATAAAACTAGAAATCAATAATAAGAATAATTTTGGAAAATTTACAAGTTTGTAGAGATTAAACACCACACTCCTGAATGACCAGTGAATCAAAAAATAAATCAAAATTGAAATTAAAAAGTACCGAGATAGAAAAAAATGGAAACAACATACTAAAACTTATGAGATGCAGCAAAGGCTGTTCTAAGACAGAAGTTTAGAGCAATAAATGCCTACATTTAGAAAAAAAGAAAAATATCAAAATAAACAGCTTAACTTCCCACCTCAAAGAACAAGAAAAAGAAAAACAAACTAAGCTCAAATTCAGCAGATGTAAGGAAATAATAAATATTAGAGCAGAAATAAATCAGAGACTAGAAAAAAATAGAAAAGGTGAACAAAACTAAGAGTTGGTTTTTTGAAAAGATAAAAAAAGTGACAAACCTTTAGCTAGACTAACCAAGAGAAAAAGGCATAGGACTTGAATAAATAAAATTTAAATGAAAGAGGAGTTATTACACATAATGGCACAGGAATATGAAGGATCCTGAGACTGATGAACAACGATATGCCAGCAAATTGGATAACCTAGAAGAAATGGATAAATTCCTAGAAACATACAATCTTACTTATCCATAATTACTTTAAATGTAAATGGATTTAACTCTACCAAGAGTAAATCATGAAGAAATAGAAAATTTGAACAATAATGAATAAAGAGATTGAACCCATAATCAAAAACCTCCCAGGACAAGATGGCTTCACTAGAGAATTCTACCAAACATTTAACGAAGAATTAATCCCAATCCTCCTCACTCTTGCAAAAAATTGAAGTGGAAGGAACACCTTCAACTTCATTTTATGAGGCCAGCATTACCCTGATACCAAAGTCAGACAAGAACAGTAAAAGAAAATAAAATTATAGGCCAATATCCCTGATGAACATAGATGCAAATATCCTCAAGAAAATACCAGTAAATTGAATCCAACAGCCTACCAAAAAGATCATTCACCATAATCAATTACAGTTTATTCCTAGGAAATGCAAGGATGTTTCCACATATGCAAATCTATAAATGTGATATGCCATATTAACAGAATGAAAGACAAAAACAATATGATCATCTCAAAAGATGAAGAAACAGAATTTGATAAAATTCAACATCCTTTCATGATAAAAACTCTTAACAAATTGAGCATAGGAGAAATGTACCTCAAATAAAGTTCATATATGAGAAGCCCACAGCTAACATCATCAACAGTGAAAAGTTAAAAGCTTTTCTTATCATATCAGGGACAAGGGTGCCATATCTCACCACTTCCACTCAACATAGTACTGGAAGTCTTAGCTAGAGCAATCTGTAAGAAAAAGAAATAAAAGCCACCCAAACTGGAAAAATAGAAGTTAAATTTTCTCTAAATAAATATATATATATTTCTTGGGAAATATATATATTCTTTGGAAATATATATATTTTATATATATATTATATATATGTTTATATGTATTCATATATATATATATTCTTTGGAAATATATTTCCAAATAAATTGTTGGATCACCTAGAAGAAATAGATAAATTCCTAGAAACGTACAACCTACCAAGATTAAATTGTGAAGAAACAGAAAATGTGAACCAATAATGAACGAAGAGGTTGAACCCATAATCAAAAACTTCCCAGGACAAGATGGCATCATTAGAGAATTCTACCAAATATTTAAAGAATTAATGCCAATCCTCTTCACTCTTGCACCTGTAAACCACACCATACCAAGCAGTATTCCTTGTTGTATATATATATATGGGTACATGCACTTGTATGTTTATCACAGCAGTATCCATAATGGCAAAGTCATGGAAGCAACCTAAGTGTTCATCAACACAGGACTGGATAAAGAATATATATGTATTTCTCTGATGATTATGATTTTGAACATTTTTTCACATTTGTTGGCTACATGCATGTCTTCTTTTGAAAAAAAATATATATACTCAGCCGTAAAAAAGAATAAAATCATGTCTTTTGCAGCAACATTGGCCTAACTGAAATGACTTAGAAAGTCAAATACTCCATGCTCTCACTTATCAGTGGGAGCTAAACAATGGGTACATATGGACACACAGAGGGAAGAATCGACATTGGAGACTCCAAAGAATGGGAAAATGGGAGAGGAGTGTGGCTTGAAAACTTACCTATTGGGTGCAATGCTCACAACTTGGGTGATGGGTGCACTGAAAGCCTAGACTTCATTGCTACACAATAATGCATGTAAGAAAGTTGCATGCACTTGTCCCCCTAAAAATTAAAATTAAAAATTAAAGAAAATAAACTCAGTTGGGTTTCTCTACACTAACAATGAACCGTCCAAAAAAGAAATTAAAAAAAAAATCCCATTCACAATAGCATGAAAAAGAATAAAACACTTAGAAATAAATTTAACCTAGAGGGTAAAAGATCTATACACTGAAAACTATAAAACATTGATGAAAGAAATGAAATATGCAAATCAGTGAAAAGATATCTTGTGTGTGTGGATTGGAAGAACTAATACTATCAAGGCTGGGTGTGGTGGCTCACACCTGTAATCCCAGCACTATGGGAGGCTGAGGCGGGCAGATCACCTGAGGTCAGGAGTTTAAGACCAGCCTGCCAACATGGTGAAACCCCATCTCTACTAAAAATATAAAAAATAGCTGGGTGTGGTGGCACATGCCTTTAGTCCCAGCTACTTGGGAGGCAGAGGTGGGAGAATCGCTTTAACTTGGGAGGCAGAGGCTGCAGTGAGCTGAGTTTGTGCCACTACACTCCAGTCTGGATGACAGAGCAAGACTCCATCTCAAAAAACAAAACAAAACAAAACAAAAAAACAAAAAACTAATACTGTCAAAATGTTAATACTACCCAAAGCAATATACAGTTTCTTTTTTTTTTTTTTTTTTTTTGAGACGGAGTCTTGCTCTGTCACCCAGGCTGGAGTGCAACGGAGCGATCTCTGCTCACTGCAAGCTCTGCCTCCCGGGTTCATGCCACTCTCCTGCCTCAGCCTCCCGAATAGCTGGGACTACAGGCACCCACCACCACACCTGGCTAATTTTTTTGTATTTTTAGTAGAGACGGGGTTTCACCATGTTAGACAGGATGGTCTCGATCTCCTGACCTTGTGGTGGGCCCGCCTTGGCCTCCCAAAGTGCTGGGATTACAGGCTTGAGCCACCGTGCCCAGCTGCAATACACAGTTTCAATGCAATCCTTATTAAAATTCTAATGGCATTTTTTACAAAGATAGAAAAAACAATTCTAGAAAATATATGGAACCACAGTAGACCCCAAGTAGTCAAAGCAAATTTGAGAAAGAAGAACAAAGTTGGAGATATCACATGCTCTGATTTCAAACTATATTATAAAGCTATAGTAATCAAAACAGTATGGTATTTGCATAAAAACACATGCATAGAACAATGGACCACAAGAGAGATGGCTGGACATGGTGGCTCATGCCTGTAATCCCAGCACTTTAGGAGGCTGAGGAGAGTGGATCATTTGAGTGCAGGAGTTTGAGACCAGCCTGGGTAACATGGCAAAACCCCATCTCTACAAAGAAAATTAAAAAATTAGCTGCAAGTGGTGGTGCATGCCTGTAGTCCCAGCTACTCAGGAGGCTGAGGTGGAGAGATTGCTTAAACCCAGGAGGTGGAGGTTGCAGTGAGTTAAGATTGTAGCACAACTGCACTCCAGCCTGGGTGACAGACAGACGGAGACCCTATCTCAAAAGGGGGGTGGGAGAGAGAGAGACCGACCAGAAATAAATCCACATGTACGTGGTCAAGTAACCTTTGGGAAAGGTGCCAAGATATTCAATGGGGAAAGGATAGTCTCTTTTATAAATGGTATTGGAAAAACTCAATATTCACATGCAAAAGGATGAAATTGGATCATTGTCTTACACCATACACAAAAATTAACTCTAAATTGATTAAAGACTTAAATATAAGACTTGAAACTGTAAAACTCCTAGAAGAAAACATAGGGAAAAAACTTCTTGACATTAGCCTTGGCAAGGATTGTTTTGGATTTGATACCAAAAGCATAGGCAGCAAAAATGAAAATAGACAAATGGGATTGCATGAAACTAAAAAGCTTCCACACAGCAAAGGAAGCAGTCAAGCAAATGAAAAGGCAATCTGTGGAATAAGAGACAGTTTTTGCAAACCACACATCTGATAAGGGATTAATATCCAAAATATATTAATATAAGGAACTCATACAACTCAATAGGAAAAAACTGAATAACCTGATCCAAAAATGGGCAAAAGGCCTAAATATACATTTTTTCAAAAGAGCCATCTGAATATCCAGCAGGTGTATGAAAAGCTTCTTAACACCGTTAATCATCAGGGAAATGCAAATCAAAACCACAGTGAGATAACACCTCACAGTTATTAGGATGGCTATTATCGGCTGGGCGTGGTGGCTCATGCCTGTAATCCCAGCACTTTGGGAGGCTGAGGCGGGTGGATCACCTGAGCTCAGGGGTTCAAGACCAGCCTGGCCAACATGATGAAACCCCGTCTCTACCAAAAATACAAAAAATTAGCCGGGCATGATGGTGGGTGCCTGTAATCCCAGCTACTAGGGAGGCTGAGGCAGGAGAATCACTTGAACCTGGGAGGCAGAGGTTTCAGTGAGCCGAGATCGCATCACTGCACTCCAGCCTGGGCAACAGAGCAAGACTGCATCTCAAAAAAAAAAAAAAGATGACTATTACCAAAAAGGCAAGAGATAACAAGCATCTCTTGGGGTGAGAGGTGTGGAGAAAAGGGTACCCTTGTAAATTAGTGCAGCCATCATGGAAAACAGTATGGAAATTCCTCCAAAAATTAAATATAGAACTACCATATGATCCAGCAACCCCACTTCTGGATATATATCCAAAGGAAACAAAGTCAGTATCTAGAAGAGATATTTGAACTATGTTCATTACTGCATTATTCACCATTGCTAAGATATGGAAACAACCTAAGTGTCTATCAGTGGGTGAATGGATAAAGAAAATGTGACTCATATACACAATGGAACAGTATTCAGCCTTAAAAAAGGAAATCCTGACATTTGCAACACGGGTAAACCTAGAGACATTAAGCCAGACACAGTAAAACAAATATTGCGTGATCTTACTTATCTGTGGACTCTAAAAAAGTGGAACTTATAGAAGGAGAGAGTAGAATGGTGGTTCCTAGGGTCTGGGGGTGGGGAAATGGGGAGATATTGACCAAAAGGTACAAGCTTTCAGTTACAAGATAAATAAGTTCTGGGGGTCTAATATACAACATAATGACTATAGTTAATTATACTGTGTTTTTAAAAATTTGATAAGAGAGCAGATTTTAACTGTTCTTACCCTCTCTGCCCCATTAATGGCAACTATGGATGGGGATGGATGTATTAATTTGATTGTGGTATTCATTATGCAACATATACATATATCAAATCATCACGTTGTACACCTTGACTATATACAGTTTCATTTGTCAAGTATATCTCAAAATATCTGGAAAATAAAAGTACCTTTTGCAATAGCATCAAAAAAGAAAAAAAAGGTGCAAACTTTGTATGGTTAAAATTACAAAATGCTGGCGAAAGAAATCAAAGAGACCTATCTGGAGAGATATCCTATGTTCATGGATTTGAAGAGTCAATATGAAGATGTCAGTTCCCCCCAAACAGATCTATAGATCCAATGCAATTCCAATCAAAATTCCAGAAGACATTTTTTGCAGGAATTGAGAAACAAATTCTAAAATTTAAAGGGAAAGGCAATGGACTTAGAATAGTCAAGGAAATTCAAAAACTAAAACAGTTGGGAAGATTCATGCTACCTGATCCCAGGAGTTACTCTAAAGCTACAGGAATCAAGACTGTACAATGGTGAAAAGATAGACACATGGACCAATGGGAGAGAGCAGAGTCCAGAAATAGACTCACATATAGTGAACTGATTTTTCTTTCTTTTATTTTTATTATACTTTAAGTTCTAGGGTGTGAATTGATTTTTGACAAAGGTCAAAAGCAATTCAATAGAGACAGGATTTCTTAGATTCAACACTAAAAGCACGATCCATAAGTAATGAATTAGTATATAATACTTTATTAAGAAAACCAAACTTCTGCCTTTTGAAAGACACTATTAAGAGTCTAAAAAGACAAGCCATATACAGGAGAAAATTTTCCAAAACGTATAGCCAATGAAGGTTGCGTCCAGAACATATAAAGAAGTCTCAAAATTCAAAAATAAGAAAACGAAAATTCAACTAAAAAGTGGAACAAATATTTACACAGTAATTTCAAATCATATATCTATATCTATATCTATATATAGATATATATATCTAGCAAAGAAGGACACTGGTCATTAGGAAAATGTAAATTATAATGACAATCACTATGTATGCCAAGTGCTGGTGAGGGTGTGGAGCAACTAGCTCTTTCTTATGCTGCTGTGGGAATGTAAAAGGGTTCAGCCATTCTGGAAACAGTTTGGCCATTTCTTAGAAAATTAAACATGCACTCACCATATAATCTAGCCATTCCACTCCTTAAAGGAAAATTTAAGGCTACACAAAAGTCTTAAACAAGTGTTTATAGAGGCTTTATCCAAAATCAACAAAAAGCCTGGAAAGCAACACAAATGCCCTTCAACAGGTAAGTGGACAAACTGTGGTGCATCCCAAAGAATGGAATATTACTCAGCAATGAAGACTGGATGATTGACACATGCAGCGTTGATAAATCTCAAATGCATGATGCTAAGTGAAGGAAGCCAGAATCAAAAGGCTTCAAACAGTATGTGTCCATTTACATGGAATCCTGGAAAGGGCAAAAGTTTCCTTGACAGAAACAAATCAGTAGTTGCTCAGGGCTGTGGATCAGGAGTGGTGGCTACAAAGGAGTAACAAGAGGGAATTTTGGAGTGTGGTGCAATTCTGTGTTTTGATTGTGGTGGTGGTTATGCCATTAGGTGTATCTGTCAAAACCCACAGACTTGTTTACTAAAAAAGGTGAATTTTAGCAGAAAAATTAAAAATCAACTCCTGTTCATTAAAAGACACTGTAATGACAGGACAAGCCATAAAGATCTCTGCTCTGTATAACCAACAAAGAAGAGATATCCAGAATACATAAAAGGTTTTATGAGTTAAAAACTGAAGAGCAAAACTGGCAAAAACTTGAACAATCACCCTACGGAGAGAGATAGAAACATCCATTAAATATGAAACGGTGCAAAATCACCTCAAAATGGCTTACAAACTTAAATGTAAGACCCGAAACTGTAAAACTCCTAGAAAAAAAAAAAAAAAAAAAGAGGGGAAATGCTCCAAGACATTGATTTGGGCAAGGATTTCTTGGAAATGATCCCAAAAACGCAAGTAACAAAAGCAAAAATAAACTAATGGAATTGCATTAAACGAAAAAGCATCCGCAGAGCAAAGAAAACAAGTAATAGAGTGAAAAAACAACCACAACCACAGACGGGGAGAAAATATTTGCAAACCACACATCTGATAAAAAAATTAACACCCCCAAATACATCAAGGGCTCAAATGACTCAACAGCAGAAAACCAAAGAACTCAATTTAAAAATGGGTAAAGGGCCCAAATAGACATTGTCCTGTAATCCCAGCACTTTTGGAGGCTGAGGCAGGCAGATAACTCGAGGTCAGGAGTTCTAGACCAGCCTAGTCAACATGGTGAAACCCTGTCTCCCCAAAAAATACAAAAATTAGCTGGGTTTGGTGGTGGGCACCTGTAATCCCAGCTACTTGGGAGGCTGAGGCAGAATTGCTTGAACCCAGGAGAGGCGGAGGTTGCTGTGAGCTGAGATCATGCCACTGCACTCCAGCCTGGGTGATGGAGTGACACTTCATCTCAAAAGAAAACAACCACAAAAAGGAAAATACAGTATACTTACTCCTGCAAGAATGGCCATTATCAAAAAATCAAAAAATAATAGATGTTGGTGTGGCTGCAGTGAAAAGGGAGCACCTCTACACTGCTGGTGGGAATGTAAACTAGTACAACCACCATGGAAAACAGTGTGGAGATTCCTTAAAGAACTAAAAGTAGAACTACCATTCGATCCAGCAATCCCACTACTGGGTATCTACCCAAAGGAAAAGAAGTCATTTTGAGAGGTGAAGCCTGCTGGGTGGGGACTTGGAGAACTTTTCTGTCTAGCTTAAGGATTATAAACACACCAATCAGTGCTCTGTGTCTAGCTAAAGGTTTGTAAACGCACCAATCAGCACTCTGTAAAAACACACCAATCAGCACTCTGTGTCTAGCTAAATGTTTGTAAATGCACCAATCAGCACTCTGTAAAAACGCACCAATCAGTGCTCTGTGTCTAAAGGTTTGTGAACACACCAGTCAGCACTCTGTAAAAAATGCACCAATCAGCACTCTGTAAAAACGGACCAATCAGCACTCTGTAAAATGGACCAATCAGCAGGACGTGGGCAGGGCCAAATAAGGGACTAAAACTTGGCCACACAAGCCAGCAGCAGCAACCTGCTCAGGTCCCCTTCCATGCTGTGGAAGCTTTGTTCTTTTGCTCTTCACAGTAAATCTTGCTGCTGCTCACTCTTTGGGGTCCACACTACCTTTATGAGCTGTAACACTCACCAAGAGGGCCTGTGGCTTCATTCCTGAAGTCAGCCAGACCACGAACCACCGGGAGGAAAAAACAACTCCGGATGCGCCACCTTTAAGAGCTGTAACACTCACTGCGAGGGTCTGCGGCTTCACTCCTGAAGTCAAGCGAGACCACAAACCCACTGGAAGGAAGAAACTCTGGACACATCTGAACATCTGAAGGAACAAACTTCGGACACACCATCTTTATGAACTGTAACACTCACCGCAAGGGTCCGCGGCTTCATTCTTGAAGTCAGTCAGATCAAGAACCCCCTGGAAGGAACAAATTCCGGACACAATTTTACTAAAAAGATACCTGCACATGCATGTGTATAGCAGCACAATTCACAATTGCAAAAACGCAGAACCAGCCCAAATGCTCATCAGTCAGTGAATGGATAAAGAAACTGTGGTGTGTGTGTGTGTGTGTGTGTGTGTGTGTGTGTGTGTGTGTACGTACAATGGAATACTACTCAGCTATAAAAAGGAATACATTAATGGCATTCACAGCAATCTGGATGAGATTGAAGACTATTATTCTAAGTGAAATAATTCAGGAATGGAAAACCAAACAGCATATATTCTCACTCATAAGTGGGGGCTAAGCTATGAGGATGCAAAGGCATAAGAATAACCTGATGGATTTTGAGACCTCGGTGGGAAAGGGTGGGAATGGGGTGAGGGATAAAAGACTACAAATTGGGTTCAGTGTATGCTGCTTGGGTGATGGGTGAACCAAAATCTCACAAATCACCACCAAAGAACTTACTCATGTAACTAAATACCACCTGTTTCCCAATAACCTATGGAAATAATTTTTTTTAATGGTATATATACACAGTGGAATACCATTCAGCCTTTAAAAAGAAGGAAATTCTGTCATTTGTAACAACATGGATAAACCTGAAAAACTTACTAAATGCAATAAGCCAGGCACAGAAAGACAAATATTGCGTGATCTCACTTATATGTGGACTCTCAGAAAGTCAAATTCATAGAGGTAGAGAGTAAAATGGTAGTTATCAGAGACTGGGAATAGGGGTGGATGGTGTCTTAGTGCATTTTGATTTGCTATAAAGGAATACCTGAGGGTGCGTCATTTATAAAGAAAAGAGGTTTATTTGGCTCACAGTTCTCCAGGCTGTACAAGAAGCATGGAGCCAACATCTGCTTCTGGTGAGGACCTCAGGAAGCTTCCACTCACTGTGGAAGGCAAAGTGAAGCTGGCACCACATTGCAAGAGAGAGAGCAAGAGAGAGGAGAGGAGGTGCTAAGCTCTTCTAAACAACCAGCTCTTGTATGAACTAACAAATGAGAAATCACTCATTACCATGTAGATGAGACCAAACCATTCATGAGGGATCTGTCCCCGTGACCCAAACACCTCCCACCAGGCCCCACCTCCAACACTGGGGACCACATTTCAACATGAGATTTGGAGGGGACAAACATCCAAACAATATCAGATGGGGAAAAGGGAGATGTTGATCAAAGGATACAAAATTTCAGTTAGACAAGAGGAGGATGCTTTAGTGGCCTATTTGCACCACATTGTGGCTGTAATAAATAATAATGCACTGTATATTTCCAAAGACATGAAATGACACAAGCCTCATTAGTCAACAGAAAAATGTACAACCACCCAACAGACAAATTAAAACATCTGACAATATGAAGAAATTGGGCCAGATGCAGTGGCTCATGCCTGTAATCCCAGCACTTTGGGAGGCTGAGGCAGGCGGATCACTTGAGGTCAGGTATTCGAGACCAGCCTGGCCAACATGATGAAACCCTGTCTCTACCCGGGCATGGTGGTGCACACCTTTAATCACAGCTACTCGGGAAGCTGAGGCAGGAGAATCACGTGAATCTGGGAGGTGGAGTTTGCAGTGAGCTGAGATCGCATCACTGCACTCCAGCCTGGGAAACAGAGTAAGACCCTGTCTCGAAAAAAGAAATTTCAAAAATAGGTGACATAAAACCAGACTTTTCTAGAGATAAGCACAGAGGTGATGAACTACAAAGAGAAACAAGCGCTATAGAAAGCATGGTCTCTCGTGGAGGAGTGGCAGGCTGAAAGTTGGGAGGGTGATGTGTGGGGCTGCCAAGATGCCAGCTGTGGTCTTTTACTTGACTTTAACGGTGGTTACCTAAGTGTCTGTTTTACAGCCCTATGTATGTTTTTTTGCATGCAACAAAAAAATTCAAGTCATGTCATCCCTCTGCTCAAAACCTTCCAGAGATTCCCTCTCAGCTAGAAGGCAAAGCTCTTCAGACCCTGTGACCTGCACTGTCCACCCCTGACTTTTTCACTCGCACAGATCCAGCCGCATTGGCCTCCAGACATGCTCCTACCTCAGGGCCTTTGCATGTGCTGTTCTCTCTGCCGGACCAGTCCTACCCTCAGACATTTTCACAGCTCTCTCTGCTTCATTATTTCAGATCTTTACTAAAAACATGTCCTCCTTAGTGGGGACTTCCTTGGCCACCTGATATGGTTTGGATGTTTTGTCCCCTCCAAATCTCATGTTGAAATGTGACCCCCAGTGTTGGAGGTGGGGCCTGGTGGGAGGTGTTGGGATTGTGGGGGTGGATCCCTCATGAATGGCTTGGTGCCCTCCACATGATAATGAGTGGGTTCTCACTCTGTGAGTTCACGAGCGAGCTGGTTGTTTAAAAAGTCTGGGCTGGGCATGGAGGCTCACGCCTGCAATCCCAGCACTTTGGGAGGCTGAGGCAGGTGGATCACATGAGGTCAGGAGTTCGAGACCAGCCTGACCAACATGGTGAAACCCTGTTTCTACTAAAAATACAAAAATTAGCCAGGCGTGGTGGAGCGCACCTGTAATCCCAGCTCCTTGGGAGGTTGTGGCAGGAGAATTGCTTGAACCGGGGAGGCAGAGGCTGCAGTGAGCTGAGATCATGTCACTGCACTCCAGCTGGGCAACAAGAGTGAAACTCCATTTCAAAAAAAAAAGAGTCTGGAATCCCCTCCTCTCTCTCTTGCCATGTGACACACCTGCTTCCCCTTTGCCTTCCACCATGAGTAAAAACTTCCTCCCCAGAAACTCAGCAGGTGCTGGCACCAAGTTTGTACAGTCTGCAGACCCACGAGCCAAATAAACCTTTTCTTTATAAGTTACCCAGTCTCAGGTATTCCTTTATAGCAATGCGAAATAGACTAATACACCACCCTAACTAAATGGTCTGCTCCTTCTCCCAAACACACAGAACACACAGCCACTTCCTTTCTCCTTCCCTGCTGTCTCTTCCCTTTGGCACAATTACCACCTAGTATACTACGTATTTTGTCTAACAACATCTTGTTCATTGACTGATTTTCCTCTCTAAATCTAAGCTCTACAAGGACAGAAGTTTTACCTCCCCCCTCCCACTGTTTTGTCCTCAACACTTACAACAGTGCCTGGCACATAATAGGTGCTCAGAAAAAAATGGTCAAATTCATCATCGTAAGGATGATTTTGATCTGATATGTGAAACTCCTTTCCTCTCCTCAATAATTTTTTGTTTTGATTGGGTCTTGATCTGTCACCCAGGCTGGAGTGCAGTGGCACAATCTCAGCTCACTGCAACCTCCACCTTCCAGATTCAAGCGATTCTCTTGCCTCAGCCTCCCAAGTAGCTGAGATTACAGGCACGCACCACCACATGTGGCTAATTTTTGTATTTTTTGTAGAGACAGGATTCAACATGTTGCCAGGCTGGTCTTGAATTCCTGGGCTCAAGCAATCCTCCCGCCTCAGCCACTCAAAGTGCTGGGATTGCAGGCATGAGCCTCCACACCCAGCCTCAATAAGAAGTTTTGAAATGAAATTTACATAACGTAAATGAACCATTTGAAAGTGTACAGTTCAGTGACATTCAGTACATTCACAACTTTGTGCAGCCACCACCTCTATGATTCCAAAATATTTCATCACCCTAAAAGGGGACCCTGTCCCCATTAAGCAGTCACTGCAAATCTCCTCTCTCCAGCCCCCAGCAACCATTAATCTGCTTTGCATCTATATGGGTTTGCCAATTCTGGATATTTCATATAAATATTATACATTTCACAGATGATATGTGACCTTCTTGTCTGGCTTATTTCACTTAGCATGTTTTACTTTTTCTTTTTCTCTCTTTTTAAAAATAATCTCAACTGTTATTTTAAATTCAGAGGGTGCATGTGTAAGTTTGTTGCCTGGGTATATTGCACGATGTTGATGTTGGGGGTATGAATGATCCCATCACTCAGGTAGTGAGCATGGTACCCAATAGGTAGTTTTCCAATACTTGCCCCCATCTTCCTTCCACCCTCTAGTAATACCCAGTGTCTATTGTTGCCATCTTTATGTCCATGTGAACCCAATGTTTATATCCCACTTACAAGTAAGAACATGTGCTATTTGGTTTTCTGCTCCTGAATTAATTCACTTACGTTGATGGTCTCCAGGTGCACCCATGTTGCTGCCAAGAACATGATTTCATTCTTTTTCATGGCTGCATAGTATTCCATGGTGTTCCATGAATCTATACACCTTATTCATTGTGGTATATATATATGTATGTATGTGTATATATGTATATATGTGTGTATGTATACATACAGATACACATATATACATGTGTATATACATATATACATATGTATCTGTATGTATATATACACATACACATATACACACACGTATACATCTGCATATATACACATGTATATACACACATACACATACATATATACATGCATATATACACATATGTATATCTGTATTTATATATACAAATAGGCCCACACATATGTGTATATCTGTATATATACATATGTGTATATACACACACACACCATGGTATACTATGCAAAAAGAATGAAATCATGGTGTGTATATATCACATTTTCTTTATCCAGTCTACCATTGATGGGCACTTAAGTTGATTCCATGTCTTTGCTATTGTGAATAGTGTCACTTAGCATGTTTTCAAGGTTCATCCACATTGTAGCACATATCAACACTCCATTCCTTTTTATGGCTTGACTAATAACAACTGTGTGTATAAAACACATTTTGTTTATCCATTATTCAACTGCTGGGCAGACATGTGGTTGCTTCCAACTTTTGGCTGTTGTGGAAAACACGGCTATCAACATTCATGTACAAACATTTCTCTGAATACTTGTTTTCAATTCTTTTGGGGGAATCTCTTTTTTTTTTTTTTTTTTTTTTGAGATGGAGTCTTACTCTGTTGCCCAGGATGGAGTACAGTGGTGTGATCTCGGCTCACTGCAACCTCCACCTCCCGGGTTCAAGCGTTTCTCCTGCCTCAGCCTCCTGAGCAGCTGGGATTACAGGTGCCCACCACTGCACCCAGCTAATTTTTGTATTTTTTTAGTGGAGATGGGTTTCACCACGTTGGCCAGGCTGGTCTTGGACTCCTGACCTCAGGTGATCTGCCCGCCTCGGCCTCCCAAAGCCCTGGGATTACAGGTGTGAGCCAGCTCACCTGGCCAAAGGCATCTCTTCTTAATACTGATGTCAGGAGCCTGCACCAGCTCCTTAACAAACATTTCACTAGGAGTTAGCATTATGTGGCTGAGGGATGTGGGAGTCAACTAGCATTGGCCTCAAATTCCAGCTCCGTGCTTATAACTTGTTCTGTGAGCCTGCCACTCCTCGACTGTCCAGTGCAAAGAGGAAAGCTGTAAGGATTAGCGTTCCTGAACACAAAGTGTCTGCAGCATTTACCCTGTGTGTGTGTGTGTGTGTGTGTGTGTGTATGTGTGTGTGTGTGTATTTCTGTGTATGTTTTAGAGAGACAAGGTCTTGTTCTGTTGCCCAGACTGGAGTGAGTACAGTGGCGTAGCTCACTGCAGCCTCGAATTCCTGGGCTGAGGCAATCCTCTGGTTTCAGCCTCCCAAGTAGCTGGAATTCTAGGCACCTGACACCATGCTAGACAATTTTTAAAATTTTTTTGTAGAGACGGGGTCTCCCTACATGGCCCAGGCTAGTCTCAAACTCATGGCCTCAAGCAATCCTCCTGCCTCGGCCTCCCAAAGCGCTGGGATTACAAGCATGAGCCACCACGCTCAGCTGGATTTTTCCTTCTATAATTTGAAGGAGGATGATCTAATAGAAACCTTCCCTGACCTGAGCTGACACCGGTGATGTACCCCTGGATAAAGCATCTCTGGACCCATTTGCACAACTAGGACCTCAGCCCTACATCCTCTTCTCAGCGCAGTTGGGATCTGAGAACATACGTAAGGGTTAGCGTGGCTGAGGCACCCCCGCAACCAAGGCTTGGGCGATGGTGTGATTGCAGGGAAGCGCCTTTGCAGAGGAACCGTCCGGGTTTCCTGCTATTGCACAGTCTGGACACCAGAGGGCGCCACGAGAACAGATTTTTTTTTTTTTAGCAGGACTCGCCGTGTGCGCTCCCGCGCAAGCTTGTTTGGATGGGAAGGTGGTTTTGGGCAACCCCTGGGCAAAACCGCTGCCTCTGTTCAGGGGCATCCCTCCAGAAATGAGTGGCTTAGCTCTGAAGGTGACGATGCATGTGGGCTAGCTCTCCAGAAATCAGGCCGACTTGCTATAAACACCCCATTCCGTCCAGCTCAATGAATGGCCTTCCTTCTTTTCTCTCCCCATTCCCTTCCTTCTCTTTCTCCCTCCTTTCCTTCCTCTGTTTTTCCTTCCTAATGTGGACAGTTGCTGCTCTCATTCGTCTGCTTCCTCTAAGCTTGCATGGTTGGCATGCACATGTTTCTTACAGTAGAGTCATTCTGAAATGCGCCTTAAACTCTTGCGAGTTCATTTCCTATTGCCATCCACAGAAACCCCAAGTTGCTACATCCGTTTGCACTCAGAGGAAGCCTTCCAGGCAGTGGAGTGTTCCTAGCGACCAGCGCGGGGCTCCTCCATGGTTTCTCATTAGGGGTCGTCTCGGGCTTAGCAGGCTCACTTGCAATATGCGGGTGAATTGTGCAGAAATGCATGGACTGTTCAAGTTGACGGGGTGGGCGTGTTTCTGTTTTTCTCTCCAGCTGTGCTGCCAAGATCCAGGGTTGGTCTCCGGTCTCAGATTCTATGTCTGGCCCAACTCTAACCTCCTGAGAGCCTGCCCCGGGAAAGTCACAGAACAGCGACAGGCGGGTCACCCGGTCTGACCTCAGCCTGGCACTGAGCGCTTCTGACCCATTTCCTCGTTCACCCCTGCTGATGCCCCAGCTGCACCACCCCCCTCCACCCCACAACAGCTGTCCCAGAGCCACCAGCATCAGGTTTCCAAGTTCTACTCCCCTCCCTTCACCATCTGCTTCACAAGGCCAGGAAGTCAGTATGGTCCCTCCTTCCCATCTCCCCGAACTCTGGGAAGAAACATGGTCATATTGCCCAGGACATACGAAAGATGAATTTTAAACAACACACCCAGGCTGGGTGCAGTGGCTCACGCCTGTAATCACAACACTTTGAGGGGACCCTGAGGCGGGAGGATCGCTTAAGTCCAGGAGTTTGAGACTAGCCTGGGCAACATAATGCGACTCCTGTCTCTAAGAAAATAAAATAAAATGAATAGCCAGTCATCTTGTGGGCCCAGGAGGTCAAGGCTGCAGTGAGTTGTGATTGCACCACTGCACTCCAGCCTGGGCAACAGCAAGACCCTGTCTCTAAAATAAACAAAAAAGAAAAGCCATCGAACTGACACCTTGATCTTCGACCTCACTGAGGTCCTCATATGAGAATTCCAGCCTCCAGAACCGTGGGAAAATAGATTTCTGTTTATTTATTTATTTATTTATTTGAGGTGGAGTCTCGCCCTGTCACCCAGGCTGGAGTGCAGTGGCGTGATCTCTATTCACTGCAACCTCTGCCTCCCAGGTTCCAGCAATTCTCCTGCCTCAGTCTCCTGAGTAGCTGGGATTACAGGCGTGTGCCACCACACCCAGATAATTTTTTGTATTTTTAGTAGAGACAGGGTTTCACCATGTTGGCCAGGCTGGTCTCGAGCTCCTGACCTCAAGTGATCCACCTGCCTCAGCCTCCCAAACTGCTGGGATTACAGGCGTGAGCCACTGTGCCCAGCCCAATTTCTGCTGTTTAGAAATACCCAGCCAGTGGAACTTGTAACAGGGGCCCCACTGACTAATACGCCCCTATGCAGGCTTGCACAGGGTGGTCAGGAATGGACTTCTAGCCCTCAGGTGACACCCATCTGCAGCCTCTAGCAAGCAGCTAGAAATCAGGAGAGATGGTCTTTTGTGAAAGATGTTGGGGTGCTATCAATGCCACACCCCTCATGCCCTTATAAGGGGACAGAGGCATGCTCCCTCTTGTCTCAAGCCCAGCTGGGGAGTGGGCTGCTTCTAGGACACCACGTAAAGGATTTGATATGTGTCCCTGGAGCAGGGGACCCTGTGGACTGGTGTCTATTTTTTTTTTTTTTTGACAATTTGATTCAATTTTATTATTTCTATAGTTATTAAAACCTAAGTACTACAGCAACATTATTCTAATTTTTTATTGTGATAGAAATCACATACCATAAAATTCACCACGTTGAGGTGGGTTTTAGTACATTCATGAAGTTGTACAACTATCACCACTGCGTAATCTGGAACATTTTCATCAGCCAAGAAAAAGCCCACTCCCTCCTCCCTCTACGCCCTGGCAAGCATGAATCTACTTTCTGGATTTGCCTACTCTGAACATTTTATGAGAATGGAATAATATAATATGTGTGATCTTTTGTGACTGGATGTTTTAAAGTTTTATTCATGTTGTGGCACGTATTTTTATTATTTTTTTTTTTAAAGAAACAGGAGCTCACCCCATTGCTGAGGCTGGAGTGCAGTGGTGCGATGATGGCTCACTGCAGCCTCAAACTCCTGGGCTCAAGCAATCCTCCCACCTCAGCCTCCCGAATAGCTGGGACTACAGGTGTGCATCACCATGCCTGCCTAATTTTTAAATTTTCTGTGGAGATGGGGTCTTGCTCTATTGTCCAGGCTGGTCTTGAACTCCTGGGTTCAAGGGATCCTCCTACCTCTGCCTTCCAAAGTGCTAGGATTACAGGCATGAGCCACAGCACCTGGCTATGTATTAGTATTTTACTCCTTTCTATGATGGAGTAATATGGATTATTATAGTCCTTGTATAGATACAGCACACTTTGTGTATCTTTTGATCAGTTTAACAGGCATTTGAATTGTTTCTGCTTTCTACGTACCATGAATAAAGCTGCTGTTATAACCATTCATATACGTGGCTCTGTGTGGACATGTGTTTTCATTTCTCTTGCATTTATATGTACAGGTAAGTGAAATTACTGGGAAACTATGTTTACTCCTTTTTTTTTTTTTTTTTTTTTGAGAGGGATTCTCACTGTGTTGCTCAGGCTGGAGTGCAGTGGCACAATCTCGGCTCACTGCAACCTCTGCCTCCTGGGTTCAAGCCATTCTCCTGCTTCAGCCTCCCGAGTAGCTGGGATTACAGGCATCCACCCCCCTGCCCGGCTAATTTTTGTATTTTTAGTAGAGACAGGGTTTCACCATGTTGGCCAGGCTGGTCTCCAACTCCTGACCTCAGGTGATCCGCCTGCCTTGGCCTCCCAAAGTGCTGGGATTACAGGAGTGAGCCACCACACCCGGCCATATGCTTAGCCTTTTTAAGGACTGCCAGATTGTTTTACAGAGTGCTCTACCATTTCATATTCCCACCAGTGATATATGAGGTTTCCAAATTTTTGCACAATTTTTGACCACACTTGTTATTGTCTTTGCCAGTAGTGGGAGTGAGGTGGGTGTGAGGTGGTATCTCGTGATTTTGATTTGAATTTCCCTAATGGACTAATAATGTTCAGCATCTTTTCATGTGTTTATTGGCCATTTATATATCTTCCTTGGAGAAATGTCTATGTCTAAATGCCCCCAGTAAGCAGATCCTTTGCATATTTTAAATATCACGGCCGGGCACAGTCACTCACACCTGTAATTCCAGCATTTTGGGAGGTTGAGGCAGGAGGATTGATTGAGTCTGGGAGTTCAAAACCAGCCTGGGCAACATAATGAGACCCCAATTCAAAATAAATAAATAAATAAGAAATAAAAAATTAGCTGGGCATGGTGACATGTACCTGTAGTCCCAGCTACTAAAGAGGCTGAGGCAGGAGGATCACTTGAGCCCAGGAATTCAAGACTGCCACTGCACTCCAGCCTGGGCAACAGAGTGAGACCCTCTGTGAAAAAAAAAATTGGATTGTCTTTTAATGATCGACCTGTAAGAGTTCTTTTTATATTCTCTTATATTAGACCCTTGTTGTATTTGTGAATATTTTTCTCCCATTCTGTGGGTTATTTTTTCACTTTGTTGATAATGTTTTTTGAAAAAACAAACTGTTTTTAAAAGACAATTTTGGCCGGGCACGGTGGCTTATGCCTGTAATCCCAGCACTTTGAGAGGCTGAGGTGGGCGGATCACCTGAGTCAGGAGTTTGAGACCAGCCTGGCCAACATGGCGTAACCCTGTTGCTCACTGCAACCTCCGCCTCCTGGGTTCAAGCAATTCTCCTGCCTCGGCCTCCCGAGTAGCTAGGATTACAGGCATCTGCCACCATGCCCGGCTAATTTTTGTATTTTTAGTAGAGATGGGGTTTCGCCGTGTTGGCCAGGCTGGTCTCCAACTCCTGACCTCAGGTGATCCGACTGCCTTGGCCTCCCAAAGTGCTGGGATTACAGGCGTGAACCACTGTGCGCAGCCATCTACTAAAAATACATCAGCCAGGTGTGGTCGTGCGCCCCTGTAGTCCCAGCCACTCGGGAGGCTGAGGCAGGAGAATCGCTTGAATCTGGGAGGTGGAGGTTGCAGTGAGCCAAGATCATGCCATTGCACTCCAGCCTCACTCACAGAGTGAGACTCCCCCACCCCCAAACAAAATTTGGTGAAGTCCAATTTATCTTTCTTTGGTTGCTTGTGCTTTTGAGTCCTATAAAGGAAAACATTGTCTCATCCAAGGACACAGAGCAATTCTCCTGCCTCAGTCTCCTGAGTATCTGAGGTTATAGGTGCAAGCCAATGCATCCAGCTTTCTCCATAAATTTGATGTTTGTTCTTTCTTCAATTTTAGCAGAATTTGTGTGCTCTGATAGGGGCGCTTTTCAAACTGATGTTTTATCTTTTTTTTTTTTTTTTTGAGATGGAGTTTTGCTCTTATCACCCAGGCTAGAGTGCAGTTGTGTGACCTCGGCTCACTGTAACGTCTGGCTCCTGGGTTCAAGTGATTCTCCTGCCTCAGCCTCCTGAGTAGCTGGGATTACAGGTGCCCACCACCACGCCTGGCTAATTTTTTGTATTTTTAGTAGAGACGGGGTTTCGCTATTTTGTGCAGGCTGGTCTCAAACTCCTGACCTCAGGAGATCTGTCCACCTTGGCCTCCCAAAGTGCTGGGATTACAGGTATGAGCCACCATGCCTGGCCTTATCTTTCTTAATGACTCGAACTAGATTTTGTTCAGACATGTTATAACAAGTTAGTACAAGTTTATTTTGGTATAAAAAGATTTTGAAATCCATGCATAGTTCTGTTTGTTTGTTTGTTTTTTTCAGATGGAGTCTCGCTCAGTTGCCCAGGCTAGAGTGCAGTGGCGCAATCTCAGCTCACTGTGAGCTCCGCCTCCCGGGTTCACGCCATTCTCCTGCCTCAGCCTCCAGAGTAGCTGGGACTACAGGTGCCCGCCACCACGCCAGGCTAATTTTTGTATTTTTAGTAGAGACGGGATTTCACCTTGTTAGCCAGGATGGTCTCCATCTCCTGACCTCGTGATCCACCCACCTCGGCCTCCCACAGTGCTGGGATTACAGGCATGAGCCACCGCGCCCGGCTGCGTAGTTCTTTTATAACGCACATTTTCCATGAACTTTTTGAAGACCCCTCGTGTATATATACCTTGTGAAATGTGGAACTAATTTACATATTTGCCTATTTTTGGATATTTCTTATAAATCAAATCATAAACAATGTGTCATCTTTTTATATATGGCTTCTTTCACTTAAAGTCATGCTTTAGGTTTACCCACACTCTACCTTATATTACATTAGTACAGTAGTCCCTCTTTATCTGGAGTTTTGCTTTCTGGGGTTTCAATTACCTGCAGTCAACTGTGGTCTAAATATATTAAATGAAAAATTCCAACAATACACAATTCATAAGTTTCAAATACCATGCCATTGTGAGTAGTATGCTGAAGTCTCATGCAGTCCCACTCCATCCTGCCCAGGTGGTGAGTCATTCCCTGGTCCATTATATTCACACTGTAGGTGGACATTATCTGCCTATGAATCATTTAGTAGCTGGCTCAGGGATCCGATTGAAGAAAAGCATTTCAGGCTTCCACTGGGATTCTTGAAATGTATCCCCCAAGGACAAAGGGGGATTACTGTACCTCATTCCTTTACTATATATATATATAGTGTATAAATATACACTACATATATACTATATATATAGTATGTGTCTGTGTGTGTGTGTGTGTATATATATATATATATATATATATTTTTTTTTTTTTTTTTTTTTTTTTTTGAGATGGAGTCTCGCTCTTTCACCCAGGCTGGAGTGCAGTGGTGCAATCTTGGCTCACTGCAAGCTCCGCCTCCCAGGTTCACACCATTCTCCTGCCTCAGCCTCCTGAGTAGCTGGGACTACAGGCGCCTCCCACCAGGCTCGGCTAATTTTTTGTATTTTTAGTAGAGACGGAGTTTCACCATATTAGCCAGGATGGTCTCGATCTCCTCACCTCGTGATCCGCCCACCTCAGCCTCCCAAAGTGCTGGGATTCCAGGCGTAAACCACCGCGTCCGGCCTCCTTTACTATATTTTTATCCATTAATTTATATTGTGGTAAAATATATATAACATACAATCTATCATTTTAACCATGTTTGAGTCTGTAATTCAGTGACATTAAGTACATTCACAATGTTGTGCAATCACTATGTCCAGAACTTTTTCACCATCCCAACCAGAAACACTGTACCCAACAGATGATAACTCCTCATCCTCCCCTCCCCCTGTCCCCTGGTAACCTCTATTCTACTTACTATCTCTATGAATTTGCCTATTCTAGGTACCTTACATAAATGGAATTATATAGTGCATTAGTTGGTTTTTGCATTGCTATAAAGAAATACCTGAGACTGGGTAATCAATAAGAAAAGAGGTGTAATTGGCTCACAGTTCTTCAGGCTGTACAGAAAGCATGGCAGTATCTGCTTCTGGGAAGGCCTCGGGGAGCTTGCAATGATGGTGGAAGGTGGGGGAGGGAGGAGCAGGCATCTCACACAGTGAAAAGCAGGAGCAGGAGAGTGAGGGGGGTGCTACAAACTTTTAAACAACCAGATCTCATGAGAATTCACTCACTGTTGCAAGGACAGTACCAAGGGCTAAATCTTCCATGAGAAAGGTCTGCTTCCATGATCCACTCACCTTCCACCAGGCCCCATCTCCAAAACTGAAAATTACAATTCAATATGAGATTTGAGTGGGGACACAGATCCAAATTATATCATATAATGTGTGTCCTTTTGTGTCTGGCTGATCCCACTTAGCATAATGTCCTCAGGATTCATCCATGTCATTCCATGGATCAGAATTTCATTTCTTTTATGGCGAATGGTGCTGCATTGTAGGGATAGGCCACATTTTGCTTATTCATTCCTCTGTGGATGGACATTTGGGTAGTTTCCACTTCTTGGCTATCGTGACTAGTGCTGCTATGAATGTTTGGGCACATGTGTTTGAGTTCCTATTTTCAGTTCTCTAGGGCATAGCCCTAGGAGCAGAATTGCTGGACCACATGGAAATTCTGTGTCACTTTTTGAGAAACTGCCAAGCTCAGTAATCTGTTTTAATGGGCCCCCAACACCTTCTAGCAACTCTGATTTATTCTCCTTTTATATATGAAGGAAAACCAAGGTTCAGAAACATGTCCAAGGCTACAACTCATAAAGAACCAGCCAAGACACCAACCTAGATCTGTCTTCGGCCCACACCTGAGCTCTTTGCTCCTCCCAGTGTCCCCCAGGAACTGCATGTCTCTTTCTCTAGGTTGGACTGGGCCTGGTGCTGTGATCTATGGGCTCCAGGGACAACTCTGTGCACAGTCCCATGTGACCTGGGACCTATCCCTCCTTCCAAATGACCCTTCCCTGAAGGAGAGGGCAGGACCTTGATTCTGGCCTCCCCTCTCCCTACAACTCTTATTGGAGATGGTCCCATGAGAGCTATGTCATGGTTGACCCAATGATCAGGTTGCCAGCCTCCTCTCCTCTCCTTCTTCCCAGGACTTGGGAAAGGGTACCCTGGCTGTCTCACCAACTGAACTACTCTGACCTGAATCCACTATTGTTCTCACTGTCCAGAAAACAGCCCTGGCCCATTTCCTTTACCTAGAGCCCACTGGGCACACTTACAGCCTGCCTACCTCTACCAGCAGCTCCCAGTCTCTCTCATCATGGGGCAGTGAAGGGGGACTTTGAGGTCAAGAACCTCCCACTAGGAGCATCAAGCCCAGTGGACGCAGGGCCCAAGGCCAGAGCTGTTGGGAGCCTGCAGAAATGAGAATAAAAAGAAAGCTGCAAAACTGAAATGCTATGAAACACTTAATAAAAGTTACAACTTCATTAATTAAACATTCTGGTTTGTTAAATACAGTTAGGTTCCCTCTTCAAACAGCTTATCCAGTTTCCCTGTTCTCCAACCTATAATTCCAAACACTCCCTTGCCTTTGCTGCACCCTGACTTGTCTGAATGTGCCTAGGCATGCCTGAACTTGCTACAACCCCAGTCCACATTCCTTTCCTTATTAGGGAATAGGTTCCCTTCCTAGTACCTCCATAAATGACCCCCCTTCTCTCTCTTCTCACCCCCCTTATGTGCCAACCTTATCTAAGAAAGTTTAAATGTTTAGCCAATCGGGACTAGTTTAGACTGTGGGGTCCAACCCTAGCCAACAAGGGAAAGACACAGAAGCAGAAGCTGTGTTAGAGATAATTAAAACCCCTGCTTTCCTTTGTTCTGGGTGCTCTTGCCATTGCTGCATCTGTGAGACGCACCCTCCCATGGGAGTAAATTGCCTTGCTGAGAGAATTTTTGTCTCAGTGCTGGTTCTTCTTTGCAGCACCGAGCATTTATTTCCAACAAATTTAGTGGCCCATATGGGGAAACTAATCCTCCCCTGGGAAAGGGTCTCTGATCGCCTCTCGTGAGGAGATGCGTCCTGCTGCCTTGTTGTGGCAGCCTCAGTGCGATGAATAAACCTGGACTCTCAGCAATGCAGGAAGAAAAGGCCTTCAGTTACCGCGGCGATCAGGTAATTCTGTGCACAGACCAAGGTAAGAAAGGCCATGGGAGCCGACAAAGGATTTTCTTGGTGGTCGGGACCAAGGCAAGAAAAGCTGCAGGGGCAGTGAAGTATTCTTTGGTTGGGATATACCAAGGCAAGAAAAGCCACCGGGGCGGTGAGGTATTCTTTGGTCAGGACATACCAAGGCAAGAAAAGCCGTGGGAGTGGTGAAGTATTCTTTGGTGGTCAGGTTATCTTGGAGGTTGAAAGTGTGTGAAGGTGCAAGGAATCCCCAGTAGTGGGGTTGAGCCTCCAGGAAAAGGGGTATATGACATGTCTAATATGAGAAATTGAGCCCCCATTAACCTCCAAGAGGGAGGTACAAAAAAAATGTCTAATATGAGAGATTGAGCCCCCATTAACTTCCAGGACGGGAAATACCCCTGGTAAAAGAAGAACTACAAAGGATCAAACATAAAAAAAAGCAACAGATAATAAAATATTGTTGTTTTATTTGGACCCAAGAACCAATCCTCAGATCCTCAGTTTTCTGGCCAAAGTTTGGGTCAAATAAGGAATAGATTTGTCAGCTTTTAGTAGAACATATTAATGACAAGAGTCCTTTCTCCCAGGAGGAAATAGATTATGCCCTATGTTGGTGGTAGTGGCCTGCCCCTCTTTACCTCCTAATGACTGCAGGAAGTAAGCCACAAGCCAACTCCTCTAAGCCGCCTAACACTCCTGACCCTAACCTCCCGCCCCGCTCAGGCTGAAGCAGTCTGCCTGAGCTGCAGGGCCTGCCGGAGGTGCACAAACAGTGTGAGGGGAACCTCCCCTATGCTAGGAAACTCCCAGCCCAAAGGAGGGCATGCACACTTTCCAGTGTTACTCAGGTAGAAGTTAATGAAAATGCTTACAAAGGTGGCTCTGGCATGCAGATGGCAGAGGACAGCAAGAGCGTAAAGACACACCAGACACTGCCCAGCATCCAGAGAGTGAGGGACAAAGCCCAGTCTGGTGGCAAATGGAAAGAAAGTTTAGTGTAGAAAAGGCTCTGTGTGGGACTTGCTGGCAAGATGGCCAAATAGGAACAGCTCTAGTCTGCAGCTCCCAGCGAGATCAACACAGAAAGCGGGTGATTTCTGCATTTCCAAGTGAGGTACCCAGTTCATCTCATTGGGACTGGTTGGACAGTGGGTACAGCCCACGGAGGGTGAGACGAAGCAGGGTGAGGTGTCGCCTCACCTTGGAAGTGCAAGGGGTCGGGGGATTTCCCTTCCTAGCCAAGGGAAGCTTTGAGAGACTGGATCAGGAGGAATACTGCAATCTGGCCCAGATACTGCACTTTTCCCATGGTCTTCACAACTGGCAGACCAGGAGATTGCCTCCGTGGCCTGTCTCAGCAGGTCCCACTCCCACGGAGCCCAGCAAGCTAAGGTCCACTGGCTTGAAATTCTCGCTGCTAGCACAGCAGTCTGAGGTCGACCTGGGACACTTGAGCTTGGTGCGGGGAGGGCATTCGCCATTGCTGAGGCTTAAGTAGGTGGTTTTACCCTCACAGTGTAAACAAAGCCCTGGGAAGTTCAAACCGGGCGGAGCCCACTGCAGCTCAACAAGGCCGCTGAAGGCAGACTGCCTGTCTAGATTTCCTCCTCTCTGGGCAGGGCATCTCTGAAAAAAAGGCAGCAGCCCCAGTCTGGGACTTATAGATAAAACCCTTATCTCCCTGGGACAGAGCACCTGGGGGAAGGGGCGGCTGTGGGCGCAGCTTCAGCAGACTTAAACGTCCCTGCCTGACAGTTCTTAAGAGAGCAGTGGATCTCCCAGCACAGTGTTCAAGGTCTGATAAGGGACAGGCTGTCTTCTCAAATGGGTCCCTGATCCCCGTGTATCCTGACTGGGAGACACCTCCCAGTAGGGGCCAACAGACACATCATACAAAAGAGTTCTCGCTGGCATCTGGTGGGCACCCCTCTTGGATGAAGCTTCCAGAGGAAGGAACAGGCAGCAATCTTTGCTATTCTGCAGCCTCCACTGGTGATACCTGGGAAAACAGGGTCTGGAGTGGACCTCCAGCAAACTCCAGCAGACCTGCAGAAGAGGGGCCTGTTAGAAGGAAAACTAACAAAACAGAAAAGAATAGTAGCAACATCAACAAAAAGGACGTCTACTTCGAGACCCCATCTGAAGGTCACCAACATCAAAGGCCAAAGGTAGATAAATCCACGAAGATGGGGAGAAACCAGCACAAAAAGGCTGAAAACTCCAAAAACCAGAACACCTCTTCTCCTCCAAAGGATCACAACTCCTTGTTAGCAAGAGAACAAAACTGGATGGAGAATGAGTTTGATGAATTGACAGAAGTAGGCTTCCGAAGGTGGGTAATAACAAACTCCTCCGAGCTAAAGGAGCATGTTCTAACCCAATGCAAGGAAGCTAAGAACCTTGAGAAAAGGTTAGACAAATTGCTAACTAGAATATCCAGTTTAGAGAAGAACACAAATGACCCGATGGAGCTGAAAAACACAGCACGAGAACTTCTTGAAGCATACACAAGTATCAATAGACGAATTGATCAAGTGGAAGAAAGGATACCAGAGATTGAAGATCAACTCAATGAAATAAAGCAAGAAAACAAGATTAGAGAAAAAAGAGTGAAAAGAAAGGAACAAAGCCTCCAAGAAATATGGGACTATGTGAAAAGGCCAAATATACATTTGATTGCTGTACCTGAAAGTGACGGGGAGAATGGAACCAAGTTGGAAAACACTCTTCAGGATATTATCCAGGAGAACCTCCCCAACCTAGCAAGGCAGGCCAACATTCAAATTCAGGAAATACAGAGAACACCACAAAGATATTCTTCAGGAAGAGCAACCCCAAGACATATAATCGTCAGATTCTCCAAGGTTGGAATGAAGGAAAAAATGTTAAGATCAGTCAGAGAGAAAGGTCAGGTTACCCACAAAGGGAAGCCCATTAGACTAACAGCAGATCTCTTGGCAGAAACCCTACAAGCCAGAAGAGAGTGGGGGCCAATATTCAACATTCTTAAAGAAAAGAATTTTCAGCCCAGAATTTCCTATCCAGCCAAACTAAGCTTCATAAGTGAAGGAGAAATAAAATCCTTTACAGACAAGAAAATGCTGAGAGATTTTGTCACCACCAGGCCTGCCTTACAAGAGCTCCTGAAGGAAGCACTAAACATGGAAAGGAATGACCAGTACCAGCCATGGCAAAAAACATGCCAAATTGTAAAGACCATTGACACCATGAAGAAACTGCATCTACTAACGGGCAAAATAACCAGCTAGCGTCATAATGACGGATCAAATTCACATATAATAATATTAACCGTAAATGTAAATGGGCTAAATGCTCCAATTAAAAGACACAGACTGGCAAATTGGATAAAGAGTCAAGACCCATCAGTGTACTGTATTCAGGAAACCCATCTCATGTGCAAAGACACACATAGGCTCAAAATAAAGTGATGGAGGAATATTTACCATGCAAATGGAAAGCAAAAAAAAGCAAGGGTTGGAATCCTAGTCTCTGATAAAACAGACTTTAAGTCAACAAAATCAAAAGAGACAAAGAAGGGTATTACATAATGACAAGTGGATCAATGCAACAAGAAGAGCTAACTATCCTAAATATATATGCATCCAATACAGGAGCACCCAGATTCATAAAGCAAGTTCTTAGAGCCCTACAAAGAGACTTAGACTCCCACACAATAATAGTGGGAGGCTTTAACACCTCACTGTCAACACTAGACAGATCAACGAGACAGAAAATTAACAAGGATATCCAGGACTTGAACTCAGCTCTGGACCAAGCAGACCTAATAGACATCTACAGAACTCTCCACCCCAAATCAACAGAATATACATTCTTCTCAGCACCACATCGCACTTATTCTAAAAACCGATCACATAATTGGAAGTAAAACGCTCCTCAGCAAATGCAAAAGAATGGAAATCTAATAAACAGTCTCTCAGACCACAGTGCAATCAAATTAGAACTCAGGATTAATAAACTCACTCAAAACTGCACAACTACATGGAAACTGAACAACCTGCTCCTGAGTGACTGCTGGGTAAATAACAAAATGAAGGCAGAAATAAAGATGTTCTTTGAAACCAACGAGAACAAAAACACAATGTACCAGAATATCGGGGATACATTTAAAGCAGTGTGTAGAGGGAAATTTATAGCACTAAATGTCCACAAGAGAAAGCAGGAAAGATCTAAAATCAACACCCTAACATCAAAATTAAAAGAACTAGAGAAGCAAGAGCAAACAAATTCAAAAGCTAGCAGAAGACAAGAAATAATTAAGATCAGAGGAGAACTGAAGGAGATAGAAACATGAAAAACCCTTCAAAAAATCAATGAATCCAGCAGCTTTTTTTTTAAAGATCAACAAAATAGACTGCTAGCCAGACTAATAAAAAAGAAAAGAGAGAAGAATAGATGCAATAAAAAATGATAAAGGGGATATTACCACTGATCCCACAGAAATACAAACTACCATCAGAGAATATTATAAACACTTCTATACAAATTAACTAGGAAATCTAGAAGAAATGGATAAATTCCTGGACACATACACCCTCCCAAGACTAAACCAGGAAGAAGTCGAATCCCTGAATAGACCAATAATAAGTTCTGAAATTGAGGCAGTAATTAATAGCCTACCAACCAAAAAAAGTCCAGGACCACATGGATTCACAACCGAATTCTACCAGAGGTACAAAGAGGAGCTGGTACCATTCCTTCTGAAACTATTCCAAACAATAGAAAATGAGAGAATCCTAACTCATTTTATGAGGCTGGCATCATCCTGATACCAAAACCTGGCAGAGACACAACAAAAAAAGAAAATTTTAGGCCAATATCCCTGATGAACATCGATGCAAAAATCCTCAATAAAATACTGGCAAACTGAATCCAGCAGCACATCAAAAAGCTTTATCCACCATCAAGTCAGCTTCATACCTGGGATGCAAGGCTGGTTCAACATACACAAATCAGTAAATATAATCCATCACATAAACAGAACCAACAACAAAAACCAATGGTTATCTCAATTGATGCAGAAAAGGCATTTGACAAAATTCAACAGCCCTTCATGCTAAAAACTCTCAATAAACTAGGTATTGAGGGAATGTATCTCAACATAATAAGAGCTACTTATGAAAAACACACAGCCAATATCATACGGAATGGGCAAAAACTGGAAGCATTCCCTTTGAAAACGGGCACAAGACAAGGATGCCTTCTCTCACCACTCCTATTCAACATAGTATTGGAAGTTATGGCCAGGGCAATCAGGCAGGAGAAAAAAAATAAAGGGTATTCGATTAGGAAAAGAGGAAGTCAAATTGTCTCTGTTTGCAGATGATGTGATTATATACTTAGAAAACCCCATCATCTCAGCCCAAAATCTCCTTAAGCTGATAAGCAACTTCAGCAAAGTCTCAGGATACAAAATCAATGTTCAAAAATCACAAGCATTCCTAACACCAATAACTAGACAAACAGAGAGCCAAATCATGAGTGAACTCCCATTCACAATTGCTACAAAGAGAATAAAATACCTAGGAATACAACTTACAAGTGATGTGAAGGACCTCTTCAAGGAGAACTATAAACCACTGCTCAAGGAAATAAGAGAGGACACAAATGAAAAAACGTTCCATGTTCATGGATAGGAAGAATGGATATCATGAAAATGGCCATACTGCCCACAATAATTTACAGATTCAATGCTATCCCCATCAAGCTACCATTGACTTTCTTCACAGAATTGGAAAAAACTACTTTAAATTTCATATGAAACCAAAAATGAGACAGCATAGCCAAGACAACCTAAGCAAAAAGAACAAAGCTGGAGGCATCACGCTACCTGACTTCAAACTATATTACAAGACTGCAGTAACAAAAACAGCATGGTACTGGTACCAAAACAGATATATAGACCAATGGAACAGAACAGAGGCCTCAGAAATAACACCACACATCTACAACCATCTGATCTTTGACAAAGCTGACAAAAACAAGCAATAGGGAAAGGATTTCCTATTTAATAAATAGTGCTGGGAAAATTGGCTAGCCGTATGCAGAAAACTGAAACTGGATCCCTTCCTCACACCTTATACAAAAATTAACTCAAGATGAATTAAAGACTTAAATGTAAGACCTAAAACCATAAAAATCCTAGAAAAAAAGCCTAGGCAATACCATTCAGGACATAGGCATGGGCAAAGACTTCATAACTAAAACACCAAAAGCGATGGCAACAAAAGCCAAAATAGTCAAATGGGATCTAATTAAAATAAAAAGCTTCTGCACAGCAAAAGAAACTATCATCAGAGTGAACAGGCAACCTACAGAATGGGAGAAAATTGTTGCAATCTATCCATCTGACAAAGGGCTAATACCCAGAATCTACAAAGAACTTAAACAAATTTGAGAAAAAAACAACCCCATCAAAAAGTAGGCAAAGAATATGAACAGACATTTCTCAAAAGATGACATTTATGCAGCTAACAAACATATGAGCAAATGCTCATCATCACTGGTCATTAGAGAAATGCAAATTAAAACCACAATGAGATACCATCTCACACCAGTTAGAATGACGATCATTAAAAAGTCAGGAAACAACAGATGCTGGAGAGAATGTGGAGAAATAGGAATGCTTTTACACTGTTGGTGAGAGTGTAAATTAGTTCAACCATTGTGGAAGACAGTGTGGTGATTCCTCAAGGATCTAGAACCAGAAATACCATTTGACCCAGCAATCCCATTACTGGGTCTATACCCAAAGGATTATAAATCATTCTACTATAAAGACACATGCACATGTATGTATATTGCAGCACTGTTCACAATAGCAAAGACTTGGAACCAACCCAAATGCCCATCAGTGATAGACTGGATAAAGAAAATGTGGCACATATACACCATGGAATACTATGCAGCCATAAACAAGGATGAGTTCCTGTTCTTTGCAGGGACATGGCTGAAGCTGGAAACCATCATTCTCAGCAAACTAACACAAGAACAGAAAACTGAACACCACATGTTCTCATTCCTAAGTGGGAGTTGAACAATGAAAACACATGGACACAGGGAGGGAACATCACACACTGGGGCCTGTCGGAGGGTGGGGGTAGGGGAGGGATAGCATTAGGAGAAATACCTAATGTAGATGACAGGTTGATGGGTGGAGCAAACTACTATGGCACATGTATACCTACGTAATAAATCTGCACATTCTGCACATGTACCCCAGAACTTAAAGTATAATAAAAAAAAAAAGAAAGAAAAGGCTCTGTGTGTTAACTGGTGGAAAGACTGTTTATAAATGTATACAGTTTTGTTTTCTTGTAATAAAAGCCTCATAAGTTTACTTTATACCAGTTGTAACATTCTCTTTTTTTGGTTGTTCTTTTTTCTTTTTTTAATGGCAGCTAAAGATATACAGATTACTGTTAAATTGCAGTCCTTTTTAAAAAAATATTTTCTTGAATTATTTAGAACGTGCAGGCCTGGTATTTTTAATCAAATAAAATATTTATAAAATAGGTGTTCTCTTATTCTGGATTCATCCTGGTTTTCTAATACCAATTGTAATATTTATAATAGTCACCAAAACTTAGAATTTCGCAAATACTGGAATTCTACCAGTGCTTCTTTAATAAGCCTTGCATGTATAATTTGAAATTTTAACACTAGCACTCAAAATCTACATGAAATGTATGTTTAAAGTATTTCAAAATTTACATTGAAACATAACTTCGTTAGAAAATAAACTATAAGCCTAAGTAGGTTTTTAATTTTATCAACTGGAATGCTATTAGTTGGTTTTTCACCATACATTCCTCATTTTACATTCATTTAACCTGCCAATTATTTTATTGTAGTTTTTAGCATTTGCTTTTTTTAATGCTTTTTCAAATTAGCAAGTCTTTAAACTATTTTTCTTCCTGATTAAAAATGTGTGTGTATGTGTGTGTGTGTATATATATATGTGCATATATATGTGTGTGTATATATATATGTGTATATATGTGTGTGTGTGTGTGTATATATATATATATATATTTAATCACACCGACTTTACCAAGTAAAACCAAGCCACACTGATTTTAAGCCAATTAAGAAAACTGCCATTTTTAAAGTGTAGCATTTCAGGGTAAAGACCCATGAAATGACTTAGTGTATTCTAGACTACTAAAAGAAAACCACCTCAAAAATTTTGTTAAAAGTTTTAGTGTTGTCTGAAAAGCAAGAAGGAAAATGGTAGTAAAAGAAGAAGAAGAGAGGAAAAGACAGCAGTTTTGTCTGGTTGTGCCAGACATTTCACAAGTGTAAAAGGAAATAGGAGAAGCTCAAAAGTATGTGTAAGAAGAGAGGAAAGAGAAACTGGGAGAGGTAGGAAGGGAGAAAGTGAGAAGGGAAATCGGAAAGAGAAAGGGGAGGAAACGGCAGATGTGGAGAGCCAGAGAGAGAGAGAAAGAGGAAGAGACTGAGCATGAGGGAGAGAGAAAACAGGGAGGGGGAGAGAGGAAACAGGGAGGGGGAGAGAGGAAACAGGGAGGGGGAGGGAGGAAACAGGGAGGGGGAGGGAGGGGGAGGGAGGGGGAGAGGGAGGGGGAGAGAGAAGGAGGGGAGGAGACGGGGAGGGAGGGAGCACGAGAGAGAGAGACAGACAGAGAGAGAGAGAGGGAGAGAAATGGGGGAGAGAGGGAGGGGGAGAGAGAAAATAAGATAAAGACTTAAGGAAGAGACCCTTCCTTAAGAAGGCTGTGGCCAGGTGCAGTGGCTCACGCCTGTAATCCCAGCACTTTGGGAGGCCGAGGCGGGTGGATCACCGGAGGTCAGGAGTCTCTACTAAAAAAAATACAAAATTAGCTGGGTGTGGTGGTACATGCCTGTAATCCCAGCTACTTGGGAGGCTGAGGCAGGAGAATTGCTTGAACCTGGGGGGACGGAGGTTGCCGTGAGCCGAGATTGCGCCATTGCACTCCAGCCTGGGCAACAAGAGCGAAACTCCGTCTCAAAAAAAAAAAAAAAAAACGGCTGTACCTCCCTAAAATCTTACCTTCATTTTACTAAAGGAACTACACCTGTTATTCCTATAGCTAATGCTAAAATCAAGGTGTCCGTTATAAAAGATCTAAAACAAACCCTAGCAATTGAGACAGGATACCGAGATACAAATGCCTGGCTGGAACGGATTAAATACTTCGTCTGCACCCTAAGCAAAAGCTTGTGCACACGGTAGACCAGAGGCCCAGATCGTCTCCTCTCCACTTAGTCTCCCCGCCGACCGGGCATGAGCTGTATGGTAACTCTTTTTCAAGACCCCCACAGCCTGGGAAGATAAATCGTGCCAAGCTCTTTCTCTGCTGTTCCCAGCTCAACACCCTGCGAGTCAGGCCCCAAGGGCCATCCAGCCTCCGCCTTCCAATGCCAAGTTTACCTCGTGTTTCTCACAACGGGGAAAACTTAGCGTTCCTCGGAGACTTCAGTCTGGCAATAAAAGATTTAGACAGAAACAGAAAGATTGGAGAGAGAGAGAGAGAGAGAGGAAGAGAATGAGAGACTGGAAGAAACAGATTAAAGAGAGATACAGAAGGTGAATCTGGGGAGAGAGAGTGTAAAAGGAAGAGGAAGAGACGGGAGACAGACAAAAAGTGCGAGCGAGAAGGTGAGAGAAATTAAGAACTATGAAAGACAGCAGCTAGGAGACAAAGGAGGCAGAAGACTGCCTGGGTGCCACAGCATCCACACCGTCCTCTTGCCCCCTGTCATTGCGACCCCAGAGCTGGTCCGTGATGGAGGAGAGCCGACCTCGCAGCAGCCTGAGCCTGGCCAGCAGCGCCTCCACCATCTCCCCTGTCAGCAGCCTAAGTCCCAAGCTATATGTAATGCAGTTCTGAGAGTCTATGGATGTATAAAAACTTATGCTTTGGCAAAACAAGTTACAGATAGTTGCCTAATATGTAAAAACAAAAACAAACGAACAAAAAAAACTAATAAGCAAACTCTAAGAAGGTCGCCCCTTAAAGGAAAGGACTCAGGATTAAGGCCGTTCCAAAGTGTCCAAATTGATTACACTGAAATGCCCCAAATAGGTCACCTAAAGTACCTACTAGTGATAGTAGATCACCTTACTCACCGGGTAGAGACTATTCCCTTTTCAAGTGCAACTGCCAGTAATGTAGTGAAAGCATTAATTAAAAATATTATACCCAGGTTTAGATGAATAGAAAATATTGATTCAGATAATAAGACTCATTTCACTGCACATGTCATTAAGAAATTAGCCCAAGTACTAAACATAACATAGGAATACCATACTCCCTGGCACTCACCTTCGTCAGGAAGAGCATAGAGAATGAACCAAACTCTGAGGAGCCACTTGAACAAGTTAGTTTTAGAGACTCCTCCCCATTGCCTTGTTAAGGGTCAGGACCGCCCCTCGGAAAGATGTCAGCGTATCCCCTTATAAAATAATATGTAAGTTGCCTTATTTACACTCTACTGCTGACATTCCTACGTTGAAAACAAAAGATCAGTTTCTCAAAAGCTATATACTTGGTCTATCTTCCACTTTCTCTTCCCTCAGAGCTGAAGACCGCCTTTTAGTACAGCTGCCACCCCTGGAGCTCCCAGCACACCTGCGTCAACCTGGAAATCACGTTCTGATTAAGAGCTGGAGAGAAGGAAAACTTGAACCGGCTTACGAAGGACCCTACCTAGTGCTTCCAACTACTGAGACCACAATTTGAACAGCAGAAAGAGGGTGGACTCACCATACTTGAGTCAAGAAAGTGCCACCATCTTTAAAGTCATAGACCATTGTTCTAGGATCAAGTCCCAACAAACTAAAGCTAAGGAAAGTCTCACCCTCTTATATCTCTTTTATTGTCTCTGCTTCTTCCCTCACTCCACTGTCAGCCCCCCCCCCCCCACCAAAACTATTGTGTTTGATGCTTAGCCATACCCTGTGGAGACCTACAAAGTCAAAGGCAACCAGCCTCTTCAGAAAAGTATCTTTGCCCTTAGTACTCACCCCACTCTCAACATAATCCTTGTAAAATTCCTTATCATTGGCTACCTTGCTATTCCCGGTACGATATTCTCTGGACCACTCAGTCCCAGGGCTAGGCTTCCTCAGAAGGCTGTACCTCCCTAAAACCTTACCTTCATTTTACTAAAGGAACTACACCTGTTATTCCTATACCTAATGAGAAAACCAAGGTGTCCATTATAAAAGTAAAAGATCTAAAACAAACCCTAGCAATGGAGACAGGATACCGAACTACAAATGCCTGGCTGGAATGGATTAAATATTCCATCTGCACCCTAAGCAAAAGCGACTGTTACGCTTGTGTGCCCGGTAGACCAGAGGCCCAGATCATCCCCTTTCCACTTAGTCTCCCCACTGACCAGGCACGAGCTGTATGGTAGCTCTTTTTCAAGACCCCCACAGCCTGGGAAGACAAATCGGGGCCAAGCTCTTTCTCTGTTGTTACTAGAAGTTCAGCATCCTGTGGGTCAGGCCCCAAGGGCCATCCAGCCTCTGCCTTCCAATGCCAGGTTTTCCTCATGTCTCTGATGACAGGGAAGAAACGTAGCATTCCTTGGAGACTTACAGGGATGCAAAGAGCTTAGGCCCTTCCAATAGCTTACCCATCAGTTTGCCCTTAGCCATCCCCAAGCGGATATATGGTGGTATTGTGGTGGACCCCTGCTGGACGCTCTGCCAAGCAAATGGAGCGAAACTTGTGCTCTAATTCCATTGGCTCTCTCTTTCACCCTGATATTTCATCAACCTGAGAAAGTAAAAGCAAAGGTCTGTAAGCCGAGAGAGACCCCTTGTGAATCTTTTGATCCTCAGGTTTGTATAAATGCCATCGAGTTTCCACGAGGAGTGCCAAATAAATTTAAAGCTCAAAACCAGTTAGTTGCAGAGTTTGAATTGCATTGTTCTGGTGGGTAACTATTAATAAAAATGTAAATTAGATAAATTACATTGACTACAACCAGCAACGATTTGTTAACTATACCAAAGATGCCATTAAAGGAATAGCTGAACAATTAGGATCCACCAGTCAAATGGCCTGGGAAAATAGGATGGCATTAGCCATGATACTGTCAGAGAAAGGTGACGTTTGTGTCGTGATTGGAACCCAGTATTGTACTTCCATCCCTAAAAACACAGCCCCCAGTGGACAATCACAAAGGCCGTGTAGGGCCTTGCCTCTCTATCAGATGAATTGGCTAAAAACTCCAGAATAGATGATCCCTTTACAAGCCTCAGGGGAAAGTGGCTCGGTGGGTGGAAAAAGCTAGTAACTTCAATAGTTACCTCCCTGGTAATTGTTGTAAGTGTACTAATTCTTGTTGGATGTTGCCTCATACCCTGTGCTCAAGGATGAATACAAAAACTCATTGAGACAACCCTCACTTTCCTCAATTCTCCCCCACTTTATTCAGATAAGCTCTTTCTTTTAGAAGATCAAGCAGAACAACAAAGTTAAAACATGTTAGAAAGGTTTGAAGAGGAAAAATTATAAAAATCAAAAGGGGTGAAATTGTTAAATACAGTTAAGTTCTCTCTTTAAACAGCTTATCCAAATACCCCCTTGCCTTTGCTATACCCCAACTTGTCTGTACATGCCTAGGCATGCCTGAACTTGCTACAACCCCAGTCCACATTCCTTTCCTTATTAGGTAATAGGTTACCTTCCTAGTCCCCCTGTAAGTGACCCCCCTTCTCTCTCTTCTCACCCCTCTTACTTGCCTACCTTATATAAGAAAGTTTAAATGTTTAGCCAATAGGGACTAGTTTAGACTGTGGGGTCCAACCCTAGCCAACAGGGGAAAGACATAGAAGCAGAGGCTGCATTAGAGATAATAAAAACCGATGGTTTCCTTTGTTCTGGGTACTCTCGCCATTGCTCCATTCACGAGATGCACCTTCCTATAGGAGTAAATTGCCTTGCTGAGAAATCCTTTGTCTCAGTGCTGGTTCTTCTTTGCAGCACCGAGCATTTTTTTTCCAACATGTTTATGAACATCTTGTTACTGCTGGATGACAATTTTTATTTATTTATTTATTTTTATTTTTTTGAGACAGAGTCTCGTTCTGTCACCCAGGCTGGAGTGCAGTGGCATGATCTTGGCTCACTGCAAGCTCTGCCTCCCAGGTTTGCACCACTCTCCTGCCTCAGCCTCCCAAGTAGCTAGGACTACAGGCGCCACCACCATACCTGGCTAATTTTTTGTATTTTTTTAGTAGAGATGGGATTTCACTGTGTTAGCCAGGATGGTCTCAATCTCCTGACCTCGTGATCCACCCACCTCGGCCTCCCAAAGTGCTGGGATTACAGGCCTGAGCCACTGCACCCAGCCAACAATTTTTATTTTTATTTTTTATTTTTATTTTTCAGATGGAGTCTCACTCTGTCGCCGAGGCTGGAGTGCAGTGGTGTGATGTTGGCTCACTGCAACCTCCACCTCCCAGGTTCAAGTGATTCTCCTGCCTCAGCCTCTCAAGTAGCTGAGATAACAGGTGCCCACCACCACACCTGGCTAATTTTTGTATTTTTAGTAGTGACAGGGTTTTGCCATGTTAGCCAGGCTGGTCTTGAACTCCTGGCCTCAGGTGATCCGACCCCTTTGGCCTCCCAAAGTGCTGGAATTACAGGCATGAGCCACCACACCTGGCTGGATGACAATTTTTAAGCTTAATATTTCTCGCTCTGTAGAATTCACTGGATATGCACAGAGATATGGAGGAGAAATCCTGGCTTTCCAAAATGTACGATAAAAATGATCTTTCATGTTGGAATGTGGGTGCCTTTGAATATGCTCAGAATGTTAGGTGATGAGACCTTTGAGAGTCAGAGTGCACAAGCCTTGGAAAGTCAGGGGACATACTGAGGCCCGAAAAATCTCAGGAAAGAGCTGTAGATGCAGCACAGACTCCGTTTGTGCCCTCTGCAGACTCAGTTTCCCAGAGAGGAGGGATGGGAATGCCTACAGGGTGCCTGGTCAGCTCCTGACCTAAACTCCAGAGCCTGTAGCTATTAGCAGAGGGCGGCTTTGAGGGGACCTCATACGCAGTTTCTAGCATCTCTGGTTGCCTCACCAGAGACTGAGGCTCTGGCTTTGTACTTTTAAATTTTTCAGTTCAGAGTCACAAACCTTTACAAAGTGCCTACTCGGTGCCCGGTTTTATGGTAGACACCAGAGATTGGGAGCTCATGGGTTGAGGGAATGCTGCATGCCAGTACAAATGATAAGTGCCGGGATGGAGCCTGGAATGGAACTGGCTGAGTCAACACCTGCAGCAAACCCCTGGTGGTGTTCTGGGTGTTAGAAGAACACACAACGTCAGGGGCAAGGCTGGGGCAGGTGAGAGGGGTCAGGACACATTTGCACTTTAGGTGAATTAATCCAGCCATGCCTGCGGGAGATACATTTATGAGCCTACAGGCAGGGTGGCCTGTTAAGAAGCTAGTGGAATTGTCAACGTAAGACGCCAAACCAAGGACTTGCAGAAAGGATTGTGGATTAGCTTCCTGGGTGGTCATAAAAATCACAGGCATACTTTGGCGATATTCATGGCAATAAAGTGAATATTGCAATAAAGTGAGCCACACAAATTGTGGGGTTCCACAGTGCATATTAAACGTTATGTTTATACTATCATGTAGTCTATTAAGGGTGCAATAGCCTTATGCCTAAAAAAAAAAAAACAATGCATAGTTTGGGCCTGGTGGCACACACCTGTAATCCCAGTACTTTGGGAGGCAGAGGAAGGATCACTTGAGGCCGGGAGTTTGAGACCAGCCTGAGCAACGTAGGGAGATAAGGAAATTCTGTCTCTACAAAAAATTTAAAAATTACTTGGATATAGTGGTGTGTGCCTGTAGTCCTAGCTACTCAGGAGGCTGAGGTGGGAGGATTGCTTGAGCCAGGGACTTGAGGCTGTGGTGAGCTATGATTGCACCATTGCCTGGGTGACAGTGAAACCCTGTCTCTGAAAAACCACAGAAACCAAAAATTATATGCATACATTAATTTAAAAATATCTTATTGCTAAAAAAAATGCTCACAATCATCTGGGTCTTTTTTTTTTTTTTTTTTTTTTTGAGGCAGAGTCTTGCTCTGTCTCCCAGGCTGGAGTGCAGGGGCGCAATCTCGGCTCACTGCTACCTCAACCTCCTGGGCCAAGCAATTCTTCTGCCTCTGCCTCTTGAGTAGCTGAGATTACAGGTGCTCGCCACCACGCCCAGCTAATTTTTTTGTATTTTTAGTAGAGATGGGGTTTCACCATCTTGGCCAGGCTGGTCTTGAACTCCTGACCTTGTGATCCACCTGCCTTGGCCTCCCAAAATGTTGGGATTACAGGCGTGAGCCACCCCTCCCGGCCTTATCTGGGTCTTTAGTGAGTCATAATCTTTTCGCTGGTGGAGGGTCTTGCCTTGATGTAGCTGGCTCCTGATGGATCAGGGTGGTGGTTGCTGAAGGTTAGGGTGGCTGTGGCAATTTCTTAAGATAAGATGGAAATGAAGTTTGCCTTATTGATTGACTGTTTCTTTCACAAAAGATTTCTCTGTAACCTGTGATGCTATTTGGTAGCATTTTGCCCAGAGTAGAACTTCTTCCAAAGTTGGAGCCAGGGCTCACAAACTCTGCCGCTGTTTAATCAACTCAGTTTATGGAATATTCTAAATCATTTGTTGCCATTTCAACAGTGTTCACAGCATCTTCACCAGGAGTAAATTCCATCTTAAGAGACCCCTTTCTCTGCTCATTAGTAAGAAGCAACTCCTCATCTGTTCAAGTTTGATCATGAGATTGTAGCAATTCAGTCCCATCGGCAGGCTCCACTTCTAATTCTAGTTCTCTTGCTATTTCTACCACATCTGCAGTTCCTTCCTCCACTGAAGCCTTGAAACCCTCAAACTCATCCATGAGGGTGGGAATCCACTTCTTCCACACTCCTGTTCATGCTGATATTTTGACCTACTCCCATGAATCCATGAATTCACAAATATTCTTTTGTTTTTGGACAGAGTCTTGCTCTGTCACCAGGCTGGAGTGCAGTGGCGCAATCTCAGCTCGCTGCAACCTCTGCCTCACGGGTTCAAGCAATTCTCCTGCCTCAGCCTCCTGAGTAGCTGGGACTACAGGCGAGTGCCACCACGCCCAGCCAATTTTTGTACTTTTAGTAGAGACGGTGTTTCACCATGTTGGCCAGAATGGTCTGGATCTCTTGACCTTGTGATCCGCCCGCCTCGGCCTCCCAAAGTGCTGGGATTACAGGCGTGAGCCACCACGCCCGGCCCCCACAAATGTTCTTAATGGCATCTAGAATGGTGAATACTTTCCAGAACGGTGCTTTAATTTTCTTTGCCCAGATCTATTCAAGGAATCATTATCTGTGGCAGCTATAGCCTTATGATATGTATTCCTTAAATAATAAGACTTGAAGGTTGAAATTACCCCGAGATCCATGGGCTGCAAAATGGATGTGTTAGCAGGCATGAAAACGACATTCAACTCCTTGTACATCTTCATCAGAGCTCTTGGGTTACCAAGTGCATTGTCAGTGGGCAATAGTATTTTTAAGGGAATCTTCTTTTCTGAGCAGTAGTTCTCAATAGGAGGCTTGAAGCGTTCAGTAAACCATGCTGTAAACAGATGTGCTGCCTTCCAGGCTTCTTTGTTCCATTTCTACAGCACAGGCAGAGTAGATTTAGCATCACTCTGAAGGACCCTAGAATTTGCAGCATGGTAAATGAGCACTGGCTTCAACAGAGTCACCAGCTGCATTAGCCCCCTGCTAGACAGTCAGACAGTCCTTTGAAGCTTTGGAGCCAGGCGTTGATTTCTTCTCTTTGTTTATGAAAGTTCTAGATGACATCATGTTCTAATCTCAAGCTGTTTTGTCTATATTGAAAATCTGTTGTTGAGTGTATCCACGTTCATCCATGAGTACAGCTAGAGCCTCTGGATAACTTGCTGCAGCTTCTCCATCAGCTCCCCCTTACACTTTTATGTGATGGAGACAGCTTCTTTCCTTAAACCTCATGAGCCAAGCTCTGCTAGCTTCAGACTTTTCTTCTACAGCTTCCTCGCCTCTTTCAGCCTTCCTAGAATTGAAGAGAGTGAGGGCCTTGCTCTGGATTGGATCTTGGTTCAGGGAATGTTGCGGCTGGTTTGATCTTCTATCCACACCACTAAAACTTTCTCCACACCAACAATACAGCTGCTTCACTTTCTTATTCATGTGTTTGCTGCAGTCGCAGTTTTAATTTCCTTCAAGAACTTTCCTTTGCAATTGCAACTTGTTTATCTGTTTGGTGCAAGAGGCCTGGCTTTCAGCTTGTCTTGACTTTTGGCATGCCTTCCTCACTAAGCAGAATCATTTCTAGCTTTTGATGTGAAGTGGGAGATGTGTGACTCTTCCTTTCACTTGTACACTTTGATTAAACAAACAAACAAACAAACAAACTTCAGCCGTATTAAATTTAAAGGTGTTCAATTGAGCAATGAACAATTTGTGAATTGGGCAGCCCCCAGAATCACAGCTGATTCACAGAGACTGTAGCATAGCCACGTGGTGAAAGAAGATTTATAGAAAAAAAAAAAAGTACAGACATTGGCAACGAGGTACAGAAACAGCTGGATTGGTTACAGGTTGGCGTTTGCCTTATTTGAACACAGTGTGAACACTTAGCAGTCTACGAGTGGTTGAAGTGTGGCTGCAGGGATTGGCCAAGACTCAGTTATTGTTACAGGTGCAAACTCCTGAATTAGGTTTCCCATCTCGCCTGACTATTAAGATAGGTTAGAGTTCATCCACAAGGACTCCAATATAGAAGTACGGAGTCCTTCTAGGGCCATATTTAGTTTGCTTTAACAACTTGGAGGGCATTGTAAAGTTATTAGTTGGCCTAATTTCAATATTGCTGTGTCCCTGGGAATGGGGAGGCCCAAAGAAAGAGAGAGATGGGGAGCAGCTGGTCAGAGGAGCAGTCAGAACATGCATCAGTTCATTTCTCTACCTTGTAGGGTTTGTACTGCTCCAAAACAATTGCAACAGTAACATCAAAGATCACTCATCACAGATCACCATAACACATATAATCATAATGAAAAAGTTTGAAATACTGTGATGGTTACCAAAATGTGACCCAGAGATATGAAGTGAGCATGTGCTGTTGAAAATACAGCACCTAGAGCGTTGCTTAAGGCGGGATTGCCACAAACCTGCCATTTGTAAGAAGGACAGTATATGCGAAGCTCAGTAAAGCCAAGTGCAATGACACCATCTGTGCTTGTACCACACAGTGGGTGGCTTGAAACAACAGACATGTATTCTCTCACAGTCCTGGAGGTTAGAAGTCCAAAATCCAGGGGTCAGCAGGGCCCTGCTCTGTCTGTGACTCTAGGAGAATCCTTCTCTGCCTCTTCTGGGCTCCTGCTTGTGGCCAGCAATCTCTGTCACTCTGGCTGGTAGCTGTGTCACTCCAGTCCTGCCTGGGTTGCCAGTTGGAGCTCTCCCTGTGTGCTTCTCTGTTTCTCTATTATAGGGACACTAGTCATATTGGAATAGAGGCCCATCCTGCTCTGGTGTGATCTCAACTTTCATTTATTTATTTATTTGCTTGTTTCTTTTCTTTTCTTTTTTTTGTTTTTTTTTTTTTTTGAGACGGAATTTCATTCCTGTTGCCCAGGCTGGAGTGCAATGGTGCCATCTCAGCTCACTGCAACCTCCACCTCTCGAGTTCAAGCGATTCTCCTGCCTCAGCCTCTCAAGTAGCTGGGACTATAGGTGCACGCTACCACACCTGGCTAATTTTTATATTTGAGTAGAGATGGGGTTTCGCCATGTTGGCCAGGCTGGTTTTGAACTCCTGACCTCAGGTGATCTGCTCGCCTCACCCTCCCAAAGTGTTGGGATTACAGGCGTGAACCACTGTGCCCGGCCAATTTCTTTGTTTTTGAGATAGGGTCTCACTCTGTCACCCAGGCTGGAGTGCAGTGGCACAATCATAGCTCATTGCAGCTTCAAACCCTTGGAGTCAGGCGATCCTCCTGCCTTGGCCTCTCCAGTAGCTGGGACTATGGGCATAAGCCACAATGCCCAGATAATTTTTTTTTTTTTTTTTTTTTTGTAGAGGTGTGTCTTGCTATGTCGCCCAGGTTGGTCTTGAATTCCCGACTTCAAGCAATTGTCCTGCCTCTGCCTCGCAAAACACTGGGATTACAGGCATGAGTTGATTTACATCTTAATTACAGCTGCAAAGTCTCTATTTCCAAATACTGTGTCAGTTACAGGTATGAAGACTTAGAATTTCAACCTGTCTTTTTGGAGGGCATGATTCAACCCACAGCAGATCACGAGGGGAAGGGGAGTCAGTGTGACTCTGCAGAAGATAGTGGTGTCAGCCCTTGAGGTCAGGAGTACACAGGGAGCCGGCTAGGGGGAAATGATGGGTTCCAGGTGGGGCATGTTAAGTCTGAGCTGCCGGTCCATGGAGCTTCTAGGGACAGAAGTCTAGGAGGTGGTCAGATGCATGGTCTAGAGTTCAGGGGAGAGTCAGGCTGGAGATGTATGTTCCAAGTTCTTTGCATCTGGGTGGGTGGTAGTTAAAAATCAAAGGTGAGAAGCAGCCAGTGTAGCTGGGGAGTGCAGGAGGTCAAGAGGAGACAGAAAAACATCCCGGGGGCTGGGGGCAGCACCTGTAATCCCAGTAGTTTGGGAGGCGGAGGTGGGAGGATCGCTTGAGGGCAGGAGTTTGAAACCAGCCTGGCAACATAGGGAGACCCGTCTCTACCAAAAAATTTTTAAAATAGCTGGGCGTGGTGGCACGTAACTGTGGTCCCACCTACTTGGGAGGTTGGGGCGGGAGGATCGCTTGAGCCCAGGAGTTTCAGGCTGCAGTGAGCCATAATTGCACCACTGCCCTCCAGCCCAGGGCACAGAGTGAGACCCTGACTCAAAAACAAAACAACAGAAAACCCATAAAATTGTCCTGGAGGGAATCGCTAAGAACACTTGGAGAAAAACTGAACTATGGCCACCAGGGGGCGCTCTGCACCAGCCCATTGGAACAATATCCATAGGCAGCAGGTGGATAAACTTGATCAGTGAATTTAAGTTTTCTCTGTGCTCTTTTCCTGCAGCAATAGGCTTCTATGTACAAAAAGTACAATTGCAGGATTGGGTTACTGACTTGAGTGTATTTACAGAGTTATAGAAAAAGGCTGCTCAAATCTCTTTGAGGAGAATCAGTGATCTTGAGATTAGAATGGTTAAGAAAAGTTGGTTGTGGAGTTGGGAAGAGGAGATATATTTAGGCTATTCCAGGAAGAAACTCTTAGGGGGCGTATGAGCAGACAGATGACTGTTTCACTTCTCTGGAGAAATGTAAGACTCTAGATGCATTTTTTGGATTTCTAACAAGATGGTGAATGAACACAGACAACTGTCTTCCTCCAACATTTGGAGAAGTCACAGAAGGAAGAAGTGTTTTATGGATTTCAGAGTCTAATATAAAAAGAGGAGTCAGAGGGTGGTTGGGACCCACAGGGGAAGGAAAGGCAGCCACAGAGATTAGGGTGGGGGCCAGGGCTATTGGCCCCCCTATAGGTTAGCTAAAAAATTACTGACACAAGGCTGATTGAGTTATCGGAGAAAGGCATACAAATTTATTTAATGTGTATACACGAGAGCCTTCAGTATGAAGATCCAGCTTCCCAATAGGTGGCAGAAGCTAATCTGCCATCTTGAAATTACAGAAAGAATCCAGACTCAGAATATGTCCAAAATAGGTTTCAGTGGCAAGACAGTTTATGGGAAGAAGAAAGGAAGAGGCTTGGCTCCAAAGGTGGCCTTGTTATGTAGATGAAGTCTCCCTCAGAGTGACTAGACAGTAAGTTTCTTTCCAAAGGTTTAAAGGTGTCAGATTCTCAATCACTCCTAGATCTAAAAAAGGCATAGAAAGGGGGACATGTAGCTACGTTAATGAAGATTCTCTACAGATGCAAATTTTCCCTACAAAGACAGCTTTGCAAGGCCAACTCTATTTGCTGGCTCTGCAGCAGCTATTTCAAGTTATGCCAAAGAAATATATTTCGGGGTAAAATATTTTTATTTTCTTCATTAGGTTGGGGTTGAGATCTTTGCTCATTTCCTTTCTCTTCCCATATTGCTTTCAGCATATTGCTCACCTCCTAGGAACTACCGCAGGGTAGAAAACAGCAGGGCCAGCCATCCCCTCGTGACAACTAGAATGACGACTACAAGGATGAAGATGGTGGGGCCATGTCAACCTGTGACTCAGCCTGTGAGCCATCAACAGAGAATAAAACCCCCAACCTTATTCCCTGTTGATGGCTCGGAACTATGGTGGACTGCTATGTGAGAGAGAAATAAGCTTCTATTGTGTTAAGTCACTTATTACATGTTTGAGTCTATCTGTTACACAGCTCAGCCTGTGCTAACCAATGCAAAACTCTAAGTTGTAGATCAAAATTAAGAATTTCTATTTAACAAAGAACTTACAGGCAGAGTTAACAGATTAAAAAATATATTTTCAACATTAAAAACAAACAAGGGATTAATAGTTATTCTAGGTAAGAAATTCCTTTCTAAATGGCATTTTTTTGTCAGAAAAAAAGAATTTTACATAAGGTTGGAAAGAAATCCAACTAAAGCCTCCTAGAAATCCATTTGAGAAGTGGGCAAATGATAAGAATTCATTGAGGTAGAAATGCAAATGGCTAATGTGAACATGAAGAACTGCTCAACATCCCTAGTGATCACAGAATTTATAACATGAGTGAGATACTATTCACACCAATCAGATGTGGCAGATTTAGAAAGGTAGATAAAGCCAAGTGTTGGTGAGGGTGGAGGAACTGGCAATTGATATGTATCCACTGCTGATGGGAGTATATCTTGATGCAGTGTTCAGGGGAGCACCCTGGTAGGAGTTACTGGAATTAAGAATGGGTAGACTGCATGCCCATCAACACCACTGTATCTCTACAAGGGAGATCCATGTAACAATGTCATCATGGCATTGGTAGTTGAAGTGGGGAGGTAGAGAGAGCCAAATCCCCCTGTTACTAGAAAGGGGTCCTGATCCAGACCCCAAGAGAGGGTTGTTGGATCTTGCACAAGAAGGAAATCAAGGCGAATCCATACAGTAAAATGAAAGCAAGTTTATTAAGAAAGTAAAGGGATAAAGAATGGCTACTCCATAGGCAGAGCAGCCCCAAGGGCTGCTGGTTAACTATATTTAATGTTATCATTCTTTCTTGATTATACGCTAAACAAGGGGTGGTTTATTCATGAGTTTTCCTGGAAAGGGGTGGGCAGTTCCTCTAACTGAGGGTTCCTTCCCTTTTTAGACCATATAGGGTAACTTCTTGGTGTTGCCATGGCATTTGCGAACAGTCATGGCACTGCTGGGACTGTCTTTTGCATGCTCATGCATTTTAATTAGCATATAATGAGCAATGAGGATAATCAGAGGTGACCTTAGTCGCCATGTTGGTTTTGACAGGATTTGGCTGGCTTCTTTACTGCAACTGTTTTATCAACAAGGTCTTTGCGACCTGTATCGTGTGCTGACCTCCCATCTCATCCTGTGACTTAGAATGCCTTAATTTCCCTGGAATGCAGCCCAGTAAGCTTCAGTCTTATTTACCCAGCTCTTATTCAAGATGGAGTAGCTCTGTTTCAAACAGCTCTGACACTCCTGACACAGGATTAATATATAGCACAGAACAATAAACCACGCTAAACTACAAGCAGCATTGAGTGAAACAGCACAACAAACAGAAGGAGATACATAACACCATGCCATTTACATAAACTGAAGATAAATGCATGCACAAAACAGCAACACACACACACACACACACACACACACACACACACACACACACACACACAGAGGAACATATATCCAAAGATACATTAAACCCATCAGGATGGATGCTTCTGGTGGTGGGGTCTGGAGAGTGGGAGGGGAGTGAAGAGAGGCCACTGTCAGGCCTCTAAGCCCAAGCTAAGCCATCGTATCCCCTGTGACCTGCACGTCTACATCCAGATCGCCTGAAGCAACTGAAGATCCACAAAAGAAGTGAAAATAGCCTTAACTGATGACATTCCACCATTGTGATTTGTTTCTTCCCCACCCTAACTGATCAATGTACTTTGTAATCTCCCCCACCCTTAAGAAGGTTCTTTGTAATTCTCCCCACCCTTGAGAATGTACTTTGTGAGATCCACCCCCTGCCCGCAAAACATTGCTCCTAACTCCACTGCCTATCCCAAAACCTATAAGAAGTAATGATAATCCACCACCCTTTGCTGACTCTCTTTTCGGACTCAGCCAGCCTGCACCCAGGTGAAATAAACAGCCCTGTTGCTCACACAAAGCCTGTTTGGTGATCTCTTCACACGGACGTGTGAGGCAGCTACTATGTTACGTCAGAATGATTGCAAGCTGAATGTTAGGACTGGCTTAACTTTCTGCACCCAATATCCTAAGGGAGGAAAAAACCCGACCCTCTAAGGGGAAATATTATCTGTAGGGCCTGATCCCATCATCAGACCCTTCACCCAGCGCTGCTGAGTGAGTAGAGGGTTTATTTCATCCTTCCAATTTAGTGATTCAGTAGAGATTTCAAGACTCAAAGCTTAATTAACTCCATTTTAATTGAAGTCATCTTCTCAGTCATGGTGTCTGCACGCAGGACAATTCAGCTTGGCCTCCAAGTGCTTCAGTACAAGGCCCAATTTCTGGCTCAGCCATTAACCAGCCCCAAGTCAGGATAATCAGACAAGTCTTCCATCTGTGGGGATTTTATGGTTGGAATCAGGGTACCTTGACCTCTGGAAGGACAGACCTCTGAGGTGCAAGGATGTTTAATGGTTGCACAGAGAAGACAATCCTACAGAAAAGGTAGTAGTTGGGGCAGTGATTAGGACTCATTTTGGGGTGAGGGTGACAAGCACAGCGATCAACTAGCCTCACAGCCAGCTGTCTGCCTTTCCCAGATGGGTAACTGTCCCTTAATGGGAACTTCTTGTCTTCCAAGGAAGGCTAAGATAGGCAACTTGCTACAGTTTGCCTTAACATCAAAGCATGTCAAAAGGAGAACAATCCCAGTTTAAGAATCAGCCTGGGAGAAGGCAAGGAAGAATTTATAGTTTAGGACAAATTCAAGGACTGTAAATCATCTAATGTGAATATAGCACAGGGAGGTAGTTGGAGACAAGCTTGTCAAATAGGCTGAAGCCAGATTAGACAGGATTTTGGACTTTTTTTCTAGTAGTAGAGAGCCATGCTACTGAACTCTTTCTGAGAGAGGGATATTAGCTCACATGCTTTGGAAGGACAACTGACCACTCCAATCCTGGCTTCCCTTTGTTGTCATGGACTACAGGCCGGAATTCTATTTGGGAGTTGTGGCAGATTGTATTTTCCATAAATAGCTGCACCAATGCTTCCTGTCCATATGTTCTTCTCATTTTGACATTCCTCCTATCAAGAGTTGGGGTCTCCATTCTCTGTCCTTGAATCTGGACACTCTTATGACTATGGCAGAAGTGATGCTATGTGACTTCCAAGGCTAGGTGGTAAAAGGTGATACAGATACACCCAGCTGCCATGATGTGAGGAAGCCCAAGCAAACATGAGGAGAGGCCACATATAGTTTTTCCAACTGATATCTCAACAAGGCCTCAGTCAACAGGCATCATCAGCTGCCAGAAATGTGGGTGAACAAGCCCTCATATGATTCCAGTCCCCTTCCACTGGGTCACCCTTAATCTTCAAGCTGAAGTCTCAGACAACATGGAGTAGAGGCAAGACAGTCCCACTGTGCCCTGTCCAAAGTCCTGCCCCACAGAGTATGGGAGCAGAATAAAATAGTTGTTGTTTAATGCCACTAAATTTGGAGTTGATTGTTATGCAGGAATAGATAGCCAGAAACCTGGGCATGGTGGCTCACACCTGTAATCCCAGCACTTTGGGAGACTGAGGCAGGAGGATCCCTTGAGCTCAGGAGTTCGAGACCAGCCTGGGCAACATGGTGAAACCCTGTCTCTATCCAAAAATACAGAAAAAATAGCCAGGTGTGGTAGTGCACACCTGTAGTCCCAGCTACTTGGGAGGCTGAGCTGGGAGCATTGCTTGAGCTGGGGAGGTTGAGGTGGCAGTGAGCCAAGATTGCGTCAATGTTCTCCAAGCTGTGTGACAGAGTGAGACTCTGTCTCAAAATAAATAAATAAATAAATAAAAATAAAAAATAAAAGAAGAGATAGCTAGAACAGAAGCCTATTGCAATAACAAAAGTAGACAAAAAAGGCACAGATAGTCTTGAGGAAAAGCAGGACACTGAGACCTTGTTGGAGTAAATCTGACTAATTGGAGATGGGGAAGGGGTTTCTAAGATGAACAAATGACTGGCACAAGTGATCTGCCATTGATTGAAATAAAAAACTGGAAAGGGGAGCAGAAAAGAGAGTCCTTTTGCGTTTGAATATGTTGATTGTAAATTGGCTGGATATTTCTATGGGCAGATTGGGAGGTTTGGGAAATGATGGAGTTTGGAGGCTCTTCAGCCTCTCAGTGTCTTTAGAGCCCTGGAAAAGATGAGCTCAACCAGAGGAGGAGCATCAAAGTTTGGAAAAAGAGAAGAGAATTCAGAAGAGGTCTTTGGGGAGAGTGACCACACCAACAACTCTATCTATTAGAGTTGGTTATCTATGGTTATCCATTCCTGCAAAACAATCAACTCCAAATTTCAATAATAATAATTTATTTTGCTCCCAGGCTCTGTGGGGTAGGACTTTGGGCAGGGCACAGTGAGATTGGCTTGTCTCTGCTCCATGATATCTGAGACTTCAGCCTAAAGACTAAGGGTGACCTAATGGCAGAGGACTGGAATCATCTGAGGGCTTGTTTACCCACATGACTGGCCGTTGATTGAAATCTTTTTGAGCTATCAGTTGGAAAAACTATATGTGGCCTTTCCTCATGTTCACTCGGGCTTCCTCACATCATGGCAGCTGGGTGCCAGGAGCAAGCATTCCAAGTGAACCAGGTAGAACTGTATCACCTTTTATCATCTAGCCTTGGAAGTCACATAGCATCACTTCTGCCATAGTCATAAGAGTCTCTAGATTCAAGGAGAGAGAATACAGATACCAACTCTTGATAGGAGAAATGTCAAAGTGAGAAGAACATATGGATGGGAAACATTGGTGCAGCTATTTATGGAAAATAAAATCTGCCACAATTCCCAAATAGAATTCCAGCCTGTAGTCTCTGACAGCAAAGGGAAACCAGAATTGGAGTGGTCAGTTGTCCTCCTGAAGTATATGAGCTAATGTCCTTCTCTCAGAAAGAGTTCAGAGTTCAGGGAGCAGGGAGAAGAGAAGGAGGAACCAGTAAAATAATGAGAGTAGGTCGATGGAAAACCAAGAGAGCATCCACAGTGTCTATGATGCACAGAGAGCTGGTGGGGGAAAGTAGGAAGAAGCAGTAGACAACAGAGCATCAGTTTGGCTTCAAGTTATTCAACATCCTCTCAGATTTAAATCATAAAAATTGATTGCTTGCTGGGCATGGTGGCATGTGCCTGTAATCCCAGCTACTTGGGAGGCTTAGGGGAGAGGATGGCTTGATGCCAGGAGTTCAAGACCAGCCTGGGCAACCTAGCAAGACCCCGTCCCTAAAAAGATAATAATAAAATAAATGGATTTCTGCCATTATCATTGTTTAGTACCAGCTGTATGCTAGAGACTGGGCTAAGTGTGCTACATGTGTTATTCTGCATACTCTTTATTCTTCTAACATATTTTGCATATTTTATGTTATCCTCATAACAGCCCTGTGAGACTGGGGGTTCTGACTGGTGAGGAATCCAAGGTCCCAAGGTTACATACCAAGTTAGTGCTGGAGCCGGGATTTGAACCTGGCTCTAGTTGGCACCAAAGCTCTTCTATGTCTCTCTTCTTGTCTACTTATATTTCTCTCTTCTTGCTACAAATATTTACTTCTGTATTCTTCTAAGAGGTTTATGGTTTCCCCTCATAAATCTAGTTCTTTCATCTATTTGGAGTTAATTCCTGTGAATGATGTGAGATAGGGGTCTAGCTTCATTCTTTTGTTTGTGGACATCCAGTTGTCCCAGCTTCATTTATTTGTATTAAGGCTTTTAATCTTCTCATCCACTTCCCTCCCTCCCCACTCCAGCCCTTGGCAACCATGAATCTGCTTTCTGTCTCCATGGATTTTTCCATTTTGGACATTTTATATAAATGAAATCCCACAATATGTGCTCCTTTGTGACTGGCTTCTTTCACTTGGCATGATGTTTTTGAGGTTCGTTCAGGTTGTTGCATGGGTCCATACTTCATTCCTTTTCATGGCTGAATAATATTCCATTATGTGGATAGTCTATTATACATTTTGTTTATCCACTTAACTGTTGATGGGCATTTGGGTTGTCTCCACTTTTTGGCTATTGTGAGTGGTGGTGCTGTGAACATTTGTGTACAAGTTTTGGTGTGAACATCTCTTTCAATTTTCTTGGGTACCTAGGGGTGAGATTTCTGGGTCATATGGTAAACTCTATGGTTAACTGTTTGAGGAACTGCCAAGCTGTTTTTCCAAAGCAGCTGCATCATTTAACATTCCCTCAAGCCATGTAGGAGGGGTTGAATTTATCCGCATCCTTGCCAATGCATCTTATTGTCTGTCTTTTTTATTAGAATCATCCTGGTGGATATAAAGTGTATCACTGTGGTTTGATTTGCATTTCCGTAATGACTAATGATGCTGAGCATCTTTTCATATACTTATTGGCCATTTGTATATATTCTTTGGAAAAATATCTATTCATATCTTTTGCTTATTTTAAAATTGTGTTAATTGTCTTTTTATTGTCAAGTTGTAAAAATTCATTACATACCAGATGCAAACCTCTTATCAGACATATGATTTGCAATTATTTTCTTCTATTCTGTGGGTCATCTTTGCATTTTCTTGATGGTATCATTTGAAGCACAATATTTTAAAATTTCAATAAAGTCCAATTTGTCTGTTTTTTCATTTGTCACTTGTACTTGTGTAGACATATCTAAGGAGGTTTTGCTTAACTCGAGGTCATGAAGATTTGCTTCTGTATCCTTCTAAAAGTTTTATGGTTTCCATTCTTAAATTGAGCTCTTTCATCCACTTGGAGTTAATTTCTGTGAATGGTGTGAGGTAGGATCCAGCTTCATTCTTTTGTTTGTGGACATCCAATTGTCCCAGTATCATTTGTTTGTATTAACGCTTTTCATCTTCATATCCACTTTATGTAGAGGTGCATTATTATCCCATTATATAGATGGATAAACAGAGATGCATAGCAGTTAAACAACTTCTGCAGTATCATCCCAGCTGGTCAGTGGCAGAGACTGGATTTGAGTCAGGCAGTTTGTATCTGAGCCTGTGTTATATGGCCTCACAACATGCCTCCTTATCTTTTGTTAATTTTTTTGTGTGTGTGTGTTTTAGTTTTAGAGACAGGGTCTTGCTCTTTCACTCAGGCTGGAGTGCAGTGGCACAATTATAGCTTACTGTGCCTGAAATCCCTGGGCTCAAGCAATCCTCCAGCCTCAGCCTCCTGAGTAGTTGGGACTATAAGCACGTGTCACAATATCTGGGTAATTTAAAATTTTTTTTGTAGAAATGAGTTCTTGGTACGTTGCCTGGGATGGTCTCAAACTCCTGGGCTCAAATAATCCTCCTACCCTAACCTCCCAAGTAGCTAGGGCTACCGGTGTGCACCACCACCTCCAGCTAGTTTTTAAATTTTTTGTAGAGATAGGGTCTTGCTATGTTGCCCAGGCCTCAATCTCGAATTCTGGCCTCAGGTGAGCCTTACCACTTGGCCTTCCAAAGTGCTGGGATTACAGGCATGAGCCTCCACATCTGGCCCAACATGCCTTTTTGAATACAGGTACTGGAGGTTGAAAGTAGAGAAGGTGATCTTGTGCCATCCTGCATTGCTGTAGGACTGCAGAAGTGATGGCTACAGCTTCATCCTTTGAGACCTGGAGTGCCAGGACACCCAGGCTCCCTGCAGCAACGGTGTGTGAGAATTGGCCACAGCCTGACACCCGAGGCCATTGGTGTAGGATGCATGTCCACCATGAAAGTATTGGGCTGGTTTCTGCTCACAAGCAGCTCTGCAGCTTGAGGGGTGAGGGGACAAAGTGGCTGTATTAGGGCCTGGGGTTGCTTTGGAGGCCCAGGGCCCCATGGAATATCCCCAAACATGGGGAGAAAGGAGACACTCCCCAGAAACAAGGTGCCCAGACAGTGAGGGGAGCAAATGAGGAGTGGTGTCATTTAGAGCAAAGGAAGAAATAAAATAAATGCACCCTGTGTCTTCATCTGTTTGTCAGCCCTAGCAGAATCCCTTAGACTGGGTAGTTTATAAACTATAGATACTTATTGCTCATGGTTCTGGAGGCTGGGAAGTCCAAGGTCAAGTCCAGGTCATGCCCAAGATCAAGGTGCTTGCAGATTCTATGTCTGGTGAGGGCCCACTTTGCAGTTCTGAGATGATGCTTTCTTGCTGTGTCCTTACATGGTGGAAGGGACACAAGCTCCCTCAGGCCTCTTTTACTTTTCAAAAATTTTTATTTAGGTTGGTGCAAATGTGATTGCAGTGTTTGCAATTACTTTTAATGGCAAAAACCACAATTACATGTGCAGCAACCTGATAATTTTAATTTTTATAGGTACAGAGATTGTGTATATATTTATGGCATACATAAGATATTTTGATTCAGGCACACAATGTGTACTAATCATATCAGAGTAAATGGGGTATCCCTTACCTCAAGCATTTAGCATTCTTTTTGTTACAGATGTTTGAATTATATTCATAGTTATTCTAAAATGTAAAATAAATTATTGTTGTCTGTAGTCACCCTGTTGTGCTATCAAATACTAGATTTTTTTTTCTTTTTTAAGATGGTGTCTCTCTCTGTTGACCAGACTGGAGTGCAGTGGCATGATTTCAGCTCACTGCAACCTCTGCATCCTGGGTTCAAGTGATTCTCCTTCCTTAGCCTCCAGAGTAGCTGGGATTACAGCGACCCACCACCATGGCCTGGCTAATTTTTGTATTTTTAGTAGAGACAGGGTTTTGCCATGTTGACCAGGCTGCCAGGCTGGTCTCGATCTCCTGACCTTAGGTGATTCACCTGCCTCAGCCTCCCAAAGTGCTGGGATTACAGGTACGAGCCACTGTGCCTGGCCAAGATCTTATTTATTCTATCTAACCATATTTTTATACCCATTTACCATTCCCCTCCGGACTACCCTTCCCAGCCCCTGGTAGCCATCATTCTACTCTCTATCTCCATGAGCTCAATTGTTCTAAATTTAGCTTCCACAAATAAGTGAGAACATGTGACATTTGTCTTTCTGTGCCTGGCTCATTTTACTTAACACAAAGTCCTCCCGTTCCACCCATGTTGTTGCAAATGACAGGATCTCATTATTTTTTTGGCTGAATAATACTCCATTGTGTTTAAGCACCACGTTTTCTTTATCCATTCGTCTGTTGATGGACACTTGGATTGCTTCCAAATCTTGGCTACTGTGAACAGTGCTGCAATAGACATGGGAGTGCAGATGTCTCTTTCATATAGTGATTTCCTCTGGTAGGTATATACCCAGGAGTGGGACTGCTGGATCACATGGAGGTTCTGTTATTTTCAGTTTTCTGAGGAACCTCCATTCTGTTCTCCATCGTGGTTGTACTAATTCACATTCTCACCAACAGTGTACCAGGGTTCCCTCTTCTCCTCATCCTCGCCAGCATTCATTATTGCCTGCCTTTGGGAGCTTGGATCTCTTTTAGAATGGCACTAATCCCATGCACAAGGGTTCCACTTTCATCAACTAATCATCTCCTAAAGACTCAATTTTTTTTTTTTTTTTTTGAGACAGATTCTCACTCTGTAACCCAGGCTGGAGTGCGATGGTGCAATCTCAGCTCACTGCAACCTCTGCCTCCCGAGTTCAAACGATTCTCCTGCCTCAGCCTCCCAAGTAGCTGGGATCACAGGTGCGTGCCACCACACCCAGCTAATTTTTGTATTTTTAGTGGAGACAGGGGGTCACCATGTTGGCCAGGCTGGTCTTGAACACCTGACCTCAGGTGATCTGCCTGCCTTGTCCTCCCAAAGTGCTGGGATTACATATGTGAGCCACTGCACTTGGCCAAGACTCTACCTCTGATAGGGATAAGGTTTGAACATACAAATCTGGGGAGATGCAAACATCCAGGCCACGACACCCTGTGATTCAGGAGATGGAGACCTGGGCAGTGGCCCCAGCAGAGGCACTTGGCTTGACCCTCCCTGGTTTTGCTGTCCTTATTAGGCTGTTTCAAAACTGTTTCCAGGGAGCAGGAGGAGGATGGGTTATGTGGGTCCACTTCATGTGCACCTGCTTGGGTGATGTTGCCCTCCCATCTTTTGTCATCAATAACCAGCTGGAGTAGAGCGCTGTGGGCTGCAAGCTGTCACTGGCTGTGGGCTGGAGGCTAACAGAATGCCATTTCCCGGTGAGCAGACCCCTGGTGTTTGGTGCCCCAGGGCAGCCAGAGGCCAGTGCACAAAGGAAAGGGCAAGGGGTCCTAGGAGCCTCACCCCTCCTGGCAAGGGTTCAATGCTGTGGCTTCCCTAGAATATCTGGCCCTGGACACTTGCTTCACCCTTTACCAGCTTTGCACCCCGCTTTGTGCCTCCGTTTCGTTACTTCTTCTGCAAAATGGGAAAAATAATTGTAAAAAATAAAAATATTGTACCATGTAGTATTGTTGTTTGGATTAAATTAGGTAATACACACAAAGCTCTCGAAAAAGTGCTGGACATGGTGCACCTGTGCAATACGTGTTAGCTGTTATTGCTGATATAATTTTTTTTTTTTTTTTGAGACAGGATCTCACTCTGTCACCCAGGCTGGAGTGCAGTGATACAATCTCTGCTCACTGCAACCTCTGCTCCCCTTGACCCCAGGTCTCAAGTGATCCTCCCACCTCAGCCTTCTGAGTAGCTGGGACCGCAGGCATGCACCACCATGCTTGGCTAATTGTTTTGTATCTTTACAATACAAAAAAAAAGTTTAGAGACAGGTTTTGCCATGTTGACCAGTCTGGTCTTGAATTCCTGAGCTCAAGTGATCCGCCCTGCCTCAGCCTCCCAAAGTGCTGGGATTACAGACACGAGCCACTGCACCCGGCCGCTGATATAATTCATAATAATAGGCTTCCTAGCCCAGGCATGAAGGGGCTTGAAGATGACCAGCTCAGCATTCCTGCTGGAAAATTCCAAACTCTTGCTGCCCGCCTAGTCTTGGGAGCACCAAGCAATCTCGTCTTCCACATGCAAACGGTTTGCTGTTTTCCAAATTTGTCCACAGATTTCTTCCCCTGTGGAGTTCTCAGCCCTATTTGGCGTGGGAATGCAGTTGCCCAGTGGATTTTGCAGGCACCAGACCCTGCACAGTGGCTGCAGGGGATCTAATGACCTGAACTCTCAGGTGTCCTAGCCTGGCTCAGTGAGCTGTCTGCTCTTGCAGTCCCATATCTGTGGCTTTGACAGGAGAAGCTTATATGAAGATTCCTCATCCAGTCTCAAGACTGGACCTAAAGTAGTCCAAGAGATCTCCAAAATACCCCTCCCAGCTCCTTCCCAGGACCCTTGGAGGCTCTCACCTGGTGCATTTCATTTTTTTTCTTTTTTGGAGACAAAGTTTCACTCTTGCCCAGGCTGTGTGGTGGTGTGATCTCGGCTCACTGCAACCTCTGCCTCCCGGCTCCAAGTGATTCCCCTGCCTCAGCCTCCTGAGTAGCTGGGACCACAGACACATGCCACCACACACAGCTAATTTTTTTTTTTTAAATTTTTAGTAGAGATGGGCTCTCGCCATGTTGGCCAGGCTGGTCTTGAACTCCTGGCCTCAAATGATCCGCCCACCTCAACCTCCCAAAGTGCTGGGATTAAAGGTGTGAGCCACCACACCTGGCCTGTACTACATTTCTTCTCATGGCCATTTCAATTAAAATTGAGCCTTTACAATTTCCCATCTGTTTTGGGTTGATTTTACGAAACACACCTTATTCGTTTCTAGCTTTCTTGCATTGTTGTCAGAGAAAGAAGCCTGCACCATTGTCTTTTTTTCCCTCTCTCCAACTTTTAAGTTCTGAGGTTCATGTGCAGGATGTGCAGGTTTGTTACATAGGTAAACATGGGCCATGGTGGTTTGCTGCACAGATCATCTCACCAACTAGGAATTCAGCTCAGCATCCATTAGCTATTCTTCCTGATGCTCTCCCTCCTCCCACCAGCGCCCTCTGACAGGTCCCAGTGTGTGTTGTAACCTCCCTGTGTCTGTGCATTCTTGTCATTCAGCTCCCACTTGTAAGTGAGAACATGTGGTGTTTGGTTTTCTGTTCCTGCATTAGTTTGCTGAGGATAACGGCTTCCACCTCCTTGTGTTGAGACGATCACAGGGAAATCATCCTGCTGTCTAGGCCACTCCTCCTCCCCAGATGCTTCCCAGTGGTGCAGTGGCCTCATCAGCCTTCTCTAGCTCCCTCCCCTCCATCCATCCAGGAAGTCACATAGAAATTGAGAAGCAGGGTCGGGCGTGGGTGCCGTGGCTCACGCCTGTAATCCCAGCACTTTGGGAGGCCAAGGCGGGCAGACCACTTAAGGTCAGGAGTTCAAGACCAGCCTGTTCAACATAGTGAAACCCCGTCTCTACTAAAAATACAAAACTCAGCCGGGAGTGGTGGCGGGTGCCTGTAATCCCAGCTACTCAGGAGGCTGAGGCAGGAGAACCGCTTGAACTTGGGAGGCGGAGGTTGCAGTGAGCTGAGATCGCGCCACTGCACTGCAGCCTGGGAGACACAGCAAGACTTCGTCTCAAAAAAAAAAAAAAAAAAACAAGAAATTGAGAAGCAGGATAGCAGTGAAGGTGGCTGATGGGGAGTCAGGAAGACTGAGCCTTGGCTTGGCTAAGCACTTTTGGATTGGAAAGCTCTAGATGCAAATCCCAGGTCTCACACCACTCACTGTGTGACTCTGGGCACCCCACACCACTTCTCTGAGCCTGTTTTCCCATCCGTACAATGAAGGTAATACTGCATGCCCTAGAGGCTCATGTAGGTATACAATGACAAGGGCTCAGTGTCTGACACATAGCACGTGCCCAGGTACCGTGAGCTGCCAGGTAACAGGATGCTGTTATTAGTTTTTTTTTTTAAATGTAAAAAAACACCCCAAAACACTATAACACCTACTGTGCTCAATGAGTTAAACAGAATTATCGTGTGACCCAGCAATCACTCCTCTGGGTATAGACTTCCCCTAAAATTGAAAGTTGGTAATTGGGCTGGGTGCAGTGGCTCATGCTTGTAATCCCAGCACTTTGGGAGGCTGAGGTGGAAGGATTGCTTCAGCCCAGGAGTTCAAGCACAGCCTGGGCAACATAGTGAGACCCCATTTCTGCAAACAATTAAACAATTAGCTAACTGTCATTGTGTGTACCTGTAATCCCTCCTACAGGTACCGGGAGCTTAGGAGGTCAAGGCTGCCAGGAGCTATGATTGTGCCACTGCACTCCAGCCTGGGCAACAGAGTGAGACCCTGTCTCAAAAAAGAAAGAGAGAGAGAGAGAGAGAGGTGGAGGGGAGGGAGGGAGCGAGAGAGAGAGAGAGAGAGAGGGGTGGGAGAGAGAGAGAAAGAGAGAGAAAGAAAGAAAGAAAGAAAGAAAGAAAGAAAGAAAGAAAGGAAAGAAGGAAAGAAAAAGAAAGAAAGAAGGAAGGAAGGAAGGAAAGAAAGAAAGAAAGAAAGAAAAAGAAAGGAAGAAAGAAAGAGAAAAAGAAAAAGAAAAGAGAAAATTCCAGGCCCCATTCTAGAGCTATGATTGTGTCACTGTCTTTTAACCTCGGCAATAGAGAGTGAGACCCTGTCAAAGGAAGGAAGCAAGGGCAGAAAGAAGGAAGGAGGGAATAAAAGAAGGAAGGAAAGAAAGAAAGGAGGGAGGAAGGAAGGAAGGGAGGGAGGGAGGGAAGAAGGAAAAAAAATCCTAGGCCCCATTTCAGAGCTACAGTATCAGTACAACTTTACATTTGACAACTTTACATCTGAAAGGCACTAACCTAGAACAACTTCACTGAAAATCTCCCTACAATGCAGTTTCTACTAGTGAATGCATCGTGGAATCTCAACTGTCCCCTTCAAGGGTGACCGAGGGCAGCCAATTTTATGCACCTTAACCCCAATATAAACCTCAGAAATGGTACAGTCCCAGGTCTCCCAGGTTTGTCTTCCCATAAAAGAACCCTGATTGGGATTGGGTGTCTTGGTTTTTTTCTACAATAATAATAATAATGTTTAGATATCTAAATCTCCCTTTTTAGAGCTGGAAAATAAAGTTTTGACCCACACCTGTGGAGTGTTTTGAGATGATATAGCAACAAATGTTGCCCAAAACAATGAAAACTCAACCTCAAATGATTTTATGTGTTTAATTTGTACTCCCTCATTTCCCACCAGTGTTCTCACATCTGAAGGCTATTTTCTGGGCTTTGAAAGATGAAAAGTATGGTTAATGAACAGCAAATGTAGTCAAGTGATACCAATGACTTCTAAAATCTCTCAGCTGCCAGGGCAGTCTGGTTTCCAAAGCACTTCCATGTATAAAATCTCCGGGAGTCAGAGGCAGCCTCAATTAGCACATTCATTTTCACGGACAAGAGTCTTAGCGTGTTTCAGATTTTGAGAGAGATTATATAGAGGACACAAAGCTGGCAAGTGTCAAAAGTCATTGGGAGCCCAGAGCTGTCTGACACCAAATTGGATTAAAAAACATGTATCACTTTTGGAGGTCAAGGTGAGAGGATCACTTGAGCCCAGGAATTGAAGGTTGCAGGGAGCTATGTCTGCACCATTGTACTCCAGCCTGGGTGACAGAGTGAGACGCTGTCTCAAAAAAAAAAAAAAAGGGCCAGGCAAGGTGACTCACGCCTGTAATCTCAGCACTTTGGGAGCCTAGGTAGGCAGATCACTGGAGGCCAGAAGTTCGAGACCAGCCTGGGCAACATGGTAAAACCTCATCTCTACTAAAAAAACAAAAATTAGCCAGGTGTGGTGGCGGGCACCTGTAATCCCAGCTACTCGGGAGGCTGAGGCATGAGAATCGCTTGTACCTGGAAGTAGAGGCTGCAGTGAGCTGAGATTGTGCCACTGCACTCCAGCCTGGGAGAAGAGAGAGACTCTGTCTCAAACAAAACAAAACAAATCCAAAAAACAAAAAACCAAACAACCAAACCACACCCCAGGTGTTTGAAAAAAACAAAAACAAACAAACAAAAAAAACAAGTAGAAACAACCCAGTCATCCATCAGTGAATGAGTGGATAAACAAAATGTAATACATCCATACAATGGAATAGTATTTATTCTTAAAGGGGAACAAAGTTCTGAGCCATGCTTCAACTCAGAATGAACCTCAGAAACATACTCAGTGGAAGAGCCACATATATTACAGGATTCCTTTTCTTACCATGAAATGTCCAGAATAGGCAAATCCATGGAGACAGAAAGTGGATTCATGGTTGGCAAGGGTTGGGGGAGAGGGCGTGGGGAGTGTCCACTTATGGGAAGGGGCTTTCCTCTGGGGTTGATGGAAATGTTCTAGAACTAGAGAGTGGTGATTCACAGTGCACGATACTGTGAATATGCTCAATGTCAGTAATGACATATTTTATGTTATGAGTATTTTAATATAATTTAAATTTTTATTTTTTGTAGAGATGGGGTCTTGCTATATTGTCCAGTCTTGTCTGGAACTCCTGGCCTCAAGCAATTGTCCCGCCTCAAACTTCCCAAAGCACTGGGTTTAAGGTGTAAGGCATCATGCCCAGCCTACCATAATTAAAAAAAGAAAAAGAAATGAGAAACAAAAAATGTGGGGTCAGAAGGGGTCTCATGCCCCATGCTGATCTGGGCTCTGGCTTTGTTGTAGCCCTGGCCTCCCCTGTATGGGACGAAGGCCTCTCCTCAGCATCTCAATTACTGGGTGGGGGGATCTGAGTGTGATATTGAGGAAAGACCAGATGAGACACCTCCTAGGCTGAGGGTTCCTGCCACCACCCCAGTGCTCCCAGCACAGAGCCTTTTCTTTGCATTTTCAGGCCCTCCCCTTTGAAATGACAGGAGCTCTGATACATGAGGAAGCTGGAAGCCTGGACTTCACACGAGGCTGCCGAGGGTGGTGGTCAGACGGCTGGAGGTGGTGTCTGGAAGGTGGACTGACTCCTAGATGCAGCTCAAAACTGCATTTTAAATTATTTGTTTATTTATTTATTTAAGACAGGATCTCACTCTGTTACTCAAGCTGGAGTATAGTGGTGTGATTGTAGCTCACCGCAGCCTCGAACTCCTGGCCTCAAGGGATCCTCATGCCCCAGCATCCCAAAGTGCTGGGATCACAGATATGAGCCACCACGCCCAGCCAAATTTTATTCTTTATTCAAATTTTGTTCAAATTTTATTCTTAATTCTGATTTATTTTTGTTCATTGTCTTCCTCTTGGTCTTCTGTGTGTAGAAGATCCATTGTTGGGACAATCACAGCCAAAATTACTCCTTGGACTTGTGTCCCTGGTTTGAAGAGAATGTCCTTCATTTGCTAATTCGTTCACCTTGTACATCTCATGGGGGACACCTGCCAGGCTCTGGGGCTACAAGGCAGAGACAAACTACACTTAGCTCCTGCCCTCAGAGCACAGAGTCTTGTAAATAAAAAGTTTTCAGTGGAACTAATAATAATGATGGTATTGCTTGACATCTTCTATGTACCTGGCATTGTGGTAAGCACTTTATGTTCATCAATTTTTTTATGTTAATTAATTTAATCATTGAACAGCCATCTCAAGTATGTACTATTTTTAATCCCCATTTTACAGTTGGGGAAACTGAGGACCAGAGTGTTGCAGTAATGTTCTCGAGTTTATACCACAGGTCGTAAGTGGCAGAGCTAGACTTTGTAGAACTGGAATGCAGGATCTTTTCTTTTTTCTTTTTTCTTTTTTTTTCTTTTTTTGAGACGGAGTCTTGCTCTGTCACCTAGGCTGGAGTGCAGTGGCGCAATCTTGGCTTACTGCTGCCTCTGCCTCCCGGGTTAAGTGATTCTCCTGCCTCAGCTTCCTGAGCAGCAGGGATTACAGGCACCCACCACCACACAAGGTAATTTCTGTATTTTTAGTAGAGAAGAGGGTTTTGCCCTGTTGGCCATGCTGGTCTTGAACTCCTGACCTCAGGTGATCTACCTGTCTCGGCCTCCCAAAATGCCGAGATTACAGGAGTGAGCCACCATGCCGGGCCAGAATCCAGGATCTTAATCGCTGCGTTAGACCACCCCACAAAGGGACATTTCTAGCTCTCTGCAGTGGGCACTGGACCTAACAGCGCATCAAGGTATCAGCGCATCAAGACGTAGGTTTCTTCCTGTAATACATGAGGACACCAGCTGACATTCCTACAAGAGCAGGTCCACCATACTCCTGTCTGGTGTTCACCACGTTGTTCCCAAAAGGCTTTCTCTCTCTCTCTGTATATATATATATATATTTTTTTTTTTTGACATGGAGTCTCGCTCTGTCGCCCAGGCTGGAGTGCAGTGGCACCATCTCGGCTCACTGTAAGCTCCACCTCCCGGGTTCACGCCATTCTCCTGCCTCAGCATCCGGAGTAGCTGGGACCACAGGCGCCTGCCACCAGGCCCGGCCAATTTTTTGTATTTTTAGTAGAGATGGGGGTCTCACCATGTTAGCCAGGATGGTCTCGATCTCCTGACCTTGTGATCCGCCTGCCTCGGCCTCCCAAAGTGCTGGGATTACAGGTGTGAGCCACCATGCCCGGCCTCTGTCTCTTTTTTAACTACAGAGTTTCTTTTTTTTTTTTTAAACATTTATTTTAACTTCAGGGGTACAAGTGCAGGTTTGTTATGTTGGTAAACTCCTATCACAGGGGCTTGTTGTACAGATTACTTCATCACCCAGGTATTAAGCCTGGTACCCATTAGTTATTTTTTCTGACACTCTCTCTCCTCCCACCCTCCACCCTTTGACAGACCCCAGTTTATGTTGTTCCCCTCTATGTGTCTGTGTGTTCTCATCATTTAGCTCCCACTTATAAGTGAGAATATATGGTATCTGGTTTTCTGTTTCTGTGTTAGTTTGCTAAGGATAATGGCCTCCAGCTCCATCCATGTCCCTGCAAATGACATGATCTCATTCTTTTTTATGGCTGCATAGTATTCCATGGTGTATATGTACCACATTTTCTTCATCCAGTCTACCATTGATGGGCATTTAGGTTGATTCCTTGTGTTTGCTATTGTGAAAGCAAAAACTGACAAATGGGATCTAATTAAACTAAAGAGCTTCTGCACAGGAAAAGAAACTATCAACAAGAGTAAATAGATAACCTACAGAATGGGAGAAAATTTTTGCAAACTATGCATCTGACAAAGGTCTAACGTCCAGGAACTTAAACAAATTTATAAGCAAAACACAAAGGACTCCATAAAAAAGCTGGCAAAGGACATGAACAGAAACTTTTCCAAAGAATACTTACATGGAGCCAACAATCATATGAAAATAAGCTCAACATCAATGATCATTAGAGAAATGCAAATTAAAACCACCACGGATACGATCTCACACCAGTCAGAATGGCTGTTATTAAAACGTCAAAAAATAACAAATACTGGCAAGGTTGTGAAGTAGAAGGGACATTTATACTCCATTGGTGAAAGTATGAATTAGTTCGACGATTGTGGAAGACAGTGTGGAGATTCCTCAAAGACCTAAAGACAGAAATACTATTTGATCCAGCAGTCCCATTATTGGGTATATACCCAAATGAATATAAATCATTCTATTATAAAGACACATGCACACGTATGGGTTTTTTTTTTCTATTTTCATTATTTATTTGTGCCAACTTTTTTTTTTTGTTCCTATTTTTATAATTATCTCCAGGGGGGTGAAGACTTGTAGAAGAGTTTCTGAGAAGAAACCACATGACTACTTCATACTGACACACCTTCCAGCGACTTCAGCTTTGTCTTCATGTAATCTTGTCATCTTGGAAGATGAGTATTGATTGGATATATCTGGCAAAGAATTCTGAAAACATTTCTGGGCAGGGTGTCTTGGCTGATTACAAAATCATCTCATCCCAAATCCCTTCATGCTTCTAGCCTTGGGGAGACCACTGTACCTTCTGCATTAGAAGCTGGACATGTTGGGGTCCATATTTGGAATTTGGATCCCGTGATAATAATAGTGACTGTTACGCACTTTTGGGAATTCAGTAATGATGCCTTTTTTTTTTTTTCCTTTTTTTTCTTAAAGGCAGGTTCTTGCCCTATTGCCCAGGCTGGAGTGCAGTGGCACAATCACAGTTCACCGCAGCCTCCAACTCCCGGGCTCAAGTGATCCTCTTACCTCAGCCTCCCAAGTACCTAGGACTACAGGTGGGTGCCACCATGCCCAGCCAATTTGTTTTTAGTTTTTGTAGAGACGGGGTCTCGCTATGTTGCTCAGGCTGGTCTCAAACTCTTGGCTTCAAACAATCTTCTTGCTTTAGCCTCCCAAAGTGACCCACTTTTTTTTTTTTAAATCTAATTTGGTGTCAGACAGCTCTGGGCTCCCAACTAGTTTTGACACTTGCCAGCTTTGTGTCCTTTATATAATCTCTCTAAAAATCTGAAACACTCTAAAACTCTTGTCTGTGAAAATGCATGTGCTAATTGAGGCTACCTCTGACTCTTAGGGATTTTATAAATGCAAGTGCTTTGGAAACCAGACTGCTGGAGGCTGAGAGATTTTAGAAGTTGTTGCTGGTATCACACGACTGTGTCTGCTGTTCATTAACCATATTTTTCACCTTTCAAAGCCCAGAAACTAGCCTTGAGATGTGAGAACACTGGTAGGAAATGAGGAAATACAAACTAAAAACATAAAATCATTTTGGGTTGAATTTTCATTGTTTGGGGCAATATTTCTTGCTGTGTCATCTTAAAATACTCCACAAGTGTGGGTCAAATTGGTTTTTTTTCTTCAGTTCTAAAAAGGGAGATTCAGATGATATCTAAATTTATTATTTTTGTAAAATAAAAAAGCCACCCAACCCCAGTGTTCTTTTGTGAGAAGACAGAATTAGGACATGTAAAACTATATATTTCTGAGGTTTATATTGGGGGTAAGATGCACAAAATTTGCTGCCCCAGGTCATCCATGAAGGGGACAGATGATATTCCATGATTCATTCACTAGTAGAAACTGAATTTTGGGGAGCTTTTTCAGTGAAGCTGCTCTAGGTTAGTGCCTCTCAGATGTAATGTTGTCAAATATAAAGTTGTGCATGAATCACCTGGAGATCTTACTGAAAGGCAGATTCTGATCCTGTATTGAGACAGCATCTCTCTCTGTCACCAAGGCTGGAGTGCAGTGGTGCAATCATGGCTCACTACAACCTCGAGCTCCTAGTCTCAAGCTATCCTCCAGCCTCTGCCCCACTGAATAACTGGGACTGTGGTCATGCGCCACCAAACCTGGCTAATTTTTAAATTTTTTGTAGAGACAAGGTCTTGCCATGTTGCCCAGGCTAGTCTTGAACTCCTGGCCTCAATCGATGCTAGCACCTAAATCTCCCAAAGAGCTGGGACTACAGGTGTGAGCTACCACACTGGATTCTGCGTTTCTAATAAACTCCCCAGTGATGCTGAGGCTGCAGGTTCTCAGCCCAGATTTTGAGTAGCAAGATGATAGAATTGCTTGTACTGAACAATTACAGGTGGTGTTCCATATTGTGAAAATTGTGTTGAGCACATGCTGAGGTTGGGATTGGCCAAAATGTTAAAGAAAGCAGTTACTCCTATTGAATTGTCTTTTAGGGATACCTTCAGGGAAGACCCAAAGTAAAGCAGAAAATCCTGTTGGAAACAAGGTGGGCTTGTCAACTGATGTCTGTCTGTCCAAGTGTGCACGGCTGAAAAAATCTAATCCTGCTGTATTAGTCCATTTTCATGCTGCTGATAAAGACATACCCGAGACTGGGAAGAAAAAGAGGTTTAATGGACTCACAGTTCCACATGGCTGGGGAGGCCTCACAATCATGGCAGAAGACAAGGAGGAGAAAGTCATGTCTTACATGGATGGCGGCAGGCAAAGAGAGAGAGAGCTTGTGCAGGGGAACTCCTCTTCATAAAACCATCAGCTCTCATGAGACTTATTCACTATCAAGAGAACAGCACAGGAAAGACCTGTCCTCCATGATTCAATTACCTCCCACTAGGTCCCTCCCACAACACGTGAGAATTGTGGGAGCTACAACTGAAGATGAGATTTGGGTGGGAACACAGCCAAACCATGTCACCTGCCTAGGAATTGGGCATACAGGTAGGGATCCCAGTGTCAGAGGCATTTAGCAAGAGGAACTCCATCTTGAATAGGGGCTGTGTAAAATAAGGCTGAGACCTACTGGGCTGCATTCCCAGGAGGTGAAGGCATTTAAGGCATTCTTAGTCACAGGATGAGATAGGAGGTCAGCACAAAATACAGGTAGTAAAGACCTTGCTGATAAAACAAGATGTGGTAAAGAAGCCAGCCAAAACCCAGCAAAACCAAGATGGTGATGAGAGTGACCTCTGATGGTCCTCACTGCTCATTATATGCTAATTATAATAAATTAGCATGCTAAAGACACTCCCCTCAGCACCATGACAGTTTACAGGTGCCATGGCAACGTCAGGAAGTTACCCTATATGGTCTAAAAAGGGGAAGAACCCTCAGTTCTGGGAATTGCTCACCCTTTCCTGGAAAACTCATGAATAATCCACCTCCTTGTTTAGCATATAATCAAGAAATAACCATAAAAATTGGCCACCAGGGGCCATGCCACTGCTCTGCCTATGGCATGGCCATTTTTTATTTATTTGCTAATAAACTTGCTTTTACTTTATGGATTTGCCTCAAATTCTTTCTTGTGCAAGATCCAAGAATCCTCTCTTGGGGTCTGGATTGGGACCCCTTTCCAGAAACAGCAACAATACATGGGGTGGCTGGCCTCGTTAGGAAGGGCATGTCCCCAACATCACACTCAGATCCCCCCCGCACCCAACAACTGTCTCCCCGATGTGACTTTGTGTTGTTCTCTCACCCCCACCTCCAGCCCACCCTATCCCTGAACCAAGACTGTCCTTTCATGCTTTGCCTTCAACATTCAATTACAGAATCATTGATCCTGCACTGGCTGTCCTCTATCTCAAGCCATCCATCACTTAGGCATTTGTCAGAGACAGAAGATGGACCTGGCTGGATGCTGGACCCACCGATGTTATTGGAAAACTATGCTTGCTGATTTAAAACAAAATTCTGTTTGTACTTTTTAATTGCATCTAGCCCAAATGTTGCTGAGATGGATTCCCTGGTCTCTTTTAACAAATAAGTAAGCATTAATTGATTAATTCATTCTACAAGTATTTGTGGAGTCTCTGCTAGGTGCTAGGGACTTTGCCAGGTGCTGGAAACACAGCAGGGAATGCAGTGCCTATACCTCTGAAGACTGTCATGTAATGTGACAAGCAGATGATAAACAAACATTTGCACAAAGAAGTATGTAATTGTAATGATGCTAAGTGCTATGAAGGAAGAGGACAGAAGGTCTGACAGAGGGGCAGAGCAAAGCCTGATGAGGGAGACCGCAGGATAAAGCAACATTAAGCTTGGCTTATGGGGTGCGGTGGAGGGTGTCAACCTTAAATAACAAGGTTCAGGCCGGGCACAGTGGCTTATGCCTGTAATCCCAGCACTTTGGGAGGCCAAGGCAGGAGGATTGCTTGGGCACAGGAGCTTGAGACCAGCCTGGGCAACATGGTGAGACCCTGTCTCTACAAAAAATAATAATAATAATAAAATAGCAGGGCATGATGGCATGCATCTGTGGTCCCAGCTACTTGGGAGGATGATGTGGCAGGATCGCTGGAACCCAGGAGACTGAGGCTGCAGTGAACTATGATTGCACCACTGCACTCCAGCCTGAGTGACAAAGCAAGACCCTGTCTCATTGGAAAAAAAAAAAAAAAGATGAAAAAAATGTGATTAAGTGTCAAGCTTGAGGATGGCCACCCCAGAAATCTGTGACTCCAAATGAATGGAGTTAGCATTTCCAAAGTAGAGAGGTGGTGGTTTCAATGATATAGGCAGAGACTGGGATGTTTCAGCAGGATTACAACATTTTCCATAGAAGACCAGGCGCATACACCATAGCGATTTGATCAGTTAAAGGTGGCTAAATTCCAAGGAAGATTACTACTGGGAGGCAGGGCAGTGATCTGAACGGGGGAGGTCTCATCTCTGGCGCCTCTTCGTCTTCTTAATGGTTTACAGGAAAAAAGGAGGCAGGACTTGCAGCTGCACGCCACGTGACTCAGGCTGCAGAGCCATACTCCTTTCAAGGCTCAGGACCATTTAAAGTTGTAACAGCTTTAAGTTTGAATTATTATTATTTTGAGACAGGATCTCACTCTGTCGCCCAGGCTGGAGTGCAGTTGTGCCATCATGGCTCACTGCAGCCTTGACCTCCTGGGCTCAAGCGATCTTCCCACCTCAGCCTCCCACCTAAGCCTCCTGTGTAGCTGAGACCACAGGTGGTACATGCCACCACACCTGGCTAATTTAAAACAAATTTTTTTTTTTTTTGTAGAGATGGGATCTCACTATGTTGCCCAGGGAGGTCTGGAACTGCTGGGCTCAAGTGATGCTCTCATATCAGCTTCCCAGAGCACTGGGATCACAGGCATGAGTCACTATGCCCAGCCCCAAGTTTGAATTATTTAATTTTACAGGGGTTAGTTAGGGAGTTCGAGCCCTACCTTTATTCCTTCAGCCACTGTTGTAGACTGTGTCCCTCCAAAATTCATCTGCTGAAGTCCTAACTTCAGTGGGTCTACTTGTGGAATAGGGCTTTTAAAGACAAAATTAAGGTTGAATGGGGTCATAAGGGTGGGTCTTAATCCAATAGAACTAGTATCTTTATAAGAAGAAAAAAACTTGAGAACAGACATTCCTGTGCACAAAGGAAAGGCCATGTGAGGACAGAGCAAGAAGGCAGCTGTCTGCAAGCCAAGGAGAGAGGCCTTAGCAGGAACCAACCCTGCCAACACCTTGATCTTGGACTTCCAGACTCCAGAACTGGGAGAATATAAATTTCTGTTGTTTAAGCCATCCGGTCTGTGCTATTATCTTACGGCAACTAGAACAGACTAATACAGTTCTTCAGAGCCAACAGGACTCTCAGCTTGAGGGGCACCAAGAACACAAGTTTGGGACAGACGTGCTCTTGCACAATGGCAACAGCTCCACTAAATATCAGTAGAGGTCACTTATCCCACCAGTTTAGAGGCCACAGTTCTCAACACTGCACTAAATCACTGTACGAACTTATTTTTAAAATTTTTTAATATTTATTTATTTATTTTGAGACACGGTCTCACTCTGTTCCCCAGGCTGGAGTGCAATGGTGAGATTGTGGCTCATTGCAACCTCTGCCTCCCAAGTTCAAATGATTCTCCTGCCTCGGCCTCCAGAGTAGCAGGGATTACAGGCAGCCACCACTATGCCTGGCTAATTGTATGAACTTAGAAAAGTAACTTAAACTGCTTAGAAACCAAGAACTAAAGAAGTTGCAGGCTGAGCATGGTGGCTCATGCCTGTAATTTCAGCACTTCAAGAGGCCGAGGTGGGTGGACCACTTGAGGTCTGGAGTTCGAGAGCAGCCTGGCCAACATGGTGAAACCCCGTCTTGACCAAAAATACAAAAAGTAGCTAGGTGTGGTGATGTATGCCTGTCATCCCAGCTATTCGGGAGGCTGAGGCAAAATAATCGCTTGAACCTGGGAGGTGGAGGTTGCAGATAGCCATGATTACATAATCACTGCACTCCAGCCTGGGTGACAAAGTGAGACTATATCTAAAAAAAAAAAAAATGGAAGTTGCAAGGATAGGGTCAGAGGTACGGTTGAAAAAAAAATAACAGAGGTCATCTGCACCCTGAAACAGTGGTTCTCATTCTTCCAAGCCCTGTCACCTGGAAGACTTGTTAAACACACATCACTGGGCCCTACCTCCAGAGTTTCTGATTGAGTAGATCTGAGTTGGGGCCTGAAAATGAGCATTTCTTTTTTTTCAAAAAGAATTAACGTATTTTTTATAGATTCAGGGAGTACATGTGTAGGCTTGTTCACATGCATATATTGCATGGGGGTGGTGTTTGGGCTTCTGGTGAACCCATCATCCAAATAGTGCACACTGTCCTCAGTAAGTAATTTTTCTCCCCTCTCCTCCCTCCCAGTCTCCTCCCCTTTGGAGTCTCCAACATGTGTTATTCCCCCCGTATGTCCATGTGTATTCATTATTTAGCTCCCACTTATAAGTGAGAACATACAGTATTTGCTTTTCTGTTTCTGAGTTATTTCACTTAGAATAATGCCCTTCAGCTCCATCCATGTAGCTGCAAATGACATGATTTCATTCTTTTTTATGGCTGCATAGTATTCCATGGCATATGTGTACCACATTTTCTTTGCAGAACCCACCACCGATGGACATTTAGGTTGATTCCAGGACTTTGCTATTGTGAATAGCACGGTGATAAACATGAGTGCAAGTGTCTTTTTGTGAAAACAGGCATTTCTAACAAGTTTCCAGGTGAAGCTGAGGTCCCAAGTCCTGGGGCCACACTTTCAGAACCACCATGTGGCCTTGGGTCCATAGTCATTTGAAACTTCCATTAAGATGGCCCCAGGCCCAGAATGGGGGAGGGAAAAATGGAGAGCTTATGCTGCAGAGCAACATGACAGAGACAGCCCTGAGCCATGGAGAATGGAATGACTCAGTTATCCTGGCAAATTCAGATAAGGCTGCACAGGGAGGGCATATACTGGACCTCCTGCAACTGTCCGAGGTTCATTGCCTGATGCACAGCAAGTCAGTATACTGAGACACTGAATTGCAGCAGAGAAAGACGTTTAATCGTAAGGCAGACAAACGAGGAAACAGGAGCAAGCCTCAAATCTGTATCCTTGAGGAGTTCTAGCTAGGGATTTCAAAGGGTTTGATGAAGTAATGGGCTGAGGTGTGGGGATTGTTGATAGGTTGGGGAGTGTATGGTGGAGGAGTACATGGACAGGGAGATGAAGAAGCTGTATTCTCATGCAGATTCTGTTCCTCTGTGGGGGTTTTTGAACTGGCTGGCATCAGCCATGCTGCTGGAATTCAGGATCTGAAAAACATCTTAAGCAATCCTTAAAGAAAAGCATTCTGATTATAACATCAGAGATCAATGGAACAATGGGGATGTAAATGGTCAGTATCCACTACTAGGTGATTTTTGGTTAGCAAGCAGCTACAAAAAAAGTGGGCCAAAGGACAACCTAATTAATGCTTAATTATTATTATATTTCTGTCCAGAACTTGGCATGACTTTCTTGTTAACCCCAAGAAGATGATTTTACTCTCTTTTCTGGGGAGGATGGGGTGAGAGGGCAGTCATCTCAGGACTGTTTACAAGACTGGGGGAACCTGAATCTCCCCCATCCCACTCCATTGTGGGGTCTTCTCAGAAGACTATTTGCTGCTGGGGCAGAGAGGAAGGAGCTGGAGAGAGGGAGGGCAGAGCTGAGGAAGAGAGGTGACCAGGTGGGTGCTACCTGCATTCCGCTCTTGGGCTTGGCCCGGAGTTTATGTTGTGTAGAAAGGACATTGCAGAAGGTTTTATCGTGTTGTCAGAGGCATTTGAATCAGCAACTCTATCTTGAATAGGGGCCGGGTAAAATAAGGCTAAGACTTGCTGGGCTGTATTCCCAGTAAATAAAAGTATTCTAAGATACAAGGTGAGATAGGAGGTTGGCACAAGATACAGATCATAAAGACCTTGCTGATAAAACAGGCTACAGTAAAGAAGCTGGCTAAAACCCACCAAAACCAAGATGGCAACGAGAGTGACCTCTGGTCGTCCTCACTGCTACACTCCCACCAGCGCCATGACAGTTTACAAATGCCATGGCAACGTCAGGAAGGTACCCCATATGGCCTCAAAAGGGGAGGCATGAATAACAGCATATAATCTTGTTTATGTTTAGCATATAATCAAGAAATAAAAATGGGCATCTGCCTTTGGAATAACTATTCTTTATTCCTTTACTTTCTTAATAAACTTGCTTTCACTCTGCTCTGTGGACTTTCCCTGAATTCTTTCTTGTGCAATATCTAAGAACCATCTCTTGGGGTCTGGATTGGGAACCCTTTCTGGTAACAGTGTGAACCTCAAATATCTGAGCCAGGTCTCAGTCAATTTAGGAAGTGTATTTTGCCAAAGTGAAGGACATGTGTCCATGACACAGCCTCAGGAGGTCCTGATGACATGTGCCCAAGGTGGTCGGGGCACAGCTTGTTTTTATATGTTTTAGAGAGACATGAGCCATCAATCAATATATATAAGATATACATTGGTTCTATGTGGAAAGGTGGGATAAATCGAAGCTAGGAGGGGGCTTCCAGGTCATAGGGTAGGTTAGAGACAAACGTTTGCATTCTTTTGAGTCTCTGATTAGCCTTTCCAAAGGAGGCAAGCAGATATGCATTTACTTCAGTGAGCAGAGGAATGATTTTGAGTTCTGTCTATCCTTTTTCCACAAGGAAATTCCTTATGAGGGAGGTATGTAGCTTTAAAAAAAAAATTTTAGTAGCCATCTTTATTAGGACTAGAATGGGAGGCAGGTTTGCCCTAAGCAGTTCCTAGCCTTGACTTTTCTTTTCGGCTTAGTGATTTTGGGGTCCCAAGATTTATTTTCCTTTCGCCGTTGGTAACTACCCTCCCCCATATACTACCACCACTGGCTCAGTCTGTCCCTGCTGCTTAATAAAATATCTGAGACTGGGTAATTTACAAGGACCAGAAAATTGATTTCTCAGTGATGGTGGAAAAATTTAAATTTTGCCAGAATATGTTTAAGGTGATTTATTCTGAGCCAATGTGAGTGACTGCAGCCTGGGTTACACAATCTCAAGAGGTCCTGAGAAAGTGTGTCTGAGGCTGTTGACACTGAGGATTACAGTTTGGTTTTATAAACTTTAGGCAGACAGCAATTGCAGGTAAAAATCATAAATCTATTGAGGAAGGTATACACTCGTTCAGCCTGAAAAAGCAGGACATCTTGAAGGTGGGTCTTACAAGTCAAAGGTGGGTTTTAGAAATTCTTTTTTTTTAACTTTTCATTTATTTATTATTTATATGTTTTTCACGTAGTTAATAGAGACAGGGTCTCACTATGTTGCCCAGGCTAGTCTCAAACTCCTGGGCTCAAACAATCCCCTGGCCTCAGCCTCCCAAAGTGCTAGGATTGCAGGCAGGAGGCACTGGGGCCTGCCAGGAAATCTTTAGTTGACAATTGGTTGAGAGAGTTAAGCTATTGTCTGAAGTCTTGAAATCAGTAGAAAGGAATGTGTGAGTTAAGATAAGGGGGTTGTGAAGATCAAAGTTCTTATTATGCAGATGAAGCCTCATAGATAGCAGCCTTCAGATAATTCTCAGGGATGGTAAATGTCAGTTTTCAGACATTAAAGGTGTCAGGCTCTCAGGTAATCTCTCCTAGATCTGGGAGCATCTTGGGAGGGGAGAGACCCAGCTATATTAATGGAGATTCTCTAAAGATGCAAATTTCTCTCACAAAACATGGCTTTCCAGGGCTGTTTCAATCTGTTGGCTCTGTGGAAGCCATTTTAAAATATGTCAAAGAAATATATTTTGGGGTAAAATCTTTAGATTTTCTTAAAGGTCTGCTGTCATGTTATGTTTTACCAAAGTCAGGCTGGAAAGTAAGCCACTCACATAAGGTTAATAGAAACCTGTCTGATGAGATTTTACGGTGTGCCAGGCATGATTCCCCAGTCCCCTTACATAGGAATCTGGGCAAGAGAGAAAAGATCAACATTTAGTCCTCATCACAGTTTGGAGGCTGCAAGTCCAAGATCAAGATCAAGGTGCTGGCAGGACTGGTGTCTGAGGAGGACCTGTTGTCTGTTTTCAAGACAGCACCCTGTGCTGCATCCTCTGGAAACAAATACTGTGTCCTCACATGGGGAGGGATGCAAGGGCAAAAAGGAATGAACGGCTCCCTTCTACCTCTCTTATAAGATAGTAAATCCCATTTGTGAACGTGGAGCCCTCATGCTGAATCATCTCCTAAAGGCCCCACCTGTTAATACTATCACACTGGGCTTAGGTTCCCAAGTATGTATTTTGGGGGGACACATACATTCAAACCACAACAACTACCAAAGTGCCAGCTGTGGGGAGAGGTGAACACAGGGATGAGAAGCTGGAGGTGACTCTGGGGTGACAGACAGAGGCTGAGAGAGAGAATGGAGAGAGAGGGGAGAGAAAGAGAGGAGGAGGAGGAGAGAAGTGGGGGAAGAGAGGAAAGGAGAGAGAAAGAGGGAGGAGAAAGAAAGGGGGATGGAAGGAGAGAAGGAGGGAGAGAAGAAGGGGGTGAGGAAAAGAGAGGGAGGGAAGTAGAGAGAGAAGAAGGGAGAGGGAAGGAGGGGGTGGGGAAGAGAGAGAGAAGGAGGGTGGAGGGAGGAAGAGAGGGAATGAGAGGGAGGGTGGAGGAACAGATTGGGAAAGGGAAAGGGAGGGATAGAGAGATGGGGAAAGGAGAGAGAAGGAGGAGGAAAGAGAAAAAGAGACAGGAAGGGGAGGGAGAGAGAGAAAGAGAGAGGAAGGGGAAGGAAGGGAAAGAGAGAAGGAGGGAGAGAGAAGGGGGTGAGGGAGACAGGGAGAAGAAGGGAGGGAGAGACAGGAAAAGGGAGAAAGAGTGGGTGAGGGAAGGAGAGAAGGACAGAAAGAGAGGGAGGAGGAAAAGAGAGAGAGGGAGAGGAAAAGGAGGGAAAGAGAGGGAGAAAGAAAGAGAGAAGGAGGAGGATAGAGATAGAGAGAGGAAGGGAGAGGGGGAAGAGATGAAGAGTGGGGAGAAGGGAGAAAGGGAAGGAGGAGAGAGGGAGGGAGAGAGAGAAAAAGGATCCTCAGCAAGGTGGGGACACAGAGGCTCCTTGGGCACAGTTCTCTGCATAGCCAGTATCTTAGTCCCTTTTGTGCTGCTATAACAATACCACAAGCTAGGTAATTTATGAAAAAATGAAAGTTTATTTGGATCATGGTTCTGGAGGTTGGGAAGTCCAAGACTGAGGGGCTGCACCTGGTGAGGGACTTCTTGCTGCATCATAACATGGAGGAAAGCATCCACAGTGAAAGAGAATGCACATGCAAGATGGAAGGCTACACTGGCTTTTATAACAAATCCCCTCTTGTGATAACAAGCCCACTCCTGTGATAACAACATAAACCCATTTATGAAGGCTCTGCCTCTTAACAGTCCCACCTCTTGATACTGTTGTGTTGGGGATTAAGTTCCTAACATACGAACTTCGGAGGACAGGTTCAAACCATAGCAGCCAGAGAGCCAGTAAGGGGAGTGGTGACATTCAAATTAGAGGACAGGGTGTCTGTCCTCCCTCCCATGCTTCCCCCGACAGCAGGCAGCAAGAGCAATGGAGCAGAGAGGATGGTGGGGGACAAGACACATAGTTGCTAGATCCGGAGCTGGAGATGGGAAGCACAGTTCAGGCTTTTGCATAGAATATGAAATTGCAATCCTAAAATGAACAAGACCAAGTCTTATAAACTGAAATGAAGCTCTTTCAGTAACCCAAATAACTTACAGGATCGAGCTGTCATTAAGGGACTGTGGCATATAAAGGGAGTCACCTGATCACAGTTATTAGGAAATGAAACCTACCTAACCTGCCCCCATCCAACCTCAATTCTCCTAACTATAAAAGAGTGGAGACTTCTTACTGCACTTCCCCCACTCATATTGACCACATTACCTGGGGTCTTGTTTCTGTTGAACCACCCAAGGTGGGGACTCAGCTCCTCTGAAGCAGATGCACGTGCAGTTTGAAAGATTCCCTAGTCCCGCTCACTGCATTGTTAATCCTTTAATATTCTTCCCTCACTGGACAATCCTGGGCTGTCCTGACCATGGAATTCCACTCTTCTAGAATCCGGTCCACTTTTTAAAATCCCTTAACATTAAAATCAATTATGCAGTCTACCTACTATTAAATGCAAGAACTTGTGTTTTCCTAAGAAAATGAAATTTGCAGTATCCATGGGAACGATTATCATCAAATACTTAAATGGCTTTATAAAAAGAAAATGTCACCAAACATGTACATAGAAGCAAGCACAGTATTAAATTAGCTAACAAGTGGGCTTTGGCTTCAAGTAGATCCAACAAGACATTCACTCAGCAGTAACACTAACTAGATGGCTTTACTAATCAGAAGTTTTATTTCAGTCCTCAACTGTTTTCTGGGCAAGGCCGAAATGATATAAAAGCACATTCAAATGAAAGTTTATTCCATAAAGCAATTATCAGGAGCTATCTTGGTGTGCAACCAAATTTATTTCTTGTTTTACACTTGTAAATAAAATTACTGGGGGACAATTATTATGGTGTGGAAAGAACAGTCCCCTTGGGTGGAGACCTGAGCTCTTGTCTTCATTCTGAATTGAGACATGACTGTGGCCAATGTCTACCTAACCCACCCCCATCCAACTTCAATTCCCCTAACTATAAAATAAGGGGAATGGAGCAGGTGGTCTTTAAGGCATCTTTTCATACAACATTCTATAATTTTAAGATGCCAGGTACAAGGTTAAAAATGATAAATAATCTCTTGGAGAATTGGCTTATTCTAGGACCAGGCATGAAATATAAAAGTTGAGTCTGGGGCATCTTATAGTATCAGAAAGTAAGTGATAGTGACAGGAGGCAGCCAAATGCCTAGGCAAACAGGGGTGGGTCCCCAGTGAAACCCCGCCTTCAAGCCAAAAACAGCCTGAAGGCTGAAATACTGGGCTGCTAGTCCTGGATGAAATCCAAAACCCAGAGTGAAAACTTCTTTTCCTGTTTGCCTGCATCTCCCCTATTCTGACCCCATAAAAAGCCCTAGGGCTCAGCCACATGGAAGGGACTTTCCTGTCTTTGGGTAGGGGAACCACCACTGTGTCCCCTCTCTGCTGAAAGCTGTTTTCATCACTCAATAAAACTCCCTGCCTTGTTCACTCTTCAATTGTCAGCACATCCTCATTCTTCTTGGGCATGGGACAAGCACTCGGGGACTGCTACACAAACCAGACTAAGCCAGGATGGGCCAAGTAGGGTGGCCATCTCCTGCAGCAGATAGCATGGCAGAGTGAGGCCCAAGCCAGGTGTCACCGGCTGGAAGTCCCCAGCTTGCAAAGTTACTGAGAAGGAAATCCTGCATGATAAGGAAGTACTAAAACCAAACAAACACAAAATCCATAATAATGGGGTTTGTCAAAGGAACACAAGAGCTGCTGAAAGAACTCCCAATCAATATCTCAGAACTTAGAAATGTACCTATTCAATTTCCCCTTCCCTCCAGCTCCTGACAGCCATCATAATTTGGAGATGATTTTGCCCAGTTTTAAAGACATGCACAAAATCATTCATTTTTATGCCTGATAAATCTCTACTTTCCCTGAGGACATGAATGCTACTTGCTCTTATTCCAACCCCCTAAAGCTGAAACAGTGCTTCACTCAGCCAACGCTAAGGGCTTGATGCATTCTGGTTCCAGTCTGGGGAGGTGGGAGGATGGAGAGAAGATTAAAACTCTGAGAAAGAAAGAAAAAAGCTGCAGAGATTGAGATAATGGGCTGGAGTTAGAGATGACCACTGCTACGACTGAGGCATTTATTGGAGGTTGGTTTAGTAGTCAATGTTTTGGTCAGCACCTCCACAATTTTTTCTTATTTTTTAAGAGAAAGGGTCTCACTCTGTAACAATCATAGCTCCCTGCAGCTTTGAACTTCTGGATTCAAGTGATCCTCCCACTTTGAAACTGCCATTGCAAAATTATGACTGAGATAATGAAAGAGACGTAACCTAACTGTCTCCATTTTGCTTCTAACCTCCAAGCTGTCCTTGTTCATTCTTGAGCGTAAGCTGAACTACCTTTGGGAGGAACTTATAGTTTATAGTTTAAAAAAAAGATGATAACAGCCCTTTCCCAAAACAAACCTCCTTCTTGCCTGGGGACTACACTGTCCTTATAGGACTAAGAAATTAGCCACAAGATTAGAAATTATGGTTTGGGTCTGGGCATGGTGGCTTATGCCTATAATCCCAGCACTGTGGGAGGCCAAGGCAGGTGGATCACTTGAGGTCAGGAGATAGAGACCAGCCTGGCCAACGTGGTGAAACCTCGTCTCTACTAAAAATACACAAATTAACCAGGTGTGGTGGTGTGTGCCTGTAATCCCAGCTGCTCAGGAGGCTGAGGCAGGATAATCGCTTTAACCCAGGAGGCGGAGGTTGCAGTGAGCCAAGATCGCACCACTGCACTCCAGCCTGGGTGACACATTGAGACTCGGTTTCAAAAAAAAATCAAAAAGAAAAAGAAAAGAAATTATGGTTTGGGAGTCATGCAGCTGGAGGCTATGACATTCTGACCCTCCCTGAACTGCTCCTAAGATCAGTGCTTGAGATATTTTGCAGACCCTGGACTTGATGGATCAGCTGGTACCACCCAGATCAAGAAACTGGTTCATCTGATCTTGTAGCCCCCACCTGGGAACTGACTCAACACTAGAAGACAACTTTGACTCCCTAAGGTTTTATCTCTGACTCAACCAATCAGCACTCCTGGCTCACTGGCTTCCCTCAACCCACATGAGTTGTCCTTAAAAACTCTGATCCTTGAATGCTCATGGAGACTGATCTGAGTAATAATAAAGCTCCAGTCTCCGGCACAGCTGTCTATGTATGAATTACTCTTTCTCTATTGCAATTCCCTATCTTGATAAATCAGCTCTGTCTAGGCAGTGGGGCAAGGTGAACCCACTGGGTGGTTACAACCTCAGCCTCCTGAGTAGCTGGGACTCACAGGCATGTACCACCACACTTGGCTAATTTTTTTATTATTTATTTATTGAGACAGAGTCTCACTCTGTCACCCAGGCTGGAGTGCAGTGGGGTGATCTCGGTTCACTGCAAGCTCTGCCTCCTGGGTTCATGCCATTCTCCTGCCTCAGCCTCCCAAGTAGCTGGGACCACAGGTGCCCACCACCACGCCTGGATAGTTTTTGTATTTTTAGTAGAGATGGGGTTTCACCATGTTAGCCAGGATGGTCTCGATCTCCTGGCCTCGTGATCTGCCCACCTCAGCCTCCCAAAGTGCTGGGATTACAGGTGTGAGCCACTCTACCTGGCCTATTTTTTATTTTGTAGAGATGGGGTCTTGCTGTGTTGCCCAGGCTGGTTTCAAACTCCTGGCCTCAAGCAATCCTCCCACCTTGGCCTCCCAAAGGGCTGAGATTATGTGCACCTCCACAATTCTATAACAAGGAAACCCCTCTGGAGTCAACCTGAGCTTCAGCTGAGGAAGCTGCTAAGCACTGGGAAGTCTGGGGTCCTGCCCGAAAAATGAGTTTGGGTGCTGAGGGGAGTGTCTGAGCCACCTCCCTTCTCTCCCTTGGCTAGCACAGTCGATCCACTGCCATCCTGGCCTGGGCTCTTCTCTGCCTGCTGCAGGAGTTGGCAGGTGCAGAGGTTGGCCCAGAGTAGCCCAGCCCGTGAACCTCAGGGGATAGGGGCAGCCCCCAACTCCCAAAAGCCAACTGGACTCTCCAGTTGAGAGAACCTGAGCTGCAAGGTCCTGGCATGTCTTGGAGATAAAAATGAAGCAGCATCATTGTCTGGGGTAATACCTGAGGTTTGTCTTCTCACGCCAAGGAAATCGAGTACACGGATACAAGAAGTGAGTTTAGGAGCAGAGGTTTATAGGCAAAAGAAAGATAAAGGAGAATGGCTGTGTCTCTTGCGAGAGAGAGAGGCACCTGAATGGGGCTTCCGTCCTGTGCCAGCGTGCACTGGATTTTATAGACAGGCTTGAGGAGGTGATGTCTGATTTACATAGGGCCCACAGATTGGTTGGACCAGGTGTGACGTTTACATAGTGTGGGGAAGCTGGTCGCCCCACCCTAATCTTATTATGCAAATGGAGTCTTTGCCTGGCTGGCTCCATGTTGTCTTCTCCTTACCATACACATGGTTCGGCAAAGAGAAGAGAAGATGAGCTGCCATTTTGAACATGCCTAGTCCCAGGTAGCCTTTTCCTATTGGCACAGCTACCAGCATTCACCCGTGCAAGCTTGTAGCTTGCTTGTCTCTGTCTGCAGCTTGATTTTACAGGCTGTTTTTTGTTAGAAAAGAAAATGATTTGGGGCCTGCTTTTTCATTAAAACCTTACCGAGGACTTCTTTGCCTTCACTATCTGCCTAAATAATTTCTTCTTAACTCCTATATCAAAAACATGGTGCCAAGAGCCACGGTGGCCACTGGTCCATGAGGAGAAAGAGGAAGAGGATGGCATTTCTACACTCTGTTGCCTCTGTGACCTTGTCCTTATAAGTTGAGGGTCACAAGTCAGCCTTCTCTTTGGTTTGGTTCATTGGTCCAGAGGGGACAAAACAGATGTCTGGGACTTTCAGGTTAGTTGCAGAGAAGAGCTCCCAGGCTCTGTCAGTGACACTTTTTGGGGTGCAGCTATCAGGTGGCCCTGCCAGAACTGCCTGTTCTGAATATACCCCAGTGACTTCTGGCCTCTTCTCTGTCCCGAAGTCCACGGAAGTGTCTGGGACCTGTTGGGGATTTCTAATTCCAGTTTCTGCCTTGGGAATGAAGAGGAATGTTTCCAGCTGAGTTTAAACACATTAATTCCCAAATTGAGTTTGGCTCTCCTGCTATTTAAAAACCCTATTTGGTAAGCACTTCACAGAGCAATAGCTCTGGAAGAGAAAGATTACTTTCCATTAGCCTGGCTCAGTAGCATGCATTGTTATTCACAAGGCAGTCAAAGAGAATTTAAGTGGAATGTGGGTTTCAAAGCCCAGGTGAGAAGAAGTCTTCCAGAAGTCTGGGCTCTTCCACTGCTAGGGAAGAGAGGACCTGGTGGATGCTGGCTCACTTTTGTTTTTGCTTTGTTTTCTGAGACAGAGTCTCACTCTGTTGCCCAGGTTGGAGGGCTCCATCATGGTGTACTTCAGCCTCGACCTCCCGGGCTGAAGCTATCCTGCCACCTCAGCCTTCCAAGTAGCTGGTACTACAGGTATAAGCCACCACACCCAGCTACTTTTTACGATTTTTTTCTAGAAACGGAATTTTGCCATGTTGTCCAGTCTGGTCTCAAACTCCTGAGCTCAAGCAATCTGCCCGTCTCGGCCTCCCAAAGTGTGAGGATTACAGGCATGAGCCGCTGTGCATGGCCACTGGCTCACTTTTGAAAGCACTTTGCAAACCTCTGTCACCCTCAAACAACCCAGCAAACAGGGAATTGCCAATGCAAAGAAGCCGGGTGCAGGCTGCCTGCCTTGCCTTGGGACCAGAGTGGCCTGGCGGTGGAACATGAGAGGAGAGCAGCTGACCCTGACCTGTAGGGGCTGGAACCAGGTGAGGCTGACCCACCTGAGTCCCACTTGTGCTCCGGTCACAGCAGTAGGAGCCCTCTGTGGGGTGTTCTGCCCCTAGCTAGGGCCAGCTCATCTTCACCCCTCACTTCTTAAAATTCTTAAGATTCCATTTAAGAATTTTCTGGGTCACTCAGCTCTGCCTGAAACAGCCTCACTGTAACTGACCAGCGGGTTCTCCTTGCCTGCTGCCTGGACAGAGCTGATTTATCAAGACAGGGAAATTGCAATAGAGAAAGAGTTTAATTCACACGGAGCGGGCTGTATGGGAGACCAGGGTTTTCTTATTACTCAAATGTCTCCCTGAAAACTTGGGGATGGAGGTTTTTAAGGATAATTTGGTGAGTAGGGGTTTGGAAAGTGGGGAGTGCTGATTGGTCAGGTTGGAAATGAAATCATAGGGAGTCAGAGGTGTCCTCTTGCACTAAGTCAGTTCCTGGGTAGGGGCCACAAGACCAGATGAGCCAGTTTATCGATCTGGGTGGTGCCTGCTGATCCAGCAAGTGCAGGGTCTGCAAAATATCTCCAGCACTGATCTTAGTTTTTACAATAGTGATGTTATCCCCAGGATAGCAATTTGGGGAGGTTCAGAATCTTGTAACCTCCAGCTGCTTGATTTCCAAACTGTAATTTCTAATCTTGTGGCTAATTTGTTAGTCCTGGAAAGGCAGTCTAGTCCCCAGGCAGGAAGGGGGTTTGTTTTGGGAAAGGGCTGTTATTGTCTTTGTTTCAAAGTTGAACTATAAACTAAATTCCTCCTGAAGTTAGTTCAGCCTACGCCCAGGAATGAACAAGGACAGCTTGGAGGTTAGAAGCAAGATGGAATCAGGTCAGATCTCTTTCCCTGTCATCATTTTCTCAGTTACACTTTTTCCAAAAGCAGTTCCATCATTGCTGCAACTTCTGGAGAAGTACCCTAGCCTGCCCCCTCCCTACTCATCGCTGCATCAAATCTGCCACCATTCAGTTTGGACAGGACCTGAATGTAAATGAAGAATGGGAGGAGTCTTTTGTTCTGCCGCATTTTTTTGCTTTTGGTTTGAGGAGGTAGGGGGTGGTCGGAAGAGGAGACTTAGACATGCTAGTGACAAGTTTTAATATTCCATCTTTTTAAAAATTTGAGATTTTTTTTATACTGACATAGAGCAAATAGCACCATGCCATGTTTCATAATTTATGTGGAGGATCTATCATGTGCTTTTGACAGGTCTAGCATATTTACAGAGGCTACAGGCTTCTCTGGGAAGATGCCTTCTCTTGACTGCCTCAGTGATGTTGCTTTCTGACCATCTGCCCCACCTTGTCTGCAGCATCCCAGGCAGTTTGAAGTCATCCGTCCACCCGCTTCTTACCTTAATCTGCTTTCTTTTGCTCCCAGCACCATGTCTATTTGTCGTTTTCTAGGAATAGTGACCTTGACTGGCAGGCAAACTCTTCCCTCTCTTCTTTCCCCTTTTTATTTAACCTTGATTGAGCCTTGAGTCCTGTGCTGGGTCAGGCACTGACATAAAAGTGGATTTCTGTCCTCAGGGCTCACAGCTTACTGGGGCCAACGTGATACATAGCAGCATATGACAACACACAGAAAGTGAACCAAACCCAGGCTAGAGGGAGGATGGGTCAGTGGAGACTTTTTCTATTGTTTTGTTGTTTTGAGACAAGGTCTCACTCTGTTGCCTAGGCTGGAGTGCAGTGGTGACTTTTTGTATGTTTTTTGGTTTTTGAGACAAGGACTGATTCTGTCACCCATGCTGGAGAGCAGTAGTGCATTGCAGTCTTTTTTTTTTGGGGGGGGGGGGACAGAGTCTCGCTCTGTTGCCTAGGCTGTAGTGCAGTGGTGCGATCTCGGCTCACTGCAAGCTCTGCCTCCCGGGTTCACGCCATTCTCCTGCCTCAGTCTCCCGAGTAGCAGGGACTGCAGGCGACCACCACCACGCCCAGCTAATTTTGTTTTTGTAGTTTTAGAAGAGACGGGGTTTCACCGTGTTAGCCAGGATGGTCTCGATCTCCTGACCTCGTGATCCGCCTGCCTTGGCCTCCCAAAGTGCTGAGATTACAGGCATGAGCCACCGCGCCTGGCCAGTTGCAGTTTTATCAGTACTGTTCACAGCCAGCTGTGCAAGCTGAGGGCTCTTGGCTTAGTGGTGCTGCCATCCCAAGGGGCGTTCTGGACCTTGACTTTAGACCTCATCTTGACCTTGGAACCTCCAGGTCTGGTTCTCCAATACTGGACAACATGTGAGCTCTCCATTATCATTTGTTTATTTTTAGAGACAAGATCTTGCTCCATTGCCCAGGCTAAAGTGCAGTGGCACAATCATAGCTCTCTGTAGTCCCGAACTCCTCGGCTCAGTAGATCCTCCTGCCTCAGCCCTCTGAGTAGCTGGGACTATAGGTGTGTACCACCATACCTGGCTAATTTTTAAAAACATATTTTATAGAGATGGGGTCTCGCAATGTTGCCCAGGCTGATCTCAAACTCCTGGGCTCAAGCAGTCCTCCTGCCTTGGCCTCCCAATCTGTTGGAATTACATGTGTGAGCCACCACGCCTGGCCTTTTATTTATTATTGTTATTATTACTTTATTTTGAGATGGAGTCTCACTCTATTGCCCAGGCTGGAGTGCAGTAGCACAATCTCCGCTTGCTGCAACCTCCACCTCCTGGGTTCAGGTGATTCTCCTACCTCAGTCTCCCGAGTAGCTGGGACTACAGGCGTGTGCCACCACACCTGGGTAATTTTTAGAGACAGGGTTTCGCCCTGTTGTCCAGGCTGGTCTTGGACTCCTGACCTCAAGTGATCTGCCCCACTCAGCCTCCTAAAGTCCTGGGATTATAGGCGTGAGTCACTGTGCCCAGCCTGGCCTTTCATTTTTAGATGAAACTTTTTATTTTGGGGAAATGGTAGATTTACATGCATTGGTTAGAAAAAAAAAAAAATATGGCGATCTTGTGCACTCTTTATCAGTTCCCCCAAAGGTAATACCTTGAAATACTACTACAATGTCATCACCAGGATACTGACATTAAGACAGTCAAGAGCCATCACATTTCCATCACTGCAAGGTTGCCTCCTGTTGTCTTTCTATAGCCATATCCATGTTGGTCCTGCCCCCTCCCCTTCTTGACCATTGGTAACTATAAATCTGTTCTCCATTTCCATAATTTTGTCATTTCAAAAACGCTATATAAATGTAATAATGTGGGCTGGGTGAGGTGGCTCACATCTGTAATCCCAGCACTTTGGGAGGCCGAGGTGGGCAGATCATCTGAGGTCAGGAGTTCGAGACCAGCTTGGCCAACATAGTGAAACCCTGTCTCTACCAAAAATACAAAAATTAGCTGGGTGTGGTGGTGCCCACCTGTAGTCCCAGCTACTTGGGAGGCTGAGGCCTGAGAATCACTTAAACCTGGGAAGCAGAGGTTGCAGAGAGCTGAGATTGCACCACTGCACTCAGCCTGGGTGACAGTGTGAGACCCCATCTAAAAAAAAATATATATATATATATATATAATATATATACATATATAAAATTGTGTGGTATGTATCATTTTGGGATTGACTTTTTTCACTCATCCAGGTTGTTATTGTCTCAGTAGTTTATTCCTTATTATTTCTGAGTTGTATTTTGTGGTGTGGATGTACCACAGTTGTTTTTTAACCATTCATCCATTCAACCAGAGAGAAGATCAAGAAAGATCAATAAAAAACAACACTATAGATCAATTGGGCCTAACAGGCATTTACATAGCACTCCACCCAACAGCAACAGAATACACATTCTTCCCAGGCACACACGAGATATTTACCAGGATAGATCACCCATGAAGGTATAAAACAAGTCTTAACCAACTGGGTTGTTTCCAGTTTTGGAGTCACACAGAAAGCTGCTATGAATGTTTGTGTATAAGTTTTTTTGTGTGTATGTATAAGTCTCCGTACTCCTGGGATAAATACCCAAGTGTGCAATTGCTCAATGGTAGTTGTATGTTTTGTTTCTAAGAACGTACGAACTATTTTTCTGAGTGGCTCTACCATTTTGTATTCCCATCAGTGTTGTATGAGTGACCCAGTTTCTCCTTATCCTCATCAGAATTAGGTGTTGTCACTATTTTTTATTTTGGTAACTTTTTATATGTGTGGAGAGATATCTTACTGGGATTTAAATTTGTATTTCCCTGGTTGCATATGAAAAGTTTTCATATGATTATTAGCCATCTGTAAATACTCTTTGATAAAATAGCTGTCCATGTCTTTTACCTATTTCTAATTGGATTGTTTGATTTTTTTGCTGTCGAGAGTTCTTTATATATTTGTGATACTAGTCCTTTGTCAGCTATGTGGTTTGGAAATATTTGTTTCCAGACCGTAGCATGTCTTTTCAACTTCTTTTTCACAGAACAAAAGTTTAAAACTTTGATGAGGTCCAATTTATCAAAGGTATGTCTTCTGCACCCTCCCAGGGTGAATGAGTAGGTCTTAAATGATAAATCTACTCTAATATTTCTTTTCTTTCTTTTTTTTTTTTTTGAGATGGAGTTTCACTCTTTTTGCCCAGGCTGGAGTGCAATGGCGTGATCTCAGCTCACTGCAACCTCCACCTCCCGGGTTCAAGTGATTCTCTGGCCTCAGCCTCCCAAGTAGCTGGGATAACAGGCATGCACCACCATGCCTGGCTAATTTTGTAGTTTCAGAAGAGACCACCATGCTGCTCAGGCTTGTCTCAAACTCCTGACCTCAGGCGATCTACCCGCCTTGGCCTCCCGAAGTGCTGGGATTATAGGTGTGAGCCACCGCACCAGACCCACACTAATATTTCAATCTCCCTAAGTCTCTACATTAAACCAAGAAAGGTTGGAAATTTCCAACTTGCTCACTCTGGGCCACCATCTTGGTCCGTGTTTCAGCCAACCAACCAAATTGTTAGAGCCCTTTCTAACTCCCCAAGGTGCAACATTAAATGCAGAGCATATCAAGGCTGAATGCTTGACCATGGGCCACCAATTTAGCATGTGACCTGAGTGGCCCATGATCCAGTCAAGTTGACACATAAAATCAATTTTCAGTCTAGCTAAGTGTTTATCTATTTTGTTGATCTTCTTAATAAATGGCTTAATTTATTTGACTTTTGTATCTTTTTCTCCTCTTTATTTTGTTTATTTCTGCTCTCATTTTTATTTTTTCCTTCTTTCTGCTAACTTTGGGTGTAGTTTTTCTTCATTTTCTAGTTCTTTGAGGTGTTAAGTTAGGTTCTTGATTTGAGATTTCTTCTTTTTTTAAATGTAGGCATTTACCACTCTAAACTAAACTTACCTCTTAGTACCCCTTTTGCTGCATCCTATAAATTCTGGCAAGTTGTGTTTTTGTTTTAATTGTCTTACAGTATTTTCTAATTTTGTTTGTGGCCTCTTCTTTGACCCATTGGTTGTTCAAGATGCTGTTATTTGATGTCCACATACTTAAAATTTTTTCATTTTCTCTACTACTATTGATTTCTAATTTCATTCCATTATGGTCAGAAAAGAGTAAATACGATTGCAGTCTTAAATTTGTTAAGACTTATTTTGTCACTTAGCATGTGATCTATCCACGTGTGCTTGAGAAGAGTGTGTATTCTGCTGCCTTTGGGTGGAGTGTTATGTATATGTCTGTTAGGTCCAGTTGGTTTATAGTGTTCAACTCCTCTGCTTTTTTTACTGATTTTCTGTCTGGTTGTTTCATTCATTATCAAAAGTAGGGTATTAGAATTTCATATTATTATTGTGTTATTCTCTATTTCTCCCTTTTATTCTGTCAGTTTGCTTCATATATTTGGGTGCCGTGATGTTAGATGCATATAAATTTATAAGTGTTATATATCTTTCCGGTGTATTGAACCTTTTATCATTATATAATAATGTCTCTTTTTTGTCTCTTGTGACTTTTTTTTTTAACTTAAAGTCTATTTTGTGATATTGGTATGGCCATCCATACTTTATTTTAGTTACTATTTGCTTGGAATACCTTTTTCCATCCTTTCACTTTCAGCCTATGTGTTTTTAAATCTAAAATGAGTTTCTTGTAGACAGCATATGGTTATATCTTGGTTAAAAAAATCATTCAGCCGCTCTATGTCTTTTGATTGGAAAGTTTAATACATTTACATTGAAAGTAGTTACTGACAGAAAAGGACTTATTATTGACATTTTGTTAATTGTTTTGTGTCTGTCTTTTAGCTACTGTGTCCCTTTTTTACTGTCTTTATGACCTCCTTTGTGTTTTATTAATTTTTTTGTATGACATACTTTGATTCTTTCTCATTTTCTTCTGTTTATCTTCTATAGGTATTTTCTTTGTGGTTACTATGAGACTACATAAGATACTTTAATTCATTTGAAGCTGATAACAACTTCACTTCAATCATATAAAAAATTCTGCTCTTTTACATCTCCTCAGCCTCACTTTTTTATTGATGAACAAATTCCATCTTTCTATATTGAATATCCATTAACATAGTTTTATAATTATCTTTATTTTTAAAGCTTTTGTCTTTTAAATTTTATACCAGAGTTAAAAGTGCTTTATGAGGCTGGGTCCCGTGGCTCATGCCTGTAATTCCAGCACTTTCGGAGGCCAAGGCAGGAGGATTACTTGAGGTCAGGAGTTTGATACCAGCCTGGTCGACATGGTGAAACCCTATCTCTACAAAAATACAAAAAAAAAAAAAAATTAGCTGGATGTGGTGGTGGGCGCCTGTAATCCCAGCTGCTCGGGAGGCTGAGGCAGCAGAATCGTTTGAACCTGAGAGGCAGAGGTTGCAGTGAGCTGAGATTGCGCCACTGCACCCTAGTATGGGTGACAGAGCGAGACTCCATCTCAAAAAAAAAAGTGCTTTATGCACCATTACAATATCCTATATCCTATATTTGTCTATATATTTACCTTTACCAGTCAGCTTTATATTTGTATATGCTTTGTGTTGTTGTCTATTGTCCTTTTGTTTTGATTTCCAGGACTCCCCTTAGCATTTTTTGTAAGGCAGATCTGGTGGTAACAAAGTCCCTCAGCTTTTGGTTATCAGGGAAAGCCTTTTTCTTTTTCATTTTTGACGAGCAATTTTGCCAGATACAGTATTGTTGGTTGACAGTTGTTTTCTTTCAGTACTTTGAATATATCATTCTACTTTCTTCTGGCCTGAAAGGTTTCTCCTGAGAAATCCACTGCTGATTTATGGGAGCTCCCTTGTACATGATAAGTTGCTTTCCTCTTGCTATTTTCAAGATTCTATCTTTTTCTTTGAATTTGACAGTTTGATCATAATGTGTTTCAGCATGAACTTCTTTGGATTCATCCTAGTTGGAGGCTTTTGAGCTTTTTTTTTTTTTTTTTGAGACAGGGTCTTGCTCTGTCACCCAGGCTGGAGTGCAATGGCATGATCTTGCCTCACTGCAACCTCTGCCCCCTTGGGCTCAAGTGACCCTCCCACTTCAACCTTGTGAGTAGCTGGGACAACAGGTGCACACCACCATGCCTGGCTATTTTTTTTGGTATTTTTGGTAGAGACAGGATCTTGCTGTGTTGCCCAGGCTGGTCTTGAACTCCTGAGCTCAAGTGATCCACTTGCCTCAGCCTTCTGAAGTGTTGGGATTACAGGCAGAAGCCACCATGCCCAGCCTTTTTTGAGCTTCTTGAATTTGATGTTCATTGCCTTCCTCAGATTTGGAAGTTTTTGGCCATTATTTTTTTCAAAAAAGTGCTGTATTAATTTTCCTTCTCATCTCCTTCTGGGATACTTTTGATGCATTTATCAGTTGGCTTGATGGTGTCCCATAAGTCCTTTCAGCTTTGTTCACTCTTCTTCATTCTTTTTTCTTTTTTCCCCTCTGACTTGATATTAAATGACCTGTCTTTAAGTTCACTGATCATTTCTTCTGCTTGATGAAGTCTGCTGTTGAGTTTGTCTAGTGACTTTTTCGATTCAGTTATTGTGTTCTTCAGACCAGAATTTCTGTTTGGTTCAATTTTATGGTTTCTATCTTTTTCTGATATCCTCATTTTTTTTTCATGCATTTTCCCTCTGGTTTCATTTCACTGCCTGTCTGTGTTCTACTGTAACACATTGAGCTTCTTAATATGATTATTTTGGATTATCTTTCAGGTAATTCATAGATTCCCCTTAGTTTGGGCTTAATTTCCGGAGTATTTTTTTCTTCTTCAATTGAGCCATGTTTTTCTTTTTCTTTATGTACCTTGTGATTTTATTTATTTATTTATTTATTTATTTATTTATTTATTTATTGAGACTGAGTCTAGCTCTGTCACCCAGGCTGGAGTGCAATGGCACGATCTCGGTTCACTGCAAGCTCCGCCTCCCGGGTTCACGCCATTCCCCTGCCTCAGCCTCCCGAGTAGCTGGGACTACAGGCACCCGCCACCACGCCCAGCTAATTTTTTGTATTTTTAGTAGAGACGGGGTTTCACCATGTTAGCCAGGATGGTCTCGAATTTCTGACCTCGTGATCCGCCTGCCTCAGCCTTCCAAAGTGCTGGGATTACAGGCTTGAGCCACCACGCCTGGCCTTATTTATTTTTTGCTAAGTTTTAAGCATTTGAACAAATAGACACCTCACCCAATAATTATAGGCTGCCTTTGTACGCAGGAAGATCTTCATCACTTAGCACTGCTAGAGATTCTGGGTGCTTTTGAAACCTTTTTTGAGGAATGCAACTTCTCTGGGCTCATACATATAATTTCCCAATTAGAGTACTTCTTCAGTTTCTTTTTGGGGAGCTCATACTCTCTTTCTCTGGTGTCTGTCTGTGGTACTGAAGGTTCTCTGGCGTTGCCGCAGGAAACTACTCAACTCTCCTTTGCTCTCAGTGACTCCAGGCATCCAAGGTCGCTAGCTTCCCAGCAGTTCCCTGAGTCAAGTAAGACAGATATCAGTCTCTCCAGTAGCCCTCCAAGAACAGGAACACTGAGTGCCTGTTTCATTCCTCTCTTCCCCACTCAGAGGGAGATGTTATGAACCAGAGTGTTCTCTCTTGGTGCTGGGTTGTGCTGGGTTGGGGGTGGAGTGATCATACAGGAAGTGAAACAGCTATTCTTATCTGATTCAATATGGCTGTTCTTGGTTTCATACTCACCATGGCTACTGCAATATCTTTTCTGGTTTTTAGGGTCCTCATATGTTTATTTTGTTCTATATATTGTTGTTGAGTCTGTTTCTGAAGGGATGAGGACTGTTATCTCTTATTCTACCATTTTGCTGATGTCTCTCTCCCCCATTATCTTTTTTTGTTTTGTTTTGTTTGTTTGTTTGTTTGTTTTTGAGACAGTCTCGCTCTATTGCTCAGGCTGGAGTGCAGTGGTGCAATCTTGGCTCACCGCAACCTCCGCCTCCCGGGTTCAAGCAATTCTCCTGCCTAAGCCTCCAGAGTAGCTGGGACTACAGGTGCACACTGCTATGCCCGGCTAATTTTTTTATTTTTAGTAGAGATGGGGTTTTGCCATGTTGGCCAGGCTGGTCTCAAACTCCTGACTTCAGGTGATTCACCTGTCTAGGCCTCCCAGAGTGCTGGGATTACAGACATGGGCCACTGCACCCAGCCCTCCTTATCTTTTAATTATTTTTCTTCTGAAATAAGCCAGAGTTTGTCTCTGTGGCTTGACTTCAGGTTATTTTTTGGGGCCAATGTATTCCATGCAGGCAAGACTACATGGAAAGGCGCACAGATGAGAAGGATTATGACTTGTTTGGGAACTGTGAATAGTTATTGGATAGCCTGCAATGCTCACATAACCCTGGCCAAAGGAGCCTCTGCTGACTGGTTCTCTGTCTCCATAGACTGTTTCTGGAAGTTGTAAGAACAGACCTGACTCCTGAGCATGGTCTGACATGGTGTGTTATAGACCTTTGTTACTCAAAGTGTGGTCCGTCACCTAGGAGCTTGTTAGAAATGCAGAACCTCATGCTCCTCCCTTGATTTAGCAACAGAATCTTCATTTTAACAAGAATCTGGGTGATTCTTCTCGCACTGAAGCCTGGGAAGCATGGATAGAGTTGGCCCTAGGATCTGGATACCTGTAGGAGCTTCTAAGTTGACCAAGCAGTGCATGGGGAGTGAGGTATCATCTGGGACCTGAGCTGGTAACCCATCCACTCTTTAAAATGTTCTATAACATGCTTGGTTTGCATTTTTCTCCAACCTAAACCCTCAGTTAGTTAAACCTCCCCAGAGCTTCCATATTAAATGGTTCTCTTCTTGAGAAAGGTTCAATATTTGCTCATTCAAATTAACTCAGCTCTAGCCTTCCGTCAAAGCATTGTGCCAAATGTAACAGCATCATTATTTTCCTTAATCTAGTTTAAAAATAGACTATAAACATATTCCTTTTTTTTTCTGCACAACCATGTAGGAGAATTTATCTTTCTTTACCTGAAAACTTTTAATTGCTTGCATTTGGGATTCCAAGGCTGTCTCAGTAATACAATTAATTTTAATGAGGAGTCTAAGTTTATCATTCAATCCAATTATTCTAAATTAAGTGATTGTGTATTTCACTTCATTGTCAATTGATTGTGATTACCTATTATCAAGTAAACTCAATATATTTATGATAATTTTATTAATCAGACAATGCCTGCTGTCCAAAAGCCATGGTTTTTTTATTCAGTGGCTCATATATGGGCACCTTGAAATACTGTGACATACTGTGAAATCAATGCAAACCACAGATGTTCGTTAAACTCCAGCATAGGTAGCACTCTACTGGGACTATTAGAATAAAGGAAAATGTATAGGACAATTGCTGCTCTTAAGAGCCTTATATGTAGCTGAGTTGGGCTGAGTGTGTGGGTGAGTATGATAACTTGTCAGAAGGGTGATGCAAAACAAAAGGTGCTGGTGGGTAGAGAAGGCCCAGCTGAGAAGGCTTCATGGTGGAAGCAGGACTTGGGTCTCCAGGAGGCTGTGAAGCATAGACCCTATTAGGTGAATGCCTTGCAAGTACTGACATTGGGAAGATCTGGGATGCTTATTAGACATATATATCCATGGGCCCCACCCCAGAACTATAGAATCAGGATCTCTGGGGCATGGATCTAGGAATCTGATTTTCAATTAATTAATTAACTTTTTTTGAGTCAGTATCTCATTGTATTGTCCATGCTGGAGTGTGGTGGTGTGATCATAGCTCATTGCAGCCTCAAACTCCTAGGCTCAAGTGATCTTCCCACCTCAGTAGGTCCTGAATAACTGTGACTACAGGCACCCACCACCACACCCAAATGGCTGTTAAATTTTTTTTAGAGATGGGGTCTTGCTATGTTGCCCAGGCTAGTCTCAAACTCCTGGTCACAAGCAATTCTCCCACCTTGCCATCCCAAGACACTGGGATTATAGACATGAGCCACTATACCTCGCCAGGAATCTGATGTTTAATAGAAGATTAATCTAAGAAGGTGACTCGTAGGCACAGGAAGTATGATAACCACTGTCATAGTGGTGACGAGAAAGGTGTCTGTCTCCAAAGCTTGATGTGACATTCCCAGCCCCCGCTCACTACCTTTATGATCTCAGGCCTGATGAGTCCCATGTTCACACCTATCTGACACCATATGCAATTCAGTTTTGAATTCTGCCTCCCGCCAGGGCCCCTGCCTAACTCTAAACTCCCCTCTTCAACCCTCTGTCCACCTCTGTACTCTCCTCCACACTGGAGCCATCATGATTTCTTCCTCACTCTCACCAACCTGCTGCTTCCTGGTCTGCATAGACCCCTCCTCACCTTCATCCCCACTGCACATAAACTTATCTTTCAAGACTCAGCATACACATCACCTCCTCCTCAAATTGAAACTGCCTTTGCAAAATTATGACTGAGACAGTGAAAGAGATCTAACTTAACTGACTCTATCTTGCCTCTAACCTCCAAGCTGTCCTTGTTCATTCCTGGGCGTAGCTAAACTAACTTTGGGAGAAACTTAGTTTATAGTTTAAACAAAGGTAATAACAGCCCTTTCCCAAAGCAGACCTCCTTTTTGCCTGGGCACTAGATTACCTTTGTAGGACTAACATTAGCCACAACATTAGAAATTATGGTTTAGGAGTCATGCAGCTGGAGGTTACAAGATTCTGACCCTCCCTAAACTACTCCTAAGATCAGTGCTTGAGATATTTTGCAGACCCTGCACTTGATGGATCAGCTGGTGCCACCCAGATTGATGAACTGGCTCATCCCATCTTGTTGCCCACACGCAGGAACTGACTCAGCGCAAGAGTCAGCTTCGACTCCCTATGATTTCATCCCTGATCAATCAGCACCCCTGGCTCACTGGCTTCCCCCACCCATCAAGTTATCCTTAAAAACTCTGCTCCTTGATTTGAGTAATAATAAAACTCTGGTCTCCTGCACAGCCAGGTTTGCATGAATTCCTCTTTCTCTATTGTAATTCCCCTGTCTTGATGAATCGGCTCTATCTAGGCAGCAGGCAAAGTGAACCCTTTGGACAGTTACAGATTCTTCTCTGGGCTTCTAAGGATAGGTTCCAGCCTCCTGCCATGTTCTTGCATAGTGGGGAAGAAGTTCTATTGTTTGGGGAAGCCCAGCCCCTTCTACTTCCTCCTTTGTCAGAGCCCTACCCTTTCCAATGGGAAAGTGCACCCTACTCCTCTCCTCTCCTCTGTGAATGTTCGGGAATGAATTCTCCTCTGTGAATGTTCGGGAGGGAACATTCACAGGTATAGTGCTCTGCTCACCTGGCCAGTCAGAGCCAGTCCTGGTATTTTTATACTGAGGCAAGCAGAGAGAGCATAGGCATGTTCCATGAGGGAAAAGATCCCCTGTTGCAGAGACAAATGAGGCAGACACTTGCAGAGAAGCAGAGCTGGAGAGGGAATGAGAGAATCCCAAGGGCATCATTAACATCCTTGGGCTCAGTTCTGCCTGATGCTATCATCACCCCTGCCTTTCCAAGTATGTGAGTCTGTGGCAGGCCAGGTCTCACTAATGCGAGGTCCATCACAACTGTTTCAGCACTGACTCTGTAGTTAAATTAAACATTAAAAACTAAAAAGGCCAGTGCCCTTATATGAAGGCTGAAATGTAACAAAAGCCCATCAAGAGTTTTGCCTAGGCCTTTCCTGGGCCTCAAAGCATGACAAAATAATGAAGGAATTCTTAACAGGACCCATTTAGGATTAAACAAGCTTTATTGGGGGTCTGAAGAACCCCCCAGGGCCTCCACAAATAAAGTTTATTGGAAGTCTGAAGGAACACCCCAGAACTCTGTGATTTAGCAGGAGACAAGATAAGGGTATTCACCCCAGCACCTACACCCATTTAGATTAAGTAAGTTTACTGAGACTCCAGAGGAAGCTCTTTAGGACTCAGACCTTAGTTATAGATGAAAAGAAGTGAATCACCAATCTTTAGATGAATGCGCACTTGCACATAGACATATAGCTTAGTATAAAAGCTCTGAAAAACTTTGTAATTTTGAGTTAGTCTGGTGATAATTTCCAGGCCTTCTTCCTGTAACTGGTTACAGAAATAAAAAGTCTCTTCCTCCCCAGTTCATCTGCATCTCGTTGTTAGGCCACAAGAAATAGCAGCCCGACCCTCAGTTTGGTTTGGGAACAAGTCCGTAAATCCCCCTGTTGACTTAAACTAGGCTGAGTGTTTTGGTCACTTATAACAGAAACAAGTTCTCAGGATTCTAGTGGACATCACTCTTTTCCTCATCTGTCCTCCCAGCCAGGATGGGAGTTTCTGGAGGTTCAGCCCTGGAGCACACAGGCACTCAATAAATGTTTGTTGAAGGAATGAATAAAGTGAGGAACTACACTTGAGTTTGTCTCACGCAGCTTGGACTTGCATTCTTTGAATTAATGGATTGACAGTCAATATAAATATTTGAAGAGATTTATTCTGAGCCAAATATGAGTGACCATGGCCTGTGACACAGCCCTCAGGGGGTCCTGAGAACATGTGCCCAAGCTGGGTGGTCGGGGTGCAGCTTGGTTTTATACATTTTAGGGAGGTATGAGACATCAAATACATTTAAGAAATACATTGGTTTGGTCCAGAAAGGTGGGACAACTCAAAGCGGGTGTGGGGGAAGGAGTGGGGGCTTCTAGGCTACAGGTAAATTTAAACATTTTCTGGTTGACAATTGGTTGAGTTTATCTCGAGAAATGGGATCATAAAGAAGAAATGTTCAGGTTAAGATAAAAGATTGTGGAGACCAAGGTTCTTCTGAAGTCTTATAGTGGCTGCGACGAATGTTTCCTATTCAGACCTTTAAAAGGTGCTAGACTCTTAGTTAATCTCCTTAGGGTTGGGAGGGCCTGGAAAAAAAGATCTAGCTGTGTGAATAGAGATTCTTCACAGATGCAAAATTTCCCCCACAAAGGACAGCTTTGCAGGGCCATTTCAAAATATGGCAAGGAAACATGTTTTGGGGTAAAAATATTTTGATTTTCTTCCTTGTCTTGTCATGTTATGCCAGAGTCAGGTTGGAAAGTAAGTCACAATATATAGGGTTAAACAAAACCCATCTGATGAGAATTTATGATTTACAGGACATGACTCCCCAGACCCTTTAGGAATTTGGGAAATATAAAAATCAGAGTTTAGTCCTCAACTTTCTTCCTGGGCTAGTCTAGCCCCATTGTTTCTGTTAGTTTGCTCCAGCCCCTGACTTAGCCCCCAACTCACAGGAGTTCTCAGTGAACTCCACAGTCAAGGCTGAACTATTTATAACAATATATCATCCTGTACTGTTTATGCTTCTAAGCGCTGGGGAAAGGCATGAAAATCAAAATTAAAAATAATTTAACCACTTGGCAAATGCTCATGGCTTTTCCATGATAGGAGAAGCTTCAAAGCACACTAAGGGCTTGCACACTTTGAGTGATGGGGAGCTCACTACCTCCAAAGGTGGTTCTTTCTATCTTAGGGAGGTTTCTTGCCAATAAACAGCTCATCCTTATACTGAGCTGAAAACAGCCTCTCATAACTAATTTCTCTACTTTGGTCCTAGTTCTCACTTCTGGCTTCTCCATATTGAAAAGGCAGGACCTTCGTTGGTTTTCTAACCTAAATATTCCCAGGCTGAAACCAGGATTCATGGGAGCTTTCCCAAGTATTCATGAGATCTTCCTAAGGCTGAATATGCTTTTCTTTGTCTACATCTCTCTTAAAATGAAGCCCACTTTTGCCACTGGTCCCATCCCAACTCAAGCCACCACTGTCTCACAGTGGAACATAATTTTGTTATAGCCTTCTTCCCCCAACCCCTCGGGTACTTTCTTTAATATTGTGACCCTTTCCCACAAACACAGCTAGACCTGAGGTCTCCATGATTTCTTTTCTTTTTTTGAGACATAGTTTCACTCTTGTTGCCCAGGCTGGAGTGCAGTGGCCCCATCTTGGCTCACTGCAACCTCTGCCTCCTGGGCTCAAGCGATTCTCCTGCCTCAGCCTCCTGAGTAGCTGGGAATACAGGCACCCGCCACCATGCCTGGCTAAGTTTTTGTATTTTTAGTAGAGATGGGGTTTCACCATGTTGGCCAGGCTGGTCTCAAACTCCTGACTTCAGATGATCCACCCACCTGGGCTTCCCAAAGTGCTGGGATTACAGGTGTGACCCACTGTACCCAGTGACCTCCATGATTTCAAGGGAAGATTGTCACAGGGAACAGAATTCATTACATGACTCTGCATGAGGAATAAAATATGCAGACGACAGTAGGACTCTCACCTCCTTCATTCTAGAATCTATGTTTCTGTTAATGCAGCTGTCTCAGGTAGCTTCATTTTTGCCTTCTTTTCTCCACTTATGGAGACCTCATCTTATGTGAAGGAGTAGATGGAGGACAAAAAAGAGACAAAGAAAGAGAAGAGAAGCTTGTGCTATAGAAAAAGGAGAGATGGAAGAGGGGACCTGTCATAGATGCATCTTTTGAAGTGGACACAAAGCAGGCTTTTTGGAGTGTTTCTGGGAGCCCAACACACAGCCCTCTACATGCGATGTTTGTGAATGTTTTCTTCATGTGAGCCTGGATTTTCTAACACATACTGACAGGCTTCTTAGTGGCAGCTTATGGCAATGAATTGGGTAACAGGAATTTGACAGCAAGCAGATAGCCCAGACTGAGACTTAATTTCTAGTGACAGGCTGAGAATCACTGGAGACAACCTTTAGGAGGGGAAATAAATGCAGGACAAAGCCTTTCATCTGCCTTCCAATGAGGTTCCCAGGGATTGGGCCAATTCATCTCACTACAGGTGACCTCCTGGGACTCTTTTCCCCTTATCTCCAAGTCCTGCCCCTCTCTCTCTTTTTTTTTTTTTTTTTGAGACAGAGTCTCACTCTGTCACCCAGGCTGGAGTGCAGTGGTGTGATCTCAGCTCACTGCAACCTCCACCTTCCAGGTTCAAGCAATTGTCCCACCTCAACCTCCCAAGTAGCTGGGAGTACAGGTGCGCACCACCATGACCGACTAATTTTTGCATTTTTATTAGAGATAGGGTTTCACTATGTTGGCCGTGAACTTTTGGCCTCAAGTGATCTGCCTGTCTTGGCCTCCCGAAGTGCTGGGATTACAGGTTTGAGCCACCGTGCCCAGACTCCTCTCTCTTTTTTAAAAGCCTTCATCTCCTCATTTCCTCTTTCCCGGGGCCAGGCCACCATCATCTTGTTGTTGGACCTTGTCTTGTGAATGGTATTATCCTGTGACCCCACTATCTAGGGCAGCTAAACAAGAGGCTTCTATTGCCCCAACAGAAAAGAAAAGAAAAAAAGAGGCCAGGTGCAGTGGCTCACACGTGCAATCCCAAAACTTTGAGAGGCTGAAGTGGGAGGATCGCTTGAGCCCAGATGTTCAAGACCAGCCTGGACAACAGGGTGAAACCTTGTCTCTACAAAAGATAAAAAACTTAGCCAGGAGAGGTGGCATGCACCTGTAGTCTCAACTACTTGGGAAGCTGAGGTGGGAGGATTGCTTGAGCCCGGGAGGCAGAGGTTGCAATGAGCCAAGGTTATACCACTGCATTCCAGCCTGGCCAACAGCAGGGCCCTGTCTCTACAAAAGAAAAAGAAAAGAGTAAAGACCACAGTTTAGGGCCTGATGTGAGATAGATTTAGAAGAATTCATGAGCTAGTTTTCCTCTAGGACAGAAGAAAGAGAAAGAATGAGGGAAGAGATGGGGGTGTGACAATGGGGAGGAGATGGTGGCTTCAGGACAAGAGGACAGGATCAGAGACAACCCTGCCTCTGCAAGGACGTGGGAGCCAATCCCCATTTGAGGGATGCAGTTTTTCAAAGACAGCCCAGACTGGTACCCTGTGCATTAGGATCCATGATGACCAGCCTGTCACCTGTGGATAGTCAAAAGAACTAGCTACAAGAACCACTCTTCTCGCAGGCAAACCATCTCCCTCTGCCCTGTGAGCCTCGACATAGAGAGTGGATTCGTGGGCATTAGAGAGGTGGTGGGGGGCATATGGAAAGAAAGACTGCTCATTTCAGTTCCAAATCTTCTTTTCAAGGCGTAGTGGCTCATGTCCGTGGTCCCAATGCTTTAGGAGGCCAAGGCGGGAAGATCACTTGAGCCCAGGAGTTCAAGACCAGCCTGGGCAACATAGCAAGACCCTGCCTCTTAAAAAAAATTAAAAAATTAGTCGGGTGTGGTGGTGCATACCTGTAGTCCCAGTTACTTGGGAGTGAGCCACACTGATCATGGCACCCTGTCTCTTTAAAAAAAGAAAATCCTCTCCTTAGCTGGGACAGTGGAAACCCAAATTCTTTATTCTCTCTTGCTGGGGGACCACTAGTTGTCTAATTATGGCTATTTACACACAAACACTGGTTTTGTTTCTTGTTCATTCTTTCAGGATCATTTGAGCCTGGGGAGGTTGAGGCTGCAGTGAGCTGTGATTGTGACACTGCGCTCCAGCCTGGGTGACAGAGTGATCCTGTCCCCCACCACCAAAAAAAAAGTGGGATGAGAAATAATGTCATCATCTTGGAAAAATAAAATCTACTATTCCTCTCTCTATGTTCTGTGAGTCATACTCAGCCCCAGGTTTCAGCTTAAACATCTCTTTCTCAGGAAGGCCAGTGGTCACCTAGACAGGTAACCGTGTTACCTGATATCTATTACTCGGCACACTCAGAACAATTGTTTAACGTCTGTCTTCCCCAGTAGAGCGTCCATACAAGCTAGCACCATTGACTCCCTTTCCCCTCACTGCTTGTGAAAGTCCAGTCATTAGACATCTACATGCACCATGCTTCATGCTAAGTTCTTCCCTTCTTTCTTTTCTTTTCTTTTCTTTTCTTTTTCCTTTCCTCTCCTCTCCTCTTCCTTCCTTCCTTTCCTTCCTTCCTTTCCTTCTTTCCTCTCTCTTTCTTTCTTTCTCTGTCTCTTTCTCTCTCTCTCTCTTTCTCTCTTTCTTTTTTGAGGCAGGGTCTTGCTCCATCACCGAGGCTGCAGTGCAGTGGTGCAAATCACGGTTCACTGCAACCTTGACCTCCTGGACTCAGGCCATCTTCCTGTCCTCAGCCTCGCAAGTACTTGGGACCACAGATGGGCACCACCCCACCCAGGTAGTTTCTAAATTATTTGTAGAGACACGGTTTTCCTATGTTGCCCAGGCTGGTCTAGAACTCCTGGGCTCAAGCGATCCTCCCGTGCTGGCCTTCCAAAATGCTGGGATTAAGGCGTGAGCCATCGCCCAAGGCCCTGTGCTAAATTCCTTGATACATTATGTCTAATCCTTGTAACAACCCTCCAAGATGTTAATTACTTCCATTATTGTAGACATGAGCAGAAACTGGAAGGTTAAAGAGAATTATCAAAAGCATACCCAGCTAGTAAGTTTTCAGAGCTAGAATTAAACCCAGGTCAACTAGTCATGAAGGCTTCGAACAGTTCCACTCTGTCTTCTTGCCTCTCTGTGTTTTATTGTACATTTTGTGGGGATTACTACCTGAGGTTGAATATTTTCCTGTATGTTTCCAGATAGTTATATTTCTTTTCATGTGAATTCTTGGCGTTTGTCTTCTCCTTCTCCTTCTCCTTCTTCCCCTCCCCTCCCCTTCCCCCTCCCCCTCTCCTTCCCCCTCCCCCTCCCTTCCCTTTCCCCTCCCCTTTCCTCTCCCCTCCTCCCTCCCCTCCCCTCTTTTCTTTTCTTTTCTTCTCTTTTTTTTCTTTTTTTCTTCTTTTTGAGACGGAGTCTCTATCTGTCACCCAGGCTGGAGTGCAGTGGTGCCATCTCGGCTCACTGCAACCTCTGCCTCCCAGGTTCAAGCGATTCTCCTGCCTCAGCCTCCTGAGTAGCTGGCATTACAGGCATGCACCGCCAGCTCCGGCTAACTTTTGTATTTTAGTAGAGGTGGCGTTTCGCCATGTTGGCCAGGCTGGTCTTGAACTCCTGACCTCAGGTGATCAGCCCACCTTGGCCTCCCAAAGTGCTGGGATTACAGGCGTGAGCCCCTGCACCTAGCCTTGGTGTATGTCTTCTATCCATTTACCTTTTTCTTATTTATTGGTAAGAGTTCCACATAGAGTCAATTAGTTTCACGGATGTCTTTTAACTTTGGGTTTTTTGCAGTTTTAGACAGTTGAAAGTTTTAGAGTAATGTTTTCATGTGGTCAAATACAAATCTTTCCTTTTCTGATTTCTTTAATCACTTCTCAAAGGTTTTATTATTCTTTTTTTCTTTTTAGAGACAGGGGCTCACTCTGTCACCCAGGTTGAAGTGCAATGGCACAATCATAACTCACTGTAGCTTTGAACTCCTGGGCTCAAATGATTCTTCCACCTTGGCCTCCCAAGTAGCTGGGGCTACAGGTGTGCACCACCATGCCCAGCTAATTTTTGTATTATTATTTTTTTTTTGTAGAGATGAGGTCTCACTCTGTTGCTTAGGCTAGTCCTGAAATCCTGGTCTCAAGCGATCTTCCTACCACAGCCTCCCAAAGTGCTGGGATAACAGGTGTGTGCCACTGTGCCTGGTTTCTTTTTCTTTTCTGATGATAAAAGTGTTATGTGCTTATTATAGAAAATTCAAAAAATGCAAACAAGTATAAAGATAAAATACAGTCCCCTATTAACTTTTCACCTACTTTAAGATGACTCAGCAGCATTATATTCCTTTCTTTTTAAAAAATGTATCATATATGAAAGAGTAAGTTGAAATGTATGCATACAGTTAAAGGAATATCAATAAGCCAGGCGTGGCTCAGGCCTGTCATTGCAGCACTTTGGGAGGCCAAGGCAGGAGGATCACTTGAGGCCAGGAGTTCAAGACCAGCCTGGGCAACGTGGCAAGACCTTATCTCTACAAAAAAAAATTTGAAAATTAGCCAGACGTGGTGATGCATGCCTGTAGCCCCAGCTACTCGGAAGGCTGAAGCTATAGGATCACTTGAGCTCAGGAAATAGAGGCTGCAGTGAGCTATGATCGTGCCACTGCACTCCAGCCTCTAGGTGACATAGCAAGACCTTGTCACACACACACACACAGAGAAAGATTATCAATAAAACAAACACCTATGCATTATGAACTATGCTGCTATTAGCTTTCTTATATATATATCTCCTGATGCACGTATATAAAAGTATCCTTCCGGAGTGTGTACCCACCACTCAGCTTAGGAAGTGAAATATTACCAGCTCCTTAGAAAGCCCCAGGTTGCCATGGACTTCCAATAATATCCCCCCATCTCCAGAAACATCCCGTTTTCTAGAGGCAACCACAATCCTAAATCTATCTTAATCACTCTCTTGGTTTTCTTCATAGATTTACTATCTAGCTGTCTACCATTAAACAATATAATGCTTAGTTTAGGCTTTTTTTTTTTTTTTTTTTTTTGAGACAGAGTCTCACTCTGTCGCCCAGGCTGGAGTACAGTGGAATGATATTGGCGCACTGCAACCTCTGCCTCCTGCGTTCAAGTGATTCTTCTGCCTCAGCCTCCCAAGTAGCTGGGGCTACAGGTGCGCGCCACCACGCCCAGCTAATTTTTGTATTTTTAGCAGAGACGGGGTTTCACTGTGTTGGCCAGGCTGGTCTCGAACTCCTGACCTCAGGTGATCCTTCTGCCTTGGCCTCCCAAAGTGCTGGGATTATGGGCATTAGGCTATTTTTGAACTTTATTTCTGACATTTGCTTCTTTCCCTTGACGTTATTATGTTTTCAAGGTTGGGTTGTGTAAACTGAGAAGGAAAGGACAGTTCATTCATGTTGTTGTTGTAGAGTGTTGGAGTGTGTGCATATACCATGGGTTATCCATTCTGCTTTTGAGGGACATTTGGATTGCTTCCAGCTTTGAGCTATTACGAACAACAATGCTATCAACTTTCTTACACATGTCTCCTGACACACGTATATAAGAGCATCCTAAAGTGGGCATACCTAGGATTGTCACTGCTGGGTTATATGCACATGTTCAGCTTTCTAACACCTCATTCTTTCCCAAAGAGGCTGTAGCAATTTACACTCCCACCATACATTCACTCATTCATTCATCAAACACCTTCCAACCCCAGTGGCATGTCAGGTGCAAATGCCCCAAAAGCCAACATGCCTTTTACTGGGCGTGATGGCTCATGCCTGTAATCCCAGCAAGTAAATAACTGGCAGTAAATAATTCATCATTGGTGCACATTCACTTGGCATTATTCTACTTGAAATTTCTTGCAGGTTGCTTGGTATGAAGTAATAAGTTAATCATAAAAAATGCTAAAATGGTTCTCATTTTTTATGTATTACAGGTATTTTATCAACTACTGAGAGAATTGGGGTAAAATACTTCCCTGTGATGGTAGAGTTTGTCAATCAATTTCTCCTTATAGAGCTTTTCTTTTTTTTCCGGCTTTCAGTGTTTTGAGGCTATTAGGTACATGAAAGTCTAAAATTGCTACACCTTCTTGATGTATTGAACCTTTTATCATTATGTAATGACCCCTTTATCTCTATTAAGGCATTTTGCTTCAATCCTGTTTTAAATAATATGAACATGGCTACTTTAGCTTTCCTTTGGTTAGTATTTGGCTGATATATCCCTTTTTCAATCTTTCAATTTTTCTTCTGTGTCCTTATGTGTGTGTGTGTGTATGTTTTTTTTTTTTTGAGATGGAGTCTCGCTCTGTTGACCGAGCTGGAGTGCAGTGGCGTGATCTTGATTCACTGCGACCTCCGCCTCCTGGGTTCAAGTGATTCTCCTGCCTCAGCCTCCCACATAACTAGGACTACAGGTGTGCGCCACCACATCCAGCTAATTTTTGTATTTTTAGTGGAGACGGGGTTTCACCATGTTAGTTGGCCAGGATGGTCTCGATCTCTTGACCTTGTGATCCACCTGCCTTGGCCTGTGTCCTTATGTTTTAAGCATGTTTCCTAAAAACAGTATTGTCTTAGCCAACCTCCAATATCCAGTTCACACCTTGTGTAGCCTTCTCTGACATAGTACGATGGCAGGAGACACACACACACATGCACACATACACACACATATGTATAAATGTATATGTGTGTATATTTTTATAATATATGTATATTTTATATGTGTATAAATATGTGTATATTTATGTATGTATAAATATATGTGTGTGTGTATTTTATTTAGATTTGGAGTCTTGCTCTGTTGCCTAGGCTGGAGCACAGTGGTGCGATCACAGTTTACTGTGGTCTTGAAGTCCTGAGCGCAAATGATCCTCCGTCCTCAGCCTCTCTAGTAGCTGAGACTGCAGGCATGTGCCACCACACCCAGTTATTATTATTTTTTAATTTAATTTTTTGTAGAGACAGGCTCTTGCTCTGTTGCCCGGGCTAGTCTTGAACTCCTGGGCTCAAGTGATTCTCCCACCTTGGCCTTTTGAATATCTGGGACTATAGGTGTGTGCCATCACACTGGCTAATTTATTTATTATTTTTTATATGTAGAGATGGGTCTCACTACATGGACCAGGCTGGTCCCAAATTCTTGGCCTCAAGATATTCCCCCACCTCAGCCTCCTGAGTCACTGGATTGCAGGCGTGAGCCACTGTGTCCAGCAGAAGACATGTTGGCTTTTGGGTTCCTTGTGCCTGACATGCTACTGGGGCTGGAAGGTGTTTGATGAATGAATGAGTGAATGTATGGTGCCTATTAAGCAGTATAGATAAGTGGAGGATGGAAAAGTATTCCCTTTCTGATAATGGTGTTTCATTGTAACATGAGTTACTTTTTTCCAAAGCAAATTGATATACAGAATTTTCTTTAAAATAAATATATTTTTATTTATCATACCTCCAGCTTCAAAGACACAAAATGAGACACCTGCTTTTCTACGATGGCACCAGTGACAGAATGGGCTTTTGCACTAGTGGGGGCAATGGCAGCCATGCTCTCCTTCCCGCCATGCTCTCCTTCCGACCATGGTAGCCAGCATCTGTTCTTGCAAGTGCCCGGATTCTTTTATCTGTTTGCATCTGAGCCTGGGGGGCTTAGTGCCTTTGTCAGGCATATTTGAGGCAAGGAGAAGGAACTGGGGCTATCGAGGAGGACTGCTGGCTAGGCGCGGTAGCTCACTCCTATATTCCCAGCACTTGGGGAAGCGAAAGCGGGAGGTTCCCTTGAGCCTAGGAGTTCAAGACCAGCCTGGGCAATATAGTGAGACTCTTTCTCTGTATATTTAAAAAAAAAATAAAAGATCTTCACAAACAATAAGCCCGGCATGATGGCTGAAACCTTGATATGGTTTATGGCTGAAATCTCATCTTAAATTGTAATCCTCACGTGTTGAGGGAGGGACCTGGTAGGAGGTGGTTGGATCACGGGGGTGGTTTCTCCCATGCTGTTCTGATAGTGGGGGAGTTCTCACAAGATCTGATGGTTTTAAAAGTGGCAGTTTCCCCTGCGTGCTCTCTCTCTCCTGCCGCCTCGTGAAGAAGGTGCTTGCTTCCCCTTCACCTTCTGCCACGATTGCAAGTTTCCTGAGGCCTCCCCAGCCATGAGGAACTGTGAGTCCATTAAACCTCTTTTGTTCATAAATTACCCAGTCTCAGGTAGTATCTTATAGCAGTGTGAAAATGGACAAATACATGCCTGTAATCCCAGCATTTAGGGGGACGGAGGCAGAGGCCAGAGGATAGCTTAAGCCCAGGAGTTCAAGACCTGCCTGGGCAATGCAGCAAGATCCCATTCTCCACAAAAAGGAAAAAAAAAAAAAGACCCACCCCCTCCCCCCACAAAAAGAAAGGAGAAAGTTTGAAGGGGTCTGCAGCTTGGTGGCAAAGTCATGGAGTGGGAGGAGCTTACCCATAGCAGCCTTCCCCGTGGGATCTGAGAATTGAAGAGAGCCAGGAGAAGGAGGACTCAGGCCTCCAGAGCCTGCCAGTTACTCTGGGATACCCTCAGGAGAGTCATTTCCCCTCTCTGGGCCTCTGGGAAATGAGAAGGTGGGACTTGCTGCTTTCCAGGCACTTGGGATTTCAGGGTGTGGCTCAGCTGATAAGAACAGAGAAAACAGCCATGGTGCCTGTCTGTTCTCGGCTGAATGTTCCTTGTAGCAGGTTAAACAAAGCCCTGTAGAGAGAAGCTTGACCACCGGTCTGGGAAGGGCTTCATTCTGCTCACCCGGTACCTGTGAATCACCTGCTGTGATGGTGTGGCTCAAACTTCCTCCTCTGCCCTGTGGGAGGGTTGAGGACTTTAGTGACCTCTGCTTTTCCCCAGAGTCACTTCCCCTTCCAAAGGGCTCAGGCTTTTCTGTCCCATCCCCCCAAGTAGAGGTCTGCTGCTGACCATCACGAACAGAGAGGAAATATTTCTCTTGTGTGAAAGCACTTTCTATCTTACTTTTTTTTGGAGACAGGGTCTTGCTCTGTTGTCCAGGCTGGTGTGCAGTGGCACAATCATAGCTCACTGTGGCCTTGACCTCCTGAGCTCAAGGGATCCTCCCAAGAGGCTGGGATTACAGATGTGAGTCACCATGCCCAGCAAATCTTAAAAATTTTTAATAGAGACCAGGTCTTGCTGTGCTGCCCAGGCTGGTCTCGAACTCCTGGCCTCAAGTAACCCTCCTGTCTTGGCCTCCCAAAGTGCTGGGATTACAGGTGTGAGTGACCACACCTGGCCCCTCTTACATTTAAAAATTAACGCTGGGGCCGGGCACGGTGGCTCACGCCTGTAATCCCAGCACTTTGGGAGGCCGAGGTGGGTGGATCACGAGGTCAGGAGATCAAGACCATCCTGGCTAACATGGTGAAACCCCGTCTCTACTAAAAATACAAAAAAATTAGCCAGTCGTGATGGTGGGCTCCTGTAGTCCCAGCTACTCGGGAGGCTGAGGCAGGAGAATGGCGTGAACCCAGGAGGCAGAGCTTGCAGTGAGCTGAGACCACTCCACTGCACTCCAGCCTGGGCAACAGAGTGAGACTTCATCTCAAAAAAAAAAAAAAAAAAAAAATTAAGACTGGGTGCAGTGGCTCATGCCTGTAATCCTAGCACTTTGTGGGGAAAAGGCAGGCGCATCACTTGAGATCAGGAGCTCGAGACCAGCCTGGCCAACATGGCAAAACACCATCTCTACTAAAACAATACACACACACACACACACAATTAGCTGGGAGTTGTGATGTGTGCCTGTAGTCCCAGCTACTTGGGAGGCCGAGGCAGGAGAATTGCTTGAACCCAGAGGTGGAGGTTGCAGTTAGCTGAAATCACACCACTGCACTCCAGCCTGGTTGACAGGCTCAAAAAATAAAATAAAATAAATAAAAAATAAAAATAAAAGTTAAGCTACTAGAGCACTTTGAGGGTTAGCCAAGACAAAACGCTATTACTTGACCTCAATTTCCTGTTGACCCCTCAAAGCAGTTTAGCTGCTGAGCTCAGCACATTCCTTAAGTCAAAGACCATCTGGCTTTTCTCACCTCTCTGCCCGGTAGCCTGATGCACATGCCTAGTGCAGAAGGAGGCCCCATGGTGCAGCTGAATCTATAACTTCAGTTTCCCTGAAGGATTGGGGTGGGCGAGAGGGGCCCTCAAGTAGAGAAAAGAATTGCAAAGCCAGCTCAATTGTCCAACTTCAAATTCTTCTTCCTCTTTTCTCTTTTCTTTTTTCCTCTTCTCTCTTTTTTTCTTTTTTTCTTTTCTTTGAGAGGGAGTCTCACTCTGTCACCCAGGCTAGAGTGCAGTGGTGTGATCTTAGCTCACTGCAAACTCTGCCTCCCGGGTTCAAGGATTCTCCTGCTTCAGCTTCCTGAGTAGTTGGGATTACAGGCACCCACCACCATGCCCGGCTAATTTTTGTATTTTTAGTACAGACTGAGTTTCACCATGTTGGCCAGGCTGGTCTCGAACTCCTGACCTCAAGTGATCCGCCTGCCTTGGCCTCCCAAAGTGCTGGGATTAGGGAAGGCACCATGCCTGGCCCCTTCCCCTTTACAGTTGCTAAAACATTATAATGAACCCATGGATTGAAGTGGATAGGGCAGATACAGACCAGGGAGTTGAGGAAGGTACCCTTTCTTCAGGGGCCTTCCAAGGTCTCCTTTTTTTCCCCCCTGAGATGCTGGGTGCATGGGAAGAAGCCGGCAGGAAGAATAAGTTTCGAGTTTTGACCTCCACACGGGGGCTGATGTGAAGAGCTGACCGCTGCACAGGATGGTCTGCATGAGGGATATGGAATGTCAGACCCTCGGGGAGCCCCCAGATCACAGCAGGATTGGCATCATCGATGGTGCTCACCTCCCACTTCCAAAATGCCACACTCCTGGTCTCCCTTCTCAAGTCCTGGCTTACAGCTCCGTCTGCAAGAATGGCCTCCGTGTGTTGGAACCGCAGTGCTCAGGGGGGCTCTCCTGTCCTGTGATTACCTCTCTCCCTGGTGATTACATCTTTTCCCTGGGTTAAGTACCTTCAATAGGCTGAGGACTCCCAAAATGGGTATTTCCAGGCTGGCTCCAGAGGGTTCTGGGTTTCTTATGTGACATCTCCCCTGGGACAGGCATCTAAATCTGATTATGTCCCAGTGTTTGCTTAAAACTGCTCCCTCAGTCTCCATAGACAGCACCATTTCCCACCCAGGAGCTCAAGCCAGACCTCTATTCCCTTCCTCTTCCTCACCCCTGACCATCCATCAGAAATCAAAACCAGGCACAGAGACTCCCCCAGTTACTCAGGAGGCTAAGGTGAGAAGATTACTTGAACCTAGGAGTTCAAGACCAGCCTGGGTGACATAGTGAGACCCTGTCTCTATAAAATTTTTTTAAAAAATTAGCCAAGTGAGGTGGTGTACACCTGTAGTCCCAGCTACTCAGGAGGCTGAGCCAGGAGGATCCCTTGAGCCCAGGAGTTCTAGGCTGCAGTGAGCTAGAGTGGCACCACTGCACTCCAGCCTGGGTGACAGAGCAAGAACCTGTCTCTTAAATAAATAAATTTTAAAAATCAAAGCCAAGGCCCCCCAATTTCTCTCCACCCTCCCTACCACCATCCTCCCTCAGCTGGTGCCCGTGTCCTGTTCCCAGAGGGTGTCCCTGAGCCTTCTCTGTTCCTTGCTACGCACAGGAGCCAAGATGATTTCAAAGTATAGATTAGAACCTGGGGCTCCCCTGTTTCAAACGCTTCATTGATTTTCCCATTGCAGGTCCATTTGATGACACTGAGTTGTCCCCATTTGGAGCAGGGACAGGTTGTGGAACAAGGTCTGACTCTTGGGTCTAGGCTCTGACAAGGGCTGATGAGGATCTAGTCAATGAATGAGTTCCAGAGTCACAATTTTGACATTTCCAGAGAAAGAACAGTGCAGTTGTAGTGATCGCTTATTTATTTATTTTTTTTCTGGCAGCTTCTGCTCTTTGCTCCTCTGGACACAGACCCCATTCCCTGGGGTCTCCTGGTCCATCCTGGCTATGATGACAGGCAATGACTGAGGTATGTCCAACAAACTGTCTTAGCTCCTGGCCACACTCACACTGAAGTTTCTGGGCTGAGTAGCCTGCCAAGCTCCATCATTCTGATTCTCTCTCCTTGAAATCTGAAGCAGAAACAGAGACACGGATTGCTGGGAAGAGGTGTTCGGAGCCATGTCACGGTAGCATCCCAGGGAGAAGGTCTGTGGATTCCTGCTGCTGCAGTTCCCAGATCTGTTCTGCTTTTGTATTTGCCTGGGATTGTTCTGAGCCTCCTTTAATGGTCTGAGCTTCCCTGGTATCCTTCCAAAGAAGCCCTCCCTTTTTTTTTTTTTAAGACAGAGTCTTTCTCTGTCACCCAGGCTGGAGTGCAGTGGTGCAATCTCAGCTCACCACAACTTCCGCCTCCTGGGTTCAAACTATTCTCCTGCCTCAGCCTCTGAGTAGCTGGTATTACAGGCACCCCGATGACGCTTGAAGAAGCCCTATTTTTGCTTTGCTTAGTGGGGATTGAATGCTGCTACTTTCAGAGTGCAAAGAGGCTGCAGAATTGCACAGGACTGCACTCAGCCCTCAGCACATACCGCAGAGGCACAGAGGGCACAGAGAGGCTAAGCTTGAACAGCATCGCCCCCTCCCCACCGAGGACACACTTCTGCCAGGCACCCTGAATTCCCAGCCTGGTGCATCCTGGGAGGAGGGGGCCAAGAAAAGAGTAGCTCTGTTTCTGTGTCAGTGTCTCACCCAAAAGTTGCAGTTGTTAAGACTACCAGTGTTTTGGTTTTTTAAAACTTTCATTTTAGGTTTACGGGTCCACATGCAGGTTTGTTATGTAGGTAAGCTGTGTGTCATGGAGGTTTAGTGTACAGATTATTTCATCATCCAGGTAGTAAGCATAGTACCTGATGGGTACTTTTTTTTTTTAAGATGGAGTTTTACTCTTGTTGCCCAGGCTGGAGTGCAGTGGCACAATTTTGGCTCACTGCAATCTCCGCCTCCCGGGTTCAAGCGATTCTCTTGCCTCAGCTTTCCGAGTAGCTGGGATTACAGGTGCCCCCTACCATGACTGACTAATTTTTTGTGTTTTTAGTAGAGATGGGGTTTCACTTTGTTGACCAGGCTTGTCTCGAACTCCTGACTTCAGATGATCCACCTGCCTCAGCCTCCCAAGTGCTGGGATTACAGGCGTGAGCCACCGCACCTGGCCGATAGTTACATTTTTTATCTTCACCCTCCTCTACCCTTTGCCTGCAAGTAAACCCCAGTGGCTGTTGTTCCCTCCTTTGTGTCCATGTATACTCAATGTTTAGCTCCCACTTACAAGTGAGAACATATGGTATTTAGTCTTCTGTTTCTGTGTTAGTTTGCTTAGGATAATGGCCCCCAGCTCCATCCACGTTGCTGCAAAGGACATGATCTTGTCCTTTTTTATGACTGCATAGTATTCCGTTATATATATTTTGGAGATGGAGTCTCACTCTGTCACCCAGGCTTGTATGCAATGGTGTGATCTTGGCTTACTGCGACCTCCACCTCCTGGGTTCAAGCGATTCTCCTTCCTCAGCCTCCCAAGTAGCTGGGATTACAGGTGCCCACCACCATACGTGGCCAATTTTTGTATTTTTAGTAGAGACCAGGTTTCACTATGTTGGCCAGGCTGGTCTCAAACTCCTGACCTCATGTGATCCACCCACCTCTGCCTCCCAAAGTGCTGGGATTATAGGCATGAGCCACTGCACCCAGCCTCATGGTGTATATGTTAACTACATTTTCTTTTTCTTTTTTTTCTTGAGATAGGGTCTCACTCTGTTGCTCAGGCTGGAGTGCAGTGGTGTGATCACAGCTCACTGCAGCCTTGACCTCCTGGGCTCAAGCGATCCTCCTACCTCATCCTCCTGAGTAGCTGGGACTACATGCCTGCACCACCATGCCTGGTTCATCTTTTAAATTTTGTATAGAGATAGGGGTCTCACCATGTTGCTCAGGCTGGTCTTGAACTCTTGGGCTCAGGCAGTCCTACCACCTTAGCCACCTAAAGTGCTGGGATTCCAGGTAGGCCTGAGCCACTGCGCCTGGCCCCTGTATCAGATTTTCTTTACCTAGTCTACCGCTGATGAGCATTTAGGTTGTTTCTATGTCTTTGCTTTTGGGAATAGTGCCGCAATGAACACATGTATGCATGAGACTCCTAGAGTTTAAATAACAAAAGCATTAGAAATGACCTCACACAGCCCAAGTCGGGAAGTACGCGGTTATGGAGCTGGATCAACACCTCAAACATGTCAGGTGCTGAATCTGAGTTTCTGTGATTCTCAGATGGATTTTCATGATTGCAAGATGCTGGTTGCAGCTCTGAGCTTCACTTACCAAGTTAGGAAGAGAGGGGCGATCGCCCAGATGCTGAAAGAAAGAACCATTCTCATCAATGTCCTCCTTTCTATCAGAGAGGAGAAATCTTCCCTAGTAACTGTCTGGCTTATTTCCCCATTGGCTAGAGCTGTAGTCATGTGGCCACCTTTAGCTCCCTGGGCAGCTGGAATGTGGGCAGCCCATTGGGATTGGAAAGCCTGCCTTGGACTGTCAGGATTCATCCCCTGAGGTTGACACAAAGCTGCCCAAGCCAATGATGGTTAGCAGAGGAGGCAGGAGGACTGGCTGTTGCTAGGGCTGTTAACTGTGCCTACCACAGTGGCCACATCAGATTCTCAACTTTGCTGCCAGGGAGTTGACAAATAACTATCACCTTTTTCTAAAATGGAAACCCATCAGATGGATAGGAGCATCAACTCATAGGTGAAGGGCATTATGCAAATGAGGCTGGGAGGGGTGGCTCACACCTGTAATCTCAGCATTTTGGGAGGCCGAAGAGGGAGGATTCCTCAAGGCCAGGAGTTTAAGACCAGCGTGGGCAATATAGTAAGACCCTGTCTCTACAAAAAATTTGGCTGGGCTTGTAGAGACCCTGTCTCTACAACAATTTAGCTGGGCGTGGTGGTGCACACCTGTAGTCCCAGCTACTTGGGAGGCTGAGGTGGGAGGATCACTTGAGCCCAGGAGTTGGAGGCTACAGGGCTACAGCGAGCTATGATCACACCTCTGCACTACAGCCTGGGTGACAGAGCGAGACTCTGTCTCAGAAAAAAAAAAAAAAAAAGGAAGTGGCAGGGGGTGTCTTTTCAAAGCTCACAGTGTAACTGACCAACCTTTTCTTTTTTTTTTTTTGAGACAGAGTCTCGCTCTTGTCACCCAGGCTGGAGTGCAGTGGTGCGATCTCAACTCACTGCAACCTCCGTCCCCCGGGTTCAAGTGATTCTCCTGCCTCAGCCTCCTGAGTAGTTGGGATTACAGGCACACACCACCACGCCCAGCTGATTTTTTTGTAATTTTAGTAGAGACAGGGCTTCCTCATGTTGGCCAGGCTGGTCTCCAACTCCTGACCTCAGGTGATCCACCCACCTCTGCCTCCCAAAGTGTAGGGATTACAGGCATGAACCACCGTGCCTGACCTGACCAACCTTTTCTAAGCAGGATGGGCACATGTGTCCACATCCTTTCCATGACTGGTCCAAGGTCAGATGGACTTTTTCAAGCTTCCTGGCTCCCAGTATCTACACCACAGAGAAACAAGAACCCCATCTGTACTGCACAATGATGTGATGTGGCCCAGCTTACACCACCAACGTGGGTTGGAATTTCAAACAGAGAAATGAATAATAAAACCTGTCCTGACTAGCAAAAGCCCTGGGGAACGTAGCGGAAGCAAATATAAAACTGCTCTTCATGGACTTGGTCACAGTCCAAAGGGCATGAAATCCCATAGAAAAGACACTCCCCTCCACCTTGGAAGAGAAAATAATAACAGACATTATAATTCATGGGAGGGAGAGTCCCAGCTGTGAATGTATCAGCTTTCCACGAACTCAAAATGAAGGCACAAGCTGGAAAATTCTACTGAACAGGTACATTTAGTATCATTAAAATGGATAAAGAGAGAGAGAGAGAGAAATGGAAGATGGAAAACACAATGAAACTATGTGTATATATTATAAAAAGGCTCAATAGAACTTCTAGGGAAATTATTCACTGGAATTAACCATCATTTTTATTTTTTTCTTTCTGACAGGATCTTACTCTGTCACCCAGACTGGAGTGCGGTGGTGTGATCATAGCTCACTGCAGCCTCCAATTCCTGGGCTCAAGCGATCCTCCTGCTTCAGCGTTCTGAGTAGTTGAGACCACAGGTGTGCACCACAGACCATCACTTTTTCATAGTGCTCTTTACTTTTGCATTGATGCTTCCATCCATCAAATGCAAACACACGTCAGAGCAAGGCTACTCTTGGGGCCCCTTGTAATGAATGTGACAGGTTTGTAGGATGGGGAGAAGTGGCCTAGACCTGTGTGTGAACAGCAGAATCATTCCCTGTGCAGGAAATCAAATTCTCAACCTTGGCCTAGAGAATTTTGTATTTTGCTTATATGATGGTGCAAACATTATATATATATATAGAGAGAGAGAGAGAGAGAGATGGAGTCTCACCCTGTCACCCAGGCTGGAGTACAATGGCGTAATCTCGGCTCACTGCAACCTCCACCTCCCGGGTTCAAACGATTCTCCTACCTCAGCCTCTTGAGTTGCTGGGATTACAGGCCCCAGTCACCACGCCCAGCTCATTTTTGTATTTTTAGTAGAGGCGGGGTTTCACCATGTTGGCCAGGCTGGTCTTGAACTCCTGACCTCGAGATCCGCCTGGCTCAGCGTCCCAAAATGCTGGGATTACAGGTGTGAGCCACCGTGTCTGGCCGCAATTTTTAATATTTAACTGTTCCCAGCCTTTGTGAGTTTCCTCCTTTGCCTGTGAAGAGAATATCGTCTTTGATGCATGCAACTTCACAGTCCACAAGGTGACTCAGCCTTCATCAAATGATTTCCTGCAATTTTAAAAAAATGCTGAATTGAAGAATTTTCCTATGATGAGGGAGAGATGAGAAGTAAAGGCAAGGACTTGATGAGAAAGGCCCAAAAGAGCTGCATAAGAAGGAGAGGGAGGAAAAAGCCACCTGGGTACGGAAAGTGCCTGGAGAAGGAGGAGAGAGACTTCTCTGAGTGTGGGGAAGACAAGTCTGTTGGCAACGACAGGCTCTGCAGAATACAGGAGCACTGGCCAGGAGAGGAAGAAAAGGACACAGTAAGTGTTGCTAAAGTTAGGGTTTGGATCCTCTGACATTTCTCAAGAGATGCTAGCTAAAGATGGAAATTGCTATTTATTTATTTATTTCGAGGAGAGTCGTTTTTTTTAAATTCCACGTGGCTCGCACGATCCTCTGAATGCGATTCTCAACAGCGATGGGTGTCAGGAGGTTTCCAACTCTCTATGTCCAGAGGTCCAGTGATCAATGCACATATACACGTTAACTTGGAAATCCCTTGAACACAGGTGCACACATCTCCTTTCCCTTGGTCTGGGTTAGTGAGGTGCTCCTTAAAGAGTAACAACCCTTTTGATGGGGGAGCACAAGTGGAAGGTAAACCTCAAGTTGACTGCGGCTATGATTTTGGGGGTATTTAAAACATTTCATTGTGAAATTAACATATTGTAAAATTGACACACCGCTGCCCCCGGTATACAGTTCTATGAGGTTTGTTTGTTTGTTTGTTTGTTTGTTTCATTTTGAGACACAGTTTCACTCTTGTCATCCAGACTATACTGCAATGGTGCAATCCCTACTCATGGCAACTTCCACCTCCTGGGTTCAAATGATTCTCCTGCCTCAGCCTCCTGAGTAGCTGGGATTACAAGCACCCACCACCATGCCCAGCTAATTTTTATATTTTTAGTAGAGACATAGTTTCACCATGTTGGCCAGGCTGGTCTCGAACTCCTGACCTCAAGTTATCTGCCTGCCTCAGTCTCCCAGAGTGCTGGGATTACAGGCATGAGCCACCACGCCTGGCCATATGAATTTTAACACATATGAAGATTGGTGCAACAAGATGCCATCAGGACACAGAGCAGTTCCATCAACCTAGAACATTCCCCTATGCTACCTCCACTCTCCCCTACCCAGTCTTCTGCCACCTCCAATCTAGTCTCCATCACTATAGTTCGTCTTTTCAAGAAAGTCAAATAAATGGAATCCTCCAATATAAATTATTTTTAGCATCTTCAGTGTGTAAGCAAACTTTTATTTTTTATGTATTTTTAATTCTTTTAATGTTTAATTTTTGTGGGTACATACTAAGTGTATATATTTACAGGGTACGTGAGATGTTTTGATACAGGCATGCAATGCGTCATAATCACATCATAGAGAATGGGGTATCTGTTCCCTCAAGCATTTATCCTTTGAACTACAAACAATCCAATTATACTCTTTTAGTTATTTTTAAATATAGAGTTATTTATTGACTATAGTCACCCTGTTGTGCTACCAAATAGTAGATCTTATTATTTCGAGCTATTTTTTTTTGGTACTCATTAACCATACCAACTTCTCTCCACAGCCCCTCCCTACCCTTTCCAGCCTCTGGTAACCATCCTTCTACTCTCTATCCCCGTGAGTTCAATTGTTTTGATTTTTAGATCCCACAAATAAGTGGGATCATACAATGTTTGTCTTCCTGTGCCTGGCTTATTTTATTTAACATAATGATCTCCAGTTCCATCCATGTTGTTGCAAATGACAGGATCTCCTTCTTTTTTATGGTTGAATAGTATTCCATTGTATATGTGTACCACATTTTTAAAATCCAATCATCTGTTGATGGGCACAGGTTTCTCCCAAATCTTGGCGATTGTGAACAGTGCTGCAACAAACACAGGAGTGCAAATATCTCTTCAAGGTACCGATTTCCTTTCTTTTGGGCGTATACCCAGTTCGTGGGATTACTGGATCTAATGGTAGCTCTATTTTTAGTTTTTTGAGGACCCTCCAAAGTTCTCCATAGTGGTACGTGAACTTTTAAAGACTGGCTTCTGTCCCTCAGCCTTTGAGATCTATCTAAGTTTTTGTGCATATTAAGAGTTTATTCCTTTTTTTTTTTTTTTTTTTGAGACGGAGTCTCGCTCTGTCGCCCAAGCTGGAGCGCAGTGGCACGATCTCAGCTCACTGCAAGCTCTGCCTCCCAGGTTCACGCCATTCTCCTGCCTCAGCCTCCCAAGTAGCTGGGATTACAGGCGCCTGCCACCACGCCCAGCTATTTTTTTGTATTTTTAGTAGAGACAGGGTTTCACCGTATTAGCCAGGATGGTCTCAATCTCCTGACCTCGTGATCCACCTGTGTCGGCCTCCCAAAGTGCTGGGATTACAGGCGTGAGCCACCGTGCCAGCCAAGAGTTTATTCCTTTTCATTGCTGAGCAGTATTCCATTGTATGGAAGTGCCACATTTTAAAACATCGATTCACCTGTTAATCACTTGTTGAAGGACATTTGGGTCATTTCCAAATTTGAGTGATAATGAATAGAGACTCTGTAAGCATTCATATGCAGTTTCTTTTTTTGGTGACAACATAAGTTTTTATTTCTCTAAGATAAATACCCAGAAATGGTTTGATTTCTTTATAAGAAATTGCCAGGCCAGCCATGGTGGCTCACGCCTGTGGTCCTAGCATTTTGGGAAGCAGAGGTGGGAGGATCACTTGAAGCCAGGAATTCGAGAGAAGCCTGATCAACAGAGTGAGACCCTGTCTCCACAAAAAAAAAGAAAAAAGAAAATTAGCCAGTTGTAGTAGCTCATGCTTGTAGTCCTAGCTACTCAGGAGGCTGAGGTGGGAGGATTGCTTAAGCCCAGGAGGTTGAGGCTGCAGTGAGCTATGATCACACCACTGCACTCCAGCCTGGGTGACAGACTGAGAAAGAAATTGCCAGACAAATTCCAGACTGGTTGTACCATTTTGCATTCTCAGCAGCAATGCATAATGCTTCTAGTTTCTCTGCATCCTTGTCAGCACTTGGTCTTTTTTCGTTATATCCATTCTAGTAGGTGTATCTCATCATGGTTTTAGCTTGTATTTCCCTAATAGTCATAGGTGAGTATTTTTTCAAGTGCTTATTTGACTTCTCTGTGTCCTCTTTGATGAAAGGTCTGTTCAAAGACCTTCGTCTACTTTTAACTGGGCTGTTAGTTTCTTAGTGTTGAGTCTTGAGGATTTTTTGTATGTTTTGTGTACATGCCATTTGTTGAATATATGATTTGCAAATATGTTATTCCAGTCTGTAGCTTTTCATTTAATTTTCTTAATAGGTTTGATGATGTCCTGGCCAAGTGTGGTGCCTCATGTTTGTAATCCTAGCACTTTGGGAGGCCAAGGCAGGAGGATTGCTTGAGGCTAGGAGTTGGAGACCAGCCTGGGCAACATGGTGAAATCCTGTCTCTACAAAAAATACAAAAATTAACTGGATGTGGTGGTGAACACTTGTAGTCCCAGCTACAGTAGCCCTGCTGAGGAAGAAGGATGATATGATCTGGGAGGTTGAGGCTGCAGTCAGCCGTGATTGTACCACTGCACTCTAGCCTGAGTGACAGAGTAAGACCCTGTCTGAAAAAAATAAAAATAAGTAATTTTGATAAAGTCCAGTTTATTACTTTTTTTCCCCATGGATTGTGCTTTTGGTTTCCTGTCTAGAAACTCCTTGCCGACTTCAGGTCTTAAAAATTTTCTCTTATGTGTCCTAAAAATTTTAGAGTTTTATATTTTATATTTAGATCTGTCATCTATTTTGAGTTAATTTTTTATAAGGTATGAGATTTTGGTTGAGGTTCATTTTGCACATGGATGTCTACCTGTTTAATATCATTTGTTGAAAAAGCTATCCTTCCTCATTGAATTGTTTTTGCATCTTTGTCAAAGGTCAATTGGCATTTTGTGTAAAATTTTTGAATATTGAGAAAAAAAGTGTCAACTGGATATTTGTGTGGGTCTATTTCTGAACCCTCTATTCTATTGATCTATGTGTCTGTTGCTTCACCAATACCACACTGTCTTAATTACTGCAGTGATACAGTAAATCTTAGAATTGGTTAGTGAGATACCTCCAACATCACATTTATTTATTTATTTATTTACTTATTTATTTATTTTGAGATGGAGTCTAGCTCTGTCGCCCAGGCTGCAGTGCAGTGGCGCGATCTCGGCTCACTGCAAGCTCTGCCTCCCGGATTCACACCATTCTCCTGCCTAAGCCTCCCAAGTAGCTGGGACTAGAGGCGCCCGCCGCCACACCCGGCTAATTTTTTAAATATTTTTAGTAGAGACAGGGTTTCACCATGTTAGCCAGGATGGTCTCAATCTCCTGACCTCGTGATCCACCCGCCTCAGCCTCCCAAAGTGCTGGGATTACAGGCGTGAGCCACCGCACCCAGCCCACTTTTATTTTTAAATTTAATTTAATTTAATTTTTTGGGACAGGGTCTTGCTCCATCACCCAGACTAGAGTGCAGTGATGTGATCATTGCTCACTGCAGCCTCAACCTGCCAGGCTCAAGCAATCCTCCCACCTCAGCCTCCCACATAGCTGGGACTGCAAGTATGCATCATGATGCTTGCTAATTTATTTTTATTTTTTGTATAGATGGGTCTCTCAACTATGTTGCCCAGGCTGGTCTTGAACTCCTGGGCCCAAGTGATCCTCCTATCTCAGCCTCCCAAAGTGCTGGGATTGCAAGCATGAGGCACTGCACCTAGCAACTCTTTTTTTTTTTTTGAAAACAATTTTGGCTATTCTAGATCTTTAACTTTTTAATATACATTTACATATAAATTGATATTATTTTTATTTGATTGGAATTGCAGTATATAGATTAATTTGGGAAGAGGTGACCTGTCTATTATGTTGAGTCTTCCAATTCAAGAACATGGTATGTCTTTTCATTTATTTATGTCTTCACTGATTTCTTTCATCGGTATTTTATAGTTTTCAGCAGCAGGTGCTGTGTGTGTTTTGTTAGATTTATACCTAAGCATTACATTTTTTAGAGTCGTTTCAACTATTAGTTTTAAAATTCTGGTTTCCAAATGCTGATTGCTGATATGGAGAAAGATAATTGATGTTGTGGTTGATTTTGTATCCTGCAACCTTGCTGAACTTACTTACTAGTTTTAGGAGTTATTTTTATGGATCTCTTGACATTTTCTATGTAGGTAATCATGTTGTCTATGAATAAGGACAGTTTTATTTCTTCTTTTCCAATCTGTATGCCTTCTATATCTTTTTCTTGCATTAGTTTACTGACTTTAATTTCCAGTGTGATCCTGAATAAGAATGGTAAGAGTGAACATCCTTGCGTTATTCCTAATTTTAAGGGGTAAAATACTGACTTTTTTCCCATTAAATGTGAGGTGAGCTTGTAGGTTTTTTTTAATAGATAGACTGTATCAGCTTGAGGAATTTTTCCTTCTAGTTAACTGAGAATCATTGTGTTTTTAGGAATCACATATGGAGATGAAGTCGAATATTTTTTCTGCATCCATTCATATGGTCACATGCTTTTTCTTCCTTCAGCTGTACTTTGACCCGTGTTTGGGTGGATACAGATGGAGAGAAGGGAAAATGAAGAATGGCAAGAAGGAGACAAAGAATTCAGCAGAAGTAGTGAATTGCAGCAAGAAGTAGCTAGAAGAAATGTAAGCTTTCCCCTCCACTAAAGAATTCTGATGTATTGGAAAGATCTTAGACTTCTTGCTATATAAGGGATGAAGCTCAATGTTTTTATTGAAGTTCTAAAAGACAAGGTTGACTTTAGCAGTCTGGAGGACTTAGGGACACCTGAGACAGATGACTTCTAGGGGAAATATGTCCCTCTACTCTCGGTTCGGCCTTTTGTGTGCAAATTAATCAATGCATTTGATGAAGCTTCCAAGTCATCACCCAGGCCAATGCCCAGCATATGACAGGTACTTTATATACACCTGTCAGATGAGCGACTGAGTGAAATGTCATCAACTAGACAGTATGACATTGTGATTAAAAGTATGAGTTAGGAGCTGAATACCTGAGTTGAACTGTGGCTCTTCCTCTGTAGAGGCTACACTGCAGCAAGTTATTGAAGCTCTTTATAGCCTGGGCAACATGGAGAATCCCCATCTTTACAAAAATACCCAAAATTAGCCAGATGTGGTGGTGTGTGCCTGTGGTCCCAGCTACCAGGAACCTGAGGTGGGAGGATCACTTGAGCCCAGGAGGTTGAAGTTGCAGTGAGTCGTGATTGCACCACTGCACTCCAGCCTGGGTAACAGAGCGAGACCCTTTGCAGGGCTTAGTAAAGTGCCTGGCCCATAATGACTACAACGTAAGTCTGACTGTTCTTATTATTATTCACGTTCATGTTCAGGATTGAACACTCTGCCATTACTTTTTCATTACATTTCCATCATTTTCTTCCTTCCTTCCTTTCTATCGCTCTCTTTTAAAGTAAAGCTTAAAATAGTTTCTCCTATGGCCATAGAATTGGAAACAACTGTAGTGGCAATCTAATTCAAGCTTCGTGCTTTCTGTGTGAGGAAAGGGAGGCTCAGAGAAGCCAAGTGGTCCCCTCATCTGGGGCATCTGGGGTTTCGGTCACCTGGAGCACCATTGCAAAGCTGAGCTTGAGCTTGTTCTCCTCTAGCCACAAATCAGTTACAGTTCAGGACCCTCAAAACAACCCAAATATTTAATATCTGCATTGTTGGAAGTTACAGTGCAGGTGCCCATTCAGGACCAGGAGACTTGTAGCTTGAAACATGGCAGTCACTGCATCAGTGTGCTGGAAAGTGGACAGGCAGATACAGTGCAAGGGCAGAGTCAGCAACAAACACTGTCCACACCTCCTCCTCCAGGAGGAGGCTGTTCTGAGACCTGGAGAAAGGCTTCATTTCCTGGCTAGTCCCCTGATAGGTCACACATTCCCGGAGGCTGCCTTTGTCACCCCTCATCTTTCCTGGCCCCTGAAGCCATTTAGTTGCTTCTCCAGCAAAGGGCTGAGGCGGCAGCCTTGCAAATCTCCATGACCCACCTTGTCTTGCCCAGAATGCATTTGGTGCACGTGTCCATAAATATTTTAGGCCGTGCTGCTTAGTTATTAATGGAGTGAAATGAAAGAGAATTCTTTAGCCTCTCCCCTTCTCTACAGGTTGAAAACGAGAGCCAGAGTTTGAAGGGCTGGAGTGACAGGTGTTTAGGGACTTGGGATGCTGGGGGTGAAGCTGCAGATGAATTTTCTCTGTCCCGTCCTTATTGTGAAAAGAGGGCCCTGGTCCCTTGATTCCAAAGAACCAGAGTTACCCTCTTTTCCCCTGATCCCTGGAAGGTGGGGTACAGATGTTGTCCTGTGACGCCTGTCCCCACTTCGTGCACGGAGCGGACTGCCCAGCATGCACAGATGGAATGGGAACAACTGCAATGACCACCTTCGGAAGAGTGAGCCTGGGAGGCCCCCTGGAGCCCCAACTTGGGACGGAGGCTGGTGACCTGTCAGCCACTCTCAGACAGTCCCACCCTATGGCCTGAAAGGGTGGTGGCCAGGTAGGTGGTTGACTTTCCTCCCTGCCCCCTCTTCCTTATTCAGTGTTAAAGAGCTAGCATTTGAGGGTGGCCTCGGGTGACAAATTCCCCACCGTTAAAACCCCCTGTGGGTTGGCCGCAGCCAGGAAGAACCGGCTTTTTTTCTGGGAGTAGAGGCAAGGACGATGGCTTATCTCACTGTTCCTTTTCATTTGGGACATAATACATCCCACAAAGCTCAGGTCCCACACTGAAAAAATCAATTACATTGCACAGCATTTTTAGTGCTCTGAGTCTCCGAGCAAAGGAAATAACTGAGACATTGTCGTCATGGTAGCTAGTCGCAAATTCTCTCTTAAAATAGTATCCACGCTCTGTAAGTAGGGGCTTGATGCTTCCAGACTAATAGTGAAGATGTACACTCACCACGCCTCCTCTTGTGTTTACTTGGGAGCTGCCGCTCGACCTGGCTCTGGGAGGAGCCTCCTTCCTGAATGGACTGAAGCTCCCAGCTCCAGGCCACAACCTGGGATTTAGGCTCAGGGATTGCTACTCTTGTCTATTCAATTCATTAAAAGATCCTCAGTGATGTGCCGGGCACTGTTCTAAGCACTGGAGATGCAGCCATGAACAAGAGGACAGGCCATTGACCTTCTAGAGCTTACGTTCTAGTGGGGATGGCTAATCATCAGTAGGATACAAAGACATAACTTTGGGGAGTAAAGATGAAAGAGGGACCGAGTGTGTGTATGTGTGTATGTGGGTCAGGGGTGTTTTTATAGAGAATGCATCAGCAAAGGCCTCTCAGATCTGAGAGATGAGAATGAAGTGAGCATTTGGAGCCCTTGATTACTGGGGGATGCACTTTCTCTAAGTAGCACAGTGCCATCACGCACCTGGTGTCTCCCTGCCCCTTTCTTCACTATACCCAGGGCAGGGAGACCTACTGATCTGATTGGTAGAGTTCGGGAGAATACACAAGATACCTTCAACTCTCCCCCTTGGGAGCAAGGTGCTCATGGGGTGCAGGACTTCTCCTCTGCTCTGAGTCTCATCTTGGTGAGACTGGCCTGTGCTGTGTGGTTGGGCTCAGGTCTGGCTGGAGAGGTTCCACTCGTTCTGGGGTGCAAGATTCAGGCTACTCAGTGTTTACATCGAGCTCCACACTCCAACCTGGCCTTCATGACTCATGAAAAGGAGGAATAAGTGTCTTTTGCCATTTTGGTGGGTCTTGTTTCTCAAATTGGGAAGATAAGGGCTTTTATTGGATCCCTTCCAAGACTCCAGCTTTGGGGAAGGAAGCTCCACATGAATCGAAGAGAACGTGCAATGGTTCTGAGGTAGGAGGGAACTTGGCCCATTTGAAGATGAGAAAGAGGCCAAGTCTGGCCAGGACAGAGTGGTCAACTAGGAAAGTGTCAAGGAAGAAGAGAGAGAGGTGGGGCAGATGGATGGTCTCAGAGGTCTTGGGGTGGAGTTTTGTTTTAAGCCCATTTGGGAGGATTTTAAGCACAAGGGTGGCATAGTCTGGTTTCTTTTTTTTTTTTTTTGAGCTGGAGTGCAGTGACCTGATCTTGGTCCACTGCAACCTCCGCCTCCCAAGTTCGAACGATTCTCCTGCCTCAGCCTCCTGAGTAGCTGAGACTACAGGTGCCTGACACCATGCCTGGCTAATTTTTGTATTTTTAGTAGAGACAGGGTTTCTCCACCTTGGCCGGGCTGGTCTCGAACTCCTGACTTCAGGTGACTGCCCACCTCGGCCTCCCAAAGGGCTGGGATTACAGGTGTGAGCCACCATGCCCAGCCTGGTTTCTATTAAACAGAACAAAGCGGAAGGCAAGGAGACCAGTTAGGACAAGGCAGCAGTTTTCTAGGTATGATACAATGGCAGCTTGGAGAAGGTCTTAGTGAAGATGGAGAGAGAGGTTGCTGTATTCTGGAAGTAGACCCAAGAGGACTTGTTGAAAGGTTGGAAGCATTTGGGGAAAGAGGATTACAGAGAAAACCTAGAAAGTCAAAGTGGGCAAGCTATGCTGACTCACATCTCAGACTCAGTGTGGCTGGGGTGGCTGATCCAATGGCCAATGGAGAGGCACAAGGCTTGATGGGGAGCCCATGCACCAGGAGGACACAGGGTAAAGAGCCAGGAGGAAACCTGGCCAGCCCTAGTGTCTTAGTCTATTTTCTGTTGCTTATATTAGGTTGGTGCAAAGGTAATTAAAATAATGGCAAAAACCACAATCACTTTTGCATCAACAAATAACAGAATATATAATTTTTTGAGATGGAGTTTTGTTTTTCCCACCTAGGCTGGAGTGCAATGGCGCGACCTCGGTTCACTGTAAACTGCCTCCCAGTTTTAAGTGATTCTCCCACCTCAGCCTCCTGAGTAGCTGGGATTACAGGCATGCACCACCATGCCCAGCTAATTTCATATTTTTAGTAGAGACAGGGTTTCACCAAGCTGGCCAGGCTGGTCTCGAACTCTTGACCTCAGGTGATCCACCCACCTCGGCCTCCCAAAGTGCTGGGATTACAGGCCTGAGCCACTGTGCCCAGCTTAATAACAGAATACTTGAAACTGGGTAATTTTCAAAGAAAATGAATTTCTTATAGTCCTGAAGGCTGAGAAGTCAAAGTTCAAGGGGTACATCTGGTGAAGGCCTTCTTACTAGTGGGGACTCTCTGAACAGAGTCCCCAGGCAGTACAGGGCATCACACGATGACATAGTTTGGATATTTATCCCCGCCCAAATCTCACGTGAAATTGTAATCCCCAATATTGGAGGTTGGGCCCGGTGGGAGGTGACTGAATCATGGGGGCAGATACCTCATGAATGGCTTGGGCCATCCCCTTGGTGGTAAGTGAGCTCTCGCTCTGAGTTCACACAAGAACTGGTCATTTAAAAGCCTGTGTCATCTCCCCCCTGCTCTCTCTCTCTCTTTCTTGCTCAGGCTCTGGCCATGAGATGTGCCTGCTCCCCCTTTGCCTTCCACCATGATTGGAATCTTCTGGAGGCCTCCCTAGAAGCCGAGTAGATGTCAGCACCCGCTTCCTGTAGAGCCTGCAGAGCTGTGAGCCAATTAAACCACTTTTCTTGATAAATTACCCAGTCTCAGCTATTTCTTTTTTTCTTTTTGTTTTTCGTTTTTTTTTTTGAGATGGAGTCTCGCTCTGTTGCCCAGGCTGGAGTGCAGTGGCGCGACCTCGGCTCACTGCAAGCTCCGCCTCCTGGGTTCCCGCCATTCTCCTGCCTCAGCCTCCCTAGTAGCTGGGACTACAGGCGCCTGCCACCACACCCGACTAATTTTTTGTATTTTTAGTAGAGACGGAGTCTCACTGTTAGCCAGGATGATCTCGATCTCCTGACCTCATGATCCACCTGCCTCGGCCTCCCAAAGTGCTGGGATTACAGGCATGAGCCACCTCGCCTGGCCTCAGCTATTTCTTGATAGCAATGCAAGACTGGCCTAATACACATGGAAAGGGGGCTGATTGTGCTGACTCAGTTCTGTCTTCTTCTTCTTATAAAGCCAACAGTACCACTCCCATGATAGCCAATTCATCCATTAGCCCACTATTCCTTTAATTCATTAATCCATTCATGGATTAATCCATTTGTGCAGGCAGAGCTGTCATGATCTGATCACCTCTTAAAAGGCCCCACCTCTCAATACTGCCACATTGGGGAATGAATTTCAATATGAGTTTCGGAGGGACAAATATTCAAGCCATAACACCTAGGAGGAGGGCAAGGTACAAGTCTTCCTTCACACAAAGCCATGCTTATTTGTTAAATGAGCAGACCCTCACACCTTATCCCATTAATGATGTTATGGTCCTTTGGGTCTACCAAGCTAGAACCCTCAGAATAACGATCAATGCCTTTGTTCCCCTGACCTCCTCTCTTCAACACTTTGGCAGTCACTACTCTACTGACTCCACCCCTACCCCACCCCAATGTCTTTGCCTTTTTCTTCTCTCAAGCCTAGCATAAACTTTCTTTTTTATTATTTATTTATTTATTTGAGACGCAGTTGCAGTCTTGTCACCCAGGCTGGAGTGCAGTGGCGTGATCTCGGCACACTGCAACCTCCGCCTCCCAGGTTCAAGCAACTCTCCTGCCTCAGCCTCCCGAGTGCTGGGATTACAGGTGTGTGCCACCATGCCTGGCTAATTTTTGTATTTTTAGTAGAGACAGGGTTTTGCCACATTGGCCAGGCTGGTCTCTAACTCCTGCCCTCAGGTGATCCGCCCACCTCGGCCTCCCAAAGTGATGGGATTAGAGGTGTGAGCCACCGTGCCTGATCACCTAGCATAAACTTTCATCTCCTCCCAGGAGTTGTTCTTTTTTATTTCTATTTTTTGAGACAGGGTCTTGCTCTGTCACCTAGGCAGAAGTGCAGTGGTGCGATTATAGCTCACTGCAGCCTCTGGGGCTCAAGCAATCCTCCCATCTCAGCCTCCTGAGTAGTTAGAACTACAGATGCACACCAACACACCTTACTAACTTAAATTTTTTTTTGTTTGTTTTGAGACAGGGTCTCACCACATTGTTCAAGCTGGTTTTGAACTCCTGGCTTCAAGCAATCCTGCCTCAGCCTCCCAAGTAGCTGGAACTACAGGCAGGCATCACCACATCCAGCTTACTTTTAATTTTTTTTGCAGAGATGGGGTCTTGCTATGTTGCCCAGGCTGGTCTTAAACTCCTGGCCTCGAGTGATCCTCCTGCCTTGGCCTCCCAAAGCTCTGGGATTACAGGTGTGAGCCACTGCACCTGGTCCTCCTTGGAGTCTTACACCAGCTTTGCTTTCCTCACTGAATGCTCCTTTCCATTCTCTCCTCTTTACTTCTCATTTCATCTTTCAAATTGTCAGAACAGCCTCTCTAAGAAATACAGGCGGAATCACAGTTCTCCAACCAGAAAATCACTCAGTGCTGAGTTTTATAAATAATAATAAAAACTTCTTAGCATGACATTCAGGGACCTCTATAATCCTTTCATGCTGTTCCAGTTACTATGGCTGCAAAACCTGCCACCCCAAAACTTAGTGGCTTAAAACAATGGCGTTTGTGATGCATCTAGATTGTGTGGGTGAGGAGTTCAGAAACAGCTTGGCAGAGTCATCCTTGCTTGGGGTCTTTCCTTTTGCCCTCAGAGGTCAGCTGCATGCAGCTTGATGATTTTGGAGTCATCTGGACACTTGACGGTGGCTGAAAGATCTGGTTTCAAGGTGGCCCACTCACATGGCTGGGGAGCTGGTGCTGACTGTTGCCTGACGGGATCTCAGTTTCTCTCCACAGAGCTGCTTGAGCATCCTCATGGTATGGCAGTGAGCTTCCCCCAGAATAAATGATCCAAAAGGCTAAGTAGAAGCTGTAATGGCTTTCATGATTTAGCCTTGGAAGTCTCACCTTGTTAGAGTAGACAGATAGCTAGACATGAGCAAGAGTGGGGATATTACTGGGTATATACCCAAAAGAATATTAATTGTTCTATTATAAAGGCACATGCACGCATATGTTCACTGCAGCACTATTCACAATAGCAAAGACATGGAATCAACCTAAATGCCCATCAGTGATAGACTGGATAAAGAAACTGTGGTTCATATACACCATGGAATACTACACAGCCATTAAAAAAGAGTGAGATCATGTTCTTTGCAGGGACATAGATGGAGCTGGAGGCCATTATCTTAAGTCAATTAACACAGGAACAGAAAACCAAATACCGCATGTTTTCATTTATAGGTGGAAGCTAAATGATGAGAACACATGTACACAAAGAGGGGAACAATAGACACTGCGGCCTGTGGGAGGGTGGAGGGTGGGAGAAGGAAGAGGATCAGGAAACATAACTAATGGATACTGGGCTTAATACCTGGGTGATGAAATAAGCTGTACAACAAGCCCCCATGACACAAGTTTACTTATAACAAACCTGCACCTGTACCCCCGAACATAAAATAAAAGTTAAACTTAGAAAAAAAAAGAAGAAGGCAAGGCACAGTGGTTCACACCTATACTCCCAGCACTTTGGGAGGCCGAGGTGGGTGGATCATTTGAGGTCAGGAGTTCGAGACCAGCCTGGCCAACACAGTGAAACCCCATCTCTATTAAAAATATAAGAATTAGCCGGGCGTAGTGGCGGGCACCTGGAATCCCAGCTACTCAGGAGGCTGAGGCAGGAGAATCACTTGAACCCGGGAGGCGGAGGTTGCAGCGAGCCGGGATCGCACCATTAGACTCCAGCCTGGGTGACAGAGTGAGACTCCATCTCAAAAAAAAAAAAGAGAAAAATTTTAGAGGTAAAAAAAGAGAGGTCTGGAAAGTCTTATACCCCAGGGACCACCGAAAACCTGAATGCTCCGTATAAAGAGAGAGGAAGAAAAATAACTAAGCAAAAAGAATTTCTTCTCAAGATGCCCAATAATCACTCACTCTACAGTTACCCCATCAAAACATAGCTACCTACTAATAAAGAAGACATGGAAAAATTCTTAAAATATACGCAGGAATAATAAGTAGAGATTTAATCACTATACGACCTTCCTGGGGTGACAATAATAAACAGCACAGTGGCTCATGCCTGTAATCCTAGCACTTTGGGAGGCCGAGGCAGGAGGATCACTTGAGCGTAGGGGTTTGAGACCAGCCTGGGTAAAATAGAAAGACGCCCCATCTCTACAAAAAATACAAAAATTAGCCAAGCATCATGGCACACGCCTGTAATCTCAGCTACTCCAGGGGCTGAAGTGGGAGCATCACTTGAGCCCGGGAAGTCAAGGATGCAGAGTCATAACTGTGCCACTGCACTCCAGGCTGGGCAACAGAGCAAGACCCTATCTCAAAAAACAAAACAAAACCAAACTCCCAAATAAATTACGCAGCCATTAGGTAGGATTTGTATCCAGCACTACTAATCAGGAAGGGTCCTACAAACCTAGAGTGGGAATTAGGCAGAGACCTAAGGGAGGAGCCAAAAAACTAGACAAAGAGAAAAGGCAGAGACTTAAGACAGAGGCAGGAACTTCAAAAAAGAGTCGGACATCATCAAAACCCAACACAGAGGCCAGGCGCGGTGGCTCACGCCTGTAATCCCAGCACTTTGGGAGGCCAAGGGGGCGGATCACCTGAGGTCAAGAATTCGAGACCAAGTTGGCCAACATCGTGAAACCCCGTCTCTACTAAAAATACAAAAATTAGCTGGGCGTGGTGGCAGGCACCTGTAATCCCAGCTACTCAGGAGGCTGAGGCAGGAGAATCGCTTGAACCCAGGAGGTGGAGGTTGCCGTGAGCTAAGATCACACCACTGCACTCCAGCTTTGGGGGTGACAAGAGTGAAATTCCGTCTCAAAAACAACAACAAACCCAACACAGAACTCCCAAGCTGCTGCTGGCTCACTGCCATCTGTAGCCTGCTCTGCCTCATCTCTGCAGCATACTTCCCTTTAAACAACTCTCTGCTCCTTATTTCCCTTCAATAAATTCTGTTTTTTGGCTAAATTAGTGGTTTTGTCCAAAATCTTCCTCCCAAGATGACAAAGATCTGAGAATTCCTATAATTCCCAGTACTGGCATCACCACTTCTGCCATATTCCACTGGCCAAAGCAGTTCCAAAGGTCTGCCTAGGTTCAAGGAGAGGGAATGCAGACTCCCGCCTCTTGATGGAGAAGTCAATATCATATCCTGAGAAGAGCAAAGAGGTTGGGATATATACTAGTGCAGCCATTTCTGCAAAATGCGCTGGGCCACGCAGCCCCATCTTCCACATTTCTCCAGGCACCCAGGCTTCACATACTGGCCACACGCTTTCACAGCCTTGTTTCTTTCCTTCACTGTCCCATTGAACAGAAATGCCCTCACCCACTTCATCTTCCTTCAAGGGCAGCTCAGATAACACTTCCTGGATGAAGTTTCCCTGATCCTTTGGGGCAAAATGAATTATTCTCCCTGTGCACTCCCTCTGCACCCTGATTGGACCTCTAGTTAGCATGTTTTCCTCTCTGCTATATTATTACTATTATTATTTTGAGACAGAATCTCACTCTGTTGCACAGGCTGGAGTGCAGTGGCATGATCTCAGCTCACTGCAATGTCTGCTTCCCAGGTTCAAGCGATTCTCGTGCCTCAATCTCCTGAGTAGCTGGGACTACAGGTGCAGGCCACCACAGCAGGCTACTTTTTGTATTTTTAGTAGAGATGGGGTTTTCCCATGTTGGCCAGGCTGGTCTCGAACTCCTGACCTCAAATGCTCTGTCCACCTCAGCCTCCCAAAGTGTTGGGATTACAGGCATGAGCCAGCGCACCCAGCCTCTGCTATATTATTTAAGTCTATCTCCCCATCCCCACCAAGAGACTGTTAAATTCATCTTCCAACCTCCATTGCCTAGCGCATGGTCTAGCCCAGGAGAAGTTCTGAATAATTATGTTTGCCAAGTTACGTGTACATCTGAGAGATGGCCCAGGGGAGAGAGCCAGCCATGGCAGGGCAGCCACACCATGATTCTGTGTGGAGCATCAGCTTCTAGACCCATCAGGCTTGTTCTGAGTTTAAGTCAGGGACCTTCTGTTGAGGAGATCCTGCATATTGATGTCAAAGCTGGTCCTCGTGTCCCAGATCCCAAGATTAAGGTAAATATGCAGAACCATGTCTGTGAAGCAGAATTGCCCCTGACTGGCTCTGGAGTGAGGAAGTCGTGGAGAAAAACATGCTTAGTTACAGTTACACTCGCTCAGCCTTGACTACAGCCTGACACTGCAGATTCACGGTCTCAACTTTAACATATCCAAAATATTCTGTTTCTCCCACCCAGTCTCACCGTGGCCCAGCCTCTGCCTCCCCCAGTCTTCCCATTTCAAGACACAGCCCCTTTTGCTCAGGCTGAAAACCCCCCATGACCATTCCTTGAATCCTTTCCTGTGTTCACACCCCACACACCAGCCATCCTCAAGTCCCAGCAGCACCACTTTTGAGTAAACCCTGAATCTGACCACTTCTCCTCTTCTGCCCCAGCACCCAGGCCAAGCCACGACCATCTCATCCAGATAGTTGCAGAAGCTCCAGATCATTCTCTACTTCCACTTTCTCTCTCTCATCCTGACCATCTGCACAATAGCTCAAGCAACCTTTCTGAAACACACATCAGGTTGCATCACCCTTGTGTGCAGACCCCTTCCAAGGGCCATCCATAATCCTGGGGGTGAAATCCCAGCTCCATACTTGGTGTGAAGGCCCTGAGTGATGTGCCCTTTGATCACCCCTTCCTCTCCTCATGGTCATTCCGGTGGCTCTCCAAGCTCCAGCCACACTGGCCTTCCCCTCTTTCTCAAATATGCCAGCCTTGTTCCCATCTCCAGCAATTCTCACTGGCTGTTCCCCATCTTTGGATGCTCTTCCTCCCATCTCATGATTGACTCTTTCAAAGAGGAGCTCTAGCCTCTGGTCACCCTCTCCCATTACCCTGCTTTTCTTTCCTCTGTGGTTCTTATCCCTCCTAGAATTATGATATGTAACTATTGGTGGACTTTGTGAACCAAAAATAAAATCCTAAGCTCCCCAAATGACTGAATGGACCCCCTCAAATCTTGGACAGAGGGGTCCCATAGAAAACCTGAAAACCTAGTTCAGGCCATGATGGGAAGGGAGGTTGGACACACCTCACTATACCACTTCCATTTTGGAGTTTAGATACAACTGAGCAGCATTAACAATAAAATAGAGACCATAAGACAAAAAAAAAAAAAAAAGGCTCTTTGTAGTAATAAGGTACCCAACTCCAACTTGACCCTGGTACAGTGTCACATGATACATAGCAGGCCCTGAAGGAAATCAAAGTATTTTACCCCTGAATATATTTGTCTGACATATTTTGGAATGGCCCTGCAAAGCTGTTTCTTGAGGGGGAAAATTTGCACTCTACAGAGACTCCCCTTCCCTTCCTGGGTCTATTCCTCATCCAGGAGAGATTGAACGAAGAGTCTGACACCTTTTGAGGTCTGATAAGATACAGTTACCATCAATTTTCTCTGAAGCCTGCTACTCAGAGTCTTCATCTACATAATAAGAACCTCAGCTTCCACAACTCTCCTTATCCTAGCTCAAGCATTCTTTCTCCTGACTTCAACTCTTCAGGCAAAGCTTAACTCTTTCAACCAATTGCCGATCAGAATATCTTTGAATCCACCTATGACCTGTAAGCTTCTCCTACCCCCTTGAGATGTCCTGCCTTTCTCAGTGAACTAATGTATACCTTCTGTGCATTGATTTATGTCTTTGGCTCTAACTTCTGTCTCCCTAAAATGTATGAAACCAAGCTGTAACCCAACTACCTTGGGCACATGTTCTCAAGACCTCCTGAGGCTGTGTCATGGGCCATTTGGCTTAGAATGAAACTCTTCAGATATTTTACTGAGTTTAGATTTTTTATTTTTATTTTTTGGTCACCAACTTGCTTGTTGTATGTCTCTTCCAGTAAAATGTCAAGTCCAGGAGACCACAGACCATGTCTACCCAGGGCTGTGTTGGTGGTCCCTGGCACCTCTCCTGTCTGCAGCATGCTTTGCACTGGGTGTGGATTTGGGGAGGCAAGTGGCAGGAGGACCCTGACTCACCTAAAGCAGGCAGGGAAAGAGGCAGTATAAGAACAACAAAACAGAGAAAAAAACCAAACAAACTAACAGCTGGGATCAGAAAAGAGTGGCTGGTCTTCCTGAAGGAGATCTGCTGCCTTCTGGGGGTATCGTACTCCTAGCCTCTGCAGAAATGGGGTCCTTATCCTTTGGGACTTTTTCCTTGGGACCCTCTATGTGTGGGGGCTTCAGGGTTGGGGAGCTTCCAGGGAAATGTAGAACTGCCCCCACATGTTCTGCAGCCCCTTGCCTGTTTTCTCCCTTCCCAGAGGAGCCTTGGAACTGGACCTCGCCCAAACATAGCTGCCCCCTCAGCTTCTGTTCATCTTTTGGCAGGGGGATTATATTCACCAAGCTGAGCAACTAGCGACCTCCTTCAGCACCCACTGGGAAAGAAATCATTAATGCCAAACACAAAGAAACTCCAATTTGCAGTTCCTTTGCAGCCATGTGAAATCAGGGTGGTTGTACATACCTGCTTACCTGGCAAGGGTGGTGGGAATCACCAATTATGATAATGGACAGGTCACTGCTTGGTAGACAGTTTCATTGCACTCTATCTTTGATTGCACCTCACTTGGATAATCCCCTTTGCAATGTAAGGAGCTTGGCTCCAGCTTTCCTCAAAGAGCTTGAACTTGGCTTTCCCTTAGCACTGTCATGTAGTTCATGACTGTTGTTACCACCTGGGCAATTCCAAATAACAAGAAGGCCAAGGCTCATATAAATAACTCACTTGCCCCTTAGACTTGGAGTTAATGTTCAAGAGGAACATAGGAAGATGCTGTGGCCTTTTCAAGGGTCCCTAGAACCGTCCTCTTCCCTCCTTTTCTTGTGAATCTCCAGGCGGGGGGAGACGGTCAGGTCCTACTCTGTCCAAGTAAGTGGATGAGGCAGGGGAACCAGGGGGTCTCCACAGGGGGATGGTTAGTGGCTCAAGGACAGGTTGGGAAGGGCACAGAGACAGGCAGAAGAGGGTCTGGCACCTGTTGGGTCTAAGTAGTGGGTCTATTCCTCAGGGAGACCATGAGAGACACACAGTATTCATGCTTTTCAAGAGGAAAATTGAGTGTGCTCTGTCCCAGAAGTGTCCTGGATGAAACACCTTCTCATCTTTGCCCTGCAGTGACTCTGGGCCTGAGAGTCCCTGGGCCCCAGCCTATTCTTGGGGGCTGGAACCCTTGTGCTGAGAATGCTGACCAGCAAGCCAAAAGTTATGAGTTTGTCATCTTGATACCCTGAAGGAGTGCGTGTGTGTGTTTGAATGAGTATCTGCCTCACGCTCATTGTCCATCCATCCATCCATCCATCCATTCATTAATGGATGGATCCATTAATGATCCATTCAATCATTAATCAACAAACTTATACTTGGCTCCTAACATATATGACTTCCACACTTGTTATCTTCTGACCTTTTCAGCCTTGTGAAGGCAGGCCTCTTATCCCATCTGATTACCAGTGCCACTGAGGCTTAGTGGGGCTAAGAGCTTCCAGGGTCATACAGTGACATCATGTAGGGTTGGGATTAGAACCTAGATATTCTGCCTCAAAGTTGACTGTTCTATCTAGCATAATAACAGTTATCATTATGTCCTGTTTCTGCTTCGTGTCAGAGCCTGAACTAGGGGTTTTATGCATATCTTATTTAGTGCCCCCTGCTCTGATTTGAATGTGCGTTGCCTCCAAAATTCATGTTGAAACTGAACCTCCATTGTGGTGGTATTGGGAGATGGGGCCTTTTTGGGACGTGATTAAGTCATGAGGGCTCTCACCCTCATGAGAGGATTAATGACCTTTACTTCTTTTATTCTTCTGCTCTTCTGCCATGTGAGAACTCAGCATTTGTCCTCTTTCCATCCCTTCCTCCATGTATGGACATCTGGATGGCACCATCTATGAGCAATGGGCCTCCTCCAGACACCACACCAACCGCTGCCTTGATCTTGGACTTCCCAGCCTATAAAACTGTGAGAAATAATTTTTTTTCTTTATGAATTATCCAGTCTATGGTCTTTTGTTATATCAGTTGATATAGTTTGAATATTTGTCCCCTCCAAATCTCAGGTGAAAATGTGATCCCCAATGTCTGGTGGGAGGTGTTCGGGTCATGAAGTTGGATCCCTTATGAATGCCTTGGTGCCATTTTCTCAGGAGTGAATGAGTTCTCACTCTTAATTCCCATGATAACTGATTCTTAAAAGGACTCTGGCACTTCCCTCCTATCTCTCTTGCTCCATTTCTCATCATGTGGTATGCTGGCCCCCTTCACCTTCCACCATAAGTAGAAATTTCATGAGGTCCTCACCAGAAGATGCTGGCACCATGCTTCTTGTACAGCCTGCAGAACTGTGAGCAAAATAAACCTCTTTTCTTGATAAGTTACCCAGCAAACGGTCTAAGACACCCACCTTTTGAGATGAACAGTATTCACCCAACTTTACAGCTGAGTCAATAGAGGCCAAGAAGGGTTAAATGATTTGCCCAAGGCTATTCAGTATGGAAGTCTTTGTACCCTGAGTGGGACAGACTGGACAGCTGGCAGCTGCCATGGAGCCTGCAGCCCAGGGAGAGGGAGAACTTTGCCCTGGAGAATAGAGGGTGTGGAAGCTCTCTCAGGCCTCCAGAGGTCCAGCCAGCCCTCGGCTGAAGCGTTCTGCAGAAGTCTCTCATAGAGGAGGTCCTGTAAGCCCAGGGGCCCAGGGATTTGAAACTGGGATTTGAACTCTCATCCCTCTGAATTGGAGGTCATGCCTGTGCTACAAATCCCACCCTCCACCCCCTGCTTACAATGCATAGTTAAAAACCAGCTTTATTGAATATAATTCACATGCGATGCAATTCATTACACAACGCATTGGGTTTTATTATATTCACAGAGTTAATTGTCACTACAATTTTAGAACATTTTCATCACTGAAAAAGGAAGCCCCACCTTTTATCTGTCATCCCCCAAACCCCATACCCCTGGGCCCTAGGCAAGCACTAAGCTACTTTCTGTCTCCATAGATTTGCTGATTCTGGACACTTCATACAAATGGAATCATATGATATATGGTCCTTTGTGACTACCTTCTTTCACTTAACATGATGTTTTGAGATTCATCTACATTGTAGCATGCATCAGTACTTCATTTTTTTTCCCTATGGCTTAATAATATTACATGGTGTGGATAGTCCACACTCCACATTTTGCTTATCCATTCATCAGTTGATAGTCATTTGAGTTGCTTCCACTTTTGGCTATGGTGAATAATGCTCATAATGCATATTTAAATTTTTTTATTTAATTTTTAAAAAATTTTTATAGATTTGAGGGTACACATGCAGTTGTTTGTTACCTGAATATATTGCATAGTGGTGAAGTCTGGGCTGTTAGTGTACCTATTACCCAACTAGTGTACATTGTACCCAATAGGTAGTATTTCATCCTTCAACTCCCTCTCACCTTCCCACCTTTTGCAGTCTCCAATGTCTATAATTCTACTCTGTATGTCTGTGTGTACCCATTGTTTAACTCCCACTTGTAAGAGAGAAAATGTGGTTCTTGACTTTTTGTTTCTGAGTCATTTTACTTAGGACAATAGTCTTCAGTTCCATCCATGCTGCTGCAAAAGATGATTTCATCCTTTTTCATGGCTGAGTAGTATTCCATGGTGTGTATATATGTGTATACACGCACACACACACACATACACACACCATGGAATACTACTACCACAAAAATGTGAGATATATATGAGATACATGTATATATCTCGCATTTTCTTTATCCAAACATCTGCTGGTAGACACTTAGGTTGATTCCATGACTTTGCTATTGTGAATAGTGCTGTGATGAACATATGACTACAGGTGTCTTTTTGATAAAATTTCTTTTTCTTTGGATAGCTACCCAGTAGTGAGATTATAGGACTGAAGAATATTTCTATTTTCAGTTCTTTGAGAATTTCCATACTGTTTTCCATGGAGGTTGTACTAATTTACATTCCCACCAATGATGTATATGCATTCTCTTTTCTCTGCATTTTTTCCAACATCTGTTGTTTTATGACTTTTACTAATAGCCATTCTGACTGGTATGAGATGGTATCTCATTGTGGTTTTAATTGTATTCCTCTGATGATTAGTGATTTTGAGCATTGTTTCAAATGTTTTTTGGCTACTTGTTTGTCTTCTTTTGAAAAATGTCTGTTCATGTCCCTTGCTCACTTTTTAGTGGGGTTATTTGTTTTTTCCTTGTTGAGCTGTTTATGTTCCTTATAGATTCTGGACACTAGCCATTTGTTGGATGCATTTACAATGCATTTAGAGAAGAGAAGATAGAGAAAAAAAAAAACACAGAAGATAAAAGAGACCCAAGGCCTGGGCAGTTCACGTTGCCTACTTGCCCATCTCAAGAATGGACAGTGTGCTGGGCGCAGTGGCTCACACCTGTAATCCCAGCACTTTGGGAGGCCGAGGTGGGCAGATAACCTGAGGTCAGGAGTTCAAGACTAGCCTGGCCAACATGGTGAAAAAAAAAAAATTGGCTGGGTGTGGTGGCACATGCCTATACTCTCAAGTACTCAGGAGGCTGAGGCAGAAGAATTGCTTGAACCCAGGAGGTAGAGATTGCAGTGAGCTGAGATCCCGCCACTGCACTCCAGCCTGGGTGACAAGAGTGAAACTTCATCTCAAAAAAATAAAAAAAAAACCTTAAGAATGGACAGTGTGAGGGTGGCCATGGCGAGGACAGAGAGCTGACCTAGCTGCCATCCATCCTGAGGCCACGCCCCTGGGCTTAAATAACCAGTTCTATGAGAGACTTCTTCAAAATGCTACAGCCTAGGGCAGACTGGACCTCTGGAGGCCTAAGAGAGCTGCCACACCCTCTCTTCTCCAAGGGAAGGTTCTCCCTCTCCCCAGGCTGTAAGCGCCATAGCAGCTGCCAGCTCCCTGGTCTGTTCCACCTAGGACAGGGATCAGGGAGAGACAGGGTGCTGGCATTTTCTCTGCACACTTCTATAGCCAGAGAGCCCCAGGCCCCCACCCCTCCTGACATAGTCACGTACCTCAGCCTTTGAATCAATTTAACACTAGCCAGGGCACCACTTAGCAGGTTCGTTAGGTCCCCGTTGCTCTGCTGCAGAGGAAACTCATTTGCGGGGTAATTTTAAAAGCCTGTTACATGCATCTGATTCCAGAAATGAACCTTTTGATTCCTCAAAGAAGAAAAGGTAAAAAACTTGAAAGGCGTTTATTACTTTTTTAATGAAATGGGCAAGATGTGAATTCTACTTCAGGAGAAAAAGAGCAGGACAGATTGTTGGCTCAGCGGGACCCCTACCTTCAGCCCTTGCCCTTCCAGTGGCCGAGAGAGATCAAGTGTTGGTTATCTCCTTAGAAAGGTGTCCTGCAGTCTTGGTGGCAGCCACTGTGAGTGAGCCTTGGAGATACAGAGGTAGGATAGGTTTTGATGGGAGCTGGGCCAGTGGATGTCGGTGGGGAAAAGTACCAGGAGCTAAATGTGGGAGCTACAACAGAAGAGCGTGTTCTGGACAGCATCATGGGTCTCATAGTTGCAGAATCATTTAGAAGAATGAAGACAGAAGGACAGGAGACTCCTAAGTAGACAGTATCAACGTTGACCCGCTCAAAGTGGAAAGTGGGCTCAAAGTCAGGAACAGAGATTTTCTGGGCCAGCAGATTACAGAATCTGAAGATTCCTTGGAACAAGAAGATTTCTTAGAACTGTGGCCACCAAATGAACCACGGTTATGGAGGCCTGGGGGCAGGCAGGACAGGGAAAGCAGAAGCCCTCTTGGTGCCACCGTTAGGAGGACAGAGATGACTCAGTGGTTTAGGGGAGACGTATCAGTAATAGGATATGTGCTGTTACTCATAGTTCTGCATTACTGAGGATACATCTGCAAAGCAGGCCTGGGTTAGCAAAGGGACCAGACGTCCTTAGGGTTTCTACTCCACACCTTTCTCCTTACACAGGTGTCCCTGTGTGACAACAAGCTGGCGATACTCGATGTACTCCTGCATCTGGGGTGGTTTGCTGTGCACTACCCAACGATGTGGACTTGGGACCATGGGAGAGGATGCTTCCTCATTCCAGAGATTCCTGGGCCCCTCTGCTGGCCTCGGGCAGGAAAGGGCTGGAGAGTTGTGATGGGGTACACGAATGATGGGTTCGGAGATCCAAACTTGGGGAAACCATGAATCTGGGAGATTGTAGAAAGAACCTCAAGTCGTGGTGAGCTGCAGAGTTTACGAGTCTTTGGGGCTCCCCATTGAGGCAGAGCTAGTCTGCATCTCAGGGACTCCCTTTGCCCCTAGGTCACAACCTAAATAGTTGGAAAGCTGTTTGTTCTCTGGGTGCCCTGGGACCCATTTAGATGCAGTATCAGAGCATGGCATAGCACAGCTGGAAACTGTCTTAACAGTGGGGTCCTGGGGTTTTAAACAGATCCAAAAACCCTAAGGGGTTGCTTAAAAGGAGTCTCTGGGAAACTAGAGGCAAAGAGGGCATGACAGAATTGGCCACCAGCTGGCCTACATAGAGTCTTTGTGCAAATTAGAAAAAGCAGCCCTATTGGGTAGATGCATCCCTTTGGGTACATGCCTGGGACCAGACAGAATATTTTTGCAAAGAAAAAGACATATGATTTGGCAAATGAAATGCAGGCTGGATTTGTGGTGCCTTTGTGCAGTGTACAACCTACTCAACCATATGGAGGCTGCATCATGACCCTTTGAAAAATCTCCACGTCTTCATACCCAGAACCTGTAAATGTTATCCCTCATGGCAAAGGAGACTTGCAGATGTGATTAAGTTAATGATTTTGAAATGGGCAGATTAGCCTGGATTATTGAGTGGATGCAAAGTAATCACAAGCGTTCTTATAAGAGGGAGGAAAGAAGGTCAAAGGAGGAGGTAGGAGATGTGATTCCAGGAATGGGTCATGCGCCAAGAAGTGCAGGTGGGACGCTTCTAGAAACTGGAAATGGCAAGAAAACACATTCTCCCCAAGAGCTTCCAGAAGGAATGAGTCCTGCCAATTCCTTGACTTCAGCTCTGTGAGATCTGGACTTTTGACCTCCAGAACAGTAAGATAATAAATTTGTGTTGTTTTAAGCCACCAAGTCAGTGGTAATTTGATACAGAAGTAGTAGTGTATTAGTTCATTTTCATGCTGCTATAAAGAACTGCCTGAAACTGGGTAATTCGTAAAAGAAAGAGATATAATTGACTCACAGTTCTGCATTGCTGGAGAGGCCCCAGGAAAGTTACAACCATGGCGGAAGGCAAAGGAGAAGCAGGATGGAATGAGTGCAAGCAGGGGAAATGCCAGATGTTTATAAAACCATCAGATCTCATGAAACTCAATCATTATCAATGAGAACAGCATGGGGGAAATTGCACCCAGGATCCAATTACCTCCAACTGGTCCTGCCCTTGACACGTGGGGATTATGGGAACTACAATTCAAGGTGAGATTTGGATGCGGACACAGAGCCAAACCATATCAAGTAGGAAATAGCTCTTCTGTTGCCTCCTTCCTCAAGCAAGCCTTCTATTTTCATCTGTGACGTATGTTGGAATTCCAAGTAAGATTTCAACTGAAGAAGCAGGACTGCTGCTGTCAGCATTTGAAAAATGCATTGCTAGATGGCAAAGTATTGTTTCAATGTTAAATTTACCGAAGTTGATAACTGCACTGGAGTTCCAGGAGAATCTCCTTATTCTTAGGAAATACACACAGAAACATTTAGTGTAGTGCATGGAACTTATTCTCAAATGGTTCAGAAAAATGTGTGTGTGTAAACATGCAGATACATACACATATGAAGAGACAGAGTGATAACATAAAACAGGTGGAAACATCTTCACAATAGGTAAATCTCAGTGCAGGCATATAGATGCATGTTCTTCATGTTCTTACAACTTTTCTATAAACTTGAAGTTATTTCCAAATATTAAAGTGAAGAAGAAAACCTGCTGTGATCCAATTTGATATGATTTGGTCGTGTCCCCACCCAAATCTCATCTTGAATTGTAGCTCCTGTTGTCATGGGAGTGACACGGTGGGAGGTAATTGAATCATGGGGGAGGTTCTTTCCCGTGCTTTTTCTCATGATAGTGAAAAGTCTCACGAGATCTGATGGTTTATAAAGGGGAGTTCCCCTACACACGCTCTCTCTTGCCTGCCGCCACGTAAGACGTGACTTTGCTCCTCTTGTTTTCTGCTATGATTGTGAGGCCTCTCCAGCCATGTGGAACTGTGAGTCCATTAAACCTCCTTTTCTTTATAAATTACTCAGTCTTGGGTATGTCCTTATTAGCAATGTGGGAACAGACTAATACACAACTTCTCTCAGGTTAGCGTTGAGAACTTGGAGAAAGTCATAGGACCTCAGAAATAGTTTGTAGCTAAGCTGAGACCCCTGGCCCCTGATCTTAATGGTGTTTTTTGAGGCAAACACTCCTGGGAGTTGCAGTATATTAAACCAGTTTATTCTAAGTGTTGATGACTTCCCAGGGGCTATTCTTCTGACTATGGGATGTTGGTTGCCCAATGGCTTTCTGACTGTAGGTGGAGCAGGGAAATGATCTCAAAGGGTGACAAAGGCCTAGAAACTTTCCAGTTTTCTTTATGAGTGATCTTGTCCTAGAGACATCCCATCATGTCATTATTTGCCACTATCCTGAGCATGTAAAGGTGTTGGGATTCACGAACTGTCCTTCCACTAGGTCCCAGGGAAGACTCTGATCATTCATTCATTTATTTATTTAATCAATCAATAAACATTTATTGAACATATGCTATGTGGTCAGTTTATTATAAATGCTAGTCACACAATAACAAATAACATTGCATGAATAAGTGACATAGGTTTGCATGGAGCTTACATTCTAGGGGAGAGAAAGGATTAAGAAGTAAAACAAAAGAAAAATTTTGTTTAGTGGTAAAGAAGATAATAAAAAAGGGTCTTATCATAAGGCAGCAGTTCCCAACTTTTTTGATTGCATGCCTCTTTATCAGAGCATTTTGAGCAGGCTGGGCACAGTGGCTCATACCTGTAACTCCAGCGCTTTGGGGAGGCCAAGGTAGGAGGATCACTTGAAGCTAGGAGTTTGAGACCAGCCTGGGCGACATAGTGAGACCCCATCTTTACTCCCCAAAATTTTTGAGCACTTGCCATAATACATGCACACACTTAGACATACGCATAAATAATTGTTTATACCTAATATGATGTACCATTGTACTAAGGCATTATAAAACACACAAAATAGAGATGTTATAAAAGTGGGGTGAAACATAACAGATGAAAATTCTCTCACTTTCTTCTTGTTCCTCATTATGTCATCTTTGGCACCCTAGGGGGGTGTGCGGTGCTCTGGGGTCCCCTGAGGGAGAGGAAAAGGGTCAGAATGTCCAAGGAAGGTCTCTCTGGGGAGTAAAAGGAAAATAAAATCTTGCAACCCCAAGCTCACTGTGCTAAAGAGAAAGTTAAGCTTCGAAAACTGATTCAGTAAAACTACCTTCTTTTTGTTCCCAGACCGCTGTAATTTCACATGCTTAGTTTATCTTATGTAAAATGTAGATCTACCAAGGGAGACGAACGCAAAATTGACTTTTCCCCCCACTCGGCTCTTTTCACACGTGAAATGTGGATTCAGTGAGTGCTCTTCAAAGCCTCACAATGATGTGGCCACTTGCCTCATGGTCTACCCTCCCCCTCCTGCCCACTCTTTTCCCTTGAAATACTGAAGTTCACAAAATCCTGTTTGGAAAAAGCATAGGCCACAGATCTGACTGTAACTTGTGTTTCATTTTCCCAGGTGCGTCCTCAACCACGGCAAATTAAATCTCTACATTCACTGAGATTTGTCTCTGTCACCTTTGGTTTACAGGGGAGATAGCATTTGCTTTGAGCCATAACCATGGAGAAGGAGTTGCCAAGAGATCTTGGGGAGAAGCTTCTAAGTAGAGGGATCAGTAATTACCAGACCCAGAGGAGGGAGTGGGCTTGGTGTTTCTGAGGAAGAGATAGAGGGTCAGGGTGGCTGGAGCAGAGGGAATGGAAGGAAGAATAGCCAGAGTGCAATCTAAGAGGAAGACGGAAGCCAGATCCAGGAGGCCTGCAGGACTCTCTGGGAGTGTGGATTTCATCCTAACATCACAGGAAGCCATTAGAGGGTTCCCAGCAGGAAAATGGTATAATCACCTTGTGTCTATATATATAGACACACGTATATATATATAGATACATACACATATACATGTATGTACATACAGATATAGACACACACACACACACACACACACACATATATATATACACTTTTTTTTTTTTTTTTTTTGGCGGGGGGACAGGGTCTTACTGTGTTCTCCAGGCTGAAGTGCAGTGGTATGATCTACTCACTGCAGCCCTCAAACTCCTGGGCTCAAGCCATCCTCATGACTCAGCTTCCTGAGTGACTGGGACAAAAGGTGCACGCCACCACAACTGGCTAATTTTTTATTTTTGTAGAGCTAGAGGTCTTGCAATATTCCCCAGGCTGGTCTCGAACTCCTAGCCTCAAGGGATCCTCCCACTTTGGCCTCCCAAAGTGCTGGGATGACAGGCATCTGCTACTGCACTTAAACCATATGTACATTTTAAACAATTTTACCAGCTGCTCTTAGAGAACACATTGTAGGCTCGGAAGCAGAAATAGGGAGAGCAAGTAGAGCTTTTTGCAATAGTCTGGGTGGGAGATGATAATGGTTTGAATTAGGGTGGCCAAGGAGCAAGAGGGGAGTGGGTGGATTGGGATCTATTTTGGAGGGAGAGTTGACAGTTTGGGTGGGCTATAAAGGGGTGAAGGGTCAGGGCTGCCTCCTGGATTTCTGGCCCGAGTAACTGGATGAAGGGTGGTGCCCTTCACTGACATTGGAACCTGGGGTGAAGGAGGGGCTCAGTGCCACTCCTGATGGGAAAGAGAACAGGTGGACTCTTTTTTTTTTTTTTTTTGAGATACAGTCTCGCTCTGTTGCCCAGGCTGGAGTATAGTGGCGTGATCTCAGCTCACTGCAATCTCCGCCTTCCCAGTTCAAGCGATTCTCCTGCCTCAGCCTCCTGAGTAGCTGGGATTACAGGTACGGGCCACCACACCCAGCTAATTTTTTTGTATTTTTAGCAGAGATGGAGTTTCACCATGTTGGTCAGGCTGGTCTCGAACTCCTGACCTTGTGACCTGCCAGGTGGACTCTTATATGTGTGAGTCTGTATACGCATGCAGGGAAGGTCAGGACTGTGGGTGTACATTTGAGCAATGTGGAGGAGAGAGGTGGAGGCTTCTGGGCATGGCTGGCCTGTGCATGGTGTCAGAGAGCAGCGTGTAAGTAGCAGGGGATAGCACAGGAGCCCAGGACAGGAAAAAGATGCAGAAAGCAAAGCATCACTAGACAGGTACTGCACCCTCATTCAGATTTTGCTCCCATTCAGTCGAAATTGTTTTGCATTGTGAAGTGATGTAGCTTTATTGCAGCAGCAGCCATGGGGTCCTGGAGCTGGGAGGCTCAGAGGACCTTTGCTATGGAACAATGTCAGGTTCAGCTCTCTGGCAGCAGGTGGCTGGCTCAGAAACCTCCGCGTGCAGGAGCCCACACTGGTCCCTGAGGAGGCACTTGTGCAGCGCCTCCCGACTTGCCTCCCTAACTCCTCCCTTCGTTTGCATTGCAGCTGGTTCCCAGGGTCTGGAGCTCACGACACCTTGACAAATGATGCAGCCCAGCAAAGCAAATCGCTATTCCAACAGGAGAGATGTAGGCTTCCCCAGAAGGGCCGAACGCATTTTCACACGTTTGTCTGTAGAGCTGGTACAGTCCCCAGTCACAGATTCCTACAGTAAGCAACAGCATTTTATTTTCTTATAATAACACTTAATATATCTTTTTTTTTTTTTTGTCTAGAGACAAGGTCTCACTCTTGCCCAGGCTGGAGTATAGTAGTGAGATCATAGCCCACTGCAGCCTCCAACTCCTGGGCTCAAGCGATCCTCCCATCTCAGCCTCCCAAAGTGCTGGGATTACAGGCATGAGCCCACCCTGTCTGGCCCAGCATTCTCATCTTAATGTAAACATTATTTTCTGCTAACTCCAAGTTTTAAGACAAAGTTTTGCTTCTTTTTAATGAAATGCAGGTTGAAGAATCATTTCTGAAGCCACCTATGACTTGTAAGTTCCTACTTCAAGATTTCACCTTTTTGTGGCCAAACCAATGTATACCTTCCATGTATTGATGTATGTCTTTGCCTACAACTCCTGCCTCCCTAACATGTATAAAACCAAACTGTAATCTGACTGTCTTGGGACAAGTTACTCGAAACTTCTTGGGTTTGGGTTTTCCCTGGGCCATGGTCACTCATATTGGTTCAGAATAAACCTCTTTAAAACATTTTACAGAGTTTGGTTTTTCCATTAACAAGTTCAAAATACTAATTTTTGAGCTAGCTCCCAGGCATCTAATTAACTGGATACTGGAGGCCCAGGGCTGGCAAGGACCCAAATGGAGACTGATGGCATCTTTCTCTGCTAAGCCTGAACCCCCATAACTTCCCACAAACACCTCCTATGATAGGGAGCTCTTTGCCATAATCTTCAGGTGTTTCTGACTTTAGAAAATTCTTCCTTAATTCAAGACAAAACTCTGCCTCTTGTCATTTCCATTTATTGATCCTGATTCTGTCCTCTAGATAGGAAACAAAACAAAGCTTTTCCCCATGAAAGCTTAGGATGAAATGTTCAGTGTCCTTCATAATCTTCAAGAGCTAAACCTTTTTTTTTTTCAGACAGTGTCTCTGTCACCCAGGCTGGAGTGCAGTGGTGCGATTTCAGTCACTGCAACCTCCACTTCCCGGGTTCAAGCAATTCTCATGCCTCAGCCTCTTGAGTAGCTGGAATTACAGGTGCACACCACCATGCCCAGCTAATTTTTGTATTTTTAGTAGAAACAGGATTTCACCATGTGGCCAGGCTGGTCTTGAACTCCTGACTTCAAATGATTCACCTGCCTTGGCCTCCCAAAGTGCTGGGATTACAGAGTGAGCCACCGCCCCCAGCCCGGCTAAACCTTCTTGAAACTAAATGTTCCCAGGTCCTCTGATGGCTCTTCTGATTATGGCATTTTAGAAGTTCGTCCTTCTGGTCACAGCCTGGGGCCAGGCTGGCCTTGGCTGGTAATGTAGGAAGAGAGGGACCAGATCTGCCCCCGAAAGACCCGGTTGGTATGGATAGGAGGTGCCTATCTGCAGGGCAGAACACAGGCCCCAAGAGGTAATAATGGCTAACATTGATCAAGTGACCAGTATGTGCCAGGATTCAGCTAACTTTTGTTTTTGTTTTTGTTTGTTTGTTTTTTTGAGACAGAGTTTTGCTCTTGTTGTCCAGGCTGGAGTGCAATAGTGTGATCTCAGCTCACTGCAACCTCCGCCTCCCGGGTTCAAGCGATTCCCCTGCCTTAGCCTCTGGAGTAGCTTGGATTACAGGCATGTGCCACCAAGCCTAGCTAATTTTGTATTTTTAGCAGAGACGGGGTTTCTCCATGTTGTTCAGTCTGGTCTCAAACTCCTGACCTCAGATAATCTGCCCACCTCGGCCTCCCAAAGTGCTGGGATTACAGGTGTGAGCCACTGTACCTTGCCTCAGCTAATTTAATGATCACAACAAGCCATTAGTCCTTATTCCCACTCAGCAGATGATGAGACAGAGGCATGAAGAGGTTAAGTAACTTGCCCCAGGTAACAGAGCCAGGATGTGGCAGAACCAAATACAAATTTCTCTGTTCTCTCCAGGTCCCCTCTGCTAACCATAATGCCCCCGCAGCAACAACAGATGGTGACCAATGGATTACTCAGAAATTGGGGGTGAGATAGGACTCTCGGTGGCCTCCACATTCTCACTGCCTGCTTATAAACCCAGACTTGGCTCAAGTCCTCCTGAGACTCAAGACCCACTTTTCAGAGCTCAGGAGTTGATGTCACCCAGCAGGAAGCTGGAACTAGAGCAAGGGCTGCTTGGGAGGAGCTGGGATACAGAGGGAGGGGCTGTCAGTGTAAGTGGGAAGCCCAGAGAAATCTCACCAGTGCCAGAGGAGAGGGAGGGTGGGGATACACCCTGGCTGCTCCTCTCCTCCTCTCTTCCAGGCTTCTGTTTGTTACTTGCACTGGCAATACGGCCTGGGAAATGTTGACTGCAGGGGTCAGACCCTGTGATAGGAGCAGAGCAGAGAAACAAATCTTGGACCAAACAGACAAATGACTGGCACATTAGCGAATAGGTGACCTCCAGAAAAGGGGTCTCCGCAAAACAGGTTGAGGAAAGACCATCCCACTGGGCCAAGGTAGTCATGAATGGATCCTCAGACCAGACACATGTCCACTGGGGCACCCTTCGTCTTTTTTTTTTTTTTTTTTTTTTTTAAAAAAACATTTTTGACCTCCTGGACTCAAGAAATCCTTCTGCCTCAGCCTCCTGAGTATCTGGGATTACAGGCATAAGCCATCATGCCCAGCTATTTTTGAAAAATATATTTAAAAATTACCACCCTTCATCATTTATTACCATTTTTAAAATGTATTAACATTATATAAAGAAAGATATTTTGTACAATAGGAAAAACAAGTGAAGTAAAGATATTTTAAGATGAATAAAAACTGACAAATCCCTTATAGCGTGCCTGCACTTGAAAAAAGCTAAAGGAAGTCCTTTATACTGAAAGCCTGTTATACCAAAGGGAAACAGACAGTCAAGAATTACGGGCAGAAATAGCAATCATGTGAATACATATGTAATCTACATTTTCTCTTTTTAAAATAGTTTCATTGAGGTATAATTGATATACAAATACCTGCATAATCTAGTGTATACATTTTGATGAGTTTGGACATATGCATGCGCCTGTGATGCCATTGCCAGTTAATACATCCATCACCTCCAAAAGTTTCCTTATGTCCCTTTGCTCTTTGTGTGTGTGGTAATAACACTTAAAATGAGACCTACCCTCTTAAATTTTTTTTTTTTTTTTTTGGTTTTTGAGACAGAGTCTCACTCTGTTGCCCAGGCTGGAGTGCAGTGATGCAATCCTAGTTCACTGCATCCTTGAACTCCTGGGCTCAAGTGTTCCTCCTGTCTCAGCCTTCTGAGTAGCTGGGACTACAGGTGTGTGCCACTATAAAAACATTTTTTGCTTGCTTAATTAATTAATTAATTAATTTTTTGTAGAGATGGGGGTCTCTCTATGTTGCCTAGGCTGGTCTAGAACTCCTGGTCTCAAGCGATCCTCCTGCCTTGACCTCCCAAAGTAGTAGGATTCCAGGCTTAAGCCACTACACCTGGCTATCTCTTAAATATTTAAAAACACCTCCAGCTTGAGTGGGAGGCTTGTGTCCTCTGGTCAGTCACAGATGAGAAGAAACAGGACATCTGGTGCCTCTCCTCAGTCCTGAGGGAACCCGTGTTCTGTCTGTGAAGGAAGCAAAGCAGAGAAACCTGGTTGGATCACAATTGTTCCATGAAGCTCTGAGGAAGTCCTGGAATATTTGGACCCTCTTTAGGGACTCTGACATTCACTGAACTGTGCTTCTAAGTGGCTGATAAATATGAAGGGATTGATTCCTTAACTTAAAAAGTATTTATTCAGCCTGGACAACATAGCAAGATCCTGTCTGTATGAAAAATATTTTTTAAAATTAGCTGGGCATGGTAGTTCGTGCCTGTAGTCCCAGCTACTCAGGAGGCTGAGGCAAGAGGATCACTTGAGCCCAGGAGGTCAAGGCTACAGTGAGGTATGGTTGCACCTCTGCACTTCAGCCTGAGCAACAAAATGATACCGTCTCAAAAAACAAACAAACAAAAAAAGATTTATTGCAAGTAGAAGGCCTCCCTTTGTATTGGGCATAGTAGAACTCTCTTGATGGCTAATTTTATCTGTCAACTTGGCTGGGCCATAGCGCCCATATATTTGCTTGAACATTCTTCTAGATGTTTCTGAAAAGATGTTTTTTGGATGAGATTGACATTTGAATCAGTGGACTTTGAGTGAACCTGATTACAATCTAGAATGTGGGTGGGCCTTGTCCAATCAGCTGAAAGCCTGCATAGAACAAAGACTGATCTCCTCTGAGCAAGATGGAATTCTGCCAGCAGGCAGCCTTTTGACTTGAACTGAAACGTCAGTTCTTCCCTGGGTCTCCAGCCTGCTGGCTCACCCTACAGAGTTTGGACTTGCACCTCCACAATTTCTTAAAGTCAGTCTCTCTCGCTCTCTCTTTCTCTCACCATACACACATGCACACGCACACACACACACACACTATTGGTTCTGTTTCTCTGGACAATCCTGGTTAATACACTTCTGATAAGGATTTTTTTAAAATTATTTATTTGTTTATTTTAGAGACAGGGTCTTGCTGTGTTGCTCAGGCTAGTCATGAACTCATGAACTCCTGGGCTTAAGTGACCCTCTTGCCTCAAACTCCTGAGTGGCTGGGACAATAGGCATGAGCCACCATGCCTGGCTAGGATTTTAATGTTCTCTTTTGTAGCCAAAGCACATAGGTTGCCACCTAGGTGGATCTAAGAAAATCGTCCACTTTAGGTCATCCCAGGAATTTCATCGTTGAATCAAGCTGGAGGGACTTTCCGTGGAGAAACTTGTCCTGCAAATGGGACACGCATTTCCCACAGGCACGGGGCAGATTGACCTTTGGATATCCCATAGCAGCTTGCCCATCTAAGAGGAGCCTCACAGTTGCCTAGGTCCACTCCAAGTACCAAGTCTCCCCCAGCCCAGGACCTCAGGTAGCTCTAGATTTTGGCATATTCTGCATTGTGCAGAGACTGGCTTTGTGTGTTTACAGGGGGCTGTTGGACCAATCCTACCCTGTGTCTCCTGGGAAAGAGCCTCATTTGAATTCAAACCTGCCCTCACATCCTGGAGCTTGCACCACTTATATCCTTGTGTGCTGCCTGGAGTGTCCACTTTGCTCAAGGCTCAAGACCACTCTGATCTTGGACACTGCACACGTATACACATGTGAGATTTCCTGATTCTATGGCCTGCCTGACATCAGTCTTTCCCATCTCTCAGGGGCCTCTTAAAGCTTCCTCTTGAGAACAGAGAGTGTTCCTTTTATCTTCCTCTTCCCAACCTCCAGAAGGAGACTGAGAATATAATAAATAACTCATGCTTGTTAAATAAATAAATAGATGAATATGACTTTCCCCACCCTTTTCCCAAAGAAGCAGGCATACCCCAAGCTGGAAGATTCCCACCTAAGGCCAAAGTAGCTCTTGCATGGCAGCCAGATGTTTTTGTGAACAACTTGTCCACAATAGGGTCTAGACCAAGGCAAATTAGTAAGAAGGATGAGATGGAGACATATTATGCTAGCAAATGTTGGTAGAGAACTTGCCCTGCCACCAAGGTGTTTGCCTTTTTGGTTCCAGTTGGGCTTAGTTAAGGCAGAAAACCCACCTTCATTTGACACTAGTTAATGACTTTTTGGTGTACTTCACTACTCATCCTTCTGGCCCATATCACCTCACTTTTCCATGTACAGAGCCTGCCTAGGACTGGTGGCTTTGGCTTTACCTGTCTTGGATGAGGTATCAGGAGGTTGCCACAAATGTTCTGAGGGAAAAAACTAAAAACAGAACTACCATTTGACCCAGCAATCCCATTACTGGGTATATACCCAAAGGAAGATATATTGTCCTACCAAAAAGACACCTGTACCCACAGCACTATTCACAGTAGCAAGGACATGGGACAAACCAAGGTGCCCATCAATAGTTGATTGGATAAAGAAAATGTCGTAGATATACACCACTATGCAACAATAAAAGAGAACAAAATCATGGCCTTTGTAGCAATATGGATGCAACTGGAGGCCATTATCCTAAGTGAATTAATCCAGAAACAAAACTAAGTACCACATGTTCTTACTTACAAGTGGGAGCTAAAAAATGGGGACACATGGAACAATAAACACTGGGGATTCCAAAAGGAGGGAGAAAGAAATGGAGGGAGGGAAGGGAGCAAAGTTTAAAAAACTACCTACCAGGTACTATGTTCACTAATTGGCTGATGGGATCATTAGAAGTCCAAACCTCAACATCATGCAATATACCCATGTAACAAACCTGCAGAGGTACCCTCTGAATCTAAAAACTCCCCCTAAACCAAAAAAACCCCAAAGGTATTTCCAGATTCCCTAAGTGTATCATCTTTCTCTTCCCTGTCAATCAACATATCAGACATCTTTTGAGAAATAGTTTCTTTGTGTATTCATGAATACTTTTAGCTAAATGTATGACTATCCCAGCCATTTTCTTTGGATCTCTCTTCAGTCTTACAGGGATTGGGTTCCTAGAGTTTAAAAGGAGCTGTAGAAGGCCACCCTCATTGCCAATAATAATCAGCGAAAAGGGCCACTGATTTTCTCCTAGGTCTTTCTCTCCTACCCATCCTAACTATAGAACTCTTGCAGGAAGACTAGAGGGGTCATGAAGTTGAAGCAAGGAGCATGTAACTTGAGCTACTGCTTCTTGGAAAAATGTCCAAATTCCTTTTTGCAATAACTAAGAGGGACTCAATCTAAGATGCTGGCCAGGGGTCAAAGTGAAGGTGGGATTCTATTCTGTGACTCCCAAGAGTGGAGTAAGTCTGAGAGTGGATGAGAGGGCACTCGGCAAAATCAGTGACCAAGACCAAAGGCCAAATCCATAAGGCCAGGACACAAGCATGAGTGGCCAAACTGTAACGAAGGGAAAGTCAAGCCAAGGGGTGTCAGAGGCAGTTGCAAAGACTGCGATATTACAGGTTGAATTATGTTCTGCCAAGAATGATAGGTTGAAGCCCTCCCCTCCCCCAACCCAGTATTCAGAATGTGACTGTATTTGGAGACAAAGTCTTTAAAGAAGTGTCTTAGTCCATTTTGTCTTGCTATAATAAAATACCACAGACTGAGTAATTTATAAATAAAAGAAATTTATTTCTCACAGTTCTGGGGGCTAGGAAGTCCAATATCAAGGTACTGTCGTCTGATGAGGGCCTTCTTACTGTGTCATCCCATAGAAGAAGGCAGAATGGTGACAGAACATACTCAACAGAGAAAGGCAAGAGAGGGCCAAATTCACTTTTATAGTAAATCTACTTTGTGATAATGAATCCACTCCCATGACAACAACATTAATGCATGCATGAGGGCTCTGTCCTCTTAAAGGTCCCACCTCTCAACATTGTTGCATTGGGCATTAGGTTTGCAACATATGAGCTTTGGGGGATACATTCAAACCACAACAAGAAGTGATTAAGTTAGAATGAGCTTGCCAGAGTGGATCCCTAATCCAATCTGACTGGTGTCCTCATAAGAAGAGAAAGAGAAATCAGGGATGCACTCACATAGAGAAAAGTTCATGTGAGGATACAGGGAGAAGGTGGCCTTCTGAAGCCAAGGAGAGAGGCCTCCAAAGGAACCAACCCTGCCAACACTTTGATCTTGCATTTCTATCCTCCATAACTGTGTGACAATAAATGTCTGCTATTTGGGGACCCCAGGTATTTTGTTGTGGCAGCTTAATGATATGGCTAAGGTGTCCCTGCCTCAATGTTGCCGGTCACCAGTCAGGTGGATCAAAGCTGGGTTGGGCTGAGTTAAGGATATAAAGTTGGGATTGGGTAACTACCATGTGGCTTCCTTAAACTTAAGAAAAAGGGGACAGAAGGCGGCTCTGGATGTTGACAGAGTCTTCTGACCCCTCAGTTGGAAGGAGAACAAGCTCAAGCCTCCTTGTGGTTTTGGTCTCTGAGGAGGGATGGCTTTGCTTCTGTTAATCCCTCCCTGGGTCTGGCCCTTTAAATTTCTCAGGTTGTTGAGGTTCTAAGAGGCTCGGGTCTCTCAGCCTGCCCTGCTCTGACTCAGCCTCCTCATCTGCTTGTCCGCAGTAAGGTCTAGACCAAGACAAATTAGTAAGAAGGAAGAGACAGAGACATATTATGCTAACAAATGTTGGTAGGGAACTTGCCCTGCCACCAAGGTGTTTGCATTTTTGGTTCCAGTTGGGCTTGGTTAAGGCAGAAAACCCACCTTTATTTAACACTAGTTGTTTGGGTTAGGTTAAACAATTGCACTGGTGTGGTTCACTTTGTAATAAATTGAGGTGGAGTGATTTCAGCATGTTGGCAAGCTGGGTCTGATGATACCTACATATGTAGTTCTAGATGAAAGTTAGTATGACAAAAGGATTTTTATCACACAACTCTGTTTATGTTAAATATATCTTTTGCCCAAAACACCAGTGACAACTTTTAATCCAACATAATAATTCACTGTCATACAAAGTCCTATAAGTTATTAATGTGCTATATCTACATCTTTATTCAGGAGTCATAAACACCCTAAGAGACAGGCAGGATGCATATTAGTTAACTCTGTCTTACCAAGAAGGAGAAGTAATCACTGGATCTGAAATCTGAAGCTCCCTTCTCTGTTCTGGCATTCTTTCAGTTTCTTGGTGTTTGATTTTCATGAATAATAATACTTTCCCACTGAACTGCCTGGTTTTGCAATACGTACCCTTATGGAAATAGGGTACATCTTCACCTACTCTTCGGCCTGATGTAGACATGGCCTAGAATGCATGCTGACTCTCCTATGTTCTGTAGCTGTAGGACAAAATCCTTATTGTATAAATTTTTGTCCAGCTCTGGGAGATAAGAAAATGACTCCAATACTCCAAAGTGAGTATCAATCTCACTGTGCATCAGAATCACCTAGGAGCTCTAAAAAATGATACATGTCCGGGTCCCACCCCAGTGATTTGTTTTCATTTGGTGTTACTTTTAAGTTCTCCAGGTGACACTCACATGCAGACAGAGTTGAGTACCACTGGGCTAAGATAGGATCCATTTTACATTTGGTCACCAGTTAAGGAAGCATCCCCTTTCCAGGTATTGGACATTAGGAGCATTATTTCTCCTCAACAATGGCATTGGTTGCTCCTTATACTTAAACTGTTTCTCCATTGGGTCTTCTTCACTGTGCCTGATTCCCATGGGTGAAATCAGAGAGGATGTCATCTGCTTTCACTTAAGAACTGAGTTATAGCCAAAATTGAATTATAGCCTTCACTGGGGGGAAAATGTGAGATAACAAATCCTCAGGGGACTTGCCAGGGAAACGGAGACTTGGTTGATGGCTGCTACAAATAATACACGTAAGCCCCCTCATCTTTGTCCCATCTGGGATCTTAGAGTTTGCTTTGTGTGGGGGACCCTGAAGGGGCAAGCCAGGCTGCTGGTCTGGGAGGGATGAACCACATTCTGGGTTATTGGCATGCTGGCTTTTTCTGGGCCTGGCTCTCCATGGACCCCGAAGCATTGATCCAGTATGAGGGAGCACAGAGGAAGAAACAATGCCCGTAGGGAACACCCACAGGGAGTTGTGAGTTCACTCTGGGCCCTGTGGATTTCTTGATGTTTCTTTATCATCATCATCCCATAATCAGAACTTAATGCTGTTCAGTGTTCAATGCCTCTCTCTGCATGTGAGTATCACCTGGAGAACTTAAAAGTAACACCAATCAAAAACAAATCACTGGGGTGGGACCCAGACATGTATCATTTTTTGGAGCTCCCAGGTGATTCTGATGCACAGAGAGATTGATATTCACTTTGGGGTGCTGGAGTCCTTTTCTCATCTCCTCGAGCTGGACAAAAATTTATACACAGAGGAAGAGGAGCAAGTGAGCCTTCTCAGAGGAAGCAACATTTGAGCTGGACTTTGGAGGCTAAGCAGCAGATCATAGAGGCTAAGACGGGAGGAAATGAGAGCCTGCTAGTCCAAGGGCAAAACAATTTCTCTCCTTACACTCATGTATCATCAACTCAGTGCAGGAGAAATGGGGAATTGGCCAATTTGGGCCCATGCAAAAGGCTTGGCAGGCATTTGGGTTTTCTCAGTTGCCATATGTAGTTGTGGCTGTGGACACCTGGGAACACTGAGCAGTTGCACATACTACAGAAAGGGCCAGGGGACACCCTCAGGGACTTGTGAGTTTACTCTGGGCCCTGTGGATTTCTTGGTCTTTCTTTATCATCATCATCCCGTAGTCAGAACTTAATGCTGTTCAGTGTTCAAGGGTGCCATTGTCTCACAATTTTGTGAAGTGAACAGAATGGGGATCACTGTCACCATCTGACTGATACAGAAACTGAGGCATTTTGATTGGTGTTACTTTTAAGTTCTCCAGGTGATACTGGAGAACTTAAATGACATGGCTAAGGAATAATAGAATGGCAACTAGAAACCTAATTCTGGGCTCTGAGCACCCAAGGGTTTACAAGTGTTACCCAACCAATCTGGGTCTGTTAGCCTGAGCGCAATGGAAAGCCAAACATAGAAGCATCAGGTTTTTGCATTGAGAAAGGTTATTGCAAGCCAATGTGCAAGGAGACAGGAGGAAATGCTCAAATCTGTCTCCCCGAGCTGGGGATTGGGGCAGGTTTTATAGTCAGAGGGTAACGAGGCATAATCTGGTTGGATCTTGCAATGGGGTGATGCCAGGCCTGGATCTGATTGGATCCTGGATCCTGCCATGCTGTGTCCACTGTGTAATTCAGTCCCTGATCCTCAATTCAAGCCCTTAGGTTCCATCCATGGATGCATACTTGGTTCATCTGGGCATGCTCAGGTTATCTGACCTTCAACTTGGCAGCCACAGGAACTGAAAAACAACCCAGAACTTTGTTACATAAAAGTTGAACTGGATTGGTCTGATGAGGTTACACGGACTCCTTTTTAGACCTCAGACACATTTGTGAATGGGGTTAAGATATTTTTCAGAGACATTACCATCAAGACATCCATACTTTGGCCCTGTGGTTCACTGACAACACAATCAAATGCGTACTATGATCTGTTCTGAGCACCTTAGACTATTAATTAATTTCATCCTCACAATATCTCCATTTTACAGACGATGAAACTGATGCATAGGGGTTGAGTAACTCCCCACAGAAGAGTCCTGCTCTTCATCATGCTGCCTGGATACAGCAGGGGCTTAAGAATCAGACAAATGTGAATGACAGCCTGGTGTTGCTACAGGTTTGCTGCAATGATGAGCCCATTTGAGTCTGCAGGTCTGCAGCTGTGGACAAGGAGGGCCAGGGAAACACTTACTCTGTTGGGTTGTTGTGAAGGTAAAATGAGGTCACCTCTGCAAAGCACCCAGCATGGTGTCAGGGACCTGGTAGCGTTCCATCTGCATTAGGGTAGTCTTACTGAGCAGGTCAGAGGGGACAGGAGCAGGAGGTGTGGTTGCTGGGGAGGGCCTCTCAGGCTCAACGACATGATCATGCCCTTCTCAAGGTGTGTGTCATCCACCATGCTGCACTCCGTAAAAGCTGCTTCCGTGGCCCATGCAGAACATTAGTGGCCATGTGACATTTCAAAAATGGCCATGGCGGAACCAGCAGCAGCTGAGGAGTCAGGGAACAATAAATTAAATCATGCTTCCAGCTTATATGGCTTCATGGTGACCTCCCAGGAACACATTTCAATATAAATAATTTACCCAGTAAAGGGATATTGAGCCCCCTACTAGGAGCTGCAGGGATAATAATACATTCTTTATTATGTGGCTCAAAGAGAGGCATCTCGTGGTAAAAGTGAGAACCCTGGACCGGGAACCTGGAGTTCTGGGCCCCTATCCTTGGTTGGCCACAAGGCAGCAAACCTCAGCCTGCTTGTCCTGTCTGCTCAGGCCAGAAAAATCTCAGAAATATTTCCTCAACGTTGTCTTGCCTCTTGTGCACATCTCCACAGACGTTGAGCACTTGGACAAGTCAGATCAACTGCTAGTGGTTTCAGCAGCATTTCGCACCCACAGGCACAGGCACATACAGTGCCAGAGCAAGAAAAGGCCCTTCTCCCAAGTGTTACTTTGAACAGATAAAAATAATTCAAGTGATTTTTCAATCCAAGGGCAGCCAGAGGCAAATGGACAGGAGGGCATAGTGGAAATGATAAGTGCCAGAGCTCCTGCCTTGGAAACATTAACTCTGTCCTTGGGATGGCTTGGGCAGAGGAAGCAGCTATTATGTGATGAAAGGAGCTGGGATTTGTTCTTGCCATGGCCTCTGCAAACCTCCCTCCTTTTGTTTCAGGCTGGGTTGGCTTCCCAGGCCGAAAGATCATTTTCTCTTCTTTCATCAGGACATCCTCACTCTTGTTGAGTTGGACTCCTCTTGCTGGCCACCATGCCAGACCCGGTGACATCTGACCCAGCCCTTCACTTCCAGCACTGGCTCAACTTCAGGTTATCTTCTGCTCTTGAGAGGCTGTTTTCATTGTTACCACTGCACAGAGCTGAAAGTGTGTGGCATCTCTCCCCTCTTTTGCTCCTGCTCTGGCCATGTGATGTGACTATTCCCACTTCACCTTCTACCATGAGTACAAGCTCCCTGCGGCCTCCCCAGAAGCCAAGCAGATGCCGGTGTCTTGCTTCCTAAACAGCCTGCAGAACCGTGAGCCAATTAAACCTCTATTATTCATAAATTACTCAGTCTCAGGTATTCTTTTATAGCAATGCAAGAATGGCCTTGCACACAGTGTCTCACTCTATCACCCAGGCTGGACTGCAGTGGTCAGTAGCTGAGTGCCAGAGTCTACAGGGCTAGCCAGCCACATCCATCTCAGCTAGGAAATAAACAACCTGAGAAGTGAAAAACTGTCCATCTCCAGATTAAAATTTAAAAAGCCTTAAATTCTAACCATACCTCCATTATGGAAGAGAATATGTTCCACAACACACTTTGTGGTCACAAATGTGTACTGGTGGCATAGAAAGTCACCTCAGGGCACAAGAATTCCCTCTCTCCTTTCCTTCTTTCTTCCATTTGGAAATATTTCTCAAGTACCTATTACAAGGAAGAAACTCAGAGAGACTCATAAAGGGGTTGGAGAGAGAGAAGACAGAGCCTGTGCTCCCCAGTGGGAGATACAGAAACACAAAGCAAGTATTTCAAGGTGGTGCATTAAGTCCTATAATAGCGGAAAAACAGGAGGCCACAGGACAAGGACAGGGGGCATCTTATTCAACAGTGAAATGAAAAGGGGAGCAGGGTCAGCAAAAATTATAGAGGAAGAGATGGTTGAGCTGAGCTTTGAGAACAAGGAAAGGCATGGAGTAGCTTTCCAGACAGAGGGTGCACAAAGCATTAAGCCAGAGAGGGTGGTGCTGCAGCCACATGCAACAAGACCTGCAAGGCTGGAGCTCAGTGTGCAACCTGGACCACATCCAAAATGGATACATGGCCTGGATGGGGCTTCACGGCACCATGCAAAGAGATTGGAGCTTTACCTGGAAGGCTCTCTGGAGCTGCATCAGTCCAGGTCCAGTTGGGAAGACCACAGACTCCCACTAGGTATTTCAAACGAGGGTATTTAATACAGGGAATTGGGTTGGGTATGGTGGCTCATGCCTGTAATCTTAGTGCTTTCAGAGGCTGAGGAGAGAGGATTGCTTGAGACTAGGTGTTTGAGACCAGCTTGGGCAAACTAGTGAGACCTTGTCTCTGCAAAAAAAAAAAAATAATAATAATAATAAAAAAGCTGGATGCAGTGACATAAGCCTGTAGTCCCAGCTGCTAGGGAGGCAGAGGTTGGTGGCTTCCCTGAGTCCAGGAGTTCAAGGCTGTAGTGAGTGAGCCATGATTGCACCACTGCTCTCCAGCCTTGGAACAGAGTGAGACCCTGTGTGCAAGGCCATTCTTGCATTGCTATAAATGAATACCTGAAACTGAGTAATTTGTAAAGGAAAAATGTTTAATTGGCTCATGGTTCTGCAAGTTGTACAGGAAGGATGACGCTGGCATCTGCTTGGCTTCTGGGGAGGCCTCAGGGAGATTTTACGCAGTGTGGCAGGCTGGCATAAAAAAGGAGATGGGATGTCACATGGCCAGAACAGAAGGAAGGGAGGGGAGAGATACCACACACTTTCAAACAATCAGATCTCATGAGAACTCACTCACTATCTTGAGGAAAGCACCAAGCCATGAAGGATCCAGGCTCATGACCCAAACACTTCCCACCAGGCCCCGCCTTTGACACTGAGGATTACAATTCAACATGGGACTTAAAGGGGACAACATCTAAGTCTTATCATCCTGTCTCTAAAATTTAAAAAAATCTCTCTCACACACATCGATTCTATCGATCTATCTATCGATCTATCTATCTATCTATCTATCTATCTATCTATCTATCTAATCTATCATATCTATCAACCTATTCTATAATCTATCTATCATATCTATCTATCTATGTAATCTATCATATCCATCTATCACATCTATTTATCTACCATATCTATCTATCCTATCTATCATCTATTTATCTAATCTATCATCTATCTCTATCATATCTATCATCTATCTGTCATATCTATCATCCATCTATTATCCTATCATGTCTATCATCTATGTATATATGTATGCATGTGTGTATGTATCTATCATCTATCTGTCTATCATATCTATCATCTATCTCTTTCATCGATCGATCAATCAACCAATCAATCAATCACCTATTGAATTAGTTGCCCATTTGCTGGAGGGGCTAGAAGAGTAGAAAGGAATGGTGGAAACTCCAAGATAAAAACTGCAGAACATGGCTACCAGCTGCAGGGCTTGGGGAACAAAAGGAAGAGGTTTCATGAGGACCTAGAGGCTCAGAGGAGGGGCATACAGAGTGAGTGCTCCAACCTCTGAAGAGGGGTTGCTGCCCAGCTGGTGCCTGTGTCTCAGAAGCCACATGTCAGGCTGGTTCTGGGAGGGTCAAGAGAAGCCACGCAACTGCCACATGGGGCTCAGTATCACTGCTTGTGAAACTGTGTCCCCAAAGAGTTAAAGAAACCAGTGACTGATAAAAAATTCTTGAGCTTGTAGGATGGCAGATAAGAAAAGAGACAACTTGCTGAAACGCTGAAACTCCCTCTGTTTGTGAGATTTAAAAACTGGTTAAAATCAGTTAGAACCAATATGCCCAACTGAAGTCCGTAGAGAATAAGCTTGCTGATGTCACAGCCTGATTTCCACCCCATGTTTCACACTAACTCCCCCTGAATTTTCACTAACTCCCCACAAAGTTGCACATGAGACCCACGAGGAGACATGAAGAGATAACTGTGCATGCCTGAGGACTTTTGAGACCTCCCCTTTCCTTTCGTTAATCAACTGCTAAGCCCAGAATCCAACTGCTAAGACTTTTCTGATAAAATTACCTCCTTGGCTGGGCGCCATAGCTCATGCGTGTAATCCCGGCACTTTGGGAGGTCAGGGAAGTAGGATCACTTGAGCCCAGGAGTTTGAGACCACCCTGGGTAACACAGTGAGGTCTCATCGCTATAAATTTTTTTTTTTAACTTAGCTGAGTGGTGCTTGCCTATGGTCCCAGCTACTTGGGAGGCTGAAGCAGGATGATGGCTTGAGCCTAGAAGGTGGACGCTGATGTGAGCTATGATCACACCACTGCACTCCAGCCTGGGCAACAGAGCAAGACCCTGTCTCAGAAAAAAAATGACTGCCTTAAAGCCAGCACAAGGAGACAGATTTCAGCTGGACTCCTATCTCCTTGTTAGTCAATTTGTAATAAAAAGCTTTCCTTTTCTCAAAGACCCGGTGTCATAGTATTGGTTTCTAGTGTTTAGGGAAGCGAGTCCTTTTTGCTTGGTAACAATTGGGCAAAGCTGATGGGAGCAACAGGTGCATAGGAAAGAGAAGCGCCCTCTTCCTCATGCAGAGCCTCTTGGGAAGTTGGCTGGCAACACAGAAATGTGATCTGCAGAGCCTCAGCCCAAGCATCCCACAGCAAAATCTAGAAGGTGGGTGTGCTGAGAGATAACAGCTAAAGCGTTGTGCATTTGGGTTTTAGGGAGGCCATTCTGGATGCAGTGTAGGGAATGAATTGGATGGGGAGGGAGGCCAGTGAAGAGGCAGATGCTCTACCCCAGGAGGAGATGGTGAGAACCTAGGGTAAGGGTGAGAAGAGGTGAATGAACTTGGAGCTCAAACCACCCAGTGGGTGTGGCATAGAAGTGGCAGAAAAGGGTCTTGATCCAGACCCCAAGAGAGGGTTCTTGGATCTCATGCAGGAAGGAATTCAAGGTGAGTCACAGAGTGCAGTGAGAAGAGACGGTTTATTGAAAATTACTCCATTAGAGAGTAGGATGTCCTCAGAAAGCAAGAGGAAGAATGCCCCGGCTTTATTTTAAGTTTTTCTTATACAGGAGTCTTGTCTATGTAAAGACTACACTAAGCTGTGTCTGTGTGCAGACGGGCTGACAGCATGATGAAATTTATTATTCTATTGATTTAAAGATGCTTATTTGTATTAGTCTGTTCTAGTATTGCTATAAAGAAATACCTGGGACTGCGTAATTTATAAAGAAATAAGCTTTAATTGGCTCACGCTGTAAAGGAAGCATGATGCTGGCTTTGCTTGGGTTCTGGGGAGGCCTCAGGAAACTTAGGATCATGGAGGAAGGGGAAGGAGAAGCAGGCACCTCTTACACAGCCAGAGCAGGAGCAACAGACGGTGTGAGAGATGTGACACACTTGTAAACAACAAGATCTCGTGATAACCCACTCACTACCATGAGAATAGCATTAAGGAGATGGTGCTAAACCATTTATGAAGGATCCAACCCCATGATCCAAGCACCTTCAAACAGGCCCCACCTCCAACATTGGGATTACAATTGAACATGAGATTTGGGTGGGGACAGAGATCCAAACCATATCACTATCCTTGACATTTCGTGTGTAAATACATCAAAGCATAACTATAATGATCTTGAAAGGTATATATTGTTATGGGTTTGGGGACATTTGGACTTTCTGTTGTTGTAGGAGTTTGTCCTTGCAGGCATTGCTAAGCTGCTCCCTTAGCTGCAAACGTCTTAGAACCATGGGTCATGACTGGCAAGGAATGTGTCTTATTAGTCTCAAGATGCAGTTGAACTGGAAATGGCATTACTCTGGCTCTTCTAAGCTCCTGCTTCCTTAACAGAAGGAGAGATGAGAATCAAGGGTGAACTCTGCACACCTACATGGGCAGGATGAGCAATGTAGTACTGTTCCCATCATTAGTGCACATAGCAGGAAAATAAAGAATAAGAAAAAATGAGGGAGAAAGGAGAAGAAGAATATGAACAGTTATTCTACCTCTGCTTTTCAACTGCTGAGAACAGGAGGTCATTTCTTTGCAAGACATGCCATTCTAATGTTAGCTGTAAATGCTAACAACTTTGTCCTTTTACAGAAGAAACAACTGCCTTTCCATAATTTCTACACACAGGTCCTAATGCTGCCCTCTAGAGCGACACAGAAAGTTTATCTTCCACCAGACAAATATTTGAAGACAATAGTTGGCAAAAGGAATGAATAAGAGGTGTGTAAAGGGTTGTAATTCAACAGAAAAAAGCCTGAAATATTTGGTTTGGAGCCAAAAGCAGCACTCACTAAGCATGTGTTAATAGCAGGCTTGTGGCTTGAGACCAAGGGGAGAAGTTGACAGATGTCTCAGATTCTAGACAGGGACTTTTCTGGGAGGGTGCTGAGCCTCTTGGAATAATGGAATTCCCTGGAGTCTACATCAGTCTCTGTGTTTTCTTGTTTTGTTTAGAGACAGGGTCTTGCTCTGTTGTCTAGGCTGGAGTGTAGTGGTGCCATCATAGCTCACTATAACCTTGAACTCCTGGGCTCAAGCGACTCTCCCACCTTAGCCTCCCAAGTAGCTCTAGGAAAGCAGGTGGTGGTTTGAGCGGCAGAGTGAGAATACCAGGAGATGCTTGGGGAGATCAGAGAGATTCCCAAGGATTCCCAAGGGGGATCAGTTAATATGTGCTTGTTGAGAGAATTAAGGACTGAAGACTCTTTGATCAAGAACAGAGGGCTTTCCAGGTGCAGTGGCTCACACCTGTAATCCCAGTGCTCTGAGAGGCTGAGGTGGGATATCTCTTGAGCGCAGGAGTTCAAGACCAGCCTGGGCAATGTAGCGAGATCCTATCACTATAAATATTAAAAAATTAGCTGGGTGTGGTGGTGCACTCCTGTAGTCAGTCCCAGCTACTTGGGAGGCTGAGGCAGGAGGATCCCTTGAGCCCAGGAGTTTGAGGTTATAGTGAGCTATGGTGGCACCACTACACTCCAGCCTGGGCAACAGAGCAAGACCCTGTCTCTAAACAAAACAAAAAAGCACAGAGGACTGAGGTAGCCTCCAGGGAATGTCTTCCTCATTGGGGAAGTGACAGAGACCAAAGGAGACATAAATACCACCCAATGTCCCCTTGCATGGTCAGGTGACCAGGTCAGAGAAGACCCTGGGAAGAAAACCCACATGCTTGTAGCCACAGATGATGCAAATAATTGAGATTGTGGAAGGCAAAACAATCTGGGGAATGACAATGATAAAAAATAATAAAACTGATGAATACCTTGTATTAGTTTGCTAGGGTTGCGATAATAAAATACTGCAGGCTGGGTGACTTGAAGAACAGAAATTTATTTTCTCACCATCCTGAAGGCTAGAAGTTCGAGATCAGGGTGTCAGCAGGGTTAGTTTTTACTAAGGCCTCTCTCCACGGTTTGTAGTTGACCCTCTCCTCCTTTTATCTTCACATGATCTTCCCTTTGTGTGTCTGGGTCCTAATCTCTTCTCATAAGGACAGCAATCATATTGGATGAGGCCCTGCCCTTATGACCTCATTTTAACTTAATTACCTCTTTAAAGACCCTATCTCCAAATACAGCCCCATTCTGAGTTAGGAGTCAGAGCTTCAACAGATGAATTTTGCAGGGGACACAGTTGAGCCCATAACACCCTCTAAAATCAAGGACCATGTCTTATATTTTTAATGATTAATTGATATTTTTAGAGATAGGGTCTTGCTCTGTTGCCCAGGCTGGAGTTCAGTGGTGCAGTCACAGCTCACTGCAGCCTTAAACTTGTGGGCTTAACTGATTCTCCTGCTTCAGCTTCCTGAGTAGCTGGGACTACAGGCATGTGTCACCACACCCAGCTAACTTTTTAGATTTTTTGTAGGGATACGGGGTCTCACTATTTTGCCCAGGCTGATCTCAAAATCCTAGCCTCAAGCTATCCTTCTATCTCAGCCTCCCAAAGTGCTGGGATAATAGGTGTGAGCCACCATGACTGGCCTAGTTTTTTTTAAAAATACAGCTCATTCTCAAGCCTCAAATGTAACTGGACTATGTTAACTGACCAGAAAAAAAAATGGTCAGGAACCAGGCCCAAAGCATGCCTCATTTATTCTGTTGACATCTGATCACTTTTTCAGGACTTACATTGACCCACAGTATCCTTCCAGGCTCTGTCTAAAAATACAGCTTGAGTTAATAACTCTCAGTAAACCACAAAGTATTTGTGAATGAAATTTATCAAAACTCTGCAAATTAATTATTCATGCAGTTTCCATGTATAGAATGATAATCTTGTTTTTTAAAAAAATTTTTCCTGGAAGCCTAGTTAGATTTTTTTTTTTTTTGGTCCAGTGGGAGGCAGAGATTAACAATTTTCAGGAGAGAAAGTTAATAATTCAATATGATGCATTATACTCAAACCCATACAAATGTATGTCTCTCAGTATTTTAAGAGGTAAAGGAGGAAGTAATATGATATGTTATTTTACCATTAGGTCCTCTAGAGAAGGCAAAAGAAAGCCTTAACCAATCAAGAAAACTGCTGGAATTCTTTCTAAACTTCTTTGAAGCATGAATACTCAATATAGACATCTTTGTATTTTCCCTGTTGGATTTCTCAATTTAAATGGGCTTGAAGACTTGTTTCTTATTTCACTGGAGATATGAAGTATATGATGAAGCTTGCTGTTATACCCAAACATAAAATACCATACATTTTTAATCTCATATGCCTTTGAAAACCAAATTCATCAAAAACTTATTAATTCAAACTTGCCTTAGAGCTTATGATTGCCAAGGGTTTTAAAAAGATTACAGTTTTGCTCTACATGCCTATGGAGGAAGCTTCATATTATTAATAATAATGGCTAACATTTATAAACCTTTTACTCTGAGCCAGGCACTCTGCTATGTATTTCACATTGCATCACCTTGTTTAATTCTCACAGTAACTTTATGAAGTAAGGGTGATTATTTCTCCATATTCCCAAAGCTATAAATTGCCCTCAGTCATGTAGCTAGAATGTGTTGGAGCTGGGCTGGGTGAGGTGACTCATGCCTGTAATCCCAGCACGTTGGGAGCCCAGGGTGAGAGGATCACTTGAGACTGAGGGTTTGAGACCAGCCTGGGCAACATAGTAAGACCTCATCAGTAAAAAAATTGGCTGTGTGTGGTGGCATGTGCCTGTAGTCCCAGCTACTTAGGAGGCTGAGGTGGGAGGATTGCTTGAGCCTAGGAATTGGAAGCTGCAGTGAGCTATGATCACACCACGGCACTCCAGCATGGACGACAGAGTGAGACCTTGTCTCTAAAAAATAATAATGATAAAATAAAAAGAAGCCAACGATGAATCTGTGGCCTTACAACCTGGATATTTGTGCAATTTTCCTGATAGCACTTGGTGATTTTGGAGGAAGAAAAGAGAAAATGAACAGTTGGATTGGCCCCAACATGGGGATTTACAGGCAGGGTAGTGGGAAAGCGGAGAGGCATGAATTTGCAAGTACTGGCTGCTATGTTGCTGGATGTTTACCTTGGATGTCAGGCTGGGCAGGAAAGCGATGGAGCCAAAGGTGGGGGTGGGGGATGAAGATCAGAAAGCATCAAGGTCAGAGCTCTAGATAATATTTAATAATCATACTAATAAGGGCAGGCAGAAAACAAGAGGGCTGAACTGTCAAGGCGCATTGAAATTTTTTTTTTTTTTTTGAAAGAGTCTCACTCTGTCACCCAGGCTGGAGTGCAGTGGCATGATCTTGGCTCACAGCAACCTCCACCTCCTAGGTTCAAGTGATTCTCCTGCCTCAGCCTCCCGAGTAGCTGGGATTACAGGTGCGCATCACCACACCTGGCTAATTTTTGTGTATTTTTTAGTAGAGACAGGGTTTCATCATGTTGGCCGGGCTCGTCTTGAACCCCTGACCTCAAGTGATTCGCCCACCTTGTCCTCCCAAAGTGCTGGGATTACAGGCATGAGCCACTGCACCCGGCCTGTTTTAAAACTTTTAAGAAAGAGCATTCTGGGTAATGTTGGGGTCCAGGATGTGACTGGGGCTGGGGAGGGGAAGGTCAGGCGTGGAAGAGCTATTTCCCTCAGTGACATCCTTTCCCTCTTGCAAACATTTTCCCCAAGCCTATGTCTGGTCCACTTTCCAGGGGAAGATAGAGATGCTGGCCAAGGAGGCACCAGCAATGTCTGTGGGGTCCTCCCAACTCTGCAGCCTGCAGCCCACACGGGCCACTGTGCCAAGACCTAGGCTCAGCCCACAGAATCAACCCTTATTGGCTGCAGCAGCTGCCAAACTAATCTCCTCCCATCCCCAGATTTTGGGAGTTTCAGTTAATTAAATGGAGATGGGTACACTGTTTTACTTATTTATTTTTTTTGGAGATAAGATTTAGCTCTGTTGTCCAGGCTGGAGTGTAGTAGTGCGATCACAGTTCACTGCAGCCTCGAACTCCTGCACTCAAGGGACTCACCCACCTCGGCATCCCGAGTAGCTGGGACTGCAGGCATGCACCAGCACACCAGGCTGATTTTTAAATTTTTTTGTAGAGATGGGGTCTTGCTATGTTGCCCAGCCTCAACTTGAACTGCTGGCTTCAAGGGATCCCCCCACTTTGCCCTCCCAAAGCACTGGGATTATAGGCGTGAGCCACTGCGCCCGGCTTCTTTTCCTTTTAAAAACTAAAACATGCTTAGATTATTCCATGGAAAGAGAGTTAGTGCTGCATTCCATTGAGATCACTGTCATGGGAGTTACTTTTGACCACAGGTGCAAAAGCCGGTTGTCAACTTGCCCCTCCACCTGGGGCTGACCGCTCAGGAAGCCTGATTGGGATTCTCAGGTGCCAGTGACCCTTGGCTGTCCTTTGGCCTGATGTGAGGGTGGTGGGCCTGACACATGCCTCTGTCAGGACACTGAAGGTGCCTACTTTCCTCCAGCTGCAGCATCGATTTGTCTGTCTCAGCCCCACACCTGCCAATAACTGCAGCGCCACTCTCGGTGGGCTGCAAATGTCTAATGCACTTGTCTCTGGGTTACGGGGAGTGTCAGGGACACCATCCTGGCAGTCCCAGCACTGAATCAATGAGGATCACCCACAGAATACTGAGTGTGCCAGAGGACAGAGGGTCAGGGGAGAGGAAATAATTGCTTGCAGCTATACAAAAGCCCCTGGCTGGGAGAATTAAGGAATATTTTTCTCACCAAAGACTGTCTGTGAAAGATGCAGACAGCAAATCTTCAAGAAGCATTCATAGGCATTCATAGTTTCTCTGCTCAATAGGGCCAGGAAGTCTCTGCTCTATCCGAGTGGTCTATATGGCCAGGACTGATTAAGGATAGTCACGAATCTTCCCTGCTCCTGCCCCCAAGACAGCTTGGTTTTTACATCTGCGCTGAGACATCCAGACAACCAGACCAGAACTTTCTGGTTTCTTTCTGCTCTGTGATTCTGTGTCTAAAAGGTAACACCCTGGACTCAATTGAACATGCAGTATTGGATTTTTCTTTCCCTGAGTGAGTGAAAGTGCAATGGAGGTAAAAAGTGCCATTAGTCCTCTCAACTAGAGCCTTCACTCCAAAAAATGACTTTGCTTTTTGGCAAGAGGTTCCAAAAATAAAGTTGTTAAAAGTGATGTCTTCAGGGACTTTTAGGCTAGCAGAGTGACTCTAGACCATGACTACTCTAAACACCGTTGCTCTTAAAAAAATTACTTACCAAAAAAAGCAAGGGCTCTCAGCTTTTTGACATTTCTTTAGTCTCTCAGAAATGCAAGCTTGCCAATGGTAAGGAGTGGTAATGTTGCAAGGCTCTGATGAGCTTCTCAATCAAGGACACACAGTCAGCCATTTCTGGTGGCCCCAGACTCTGTCCTCACTGGTTTGACCCAGTACACTCAACTGAGATTGTTTGACTTCTTAGAGAATTCCCAAGCTCCTGTGTTCTTGTTTGCAGGACAGAATGACTGCCTTTATTGTAGATGAAAATCTATTACTTACAAAACCCCATTATTAGCTAATCAACAACAATGTCACACATATACATGCAACTAACACTGGCACTTCAGAAGACAAATATACCTTTCCCTAAATCTACAACTGCAATGACACATTAAGGCATTTTGCTGAGTGCCTTGATTTGAAGAGCAATTATTGACAAAAAGCATTTGAAAATCTCTCTAGGTGATGCTATGTCTTAATATAAAAGTGAACTTTTTTCCAATATGTGTTTTTTGTTAAAGCAACACTGTAACAACATTAAGGTTATGAAAAACAGAAACAGTCAACTTATAATATCTTCACCTAAGCACAACTGTTATAAATAATACCATAAGTATGTCTTAGTCATAAATCTTTGTCCACTTTTCTGGTTATTTCCTGAGAATATATCCCTAGAAGAGGCAGGATCGGTTATGTGAGCAGAGGCATTTTTGAGATTATTGATACATTTTGCCAGATGACTTTCCAGAAATAGTAGTTTACCACCTCATTGTTATTTAATTTATATTTCTTTGAATATTAATGATCTTAAGTAATACTTTAAATATTTATTAGTTATGTATATATCTTCCTATGAATTATTATTATTTTTATTATAAATTTTATTTTATAGAGACAGGGTTTCCCCATGTTGCCAAGGCTGGTCTTGAACTCCTGGGCTTGAGTGATCTGCTCACCTTGGCCTCCCAAAGTGCTGGGATTACAGATATGAGCCACTTTGCCCATCCCCTGTGAATTATTTTTAATTTTTATTTATTTATTTCAGTTTCTACATACAACACTGACCTATAAATTATAGTCTTTTGTCCCTTTATCCAGTAGGGTCTTTATATTTTTCAATCAATTTATAGAAACTGTTTATTTATTTATTTATTTTTCTATTTTTTGATATATATTATAGTAATTTACATATTTATGGGGTACATGTGTTTGTTACATGCATAGAATGTGTAATGATCAAGTCAGGGTCATTGAGGTATCCATCACCTTGTATGTTTATCACTTTTATGGGTTGGTATTATTATTTTATGAGTTGGTATTATTTTATGGGTTGATATTTATGAGTTGGTATCCTATCTTCCAGTTACTTTCAAAGACACATAATATTGGCCGGGCGTGGTGGCTCACGCCTGTAATCTCAGCACTTTGGGAGGCTGAGGTGGGTGGATCACGAGGTCAGGAGTTTGAGACCCACCTGGCCAACATAGTGAAAACCCGTTTCTACTAAAAATACAAAAATTAGCTGGGTGTGGTGACACGCACCTGTTAGTCCCAGCTACTCGGGAGGCTGAGGCAGGAGAATCATTTGAACCTGGGAGGCGGAGGTTGCAGTGAGCCAAGACTGCGCCATTGCACTCCAGCCTGAGCGACAGAGCGAGACTCCACCTCAAAAAAAAAAAAAAAAAGATACATAACATTGTTGCTAAGCATAGTCCCTCTAGTCTGCTATCAAACATTAAGACTTATTTCTGCTATCTAACTGTGTGTTTGCACCCATAACCAACCTCTCGTCATTCCTCCCCCAGCCCTTGCCCTGTCTCTGGTATCTATCACTCCATTCTCTATGTCCATGAGATCAAGATTTTTAACTCCCATATATGAATGAGAACATGTGGTATTTGTCTTTCTGTGCCTGGTTTATTTCACTTAACATAATAACCTCCATTTCTAGCTATGTTGCTGCAAACGATAGGATCTCATTCTTTCTTATAACTGAATAGTCTTTCCTTGTGTATATTTACCACATTTTCTCTATCCATTTGTCTGTTGATGGGCATTTAGGTTGTTTCCATATCTCTGCTACTGTGAACAGTGCTGCCATGAACATGCAAATGCAGGTACCCCATTGATATACTGATTTCTTTTCCTTTGGGTAGATTCCCAGTAGTGGGATTGCTGGGTTGTAGGGTATGAACTTTTTTTTTTATTAAGGCTATCATTTGTTGCAAAAATTTTCCTGTTTGTCTTTTATTCTTATTAATGTTTTAGTATATACAGAACTTAAACATTTTTATGTATTCAAATTTATCCAACAATCTGTATTATAGATGCTTGATAAATGCTATATATTATTTCTTTAATAATATGTATTATTCAATAATGATATATTCTTATTTACATTATTAATATGAATAGTCAATTATTCAATTATTAATATGAATATTCAATTCAATTATTAATATAACATTCCTATTAACAATATGAATATAAATATTTATATTAATAATATGACTATTTTATTGATATGAATAATATTAATATTAATTAATAGTATGAATATTATTTCTTGAATAATATATAGTATTTATCAAGCATCTATACTATGCTAGGCAATGTGCTTGAGGATTTATGCTCATATTTGATTTGATCCTTATGTCAAGCACTAGAGACAGGTGATAATATACCCATTATACAGATGAGACTATAATAATAATAAAGTAAGATAATAACAAGAATAATAATGATGGCTAATATTGAGGAATTACCATGCTCTAGGTATTGTAATAAGCACTTTAAATGCATTCTTAACTCATCTAATACTCAATACAACCCCACAATGTAAGTATTATTTTCATTCTTATTTTATAAAGAAGAAAACTGAGGACAAAGAAACTGAGTTAATTGCTCAAGGATACACAGCTGGAAAGTGTGTCAAGCTAGTGGAGGGCAAAGAACTGGCCCCAAGTCACAGAACTGGTCAATGGTAATTGCATGATTCATCTCAGGGTCTAAATCCACAGCCTAGGCTTGCCCTTTTATGCTAAAATTCTTCCCTACTCAACCTTAACACTTGACTTACCTTATGTTGTCCCGAGTTTCAGATCTATGTTTATATGATTCTTATTGTCTTCTTTCTCTTATGTCTTTTGTTCCATGTATTATGTCCTACTTTCTTTCATCTGATACACAGCTTTGGAAGATAAATATCATATGTTTTATCCCATGGAATGAAACATCACAGTACTTGGAATTTTGCTACTTAAGTGCCACGAAACCAGCCCAATTGTTTTACAGAACTGATGCTTATGGCTTCTTTTGAATAAACATAGAAATTAACCTTCCTAGTCTTGAAACTTGAGGAAGTTGCATTTGTCTTAGTTGAGTTCCTTACTCAGGAAACCAACCATTAGGCCTACCAGATAGTGTCAAGGAATGGAAACTTACCAGATCATTGCTTCTAGGCAAAAAGACACCAGACCCCTCATCCATCATGATTGCCTAAGCAACCACCTGCTTCCTGTGGACCAACTCCTATTTCTTTCCCCTCCCTAATTCCTATTTTCCCACACATGATTACATTTCTTCCTTGCTATATAATCCCATAATTTTGGTTATCAGGGAGATGGATTTGAGACTGATTTCCCATCTCCTTGGCTGCAGCACCCAGTTAAAGCCTTCTTCCCTGGCAATACTTGTTGTCTTAGTGATTGGCTTTCTGTGCAGTGAGCAACAGGACCTAGACCAAACTCCTGGCATTTAGTAACAGATACACAATGTTCCAAACAAAGTACAATAAAAATAATATTTTAGACCATCCAGACTGTGCTTTAAAGGGGACATTATGTCTCTAATGTGAATTATATACATCTGTTTTTTTTCTTTTGTGATGAAAGCTATGATCACTTCCAGAAGTCATGTTTCTATGCAATTAACATAAAGTGAGTAGTTGGGACATTTAGACTTCTCCAATTTTTCTTTAGCAAAAACACATGAGACCAGGAAGAAGAGGACTGGGAGACAGAAAGAGCTGCCTATGTGCAAAGGAAGAAACATATGCATAAAACACATTGCAAATCAAAGAACCAGCATGGAGTTAGGTTTTTAGGCAGTGGAGCAATGCTGTGTCCCATTCACCTCCCGCAAATTCGACTATACACATCTCAGGGAGAGCATATGAGAATACGTTTGCCTGCTTCTTGGAATGTCAAATCATATTTTAGTTTGTTTTCTTCTTTCAAATAGTGTTGTGTCCTTGGCAGACAGGTAAGTTGCTCGTAGATCACTTTGCTCCATTTGAGCTTTGCTGGGGTAGGTCTAGAGTAGCCTTCACTTCAAAGAGAGTTGAGCCTTACCGCTAGAGTGGGGGTCTCTGGGATCTCCACTGGATGACCCAGTGATCAACAAACACCAGTCTGGCTGGTTGGAGCTCAGATGTCTTTCCATTTTGTGTGAGCTCTGGCAATTGTTCAGCTTACAACTCCTAAGTCATTTTTTATTTGGCCTGGTACAGTTTTACTTTATGCACATACAGCCTAGTACTCAGCAAAGAAACAAGGGCATTCCTATGCAGACTTACGAAGCAGTTTAATTGCATAGCTCCCTCCTTTCCAGGACTCTGTCCTCAATTTCCAGCTGCCTCAGCCTCTCCAAGCTTCAAGCTCTATATTCTCTACTAAGAAGGTCCTGTTGTATTGTCCTCCCTAGGTCCCTGGTCTGGAAGGGAGCCTGGGCAATTTTAGGGCTTACTTCCTTTGTTTCTCTTCTCCAGCGTTCATAGTTCTTTGCCATCTATGGCCCAACGTCTGAAAACAGTTGATTCAGGCTGGTTGTGATGGCTTACACTGGTAATCCCAGCACTTTGGGAGGTTGAGGTGGGAGGATCACTTGAAACCAGGAGTTCAAGACCAGCCTGGGCAACAAAGTGAGACTCCCTGTCTTTACAAAAAATAATTTTAAAAAATAGCCGGGCATGGTGGCATGCACCTGTAGTCCCTGGTACTCAGGGGGCTGAGGCAGGAGGATCACTTGAGCCCAGGAGTTTGAGGCTGCAGTGAGCCATGATCATGCCACTGCACTCCAGCTTGGGCAACAGAGCAAGATCCTGTCTCAAAAAAAAAAAAATCAAAATTTAAAAAAAGGATACATAGTTAAAAATAGTTTGTCTAGTTTTCAAGTTATTTATGATGGAAGGGGAAGTTCAATCCTTATTACTCCAAAATAGTTGGACAAGAGGGAGAACAATTTAAATACTACAGACTATTTAAATATCAGGTCCACCTGCTGAATGTGTACCCCAGCAGGCTGTGTGTGAAGGGAGGTGTGAATCTGCTCCTTGATTTGTCTTCTGGTCCTAGGGCTACTCTGGGCTGAGTGTTCATCTTATGTTTCAAGAGATATATTTTTCACAGGCCAGGTGTGGGGGGGCTCATGCCTGTAATCCCAGCACTTTGGGAGGCTGAGGCAGGAGGATCGTTTAAGGCCAGGTGTTCAAGATCTGCCTGGGCAACACAGAGAGACTCCAGCTCTTAAAAAAAAAAAAAAAAGTGAAAATTAGCTAAGCATAGTGGCATGCGCCTGTAGTCCCAGTTACTTGGGAGGCTGAGGCAGGAGGATCACTTGAGCCCAGGAGTTTGAGGCTGCAGTGAGCTGTGATTGTGTCATTGCACTCCAGCCTGAGTGACAGACTTTGTCTCCTACCCGAAAAAAAGATGTATTTTTCATAGAAAATGGCCCCTCAGTGCAAGTCAATTATGTCATCTGGTACTCATTCAAAAAACAATAATTCTGTGTCAAAATATCACATGTGCCCCATACATATGTACAAATATTATGTACCAATGAAAAACAATGTTTAAGAAATTGGAAGCCTATTTTAAAAGTCCCAAAAAAACAAAACAAACCAAACACAAAAAGTGAAGTTCTGTCCTTGCAGGAGAAAACCTTGCCTGGTTGGACTTACTGAGAAATAGAATGTTAATCTCATTGGACAGACTTTTCAAGGGCCATTTTTACATGACACCGTTCTCATCTTATAGGCTGACTTTAGAACCTACCCTCCTCCTAAGACACAACTCCACCATACTTAGGTCAACTTTCAGAGGTTGAGTGAACCTTTCTGTTGCTTAGGAGACCTGAGGTGAGGTGTTTTGCTCTTGGCTGGGTTCCAGCTTCTTCTCAACTGGAATTCCCAGAATGCTCTGCCACCAACAGTGCGCTATTTATGAGCAGTTGTTCCCACTTTAACCCAGGCCCTGCTTCTACCTAATGACATTTTTATACCTATTAGCTTTCTTTAATGGAAGAATCCAAGCATTGTAAATCCGGGCAGGCTTGGCATTAAATTTTCACTCTTCTCCTGCAATGTAAAAACCAAAGGCACATTCTTTACAGCTCTGAGCCTTGATCTCCTCATTTGTAAGTGATGGTGATGATTCTCACCTTTTAAGGTAGTTTGAATCATTAATTGAGTTCACACCCATTTATTTTCAACTCTCCAGTGTGGCTTTCATACTCATTTCGCCATGGAAACAGCTCCGGTCAGAGTTAACAACGTCCACCATGTTGCAAAATCCAAAAGACTTTTTTTGCCCCTTATTTTACTAGATTCCTCAGCAATATTTGATATTGTAATCACTGTTTTTTTGAAACATTTTTTTGGGGATGGAGTCTCACTCTGTCACCCAGGCTGGAATGCAGTGGCATGAACTTGGCTCACTGCAACCTCCACCTCCTGGGTTCAAGTGATTTTCCTGCCTCAGCCTCCCAAGTAGCTGGGATTACAGGCATGTGCCACCACACCTGGCTAATTTTTGTATATTTTAGAAGAGATAGGGTTTCGCCATTTTGGCCAGGCTGGTTTTGAACTTCTGGCCTTAAGTTTATATGATTCTTGTTGTCTTCTTTCTCTTATGTCTTTTGTTACATGTATTATGTCCTACTTCTTTCATCTGATCTGCCCTCCTCGGCCTCCCAGAATGCTGGAATTACAGACGTGAGCCACCATGCCTGGCCTGAAACACTTTTTAAAAAACTTCTTGACTTCCTATTTTTCTAGTTGCTGTAGTTTGAATATTTGACTCTTCAAACCTCATGTTGAAACTTGATTCCTAATGTTGGAGTTGGAGCCTGGTGGGAAGTGTTTGAGTCACTCATGAATAGGTTAATGACCTGGGTAGGGGGAGGTGAATGAGCTCTTACTCTGTTGGTCCCTGCAGGAGCTGGTTGTGAAAAAGAGCCTGGTGACTGGGCATGGTGGCTCACGCCTGTAATCCCAACACTCTGGGAAACCAAAGAGGTCAGCAGTTTGAGACCAGCCTGGCCAACATGGTGAAACCCCGTCTCTACTAAAAATACAAAAAATTAGCCGCGTGTGGTGATGCACGCCTGTAATCCCAGCTACTTGGGAGGCTGAGGCAGGAGAATCACTTAAACCCGGGAGGTGGAAGTTTCAGTGAGCCAAGATCATGCCACTGCACTCCAGCCTGGGTGACAGCGCACGACTCTATCTCAAAATAAATAAATAAATAAAATAAAATAAAATAAAAAGAGCCTGGCACCTCCCTCCTCTCTCTCTTGCTTCCTCTCTTGCCATATGATGTCTGCACATGCCAGCTCCCCTTCACTTTCCACCATGAGGGCAAGCAGCCTGCAGCCCTCACCAGGAGCAAATGCTTGTGCTGTGGTTCTTTGTAGCCCACAGAACTGTAAGCCAAACAAACCTCTTTTCTGATCTTTTTTTAAAAGACAGTGTCTTGCTCTGTTGTCCAGGCTGTAGTACAATGGTGCAATCATAGCTTACTGTAGCTTTCAAGTCTTGTGCTCAAGGGATACTCCTGCCTCAACCTCCTGAGTAGCTGGGTCGTCAGGTGTCTGCCACTGAAGGAAATAATGTATACAGTAGTCAATTTCCAAGACAAAGCTCCTTAACTTGGCGCTTGGTAAGCAAGCTACAGAAGAAACAGGATATATTAGACCACTGCTTGGATAGCCAATACCTGCTTGTTGGCATCCCCACCCCCTTAGTTGCCCTCATTCGAATCAAAAAAGTTTAGTCTAAGATAAAAGTTTACTAGCTGGCAAAATAGCCCCCTTTGTCTGTTCTTATCAGCCTGCCCAGCTACTTAGGTCAGAAGTCAAAAAGCCCCTGAACTAACTAGAATTGCAATGCATTGTGGACTGCAACAACATGCAGCAAGACAACCCCCCCCCCCAAAAAAAAACAAACAAAAAAAACCTAAAGCCCCTACCCAACAATCAATAGGCGATGTTCAGGAAGATTGTGATCCCATAGTACTCAGTCTATGAGGAACCAGAGGAGGGGCCTGCACGCTAGGGGATAAATTGCTTGTTGAAACTGTGCTGGGTGTGCCTGCCCATCAGACACCTGATCTTCCAAGACTGTCATTAAAAGTCTCACTTTCGCTGTTCTCCGGTTCTTTTCTCACAAAACCATGGCTGGTCAATCCTTCCTTCCTTCCTGCCTGCCTGCCTGCCTTCTTTTTCTGTTTCTTTCTTTCTTTCTTTTTCTTTCTTTCTTTCTTCTTTCTTTCTTTTCTTTTCCTTTCTGTCTTTCCTTCTTTCTTTCTTCTTTCCTTCTTTCTTTCTCTCTTTCTCTCTCTCTCTCCTTCCTTCCTTCCTTCCTCCCTCCCTTCCTCCGTTCCTTCCTTCCTTCTGTTCATTTATTCATTGGGTCTCCCTATGTTGCCCAAGCTGGTATCAAACTCCCAGCCTCAAGAAATCCTCCTGCCTTGGCCTCTCAAAGTGCTGGAATTACAGGTGTAAACCATTGTGCCCAGCCTCTCTTTTCTATATAAGTTACCACAGCTTGTCTGGCTCATATTCTTCTATTTCAACCTCTAAATCAGTAGCCTCCCAATTTATATTAATTTCTATTTTAATCAGTTTTAATTTTAAAAATCTCATCCTCCAAAATTTCGTGTGTGTGTGTGTATGTGTGTGTGTGTGTGTTTTATGGTAGACACAATATTTAAGCACAGTAGCACACGTACAAAATTTTAAATGAACATGTGCACTGGGGGTATAGACTAAAAATGTTTACTGATGGAGGTGAAATCAGAAACACTTTGGAGGGTGCCACTGCTCTAAGTGTTGCAAATCCTCAGGGCTTGACCACGGACCATCCTCTCTTATGCTTGTTCCCCTGGTGGTCACATCCATTTTCACTTATATGTCAATAACTCCTCAATTTACATGCCATCCAGACCTTTCTTCTAAGCCATTATTCATATATGCAACTTCTAATTTAATGATTCGCTGCTTTTCACTGACTTTTCCAACCAAAGAGCTCCTCAACTGAACTCTTTTTCTTTTTCTTTTTTTTTTTTTTTTGAGACAGAGTCTCACTCTGTTGCCAGACTGGAGTGCAGTGGTGTGATCTCGGCTCACTGCAACCTCCGTCTCCTGAGTTCAAGCAATTCTCCTCCCTCAAACTCCTGAGTAGCTGGGACTACAGACGCCCACCGCCATGCCCAGCTAACTTTTGTATTTTTAGTAGAGATGGGGTTTCATCATGTTGGCCAGGATGGTCTCGATCTCTTGACCTCATGATCTGCTCGCCTCGACCTCCCAAAGTGCTGGGATTACAGGCATGAGCCACCGCTCAACTAAACTCTTAATCATTTCAGCTGAATATGCTCTTCTTCCAGCTTTTCCTCTCAGTCGATGTCACATCCATGTATGTTTGCTGGTTCCTTGAACACACCAAGTTGTTTCTGATGGCCATGTACTCATTCCTAGCATCTTCTTGGCCTCTAACGTCCACCTGCATATTTCTCGATTATCTTTCAAGGGTTAGCTGAAAGGTCACTCCTCAAGAGAGTCACTTTTCCTCTCCAGCATCTCATCCTCCTCTTCTGTTGGTACCTCCTCTTATCTCTTGATAAGACAGGCTGTCAAGGTATCTAATTTCCCCAATCCATTCCCAGAACCCTTCCAAGGAATTGGCACGTCACCAAGGTAAGCCCATCGGACTCTGTTCCAGAAATTTCAGTTTTTTCCAAGGGAGTAAAATTGTGAGAACCCTTTTCTTTTCTTTCTTTCTTTCTTTCCTTCTTTCTTTCTTTCTTTCTTTCTTTCTTTCTTTCTTTCTTTCTTTCTTTCCTTTCTTTCTTTCCTTTCTTTCTTTCTTCTTTCTTTTCTTTCCCTCCCTCCCTCTCTCTTTCTCTCTTTCCTTTCTTTCTTTCTTTTTCTCTCTCTCTTTCTTTCTTTTTTTTTTTTTTTTTTTTTTTTGAGTTGTAGTCTTTCTCTGTTGCCCAGGCTGGAGTACGGTGGCATAATCACACCTGGGCTCAAACAATTTTCCTGCCTCAGCCTCCTGAGTAGCTGGGACAACTGGCACATGCCACCACACCCAGCTAATTTTTTAAATTCTTTGTAGAAATGAGGTCTTGCTATGTTGCCTAGGCTGGTTTCCAACTCCTGGCCTGAAGAGATCCTTCCACCTTGGACTCCCAAAGTGTTGGGATTACAGGCATGAGCTGCTGTGCCCAGACAGGAACATAATATATAATATATATTATATATAATTTTAATTTTTTATTTAATTTTATGTATTATATATAATTTCAATTTTTTATGTATTTTTGGTTAATAGTTTGGTTAATAGTTAAGGTGCAGGTGATTTTTGATTATGTGGATGAATTGCATAGTGATGAAGTCTCGGTTTCAGTATACCTGTCACCCAAATAGTGTACGTAGTACCAAATGGGTGATTTTTTTCAATCTCTCACCCCCCTACCACCCTGCTCATTTCTGAGTCTCCAATGTCCATTATACCATTCTGTATGCCTTTGCATACCCATGGCTTAGCTTCTACTTTTAAGTGAGAATATGCGGTGTTTGGCTTTCTGTTCCTGAGTTACTTCGGTTAGGATAATGACCTTCGGTTCCATACAGGAACACATTTCTTTCGATGGTGGTACCCTCAAAGTCTGCCCAGTGATTCCTGCTCCCAGATCCCAGAACTTCCATGGTTTTTATCCTTCCCATGGCTTAGTTGTTCAGCATTTACTTTGATTCTCTACTGCATCTCCTTTGAATAAATTCCTTATGTTTACATAAATTAGCACTTTTCTACTGCTTACCCTCAATGAAGCCTAATTGATACACATTCCATGCTAAATTAGGCTGCACCTGTTATTGTGTTGCATAGCACCTCTATTAGTTTCCCAAGGCTGTCCCAAACAAGGTACACAAACTCGGTGCCTTAAAACAACAGAAATTTATTCTCTCATGGTTCTGGAAGCTAGAATTCCCAAATCAAGGTGTTAGCAGGACCATTCTTCCTCCAAAGCCTCTGGTGGAAGATCCTCGCCTACTTCGGTCTAGCCTTTGGTGGTCCCAGGTGTTCTCGGGCTGGTAGAAACATAACTCCAATCTCTGATTCCATTCTCATATGGTCATCTTCCCTCTCAGCATCTCCATCATCATATTGCATCCTCCTCTCTGTATCTCTCTTCTTAAAACAGCACAGTCATATTGGATTAAGAGCCCACTCTACTCCAGTATGACTTCATCTTAACTAATTATACTGCAATGACCCTATTTCCAAACAAAGTCACATTCTGAGGTGCCAGGGGCTTAGGATTCCAATATACCTTTTGGGGGACACAATTCAACCCATAACAGCATCCTATTTTTTGGCAGCATTTTCATTGTTTACAATTATATATATATTTAAAACAAATTTTTAGAGATGGGGTCTTGCTGTGTTGCCCAGGCTGGAGTGCAGTGGCACAATCAGAGCTCACTGCAGCCTTGAACTCCTGGGCTTAAGCAATCCTTCTGTGTCAGCCTCCTAAAATGCTGGGATTATAAGTGTGAGCCACCATACCCAACCATTACAATTATTTGTTTATTCGTAGTTTTGTTTCAAGCTTGTGTTTCCTATTAGTCCACGAGGGCAAAAACTGTGTAGGCTTTATCATCTCTGTCTAGCCAGTGCCTAGCACCATCCCTGGCATAACTATGATTTCTACACAGCACCTCGCTAATATCTGGCACATCAAAAACTTCAAGAAATAACCAATTATTTTGATTGTTTAGAATTGTTGGAATGCTTTACATTGTAAGCATGTTGTCAGAATCTATGGTATTCTGCATATGTGTAAGGAACAAGGGAAAGAGGCTTGGGTTAAAATACCCAAGGGCCATGTGTGTTCTTTAAATATTAAGAGTCATGTTTGGCTGTGGAATGGAATGGCTGTGCCTGCCCCCAGGTGTCTCTTAGGGGACCACCAGCTGCTGTGTAAGAACGAGGCCCCATTGTGATGCTGCGGTGCACAGGCAGCCAGCAGGCCGTCTGGGGAGAGTGTCTGCATCCCTGCCAATGCTCATCTTTTACCTCTGTCATCCATTTCCCACTGGCAGGGCTTCCTCTGTCTGGCTCAGGGATAGAATATGAATCAGGCCATCCCTGGCATCCAGAATTAATCATTTCTCCTTCAAATTGATTGTGTACCCCCAGAGCCATTGAATTGGGCCAGAAACCTCTGAAATCTATTTTCTAAAAATATTTTCCAACTTGGCAAAAATGTTTCTGTTGGTGAGGAGGGAAAGAAGTGAGTTAAGGAAGATGTTGTTAAAGTTATGAAATAAAGGGAACTATTGTGAAGGGTTGAGATGACATCTGACTGCTCACCAGTAGGAGAATGACCAAACAATAGTTGGAGAGGTGGGGACACCAGTCAGGACGGGGAATTTTAAATATGTAGTGGCGCCTGTCTGGGGGTGGGTGGTCAAAGTTTCTCTAGCAGGGCTCAGTCACCTGAGAAGTAGAATGTGGAATTCATCCAGGAGTGGGTTCGTTTTGTGCTGCTATAACAGAATACCTGGGACTGGATATTTTATAAAGAATAGTGATTTATTTCTTACAGTTCTAGAGGCTGGGAAGTCTAAGGTCAAGGGATCAACATCTGGCAAGGGCCTTCTTGCTGTGTCATCCCATGATAGAAGGAAGAAGGGTAAGTGAGCACACACAAGAGAGAGGAAGGGAGCTGAACTCACCTTTTGTTTGGAATCCACTCTCAAGATAACTAACCCACTCCCACAATAACAGCATTAATCCATCCAGGAGGGCACAGCCCTCATGATGCAATTATCTCTTAAAGATCTCACTTCTCAACACTGTTGAATTGAAAATTAAGTTTCCAATACGTGAACTCTGGGGGATACATTCAAATCATAGAAGATGGGTTTATGGTAGGTGTGGTGTGATGGCCTGGGGGGCAAGGATTTCAAGGAAGAAAACTAAAGGGAAGAAACTAAAGAAAGCTAGTGTACTAGAGGAAGAAATGGAGGCATCAAGGGAATGGAAGTCTTCATATAGCATAATAAAGCATGTGGTAGCATAAGGAAGGGAGCACTAAAAGGAGATGAGGTTATAATACAGAGCTTTAGAGCTTAAGATTTCAGGAGTGCAAGGGTTCAGGGCAAAAAGAAAGATCCCTTGGTATTGGTGGCTGAAAAGGAGTGGAGGTAGAAGTCACTGGAATTGAAGAAGTCCAAGATCCGTGAAGTGAGGGTGGTAGATGTGGAGGAGGGACAAATCACCTTCCTCAACATCTAAGTTTCCCAGACACTGTATTCTGCCCACACTTGTGAGAAATGGCTCTTGTCATGGTCAACAATGAACTCCCATTGCCAAATATAATTGCCAATGCTCATAACACACCTCTTGGCAATATTTGACAAGCTGACCACTCTCTTCCTTGAAACATTTCTTTGCTTGGTGCTTGGACACCCTGAGCTTTTGGTTTCCAGTTCTCCTGGCTATCCTTCTCCACTGGCCACTCCATGAATTGCTCCTGGTCTCCTTTGCTAGCTTCTCTTCCAGGCCTTCTAGTGCTGACATGCCCAGACTCCATCCTCTTAGCTCTCCTGTACACTCCCTAGGTGACACCTTCAGTACCATGGCTTAAATGCTGTCCATATCTGATGACTTCCAATTTTATCCCTATTCTCTATGTTGCTTCTGAACTCCAGGCACCTGTATCCAAAGGCTTTCTGGATATTTCCACTTAGGTGCCTGACTTAGTTTATTTTGTGCTGCTATAACAGAATACTTAAGAGTGGGTAGTTTATAATGAACAGAAATTGAATTTTCATGGTACTGGAGGCTGGGAATCCAAGATCAAGGCACTGATAAGTTTGCTGTCTTGTAAAAGCCCAGTCTTTGCTACCAGGATGGTACTATGTACACCACATCCTCTGGAAGGAAGAACACTGTTTCTCACATGGTAGAAGAGCAGAAGGCAGGAAGCTCACTACCACTAGCCCTTCTTGTAGCAGTATTAATTCATTCATAAGGGCAGAGCTCTCATAACTTAAACACTTCCCATTAGGCTCCACCTCTCAACACTGTTGCATTAAAATTAAGTTTCAACAGGAGTTTTGAATAGGATGAAAACATTCCAGACAGCAGTGCCTAATTGACACCTCATATTTAACATGTCAAAAATAGAAGTAATAGAAGTCGTGACTTTCCCCCACCCAAACTTCTACCTCCACTGTTCCTCATCTTAAGAATTTGCAACTCCAGCTGGGTGTGGTGGCTGACACCTGTAATCTCAGCACTTTGGGAGGCCAAGGCAGGCAGATCACTTGAGGTCAAGAGTTTGAGACCAGCCTGGCCAACATAGTGAAATCCCATCTCTACTAAAAATACAAAAAAATTAGCAAGTGTGGTGGCATGCACCTGTAATCACAACTACTTGGGAAGCTGAGGCACGACAATTGCTTGAATCCAAGAGGTGGAGGTTGCAGTGAGTCGAGATCACACCACAGCACTCCAGCCTGGGCAACAGAGTGAGACATGAGACTCTGTCAAAAAAAAAAAAAAATTGTGACTGTATCCTTACAATTCTTCAGGTTTGGGGTAAAATGCTTAGCTTCTTTCTAGTTTTATTTCTTATCTACAAAACAGAGTAAATGATGGTACTTACTGCATAAGGCTCCTATAATGACTAATTGAATTATTGCATTCACTGCACTTAGCATTGTGTCCCAACTCAGAAAAATGTTCAATAGTTGTTACTTATGATTGCTATTTATGTATTTATGCAAAATTCTGACTGAATTGTCTGCAGCTAACTGATAATGAGCTAACAATAATGTAAAACAGAGTTGTTGTTCTTGCTTAACAACCATTAATTCTGGCTTAATAAAAAAGAGTTTAAGATCAGTGCAGGCATGTAGGATTGGGAGGGGTAAGAAATTCCTTATTGCTATCTCTGATTTTGTTTTGGAGGTCAAAACATCTGGATAAAAAATGAGCATTAGTCTGTATAAAAACAAATATTTATACATTCAGAAATTCTGAGCCCATGAGGCCAAAATGTCTGGTCTTTGGCAATCTTGGGAAAATCTGTTCCCCAGGCAGCCCATGTATTGCTGGGGCCCCAGCATAGTTTTGTAGCCAAAGGCCCGGGATACAGGGTGAGTGGGTGGTGAAGAGAGATCTCTGGCAAAGCTTTACTCCACTGTCTGGAATTTAAACAAATACTGTTTTAAATTATACAAATAGTTCTTAGCAAACAGATGTTTAACATTACATAGCTGTAATATAACAATAATAGGCTAAATTTTCCATGTAACCAATAGAAAAGTGAAAGAGAACCATCCACTTCTCTTGGAGTATGGCTGCAAAGGTTTTGCTGCTGGAGTTTTGCACCTTCTTTTGCCTTTTCTCTAAACCCTTTGGTATATTTTCTTACCAGGAGCAGCATGTTATTTCAGAGCCCTTGTTTGTGCCTCGTTCAGTGTTGTCATATTGGCTAACACCAGTCCTCTTGTAAATGGATCTGGAATTGGGGAAAATAGCCTTCCTTTTTTTTTTTTTTATTTTTTATCTTGAGACAGAGTCTCGCTGTGTCACCCAGGCTGGAGTGTAGTGGCGCGATATCGGCTCACTGCAAGCTCTGCCTCCCGGGATCACGCCATTCTCCTGCCTCAGCCTCCTGAGTAGCTGGGACTACAGGTGCCCGCCACCACGCCTGGCTAATTTTTTTGTACTTTTTTTTAGTAGAGACGGGGTTTCACCGTGTTAGCCAGGATGGTCTCAATCTCCTGACCTCGTGATCCGCCCGCCTCAGCTTCCCAAAGTGCTGGGATTACAGGCGTGAGCCACCATGCCCGGCTGAAAGTAGCCTTCTTACTCCTGTGCCTGGAGAATTCTCTTGTGTATATAGAAAGGCCATCCTTCTCACCAAGATGTGGTTTTGGGTGTGATGCCTTTAAAGGATGGAGAATTGGGAATCACCCTCTTGGGCAATGCAATCAGTTGCCTCATTCTTAGTGGTCCATGGGGTGATGGATGTCCCAGCCAGGTTCCCTTCATCTCCAGGCTGATATTTATAGCAACTCTGGGGAGAAGGCTTTACATTTTAAAAAGAGAAATCAATACACTTAAACTGCTAAATTTAAACATTAGGTGGAAATCAAACATAGAATCTAAGAAAATAAAAACAAATAAATGAAGAGATGAACTTTCCAGGAGACACTGCAATCCATTTCTCTGAGTGCCTTAAGTGACTGTTTTTATAGTCATGAAGATTTTTTGCCCCAAAAGACTCTTGCCATCTAAGTAGAAGGGGAATATAGGGAGTTGGAGAAGAAGAAAGAGAAGTAGGCTTTGGCTATGCACGTTTACAAATCCCCACCAATGAAATGAGCATTCTGCCAGGGTGCTGTGCACACACCACCTCTGAGAGCTATACCTGCAAGATGTACCAATTTCATCTTCAGCTTATCTGTAAATCTATGATATGATTTATCTGTGTCCCTACCCAAATCTCATCTTGAACTGTAGTTCCCGTAATCTCCATGTGTCATGGGAGGGACCCAGTAGGAGGTAATTGAACCATGGGGGCGGTTACCTGCATGCTGTTCTCGTGATAGTGAGTGAGTTCTCACAAGATGTGATGGTTTTATAAGGGGCTTTCCCCACTCCTTACTCTGCACTTCTCCTTGCTGCCATCATGTCAAGAAGGATGTGTTTGCCTTCCCCTTCCACCATGACTGTAAGTTTCCTGAGGCTTCCCCAGTCATGCTGAACTGTGAGTAAACTAAACCTCTTTACTTTATAAATTACCCAGTTTCGGGTATGTCTTTATTAGCAGCATGAGAACAGACTAATACAATCTATGAATAAATACTTGGTATTTATGCCCATGCTCTAACAGAGGACTGGGGCTTTAGCTTCTATATTTTCTATGAATCCATCAAGAATGAATAAAGTAGATTGGGTTGGGGGAGTGTTCTACTGTTCCACAGCAGAACTTGTGGGAAGTTTAGTCACTGGATTCTGCTGGCCAGCAAAAAAATATAGGAAGATTCTATTAAGAAAATTAAAGAGAGTTAAAAAAAAAAAAGAAAAAAAGAAAGACAAAGAGAGGAAGAAGAAAGGAAAAAACAACAAAACAACAACAACAACAACAAAAAAACGAGAGAAGAAATAATGTGTCCCCAAAGAGCAAAAGTGTATATGGTGAGTGAGGGGCTTCAGAGCCCAATGTAAGCAAAAGGTTTGAAACACAGGAGCCAATATGTGCTCTTGAAAGAAAACTCCTCCTTTCAAAGTAGCCCCTTGAAAATGAAGTTTTTGCATCCTTTTCTTGGAAATAATTAGACAATTTGATCATGCATCTTAAAAATGTTTACAAAAGGTGTTTTCTTGTTGCACCTTGTAAACATTGCATGTTTTTTTCTTTTTCTTTTTTTTTTTTTCCAAACTGAAGGCTTATGGCTACCCTGAATCGAGCAAGTCTACTGGTGCCATATTTCCAGCAGCATGTGCTCACTTTGTGTCTCTGTGTCACATTTTGATTATTTTTGTGATATTTCAGACTTTTTCGTTATTATATTTGTTATGGTGATCTGTGATCAGTTATCTTTGATGTTACTATTATACTAATTTTGGGGTTCCATGAGCCATACTCATATAAGATCATGAACCTAATTGATAAATATGTGTGTTTCAACTGCTCCACCAACCGACCATTCTCCCATCTCTCTCTCTCTTTCCTTGGGCTTCCTTATTCCCTAAGACACAACAATATTTAAATAAGGCCAACTAATAATCCTACAATGGCCTCTAAGTGTTCAAGTGAAAGGAAGAGTAACACATCTTTCTCTTTAAATCAAAAGCTAGAAATGATTAAGTTTAGTGAGGAAGGCATGTCAAAAGTCAAAACAAGCTGGAAGCTAGGCCTCTTGCACCAACTAGTCAAGCAGTGCACAGGAACAGTTCTTGATGGAAATTAAAAGTGCTACTCCAGTGAACACATGGATTGTAAGAACCTGAAACAGACTTACTGCTGATGAGGGAAAAGTTTTGGTGGCTTGGATAGCAATAAAACCAGTCACAACATTCCCTTAAGCCAAAACCTAATCCACAAGAAGGTCCTAACTCTCTTCAATTCTATGAAGGCTGAGAGAGGTGAAGAAGCAGCTGAAGAAAAGATGACACTAGCAGAGGTGGGGTCATGAGGTTTAAGGAAAGAAGCCAGCTCTATAACATAAAAATGCAAGGTGAAGCAGCAAGTGCTGATGGAGAAGCTTTAGCAAGTTATCCAGAAGATCTAGCTAAATTCATTGATGAAGGTGGGCTATACTCAACAACAGACTTGAAGCTTTAAAGCTTCAAAATACAAATTGACTCTCTTGTTAGGGGCTAATGGAGCTGATGACTGTAGGTTTGAGCCAATGCTCATTTACCATTCTGAAAACCCTACAGCCCTTAAGAATTATGCTGAATCTACTCTGCCTGTGCTCTAAAAATGGAAAAACAAAGCCAGAATGACAGCACGTCTGTTAACAGCATGGTTTACTGAATATTTTAAGCCCACTGTTGATACCTACTGCTCAGAAAAAAAGGATTCTTTCCAAAATATGACTGCTCATTGACAATGCAGCTGGTAACCCAAGAGCTCTGATGGAGAGGTACGAGAAGACTAATGCTGTTTTCATGTCTGCTGACACAACCGCCATCCTGCAGTTCATGGATCAAGGAGTAATTTTGACTTTCAAGGCTTATTATTTAAGAAATATACTTTGTAAGGCAATAGTTGCCATAGATATTGATTCCTCTGATGGATCTAGGCAAAGTGAATTGAAAACTTCATGGAAATAATTCACCATTCTAGATGCCATTAAAAACATTCATAATTTATGGGAGGAGATCAAAACATCAATATAACAGGAGTTTGGAATGAGTGGATTCCAACCTTCTTGGTTAACTCTGAGGGTCTGAAGACTTCAGTGGAGGAAGGAACTGCAGATATGGTGGAAATAGCAAGAGAACTAGAATTAGCCTGAAGATGTGACTGAAACTGTTATGATCTCATGATCAACATTGAACAGATGAGGAGCTGCTTCTTATGGATGAGCAAATAAAGTGGTTTCTTGAGGTGGAATCTACTCCTGGTGAAGATGCTGTGAACATTGTTGAAATGACCACAAAGTTCTTAGAATACTCCATAAACTTAGTTGATAAAACATTGGTGGGATTTAAGAGAATTGACTCCAATTTTGAAGGAAATTCTACTTGGGTAAAATGCCATCAGACAGCATTGCATGCTACAGAGAAATTTCATGAAAGAAAGAGTCAATCAATATGGTAAACTTTATTGTTGTCTTAATTTAAGAAATTGCCACAGCCACTGCAAAGTTCAGCAACCACCACCCTGATCAATAAGCAGCCATCAACATTGAGGCAAGACTCTTCACCAGCAAAAAGATTTATGACTTGCTGAAGGCCCAGATGACTGTTAGCATTTTTCATCAATAATTTTACATTAAGGAATGTACATTGTTCTTTTAGACATAATACTATTGCACACTTAATAGACTACAGTATAGTATAAACATAACTTTTATATGCACAGGTAAACAAAAAAATTGCATGACTTATGTGATGCTTAATATTGAATGTCAACTTGAGTGGATTGAAAGATGCAAAGTATTGTTCCTGGGTGTGTCTGTGAGGGTGTTGCCAAAGGAGATTAATATTTGAGTCAGTGGACTGGGAGAGGCAGACTCACCTTTAATGTGGTAGGCACTATCTAATCAGCTGCCAGTGCAGCTAGAATAAAGCAGGCAGAAAAAGGTGGAAAGAGCAGACTTGCTGAGTCTTCCAGCCTTCATCGTTCTCCCATGCTGGATGCTTCCTGCCCTTGAACATCAGACTCCAAGTTCTTCAGCTTTTGGACTGTTGGACTTACATCAGTGGTTTTCCAGGGGCTCTCAGGCCTTCTGCCACAGATTGAAGGCTGCACTGTCAGCTTCCCTACTTTTGAGGTTTTGGGACTTGGACTGGCTTCCCTGCTCCTCAGCTTGCAGACAGCTTATTGTGGGACTTCACCTTGTGATCATGTGAGTCAATACTCCTTAATAAACTCCCCTTCATATATACATCTATCCTGTTAGTTCTGTCCCTCTAGAGAACCCTGACTAACACAACTTGCTTTATTGAAATATCTGCTCTACTACAGTGGTCTGCAGTTGAACCTGCAATATCTCCAAGGTGATTCTGTAATTTTTAGTCATTCCTTTATTAGAAACCAAATTTAGTGGTGACATATGAAATCTTTTAGCACCCAAAGATGTGCATCTTGACGCTCTTTGTGCTTTTTAATTACCTGATGAGTTTTGAAAAAAATACAGGTGCCTGGGCCTCAACCCATACCCTGAAGTGGAGCCAAAAGTGTAACTGGTGGTGGAGGTTTTTTGTATGTGTGTGTTTTTTTTTTTTTTTTTGAGACGTTGTCTCGCTCTGCAAGCTCTGCCTCCCAGGTTCATGCCATTCTCCTGCCTCAGCCTCCCGAGTAGCTGGGACTACAAGTGCCCACCACCATGCCCGGCTAATTTTTTGTATTTTTAGTGCAGACGGGGTTTCACCGTGTTAGCCAGGATGGTCTCGATCTCCTGACCTCGTGATCCACCCGCCTTGGCCTCCCTAAATGCTAGGATTACAGGCGTGAGCCAGTGCGCCCGGCCTTGTATGTTTGTTTTAAGCTCCCTGGGTGATTTGAATGCACAGTCTGATCAGAGAACCTCCATCGGATATCTCTGCATGACTGAATCACACTCTTCAGAACTAACTCGAATTTTACTCCCACTGAGAGACTTCCTTATTTCATAAACCCCTGGCCCATACCCCACCCCCGATACTCCATGTATTTTTCTGTTTGACTTTCTTCCAGGTTTGCTATCTATCCTTCTCTCTGTACTCATTTTCTCTCGTAGGACTTTATTTCATTATTTTCTCTTTGGTCTTTAATTCTGAGGACTCCACTTTATCGTATGGGGTGAGGGTTTGGGGAGCATGTGATGAAGTGGTGGGTGATTGGTTGCTAGTTATTACAATTCTAGCTAGAGAGACCATTGAGATAGTTCTGGTGGCTTCAGTGGCTTCCCTCATTGACCACAACCATAGTCAGGGATGCCATCTCCGTGCCTATGGTGGCTCCATGATTCACCTACGACAGGCTTTTCAGACCCCTTGGTCACTGCACATCTATTTGGGGGATGCTATAAGAACTTCCCAGGCTTTATTGACTCACAACTCACATTTTCCTCCCTTTCCCCTTCTGGTGGTAGCTGCCTGGTTAGAAGCCACACTGAGATATGCTCACCAGAATCCTCCCCAGCTACCACTTTCCAAAGTGTAAGCCAGGAAGTTGTGCCCCCTCTTATTTCCTGGGGAGTTTGAGGTGGGTTTTCACTCTGAAATTATTTCTATCCTCTTTGGTTCATTTTGTCAGCTTGGGAGAGGAAGAATCACTAAGCCTGCTTGACTCCACTATCTTTATCATGACTTGGCAAAGGCAGTTTAGTAACACAGTAAAAAGCTAATGTCATGGTGTTCAATAAAAATCCCAGGCACCAATATATGCAGGTTATATGATATTGACCATATTTAATGTAAAAAGATGAGAATACAACAAAATTATAACAGGAATGGACTTTTTATGCAGAGATTATAAAAGAGGTTGATTTAAAACCAGTAATTCTCAAGTTTTTCAAAACATGCTTATTTTGCTTTTATAGGGATAAAAAAAATTGTGGGGATTAAAAAAAACTTTACAAAATGAAAAGCACAAAACAGTCCTCTCTGGAGACCATACCCTTTCTTGTATAGTCCTGTCATTGGTCAAATGGTTAACTTCCCTTTTTCAGAATTGTCTAGATTCTGTGGTCTCTTTTCTAATTGAAGCTCATCTTCATCTAAAGACTTGGGCCAAATTTGGTGAATGAATGAGTGATTAGGCTGGGAAACGCCATGTAACCCCTCAGAGGGTTAAAAAGTATGGCTTTGCCATTGACTTTGGGGTACCCTCCCAGGGACAAGCCCAGAGATGCTTTGCACACTCTCTTAGTCCATTTCATGCTGCTATGCAAAATACCACACTGGGTAATTTATAAAGAACAGAAAGTTATTTCCTCACAGCTCTGGAGGTTGGGAAGTCCAAGATCAAGGCATCAGCATCTGGTGAGGGCCTTCTTGTTGTGTCTTAACATGGCAGAAGGCAGCTTATGGGAGAGGTGGAGGAGTGTGAGAGAGAGAGAAAGAGAGACAGAGAGAGATACAGAGAGAGAGAGAGAGAGAGAGAGGAGCTGAATTCATCCTCGCTCCCATGATAACAAACCCATTCCCAAGATAACAGCATTAATCCTAATTACCTCTTAAAGATCCCATCTCCCAATACTGTTGCATTGGGGATTAAGTCTCCAGCGCATAAAGTTTGGGGACTACATTCAAACCACAGCAGACACTGACAACAGCTAAAAATGCATCAAGTGCATACTCTGTGCCAGGCACTGTCCCAAGTGCTTTAGACACCCAAGTGTACTTAATATATAGGGCAACCCTATACATATGGAAATACTCCAATTCCAATTTGCAAATGAGAAAACTGAGGTTAAGTAACTTGCTTAATATCAGAGGACAAGTGACAGAGTATGAGATATACCCTGATGGGCACTTATTTCTACCACTTATTACCATCAAGGAGCCTACAACGTAGCTGCGGAAATAAAATAATTGAAACAACTATAATGCAAGGCAGAATCTGACAAATGATTCAAGAGAAGAATAAATCCAGGGCTGAGAAAAGGATTCTGTCCAGAGGAAGGGGGTTTGGTGAGGGAGGACATGAAATGGTCAAGGAGAATGTGCTGTTTTAAATCAGAACACGTGCTTTCTTAAATATGCTGTCTTGACTCTGAACTTCTGACTCACACTTTCAACTGCTGTTCTCTACTAACACTTGTAGCAAGATGGCAGCATCATTAGGAAGATTCAAGGTAATGTCCCCAGGAGACAACTTAGAGAGAGCAACAGAAAATTCACATGGGTGTGAGCAGACCTGATAGTAATTTTTCATGCAAATTGGTTAACCACAGAGTGATATGTACAAGTGTGGGGGAGGATTGGCATGGTGGTGTGTTATCCGTATTGGGTACTGACTTATCCTCAAGCACATGAACCACTGACCATTGCTAGCACCCAGCAAGGTCAATCCTTACTGCTGAGAGTGCTTCAGAATTAATCCAGTGCCATCTTAAAGACTCTCCTCTGCCATTCTGCTGTGACTGGGGAAAGTGGTCAGGCAGGGCAGGATTGAGGTCGTGCTGTCATTTGTCCCCTTTAGGACTCATTATCTCACAAGCATGCACCTGCACACACACCCCTGTCCCTGAGCACTAGCAGCCTGTTGGGAACTTAGTACTTAGCATGTTTTGGAAACAAGAATCAGGCTTCTCTGCTTCCCGTGAGGACGGCTGTGTGAACATGTAATGTGGAACAGTTCTTATGTTTCTCACATTCCTCCCTTCCTCTGTCTGTTTCTATCCTCTTCTCACTTTCTGTTACCTTGCTGGCATTCCTTCCTTTCATTCTCCTTTCTTCATTCATCCATCTCCCCTTCAAACTGTGGTTCTTAGTCTTTTGAGAGGTCACAGATGCCTTTGAGACTCCAGCAAAAGCTGTGGATCTCCTCCCCCTTAAAATAGAGAGATCACACACCCATTCCTGAATGTGTATGCATGAAGCTTTTCCATAGACCCATTATGAGTCTCTCTATGCCAGCAGAGATCCCTGGTTGATATGGTTTGGCTGTGTCTCCACCCAAATCTCATCTTGAATTGTAGCCCCCTTAATTCTCACATATTGTGGGAGGGACCCACTGGGAGGTAATTGAATCATGTGGGTGGGTCGCTCCCGTGCTGTTCTTGTGATAGTGAATAAGTCTCATGAGATCTGATGGTTTTATAAAGGGGAGTTCCCCTACACAAGCTCTCTCTTGCCTGCTGCCATGTAAGATGTGTCCTTGCTCTTCCTTCACCTTCTGCCGTGATTGTGAAGCCTCCCCAGCCATGTGGAACTGTGAGTCCATTAAATCTCTCTCTCTCTCTCTTTTTTAAATAAATTACCCAGTCTCGGGTATGTCTTTATTAGCAGCATGAGAATGAACTAATACACTGGTCTATAGGTGGAATTCTTCCTTCATCCCTTTCATACGCACTGCAGTCAAGAGCATGGGCTTCACTCAGGTCCTCTCCATTGATCAGCGAGTGAGCATGCTGCATGCTAGGTCCCACTTTTCCTTTCCTCTCAGGCCCTTCTCATGGCCAAGTGATTGAAGGCATGGACCTTGAGGACAGGTTATCTGGGTAAAAACTTAGGTTCTGTCCTTTTGTTATGTGCCCTTGGATGGGCAAGTCTCTTCATCGAAAAATTGAGACTAACTGTATATTCCTTATAGGAATTTATTATGATGACTTGCATTAATAAATATCAGAGCCCTTAGAACAATACCTGGCTGGGATTAAATGATATCAGTCCTTGCCATTTTTGTTATTTGGGTGCTCAGTATTGAAGGAAAAGGAAGGGGCTTTGCTTTGAGGACCGGTTATACCTTCCTCCTCTTTCTTCTTATTTCCGGAGGTAGTAGAACTAATAAGTACAGTCCCACATAATGTAAACATCCAGGCAACATTTAAGTCCTTGAGGGATGATTAAGATAACACTCGTTACCATCAAGGAGCTTAAAATGTAGCTGCAGAATAAAACACCCAAAACAACTATAATGCAAGGCAGAATCTGACAAATGGTTCAAGAGAAGAATAAATCCAGGGCTGAGAAAGGGATTCTGTCCAGAGGAGGGAGAGGGATTGGTAAGGGAGGGCATAAAACTGGGCCATGGAGAATGTGCTGTCTTAAGTCAGTAACAGAATAACATGCAGAGCAGGGGCTTTTGCACAGAAGGAGTGGTGTTCAGAGGTACTCAGGCAGCCAGTGTTGGAGGTGTCTGGGAAACAAGGAAGCCTGGGGAAGGCTCTGTCCTGGGGGATGTGAGGAGAAATGACTGGAAAGACAGGGTGAGCCAAACTGGGGAGAAATCTTTAAAAGATGCATGTTTTGGAGGTAACTTCATTGCAAGAGCAGAGACTCACTCAAGCTAGCTTACCTAAATGGAAATTGATTTCAAGATGTCATGGTTTCTCACAAAGCTCATGGAAATGAAGTAAAGCCAGGTCACTCAAAGGATTTAAACTGGAAATCAGAAAGAAGTGCCCACTGGGATATGTCTCATACTCTGTCCCCGCCCATCGCCTTATCTCTCTGCCTTTCTGTGTCTCTGTCCTTCTCAGTCTCCCTCCTCGGTGTCTCTTTCATTCTCTCTCCAGCAGTCAGGAGCCCAAAATGGCAGCCCTAAACCCATGTCCACATGACCCTTGGGGTTCATAAACCCACAGATCAACTCCATCTCAGCAGGACTGCTGTGTATGGTTGGGCAGGTTGGACCCTGCATGAGGCTACCGTGCCAAGGAGGTGAATGCTGGCTGAAATCCAGTGTAATTCCCTCACTAATATTTCATTGGCTAGAGCATACCACCCAAATTTCAAAGGGAGGTGTGTTCCTACCATGTTCCAGAAGGTGGGAAAACCAGAGTATTTGGTAACAGCTCTAAAGTTTACTACACGGAAAAAAAGAAAAAGCCTTTAAACTGTACAAAGTGGTATTTTCTTTTAGTAATTTCTAGCATCAACACATTCTATTTAACTTCTGCATAACGTTCCATATCATTCCTTTTGACTACTGTACTGTACATCTCATTGCCATTAAGATATGCTGCATAATATTCCATTGTATGACTGCATTATAGTTGATTTCTGCCTCCATGCTAAGGGACATTTAAGTTTTTTTAATGCAGTTTTTTTAAGTCGTTCTTTCTGGTACAAATAATGAGGCAATACATTTCCATATACATATATATACAATATATACATATATATAGTGTGTGTGTGTGTGCGTGTGTGTGTGTGTTAGGGGAATACATATACATGCATATATACACAGTCATGTGCCTCAAAAAGACATTTTGGTCAATGACAGCCCACATATACGACCGTGGTCCCATAAGACTATGAAATGAAGCTGAAAAATTCCTATTGCCTACAGCTGTCATAGCTGTGGTAACATCCTAGTGCAATGTGTTACCTTTTCTATGTTTAGATAGGTTTAGATATACAAATATTTACCATTGTGTTACAATTATCTACAGTATTCAGTACAGTCACATGCTGTACAGGTTTGTAGCTTAGGAGCAATAGGCTGTACCATGTAACCTAGGTATGTAGATTACATGGCAGGCTAGATCATCTAGGTTTGTGTAAGTACATTCTGTGATGTTCAAACAATGACAAAATTGCCTAATGACACATTTCTCAAAATGAATACACATTATTAAGTGATGCATGACTGATTTTTTTCCTTTTATATTTGAAAGTACATCTCTAGGATATATAGAGAATCTAATGATCAGCTCCTATTGTTACACGATCAGCTCCTATTGTGACAAGATTAAAGCTGGACAGGCATCACATTAAAGACTTTTTGTGAACCCATTAGAGAACTGAGATGAGAGAACAGGTCACAGGACACACAGCCATCTTGAAGAGAAACAAGTCCTTGCAGGGAAACTCCTGACCTGCTTATTTGCTTACCTGGGGGAGAAGCAAAGAAGCCCCTGGGTATCATACACACTGATAGAAACACGAAATGAGAAATTTTGTTTCCTATTGGCCTAATATGACAGTGTGAGGCTCCTGGGAGCTGTAGTCATGGGGAGAGGAGACTCCCTCCTCCCTTTTCAGGTTTTCCTCCAGGAACTCCACCAAGCTCTCATAGGAAGTGTTACAGGTGGAGGGTTTTGACTACAAATTGTCCCAGTTCTTGGCATTTTGAACAAAGAACTGGACAAAATGCACAAACAAAGCAATGAAAGAAGAAAGCAACAAAAGCACAGATTTATTGAAATGCAAGTATGCTCCATAGAGTGGGAGTGGGTTCAAGAGAGCAATTCAAGAGCCCTGGTTACAGAATTATCTGGGATTTAAATACCCTCTAGAGGTTTCCCATTGGTTACTTGGTTTACACCCTATGAAAATGAAGGAGCGGTCTTTGATCAGTCTGATTGGTTGTAGAAGGCAGCAAATCAGAGGCTGAAGTGAAGTTACAAAGTTACACTTCTATGCAAATGAAGACTAGGCCCACGACCAGTCTGATTGGTTGTGGGAGAGGACCAATCAGAGGTACTTTTTATTTCTCATCCCTGATAGAGAGAGTGGGGGGTTGCAAAGGGAGGAGCGCCTGTTCTTTTGTTACTTGGTAATGGAAAGTTGAAGTTTCCCTTTTGATTTAATTCTAGGAAGTCAGTGTGAATCAACCTTAGATTCCCTGCATCTAGACCCTATTCTCCCGCCTCAGAAGGATGGAGATAATCCAGAGGCATTGGCTGGGAAAGGGGAGTGGCAGCCACTGACAAAGCTCCACAGAGATCCTTCTTCCTTACAGAAGAAAGAGCTTAATCTTCAGGCGGGAGTATATTGCCAGAGGCCACTCCCTGCAGCCCAAGCATCTCTTTCTCACATAAAGGAGGAAAAGAAACTCAATACAAAATCTTACTCTGCAGAGAGGAGAGTCTTAGGGTAGATTGAAAACTAAAGTACTGGAATTTATGCACTGCTGCATGGAAAAGGAATAAGGGTGGAGGGATTAAAAACTCTACTCTTAACCAGGCATGGTAGCTCACACCTGTAATCCCGGCACTTTGGGAGGCCGAGGCGGGTGGATCACCTGAGGTCGGGAGTTCAAGACCAGCCTGACCAACATGGAGAAACCCCGTCTCTATTAAAAATAGAAAAAAATTAGCCAGGCGCGGCGGCAGGTGCTTGTAATCCCAGCTACTGGGGAGGCTGAGGCAGGAGAATCGCTTGAACCTGGAAAGCAGAGGTTGCAGTGAGCTGAGATGGCGCCACTGCACTCCAGCATGGGTGACAGAGCGAGACTGTCTAAAAACAACAATGACAGCAACAACAAAACTCTACTCTTAGGTGAGGGACAGAAACACTTGTGAAGGCTACATCCCAAGACACAGGCCCATTGTACACTTCCAGAAATGGAGAGTTAATCAGAAAACTACAAAACGCTCCCTATCCTCCATACCTTACCACCATGCTAACAAGCTTCCAGTAAGAACAATAGCAAGTCAATAACAGCAAAATACAGATGCAAGAGCTCAAGAGGCAGAACACCAAAGGCAAAAAGAAAATCTTGAAATCAGCTACAGAGGGAAAGAAGCACCTTACCTACAGAGGAACAAGGATAAAAATAATGGCAGATTTCTTGTCAGAAACTACGCAACCAAGAAGACAGTGGAGTAATACCTTTAAAGTGGTGAAAGAGGCAGGGCACAGTGGCTCACACCTGTAATCCCAGCACTTTGGGAGTCCAAGGTGGATGGATCACCAGAGGTCAGGAGTTTGAGACCAGCCTGGTCAACATGGTGAAACCCCGTCTCTACTAAAAATACAAAAAATTAAGCCAGGCACAGTGGCAGGTGCCTGTAATCCCAGCTACTCGGGAGGCTGAGGCAGGAGAATTGCTTGAACCTGAAAGGCGGAGGTTGCAGTGAGCTGAGATCATGCCACTGCATTCCAGCCTGGGTGACAGAGCAAGATTCTGTCTCAAAAAAAAAAAAAAAAAAGAAAAGAAACTATGCAAGAAAGAAGGAAGACAGTGGAGTGATGCCTTTTACAGTGGTGAAAGAAAATAGTTGAAGAAGGGTCTCTGTGGAGCTCCGTCAGTGGCTGCCACTCCCCTTCCCCAGCTAACACCTCTGGATTATCTCCATCCTTCTGAGGCAGAAGAATAGGGTCTAGAGGCAGGGAACCTAAAGCTGATTCACTCTGACTTCCGAGAACTAAATCAAAAGGAAAACTTCAACTTTCCACGCCCAACTAACAAAGAAAAAGGTTTTTTCCTCAGGCAGAAGGAATATTATTAAGGTAAGAAACTTAGATATACACAAAGAAATGAAGAGCATTAGAATTGAGATAAAAGTAAAATATAACTAAGAAAAATTTTAGTTGCTATAAAAAAATCACTGACTGTAGAAAGTAATAATAGTAGTTATGTATTGGTGCTTATATCATATGCAAATGAGAAATACATGACACAGTAAAACAAGACATGGGAAGAAGGAAGTGGGAGTCGGGTATTTTGTTATAAGTTCCTTTCACCATGCATGAAGAGATACGATATTATGATGAAACGTTATTATAATCAGAAATGGACTTAGATTATTTAAAAATGTATATTATAAACCATAAGGAAAACACTAGAAAGGTTAAAAAGTACAAATAGTAAACTAATAGAGAAGATAAAACAGAATCACAAAAATGCTCATTAAAACCAGAGGAGGCAAAAAAAAAAAAAAACCAACCAGTAAACAAGAAACAAAGAACAAATACAACAAAAAGAAAAGAGCTTGGAAACGTGGTAAGTTTTAGTCCAAATATATTAGTAATTACTTTTTTAAATTTTATTTTATTTTTTGAGACAGAGTCTGGCTCTGTCACTCAGGCTGGAGTGTAGTGGTGTGATCTCAGCTCACTGAAAACTGCTTCCCAGGTTCAAGCAATCCTCCCGAGTAGCTGGGATTACAGCTCAGCCTCCTGAGTAGCCGGGATTACAGGCGTGCGCCACCACACCTGGCTAATTTTTGTATTTTTAGTAGAGCTGGGGTTTCACCATGTTGACCAGGCTGGTCTCGAACTCCTGGCCTCAAGTGATACACTTGCCTCAGCTTCCCAAAGTGCTGGGATTATAGGCATGAGCCACTGTGCCAGGCCATTACTGTAAGTGTGAATGATCTAAACACACCAGTCGAAAGACAGACATTGTCGGATTGGATTTTTTAAAAAATCAAGCCTCAACTATATTTTATTTTGTATACAATATACTCACTTTAAATATACTGGAAAGACATGGATACTTTTTTTTTTTTAGATGGATCCTTGCTCTGTCGCCCAGGCTGGAGTGCAGTGGTGCAATCTCGGCTCACTGCAGCCTCCGCCTCCCATGTTCAGGAAATTCTCCCATCTCAGCCTCCCAAGTAGCTGGGATTACAGGGGTGTGCTACCATGCCCAGCTAATTTTTGTATTTTTAGTAGAGATGGGGTTTCACCATGTTGGCCAGGCTTGTCTCGATCTCCTGACCTCAGGTGATCCACCCATCTTGGCATCTCAAAGTGCTGGGATTATAGGTGTGAGCTGCCACACCTGCCCCATGTATACGTTTTTTTAAAAAGGGATGAAGAAAAATATACCATGAAAACATCAACGAAAAAAAGCAGGAGTCATGATATTAATGTTGGACAAATCACTACCGATCAATTTTAGACAAAATATAATCAACTAACTCAATCTAATTGATATTTATAGAACACTTTATTCAACAATAGTAGAATACAAATTTATCTCAAGTACACAAGCAGCATTCATCCCAATAGATCATATTCTGGGCTACAAAACAAACCTCAAAAAATGTAAAGGAATAGAAATAATACAATGGGCATTCTTGCATCATATCCAAATAGCACTAGAAATTGATAAGAGTTAGTCAGAAATGCCCAACGGTTTGGAATTTAAACACTATACTTTAAAATAGCCCATGGGTCAAAAAAGAGACGTCTTAAGGAAAATTTCAATGTCTTTTGAAATGAAATAAAATAAATCAGAATTTGTGGGATGCAGAATAAGTAGTCCTTAGAGGGAGATGTATAACATTGAATACTTATACTCGACAAAGATGAAAAATCACAAAGTTGCTTAAATTTCTACCTTAGGAAACTCATGAGAGAGAAGAAAACCTATTTTGGAGGACAAGGGGGAAAGAATTGCTTGAGGCCAGGAGTTCCAGGTAGCCTGGGCAACATAGCGAAACCCCCAAAAATTAAAAAAAAAAAATTAGCTGGGTGTGGTGGCATGTGCCCGTAGTCCCAGCTACTAGGGAGGCTGAGGCAGGAGGATCACTTGATCCTGGGTGTCTGAGGCTGCAGTGATCTATGATTGTGCCACTGCACTCCAGCCTGGGGGGGCACAGCAAGATCCTGCCAAAAGAAAGAAAGGAAAGAAAAAGGAGAAAGAAAGAAGGAAGGAAGGAAGGAAGGAAGGAAGGAAGGAAGGAAGGATGGAAGGAAGGAAGGAAGGATGGAAGGAAGGAAGGAAGGAAAGAAAGAAAGAAGAAAGAAAGAGAGAAAGAAAGAAAAGAAAAAAGAAAGAAAGAGGAGAGGAGGAAAGAAAAAGAGGAAACGAAAGAAAGAGGAAAGGAAAGGAAGAAAGAGAAAGAAAAAGAAAAAAGAAAGGAGGGAGGAAGGGAAGGAAGGAAGGAGAAAGGAGAAAGAAAGAGAGAAAGAGAAAGAGAGAAAGAAGGGAAGAAGGAAGGAAGGAAGGAAAGAAGAAAGAAAAGAAAAAGGAAGAAAGAAGAAAGAAAAGAAAAGAAAGGAAGAAAGAAGAAAGAAAGAAAGAAAGAAAGAAAGAAGGAAGGAAAGAAAAGCAAACCTAAAGCAAGCAGCAGGAAGAAGATAAAAATTAGAGCAGAGCTCAACCAAATCAAAAACAGGAAAAGAATAGAGAGAATCACAGAAACCAACAGCTGATTCTTTAGAAGAATATCTCTAGAATAAATTCCCAGAAGTGTGTGACGGTTCAAAGAGCTTGTGAATTTTAAATTTGGAAAGACAGCACTGCATAGATCAATTTACATTCCCACCCCAATGTGTGAAAATCTCAGTTTCTGCATATTCTTGTCTGCACTGTACATGATCAATATTTTTATTCTTTGACAATCTAATACAAATAATAGAAATGGTGCCTTTTCTTGTAAAGTTTTGCCTTCCTCTTCATGTGTTTCTAAGTTAAGTCTATCTTTTTCTGGGAAGTATTTCAAGTCCTTTGCCCACTCATTTTTCTATTGAATAGTTGCTATTTTTTCTTATTGATTCAAAAGTAGTATTTAAATAATTAGTTTAAGGGAACTAACCATTTTCACATACAACAAATTTCCCCTACTTTGTTTTATTTATTTATTTAGAGACAGGGTCTCACTCTTTCATCCAGGCTGGAGTGAGGTGATGTGTTCACACTCACCGCAGCCTCGACTTCAAGGGTTCAGGCGATTCTCCCACGTCAGCCTCCTGAGTACCTGGGACCACAGGCATGTGATACCATGTCTGGTTAATTTTTAAAGGACCACAGGCATGTGCCACCATGCCTGGTTAATTTTTAAAAATTTCTTGGAGAGGTAGTGCTTCACTGTGTTGCCCTGGCTGGTCTCAAACTCCTAGGCTCCAGCGATCCTCCCGCCTCCACCTCCCAAAGTGCTGGGATTACAGGCCTAAGCCACTGTACCCAGCCTAATTCCCCCTACTTTGTCCAATGTATTTTGACTTTGTTCACTGTATTTGCTGCCACCAAGTGTATTGGACGAACCACTCTTTCTCAAACCCCAAAAGCCACAGAAGAGAAAAGTCTCACCTATGCGAAGATTCTTCTAATTCTTTTGTTGCTTCATTTTTTACTTTTAAATTTTTTATCTATCCTTTTGATATATAAGGAGTGATGTGTCATTGAATTACAAGGTTATTTCTGAACATCTGAAAAGCAGTTTGCTGCATTTTTTCTGAAGCCTGTATATTTTTCACACATAATTCATGTTCCTTAAGAAAAATCTGAAAATAGATAAAAAGAATTAAAAACACCCACAATCACATCATTTGGATATACCTTCTGTTATTTTATTATATAACATTTCTCAATGAAAAAAATATATAAATATAACACTTTTTAAAACAAGAAATGGAATTGCAGTACACATCATGCTTTACCATCTGCATTTTTTGATTCACAACATATCGCGATGATCTTTCCAAGGGCATCTTTTTGGTCATGCTTTGGGTTGAAATCGTGATTACGAGGGTTGAGGAAGGTGAAGGAGCAGAGGTGTTTGGATGAATCTTTCATTCTCCGAGTTTGCTGGCAACAGGAAGGAGAACTGAAGGGCGGCAGCTTGAGGACCATCTGGGTTAAGGAGTCATATTTTCCTTGGGATGGAACAGTCCTGCTGTAGACACCAAGGAACAACCGGGAAAGTGAAGGGGAAAATGGGAGGAGGCTGGAGGCAGAGGGGAGGGGTTCTCTTGCCAGGAGAGGAGAGAAAAGGAAGACAGGAGGATGAGGGGATGGATATTAAGAAGCAGAAGGGATGGAATTTAGAGGAGTTCACGCTGCGTGGTTCCAATCTCCCTGAAGCAGATGAGGTCATCAGCTGAGAGCAAGGAGGACTGGAGTGAGTTTGGCGCCTCCAGGAAGCGGGAATGTTGGAGCAGAGGCTCTCGGAACTTCATCAGGGAGCCAAGAAGAGCAGTGGCAAAAGCCAAGTAGGGGAACAGTCGGAGCAGCCACTTGGCTCTGCCAGCCCCGCTCTGGATCCAAGAGCAGAAAAGAGAGGAAGGAGGCTTGAGGCATGGCCAGGGTGGAGGAAGGGGGAGGGGAGATGGATACAGCAGACCCCCTGGCCTGGAGCAAGCACCCTTGGGTGTCCAGAACGGAGGCCAAATGCAAGGAAGGTTGCCTCTCATCAATACCATGCTCTGGGTTGGGTGTGGTGGCTCAGTCACGCCTGTAATCCCAGCATTTTGTGAGGCCGAGGCGGGCAGATCATTTGAGGTCAAGAGTTTGAGACCAACCTGGCCAACATGGTGAAACCCCTTCTCTACTAAAAATGCAAAAATTAGCTGGGCATGGTGGTGCAGGCCTGTAATCCCAGCTACTTGGGAGGCTGAGGCAGGAGAATCGCTTGAACCCAGGAGGCGGAGGTTGCAGTGAGCCGAGATCATGCCATTGCACTCCAGCCTGGGTAACAGAGCAAGACACCATCTTAAAAAAACAAAAAACAAAAAACACCACGCTCTGCCCTCTGCTCAGGTGGTCTTATTTCTGCCTTCCTACTCCAGGGCTCCTATCTGTAGCCTCCCATCCATTTGCCACCCACCTGGCCGCCAGACTCATCATCCCCTTCTCCTCGAGCTGGGGCCTCCTGATCTTCAGAAACAGACTCCCCCTCATCTCCAGATCCCAGGGAGCAGGAGAAATTCAAGCAGTGGCCAGCACTGCATCCTTGAACTCCTCAGCAAGGCACCAAAGTTCTCCATGTATCACTGCCCAAAAATGTCCAGGCAGCCTCCCATCTCCCCGAGGTCCCAACAGCATGACTGTTCAAATCCACAGTGTCTTGAACATCTTGTGCAGAGATGGATCAAGCCATGCTGCTGCCTGAAGGAAGTTTGGAGCAAGTGTCTTAGTCCCTTTGGGCTGCTGTAGCAAAGTGCTATAGGCTGAGTGGCTCGAAAACAGCAGCAAGTTATTTCTCATAGCTCTGGAAGCTGGAAGTCCAAGATCAGGATGTCAGCATGGGCGGGGTCCTGGTGAGGCCCCTCTTCTGGGTTGCAGACTTCCATCTTCTCTCTGTGTCCTCACATGGGAGAAAGACAGCTAGTTAGCTCTCTGGCCTCTTCTTATAAGTGCACTAAACTGGCCGGGCACAGTGGCTCATGCCTGTAAACCCAGCACTTTGGGAGGCCAAGGTGGGTGGATCACCTGAAGTCAGGAGTTTGAGACCAGCTTGGCCAACATGGTGAAACCCTGTCGCTACTCAAAATGCAAAAATTAGCCGGGCGTGGTGGTGGATGCCTGTAGTCCCAGCTACTCGGGAGGCTGAGACAGGAGAATGGCTTAAACCTGGGAGGCGGAGGTTGCTGTGAGCTGAGATTGCGCCACTACACTCCAGCCTAGGCAATACAGTGAGACTTCGTCTCAAAATAAAAAATTATAACTGCACTAATCCTATTCATGGCGGTTCCACTTTGTGAAAGGCAAATAAATCTTAGGGTCCTTAAATCACTAAGATAAAGGGAAAAGTCAAGTTGGGAACTGCTTCAGGTGAACCTGCCTCCTATTCTATTCAAAGTCACCCCTCTGCTCACTGAGATAAATGCATATCTGATCTCCTCCTTTGGAAAGGTGAATCAGAAACTCAAAAGAATGCAACCATTTGTCTCTTATCTACCTATGACCTGGAAGCCCCCACCCCACTTTGAGTTGTCCCACCTTTCCAGACTGAACCAATGTTCACCTTACATTTGTTGATTGATCTCTCATGTCTTCCTAGAATGTATACAACCAAACTGTGCTCTGACCACCTTGGTCACATGTCGTCAGTGTAAGATTCTCCCTGGGACCTGAAAACTTGAAGGGCTGAGTAACTCTTCCCTTCTCAGGCCCAGTCCCAAGGTGCAAGGCTACTTGGGTCAGCATCGTAAGTCAGCAAGATAGCAGAAGCAGGAAGAGAGCCTGCCCGAAGACACGTACCCTGGCCGGAAGTCACGTACCCCTGAAGATCGAGAAAGAGGCCATGTGGGTATAACGTAGCAGTTATGTCAGACTAGGACACTTCTTGTTTACAGGAGACTATAAAACCTTTGCCCTGTCCTCAACTGGGGCTGACGCCATTTTAGGCCTCAGCCTGCCTGCACCCAGGCGCTCATTAAAACAGCACGTTGCTCCACACCGCCTCGTGTTGTCTGTTGGCGCACTCTTGGGGTTCGAATGGATACAAGAACCTTACAGTCAGGACCTCCTAAGGCTGTGTCACTGGCGCACGTTCTCAACCTTGGCAAAGTAAACTTTCTAAATTAACTGAGACCTGTCTCAGATTTTCCGGGTTCACAACTCTTATGACTTAATTACCTTCCAAAGGCCCCACCTCCAAATACCATCACATTGAGATCAGGTTTTCAACACATGAATTTTAGCAGGAGACAGACATTCAGTCCATTACAAAAGAAAACAACAGGGATAATTCATCCAGGCAAATAATTCCAACACAGCGGGGCAGGCACATGACAGAGGCCAGCAAAAGGCATCCCTGGGCCAGGTGTGGCAGCTCACACCTGTAATCCCAGCACTTTAGGAGGCTGAGGCAGGAGGATCCCTTGGGCCTAGGAGTTCGAGACTAGCCTGGGATGGAGCTGCAGCCATCGCTTCTGCAGTCCTATGGCAATACAGGATGGCACAAGATCACTCTCTCAACTTTCACCCTCTGGCTTCTATATTCAAGGAGGCATGGTGGGCCAGGCGTGGAGCCTCATGCCTGTAGTCCCAGCACTTTAGGAGCTGAGGTGGGAGGATCCCTTTAGGCCAGGAGTTTGAGACCAGCATGGGCAACATAACAAGACCCCATCTCTATATAAAATTAAAACCTGAGCTGAGGATGGTGGCACATGCCTATAGTCCCAGCTACTTAGGAGGCTGAGGCAGGAGGATCGTGTGAGCCCAGGAGTTGGAGGCTGCAGTGAGCTGTGATCACACCCCTGCACTCCAGCCTGGGTGATAAAGCAAAACTCTGTCTCCAAAAAATGAAAATAAAAAAAGGACCGCACTAGAGATGAGCTCTAAAGGACAGCAGGAAAGAAAGGGGAAGGGAACCCCAGGCAGATGGAACCCTATGAGCAAAGGTTCCAAGTCAAGAAGAGCCTGCAATGTGGGGTCATTCAAGATCAGAATGGCTTGAAGCTGTGGCAACTGTGGGCCCTGACCCTAGGCATAGGAGGCTCTTTTTTTGAGACGGAGTCTTGCTCTGTTGCCAACCTGGAGTGCAGTGGCGCGATCTCAGCTCACTGCAACCTCCGTCTCCCTGGTTCAAGCGATTCTCCTGCCCCAGCCTACTGAGTAGCTGGGATTATAGGCACGCGGCACCATGCTCAGCTAACTTTTGTATTTTTTTTTTTTAGTAGAGATGGGGTTTCACCATGTTGGCCAAGACGGTCTCCATCTCCTGATCTCGTGATCCGCCCGTCTCGGCCTCCCAAAGTGCTGGGATTACAGGCGTGAGCCACTGCGCCGGGCCCATAGCAGGCTCTTATGTGCATTGCCGTGGGCTACTGTGGTGTGACCAAGTGTGGGTTCCACCTGGGTGTAGGACACGGGCCCTCCTCCTGGGGCTGCCCAGCCATGCAGGCTTTGAGCCCTCATCGTGAGGCATTTTGCTCTCTATCCTCTGAGCCTATCTCTGCCTGCAGAAACCATCTCCCCTCTGTTCCCAGTGCTGCAATTCCTGCTAAGACCTAGGCAAGGCTTGATGCTGGGTTCTCATTCTTACCGGGGATGCCTGGGCCCTGTGAGTTTCAAGCCAAGTCACTCCTCCACTCTCGCTGGGTCTGTGTCTTCATCCATGACCCCAGGAGGGGGCCTAGAGGGAGGCACAGTGGATGTACCTGCAACCACGGCGTGTCCTCTCCTGCCTTCTCTTTCTTTCCTTTTGTGGTGCTGTTTTATCTGGAACTTTGCTGAAGCGGCAGTTTATTCTAATTCTCTCCAGCAGGACACATTGTATACTGTGGTTCATCATATGCTAATAACATAATTATGTGGTTAGAAGATCAGGTCAGCAGAATATCGGCCAGGATGTGAAATAAAGCCAGGCATTTTCAGGGGAATGTTCCAAGCATCTCTTTAGCAAGGCCTCTCTGGGCTCCCAGCCCAGGGCACAAGGCTGTGAAGCCCTACCACGCAGCGGGAGGATGAGAAGGCAGCTGCCAGGCTGTCCAACTGAGGTCCCCGACCAGCGACCCCAGGGACCAGTCACCAACCAGCTTGGAAAAACAGGATTAGTCTCTAAATAATGCTTGACAGATTTTTGGAACTTTCTTCTATCCAAAGGGGACCCTGGGGTTTTTAGTCTGGTGTGTAATCTCATAACTACATTGAAGGCAAACAGAAAGTACTAAGATACATGAAAACTTGCTAGTTAGGCCCAAGCACAAGTTCCTTAGTGCTTGGTGAGGCTAGAAACTGGTCTTCTGACCCCGGAGAGAAGTTGCTTTTATTCACTCTATGTCTTCTCAAATACTTGCCTGTTACTGCAGCTTCTTCAGAAATGAGGGAGCTGGGAGTCAGGATGGCTGTTCACGCTGGGACAATTGTAGGTCAACTGCAGGAATTTTTTTCCTTTTTTGGAGACAGAGTCTCGCTCTGTCACCCAGGCTGCAGTGCAGTGGCGCGATCTCGGCTCACTGCAACCTCCACCTCCTGGGTCCAAGTGATTATCGTGCCTCAGCCTCCTGAGTAGCTGGGACTATAGGCACGCACCGCCACAACCGGCTTTCTTTTTTTTTTTTGTATTTTGAGTAGAGACAGGGTTTTACCATGTTGCCCAGGCTGGTCTCAAACTCCTGACCTCAGACAATCTGCCTCCTTGGCCTCCCAAAGTGCTGGGATTACAGGCGTGAGCCACTACACCCGGCCAGGGGCTCCTTTCTATAGTGCATTTTTTTTTTTTTAAAGAGACAGGGTCTTGCTGTGTTGCCCAGGCTGGAGTGCAGTGGTGTGATCGTAGCTCCCTGCAGCTTTGACCTCTTGTGCTCAAGCGATCCTCCCACCCCAGCCTCTTGAGTAGCTGGGACTACAGGCATACACCACTATGCCTGGCTGATTTTTAAAAAAATATTTTTGTAGGCCAGGCCTGGTGGCTCACGGCTGTAATCCCAGCACTTTGGGAGGCCAAGGCTGGCAGATCACTTGAGGTCAGGTGTTCAAGACCAGCCTGGCCAACATGGTGAAACCCCGTCTGTACTGAAAATACAAAAATTAGGTAGGTGTGGTGGCGGATGCCTGTAATCCCAGCTACTCAGTTGGCTGAGGCAGGAGAATTGCTTGAGCCCGGGGAGCGGAGGTTGCAGTGAGCCAAGATCCAGCCACTGTACTCCAGCCTGGGCGAAAGAGCAAGACTCCATCTCAAAAAAAAAAAAAGGAGGAGAAAGGAGAAGAGGGATGTCAAGAGGTTAGGAAGCAGATGGTGTGAAACAGACCAGGACTTCAGGCAGCTGAGAAATATTTGTCACACCCTGTGGACATGGCTCTGCTAGCTCTCTTTCTGGTAGGAGAACAGGCTTTTCAAGGTGGAGAGTGTGCGTGAAGGGTTTGTTTATGGAAATCCAAAGGTTCAGTTCATGAAGTTGGCCAGGGGCCCCCTTCTCATCTCTTTCTGGAAACTCTTCCTACTCCCAGGAGCCCCTTCTCTTCCAAGAACCTCCCAGAACCTGGATTTCATTAAATACCAAGGAGGTAAAACACTTTTTAATCATCTGTAAGATTTGCACTCTTAAAGGCCCACATCTGTGGTTATCAAAATGTGGCCCCAGTACCAATGATAGGTGCCTGAGAGTGTGTCAGAAATGCAAAAGCAGACCAAGCGCATTGGCTCACACCCATGATCCCAGCACTTTGGGAAGCCACGGCAGGAAGGCTGCTTGAGCCCAGAAGTTCAAGGCTGCAGGGAGTGATGATTGCACCACTGCCCTCCAGCCTAGGTGACAGAGACAGACAATGTCAAAAAAAAAAAAAAAAAGGTCCAGGCACAGTGGCTTACAAGGCCTATATTCCCAGCGCTTTGGGAGACCAAGGTGGGAGGATGGCTTGAGCCTAGGAATTTGAGACCTAGGGTTCTCATTTCCTGAGCAATATGGTGAAACTCCATCTCTACAAAAAAATACAAAAATTAGCACATGGTGGCACATGCCTGTAGTCCCAGCGACTTGGGGGACTGAGGCAGGAGAATCACTTGAGCCTGGGAGATCGAGGCTGCAGGGAGCTGTGTTTGTGCCACTGGACTCCAGCCTGGGTGACAAAGTGAGACCCTGTCAAAAGAAAGAAAGAGGAAGAAAGAAAGAAAGAAAGAAGAAAGAGGAAAGAGAGAAAAGAGAAGAAAGAAGAAAGAAAAGGAAGGAAGGAAGAAAGGAAAAGAAATGCAACAATAGCTAAATTCTAATTCAGCAGCAAGGATTGCAAAGCGTCTCTCCTCCCTCAGCAGATACCCTTCGGCTGCCAATGTCCAGGTAAGATGCCTTTGTCCTATAAAGCTGGGGCAAAATTAATATTCACCCAGCACCTCACAAGGGCCAGGCATGGAGGTAAACACCTCTCTTTCACCAATGAAGAAACTCAAGTTCAGAGAAGTTCAGTAACTTGCCCAAGTCTGCATGGCTAGGAGGCTGCACAGTCAGCATTTGTTTTTGTTTTTTTGAGACAGAGTCTCACGCTGTCGCCCAGGCTGGAGTGCAGTGGTGTGATCTTGGCTCACTGCAACCTCCACCTCCTGGACTCAAGTGATTCTCCTGCCTTAGTCTCCCAAGTAGCTAGGACCACAGGTGTGCGCCACCAGGCCTGGCTATTTTTTGTATTTTTAGTAGAGGCAGGGTTTCACCATGTTGGCCAGGCTGGTCTCGAACTCCTGATCTCAAATCATCCACCCGCCTCATCCTCCCAAAGTCCTGGGATTATAGGCGTGAGCCACCACTCCCGGTCACACAGTGAGCATTTGAACCCAGATCTGGTATTCGTTAAAGCCCTAAGCTCCTGTTGAGTAGAAAACAGTTTTCAAACTTTTTGGTCTCAGGGAAAGTTCCCTTTGCACTCTTAAAAATTATTGAGCACCTCAAAAATCTTTTGTTTATGTGTGCTATATCTAGGGATATTTACTGTGTGAGAACATAAGGCTGATAAATTCTTAAAATATTAATTCATTTTAAACAATAAGGAACCTATTGCGTGTTTAACATAAATAACACGCTTTAAGAAAGCAGATCTTTCCCAAACAAAAAAGCGTAGTGAGAAGAATGGCATTGTTTTTGTTGTTGTTGTTGTTGTTTGTTTATTTGTTTTGAGACAGAGGTTTGCTCTCCTTGCCCAGCCTAGAGTGCAATGGTGCGATCTCGGCTCACCACAACCTCCACCTCGCAGGTTCAAGCAATTCTCCTGCCTCAGCCTCCCGAGTAGCTGGAATTACAGGCATGCGCCACCACACCCAGCTAATTTTGTATTTTTTAGTAGAGATGAGGTTTCTCCATGTTGGTCAGGCTGGTCTCAAACTCCCTCACATGATCTGCCCGCCTCAGCCTCCCAAAGTGCTGGGATTACAGGTGTGAGCCACCACGCCCGGCTGGCATTGTTTTATATTTTTGCAAAGCTCTTCAATATCTGGCTGAAGACAGCTAGATTCTCAAATCTGCCTTTAATCTGTTGCAATACCCCACGTCATGTAGCCTCTGGAAAACACTGTATGCTTGTGAATGAAATGAATGTGAATGAAAAGGCCAATAGCATGTTAGGATTGTTGTAAAGTAGTTTTGTTCCTGCAGACCCCCCGAAAGAGTCTTGAAGAGCCCAGAGATCCCCATACCACACTTAAAGTTTTTTAATTAAAAATTTTTAAAAATTTGTATGTGTATATAGTATACATCTATGGCATACATGAGGTACTTTGATATAGGCCTGGAACATGTAATAATCACATCAGGGTAAATGAGGTATCCATCACCTCAAGCGTCTATCATTTTTTTGTGTCACAAATGTTCTGGCCGGGCGCGGTGGCTCACGCCTGTAATCCCAGCTCTTTGGGAGGCTGAGGCGGGCGGATCACAAGGTCAGGAGATCGAAACCATCCTGGATAACATAGCGAAACCCCATCTCCACTAAAAAACACAAAAAAATTAGCCGGGCGTGGTGGCAGGCGCCTGTAGTCCCAGCTACTTCGGAGGCTGAGGCAGGAGAATGGCGTGAACCCAGGAGGCGGAGCTTGCAGTGAGCTGAGATGGCACCACTGCACTCCAGCCTGGATGACAGAGCGAGACTCCGTCTCAAAATAAATAAATAAAATAAAAAAACAAATGTTCCAATTATACTCTTTTAGTTAGTTTAAAATGTACCATAAGTTCTTGTTCACTGCAGTCACCCTGCTGTGCTATCAAATAGTAGATCTTATTCATTCTATCTAACTATATGTTTGTACCCATTAATCATCACCACGTACCCCCTCCCTACTACCCTCTTCCCAGCCCCTGGTAATCATCATTCTATTCTCTATCTCCATGAGTTCAGTTGCTTTGATTTTTATCTCCATGAGTTCAGTTTCTTTGATTTTTAGATCACATAAATCAGTGAGAACATGAGAACGTAGACCCAGACTACACTTAGAAAACTGCTGGAATACAGTAAAATTGAGGAATCATCTTAATTTGAGGGCTTGTAGGTGCTCTTTTTTTCTTTCTTTCCTTTTTTTTTGAGATGGAGTTTCACTCTGTCACTCAGGCTGGAGTGCAGTGGTGTGATCTCAGCTCACTGCAACCTCCACCTCCTGGTTTCAAGTGATTCTCCCGCCTCAGCCTCCTTAGTAGCTGGGATTACAGGCGTATACCGCCGTGCCCGGCTAATTTTTGTATTTTTAGTACTGATGGGGTTTCGCCATCTTGGCCAGGCTGGTCTCGAACTCCTGACTTCAGGTGATCCACCCGCCTCGGCCTCCCAAAGTGCTGGGATTACAGGCGTGAACCACCATGCCTGGTCTTTTTAACATTTCTTTAGAGATAGAGTCTCACTGTTGCCCAAACTGGAGTGCAGTGGTGTGATCTTAGCTCGCTGCAGCCTCGAACTTCCAGGCTCAAGCGATCCTCACGCCCCAGCCTCTCATGTAGTGGGGACCACAGGCTTGCACTACCACACCCAGCTAAGTTTTAAAATTTTTTGTATAGACGCAGTCTTACGATGTTGCCCTGGCTGGTCCCAAATGCCTGGACCCAAGCTATCCTCCCACATTGGCCTCCCAAAGCTCTAGGATCACAGGCATGAGCCATCATGCCTGGCATCATTTTGATAATCCATCTTTCATAAACAAATACTGGGTTATGTCTCTAGTCTGGCTTCTGTCAAGTTTTCATGTGGAGACTGAGAAATGGGCTGGAGAAAAGGGGGAAAAAAGGGAATGTGGGAACCAGCATGTGCTGCTGGAATTCTGAACTATGTCCCTTGGTCACCACGAAGGAAGAGTGGGTCGCTGGCTGCTTGTTTGGGACGTTATCTGAAGAGCAGGATGCCCAGCCGAGCCCTGCCCCCCATGATCTGCCCAGGGATAACACTCATCTCTGGCCTCAAGTCCCCAACATGTGTAACAGTGTGGTAGACATTCAACCCAGCGATGCTATTATTGGGTATATATTCAAAGGAATAGAAATCATTCTACCATAGGCCAGGCGCAGTGGCTCACGCCTTTAGGCTCAGCTCTTTGGGAGGCCGAAGCAGGAGGATCACCTGAGGTCAGGAGTTTGAGACGGGCGGATGACCTGAGGTCAGGAGTTCAAGAGCAGCCTGGCCAACATGGTGAAACTCCATCTTAACTAAAAATACGAAAATTAGCTGGATATGGTGGCACATGCCTGTAATCTCAGCTACTCGGTTGTCTGAGGCATGAGTATCACTTGAACCCGAGAGGCAGAGATCGCAGTGATCTCAGATCGTGCCACTGCACTCCAGCCTGGTTGACAGATCGAGACTCTATCTCAAAAATCAATCAATCAATCAATCCATCCATCGTTTACCATGCACATAAATAAATAAATCATTCAACCATGTACATTCTACCATAGTGCTGAATTGGACATGTATGTGCATGCAAAGACACATGGACGTATATGTTCATTTCAGCACTATTCATAATAGCAAAGATATGGAATCAACCTAAATGCCCATCAACGGCAGACTGGATAAAGAAAATAGGGTACATATACACCATGGAATACTATGCAGCTATAAAAAAGTGAGATCATGGCCTTTGCAGCAGCGTGGATGTAACTGGAGGCCATTATCCTTAGCCGATTGACACAGGAAAAGAAAACCAAATACCACATGTTCTCACTTGCAAGTGGGAGCTAAACATTGAGTATACAAGGACACAAAGAGGGTAACAACAGACACTGGGCCCAATTTGAGGGCGAGGATTGGAAAACTGTCTATGACTATTATACTGATTGCCCGGGTGACAAAATAGTCTGCACACCAAACCCTTGTGTTATGCAATATTCCCATGTAACAAACCTACATATATGCCCCTGAACCTAAAAAAAGTTGAAAATTAAAATTTTTAAAAAGAATGTGTGATGGAATTGTATAGTCTCTAGGATATTCAAGCTGTGTCGGACCCACAATGGGGAACCTGAGGCCCACAGACTGCAGCCTACGCAAGCCCCCCAGTACTGTTCCTGGGAGAGCTGAGATGGAATCCATGTTCTTCCTCTACCTGCTGACACCCCTGGACTCGATTTTCCAGCTCGGCAGATCCTCCAGGAAACACTGGTTATCCAGAGGAAACTCTGAGTCAGGGGAGAGGGACTTTTTAATTTAACTTTGTTTTATTGAGATGTGGTCTTGCTCTGTCACCCAGGCTGGAGTGCAGTGGCGTGATCATAGCTCACTGTGGCTTTGAATTTCTCTGTTCAAGTGATCCCTCCCACCTCTGCCTCCCAAGTTCTTGGGACTACAGGTTCGCACCACCATATCCAGCTCATTTCAATTTTTTTTGGTCAAGACAGGGTCTTGCTATGTTGCCCAGTCTGGTCTCGAATTCCTGGCCTCATATGATCCTCCTGCTTCAGCCTCCCAAAGTGCAGGGATTACAGGTGTGAGCCTCCATGCCTGGCCAGAGGAGAGGGACTTACTAGTCGGGGCTATAGTCAATATGTTACAAATCAAGGTTATGTGCTGCTTAGGTGCCATTAAAAAAACAAATTGTCATGGAGATTGTGGGAACAAAAGGTCACTTCTACACCCAACCACGTCCTGCACATTCCAGGGACTGTGGCAATCATGCCACATGTTGTCAGAGAGCAACCTTCAGGCCACCAAATCATGGGGGTCTTGGCTCTGGCACTCTGTCCTCCCTGCACCCACCGGGCCCCATGACTGCAGGTAGCCCAGGGTTTTTTCCTTCTTTCCTTCTGCTAAGCATGTGCAACATCCCTTCTGCCAGGGGCTATGCTTATGGCTGGGAACACAGAGCAGGGCCATTCACAGTCCTTGCCCTTGAAAAGCCCCTTCTATCAATGCAGAGAGGAAAGTAGGGGACCATGTCGTAGGGTGTGAGCAATATTTCTCAGGGATAAGGTAGCATAAGGAGGAAACAGACAAAGACAACACGTAAGCAGCCATGGGAACTGGGAGGCCAGGCACTGGGGAACCCTGAAGTCTCAGATGTGAAGCCAAGGGTGTGAGGGAGGGGGTGGCTTGTGGGGTTTGTCCTAGTCACTCTAGGGCTTCTGGAGGTAGCTTGCCCCAGGTAGGATTCTACCACCTCCAGCAGAAGAATTCTGTGTGGCTTCCTTGGATTTTGAGCAGGCACAGAGGTTTATCTGTCCTGCTCTCTTGTTCCTGGCTAGGCACGGATCTTCCTAGAACTTGATGGGGCTGATGGTGAGCCCAGTTCCAGGCAAGAGGAAAGAAGAGAGACAAGCCAGAGAGGGCGGGCAGGCAGGACCCTAGAGGAGAAAACTGAGCTGGGCTTGGCAATGATCACCTGTGTAATTAGCACCACCGGCCTCATTGCTGCGTCTGAGCAGGGTCCCCTGCTCTCTGCGGTCCTGAATCTAGGCCTCCCTTGTGGAGTTCAGAGCCAGGGCGGGATGGCAGATCCCTGCCTGGGCACAACATCTCACGGTTCTGCTTTCTCTCCACCAAGATATCTTTCCTCACTTCAGGCAGGATGGGCGATCTCGGCAATCAGGCTTGGGATTGAGTCCTCTCTGTCACACAGATTTTTGTTTAGTTGCTTTTATTTTTATTTTTTAGACAGAGTCTCGCTCTGTTGCTCAGGCTGGAGTGCAGTGGCATGATCTCAGCTCACTGCAACCTCTGCCTTCCAGGTTCAAGTGACTCTCGTGCCTCAGCCTCCAGAGTAGCTGGGATTACAGGTGTGTGCCACCAAGCCCAGCTAATTTTTGTATTTTTAGTAGAAACGTGGTTTCACCATGTTGGCCAGGCTGGTCTTGAACCCCTGACCTCAGGTCACCTACCTCGGCCTCCCAAAGTGCTGTGATTATAGGTGTGAGCCACCGCACTCGGCCTATTTAGTTGCTTTTAATTGTCAGCATCTTCATCTCTGGAATATTTTGATTTAAAAAATCTTATGAAGCTGTAAATTAAGCTTGCCTATGTTTACACTGTTTTGAAAATCCTCCTGGTGTTGAGATGATCACAGATTAAATGTGTTTAGAGGCTGGATACAGCCGCTCATGCCTGTAATCCCAGCACTTTGGGAGGCCGAGGTGGGAGGATTACTTGAGGCCAGGAGTTTCAGATCAGCCTGGGCAACAGAGTGAGACCCTGTGCCTACAAAAAATTTAAAAATTAGCCAAGGGCAGTGGCACACGCCTGTGGTCCCAGCTAGTCATGAGGCTGAGGCTGGAAGATCGCTTGAGCCCAGGAGTTTGAGGTTGCTCTGAGCTATGATCGCACCACTGCACTGCAGCCTTGGTGACAGAGCCAGACCCTGTCTCTTAAGAAAAATTACGAAAGTGTAAGACAAGCATGCTTAAATTTATCCTGTTTGAAAACCCTCCTTGTGTTAAGATGATCACAGCTTAAAAATGTTTAGAGAATAGGATCACGAGGTCAGGAGATCGAGACCATCCTGGCTAACATGGTGAAACCCCGTCTCTACTAAAAATACAAAAAATTAGCTGGGTGTGGTGGTGGGCGCCTCTAGTCCCAGCCACTCGGGAGGCTGAGGCAGGAGAATGGTGTGGACCCCGGAGGCAGAGCTTGCAGTGAGCCGAGATCACACCACCGTACTCCAGCCTGGGCGACAAAGCGAGACTCTGTCTCAAAAAAAAAAAAAAAATGTTTAGAGAATAAATGGCCCAAAATCCCTGCTATCACTTTACATCAATGCTGAAATTCAAGAACAGGTTGAGGCTGCCACTGGGAGTGTTGAACCCACTTCAGCTGGTCTAGAGGCCATCAGCAGAGCTGAAGGCCAATTTGGAGACTGTATTCTTCACCTTTGTCCTCTCCATTTCAGAGACAAAAAAATCTAAAGTCCAAAGAGGTTAAGTGAGAGGTCCAAGATCTGATGGAAAAATCCTGGCAGAACTTGAAGTGGATATGGGGGGTGGCTGCTGATGACAGAGAGGTCTTTCAGCAGTACCAGGGGTCCTTTTGCCCTTTGACCTCTCCACATATTTGCAAGGACTGAAAGGGGACCTGCCGGCCAGACGCTCTAGGGCAGGGGTATCCAATCTTTTGGCTTCCCTGGGCCGCATTGGAAGAAGAATGATCTGGAGCCACACATAAAATACACTAACACTAATGACAGCTGATGAGCTAAAAAAAAAAATTCCAAAAAAGTTTCATAATGTTTTGTGTGTGTGTGTGTGTGTTTTGTTTTTGTTTGTTTAATTTTTTTTTTGAGATGGAGTTTTGCTCTTGTTGCCCAGGCTGGAGTGCAATGGTACAATCTCAACTCACTGCAACCTCCACCTCCTGAGTTCAAGCGATTCTTCTGCTTCAGCCTCCCAAGTAGCTAGGACTATAGGCATGCACCACCACACCCAGCTAATTTTGTATTTTTACTAGAAACAGGGTTTCACCATGTTGGTCAGGTTGGTCTCGAACTCCTGACCTCAGGTGATCCACCGGCCTCGGCCTCCCAAAGTGCTGGGATTACAGGCGTGAGACACCACGCCCGACCTCATAATGTTTTAAGAAGTTTATGAATTTGTGTTGGGCTGCATTCAAAGCCATCCTGGGCTGCGTGTTTACCACAAGCTTCAGGTTGGACAAGCTTGCTCTGGGACTTCAGGGTGGCTCTGATTCTAGATGGAGGTAGCTCTGGCTTGAGGACTCAGGCCACTAGCCTTCAATGTCTGTGCCTGACTTCTGTGAAAGAAAAATCTTAGGCACTGTGATGGTTAATGCTGAGTGTCAACTTGATTGGACTGAGGGATACAAAGTATTGATCCTGGGTGTGTCTGTGAGGGTGTTGCCAAAGGCGATTAACATTTGAGTCAGTGGAATGGGGAAGGCAAATCCACCCTTAATCTGGTTGGCACAATCTAATCAGCTTCCAGTGAATATAAAGCGGGCAGAAAAACGTGAAAAAGGAGATGGGCCTAGCCTCCCAGCTTACATCTTTCTCCTGTGCTGGATGCTTCCTGCTCTCGAACATCAGACTCCAAGTTCTTCAGTTTTGGGACTCAGACTGGCTCTCCTTGCTCCTCAGCTTGCAGATGGCCTATTGTGGGACCTTGTGATCATGTAAGTTAATACTTAATAAACTCTTATATATATCTTATTAATTCTGTCCCTCTAAGAGAACTCTAATACAGGCACAATATGATTTTGAAGCATTTATTTGAGTAAGAAGCAATTTGGGGATTGGGAAACGCCAAATTGAAAGAGATCAAATGTTGCCACGACCAGTCTTGAAAGGCAAATATGTGTAAGATATATGCAGAAGCAAAATAAATAAATTATTTGATGGGTTGCGATGATATTAGTTGTCTTATTTAGTCTATCTTCTTGGAAAGTTCCTAGTTATACCATTATGAGTTTGTTGGCTACTTCTGATTCATTGAACTTAAGTTTTATTTTTCTTTAATATAGGCATTGATAAGAAATAGCTCAAGTTAAGGGGCTGAGTGTGGTGGTTCATGCCTGTAATTCCAGCACTTTGGGAGGCTGAGGTGGGAAGATTGCTTGAGGCCAGGAATTTGAGGCCAGCCTGGGCAACAGCTAGACTTCGTCTCTACTTTAAATCAAAAAAATTTGTCAGGTGTAGTGGTGCATGCCTGTAGTCCCAACTACTTGGGAGGCTGAGGTGGGAGGATCACTTGAGCCCAGGAGTTCTAGGCTGTATTGAGCTATGATTGCACCACTGCCCTGCAGCCTGGGTAACAGAGAGAGACCCTGTAGAAAAAAAAAAGAAAAAGAAAACAAAAAACAAACAAACAAAGAGAAATAGCTCAATTTGAGTTTTGCTCATGTTTGCAAATCAAGCAAGGTGGAGGTCACTGATGAGGCCTAACTGGTATCTGCCCAGGGATTCTTCAGATCTGTTCTCCTTCTTCATTTATTTTAACTGTTCTTACTAAAATGAGAATGTCATCATCCCAAAGCGCATGAAGTGTGAAGAACCACAGCTGCCATTCATTGATCCCCCACTGTGTCCCAGCCACACTATCTACTGTCCCTAAATGCTTAACACACGTTGTCACAATGGACTCTTACAACCCCACTTCGCAGCTTTGAAAACTGAGGCATGAACTGGCTGCAAGACACGCTGAAGCTCCCACATCTACTTAAGGGATGGAGCAGGAGTTTGGGGCCATGTTTATCTGACCCTAAAGCCCTGCTTTTTTTTTTTTTTTTTTTTTTTTTGGAGATGGAGCTTCACTCTTGTTGCCCAGGATGGAGTTGCAATGGCGCCATCTGGGCTCACTGCAACCTCTGCCTCCCGGGTTCAAGCAATTCTCCTGCCTCAGCCTCCTGAGTAGCTGGGATTACAGGTGCCTGCCAGCATGCCTGGCTAATTTTTTATATTTTATTAGAGACAGGGTTTTACCATGTTGGCCAAGCTGGTCTCAAACTCCTGACTTCAGGTGATCTACCCGCCTCAGCCTCCCAAAGTGCTGGGATTACAGGTGTGAGCCACCACGCCCAACCAAAGCCCTGCTTTTAACAGCTGTGATAGAAGATGTCATCAAGTGAAGTTGACTCCTGATCAGAATCTCTGGGAGGTCCAGGACTTCCCCATCTGCCGTTGAGACTTCGAGAGACTTCGAGACCATTTAAGACTTCTTTTTAAAATTTTTGATTATTTAATATTTATTTATTTTAAATTTCCATAAGTTTTTGGGGAACAGGTGGTGTTTGGTTACATGAGTAAGTTCTGTAGGGGTGATTTGTGAGATTTTGGTGCACCCATCATCTGAGCTCAAAAGAAGATATACAAATGGCTAAGAAACGTATGAAAAAAATGCTCAGCGTCACTAATGATCAGGGAAATGCAAATCAAAACCGCAATGCCATACCACCTGACTCCCGCAAGAATGGCCATAATCAAAAAATAATAGATGTTGGCATGGATGTGATGAAAAAGGAACATTCCTACATTGCTGGTGGGAATGTAAACTAGTACAACCACTATTGAAAACAGTGTGGAGATTCCTTAAATAACTGGAAGTAGAACTATCATTTGATCCAGCAAGCCCACTACTGGGTATTATACCCAGAGGAAAAGAAATCATTACACAAAAAAAGATACTTGCACACGCATGTTTATAGCAGCACAATTCACAATTGCAAAACTGTTAAACCAGCCCAAATGCCCATCAATCAATGAGTGAATAAGGAAACTACAATTTATATGTATGAAGGAATACTACTCAGCCATAAAGAGGAATGAATTAATAGCATTCACAGCAATCTCTGGATGGGATTGGAGACCATTATTCTCAGTGAAGTAACTCAGGAATGGAAAACCAAACATCGTATGTTCTCACTCATAAGTGGGAGCTAAGCTATGAGGATGCAAAGGCATAAGAATGATACAATGGACTTGGGGACTTGGGGGGAAAGCGTGGGAAGGGGCTGAGGGATTAAAGACTACAAATTGGATTCAGTGACACCGTTTAAGACTTTCATACCATAGTAGCCTTGTGAGTGAAGGTTCTCCCAAAAGCAGACACCAAAACAGGATTAGACATGCAGGGGGTTTACTGGGGGAAACACCTGTGAGGGAAAGTGGGGAGGAAGCCAGAGCAGGCTGGAAAAGGCTTAGGCTGTAATGCAAGTCTGACCCCTATGAAGGAGAGAGGGAGGGAAAAAAGGAAAGAAGAAAGCTCTTAGGCTGCAGTTCAGAGCTAAGACCAGTTGGGCAAAGTTACAGATAGTCCTTGAGCCAAAGTCGTCCATGACAGGAGTCCCATATCTCGCAGAAACAGGCCCCTCTTCATGTCCCCAGACTGCACAGTGAGCCAAGAAGCAGGGCATCAGTGCAAATGGAGTGATGGATCTCCAAGCGCACCAGCTGCGGCCACGGTAGGAGACCTAGGTGGTGCATTTTCATAGCTGCCACATAGTCCCCCACAAGGACAATGCGTTAATTGGTCAGAACTAAAGACCTCTGAGTTTGATTCACAGGGATGTCAGAGCAATTGAGCTGGTGCTCATGGGCAGGCATAAGTGATACCACTGGGCCGGGTGCAGTGGCTCACACTTGTAATCCCAGCACTTTGGGAGGCCAAGGCAGGTGGATCACTTGAGCTCAGGGGTTCGAGACCAGCCTGGGAATGATGGCAAAACCCTGTCTACAAAAAAAATACAAAAACTAGCCAGGCATGGTGGCTCACACCTGTAGTCCCAGCTACTTAGGAGGCTGAGGTAGGAGGATTGCTTGAGCCCAAGAGATGGAGACTGCAGTGATCCTTGACTGTGCCACTGCACTCCAGTCTGGGTGACATACAGAGCAAACCCCTGTTGCAAATTTTAAAAAGAAAAAAATTGATAGCACTAAGGAAACTCTGGAAGCTGTGTTTCTTTGCTTTCAAGCTTCAAGCCGTTCCCTACTCTCTGAAGCTGCTTGGAGGAGGAGAAAAGTCCTGGAAAGATCGTTGTGACCTGTCATGCTGCAATAGGCAGGTGAGGAGGAGAGGTGGATGCTGGCAACCAGAAGTCACACAGTAAGATCAGACAGAAGAGGCTAGAACCATATCCAGGAGTCAAGAACAGGAGAAGGTAGGAAGGAAGTCTAGGGATATAAGCTGAGCCAGTTTCCAGAGAGCTGGGATTAAAATGGCCTGGAATTGGTTGTTGGAACTGAAAGTCACATAGTAACAGAGCTGAAGCCCTAGGACAAAGCAAGAGTGAGAGACAAAGCTGGGCTTATCAGAGCGAGACACCAGGACCTCCAAGATGGGCCAGTGAACCCTGTTCGACCATGTACACTAGCGCGGAACTGTAGTGGAAGGCCTAAAATTAAAGCCCGATATCATGTTCTGCCCTGATGTCTGGTGAAACCAGGAGGGCCTCAGGTGGTGTAATTGCAAGTTCACCTCCCTCTTTTGCTTCTAAAAAGGTCCCCCAGCCAAACAACTGTTCTTATCAAAAGGACCAGGCACAGTTCCTGCTTACCCTTGAGTAGCAGGCTTCAGTTCCCTGCCAGCTCATGGAATTATTTCAAGTAGCCAATCACATCTTCCTGTGGGAATGCAGGCCACCCCATCCTCTGGATACTACAAAGCCACCTTCCACACTCCCTGCTTCTTCACTTTGCTCTCCAGTGCAGTCCTCATGTGGTCCTGTGTGGCATGCAATGTCCCCTGTCAGTATATGTGATAAATTAACTGCTGTCAATCTTATCTACCCAGTGTTGGGTGTCGTGTAAAATTGGCCAGCCTCATAACCCTAGGGCAGGAATCCCTTCTTCACAAATGGGATGAATAAGGGGCAGTTCTTGCAGGAACAGACCAGACCCTAGAGGATTCCAACTGGAAAGACAAGACATAAAAGATCACAAGTGTCTAGTGACATGCATGGACCAGACAAGAAATATCAACCATTCATTCATTCATTCATTCATTCATTCAACAAATACGAATTGAGCCTTCACTATGTGCCAAGCACTGCTCTAGGCCCTGGAAACACCACCGTGAAGAAAACAGATGAAATTCCTGCCTCCACAGAACTTATATTCTGTGGTCAGGCTGGGGAGGCTGACAATAGAGGTTATGAAGAAAAATAAGTAGGGTACCAGAGATAAGGAGAGCTAGAGGTTGCTATCTTGTTTACAGAAGATAGTCCTCGAGTTCTTTAACATGAAGATATTTGAACATGGGCTGTAACACAGCTGTGGCCCCAGGACAAAGCAGAAGTGAGAGGCAAAGCCAGGCTCAGTAGAGAGAGACACCAGGACTTCCAAGATGGGTCAGTGAACCCTGTTTAACCATATACACTAGAGAAGAACTGTGGTGGGAGGCCTAAAATTAAGACTCGATATTATGTGCTGCCCTGAATGTGAGAGTGCAAGCACATGAAAATCGGAGGAAAAAGCATTTGCAACAGAAGGAACAGCCAAGGCGAAGGCAAGGAGATAGCAGCAGGGGAGGATGGAGAGCTTACTGTGCACCAGGAGCTTCCAAAAGGGGATAACTTGAGCAGACGTAAAAGATCAAAAAGTATAATGACCAATCAACGATGATCAATCAATAAATATAATGATCAATCAATGAGTATATATGTACAGATTAGCAAATAATTATCAATCAAATACTGGTGTGACCACCACTCAGGTCAATAAATAGCAGGTTTTGACCAAAGGAAGCTTGTGAAATTCTATGTTGGCCTCTTCCATTGGCCTCTATGCATGGTGCCCCGGAGCCCAGACACCTGCAGAGAGGGCCTGGTAATGCCCTAGACCCCAAACCTGGAGTCTGAGAACTGGTTGGCATACTCCCACTCTTACCCATATTTTATAAGACTTGGATATTAACAACTTGTATTAGCTACAGACCTGGTTCATCCAGTGACAGGACAAATCAAAGCCCATCTTAGGGGTACTGGGGTTGGCCTCGGTGTTCCCACCTACTTCTGTCGAGAACCAAACTCCTCCTTCCCACCTCTAGCAGTGTGGGGTCACCACTACTCCATGAAGGAGCTCACAGTCTCCTTCCCTTTTTCCAAGAGCAGGACAGTTTGCTTAAAGTCATGAAAGCAAGAACAAAAAAATACTCTGAGCCTCCGGCAAACTGCGGCGTTCTTTAGAGCCATCCTCTCCCCTCATTATCCAATCATTTAACAATTGTTGAGGTTTTCCACTGGGCAATTCACTGTGCCGGGTGCTAGCCAGACAGAAACAAAAAGACAGACATGAAGTGTGGGTCCTCAATACGGGAGGGTGACTCTTATATCCAGCCCTACAAGACTTCTTGGACTCTGGTTATAGCTCTTCTGGACTCATAGGCTTGACTGCGTTTATTTAAATGCCCAGATCAACCACTGGGAGCTACAACCATGGCCCCCAAGCTGCAATGGAAGAACACAGGCTTAGCTATTCCTCCAACCAAAGCAGACATCCTACTGTATCTGCATGACCATGACACACATACGTGCACACACAAACACACACACACTACTTTCCCTACACAGGATTTCTGCCTTCAAGACCAGCTCCATTCCTTCCCTCTTACTTTAGTATTTTTGGTGTTTCATCTTTATAGATAATGCATAAAAGTGTATATGTATCTACTGAAGTATTTATAGGTGAAATGATGTAAAACCTGCAATTGGCTTCAAAATGTCCCATGCTTTCCAAAACTGGAAGGCATGCAAAAATGAAACAAAAATAGCAAAATGTGAATAATTGTTGCAGCTGGGTTTATTATATTATGGTTTTTACTTTTGGGAATGGTTGAAAATTTCCAAGATGAAAAATTAAATAAAAATCAATCAATAAGTATAATGTACAGATCGGTAAATAATGAGGCAAATACCTGTGTGACCACCACCGAGGTCAATAAATAGTTGCCAGTCCCCAAATATGTCTTTTTGCGCTCTTGTCAAACCAGACATAATCAGTAGCCTAGTTTTTTTCTTTCCAATTTTTTTATTGTGTTAAAATTTATGTAGCATGAAATTTACCATTTTAACCATTTTTAAGTGTACAGTCCTGTGGCATTAAGTACATTCATATTGTGCCACTATCATCACCACCCACTACCAGAATTTTTTCATCTTGCAAATTGAAACCATATACCCATTAAACAATAAATCTTCATTTCCCTCCCCTGTGAATTAGGGTTCTCTGGAGGGTCAGGACTAATAGGATAGATGTATATATAAATGGGAGTTTATTAAGGAATATTGACTTACAGGATCACAAGGTGAAGTCCCACAGTAGGCCATCTGCAAGCTGAGGAACAAGGAAGTCAGTCCGAGTCCCAAAAGCCAAAAAGTAGGGAAGCCAACAGTGCCGCTTTCAGTCTGTGGCTGAAGGTCCGAGAGCCGCAGGCAAACCACTGGTATAAGTCCAAGAGTCCAAAAGCTGAAGAACTTGTAGTCCATTCGAGTGCAGGAAGCATCCAGCATGGGAGAAAGGTGGAGGCCAAAAGACTCAGCCAGTCTAGTCCTTCTGAGAGGTGACAGAGTGCTGGCAGTCCTCAGCCCTCGCTCACTCTTGGGGCCTCCTCTGCCTGGGCTCCCACTTTGGCTGCACTTGAGGAGCCCTTCAGCCCACCGCTGCACGGTGGGAGCCCCTTTCTGGGCTGGCCAAGGCCAGAGCCGGCTCCCTCAGCTTGTAGGGAGGCATGGAGGGAAAGGCGCCAGCAGGAACCGGGGCTGCGCGCCGCACTTGCGGGCCAGCTGGAGTTCCGGGTGGGCGTGGGCTTGGCGGGCCCGCACTGAGAGCAGCCGGCCGGCCCTGCCGGCCCAGGGCAATGAGGGGCTTAGCACCCGGGCCAGCGGCTGCGGAGGGTGTACTGGGTCCCCCAGCAGTGCCAGCCCACCAGCGCTGCGCTCAATTTCTCACTGGGCCTTAGCTGCCTTCCCGTGAGGCAGGGCTCGGGACCTGCAGCCTGCCATGCCTGAGCCTCCCACCCACTCCATGGGCTCCTGTGCGGCCGGAGCCTCCCTGATGAGCGCCACCCCCTGCTCCACAGCGCCCAGTCCCATCGACAACCCAAGGGCTGAGGAGTGCCGGTGCACAGCACCGGGACTGGCAAACAGCTCCACCTGCAGCCCCGGTGCGGGATCCACTGGGTGAAGCCAGCTGGGCTCCTGAGTCTGGTGGGGACGTGGAGAACCTTTATGTCTAGCTCAGGGATTGTAAATACACCAATCAGCACCCTGTGTCTAGCTCAGGGTTTGTGAATGCACCAATCGACACTCTGTATCTAGCTACTCTGGTGGGGCCTTGGAGAACCTTTGTGTGGACATTCTGTATCTAGTTAATCTAGTGGGGAAGTGGAGAACCTTTGCGTCTAGCTCAGGGATTGTAAACGCACCAATCAGCACCCTGTGTCTAGCTCAGGGTTTGTGAATGCACCAATGGACACTCTGTATCTAGCTACTCTGATGGGGCCTTGGAGAACCTTTATGTCTAGCTCAGGGACTGTAAATACACCAATCAGCACTCTGTATCTAGCTCAAGGTTTGTAAACACACCAGTCAGCACCCTGTGTCTAGCTCAGGGTTTGTGAATGCATCAATCGACACTCTGTATCTAGCTACTCTGGTGGGGCCTTGGAGAACCTTTGTGTCCACACTCTGTATCTAGCTAATCTGGTGGGGACGTGGAGAACCTTAGTGTCTAGCTCAAGGATTGTAAACGCACCAATCAGCGCCCTGTCAAACCAGACCACTCGGCTCTACCAATCAGCAGGATGTGGGTGGGGCCAGATAAGAGAATAAAAGCAGGTTGTCCAAGCCAGCAGTGGCAACCCGCTCAGGTCCCCTTCCACCCTGTGGAAGCTTTGTTCTTTCGCTCTTTGCAATAAATTTTGCTACTGCTCACTCTTTGGGTCCACACTGCTTTTATGAGCTGTAACACTCACTGCGAAGGTCTGCAGCTTCACTCCTGAAGCCAGCGAGCCCACGAGCCCACTGGGAGGAACGAACAACTCCAGACGCGCCACCTTAAGAGCTGTAATGCTCACCGCGAAGGTCTGCAGCTTCACTCCTGAGCCAGTGAGACCACGAACCCACCAGAAGGAAGGAACTCCGAACACATCCTAACATCAGAAGGAACAAACTCCAGACGCACCACCTTAAGAGCTGTAACACTCACCGTGAGGGTCCACGGCTTCATTCTTGAAGTCAGTGAGACCAAGAACCCACCAATTCCGGACACACTTCCACGTTCCTCTTCCTGCTTTTATTCTAGCCACACTGGCAGCTGATGAGATGGCACCCACCTAGATTGAGGATGAGTCTGTGTCTCCCAGTCCACCGACTCAAATGTCAATCTCCCTTGGCAACACCCTCATGGACATGCCCAGGAACAATACTTTGCATCCTTTGATCCAACCAAGTTAACACTCAATACTCACTATCAGACCCTGGTGCTATGATTTGAATATTTGTCTGCTCCAAAACTCATGTTTAATCTCCACTGTGGCAGTATTGAGATGTGGGGTCTTTAAGAGGTGGTTGGGTTATGAGAGCTCTGCCCTCATGACTAGATTAATCCATTTGTGGATTAAAAGATCAATGGGCTCGTGGATTAACGGGTTATCACAGGAGTGGGCCTAGTGGCTTTATAAGACAGGGAAGAAAGACATACTCAGCCCCCTGACCATGTGATGCCTGGAGCAGCATCAGGACTCTGCAGAGAGTCCCCACGAGAAAGAAGACCCTCACCAGATGCATCCCCTTGACCTTGGACTCCTCGCTTCCAGAACTGTAAGAAATAAATTTTGGGCCGGGCACGGTGGCTGACGCCTGTAGTCCCAGCACTTTGGGAGGCTGAGGTGGGCGGATTGCCTGAGGTCAGGAGTTCAAGACCATCCTGGCCAACATGGTGAAACCCTGTCTCTGCTAAAAATACAAAAATTAGCTGGGCGTGGTGGCAGATGCCTGTAATCCCAGCTACTCAGGAGGCTGAGGCAGGAGAATTGCTTGAACCTAGGAGGTGGAGGTTGCAGTGAGCCGAGATCGCACCATTGCACTCCAGCCTGGATGACAAGAGTGAGACTTCATCTCAAAAAAAAAAAAAGAAAGAAAACATAAGTAAATTTTGTTGCTCTATAAATTACCTAGTTTCAGGTATTCTGTTATAACCAACAGAAAATGGACTAAGACACCTGGCAATCACCATTCTATTTTCTGTCTATGAATTTGCCCATTCTAGGTAACTCCTCTACGTGGAATCCTATAGTGTGTGTGTTTTTGTGACTGGCTTATTTTATTTCACATCATGTCCTCAGGGTTCATCTATGTTGTAGCATCTGTCAGAGTCTACTTACCCTTTAAGGCTGAATCATATTCCATTGTATGTATATATCACATTTTGCTTTTGTGACAATCATTTCCTTGGCCTTTTTATTATTTTGCTACCTAGGTGGTAAAATAAACAATACATTGCTAAACAATACAATTTAGTTTTTCCTGTTATTGAGCTATGTAAATGGAATTATATAGTGTGTGTTCTTTTATGAGAAGAAGAGAAAATTTGAGGGAAGAGCTTGACTAAGTTGGGAAGAGTTTTAGTCTGTCTTTGTATGAATGAGGACACCCAGGCTCAGGGAGAGGGAATTCCCACCCAAAGTCCCACATGAGGAATAGGCTGGCTTCCAGGTCCCTGGGCCATTAGGGCAGAGCTATTCCACTGATCTAACAGTTTTGTTCAAGACCACACAACCAGCAGCAGGACTGAGAAGAGGACAATCACAGTGGGTTGAGTGAACTTCACAAGGACTATTGGCCATTGGCAGATTTGCACATGAGGCTGGCTGCTCTAGGTGGATTCAGTTTAAAGGAGTTTAGTTTGTGAAGGACCAAAATAATTTCTCCCAAGACAAAGTCAAACAGAAGACAGCCCTGGGGGAGCAAATCCAAGCAGCATCATAGGGAAGAAGGGCTAGTGATTTGCACCATAAAAATTTATGTAGTATATGACCTATGATGTAGGCAGGCTGAATAATGACCCCCAAGATATTAATGTCCTAATCTCTAGAACCTATGCATGTTACCTTATATGACAAAGACTTTGCAGATGTGATTAACTTAAGGGTCTTGAGATGGGGGGGCCCATCCTGGATTATCCTGGTGAGCCCTGAGTGTCATCACAAGTGTCCTTATGAGAAGGTGGTAGATGGAAACTACAGAAAGGAGAGAAGAAGGCAATGTGACCAAGAAGGCAGAAATTGGAGTGATATTAGAGTGATGTAACCATGTGCTAAGGAATTCCAACAGCCCCCTGGAAGCTGAAAGAGGCAAGGAACAAATTCTCCCCTAGGGCCTCCAGAGAGAGCCAGCTCTGCCACCATCTTGATTTTGGTCCAGTCAAACCAATTTCAGACTTCTGGACTCCAGACCTGTGAGAGGATAAATTTGTGTTGTTTCAAGCTACTCCAAGTTTGTAGTAATTTATACAGAAGCCATAGGAAAAATAATACAGATGTACTTATTGAGTATCTACAGTTCACTTGGGATTAAAGAATCAATACATAAATAAATAAATCTACAGTTCACTTGGGCACCTGAGATGAAAGAATAAATAAGACCTCACATGTCCTAGTCTGTTTGTGCTGCTATAACAGAATACAGAGACCGGATAATTTATAAAGAAGAGAAATTCATTTTCTTACGGTTCTGGAGGGTGGAAAGTCCAAGATCGAGATGCCAGCAAGTCTGGTGTCTGGTGAGGGCTGCTCTCTGCTTCCAAGATGGTGCATTGAACACTGCACCTGCCAGACGGAAGGAAGAGTGTCCTAATGTGGTGGAAAGCAGAAAGGCAAAAAGGGGTGAACTGTCAAGCCCTTTCATAAGGGCAACTAATACCATGCCTGAGGGCAACTAGTCTCTGCCCTCATTACTTGATCACCTCCCAAAGACCACATCTCTCAATACTGTTGCAATGGCAATTAAGATTCAACATGAATTTTTGTAGGGGACAAAAACATTCAAACCATAGAGTAGTTCCTGGTGTCAAGAAGTCAAAATAGTGTGATGGAAGGAAGGATATATCAAGGAAGGCTTCTTAGAGGAGGTAATGTTTCAGAATGAGAATGAGTGAGGCAGGTGAAGAAAAAGAAGTACATGCTGGCCAGGCACAGTGGCTCACCCCTGTAATCCCAGCACTTTGAGAGAATGAGGCAGGTGGATCACTTGAGACCAGTCTGGCCAACCTGGAGAAGCCTCATCTCTACTAAAAATACAAAAATACCCAAGCGTGGTGGCACACACCTGTAATCCCAGCTACTTAGGAGGCTGAGGCAGGAGAATTGCTTAAACCTGGAAGGTGAGGGTTGCAGTGAGCCCAGATTGTGCCACTGCACTCCAGCCTGGGTGACAGAGTGAGACTCTGTCTCAAAAAAAAAGAACGAACGAAAGAAAGAAAGGGAGAGAGAGAGAGGAAGGAAGGAAGGAAGGAAGGAAAAACAAAAGTACATGACGAATAGGAGCACTAGCTACATAGCAAGGAGCTCACAGAAGCTCTGGAAGGATCTGAGAACCATACACAGAGGGTATGCAAGCAGGAACGATCTCCACTGTAAAATGGCTCCACGGAGACACAGCTGCCACTGCATGATGCTTGTGACTCGGGAATCGGGACTGGAAATGCAGCTGCCAGGCCAGCTGCAAAAATGACCCCACGTGGTTCCTGATTCTTCACATCTCTTACTTCCTACTTGCAGTCCAGGCAGGAGCTCATGATCAGCTGAGCCAGGTGATGCAGGCACGCCAACCTGCAAGGGAATCTGAGAAAATGAGTAGCTTACACTTTTGGCTTTTATATTAAAGGGGAGTTATTTCTCTAAAACATATTAAGAGGGGGTCAGATGCTAGGCAGCCCCAAGAGAATAATGATTATCACTTCACCAGGAATGGACGTGAGAGGATGGACTTAAATGACATCATTGACTTCCTCGGAGAGAAAGTGCCCAACTGCTGACGGAAATTAAGAAACTCTGATGTCTGGTCACTATGATTTTATTAACTGCTAAGGAGAGCTTTTCACTGCCTAAACAGAAGCTTTAGCACTGCAAATTGAATGCAGCTCTCTGTTGTTGCATAGTGTTTTATGATCAGAGTACGTGGATGCTGTCCTTTGCAAACCGCTGTCCATTACAGAAACAGCAGGTGTTTCAATTGTTCCTTCTCTGATGAGCCCAGTCTGACATTTCAAGTATTTTATATTTCAACCCAGAAAGTATTTGTTAATGTCTTCATCCTGAGCATTGCAGGATGAAGAGATGATTCTGGGAGCTACTTCAGGCCTAACAGGGACTCAAGAACTTCCATAGCATCTTGGATTCTTCAATCTTTGTTAGGAGGTCTGGCTTCTCCTCAGAGAAGTGTTCTACTTGGAGCAGAATCTTTTCTTGTTTCCTTTCTGGGGGGATTTCTACAAATCCAGACACTTCAGAAAGATGCCCATTTTCCCAGAAAACTTGAACTCTCTCATCATTGTGATTGTTATAATAAATTTTTTTTTTTTTTTTTTTTTTTTTGCTCAGCCAGGTCATAGCTTCCCTTCATCAAATGCCACAACAGCTTTTTGAAGGTATATATAATTCACAGTATATATAATAAGTATATGTGATCTATAATAATTCATGGTTTACAGATGAGAAAATGGAGACACTGAGTGATTAAGGGGCTTAACCATGTTTAGGGGAGACAGGAGGCCAAGATGAGAACCCAGGTTGTCTGATACCTCAGCGTGCTCCTCTCTCTCAACAGATATATCTTGTATTTAGCCTTAACTTGGCTCACTCGAGAGAGAGGTAGGAGAGCTTCACACTTTTGATAACGGATGTCCAATCTTTTGGCTTGTCTGAGCCACATTGGAAGAAGAATTGTCTTGGGCCACACATAAAATACCTTAACACTAACGATGGCTGATGAGCTAAAAAACAAAAAACAAGAAACGCCAAAAAAACTCATAATAATGATAATTATTATTATTTGAGGCAGAGCCTCATTCTATTACTCAGGCTGGAGTGCAGTGGTGCGATCTCAGCTCACTGCAACCTCCGCCTCCTGGGTTCAAGTGATTCTCCTACCTCAGCCTCCTGAGTACCTGGGATTACAGGTGCATGCCATCATGCCTGGCTAATTTTTGCATTTTTGGTAGAGACAGGGTTTCGCCATGTTGGCCAGGTGGGTGTTGAACTCCTGACCTCAAGTGATCTGCCCTCCTCTGCCTCCCAAAGTGCTGGGATTCCAGGCATGAGCCACCGCGCCCGGCTCTCAGGTTTAAAGAAAGTTTATGAATTTGTGTTGGGCCGCATTCAAAGACATCCTGGGCCGCAGTTTGGACAAGCTTGCTTTAGACCCTGCTGCAGTGATAATAAAGGGAGCTTTGGGAGGTGGTGAAGAAATGCAAGGGTTTGCAGCAACTGAAGACTCTGGTTTGGCACCAGGCAATGCCCATCTGAGAAATAGGAGCATCTGCTGTATGGCGGGAAGAGTCAGCAAAGCCTGTTCCATCTTGGAGACTTGGGACAGAGTGACAGTATCCCTTAGGTCCTGAGTGGCAGTAGCAGTCATGGCTCTGAGAAGTCAGATCCCTGGACCGCAGGGTAGGAATTGATCAGTGAGATAGAAACAGGCACAGTCAGGGGCTGCGACCAACAACTCCAGGAGCTTGCCTGGGGTACCATCAGCCATGAGGGCTTGACTCGGCCAAGCTGGAGGGGCTGCGTGCTGATGCCCTCGGGCAAGAAGGCACCGGTGAGCCCTCTTGCCCCTGCAAAGTGGTGGCTGCTGGGGGGCATTTGGGTTACTCTGTTCCCCTCTCCCATTTGTCCGGGCTGATGTGGGCTGCATTTCTGCTGCGTTGCTTGCATTTTTATCTTGGCTACTCTCCCTCGATGGTGATCGCCACTTGACCCCTCTCAGACATAAACATTAGTGCTGCGAGGAGTGGTTAATAATATCTCAGAGTTATCACATGGCTAATTTAGGGGAGATAAACAGCCTTGCAGCTTTCATCTTCCCCAAATGAGAGAAAGGAAAAAAAAATTGCGGGCACCAAAATAGATATTTCTGGATAACAGCATCTAACATGGGAATGATGCTGAGATTTTCCATTTATTTTATGCGCTGTGAAGTCAAATCATTTACAGGCAAAAACAAATACACTATCGAATTAAAAAAACCCAGATTATTTTAAAATGCTAACTCTTTACATGTATCTGGCAAAACTAGTTGAGCTGAAAAAAAAAAGTGTCAGGGACAGGGGAACATGAGGACTTCTGTGTTTCAGAGGATGCTGGCCTGGGATGGATGGTCTTCACTGGGTCTAGAATGTGCCAATCCCAGGCACATCATTTCAAGCTTCAGCTTACCCTTTGGCCAGTCAACTTATCACCTGGCACAAGCTGGGTACTGAAGAATATGGCAGGATGTAAGAGTCTTGGCTTGCAAAATCAAAACCATAATGAGATACCATCTCACACCAGTCAGGATGGCTATTACTAAAAACTCAAAAATTAACTGAAGTTGGCAGGGTTGCGGAGAAAGGGGAACGTTCATACACGATTGGTGGGATTGGAAATTAGTTCAGCCTCTGTGGAGAGCAGTTTGGAGATTTCTCAAAGAACTAAAAATGGAATTACCTTTTAACCCAGCAATCCCATTACTGGGTATCTACCCCCCACCCCGCAAAATTAAATTGTTCTACCAAAAAGACACCTGCACTCACATGTTCATCACAGCACTATTTTCAATAGCAAAGACATGGAACCAACCAAGATGCCCATCAGTGGTGGACTGCATAATGAAGATGTGGTACATATACACCATGGAATACTATGCAGCCATAAAAAAGAACAAAATCATGTCCTTTGCAGTAACATGGATGCAGCTGGAGGCCATTATCTTAAGTGAATTAACACAGAAACTGAAAACCAAATACTGCATGTTCTCATTTATAATTGGGAGCCAAACACTGGGTACTCAGGGACATAAAGATGGGAACAATAGATCCTGGGGGCTCCAAAAGGATAGAGGCAAGGGTTGAAAAACTACCTATTAGGTACTATGTTCACTATTTGGGTAACAGGTTCAATGGAAGCCCAAACCTCAGCATCACACAATCTACCCATGTAACAAACCTGCACATGTACCCCATGAATCTAAAATGAAAACTTTATAAAAGGGTCGTGGCATGTGGAAGGAACCCTGATCCATTACCTGCTAGCATAAATGTCTGGGCTTGTCCTTTGACCCCTGTATATCTTAGTTGTCAAAGGGGAGAATATTTTTCCCCCACAGAGATAAATCAATGCACACGTGGTATGTAAATCTACAAATGACCCACATGAATTTGTTATTTCTCATTAGCGTGGTGGCCTCCCTGTTCTTTCTGTTCACAGCTTGCTGCCGTAGGCACTGTGGACCACTTAACCCATCTGATCCCATTTGTTTCCCAGGAAAATAATTTACCCATCAAAATGAGAGAAAGAACAGCTAGGGCCAGAGACACACCAATAGGAAGCAAACAGGTATTGAACTGTTGATTCATTTCTGAAACTAAAGAAGGACATAGTCATGTTTTAAACACGAATAGTGTTTCTGGGTCAGGAAACAGAAATAATTGCTGTCTTATTATTTCTAGCTTTTTCTATGTGAATGTGTTCCCGAGGACTCAATTTAGTAGAGCAGACAGAGGAGGACTTTTGTGGGCAACTGAGTTCTGCGGGCATCCTGTGATCTGTGCAATGTGCAAAAGCCATTAGCAGTCTACACTGCTGCAGGCTTGTATAATCACCTCTCCAGGGTCTTAGCTGAAAGTCTTGAGATGTGAGCCCCTGTTTCAGACTGGCCCACTATGAAAGCCAATTCTGCCAGAGCAGATTAAAGGTGTGAGTGGTAAAACAAATTTCTTCCTCTTTTAAAGTCATCCTATCCTTGCCTTTTGAAGATGGCATGGCTAAGCCACAGCCACCAGCATGTAAACTGTTTCTCTGGGGCAGAGAGGGATTTATCCTCTTTCATCCATATGTTCTGGTCTACTGTTTATGCAAGAATTGTCAGGCACTTGGCCAAATTCAGAGGACTGGGACTCAGAAAACTGGCTGAGGAAGGAAGCGACACTGTGACCCCTTGTGCCAGCCAGCCTCATCAAATCTCAGAGGTGAAGGCAAAGATGGGGAAATGGGAGGACCCTTGGAGGAAATACTATCTAGCCTTGCTTCATTGTAAAGCTCTCACAACCTATCATTTTAATCACTGCATTCTTCATGTAGTTTTTAATCAATGGCACCACCCGTCCATTTAATAACGTTCTTAGCACTTGCTTTAGTGAGAACGCTGTTAGGATTGAGGAATAGAGAGAGACACCACGGTGCTACAGACTGCACAAGACAGTCAGGACTCAAGAAATATTGGCCAAGCACGGTGGCTCACACCTATAATCCCAGCACTGTGGGATGCCAAGGCAGGAGGATTGCTTGGGTCCAGGAACTGGAGACCAGCCTGGGCAACATGGCAAGACCCTGTCTTCAAAATAAAATACAATAAATACATAATAAATAAATTTTTTTTGGTTTTTTGTTGTTGTTGTTTTGTTTTTGAGATGTAGTCTCACTCTGTCACCCAGGCTGGAGTGCAGTGGCATGATCGCGGCTCACTGCAAGCTCTGCCTCCTGGGTTTACACCATTCTGCCTCAGCCTCCCGAGTAGCTGGGACTACAGGTGCCCACCACCACACCCGGCTAATTTTTTTTTTTTTTGTATTTTTAGTAGAGACGGGGTTTCACCATGTTAGCCAGGATGGTCTCGATCTCCTGACCTCGTGATCCACCCGTCTCGGCCTCCCAAAGTGCTGGGATTACAGGCAGGAGCCCCTGTGCCCAGCCATAAATAAATATTTTTAAAAGAAATATAAATAGGTGGATAAGCAACCACACACGCGCACACTCGCCGTGCCTCATTCTATCATTCTACAAAAAGGCTCTGAGAAGGCATCCAGGAATATAAGCATTCTGATAAACAGGAAAATCAGTGTTAAATTCTGGCATATGACATATATGTAGAAAATGTACAGATAATAGAAGGACACATCTGGTGGAAATCCAAGAATTTCATATGATTCCATCAGGCAAAAGAATAGGTATGAAAACTCAAATTGAGGAGAGAATCCTGGCCACCAAAAGGAAATGAAAAATATAATTACAAATACTCACTGTTCCTGTTTCCCCTCCCTCAAAGTACATTAATGCTTCAGGATGAACCAAGATTTGCTAGACCAGTGGGTTTAAAATTTTTTCTTTCACATGGGGCTTCACAGAAAGGATAAACAGCAGCTTCAACATCATGTCTAGAGTACTGCAGGAATGAGTTTGTAGAGCAGGTCCTTATAGCATTCCTCCATGTGAGTGGAGAGGCCATTTAGGAAAATCTCTTCTGTTGCAGGAGCTGAACAATATACACCTTCTCAATGATTGTCTAGTGGTCTTCGAGCTTTGATGTAGATCAGAATTACCTGGGAAACTTAAAAAAAAAAAGATTCTTAGGCCCTCTGTTATAGAGTCAGATTGAGCAAATCGGCATGGGCATCTGCATTTTTAATAATCTCCTCAAGTGATCATTGTACCTGCCCAAGACTGAAAACTATTGATCTGTTTGGATGCCGGAACTCCATGAGCCTTGCTATGCCCCTGGGTCCACCGGCTGGCATTCTTCACTGGCGGACATCTTTTCAGGTTTGCTTAACATGTTAAGACACATTAGGCAATTGCTTGCAGGGATGCCCCACTGAACTTTCCTAAGTAAACAACCAAATCAATAATCTCCAGACATTTAAAGCTTTATTTTTATATACCAGATCAGCAAGTACAGGGAAACTTCCCCATGTCTTGGGTTTTAGCAGATTTCAATTGCATAGCATGAATTAAAGTTGTATTCATTAAACACCAGGAACGTAATTATGTTTGGGAAGATGTAAGTGCTTTCCCCTGTGGCTAGGAAGAAAGGCATATTAGAATCTCTACTGGATTCATTCGCCTTTCTCATTGTAACTTTTCCCTTCCCAGGATGTTTGGTTTGTGCCTATATGAGGCTCCCAGTTCAGCAATTTTGATGAAATGACCAGTTGAAAATGGGTCAATTTGGTTAATAAAAAGTTAATTAAACTGGTGACATCAACAAGATGTCAGAATGACTTTGCAGCTCTTGTATCCTTATAGAAACATTAATTTTAACAACTATCCATAAATGAAAATACCTTCACAAGAGCTAACGAAATCAGGTGAGAGACTACAGCACCTGGATATTGTACAGAAATAAGAAGAAACATGGGAGAGGGTAAGAAGGATAGTTTTACATCACTCATATCACCCTTCCTTCGAGCTTTGGCAGCACAGCATGGAGACAGAAATGCCATCCATGCAGGGATAGGAGAGTAAAGTGAGCACCAGACTTTGCCTTGAACCCTGACACTGATTGATTCCAATACAACCCCATGCCAGGCAGTTCCCTGCAGCCCCAGGCTCCAGGTTTGCCTTGCAGACTCAGTCTCCAGGCTTACCCCAGCCCTAGGTTGGCTCCTACAGTCTCAGGCTCCAGGCTCAATCTACCATCAGGCTGGCCCCAGGTTCCACACTGGCCCCACAGACTTAGTCTCCAGGCCTGTCCCACTGCCAAACCAGCCACTGAAGCCCTAGATTTCAGGCCGGCACCCATAGACTGAGCCTTTAAACCTGCTTCAATGCCAGGCCAGCCCCTAAGACCCCTGGCTCTGGGGTGGTTGCCTAAACTCAGTCTCCAAGCACACCCCAACATCAGGCTGGCCCCAAAGACTCAGGCTATAGATCATTCCCAGCACCAGGCCAGCCTCCCACAGCACCAGACTCCAGGTCAGCACCCACAGACCCAGCCTCATGACCCATCCTGGTACCAGGTTGACACCAGAAGACACCCACTCCAGGATAGCCTCCATGGATACCAGCTCCAGGCTGGGCCCTGTGACCACAAGCTCCAGCCAGACCCAGGGTCTAGGCCCAACCCTGTAGATCCCAGCACTAAACTGGCCCCCATGGGATCCAGTCTCCAGGTCCATGCCAGAGCCAAGCCAGCACCTACAACCCCAGGATCCACACCAGGCCTTGTGGACAGAGCTTTCAGGCCAACAGCTGCCCCAACCCCTCCACCCCACAGCCTCCAGGCAGGCTCCGGCTCAGGCTTCAGGTCTATCCCTGTGTCAGGCCAGCCCCTATGGACTCAGGCATCAAGCCCAAATGCATGGTTCAAAGTAATCATCTTAAAGAGGTTCAGTGAGCTACAAGATAGACAACTAAATAAAATTAGCAGGACAACTAAAAACTCACGATGACTACAGATGAGCAACTAAATAAAATCAGGAAAACAATCCACAAACAAAACAAGCATCTCAACAAAAGGATGAGAAAATAAAAAGAACCAAACAGAAACTCTGGAGTTAATGAACATAATGCCTGAACTAAAAATTTTATAGAGAGCATCAACAGCAGACTGGATCAAGCAGGAGAATCAATGAGCTCAAAGATAAGTCATTTAAAATTATCCAGTCAGAGGAACAAAAAGAAAAAGGCTTGAAAAAGTGAAGAATACCTACAAGAATTATGAGACACCATCAGTCAAACCAATACATGTACTATGGGTGTTCCAGGAAGAACAGAGAAAGAGAAAGGGGAAGATAGTTTACTTGAAGAAATAATGACAGAAGAATACCCAAGTCTGGAGAGGAAAATGAACATCCAGATCCATGAAGCCCAAAGAACCTCAAATAGATTAAACAAAAAGAGATCTTCACCAAAATACAATATAATCAAAGGATCACAAGTCAAAGACAAAGATAATTTTGAAAGCAAGAGGAAAGCGACTCATCACATACAAGGGAACCTGCATAAGACTTTCAGTATATTTCTCAGCAGAAACCTTCAGACCAGGAGAGAGTGAGATGATATATTTAAAGTACTGATAGAAAAAAAAATATTGCCAACCAAGAATGCCATCCATACCCAGTAAGTCTGTCCTTCAGAAATGATGAAGAGATAAGGACTTTCCCAGACAATCAAAAGCTGTGGGACTTTATCACTACTAGAACTGCCTTACAAGAAATGCTAAAGGGAGTTACTTAGCTGAAAGAAAAAGACACCAATTAATAATGTGAAAACATATAAAAATCTAAAACCCACTGGTAAATATAACCATATAGTGAAAATCAGAAAACTCTAATACTGTAATGGTGGTGTGTAAATCACTTATATCTTTAGTATGAAGTTTGAAAGACAAAACTATTAAAAATAATGATAGGTACAGTAATTGATTGAGGAATACACAGTATAAAAAGTTGTAAATTGTGACACTGCAAACACAAAATGTGTGTTGGAAGGTAAAAGTGTATTTTAATGTGATCAAAGTTAAGTTGATATCAGCTTAAAATAGTCTGTTATAGCTATAAGATGTTTTATGTAAGTCAATCATGGTAACCACAAAGCAAAAACCTATAGCAGACCCATGAAAAAATGAAAAGTAAGGGATCAGGCCAGGCGCAGTGGATCATGCCTGTAATTCCAGCACTTTGGGAGGCCAAGGTGGGCAGATCACTTGAGGTCAGGAGTTCAAGACCACCCTGGCCAACATAGTGAAACCCCGTCTCTACTAAAAATACAAAAATTAGTCAGGCTGGTTGAGCATGCCTGTAATCCCAGCTACTTGTGAGGTTGAGGCAGGAGAATCACTTGAACCTGGGAGGCAGTGTCTGCAGTGAGCTGAGATTGCACCACTGCACTCCAGCCTGGGTGACAGAGTGAGACTCCATCTTAAAAAAAAAAAAACAAAGAAAAGTAAGGAATCAAAGCACCGTAGTACAGAAAATCACAAAGGAAGACAACAAGTGAGGAAGAAAAGGGCAAAGCATCTACAAAACAACCAGAAAATAATGAACAAAATTACAGTAATAAGTCCTTACCTATCAGTTGCTACCTTAAAAGTGAATGAATTCAATTCTTCAATCAAGAGATATAAAGTGGCTGAATGGATTAAAAAACAGGACCCAACTACATCCTGTCTATAAGAAGCTAACTTCACCTTTAATATAGGATACAAAATTAACATACAAAAATCAATAGTGTTTCTATACCCTAAGAATAAACTATTCAAAAAAAATACTTTGGAATAAATTTAATCATGAACTCGAAAGAGCTGTATGCTGAAAACTATAGAACACTGCTGAAAGAAATTGAAGAAGACACAAATAAATGAATGGATATTCTATGTTCATGAATTAGAAGAATGTTGCTAAAATGTCCATACAACTCAAATCAATCTACAGACTCAATGCAATTCCTATAGAAATTCCAACGATGGCCAGGAGCAGTGGTTCACACCTGTAATTGCAGTATTTTGGGAGACAAGGCAGGAGGATAGCTTGAGGCCTGGAGTTTGAGACCAGCCCAGGGAACATAGCGAGACCCTGTCTCTACAGAGAAAAGTATTTTAAAAAATTCAATGACATTTTCCACAGAACTAGATAAAACAGTCCTAAAATTACATTACCTGATTTAAAAATATACTACAAAGATATAGTAATCAAAACAGCATGGTACTGGCACAAAAACAGACACTTAGGCCAATGGATCAGAATAGAAAACACAGAAATAAATCCACACATAAACCGTCAATTGATTTTGACAAAAATTACAGAGCACACAATTAGGAATGGACAGTCTCTTCGATGAATTGTGTTGGAAAAGCTGGATACTCACAAGCAAAAGAATGAAATTAGAGCCTTATCTCACTTCATTAAAAAAAAACCCAACTCAAAATGGGTTAAAGCCTTAAACGTAAGAACCTGAAAATGTAAAAATACTAGAAGAAAACAGGTAAAAACCTCCATGAAATGGGTCTAGGCAATGATTTTTTGGACATGACCTTAAAAGCACAGGCAAGAAAAGCAAAAACAGGCAAATCTAATTGCATCAATATTGGGGGAAATTCACCCCCGATATTCCACGTAGGTTCCTTTCTATTTTCCCTAAGTGTCAGCCAGTCTGAGAAATAAAGGGAAAGAGTACAAAAGAGAGAAACTTTAAAGCTGGGTGTCCAGGGAAGACATCACATGTTAGCAGGTTCCATGATGCCCCCCAAGCCACAAAACCAGCAAGTTTTTATGAGAGATTTTCAAAAGGGGAGGAGTGTACGAATAGGGTGTGGGTCACAGAGATCACATGCTTCACAATAATAAAATATCACAAGGCAAATGGAGGCAGGGCGAGATCACAGGACCACAGGACCAGGGTGAAATTAAAATTGCTAATGAAGTTTTGGGCATGCATTGTCATTGATAACATCTTATCAGGAGACAGGGTTTGAGGGCAGACAACCGGTCTGACCACAATTTATTAGGTGGGAATTTCCTCATCCTAATAAGCCTGGGAGTGCTACGGGAGACCGGGGCTTATTTCATCCCTTATCTATGACCGTAAAAGCCGTCCCCAAAGCGGCCATTTCAGAGGCCTCCCCTTAGGGATGCATCCTCTTTCTCAGGGAGGTTCCTTGCTGAAAAAAGAATTCAGCAATATTTCTCCTATTTGCTTTTGAAAGAGAGAGATATGGCTCTGTTCTGCCCGGCTCAGAGGCAGCCAGAGTTTAAGGTTATCTCCCTTGTTTCCTAAACATTGCTGTTATCCTGTTCTTTTTTCAAGGTGCCCAGATTTCATATCGTTCAAACACACATGCTCTACAAACAATTTGTGCAGTTTACGCAATCTTCACAGGGTCCTGAGGGGACATACAACCTCCTCAGCTTACGAAAATGACGGGATTCAGAGATTAAAGACAGGTGTAGGAAATCACAAGGGTATTGATTGCGAAAGTGATAAGCGTTCATGAAATCTTCACAATTTATGATCAGAGATTGCATTAAAGACAGGTGCAAAAAATTATAAAAGTATTAATTTGGGGAACTAATAAATGTCCATGAAATCTTCACAATTTATGTTCTTCTGCCATGGCTTCAGCTGGTCCCTCCATTCAGGGTCCATGACTTCCCGCAACATATCAAACTAAAGTGCTTTTGCACAGCAAAGGAAATAACAGAGTGAAAAGATAACCTGTGGAATGGGAGAAAATATTTGAAAATCATACATCCGATAAGGGGTTAATATCCAAAATATATAAGGAACTCAAACAATTCAATAGCAAGAAAACAAATAATCCCATTTAAAAGTGGGCAAAAAACCTAAATAGACATTTCTCAAAGGGAGACATACAAATGGACAGCAGGTATTAAAAAAAATGCTCAACAGCACTAATCATCTAGGAAATGCAAATTAAAATCACAATGAGATTTCACCTCACACAACTTAGGATGTGTGTTATTAGGATGGTTATTTTCAAAAAGGTGAAAGATAACAAGTGTTGATGAGGATGTGGAAGAGAGTAAACCCTGGTACGCTCTTGGTGAAAATGTAAATTTATTACAGCCATTATGGAAAACGGTATGGAGTTTCCTAAAAAAATTAAAAATAGAACTACCTTATGATCCAGCAGTCTTACTACTGGTGTATATCCAAGGGAAATGAAATCCGTTATGTCAAAGAGATTTATACAATCTCACGTTTATTGCAGCATTATTCCGATACCCAAGGCATAGATTCAATGTTAAGTTCCATCAGTGAATGAATGGATAAAGAAAATGTGATCTAGGTATATATAAATATAAAATATGAATACTATTCAGCCTTTAAAAAGAAGAAAATCCTGTCATTTGTGACAATACAGATTAACCTGAAAGACATTATGTTAAGTGAAATAAGGCAGGCACAGAAAGATAAATACTACATGACCTCATTTATATGCGGAATCTAAAAAAGGTGAACTCATAGAAGCAGAGAGTAGAATGGTGGTTACCAGGGGCTGGAGGTGGTGGTTAGGGGGAGTGGGGATTTGGGGTGGTGTTGACTGAAGGATACAAACATCATTTGTACGGGAGGAATAAATTCAATAAATCTATTGTACAACATGATGACTATAGTTAATAACCACATAACATATACTTGAAAATTGCTAAGAGTAGATTTTAAGTGCTCTCACCACAAATAAACAATAATATGTAAAGTAATGCATACGTTAATTAGCTTGATTTAGCCATTCCACAATGTATACATATTTCAAAACATCAAGTTGAGCTTGACATGGTGACATATGCCTGTAGTTCCAGCTACTGGGAGGCTGAGGTGGGAGGACTGCTTGAGCCCAGGAATTCGAGGCTGCAATGAGCTATGATGGTGCCACCGCACTTCAGCCTGGGCAACAGAGCAAGACTCCAAGACTCCATCTTTATAAAAAGAATCATGTTGTATGCCATAAATATATGTAATTTTTATTTGTCAATTAAATAAAAATAGTAGTGATAAAATGCTAATTAAGTTTGTTGCTTATTAATTACATAAATAAATGCCACCTATGTTTAACACAAACTAGACTTACAAGCCCATAAAATTCTTTGCATATATGCACAAAAATTATTCAATGAATCATTAAATATGTGAGCAAAAATGACATTTAAGTGCCCATAAATGAGAGGTGGTTAATTAAATTACATTCCATCCACAGGATAAACTGCTATGCTATCATTAAGAGTAATCCATTCACCATAAAAAAGAATAAAGTACTGATACATGCTAAAACACGGCTAAACCTCCAAAATATTCTTTCTAAGAGAAAGAATCCAGACACAAAAGGTCACCTATTTTATGATTTTCTATCTCAAGTGTTCAGGATAGGTGAATCCACAGAGATAACAAAGTAGATTAGTGGTTGCCAGGGGCTAGGGCATGACTGCTCATAGGATGGGGTTTCCTTTCAGGGTGTGGAAAGTGTCTTCGGATGAGATAGAGGTGATGATTGCACAATATTGTGAAATTACTAAATGCCATGGAATTGTGCACTTTAAAATGATGAGTTTTATGTTATAGAAATCTCACCTCAATGTAAGACATGTAATCCATTCATTTCATTTAACAAATACAAACTGAGAACCAACATATTATGTGCTAAGCACTGGGGTTGATGCAAAAGGAGAAATGAAGGACGTGGTTCTATCCTAAACAATCTGACATGGAAAAATCTCCAAGTCATAAGTGAATGAAAGCAAATCTGTATGTGGTCCCACTGGGCCTCATTCTCTGTTGAGACAACATCTTATTAACTTAAGATATAATTTGGATCAGAGAAGGTTCTCTTCTTTGTGCTCCCATGGGCCTATGCTATTTTTGTCCTATCTTTTTTTTAAAGAAACAGAGTCTTGCTCTGTTGCCCAGGCTGGAGTGCAGTAGTATGATCATAGCTCACTGCAGCCTTAAACTCCCGGGCTCAAGCAACCTTTGTGCCTTGGCCCCCACAAGTAGCTGGAATTACAGATATGAGCCGCCATGCCCAGCCTGGTCTTATGATTTCCTACAGATGCATACAATTTGCTTATTGTTTGAATAATCATGTCTCTTTCTCCCATACCGTAGGCTCTGAGAGGGAATAGCCAAGTTTGTGTGACTTCTAATTGTAGCTTCAGCACAGCTATTAGCACATAATAGATTTTTGATAAATATTTCTTGAATAAATAACAGAATGATTTCCTTCTGTACTTCTCCAGGTTGGCCTTTTGAGTCTGGGGCTAAAAACTTGGTAGCTTTGACTCTTCCCCCTTTCACCCACATAATAAGAATCATGATAATAGCAGATGACCCCCATTTATTGAGCTGAGAGTTTTGCCAGCCATGGTGCTGGGTCTCTGTAAGTGTGAGAGATGATACCGTTGACCTGGTCTCATGAGCCTGGTTTTAGAACCAAAGATACTGAGACTAAGATCAGAAAAGTAACAACACAATGTCCATGGGAAGGTTGGTGACACAGCATCTGGATCCAGAGTTAAACCCATCCACAAGGCCTTCCAGGGAAACCAGAGTGTCTAACATCCAAACGACTGGCTCTTCCTACAGATTCCAGGGCAAACACCACATTGGCCCTCTGTGTAACCAACGATCGGCAAATCGGCTTAGCAGATTGCTTCAATTTGTCTTTTCTGCTGTCAAGTAGAAACAGACTAAAGCCCTCTGTGATGCAGATTCCATAGCTTCTCCCTGAGAATCCTTGGAGGTCCTGAAATACCATTCCCATCTGCCAGGTTTTGTCGCTTGGCCTGCGAAGACCCTCTTAAAGGCAGGATCCACACAATGGCCACTCAAAGCAGAGGTGAGCCTCCAAAATCCTTCTGCCCTCAGTCCTTAAAGGTAATTTGGTCTTGGAACAATATCTAAGGAGCTGAACTCATCATAGACAAAAGAACACTGCATGGGAAGTGCATTAGTCAGAGTTCTCTAAAGAAACAGAACTAATAGAATTTATGCATTTGTGTATATATACACACACACACATATTTCTATAGCTATACAATAAATAAATATTTATATATAATAAACAAATTGTTTATATAATTATAATTTATACAGTTATATATTTGTAAATAAATAATGCATATATTTAAATATTTATAAATTGATCCATAGTTTATATATTTATAGTTTATGTATTTATAACTTGTTTATATACTTATATATTTATAAAATAAATGAATAATGTATATATTTATAAAATAAATATTATATTATATTTATAAAATAAATAAATAATGACCGAGCACAGTGGCTCACACCTGTAATCCCATCACTTTGGGAGGCTGAGGCAGGAGGATCATGAGGTCAAGAGATTGAGATCAGCCTGGCCAACATGGTGAAACCCCATCTCTACCAAAAATACAAAAATTAGCTGGGCGTGGTGGTGCATGCCTGTAGTCCTAGCTACTCGGGAGGCTGAGGCAGGAGAATCACTTGAACCTGAGAGGCGGAGGTTGCAGTGAGCTGAGATTGCAACACTGCACTCCAGCCTGGCAACAGAGCGAGACTCCGTCTCAAAAATATATATATAAATAAATGATGTATATATGTATAAAACAAATAAATATAAAATATGAATTGACTTATGCAATAATGGAGGCATGGCAGGCAGGGATGAGGTGGGGATGGTTAATGGGTACAAAGAAACAGTTAGAAAGAACAAATAAGACCTAGTATTTGCTATTACAACAGGGGTACTGTAGTCAATAATCATTTAATTGCACATTTTAAAATAATGAAAAGAGTCTCCTTAGATTGCTTGTAACACAAAGGATAAACACCTGAGGGGGGATGGATACCCCATTTTTCACCATGTGATGATGATGCATTGCCTGCCTATATCGAAGTATCTCATGTACCCCATAAACATATACGCCTACTATGTACCCATGATAATTAAGAATTAATTTTTTTTTTAATAATAAAGGCTAAGTCCCACGATCTGCTATCTGCAAGCTGGAGAACCAGGAAAACAGGTGGTGCAGTTCAGTCTGAGTTCAAAGGCTCAGGAGCTTTGATAGCCCAGGGCAGGAGAAGGTGGATGTCTCAGCTCAAGGAGAAAGAAAGACAGAATTGGCCTTCCCTCTGTTTGCTCTTGTTGGGCCCTCAGTGGATTGAATGATGCCTGCTCACATTGGTGAGACAGGATCTTCTTGACTCAGCCTACAGATTCAAATGCTAATCTCTTCCAGAAACACCCTCACAGACACACCAGAAGTGAGGTTTTACCAGCCACCTGGGCATCCTTTAGCCCAGTCAAGTTGACATATAAACTTAAACATCAGAGGAAGTCAGGTGGCTCCCTGGGTTCTGCAAAAGCAGTTAATCACTCCAGACCTTGGTTTCCTTTCTTGTGAAATTATAAGGTTGGAATAAATGATCTGTCAAATTTACTCTTTCCTGGCCAGGTGTGGTGGCTCACGCCTGTAATCCCAGCACTTTGGGAGGCCGAGGTGAGCAGATCACTGAGGTCAGGACTTCATGACCAGCCTGGCCAACATGGGGAAACCCCATCTCTACTAAAAATGGCACGGACCTGTAATCTCAGCTACTCAGGAGACTGAGGCATGAGAATCACTTGAATCTGGGAGGCAGAGGTTGCAGTAAGCTGAGATCGCACCAATACACTCTGGCCTGGGCAACGGAGAGAGACTCTGTTTCATAAATAAATATATATATATAAAATGTACTCTTTCCAGAGCCATCCTTCTGTGATTCTAACTCCACTGCCCAGGGTGTCCTGTTGACTGTGACCCTGACTCTGCCCCCTCATCCCTTTTCCATGTCCATGGTAGATGAGAGGCCTGTACATTTCCAACAGCAGTCACCACGCTGTTGCCTGAGCCTTGTGAATTCTTCTGGGCATGCGGACTTTTTGTTCTTTACTACTGTCTTTTAGAGGAAAAGATCCCATCATTTGATCAGACAGCCTTTGCTATGCTGACCCAAAACCTGCTGCTTGGAAAATCACAGGTAAAACCTCTGACAGCATCACTGGTGTGAGTCAGTAGGGTGTTGTTCAGGCCCAGTTTAATGGGGAGAGTGAAAGGTGAGATTTGCTCAAATACACATATTCTCCTGTAGAATAATTACTTTGCAACCCACACACTTTTGGGGACCCAGAATTCATCTTGAACCAAATCCAGTCTTCCTTGTCCTTTTCTGTAAGAGAGAGGCTCCGTAGTCAGGAATGGCAGTGTGAAAAGCAAATGGAAGAACAAATGATGCAGGGAGGCAGGATGGCTTTTGCATCACTTGCTGGTCAAAGGCTTTCTTTCCCATTGGGATGTCAACATCCGCAAGCTGCATTGTTTTGGACTTTGACACAAGCCCAAACAGGAGACCTACCCAGCTTCCAAGCAAGGTGGTTTGAGCAGAAAGACATCCCTGGGGATGAAATGTGAGTATTTATCCTGTACTTGGTTCTCCCAGCCTTTTGGGTTATGCCTGAGGTTCCTGCCTCATCTCTGTTCTAAGTTATGAATCAAGACTTGGTAAAACATAAGGAACTGAACTCATCAGAGAGGAAAAAGCCCTGCCTGAGGAGTCCAGGGTCCTGTCTCATGGTTCTGACGATTGACCTTGGGAAAGCAAGGAGGCACTGCAGGCCTTTGTATTCTGTCTTGTAAAAATGATAAGGTTGTGACCGGGCATGGTGGCTCATGCCTGTAATCCCAGTACTTTGGGAGGCTGAGGCAGTGGTGGATCATGAGGTCAGGAGTTCGAGACCAGCCTGACCAAAATGGTGAAACCCTGTCTCTACTAAAAATACAAAAAGTAGTCAGGCGTGGTGGTGTGCGCCTGTAATCTCAGCTACTCAGGAGGCTGAGGCAGGAGAATCACTTGAACCTGGGAGGTGGAGGTTGCAGTCAGCCGAGATTGCACCACTACACTCCAGCCTGGGCAACAGAGCAAGGCTCTGTCTCAAAAAAAAAAAGACAAGGTTGCAATAACTGTTCTGTAGTGTTCATTCTTTCCAGGGCCAACCTTCTGTGATTCTACTTCCAACATCATTGCCCAAAGCATCCTGTTGACCCTGACCCCTCATCCCTTTACAACTATGTCCATTGTAGTTGAGAGATCTGTATATTTGAAGACATCAGAGATATACCACTACTGAAGACATACCACTATTGAAGATGTACCATTTTGGTTTCAGTGATTTAACACAGTCCAACCCACAAGTACAGAAAATACCAGCCCAGTGAAATGACAACCATCATGCTTTCTTTACGATTCAAGTAATAATAGATATTAACCACCTATTTGGACCTAGCTTGGCAGTAGGCACTGTAGGGTATTCCTAAGAAGAATGTAAGCTGTGGTGTGCACCTGTAGTCCCAGCTACTTGAAAAGCTGAGGGAGGAGGATTGCTTGAGACCAGGAGTTCAAGACCAGCCTGGGCAACACAGTTAGACTCCATCTCTAAAAGTAACAATAAAAGAAAAAGAGTGTGACTTGGCCACTGCTTACAGAGTTGAAGGTTCTCTTGAAGGTGTTCACCCCTTATAAAATAAGGAGGGTATAACCGGGGGTTAGTAGGTGGATGACACATGAGAATAAAGTCAGTTCAAAGAAAGGAAAATGCCTGTGAGCAGAAGTGGGAAGAAGTATTTGGGAATAAGGATGCGCTAAGGCTGGGCCACTTCAAGAATGGGTAGAATCTCAATAGGCAGAAAGACCTGCAGGAAGAGAGAGGGAAAGAGAAGCCTCTAGTCTTGAAGATTCTATGCTGTCTGGAGCAGGGATTACATGTTGGAAGCAAGGTAAAGTACCATGCAGGTGGTTATAATCTTTCCAATGTAGCACTTTCTCATTAAAGAGCTCTTTTATCAGAGTTACCTCATTTAACTGTTATAACATCCCTTTGGGTTGAAGTTATTATCTCTATTTTACAGATGAAGAAATCGTGACTCAGAGGAGTTAAGTAACTTGCCAACAGGCACAGAGCTGAAACATTTTAGAAGCAGAAACTCATAGCTTCAGAATTTAAGTCATTGTTCCTTTTACTCTACAATGCTTTGAGAGTCAGTATATAGTGGGTCTTAGTTGATAGGCCAGCTGTCAGGGAGAAAGATCTGAGACTCTAGACTCACAAAGGTTATCATTTAACATCGTGACCTCCATTTCCTCAAGTGGTCCAAACAGTTGTTACCTGGTTGCCAGATCAGCATAGATCTGAGTTTCTGAGAGACACTGTTTGTTGTCAGGCAGACAGGGCAGAGTCCACCTCAAAAGTGAAGGGTGAATTAGCCAGGCATGGTGGTGCATGCCTGTAATCCCAGCTACTCGGGAGGCTAAGGCACAAGAATCACTTGAGCCCAGGAGGCGGAGGCTGCAGTGAGCCGAGATAGCGCCATTGCACTCCAGCCTGGGTGACAGAGTGAGACTCTGTCCAAAAAAAAAAAAAAAAAGAAAAGAAAGAAAGTGAAGGGTGGGACTGGCTAAGAATTTTTAGGTGTGTTAGAGCAATAGTAGAGAGGGGGATAATTCAGTTGGAGGAAGTTAACTTATATAGAGCTTGCCACTTCAAAACTCTTTTCACATCTTAAATATTTTATTGAGTGCCTACTATGCGATAGGCACTGAGCCAGGCACTAGTTCTTCTTCTTTCAAGGTCACTGTCAGCCATTCCAACTATGTCCTCATCAGCATCTTACACTTGCTCTCCGTGTCCTTCCCGTGTTCTAACCTTCAATCATAAATTCATCCAGCAAATATTTGTTGAGCACCTATAATATAACCAGCCCTGTGCTAGGGTTAGAGGAGACACACATGCACACACAAAAGCTATGCTTCCAGCTTTTGGTGCAGGGATTTAAAAAAATTAAATAATGTGATAGAATTAAAATTGAAATATACTCTGAAAGAGACACAAAGAAATTTTAATATCTAAAATATCTAATTTATGGCATTTAAAAAGCACTGGATAATGCTGAGAAAATTAGTAAACAGCTCAGAAGGTCTTAGACTTGAATTCCTACATGCACAATAAGAAGATAGATTCCAAATGGATTTGAGAGTTCAATATAAAGAAGGAAGAAAACCATTACAAGAAACTGTAAGATCATGCTTCTCTCCTCTTACATTGACAGAGACCTTTCTAAGCATAAAAGCAAAGGAAGAAAGAATAGTAAAATGCCAATAGATCTAACCTTACAATTTTTAAAAAAGTACACACGCACATTCACACATACTGTATACAATACTGACAGACGTCTTTCAGGACAATTTGATGCTGTGAGTTTGTGACTGAATGAGGCTCTTTGCTAGAAACTGAAGGATGATGGATAAAACATCAAAAAGAAAACTGAAAGATGGATCGAGGCTCAACTACAAGATAAACATCTCATCTATCAGATACAGCAGGAGCCCAAGCTGAAACCAGGGCTTTCTGGAGCCTGGATCTGGAATCAGGGTTGGGAAGATAAATAAACCACTGCTCTGTTTGAAGGCAGGGGCTGGAGAGAGACTGAACGTGCTTGTGAAAGGAGGCTGGAAAACATGCTGCAAAATCCTGCCTAAGAAAAATATTTTTAGATTATATATCTAATAAAGGGACTTTCATCTAGAATATATAAAGAACTCTTACAACTCAACAATAAAAACATAATCCAATTAAAAATATAATGAGATACCATCTCACACCAGTCAGAATGGCTATGATTAAAAAGCCAAAAAATAACAGATGCTGGGGGAGGTTGTAGAGAAAAAGGAACGTGTTTATACTGTTGCTGGGAGTGTAAATTAGTTCAACCATTGTGGAAGACAGTGTGGTGATTCCACAAAGACCTAAAGACAGAAATACCATTTGACTCAGCAATCCCATTACTGGGTATATGCCCAAAGGAATATAAATCATTCTGCTATAAAGACACATGCAGGGCCAGGTGCGGTGGCTCATGCCTGTAATCCCAGCACTTTGGGAGGCCAAGGCAGGTGGATCACGAGGTCAGGAGATCGAGACCATCCTGGCTAACATGGTGAAACCCCGTCTCTACTAAAAATACAAAAAATTAGCCAGGCATGGTGGCGGGTGCCTGTAGTCTCAGCTACTCGGGAGGCTGAGGCAGGAGAATGGCATGAACCCGAGAGGCAGAGCTTGCAATGAGCCGAAATTGCGCCACTGCACTCCAGCCTGGGCGACAGAGTGAGACTCCATCTCAAACAAACAAACAAAAAGACACATGCAGGCATGTACTCATTGCAGCAATATTCATAATAGCACAGACATGGAATCAACCTAAATGCCCATCAATGATAGACTGGATGAAGAAAATATTGTACATATACACCATGGAATACTACGCAGCCATAAAAAGGAACAAGATCATGTCCTTTGCAGGCACATGGATGGAACTGGAAGCCATTATCCTTAGCAAACTAACACAGGAGCAGAAAACCAAATACTGCATGTTCTCACTTATAAGTGGGAGCTAAATGATGAGAACACATGGACGCATAGAGAGAAACAACACTCACTGGGGCCTATCAGAGAGTGGAGAGTGGGACGAGGGAGAGGATCAGGAAAAATAACTAATGGGTACTAGGCTGAGTATCTGGGTGATGCAATAATCTATTCAACAAACCTCCATGGAACAAGTTTACATATGTCACAAATCTGCACATGTACCCCTGAATTAAAATGAAAGTTAAAAAAAGAAAGCCCCGCCCGCAAAATAGGTAAAGGATTTGAGTAGACATTTCTTAAAACGAGATATACAAATAGCCAATGAATGCATAAAAAAGGTGCTCCACATCATTAGTCATTAGGGAAGCACAAATCAAAACCACATTGAGATACCATTTCATACCCACTAAGATAACTATAATTAAAAAATAGATGGACAATAACAAGTGTTGGCAAGGACGTGGAAAAAATGGAATCCTTATACGTTGTCTGTGGAAATGTAAAATGGTGCAGCTACTGTAAAAAACAATTTGGCAGTTCCTCAAAAAGCTCACTATAGAATTGACATATGACTAAGTAATTGCACTCCTCGGCATATACCCAAGATAACTGGAAACATATCCATATGCAGACTTGTACAAGGTGGTTCATAGCAGGTGCTATGGACTGAATTATGTATCCCCAAAATTCATGTGGAAGCTTTAACTTCTAGTGTGATAGCATTTAGAGAACAGAGGTACTGTAATTAGGTTTAGATGAGACCTTAGGAGTGGAGCCCGCGTGATGCGATTAGTGCCCTGATAAGAAGAGACGCCAGAGAGCTTGTTCTCTCTCTCTTCCCCATGGGAGGACACAGGCAGAAGGCAGCTACCTGCAAGGCAAGTCTATGGTATTTTGTTATGGTAGCCCAAGCTGATTAATTCAACAGGATTGATCATAATAGTCAAAAGTGGAAATGATCCAAATGCCCACCAATTGATGAGTAGGTAGAGAAAATGTGATCTATCCATACAACAGATTAATATTCAGCCATAAAAACCGGAATGAATTACTGATGCATGCTACATCATGGAGGGACCTTGAAAACATTGTGCTAAATCAAAGAAGCCAGAAACAAAAGGCTAACTAGGATGTGATTCCATTTATACGAAATGTCCAAAATAGCAAATCCATAGAGACAGAAAGTAGATTAGGCGTTGCCAGGGGTTGAGAGTAGGAGGGGATGAGGTATGACTGCTGATGGGTACAGAGTTTCTTTCTGGGTTGATAAAAATGTTCTGGAATTAGATAGTGGTGATGATTACTCAATTTTGTGACTATACTAAAAACTGCTGAATGGCACATTTATGAGTATGAATTTTATGGTATGTGAATTATCTTAATAAAGCCACCCAGAGTTTTAAAAATCACTATCAAAAAAGCCTTCTCTTGTCTTTGAGACTGCTGAGTCTTATTCTTAGGTCTGTAGCTTTCCAATTTTCTCTTTCATTGTTTGCAAATCTTTGGAAGAACTATTAGAGTGGTGCAAAGGTAACTGCGGTTTATGCCATTGAAAGTAATGACAGAAACTGCAATTACTTTTGTACCAACCTAATAGTATCCTCTGTATCGGTTCTGATTCTTTGGATGACAGAAGGAGTCTATCTAGAGCTTGACCAATGCCAGAGGTTTGGTCTTTAAGAAATTCTTTAAAAAATCCTACTTAGCCAGCCTGGCCAACATAGTGAAACCCCATCTCTACTAAAAATACAAAACAATATTAGCCAGGCGTGGTGGTGTGTGCCTGTAGTTCCAGTTACTCAGGAGGTTGAGGCATGAGAATGGCTTGAACTCAGGAGGCGGAGGTTGCAGTGAGCTGAGAATGCGCCACCGCACTTCCCATCTGGGCAGCAGAGCAAGACTCTGTCTCAAAAAGAAAAAAAAAAAAATTCTATCTAGGCCTATACCTCCTGGCAAGCTGCAAGCCTAAGGTAAAAGGAGAGCACAGACTTGACCTCTGGACTAGGAGCCTCGTGAAGCCTTGAACTGACTCTGTGATTGTTGATATGACGGTCTCCATATCAACGGAAGGCATGGTTTTGCATTGAGGTTATGGAGCAGCAGATGGAGGCAACTGCAGACCACCAGACAGAAGGGAATAAATAAATAAGAACTAAACAAAAACAAAACTCATAGAAAATTAGCCTATAAATCAAAATATCAAAATGCAAGAAAAAGCCATCTAATGGAAGACAATCGATTCTATCAATTTTCAGAACAGAATATAAATTCACTCTTGCAGCACTGAATGTATACAACAGCTGGACAAATACTTTAAAATTTATATTATTAGGATGCTCAAATAGAAAAATGAAGATATGTTTTCAATTTGGAAAAACAAGACATTACAAAATTTTTAAAAGCAGAGCTAAAAAAACAGGTAAATACAAAAACAAATACAATTAAAGTAGTACAATTTCAGAAAAGAAAAATCATGGTCACTGGAAATTATACAAAATGGAAACAAAAGGAGGATTACTTAATTAAAAGATAGAATTGAGAAATTCACACAAAATGCATCATGGAGAGGCAAAGATGTGTAAAATAGGAAATAGCAGTTAGAAGACATGGAAGACTTGAGATCTTTCAACATTCAACCAGTAGGAATTCTAGAAGCCCCAGAACAAAAGAATAGTGGGAGTTATGGAAAATCTATTTTTGGGGAAAAAAAAGTAATTAATAGGCATTTTCTAGAATTGAATTAAAAATGATCTTCAGTTTGGAAATCCAAGTATTCAACAGGGTGAAGCTGGATAGAAATCTCAGGAACATAGCCTTGGGTATATGGAAACTCCACATAGGAAATAACATGATAAATTAATGGAAAAAGAATGACTGTAGAGAAATATGGAAAGTATGTTCTTACTACATATTGTAAATAAAATGAATTTTAAATGAACTAAAATGCACATTTCAAAGGCAAAACTTCAAAACGTTTAGAAGAAAATTTTGAATAATATATTATCTCTTGGTAGGGAGTATTTCTTTAAAAGGAGGCACAAAATATAAAGCAAAAGATTGACAAACTGGACTACATTAATGTATAAAGCATCTTCATAATAAAAATAGAAGAAAGTTAAAAGACAAGTCACACACTGAGAAAAGGTATTTACAATGTACGAGAAAATTATTTACAGAACATTTAAGGAGCTTAAAAAGACAACTCAAAAGAAAAGTAGACGAATAGTATGAACAGGCAGTTTACAGAAGAGGAAAGCTGTCTGAAAGGAAAATAAATCTTGGAACCCCAAGCTCATTAAGTGGAAGGGAAATGTCAAGCTGGGAACTGAGTCACACAAACCTGCCACCTTTTTTGCTTCCTAAATAAGATGGCTACAAGGTGAAAAGCTGCATACCTCCCTCATATTTTGCCTACAAGTAAATTCCTAGTGTGCTCCAAGATCCTTGACCTAAAGTGTTTCTGTTAAAATTCACCATAAATGATAGGTTATCTTTACATATGCATTCACCTCTCTGCCCACCTGACACAAATGCATATCTGATTGTTGCCTTGCCCCCACTTGTCTGTTATTTTATGCAAAAAAGCAGAGTCCCTGCATTTTTGCATGCCTTATTTGTGTATGTTATCTTATGTAAAAATGCAGATTCACTGAGCCAGACAAAGGCATGGATGACTATTCCCCCCACCTCCCTCTCACATTAAAATTGTGTGTTTCTCAATATCCTGCCCTTTCCCCTTTAAATTTGGAGGCCTCAAAATCATCTTTGGAGAAAGGCGTAAACCTGTCTTCCAGGCACACGTCCTTAACTTTGGCAAATAAACCTCCTAGAATGATTTAGATTTGTCTTGGTCGTTTTTCTTGATTGACATCTGAATGATTGGTAAATATATAAAAGAATTCCCAACCTCACAAATAATCACAGAAATACAACTTAAAACAACAATGAACACCAATTCACAGCCATCAGATTGGCAAAAATTAAAGTTTGACAATAAAGAGTATAGGTGAGAGTATGGAGAAACAGAAATTCTATTACACTGTTAGTGGGAGTGCAAATTGATGTAACAGCTTTGGAGGCCAATTTGATTATATCTGGTAAAGCAGAAGATTCTCTTTAAGAGACAGGGTCTTGCTCTGTCACCCAGGCTGGAGTGCAGCAGTGAAACCATAGCTCACTGTAGCCTCAACTTCCTGGGCTCAAATGATCCTCTGGCCTCAGCCTCCTGGGTAGCTGGGACTACAGGCATGTGACACCCTTGCCCAGCTCGTCTTTTTATTTTTTGAAGAAATGGGGTCTCGCTATGTTGTCCATGCTGGTCTCAAACTCCTGGCCTCAAGCAATTCTCCCACCTCAGCCTCCCAAAGCCCTGGGATTACAGGCATAAGCCACTGGATCCACCATGCAGTAGATTTTTATACTCTACCACTAAGGAAATATAGTCTCACACAGGGATAAAGGAGACATGTTTATAAATACTCATTGCAAAATTGTTCGTTATAGAGGAAAAAGGAAACCATATGAGCATTCATTCATTCATGAGTAAATGGATAATTTGTGGCGTGTTAATATAGCAAAATGTACTGCAGCTAAAACAAATGAACTACAGCTACATAGAGGAACATTGAGAAATGCTGAAAAAATTTTAACATGAAAAGAGCAGTGTATACAAGTTATATGAGGGGTCTTTAAAAGTTCATAAAAAATGCATATTATGAAAAAATCTATGCATAGATTTCAAAAATTTTTATACCAAAATAAACTTGTGCCAACTTGTTGTAACATGTCTGAACAGGTTCTAGTTTCAAGCACTAAGAAGGATAAGATATTGGTTTGAATTAAGCTCCTATCAGAGCATCATGTATTCTATTAAAATTGAAGCAAGAACAAAAATAACATTTATCATGAAGCTTGAGAGGAAGAATGGTAAAAAGCATTGATCTTTTATGGAAAATTTATGGAGACAGTGCCCTAAAGAAATCAGCAGTTTACAAATGGATAACTCATTTTAAGAAGGGACAAGATAGGCTGGGCATTGTGGCTCATGCCTGTAATCCCAGCACTTTGGGAGGCCGAGGCAGGCAGATCACGAGATCAGGAGATCAAGACCATCCTGGCTAAAATACAAAAAATTAGCCAGGCTTGGTGGTGGGTGCCTGTAGTCCCAGCTACTCAGGAGGCTGAGGCAGGAGAATAGCGTGACACCGGGAGGCAGAGCTTGCAGTGAGCTGAGATCGTGCCACTGCACTCCAGCCTGGGTGACAGAGCGAGACTCTGTCTCAAAAAAAAAAGAAAAAAAAAAAAAAGAAAGGACCAGATAATGTTGAAGATGAAGCCTGCAGTGACAGAACATCCACATCAATTTGTAAGGAAAAAATTAATCTTGTTCATGCCCTAATTGAAGAAGACTGACAAGCAACAGCACAAACAATAGCCAACACCATAGAAATCTCAACTGGTTCTGAATATACAATTGTGATCAAAACATTAAAGTTAAGCAAACTTTCCACCTGATGGGTGCCAAAACAGTTGCTGCCAGATCAGCTGTAGACAAGAGCATAGCTTTCACTGGAAATTTTAAACACATGGGATCAAGATTCTGAAGCAGTTATTTGAAGACTTGTAACAGGAGATGAAACATGACTTTTCCAGTACAATCCTGAATACAAAACACAATCAAAGCAATGGCTACCAAGAGGTGGAAGTTGTCCAGCCAACACAAAAGCAGACCAGTCAAGAGCAAAGGTCATGGCAACAGTTTTTGGGATGCTCAAGGCATTTTGCTTTGTCTTTCTGGAGGGATAAAGAATGATAACATCTGCTTATTAGGAAAGTGTTTTGAGAAGTTTTGCCAAAGCTTTAGCAGAAAGATGCCTACAAAAGCTTCGCCAGAGAGTCCCTCTCTACCCTGACAATACTCCTGTCCATTCCTCTCATCAAACAGGGGCAATTTTTTGAGTTTCAGTGGGAAATCCTTAACTATCCACCTTACAGTCCTGATTCAGCTCCTTCTGATATATTTTAGTTTCCTAATCTTAAAAAATCTTTAAAGAGCACCCATTTTTTTTCCCTTCAACTAATAATGTTAAAAAGACTGCAATGACATGGTTAAATTCCCAGGACCCTCACTCAATTCTTTAGGGATGGAGTAAGTTGCTATCATCACTTATAGAAGTGTCTTGAAGCTGATGAAACTTATGATGAAATGTAGTTTGTATTTTTTTGCGTTTATTACTATTTTATTTTATTTTGAGTCAAGAGTCTTCTCTGTCACCTGGAATGGAGTGCAGTGGCATGATCATAGCTCACTGCAGCCTCAAACTCCTGGGCTCAAGTGATTCTTCCACCTTAGCCTCCCCAGTAGCTGGGAGTACAGGTGCATGCCACTGCACCTGGCTTATTTATTTATTTATTTTTGAGATGGAGTTTTACTCCTGTTGCCCAGGCTGGAGTGCGATGGCATGATCTCAGCTCACTGCAACCTCTTCTTCCTGGGTTTAATCAATTCTCCTGCCTCAGCCTCCAGAGTAGCTGGGATTACAGGCATGTGCCACCACACCCAGCTAATTTTGTATTTTTACTAGAGATGAGGTTTCTCCATGTTGGTCAGGCTGGTCTCAAACTCCTGACCTCAGGTGATCCACCCACCTCGGCCTCCCAAAGTGCTGGGATTACAGGCGTGAGCCACCATGCCTGGCTAATTTATTTATTTTTTATAGAGATGGGATCTCCCTATGTTGCCCTAGGCTGGTCTTAAACTCCTGGCCTCAAGTGATCTTCCTACTTGGCCTGCTAAAGTGTTGGGCTTACATTTTTATCTTTTAATTCATTTTCCACAAGCTTTTTGAAGTCCTCTTGTATGTGCAGAGGGATGTATGCCAAATACACATTGTATATGTATTATATAAGTTTAAATCATGGAGAACAGTATCATTGAAAGTCTGTAGACATCTAAATTTGTAGCAAATATCTAGAAATAATATAACAAACTTATGATAGTTGTTAGCTAATTGGAGCAGTAGGAAACAGCTTGGGATTGGAAAAGGGACATGGCGACCCCACATTAATCTGTGAAATTTAACTTAAAAAGTGTTTGAACTAAATACAGACTAATGTTAAGATTTTATAAAGCAAAGTAATGGTGTTTATTATTTAAAAATTTTTGTTATATATTTTAGATGTTTTATTATGAACATATTAAAAATCCAAAACACCCCAGTACTAACAGACAAAATATAAATTGGGAAACGTTGAAACATATGTCAGGCACGGCTGAGGTTCTTATCATATAAACTGCTCTTATTTAGCAATGCAAATGAGACGAGTAGCTGGGAGAAAAGTCGGGCAACAGCATTAACAGGCAAGGTACAAGAGGAAAATACAAATGACCTGTGAACTTAAGAAAGGAAGTTCCATATCAGTGCAAAAATGCAGATCGAAGCAGCAATAAAATACCATCTTTTAATCTACCAAATTTTAGGAATTTGCCTGTAGAAAGAGATTCTCTGCTACAGATTCTCACAAAACTTTATTTTCAGAGATATTCTTCATGGTGAATTACGGTGGTGAAAAAATACACTACACTAAGTTGCGTCCCTCTGTCCAAGCCATCAGTTCTCTTTCCTAAATTCCATGTCACACATTTTTATCTTCACTGTTTCTTGTCTTTTTTTTTTTTTTTTTTTTTGAGACAGGGTCTCACTCCATTGCCGTGGTTGGAGTGCAGGAGTGCAATGGCGCAATCACAGCTTACTGCAGTTTTGACTGTCTGGGCTCAAGTGATTACCTCACTCCAGCCTCCCAAGCTGGAACCACAGACATGCACCACCACATCCAGCTAATTTTTTAAATTACTATTTTAGAGACAGGGTCCTGCACTATTGCCCAGGCTGGAGTGCAATGGTATAATCATAGCTTACTGCAGCCTCAACTACCTGAACTCAAGTGATTCCCCCAAGTCAGCCTCTCAAGTACCTGGGACCACAGACATGTGCCACCACACTCAGCTAATTATTTTTATTATTATTTTAGAGACAGGGTCTCACGCTGTTGCCCAGGCTGGAGTGCAATGGTGCAATTATGGCTTACTGCAGCCTCGACTGCCTGAGCTCAAGCGATTCCCCCACCTCAGCCTCCCAAGTAACTGCACCACAGTCATGTGCCACCGGATCCAGTTAATTTTTTAAATTACTATTTGTAGCAACTAGATGGTGTTACTATGTTCCCTAGGCTGATATCTTCACATTTTAACATCTGTGAAATTGAGGTGTGTCTTACAATCACTGCCAGGGGGCAGTCATGATGAGGCTTGTTGTCTATACATGCTTATCATAACTCACAAAATAAGTGTGTGCCTCTTTCCAAGCAACCAGAAGCACACACTTCTTCTCCAATGCTTCCTAAGGGCTCTATAAACTGTACCTGTACAAGCAGGCTTGGAAATGTACATTCATCTCAAAGCACCATCCTACTTCAAGCTAGAGCAACTTAACATGAACCAAAGCAGGTTAAGTGAAAACAGTGTCAAGAATCACACATTCATAACAAAAGTAACTTCTTAAGGTGACAGGGCTAAATGAAACTAAGCAGAATTTTTGAAAGCAAGCAGGAAAGGACACTTTTAATTTAAATGAAACGTGAGTTAGAGCAAGTTTAGACAAAACTAAGCAATTTATGTCAAACAAGCTCCGAATTGATCATTCTTTTTAAAATTAATTTCTTACAAGGCATTCAAGAAAATCTAGTTAATGACACCAAACTCAAAATCACTTGTTCTTATCCAAGAAAACTTCTTATTGCCCATTGGAGCTAATAAATATATGTAACTCAACAATTTATATGAAACCAAGCGCAGACTCAAAACTTCTTCTCAAAATGCATTTCTTACAATGAGTTAGAGTGTATGTAGTTGAAACTAATCAATATATGTGAAATCTAGTTCAATATCACTCACTCATTTCAAACTCATAAACCTCATAAACTTTATATGTGTAAACAAGACTAGAGAGGTGTTCCTTGCCCTGTTATCAAGGAGTCATTGGATTTTACAGTGATCCTTTATTCCCCAAACCCTTTAAAATTAGATTTGTGTTGCTTTGGTTGAAAAAGATCATCTTAGCATCTCTTTGGGGAAAGCATTTTAGGAGGATTTGTGGCTACTCTAAAGCAGCAGTCCCCATCTTTTTTGGCACCAGGGACTGGTTTCACGGGAGACAGTTTTTCCACGGACCAGGGACGAGGGATGGTTTTGGGATGATTCGAGCACATTTCATTTATTGTGCACTTTATTATTATTAGATTGTAATATATAATGAAATAATTCTACAACTCACCATCATGTAGAATTAGTGGGAGCCTTGAGCTTGTTTTCTTGCAACTAGATGGTCCCACCTGGGGGTGATGGAAGATAGCGACAGGTCATCAGGCATTAGACTCTCATAAGGAGCACGCAGTCTAGATCCCTCGCATGCACAGTTCACGACAGAGTTCTTGCTCCTGTGAGTATCTGATGCTGTGGCTGATCTGACAGGAGGCAGAGCTCAGGCAGTAATTTCAGCTGTTGGAGGTGGCTGTAAATGCAGATGAAGCTTTGCTTACTCTGCTGACTTCCTGCTGTGTGCCAGGTTCCTCACACCTAACAGGCTGAGAGCAGTACTGGCCTGGGGGCTGGGGACCCCTGCTATAAAGGAACGTACAAACAGTGATGGGGGATGAAGAGTTATTATCCTCATTGTGCAGGAGCCTATGAAAATAGATAAGAAACTCTCTAAGTATGCAAAAGATGAATGGGTCAAGAACAGAGGGCTGGCTGAAAAGGAAAACAACCAGGGAAGAAATATTTGAAGCATATGTAACTTCTCTGCAAGTCAGAGAAATGTAGACTGGGAAAATAAGTTGATTTTTTTTTTTTTGCCTATCAAATTATGCAAGATTTAAAAGCTAAACTATCCATGATGCTCAGGTTACAGTAAAACAGGAACTATTATGTTCTCTTCATAGGAGTGTTAATTGAAGCAGCCTTTCCGGAGAGTAATTTGTCAATATGTAAAAAGAGCTTTTAAAATACCCATACCTTGCTCATTTATGCAAAAAAAAATACAGGAAGCATAAATCAAACTAAACAAATTGTTTAGAGAAGGATGGGCATAAGAAAGAAGAAGAGGTATGAAATAGGAACAGAGGGACATTTTGTTGGGAGAAAAGCTGAGTATTGGGAGAGAAGCTGAGGCAGGGCTTGCATGTCTGCTAGACTTGCTGGCTCCTTGCTTCTTCCACTCCCATTATCTCAAGCAGCCATATGTTTCTCATTCACTTGATACACCGTTTCCTTTCAACCCCCACATCCTCACCACCTATTTCTTTGTTTAAGCACCAATAAATAGCGTGGGCTCCCAGAGCTCAGGGCCTTTGCAGCCTCCACACTCGCGATGGCCCCCTGGTCCCACTTTCTCTCTTACTGTCTTTTTCTCATTCCTTTGACTCCACTGGACTTAGTCGCCCCTATGACCTGGTGTTGGGCCTGATCACCCCAACAACATTTCTCCTGTATATATACCTTTCACATGGTTCAATGGACTAGAAACATAGTAATGTTTTCCATACCTCTAAAATAACTGAAAAATTAAAATCAACCGTGATGGGGCACAGGAGTGGGGTCACCAAAAATAGAAGACAAACTGGGCAAACTGGTTCACACCTGTAATCCCAGTGCAACATGGTGAGAGCTGTCTCTTAAAAATAAAATGCAGATAGCAACATATGAACCTAATTGTGTTATAAATGATTAGCCACACTAAAGGGAGTGAGGGAGTGTGGGAGGAAAGAACTAACTTTAGTAACTTTGGAAAATAGGATTTGTTTATTTTTTAGAGTTGGGGGGCGGGGTCTTGCTATGTTGCCCTGGTTGGACTCAAACTCTTGGCCTCAAGTGATCATCCCACTTCAGCTTCCTAAGTAGGAAAGTATGATTTTTAACTGGATACTACAAGACTGAAAACAAAAAGAACTATACACAAATACTGTACTCAAGCTAGTAAATGTGTTTCTTAGAGGGGTATGAGTTAACAATTCTGAAACTATGGGTTTACTCGGATTGAATAGATGAATAAATATATTGTAGATGACATCTTCAGGGTTTCTCACTGTCAGATAAATAAATTACAGGCTGGGCACAGTGCCTCATGCCTGTAATCCCAGCACGTTGGGAGGCTGAGGGAGGCAGATCACCTGAGGTCGGGAGTTAGAGACCAGCCTGGCCAACATGGCAAAACCTCATCTCTACTAAAATACAAAAAATGAACCTGGCATGGTGGTGGGTGCCTGTAATCCCAGCTACTTGGGAGTCTGAGATAGGAGAATTGCTTGAACCTGGGAGGCGGAGGTTGTAGTGAGCCAAGATTGCACCACTGCACTTCAGCCTGGGCAACACAGCAAGACTCTGTCTCAAAAAATAAGTAAATAAATAAAAATAAATAAATAAATTACAAATAAGGAAAGAGGGAAAGCTAGAATTAACCCTGTGGCTTTGGATTGTCATTGGAAGTATCAATATGAACTCACAGTTTTAAATATATGTGCACAGAGGGCACAAATATAATGGTGTTCGCAAATGTGGATTAGAACACATACATATATTTTCTAGCTATGTCCACTATGAAGAGAAGGATGGGCATAAGAAAGAAGAAGAGGTATGAAATAGGAACAGAGAGACATTTTGTTGGGAGAAAAGCTGAGTGTTGGGAGAGAAGCTGAGGCAGGGCTTGCATGTCTGCTAGACTTGCTGGCTCCTTGCTTCTTCCACTCCCATTATCTCAAGCAGCCATATGTTTCTCATTCACTTGATACACCGTTTCCTTTCAACCCCCACATCCTCACCACCTATTTCTTTGTTTAAGCACCAATAAATAGCGTGGGCTCCCAGAGCTCAGGGCCTTTGCAGCCTCCACACTCGCGATGGCCCCCTGGTCCCACTTTCTCTCTTACTGTCTTTTTCTCATTCCTTTGACTCCACTGGACTTAGTCGCCCCCACGACCTGGTGTCATTAGAATTAATGACACCCTAGTAGCAATGAGGACATTTACTACACAGATCTTTGTTTCTAAATACCATTCCCAATCAAAGAAATCAGGACTACTTGGAGAAGCGGATGATTCCAGAGCTGGGGGAGGGAAAAATCTAAGCTAAACCCCGATCATCTTGTGTTGTCAGAAATTAAGTGCTCATGAAAGAATGGGAGCAGGTGAGAAAAACACAGGAGCCCCCACTATAGGAGATCCCACTGGCCAAAGCTAGACCAAACTTAACAGCAAAAGAAATAACTATATTATTGGATTGAAATCCACAGAGTGAAAAACGAAAACAAAACAAAAAAAGAGAAGAAAATTCAGAAGTTTGTATTGATGCAGATACAATCATTTGCTGCATAATGACATCTTGGTCAACAATAGACCACATATACAACAGTGGTTCCATAGGATTATAATTGTGTTTAAAAATTCCTATTGCCTGGTGATATCATAGCACTAGTAACATCGTAGCGCAATGCATCACCTTTTTAATGCTTAGATATGTTTAAATAAACAAATACCATTGTGTTACAATTGCCTACAGTATTCAGTACAATGACATGCTGTACAGGCTTATAGCCTAGGCACAATAGGCTATACCATACGGCCTAGGTGTATAGTAGTCTAGACCATCTAGATTTGTGTAAGTACACTCTGTGATGTTGACACCACAATGAAATTGCCTAAAGATGCATTTCTCAGAATGTGTCACCATGATTAAGTGATATATGACTGTAAATAATTGAATGAATTAATTTATAGGAGCAAAGAGATAGCTCTTTACAGAATAATTCCAGTTAATAAATGTAAAACGATGAAAGAAATAGAAAATAGCCATTAGGCAAACACCACAGTAATAATTGCTGTAGGCAAGTTCCACCAATAGATGCTAAAATTAGTAGTCAAAAACTTGAAATCTCTTGCATTTCAATACAGTAACAATGAACAATCTGAAAAGAAATTAAGAAAACAATTCCATTTACAATAGCACCAAAAAGAATAAAATACCTAGAAATAAACCTAACCAAGAAGATGAAAGCCTTATACACTGAAAATTACAAACATTGCTACGAGAAATTAAAGAAGACACAAATAAATGAAAAGACATCTTATGCTCATGGATTGGAAGACTTACTATTAAACTCCCCCAAACTAACCAAACCAAACTACCAATTTGATCCAATTCCTATCAAAATCCCAGTGGCAGTTTTTGCAGAAATAAAACAAATAATCTTAAAATTCCAATGGAATGTCAGGGGATCCCGAATACCCAAAATAATTTTGGAAAAGAGGAATAAATTTGGAGGAATCACACTTCCTGGTTTTCAAACATATTACAAAAGTACAGTAATCAAAACAGTGTGATACTGGCATGCAGACAGACATATAGAACGATGGAATAGAAAGACCAGAAATAAACCCTTCATGTGTGAGGGGAACATCACACACTGGGGCCTGTCATGGTATGGGTGGAGAGGAGAGGAACAGCATTAGGAGATATACCTAATGTAAATGACGAGTTAATGGGTGCAGCACACCAACATGGCACATGTATACATATGTAACAAACCTGCGCGTTTTGCCCATGTACTCTAGGACTTACAGTATTAAAAAAAAAAAGAAAGAAATCCTTCATGTGTGGTCAAATGATCTATGACAAGGCCATTAAGACCATTCAATGGGGAAAGGTTACTCTTCTCAACAAATGATGTGAGAAAAACTGAACATATACATGAAAAATAATGAAATTGGACCCTTAACAATATACAAAAATTAAAAATGGATTAAAGACCTAAATGTAAGATCTAAGACTATAAAACTAGAAGAAAACAAAGGGGAAAAACTTCATGACATTGGACTTGGCAATGAATTATTGGATATGTCACTAGAAGTGCAGGCAACTATAGCAAAAATAATCATAAGAGGCTACATTAAATGTAGAAACCTTTGTGCATCAAAGAACATAATCAGCAGAGTGTAAAGATAACCTATGGCATAGGAAAAAATATTTTCAAATCACAAATCTGGTAGGATGTTAATGCCTAGAATATGAAAATAACTCCTACAACTTAAAAACAACAAAAAATCAAATAACCAGGCCAGGCATGGTGGCTCATGCTTGTAATTCCGGCACTTTGGGAGGCCGAGGTGGGTGGATCACTTGAGTTCAGGAGTTCAAGACCAGCCTGTGAAAGATAGTGAAACCCCATCTGTACCAAAACTATAAAAAATTAGCCAGGCGTGGTGGCAGGCACCTGTAGTCCCAGCGACTTGGGAGGCCAAGATAAGGGGATCACTTGAGCTCAGGAGGCAAAGGTTGCAGTGAACGAAGATCGCGCCAGGGCACTCCAGCCTGAGTGACAGAGTGAGACCCCATCTAAAAAACAAAACAAAGCAAACAACCAACCAAATAACCCAATTTTAAAATGGGCAAAGGACTTGCATAGGCATTTCTCCAAAGATTGAGAGGTGACAGCCTGCTGGCAGCCCTCGCAGCCCTCACTCGCTCTCGCTCGCTCTCGGTGCCTCCTCCGCCTGGGCACCCATTCTGGCTGTGCTTGAGGAGCCCTTCAGGCTGCCTCTGCACTGTGGGAGCCCCTTTCTGGGCTGGCCGAGGTGGGAGCCGGCTCCCTCAGCTTGCAGGGAGGTGTGGAGGGAGAGGCGCAGGCGGGAACCGGGGCTGCGCGGCGGCACTCGTGAGCCAGCGCAGTTCCGGGTGGGCATGGGCTCAGCCGCCCCACACTGGGAGCGGCAGGCCGGCATCACCAGCCCCGGGCAGTGAGGGGCTTAGCACCCGGGGCAGCAGCTGTGGAGGGTGCACCAGGTCCCCCAGCAGTGCCGGCCCACCAGCGCTGGGCTCCAATTTTCGTCTGGCCTCAGCTGCCTCCGCGGGGCAGGGATCGGGATCTGCAGCCTGCCATGCCCGAGCCTCCCCCCGTGGCGGTGCGCTCCTGCGTCACCCGAGCCTCCCCGACAAGCGCTGCCCCCTGCTCCCCCGCGCCTGGTCCCATGGACCACCCAAAGGCTAAGGAGTGCAGGCACGTGGCCCGGGACTGGCAGGCAGCTCCACCTGCAGCCCCTGTGTGGGATCCACTGGGTGAAGCCTGCTGGGCTCTTGAGTCTAGTGGGGACTTGGAGAATCTTTATGTCTAGCTAAAGGATTGTAAACGCACCAATCAGCACCCTGTCAAAACAGACCAATCAGCTTTCTGTAAAATGGACCAATCAGCAGGATGTGGGTGGGGCCAGACAAGGGAATAAAAGCAGGCTGCCCAGCCAGCAGCGGCAACCCGCTGGGGTCACCTTCTGCTCTGTGGAAGGTATGTTCTTTCCGTCTTTGAGGTAGATTTCGTTGCTGCCCACTCTTCGGGTCCGCATTGCCTTTATGAGCTATAATACTCACCGCGAAGGTCTGCAGCTTCACTCCTGAGCCAGCGAGACCACGGATCCACCAGAAGGAAGAAACTCCGAACACATCGGAACATCGGAAAGAACAAACTCCAGACACGCAGCCTGCAAGAACTGTAACACTCACCGGGAGGGTTCACGGCTTCGTTCTTGAAGTCAGTGAGACCAGGAACCCACCAATTCCGGACACAAGATGATATACAAATGACCAACAAGCATATCAAAATATGCTCAGCATCAGTAATCACCAGAGAAACGCAAATCTAAAACAAAGTGAGATATCACTACTCTGACCCATTGCAATTGCTGCTAGTAAAACAAAACAAAACAGAAAACCAAAAAAAAACAGAAGTGTTGGCAAGGAAGTGGAGAAATCGACACCCTTGTGCACTTTTGGTGGAATTATAAACTGGTACAAATGCTGTGGAAAACAATGTGTTTTGTTTGTTTTTTTTTTGAGACGGAGTCTCACTGTCGCCCAGGCTGCAGTGCAGTGGTGCAATCTTGGCACACTGCAACCTCTGCCTCTTGGGTTCAAGCGATTCTCCTTCCTCAGCCTCCTGAGTAGCTGGGACTACAGGTGCACGACACCATGCCTGACTAGTTTTTGTATTTTTAGTAGAGATGAGGTTTCACCATGTTGGCCAGGATGTATCTCCTGACCTCGTGATCCACCCGCCTTGGCCTCCCAAAGTGTTGGGATTACAAGTATGAGCCACTAAGTCCGGCTGGTGTTTTCTTTAAAAAAATTGAAATAGAAGTACCATATGATTCAGCAATTTCACTTCTGGATATACATCCAAAAGAATTGAAACCAGGGCCTCAAAGCGGTATTTGTACACTCATGTTTATAGCAGTACTATTCGCTATAGGCAAGAGGCGGAGGCAACCCAAATGTCATCAGTGGATAAATGTGATATATACAAACAAAATGTGGTATATACACACAATGGAATGGTGTTCAGCCTTACAAAAGAAGGAAATCCTGTCACATGCTACTACATGGGTGAACTTTGCTGACATGATACTAAGTGAAACAAGCCAGTCACAAAAAGACACGTACTGTATTTCACATATTCGAGAAACCTATAACAGTCAAATTCATACAGACAAAGTAGAATGGCATTTACCAGGGGCTTAGAAGAGGGGGAAAGGGAAAAAGGGTGATGTTTAATGGGTATAGAGTTTCAGATTCCACGAATAAATAAATAAATAAATAATAAATAAATAAATAAAAATTTGAGAAGAAACAGGATATTTGCATAGTACCACAGAAATCATGACTCGTTCAAGACCAGGCGCGGTGGCTCATGCCTGTAATCCCAGCACTTTGAGAGGCCAAGGCGGCGGATCACGAGGTCAGGAGATCGAGACCATCCTGGCTAACATGGTGAAACCCCGTCTCTACTAAAAATACAAAAAATTAGCCAGGCGTGTTGCTGGGCGCCTGTAGTCCCAGCTACTCGGGAGGCTGAGGCAGGAGAATGATGTGAACCCGGGAGGCAGAGCTTGCAGTGAGCCGAGATCACGCCACCGCACTCCAGCCTGGGCGACAGAACGAGACTCTGTCTCAAAAAAAAAAAAAAAAAAAAAAAGAATCATGACTCATTCAAATGCATATTAATTACAAAGAGAAAAATCATAACTTTACAGTGGAGAAGTCTGGCAGATATCAGGCATCACTTTAACCAAGTGATCAAGGCTAACGTCACCAGCATAAGACATATCAACCTAGGAACACCTTCATATCATGCGCCGAGAAGGGCACAATGTCACTTCTGAGATTTTCTCGCCCAACATGCATAACTTCAATTGAATCTAAGAAACCATCAGAGGAACCCACATTTGGGGACATGCTCCAAAATACCTGACCAGTACTCAAGGTCACGAAAAGATAGACTGAGGAACTGTCACAGATGGGAGGAAATACGATAAATGATAATGAAATACAACATGTGACCCTGGATTGAATCCTAGACCAAAAGGAAGACATTAGTGAAAATATGGTGAAATTTGAATAGAGTAGGCTGGGTGTGGTAGCTCACGCCTGTAATCCCAGCACTTTGGGAGGCTGAGGTGGGAGGATCACGAGGTCAGGAGTTCGAGACAGCCTGGCCAATATGGTGAAACCCCGTCTCTACTAAAAATACAAAAATTAGCCCGGTGTGGTAGCATGCACCTGTAGTCCAGCTACTCAGGAGGCTGAAGCTGGAGAATTGCTTGAACCTGGGAGGTGGAGGTTGCAGTGAGCTGAGATGGCACTACTGCACTCCAGCCTGGGCAACAGAGCAACACTCTGTCTCGGGAAATAAATAAATAAATAAATAAATAAAGGAGTAGAGTTTATAGTTTAGTTAATAGTGTTCTACCACTTCCTAAATTTTGGTAATTGTCTATGATTATATAAGACATTATTAACATTAGGGGAAGCTAGATGAAAGGTTTGTAGGAAATCTGTACTATTTTTGTAACTTTTCTGTAAACCTAAAATTATTTTAAATTACAATTTTTTTTTTTTTTTTTTGGAGACGGAGTTTCGCTTGCAACCTCCACCTCCCCGGTTCAAGCGATTCTCCTGCTTCAGCTTCCCCAGTAGCTGGGACTACAGGCACCCGCCACCATGCCCAGCTAATTTTTATATTTTTAGTACAGACGGGGTTTCACCATGTTGACCAGAATGGTCTCGATCTCTTGACCTTGTGATCCGCCCACCTGGGTCTCCTAAACTGCTGGGATTACAGGCATGAGCCACCAGGCTCGGCCCAAATTACAATTTTTAAAACTCTATACACGTTCCGCCCCCGCCCTGCCAGGAGTTTCTTTTTCAGAAATCTTTTCTAAAGGAACAGTCTAAAATATAAAAGTGTTTGTATAAAAAGATTTATCATAGCATTATCCATAATAATTAATACATCAGAAAAAAGAACTATAATATGCTCATGAATAGGATGACCGCTAGTAAATTATTATCTTTTCCGAGTTCTTGGATTTTTTGTTGTTTGAGACTGAGTCTCGCTCTGTCACCCAAGCTGGAGTGTAGTGGTGCCATCTCGGCTCACTGCAGCCTTCACCTCCCAGGTTTAAGCGATTCTCCTGCCTTGGTCTCCCAAGTAGCTGGGACTACAGGCATGCATCACCACATCTAGCTATTTGTGTGTGTGTGTGTGTGTGTGTGTGTGTGTGTGTGTGTGTGTATGTGTGTGTATTTTTAGTAGAAACAGGGTTTTGCCATGTTGACCAGGCTGGTCTCGAACTCCAGGCCTCAAGTGATCCACCCGCCTTGGCATCCCAAAGTGCTAGCATTACAGGGTGAGCCACTGAACCTGGCCGGCTCTTGGATTTAAATACAACCTCTACACTGACAACTTCCGAATGTACGTCCCTCCTCTTATAGCTGGCTGGCTGCTGGCTCCACATCTGTACCCGGAAGAAAGACTGAGGGGTGCATCAAAGTGGTATCTCTAAAAGAGCTTCGGATTCCTTCCCCCCATCCCAACTTCAGACTTCTCTGTTGCTTAAGTGAAATTTTTGAAGTCATCCTCATTCCTCTGATTTCCTTGCCTTCTGAACTTGCTCTGTAAGCAAGTCCCTTAGTTTTCCCTCCAAGACAGATTGCTGGGCCATTTCCTTCTCTCCAGCATCATTCCTTCTTCCTGCTACAAGCCACCATCATCTCTCCTGGACCACTGCAAAGCCTCCCAACTGGTCTACCGGTTTCCTTGATTACTCTTTTTCACCATTCTCCACACAGCCTTCTGAATGATGTTAAAATACATACACAGGCCAGGCAACGTGGCTCGTGCCTATAATCCCAGCACATTGGGAAGCCGAGGCAAGAGGATCACTTGAGGCCTGGGCAATGCAGCGAGACCCCATCTCTCCAAAAACTTTAAAAATTAGCCAGGTGTGGTGACACACGCCTGTAGTCCCAGCTATTCAGGAGGCTGACCAAGAGGATTGCTTGAGTCCAGGAGACAGAGGCTGCAGTGAGCTATGATCATGCTACTGCATTTTAGCCTGGGCAACAGAGCAAGACCCTGTCTCAAAAAAAAGAAAGACCTACACCAACATACCCCAACCTGTTCCTCCTCTACCCAAATTGTCCCCCATTGCTCTTAAAGTCCAATTTCCTTACAATCTCCTACTGGGTCCTCTGGCAGCTGGCCAAGCTGTCAGTTGGGACCCACCCTCCACCTCTCCCCTCCTCTCTCCTGTGTTCTGAACACAGTAGTCTGCACTCAGTTTCCTGAACAGACAAATTCTTTTCTTCCTAAGGGCGTTTGCTCTTCCATTTGCACAGAAGGTTCTGTGCTCAGATCTTCCATGGCTGTTTCCTTCTTGTCCTCAGGACCCAACTACCACCTCCTTAGTGAGACCTGCCTTGACCACTCAACATAAAGCAGTCTCATCCCCACCTACCGGACATTTTCTATGCCAACATGACTTTGAAAAATGTTTGAGCACTAGTAATATGCAATAAGCAAAAATGATTTTGTTCACGCATTTGTTCAATGGTTAACATTGTGCCTCCCTTCTGTAAAATGTAATCTTCATGAGAATGGCTTTTAAAAATAATTTTATTTTATTTTAGATATAAGGTCTCTTTCTGTTGTCCAGGCTGGAGTTCAGTGGTGCAGTCACAGCTCACTGCAGCCTCAGCCTCCTGGAGTCAGGTGATCCTCCTGTCTCAACCTCTCATAGTGCTGGGATTGCAGGTGTGAGCTAATGCACCAAGCCAAGAATAGCTTTTTAAATTGTGAATTTAAAAACTTTTCAGAACTAAAGAGAAGTTGAAAGACTAGTACATGAACTTCACCTAGTTTAATCTAATGTTAACATTATAACACATTCTCCTTTTCTCTTTATACACACATAAACACATGTGCACACACACACATACATGCATACATACATACTTTTGTTCTTACCTATTTGAAATGAGTTGCAGACATCGTGGCATTTTACCCTCAAATACCTCCTCATGTATTTCTTAAGAGTAATGACATTTCTCTACATAATATTGTCACAATTAAGAAAATTAACACTTCCATAAATTCATCTAACGTACAGTACAAATTTCTCTGTCTTAAAAATGTCTTTGATGCCAGTTTTATTTGTCTCCCTGATTCAGGATCTTATCAAGTATCACACGTCCCATTTCGTTGTGAAGTCTCCCTAGTCTTTTACTCACCTTGCCTCTTAACTTTTCATGGCACTGACTTTTTTCTTTTTTTTGAAAAGCCCAGGTTATTCAAAGAGCCCAAAGACCTCATCTGTCTTCTTTCTTTCTCCCTTCCCTTCCCTTCCCTTTTCCTTTCCCTTCCCTTCCCTTCCCTTCCCTTCCCTTCCTTTCCCTTCCCTTCCCTCCCCCACCCTCCCCTCCCCTCCTCCTCCCCTCCCCTCCCTTTTTTCCTTTCTCCTTCCTTCCCTCCCTCCCTCCCTCCCTCTCTCTTTCTCTCTCTCTTCCTTTCTTACAGGGTCTTGCTCTGTCACCCAGGCTGGAGTGCAGTGGCATGAACTGCAGCTTCAACCTCAACCTCCCAGGCTCAAGTGATCTTCTCACCATGGACTTCTGAATAGCTGGGGCTACAGGTGTGCACCACCATGCCTGGCTAATTTCTTTATTTTTATTTTATTTTATTTTACTTTTTGAGATGGAGTCTCACTCTATCGCCCAGGCTGGAGTGCAGTGGCGTGATCCCAGCTCACTGCAAGCTCTGCCTCCCAGGTTCACGCCATTCTCCTGCCTCAGCCTCCTGAGTAGCTGGGATTACAGGCGCCTGCCACCATGCCTGGCTAATTTTTTTGTATCTTTAGTAGAGACGGGGTTTCACCGCATTAGCCAGGATGGTCTCGATCTCCTGACCTCATGATCTGCCCACCTCGGCCTCCCAAAGTGCTGGGATTACAGGTGTGAGCCACCGCGCCCGACCTCTTTATTTTATTTTATTTTTAATAGAGATGGGGGTCTCGCTATGTTGCCTAGGCTGGTCTCAAACCCCTATCCTTAAGCAATCCTCCCGCCTGGCCTCCCAAGGTACTGAGATTGTAGAAGTAAGCCACCATGTCTGACCCACCTGTCTTATAGAATACATTACATTCTGAATTTGCCTGATGACTTACTTGTTATATTGATTAATTATGCCTTCAGTGTCTCCTGTCTCTTTCCAGTCAGAGGCTCACTCCAGAGCTGCACTGTCCAACCAGGTGGCCACCAGCCACATGTGGCTGCTGAGCACTTGAAATATGGCTGGTGTGGCCAGGCACGGTGGCTCACACCTGTAATCCCAGCACTTTGGGAGGCCGAGGAGGGTGGATCACCTGAGGTCAGGAGTTCAAGACCAGCCTGGCCAACATGGTGAAACCTCGTCTCTACTAAAAACACAAAACTTAGCTGGGCGTTGTGGCAGGTGCCTGTAATCCCAGCTATTTGGGAGACTGAGGCAGGAGAATCGCTTGAACCCGGGAGGCGGAGGCTGCAGTGAGCCGAGACGGTATCGTTGCACTCCAGCCTGGGCAATGAGAGTGAAACGCCATCTCAAAAAATAAAGAAAAAGAAAGAAATATGACTGGTGCAACTGAGGAACAGAATTTTTACTTTTCTTTAGTTTATATTAATTTACATTTAAATTTTTAAAAATGATGCTCTTCAGTTTTAGAAACTGAATATGTTTGGAATAACTTGAGTGTGTGAATCTACTTTTTAAACTGTATATTATGAAATCTGTCTGATTGGAGATCTGCTATAAGTGTAAAATACAAACTAGATTTTGAAGACTTAGACTTAAAAAAAAAATCCATCCATTGCATCCATCTGTCCATTCACAAAAATCTAATCTTCTTCTTCTTTTTTTTTTTTTTTTTTTGATAGGGTCTTGCTCTGGTGTCCAGGCTGGAGTGCAGCAGTGTAATCATAGCTCACTGCAACCTCAAACTCCTGGGCTCAAACAATCCTCCCATCTCAGTCTCCCAAGTAGCTGGGACTACAGGTGTTCACCACCACGCCTGGCTAATTTTTAATGGTTTTGGGTAAAGACAAGTTCTAACGATGTTTCCCAGGCTTGTCTCAAACCCCGGGGCTCAATGGATTGTCCCACCTCGGCCTCCCAAAGTACTAGGATTACAGGTGTGAGCCACTGTCAGGCCAAAGCCATTTTTTTTTTTTTAAGTAACAACATACACTCACAATGTGAAAATCCAAGAGGAGTAGCAAGTCTAGGGAATGCTGCAAATGACTCTCCAGGTTGCCAATTCTCCAAGGTGGGAATCACGTATCTCTTGCTTACCAATGTATCTCCTGACACAGAGTGGATGCTTAATCCATGTTTGTTGAGTGAATGAGAGTCAGTGAGTGAGTAAATGATGAAATGGTCAATCCTTTGGCCAGGGAGCTGAGGGGTCTTCTCTAGCAGACCAGCAAGCATCATCAGGCCAAGTGTGCTTTAATATTAAAAAGAGGAATATAGGCCAGGCGCAGTGGCTCAGGCCTGTAAGCCCAGTGAAGTGGCTATGTTGTCTGGGGTAAATACCTGGGGTTCATCATCTATCTCATGCCAGGAAAATTTAGGACACACTAGGAGTTTAGGAGCAGAGGTTTAATAGGCAAAAGAAAGAGAAAGGAAGACAAGGGAAGGCCGGGTGCGGTGGCTCACACCTGTAATCCCAGCACTTTGGGAGGCTGAGGCGGGTGGATCACGAGGTCAGGAGTTAGAGACCAGACTGACCAACATGGTGAAACCCCATCTTTACTAAAAATACAAAAATTAGCCAGGCATTGTGGCACGCCTGTAATCCCAGCTACTCAGGAGACTGAGTCAGGAGAATCGCTTGAACCTCGGAGGCGGAGGTTGCACTGAGCCAAGATTGTGCCATTGCACTCCAGCGTGGGTGACAGAGGAGACTCTGTCTCAAAAAAAAAGAAAAAAAAAAAAAGAAAGAGAAGGGAAAACAGCTCTCTCTCTAGTGAGAAAGAGAGGGGACTTCCCAGCAGAGGGAAAGACCAGCCTGGCAGATGCCGGGACTTTATAGTCAGGCTTGAGGAGGCGGTGTCTGATTTACATAGGGGTCATAGATTGGTTAATCAGATATGACATTTACATAGCAGGTGGGGAAGGCTGGTGGCCCACCCTAATCTTATTATGCAAATGAACTCTCCCCTTGGCCGCAGCCATCTTGTCTGCTCCTTATTGTACACTTGGCTGGCGGAGAAGGGAGGATGGAGCCACCATTTTGAACATGTCTACTCCTAGGTAGTTCTTTCCTGCCGGCATCTACCCGTGCAAGCGCCTGGCTTGCTCGTCTATGTCTGTAGCTTGACTCTATAGGTTGCTGTTTGTTAGAAAATGATTTGGGGCCGGGTGCGGTGGCTCACGCCTGTAATCCCAGCACTTTGGGAGGCTGAGGCAGGTGGATCACCTGAGGTCGGGAGTTCGAGACCAGCCTGACCAATATGAAGACACCCCGCCTCTACTAAAAATACAAAAATTAGCCAGGTGTGGTGGCACATGCCAGTAATCCCAGCTACTTGGGAGGCTGAGGCAGGAGAATCGCTTGAACCTGGGAGGCGGAGGTTGCAGTGAGCCAAGATCGCGCCATTGCACTCCAGCTTGGGCAACAAGAGAGAAACTATGTCTAAAAACAAAAAAAGAAAAGGAAAAAAAACAGAATTATTTGGGGCTGCTTTTCATGAAAAGGAAAACGTTACCAAGAACTTCTGCACCCTCACTATCTGCCTAAGTAATTTCTTCTTAACTCCTGTATCACCAGCACTTTAGGAGTCTGAGGCGGGAAAATCGCTTGAGCCCAGGAGTTCGAGATCAGCCTGGACAACATGGTGAGATGCCATCTCTACAACAAATACAAAAATTAGCCAGGTGTGATGGCATGCACCTGTAGTCCCAGTTACCTGGGAAGCTGAGGCAGGGGGATAGCTTGAGCCCAGGAGGTTGAGGGTGCAGTGAGCTGTGATTGTACCACTGCACTCCTACCTGAGTGACAGAGTGAGATCCTGTCTCCAAAAAAAAAGAAAGAAAAAAGAAAAGAAAAAAGGACTAGAGATAGAACACAATCAGAGAGGGTGGAGAAGGCTACTGGGGACAAAGCCAGGGCGGGAGTGAGTGTTCTTGGAGCTTGTTCTGCAGAGGCAACAGGGTGCCAGGCCAGCAAAAGGAGTGGCAGGAGGAGGCGAGACCTGGTCTTTTTCTTTCCTTGGGCATTCTTTGTGTAGGCCTGTTTTGGGCCAAAGCAGCCCTTGAGGGTGGCAATGTGGCTTGGCTCTCCTTTCTGAGACATGACCCCTGACAAGAGGACCTGCCCTGGCAATACCTGCATTGGTAGCTGTCCAGGCCCTGGAGCCGCACTCACACAAGCATTACAGAGAGACCATCCTTTCCCAGGCACAAGCTCTGTTTTTCTTTTATAATAGAGGATTTCGCACATCAGGGACAAATACCTCAAATCACTAGAGTATATTTGCCAGGACATTCCATATATTATTTGATATGGTTTGGCTCTGTGTCCCCACCCAAATCTCATTAGAATTGTAATGAGAATTGTAATGCCAAGTGTTAGAGGAGAGGCTGGGTGGGAGGTGATTGGATCAAGAGGGTGGAGTTCCCCCTTGGTGTTCTTGTGGTAGTGAGTGAGTTCACGAGATCTGATGGTCTAAAAGTGTGTGGCACTTCCCCCTTCACTTTCTGTCTCCTTCTCCATATGTCCCCCACCATATCAAGAAGATCCTTGCCTCTCCTTCACCTTCCGTCATGATTGTAAGTTTCTTGAGGCCTCCCAGTCATGCTTCCTGTTAAGCTTGTGAAACTGTAAGTGAAGTAAACCTCTTTTCTTCACACGTTACCTAGTCTCAGGTCGTTCTTTATAGCAGTGTGAAAACAGACTAATACATTATTCTAATCAGACACGTTTCAGGGTAAGTATCATTATCCCCAGTTTCAATATGGAGAAACCTGGTTTCAAGTAGGTTGAGTAATTTACCTAAGGTCATACAAGTCATCAATGTCTGTGTTGGCTGCTGAGAGTAGCTGGGCCCCAAGTTTACAGTCTTTACTGCTCTACCTTCCTCCATTGGCAAGTGAGGCCGGGTGTGGTGGCTCATGCCTGCAGTCTCAGCATTTGGGGGTGAGGCAGCAGGATCACTTGAGATCAGGAGTTCAAGACCAGCCTGAGCTGGCCTTGAACATAGTGAGACCCAGTCTCTACAAAAAATAATAAAAATAGGCCAGATATGGTGGCACCTGCCTGTAGTCTCAGCTACTCAGGAGGCTGAGGTGGGAGGATTGCTTAGGGCTGGGAGTTCTGGGCTATAATGAGCTGTGATCGCACCACTGCACTCCAGCCTGAGTGATAGAGTGAGACCCTATTTCAAAAAAAAAAGAGGAAGACTGTTTTGGGCTCCCAGGATAGTCCTTGTAGAGCTGTGGAATCTGTATACTCTAGTAACTATCTTACTAAGTGGTGCTGTCCCTGAGACATATATAGATATGTGTGTGTGTGTGTATATATATATCTATATATGTGTGTGTGTGTATATATGCTACTTTGTGCATTTATATATAAAAATGAATATTACATATGTATCTGTAAAATACATACGTATGCCCTGCATTTTTTCTAATTACAGGCAGCAAGCTTTACCATCCAAATTTCCAGATCGTATTGAAAGCTTGAGGGAAAAACGATGAATTCATAAGTCAACTGGCACAAGCTTATCCCTCTGAAAATGATTTTTCACTCTTGAATCCCTGGGACAGCACCGGAACTATCTCCTTGCAAGAGGACACGCCCAAACATCAGTGTCAGAATGTGTGGTTTGCTTTGAAATTGTAGCCTTGGCTGAAACCACCAAACCCAGGATAGGAGAACACAATCCCTGTCTAAAATGTATGTATCTATACATTCTTCCATTGAAAGGTTGAGTGTTTTCTTAAGAGAGGGTCCCAATTGATCAGAAAGGGGAAGTTTGATGTTCTGAGTCCTCACGTGAACAGCATTATTCCGAGGAAAGCATTTAAAAGTTACTGAAAAACAAGATCCACTTTAGAATTACAGGCCAGGTGCAGTGGCTCACACTTGTAATCCCAGCACTTTGAGAGGCCTAGGATTGCTTGAGTCCAGGAGTTTGAGACCAGCCTGGACAACATGATGAGACCCCCCTCTACAAAAAAAAAAGAACTCCACAAAAATTAGCCGGGTGTGGTGGCATGCATCTGTAGTCTCAGCTACTCATGGGGGCTGAGGCAGAAGGATCACCTGAGCCAGGGAGGTCAAGGCTGCAGTGAGCTGTGATCCTGCCACTGCACTCCAGCCTGGGTGACAGAGCGAGACACTGTCTCCAAAAAGCAAACAAACAAAAAGCAAAACTACAAATAGACTTCATGTAACGGTGTCTGGGAAAATTGCATTTTATAGAGCTGCTCAGGAATCTTGGGTTAAAATGTGGATTGAGTGTGCACATTTGTTTTTATTTTTTCCCTAAATTACACCAAGACTGCAGAAAAGAGATCTGAGATACATATATATATATATATTATACATGTATATATAGAGAGCGAGAGAAAGAGAGAGATGCAAAAGTATGGGGAAAACGATAGAAAATAGCAATAAAATTTTGGAAGATAGAAGCAGATACATGTGTAGTGACTGACTTAGGAGCTCAAGTGAAATTAAATCCTAAGCCACCAGTGGGTGGAGCTGAGACTTATTCTGATCTATACCACAGAATTCTGAAGAGGCTCAGGAAGTGTATTTCTGGATCTAAGGTGAAGGTTGGATCTAGTGGCTAGAATAAGACAATTGGATAAAAACTGAGACGTTAGATCCCTGCAATCCTTGCCCTGATTCCAGGCCCCTAGCTGTCTATTTCTCCTCCATCCTGGCCGAAGATTAGAGATTTATTCTCTGGAGAGAGTTTTTGGGGACAAACAGGGCCAGTGAAACAAGACTCATTAGTTACATATTGAATGCTGGATTTTGAGACTCCCAGAGTCCTGCCTCCAAATGCTTAAAGCCAAATTGTACCCTCCAGTCTTTTTTTCTTTTTTTTTTTTGAGATGCAGTCTCGTTCTGTCTCCTGGGCTGGAGTACAGTGGTGCGATCTGGGCTCACTGCAACCTCCGCCTCCTAGGTTCAAGCGATTCTCCTGCCTCCGGCTCTCGAGTAGCTGGGACTACAGGTGTGCCATCACGCCCTGATAATTTTTTGTATTTTTAGTAGAGATGGGGTTTCACCATGTTGGCCAGGCTGGTCTCAAACTCCTGACCTCAATTCATCCTCCCACCTTGGCCTCCCAAAAGCCTGGGATTACAGGCATAATCCACTGCGCTGAGCCCAGTCTTTTAAGAGGATATATATATTTTATGGCAAATCTGACCAGTTTAAGGGAGGAGGCCTGTAGATACTGACACTTGAGTCATCATCCACAGATGAGCTCGTAATCAAAGTCACATTGTCCCATCCACATGCTGAGTGCGCCTAGTAAGATTTCATTTCTCAACTCTTAGTCCTAAGTAGACATCTGAGGATGGCCAGGTACCTGAAGAATGCTGCTAACATGGAATACAGACACCCACGCAGCAAACAAACCAACTAAAGCAATTTTGAAGCCATATAAACTGAGCAGGGAGGGAAAAAAAACGTAAAAAAAATCAATTTGTCGTTGTTATTTTTAGAAAGGTAGGGGAAAATATTGCATCCGTGAAACAGAAACAGAAGAAAAAATATTCAGAGAACAAAAATAGAGCTCTTAGAAATGAAAAATATGACAGGAGAAATGAAAAATCCAATAGATTTGGAAGACAGGAGATGAAAAAAGTCACCCAGAAGGCAGAGCAAAAGGGCAAAGAGATGAAAGGCAAAGACCAAAGATTTTTATTTAAAAAACAAAACAAAACAAAAAAACAGAGTAAACAGATAAACTACAGGTGGGAAAAATATTTGCAAACTGTGCATCTGAGAAAGATCTAATATCCAGCATCTATGAAGAACTTAAATTTACGAGAAAAAACCCAAACAACCCCGTTAAAAACTGGGCAAAGGACATGAATAGATTCTTTTCAAAAGAAGACGCAGACATGGCCAAAAAGCATATGAAAAAAAGCTCAATATCATTGATCATTAGAGAAGTGCAAATCAAAACCACAGTAATATACCATCTACATCAATCAGAATGGCTATTATAAAAAGTCAAAAAATAACAGGTGCTGGTGAGGTTGTGGAGAAAGGAAACATTTATACACTGTTGGTGGGAGTGTAAATTAGTTCAGCCATTGTGGAAAGCAGTGTGGTGATTCCTCAAAGAGGAAACAGAACTACCATTCAACCCAGCAATCCCATTCCTGGCTATATACCCAGAGGAATACGAATCATTTTATCACAAGGATGCATGCACACATATGTTCATTGCAGCATTATTCAAAATGGCAAAGAAATGGAATCAACTCTCTCAATGTCTATCAACAGTAGACTAGATAAAGAAAATGTGGTACATATACACCATGGAATACTATGCGGCCGTAAAAAAGAATGAGATCATGTCCTTTGCAAGGACATGGATGGAGCTGGAGTCCATTATCCTTAGCAAACTAATGCAGGAACAGAAAATCAAATACCACATATAAATTGGAGCTAAATAATGAGAACACATGGACACATGGAGGGGAACAACACACACTGGGGCCTACCTGAGGGCAAAGGCTGGGAGGAGGGAGAGGGGCAGAAAAAATAATTATTGGGTATTAGGCTTAGTACCTAGGTGTTGAAATAATCTGCACAACAAGCCCCATGGCAGGAGTTTGTCTATATAATAAACCTGCACATGTACCCCTGAACCTAAAATAAAAGTTAAAAAAAAATAGCTTACAAAACAAAACAAAAAAAGAAAACAAATGAGACAAACAAAAGATAAATGTAGAAGATATGACATCCAAATAGTAGGAGATATCGTAAGTGTATATCATAATATATCATAAGAGGAAGTGAGTGGATAGTATCTAAAACGGATGAACCAAATAAAAGCAGTAGCTATTATTTAGAACAATAGGGATGTGTAATGCCAGAAGAAACCACCTCTGGGGGAAGTGGAGGAAGTTGTGGGTCAAAAAGCTGTTTTATTTTAGCACTGTGAGACTTTTATAAAATAAAAATAAAAACAAGCATGACTACATATTAATAACATAAAATACAAATTGATTACAAAAAAGAATACCTAGAAAAGGCTTCCCATGTGATTCTGATGATCAGTCACTCTTTTTGTTTTAGAGACAGGGTCTCACTGTGTTGCCCAGGCTGGAGTGCAGTGGTGAGGTCGTAGCTCATTGCAGCCTCCAACTCCTGGCCTCAAGCGATCCCCCCACCTCAGTCTCCCACATAGCTGGGAGTGCAGGCTTGCCCCACCATGCTCAGCTAATTTAAAAAAAATTTTTTAGTAGAACGATGTCTCACTGGTCTTGGACTTCTAGCTGCCCAGGCTGGTCTCAAATTCCTGGGCTCAAGTAATCCTCCCACCTCAGCCTCCAAAGTGCTAGGACTACAGGCCTGAGCTACCACACCTGGCCTGATTAGTCACTTTTGGAGCCATTTACTTTATCAAGGACCTACTGAAGTGCCAGCACTGTACTAGGCAAGAAAAAAGGAAGGTGGATACAAAACGCATATGATTGCTTCTGTTTTCTAGGAGCTCAGAGTTTAAGTGGAAGAGACAGAGGCTTTGTCAGCAGCAATCACACAAGCTATTGGGTGAAATGACAGAGATGCTCTGAGCATGTGAAGTGGAGTAGAGAAGACGGCTGGGGGCAGCATGGAGGCTGGTTGGAAAGGCTTTCTGAGTAGGGTGTCACTCAAGCTGAGTTTTAAAGGGCAGACAAGCTTAGAAGTTTAAGGAAGGGGATGTGAGGGTGTTTTAGGAAGAGAGGATGTCTGAGTCAGAGAGCAAGGTCAAGAATCAACGTGCAGAGGTTGAGGGAGACAGCGGTTCTTCTTGCTAAAGTGGAACTTGCAAGGTGATCTACATGGCTAGAGAAGCAGCAACGATGGATCATAAATGACCAGGAGGGAGAAGGGCCAGTATGTGGACTTTATTCTAAGGGAACAGAGAATGAATAATGCCTGTATAGGCAAGAGACAGATACGTTCAATTTTGTCTCTTAGAAAGATCAGGATGGTTGCTATGTGAAAAACAACTTGGTGCGGCACAAGGTAGAAGGCAAATAGGCCAGTTGGATGGTGGCTGCCATTTTCTAGGTGAGGAATGATGGTGATGGTAGGGACGGAGACAGAAAGTCAATTTTATAGACTTAAGATGTAAGATTGGGGCTGGGCACAGTGGCTCACACCTGTATTCCCAGGACTTCGGGAAACCGAGCCATGAGGATTGCTTGAAGCCAGGAGCTCAAGATCAGCCTAGGCAACAAAGTGAGATCCCACCTCTACAAAATAACAATGAAAATAAATAAATAAATAAATAAATAAATAAATCAAACTAGCTAGGTGTGGTGGTGCACACCTATAGTCCTGGCTATCTGGGAGGCTAAAGCAGAAGGATTGCTTGAGCCTAGGAATTTGAGGCTACCTTGAGCTGTGATCATGCCTTGTACTCCAGTCTGGACAGCAGAGCAAGGCCTTGTCTTCAGAAAAGAAAAAAAAAGGACATAAAATTGGCAGGACCTGTCATGGATTTGATGTTGAGGTTGGGAGAGATGGAGAAGGTGAGGGGAAAAACAGGAGTCTAGGGATACCCTTGAGATTGTGTCTTGGAGCTGACTGCATGAGTAGCCTACGAGATCTACACAGGCCTATCCCTCCATGAAGACCAGGTAAACTGGAGCAAGGAAATTTTGGACGGAGGAAGGCAGAGAGAATGCAGTTGTGCAACCTACCTCCCCGTGTATGTAAAATCCAAGCCCATCTTTAAAAAAAATAATGTTGGCCGGGCGCGGTGGCTCACGCCTGCAATCCCAGCAGTTTGGGAGGCCAAGGCAGGCGGATCATGAGGTCAGGAGATCAAGACCATCCTGGCTAACACGGTGAAACCCTGTCTCTACTAAAAATACAAAAAATTAGCTGGGAGTGGTGGCAGGCGCCTGTAGTCCCAGCTACTCGGGAGTCTGAGGCAGGAGAATGGCGTAAACCCAGGAGGTGGAGTTTGCAGTGAGCCGAGGTCACGCCACTGCACTCCAGCCTGGATGACAGAGCGAGATTCTGCCTCAAAAAAAAAAAAAAGTTAATTAATTTTATATTTATTTATTTATTTATTTATTTATTTATTTACTTTGAGACAGGGTCTCACTCTGTTTTCCAGACTGGAGTGCAGTGGTGTGATCATGGCTTATTGCTGCCTCGAACTCCTGGGATCCAGTGATCCTCCCACCTCAGCCTCTGGAGTAGCTGGGACTGCAGATCCATGCCATCATGGCCAGCTAATTTTCCAGTTCCGTCCTGAGAGGGCTGAGCTAGGCAAAGCCTTCAGCGGGCTTCTCCCAGTTGCCTAAAATGAAACACATCAAGTTAAAATTGTTAAAAATAAATGTCCAAAGGCAACAACTTGAGGATGTAAACAGGGGTGAGAATCTGTAGATTAATGGTACATGTACAATAATTAGGAGGTTTTTGGGAGCCCCAGCTGAAGTAATTCTCTCACTTTGTGAACCTCCCTGAAGGTAGGAGGTGGGAAATTTCCAAAGCATAGTGCTCCTGGGTAATGACGCTCAATTTCTAGGAGCTATAGGGCCCACACAGCCTCTGATGTACAGACTATCAGTTCCCTAGAATTTCTTTCTTGTCACCCACTGATATAAACACCTTTGAGTTACACATTCCTGAAACTCACCAAGAATTATCTTCCAGAAATGTACTGAAATGTCTTTGTCTCAGCTTGGCAGCTTCATTTTTCAGCTCTCTAAATCCAGCTCTGGGTCAGATGTAGCAACTTGCCCGTGTGCCAGCACCAACGTTATTATAAAACCACACTGAAATAATTTTTGTGACAGGTTTGAGTAGTAAATAGAGAGATAGCTTAGTGTAGCAAAGCACTTTTCAATTTTAAATAAAAAATCTCCTTTAAAAGGAAAAACAAATCCCCTCATACCTCTAGCATTGCCTGAAATTATTTTTTGTTACTGAATCATATACATTGAATGGGACATAAATTCCTTATGCTTACAGTTCTTAAACTATAAAACCAAAAGAGATACTCAAATTAAATGTAAACAAAAATAAAATACAGCAAAAAAATCACAAGCCTTGTAAGTTGGTAACATCGAGTCCCTCTGTAGTTAAGATATAGAAGGCGTTGGCAGATTATTGCTCTGATCATAGTGACTAGAAAATAACTGGATCATGTGATATTTCACGTACTTCAAATCTGTGGGTGCAAATACGTTTTAAGACGTAAATTTCAGATGGGAGAGAGACCTTTCTAGGCAACCAGAGATTGACAAGCTTCTTTCCTAGTGGAATTTGCCAAGTTTGGGCAAAGGCAGAGGTTCAGGATGACAATGGGCAGAAAACACTGTGAGGAAAAGAGAACCACTGTGATTTTTAATGACCTTGTGGGTTGGCATGAAGAATTGGAAGCTGGTTTTTTCTACCTGCCAGTTGTCTCTCACCTGACTTTTACTGAATGCTGGGGCTGTGATTAAGACTAGAGTTTGGTTATGTTGAAGTCAAAATAAAAATGTAGAGATAAATCGCTAAATGTAACATTTTATTTGGGAAGCAAGAATTGCCATTTGGGGCATACACAAAGACCAGATGGCCTTGAATATGTCCAAAGAACAAAGAGAAGGTTGGAGGTCTTATGAAAAGGAGAAATGTTATGTACTTTTTGGAAAGACAGTTCATTGGCACTAGTAGAGTTTTTTGGGGAGCTGGCAAGCTCTGACTGCTGAGTGACTGCAATGGGTAAAACTAGTCTTAGATTTGCAGCAGATGGTTTCAGTTGTTGTTAGGTAAAACTGGTTTCAGATTACATAGGCAGTTTCAGCAGTCAGGCTTGCAAAGAATCACATTTTTGGGATCGTGTCATGTGCCCCGAGTAACTTTTCCTTCTGGCCTCTGGACTGTGGTTTTGTTCAACACGACAAGGATGGCCCAGTTCACATGATCAATTTTCACAGCTAGAAAGGCAGAGAAGGAGTCCCTGCAAACTTTCAGTCCTTGGAAGCAGGGGCTCTGAAATAAATACAAAAGATGTCTCACCCTTGATATACTTGAAATCAAAGGAGAACTAAAACTAACTTAACCTGAAACCCAATCCCAATGCATCTCAATTTCTTGACAGAGAAAAGAAGATATCTTGTCTGGGGAAAATAACATTGGCCTCAGTCTCTATGGTGCTTTTATACACAATATTTGACATGCAATGACAAAATAAGAGATGTGCTAGGAAGCAGGAAAATGTGTGCCAGTAATACAGAGAAATAACATCTTATGGAAGCAGATCTATGGATGATCCAGGTTTTAGAATTTGCAGGGGAACCATTATGGATATGTTTTTACAAAACGAAAGAAAATCTAGACCAAAAAAGGATGAAAGATAAAGAATTTCAACAAATAAATAGATTGTATATAAAGAACCAGTGTCACTCCTGGAACTTAAAAATGCAGTCTTTGAAAGGAAGAATGCATGGTGGATATGTTGCAGGTTGGGGTGACATTGAAGACAGGACTTCCAAATTGGTGGAGTGAAAAAAATCAACAATTCCTCTCTTTAAGAACAACTATAGGCTGAGCGTGGTGGTTCACACCTATAATCCCAGCATTTTGGGAGGCTGAGGAGGGTGAATCATTTGAGGTCAGGAGTGGGGGACCAGCCTGGCCAATATAATGAAACCCAGTCTCTACTAAAAATACAAAAAAATTAGCTGGGCATGGTGGCACACTCCTGTAATCCCAGCTACTCAGGAGGCTGAGGCAGGAGAATCCCTTGAACCTGGGAGACAGAGGTTGCAGTGAGCCAAAATTGTCAAAAATAACAATGTATAGAATTCCATACTTTTGCATGTCTTTTGTCAGTTTCTGGAATCCTAAAGAATAGAGTAGCATCATGTTCAAGAATCTCTCAAAACGACTGGATCTCAGCTAAAATCAGTGGGAATCTGTGGTATTTTAGCCTAGGGATGCTCCCATTCATCTTGCTCCCCTTCCTAGCTCTGCTGGGGCAAGTCATGGGATTAAAACTGGGGCTGTTGTGATTTGCTGTTGAGTGCAGGAAAACCCATGCCCAGGGACATTGTTGAAAACAATAATGGTCTTGGTAGCAAACAATCTGAGATGGCAAACATCACAGCTAGCCTATCGTTGAAGTAGGCAACAGACAGGTGCATTAGCCAGAAATGTGTGAGATCCAGGTAATGAGATAGCCATAGTGAGATAGTCTTGATATGCTCCCATTTATTCCTGCTTATCTGCAAGTTTGCATGCATGTTCAGAGTTGCTCATGCATTCAGGAGAAATTGGACAGGGCCCCATTTACATTATCTGCAAGCAGAAGAGAGGACAGAAGGCCCAGTAGAAAGTACAAAGTAAGACCAGGACCAGCTATATAATTTGCAGCACCTACTGCAAAAATGAAAATGCAGGACCCCTTGTTAAAATTATTGTAAGAATTTCGAGATGGCAATAACAGAGCATTAAACCAACTATGAGATCTTCCCAAACAAGGTGCGCCGTGTGACCACACAGGTTGCCTATCCATAGTTGGCCCTGGCTGAAGCTGACTTTTAAACAGCCTAAACTTTGTGTTTTCTAAACTGGTAAAGAGTGAAAGGACTTACTGGCTAAAGGTATTTAAGCACAACCTTTGACCAGTCATTGACTATCACTAGGCAAAGCTGACTCAGAGTCAGACCCTAGAAGGGCAGGCTTAAAATAAATGCAAACGGCTGGGTGCAGTGGCTCACACCTGTAATCCCAGCACTTTGGGAGGCTGAGGTGGGCGGATCATGAGGTCAAGAGATCAAGACCATGCTGGCCAACGTGGGGAAACCCCATCTCTACTAAAAATACAAAAATTAGCTAGGCATGGTGGCACGCGCCTGTAGTCCCAGCTACTCAGGAGGCTGAGGCAGGAGAATCACTTGAACCCAGGAAGCAGAGGTTGCAATGAGCTGAGATCTTGCACTCCAGCCTGGCGACAGAGTAAGACTCCATCTCAAATAAAAATAAAAATAAAAATAAAATAAATAAATGCAAACAAGCAAGCAAAAACATAAAAAACTGGGCAGACACTCCAGCAGCTATACACCATGTGGGAGATACAGTCTACAAAAGTAACCCAGGCAAATCACTGAACAAACAAAGTTAGCAACAAGAATGATCCTAGAAGGAGGGAATAAGAAGCCAGAGTTGCAACATATTACCTAAAATATTTAACTTTCAACAACAACAATAACAAAAAGGATGCAAAGAAACAGAAAAGTATGACCAATACCCAGTAAGCAAAGCAGTCAATAGAAACTAACTTCAGATATTGGTATTAATAGGAAATACTTGAAAGCAGTAGAAACCTGTTTAAAGACTGAGGAAAAGTATGATGAAAATTTATCATCATCAAGAAAAAAATCAATTAAAAGATAGTCACAATAAGAATTTAAAAATAGAAAATAAAAATAAGTAATAAGAATATGTAAATTGTGGAATTGAATAGTACCAAAATTTAAAAATTTATTAAAGGGATCAAAAGCAAATGTGATGTGAATTGGCAGAAGAAAGAATTGGTGAACTGGAAGATAGACCAGTAGAAATTATCTAATCTAAAGGAAAGCAAGAAAAAAGAATAAAGAAGAGTAAACAATGCTCAATGACCTGTGGAAAACTATTAAGCACACCAAAAAGGGGTTCTAGAAGCAGATAAGAAAAAAGGGCAGGAAAAATACTCGAAGAAATAATGGCTCAAACCTTTTGAAAAGGTTTCATGAAAAACATTAATCTATACATCCAAGAAGGCCAACACACTCTAAGTGTTATAAATATGAGGAGACACAGTCCTAAATACATCAGTGAAAGAAATTAAAAATCTAAATAAATGAAGAGAAATTCTATGTTCATGTATTGGAAATCCAATACTGTTAAGATAGCAATCCTCTCAAATTGAGCTAAACTTACATGGAAATGTAAAAAAAAGTCATAATAGGCAAAACAACTTTGAACAAGAGGAAGAAGGCTTGAGAACTTTCAGTAGCTGATTTCAAATGTTGTTACAAAATAATAATGACAGTGTGATAATAGCATAAGGATAGACATATATGTTAATGGAACAGAATAGAATAATCAGAAATGAACCCTTACATTTATGGTCAATTGGTTTTGACAAGGGTTTCAAGGCAGTTCCATGGGGGAAAAGATAATCTTTTCAATAAATGGTGCTGGAAAAATTGGATATTCATATGCCCCAATAAAGAACTTATACTTTCACATCAAGTCATATGCAAAAATTGGCTCAAAATGGATTATACAGCTAACTGTAAGAGCTAAAATTATAAAACTTCTTAAAAAAAACTAAGAGAAATTATTGTAACCTTGGTTTAAGTAAAGATTTATTATGTATAATACTGAAAACATGATTTTTATGAAAAGAATTGATGAATTGAACTTCTTTAAAATAATAAAATACTTTTGTACTTCAAAAGATATCTTTAAGAAAATAAAAAGAGAAGCTACTGACAGGAAGGAAACATTTTCAAGTCACATTCTTGAGAAAGTACTTGCATCTAGAATATAGAAAGAACTCTCAAATTTTAATTAAAAGATAAACAACTTAATTAAAAACAGCCAAGAAATTTGAATAGCTATTTTACCAAAGAGATATACAAATGGTTAATAATTACATGAAAAGGTGCTCAACACCCTTAGTCATTAGGGAAATGCAAATCAAAACCATTATACACTGCTAGAATGATTATAATAAAAAATATTGACATTACCAAGTGCTAGTCAGTGTATGGAGGAACTAGAAATTTCATTCATCACTAGGGGGAATGTAAACTGGAACAGCAATTTTGGGAAGCAATTTGCAGTTTCTTAAATTGTTAAACCCATACTTATGATATTACTCAGGAATGTTACATTTAGGATCTACAAAAAGAAATGAAAATATATTTCCACACAAAGACACGTATGTGAATGTTTGAGGCAGAATTATTCATAACTCAAAACTAGAGGCAGCCCCAGATATTTATCAACTGGTGAACAGATTAACAAAATGTGATGATTGCATACAATGGATTGCTATTCAGCAATAAAAGCAAATGATTTATATATGTTACATCATTAGACCTCAAAAATGTTTTGCTAAGGAAAGAAGACAGATGCAAAAAAAGTATGCATTGTAAAATTATGAAAACATTTATAGGAAGCTTTTGGGGGTGATGGAAATGTTCTGAAGTTGTGTTGTGGTGATGGTTGCGGAACTGTATAAACTTACTAAAAATCAATGGAATGTACACTTATGATGGGTACATTTTATAATATATAAATTATCTGTCTATAAAGCTGTTAAAATGTGACAGGACATTATGATAAACAAAAATTACAAGCCCATCTTACTCATGACCACAGATGTAAAAATTCTATCCAGAGCATTAACAAACCAAATCCATCAATATATAAAAAAGGATACAGGCCAGGTGCAGTGGCTCATGCCTGTAATCCCAGCACTTTGGGAGGCTGAGGTGGGTGGATCACGAGGTCAGGAGATCAAGACCATTCTGGCTAACATGGTGTAACCTCATCTCTACTAAAAATAAAAATTAAAAAAAATTAGCCAGGTGTGGTGGTGGGCGCCTGTAGTCTCAGCTACTCAGGAGGCTGAAGAAGGAGAATGGCGTGAACCTGGGAGGCGGAGCTTGCAGTGAGCCGAGATGGAGCCACTGCACTCAAGCCTGGGAGACAGAGCAAGACTCTGCCTCAGAAAAAAAAAAAAAAAAAGGATACTATATTACCACTAAACTATGTTCATTCCAGGAATGCAAGGATAGTTGAAGGTTCAAAGTTGACCAATGCAGTTATCCCAACAGCTTCTGTTGGATTAATGACAACATCTCTGCTGCCTGGCTCAGTGTGTGCCCACACAGCTGGCTAACTAGTTACCTGTCTTCCCCAGGTGGTTTTTTCACAGCCTGATGGATTCTTCTTGCCCACTGCCTCCCACCACAAAAACAATGAGAACACCAGGTATTGCAGCAATTAAAGAGTTTAATAATTGCAGTGCCAGCCAAGCAAGAAGACTGGGAGAAATTTTCTTAAATCCATCTCCTCAAGAATTTGGAGGCTAGGGTTTTATAAGGGCACTTTGGCAGGCAGGGGGCTGGGACACTGAAACAACTGATTGGTGGAGGATGAAATCACAGGGTGTCTAACATCGTCTTTACACAATTGAGTCAGTTGCCAGGAGGACACCTCAGGACCAGGTGGCTTCTCTTGGTCTGCTGAAATGCTAAATCTGAAAAATAACTGTAAAGACCAGTTCAATAGGTTTCACAGTAGTGATGTTATCTACGGAAGTACTTGGGGAAGTTATAAATCTTTTTTTTTTTTTTGAGAGAGAGAGAGTCTCGCTCTGTCACCCAGGCTGGAGTGTGGTGGCACAATCTTGGCTCACTGCAAGCTCCGCCTCCCGGGTTCATGCCATTCTCCTGCCTCAGCCTCCCAAGTAGCTGGGACTACAGGGTGCCCGCCACCACGCCTGGCTAATTTTTCGTGTTTTGGGTAGAGATGGGGTTTCACCGTGTTAGCCAGGATGGTCTCGATCTCCTGACCTCGTGATCTGCCCGCCTCGGCCTCCCAGAGTGCTGGGATTACAGGCGTGAGCCACCGTGCCCGGCCAGGAAGTCATAAATCTTATGACCCCCGCAGTTATGTGACTCTGAGGCAGTAAGCAATTTATTAAAAAAATAAGCTAAGCAATGGCAGTTTATTGTTTACCTTTGCCTATTCTTTAGCAAAGTTTAAGCCGCTATTATAATTTTAATCTTGTCTTATGCAATATCCTAACAAGGGGTAGGCATCAGTTTTTCTTGTCTCAAAGTTTAACTATAAACTAAATTCCTCTTATAGTTATCTTGGCCTCCGCACTAGAATAATCAAAGCAAAACAAAACAATTCAGCCTGTGAAGTTAGAAGCAAGATGGAATCAATCATGTTAGATTTTTCCCATTACTTTTAATTCTGCAAAAGCAGTTTCAGTTTAGACATCCAGTCCCCTGCCTTGAGTGCAGCTTCATCTGACACATGGACTGGGCTGCTACCTGTGCCTATACCATGAGGCACATGCTACACTTCTGACTGAGTGAGACTCAGCTGCAGCTTGAAGCAGATGGGCTTTCCTACAGTTAACTTTCCAGAGTAAGCAGGAGATACCCGTCCAGTCCATGTATTTGGCGGCCATTACTATGGCTGTGCAAGTGCTGGTAATGCCGTTGTCCATGATGGTAGTGAAAAGTCCATGAAACTCACAATACATAATCTTTAAAGAGGATTTCTGTAGAGGAAACCCTCAATGTGGCCACTTTTTTTGCACTGTTGGAGAATATTTAATTCCATTATAGAGGAAAGGAAATAAATAGGATGGGTGAACATTTATAAAATATGTTAAATACACATAATGATTAACTTATCAGCTTGCAAAATATATGCAGAATTCTTGAAAAATGTGAAGTTTAGATAGCAGTTAAGTGGGTAACCAGAAAGACATTTTCTATGATAAAAAGGATGGAACAGACAAGAATGTTCCTTATGGGTAGAAAGGGAGGGAAATGGCCGGGCACAGTGGCTCACACCTGTAATCCCAGCACTTTGGGAGGCTGAGGTGGGAAGATCACAGGTCAGGAGTTCAAGACCATCCTGGCCAACATGGTGAAACCCGACTCTACTAAAAATACAAAAATTAGCTGGGTGTGATGGCACGTACCTGTAATCCCAGCTACTCAGGAGGCTGAGGCAGGAGAATCGCTTGAACCCAGGAGGCAGAGGTTGCAGTGAGCTGAGAACGCACCACTGTACTCCAGCCTGGCAACAGAGCGAGACTCTGTCTAAAAAAAAAAAAAAGAAAAAAGAAAAGAAAAAGAAAAAGAAAAAAAAGAAAAGGAGGGAAATAACTTTCTTCAGGTACAGATCATTGATACGGTTTGGTTCTGTGTCCCCACCCAAATGTCACCTTGGATTGTAATAATTCCCACATGTCATGGGGGTAACTGGTGGGAGGTACTTGAATCATGGGGGCGAGTTTTTCCTATACTGCTCTTGTGATAATGAATAAATGTCACAAGATCTGATGGTTTTATAAGGGGAATTCCCCTGCACAAGCTCTCTGGCCTGCCACCATGTAAGACGTCCCTTTGCTCTTCCTTCATCTTCTGCCATGATTGTGAGGCCTCCCCAGCCATGTGGAACTGTGAGTCTATTAAACCTCTTTCCTTTATAAATTACCTAGTCTCAGGTATGTCTTTATTAGCAGCATGAGAGCAGACTAATACAATCATGTCCCTACTAGAATGACAGATATGTCACCTTCAAATTGGCTACCCATGAGTGCCCCTGCTATGATCCCATTCTGGCCCACATTGCTCTGCTCAAGAAAATGCAGATAAAATCCTTGGATGTTCATTAGCCTAATTGTTGCCTTCCCTAGAGGTGGGCATGCAGTGGTATCCAGGGATGCTCAAGTCTCTTATATTATATATTTGCATATAACCTACTCACATCCTCCCGGATACTTTCTATTTTGTTTATTAGAGACAAGGTGTCACTCTGTTGCCCAGGCTAGAGTACAGTGGTGCGATCATAGCTCACTGCAGCTTTGAACTCCTGGGCCCAAGTGATCCTCTTGCCCCAGCCTTCTGAGTAGCTGGGACTACAGGTGTGCCTTACCATGACAAGCTAATTAAAAAAAAATTTTTTTTTGTACAGTCAGGGTCTCGCTGTATTGCCCAGGATGGTCTTGAACTCCTTTGCTCAAGAAATCCACCCTCCTTGGCCTCTCAAACTGCTAGGATTACAGGTGTGAGCCACTGTGACCAGTCTTGGCCGCATGTATTTTAAATCATCTCTAGATTATTTATGATACCTAATGCAATGGAAATACTATGTAAATAGTTGTTATACTGTATTTTTTATATATATTCCTTTTATTGTTGTACTGTTATTTTTTATTGTTTTTCTTTTTCTGAATATTTTGGAGCTGCCATTGGTTGAATCCATGGATGCAGAACCCGTGGATATGAAGGACAACTGTGCTTGCCTCTGAGATCCAATGTGTTTCTCTCACAGATCCCATGTGTTTTATTGACTTCAGCCTCTTACTCAACTCTGCATGGACCTCAACTCTGGTCATTGTAACCACACCATCAACAGGGAAGACTGATGCAGGGAAAAAAGAAAGGGAACATATGAATATAATTGGAATTCAGACCGTGTGCTTCTTCCACCTGCTTGCACCTTATCCTAAGTATATACCTACCCCATCTCTTTGTCCTGGCTTTTTTTCTGTGTGTGTGTGTGTGTGTTTTGTTTTGTTTTTTTTTTTTTTGAGACGAAGTCTCGCTCTGTTGCCCAGGCTGGAGTGCAGTGGCGTGATCTCTGCTCACTGCAAGCTCCTCCTCCCGGGTCCACGCCATTCTCCTGCCTCAGCCTCCTGAGTAGCTGGGACTACAGGCGCCTGCCACCACGCCTGGTTAATTTTTTGTATTTTTAGCAGAGACAGGGTTTCACCGTGTTAGCCAGGATGGTCTCGATCTTATGACCTCGTGATCTGCCCACCTCGGCCTCCCAAAGTGCTGGGATTACAGGCGTGAGCCACTGCGCCCGGCCGCAATGCCATATTATGTTTCAAATTCTATATTAAATCCATGTTGCAAGAGTACAGAGGTTAACTTAAAATTTAAAACTCTGCTTTCCTTTTCTCCTTCCTTTTTTTCTTCTTTTCCTCTTTCTTTCCTTCCTTTCCCTCACCTTCCTAAATAATCAGTCCTAAAGCCATTAGGTAGGGCAGAGTAAGAGAGGTATCCATGGTGGTGTTACAGGAAAGCGGTCCGAATCCAGACTCCAAGAGAGGGTTCTTGAATCTTATGCAAGAAAGAATTCGGGGTGAGTCCATAGAGTGAAAATAAGTTTATGAGAGAAGTAAAGAAACAAAAGAATAGCTACTCCGTAGGCAGGGCAGTGGTATGAGCTGCTTGGTTGAGTATACTTACAGGTATTTCTTGATGATGTGCTAAACGAGGGGTGGATTATTCATGCGTTTTCCTGAAAAAGAGCAGGCAATTCCCAGAATTGAGGGTTCTTCTCCCTTTTAGACCATATAGGGTAATTTCCGGATATTGCCATGGCATTTTAAAATGTCACCGCACTGGTGGGAGTGTCTTTCAGCATGCTAAGGCATTATAATTAGCGTATAACGAGCAGTGAGGACAACCAGGTCACTTTCATTGCCATCTTGCTTTTGGTGGGATTTGGCCGGCTTCTTTACTGTATGCTGTTTTATCAGCAGAGTCTTTGTGACCTGTATCTTGTGCAGACCTCTTATCTCATCCAGGGATTAAGAATGCCTAACCTCCTGGGAGTGCAGCCCTGCAGGTCTCAGCCTCATTTTACCCAACCCCTATTCAAGATGGAGTCACTCTGGTTTAAATGCCCCAGACAGTGGGGACCCATGATGACCCAGAGTAGAGAGTCAGAGCCCAAGTTGGGAGAGAGGAATGTCCATCCTGGGATGGCCAGAGTAGAACATCAGAACCTTAATGAATTGATCACATCGCATGTAAAATTCAATTCCAGATTCATTGTAGCCGTAAAGTGAGAGGCAGAGCAACAAGCCTCTAGGAAATGATATACAAGAATATTTTCTGACCATGGGGGTAGGAAAAGTTTCCTTAAAAAGGGCCATGAAAATCACAAAAGAGATTAAACATTAAAAATAATAGCCTGTTTGAAGATAAAAGATTTTCTTAATTAAAAAAAAAGATAAAACACCTTTAAGAGGGGAAAAAAAGGCAGTCTTCCTCCTGTTTCCTGGCATACAACTCCTAAAATCCTTGGAATTGCCAAACTGCAGTCTTTTTGTATGCTCATGTTGACTGATAGCTTCAGGGTGAGGCTGGTCACCTGAAGACAAAGGTATGATTAGGGGGTTGAGACTTAACCTCATCTCCGAACCTCAAAGGAAGGGTGGGAGCTGAAGGTCAAGTTGATCTGATCACAACAGCCAATGGTTTAATCAATCATTCCTACGTAATGAATCCTCCATAAGAACTCAAGAGGACAGAGTTTGGAGAACTCCCAGATAGCTAGACACATGGAGGTTCCTGGAGGGTAGAGCGACTAGGGAGGGCGTGGAAGTGCCACGCCCCTTCCCCCTTACCTCACCCTAGGCATCTCTTTATCTGTATCCTTGGTAATATTGATACAGGAGATATAAAGAAACTATTTAGGCAGATAGGGCAAAAGAGTCCTTGGTACGGTTTCCCTTTTAACAAAAAGCAGCCCCAAATCATTTCTTTTCTAATGAAGAGCAGTCTGAAAAAGCAAGCTACAAACATAGATAAGCAAGCTGGAAGCTGGCTTGGGTGAATACCAGCAGCAGTGCCAATAAAGCAGGGCTACCTGAGGGCCAGGCATGTTCAATATGGTGGCTCCATCTCCCCTTTTCTTTGTCACCATGTGTGCAATAAAGGAACAGGCCACATGGGTGGCCAGCTTCGTTGTGTGCTATGCAAATGGCACACCTAGTCCTAACCAGTTTTTCGCGCACTATGTAAATGACACACCTGGTCCAACCAATCTTTTGCACCCTATGTAAATCAGACCCCACCTCCTCAAGCTCATCTATAAAAGCTTCTGCATTTCACTGCAGAAGCGGAAACCCATTCTCTCCAGGACCCCCTCTCTGTGCTGAGAGCTCTTTTCTTTCTTTTGCCTATTACACTTCTGCTCTTAACCTCACTCTGGAGTGTCTGCATCCTAGTTTCTGTGGCCGTGAGAAAACAAATCTTGAGTATTTACCCCAGACAATGATGTCGCTTCAACATCCCTTACAATAAACCAGTAACTGTTAAAGAGAGAGAGAGAGAGAAAGAGAGAGAGAGAAAGAATGAAAAGGCAGTCAAACAAGTGAAAAGAGACATTTGTGATGAACAAACCAACAAAGGGCTTGTGAAAGAATATATAAATAGCTTCTATAAATCAATAAGAAAGAGAAAGAACAAACACTAAAACTGGATAAGACATCTGAATAAGTACTTCAAAAAAGAGCATATTTAAACATCCAATAATCACATGAAAAGGTATTAAATCTCATTAGTAATTTTGAAAATGCAAATTAAAACCACAAGTTATAGCACTACCCATTGGGTCTGCATAGCTGAAATTTAAAAGTCTGACAATAATAAGTTTATTGGCAACGATATGGAGCACAGGGAATTTTCATATACTACTTGTGGTGTTTAAATTGTTAAAACCACTTTGGAAAATAGTTTTTTAAACTGTATTAAAGCGAAAGATACCACATACCCTATGACCAAAAAAAATTTGCTCCTAAACATTCCACCCAATATAAATGCGTCCTTATTGCATGCTGAAAGACATAAAGAAGGATGTTTCTTGATAGCATTACTCATACAATATATGTCAACAATAAAGAAGTCATAACTAAAGTATATAAAAAACACAAGCCAATAAGAAAATAACCAATAGAACTATAGACATAAAATACAGTCACTTTACAAAAGAAGATATTCAAATTACCAATAAACAGGGGCTAATTTCATGAATCATTGGAGAAACCACAGTAAACTAAAACCACTATTCAATAACCCTGTACATCCATCTGAATAGTTAAAAGCAAACAAACCGAACCCTCTGACAATTCTAATGGTTGGCAAGGATATGGAGTAATTAGAACTCTCATATATTGCTAGTGGGAGTTTAAACTTTTACAACATCATTTGGTTGTTTTTATTAAAGTTAAACATATGCCTACTCTATGACCTAATAATTCCACTGCTAGGGAATATACCTAAAAGAAATGTGAACATATGCATCAAAAGACATTAACAGCGGCAGTATCTGTAATAGTTCTAAAATGAGACAACTCAAGTTCATAAACAAATAATTGTGATGTATTAATTCAGTGGAATGCTTTACAGCAACAACATTAACAAGCCAGTTCTACACACAACCACTCAAATGAGCCTCACAAACAATGTTGAAAGATGTCCAGCACCAAGAAGGCGTCACGTGTGACTTCATTTGTAGGAAGTCAAACAAACAAGAAAAACGGAAATAGAGTGATTAGGGATGCACGGTTAGGTGATGAAACTGCAGCTACACCAGACCAATCTGGTTCAACTTTTATGTAATAGAGTTGTGAGTTGCTTTTCAGCTGCCATGAACCCTCAGGCATGCCAAGATGCCTTGAGCATGCCAAGAGGAAACAAATGTGCAACCATAGGGGGAACCTAAGTGCTCAGGCCAGGAAAGGGGACTGAATTAAGAAGCGGACACCACATGGCAGGATCCAGGATCCAATCAGATTGTGCTCTGGCGTCACCCCATGGCGGGAACCAGTCAGATCATGCCTCCAAGCATCACCTCATTGCAAGATCCACTCAAATCACACCTCATTACCTTATGCTTATAAATCCTGACCCCAGTGCACAGCTTAAGGAGGCACTGCTTTGGGAGCTATCTCTGGTGTTCTCCTTACTTATTACAAGTAATAAAATCCTCATGCTAAATCCTCCTTAGTTGTGGTCATTGTGTTGCCACCGGCCAAGTGACAAAACCCACTTGTTGTGTAGGTCACAGAACTATGAGAAAAAGCAAAAAAGTGCTTATCATTGACAAAGATTCTCTCCTTGGCCAAACTCTAGCCAGGTTCCTTGGAGTGCTTTTGAGTAGACCTTGACTTTGGCATATAAAAACTATAGATTCTCAACATAAATGATTTAGACTTAAATGAACACTAACGTAGTTTCTAGCAACTCAAGAATATATCCCTTAGATGATCCTGGACCCCCTTAAGCAACATACCTGAGGACCTCAATGCTATCAAGTGAACTTACTGTTTTTTCCAGCCAACACCTGACCATAGGCCCCTTACCGTACTTACAGTATTTACTAAAAAGTTCTTACAATTGTGAATCCTTCCTCTGTCCCTTTGGGATGTATATGTATCTCCTACAACTAGGAGTGGTTTTCACAAGGATAGAAAAGCCATTCCTTTAAAAATGTAATCATCAGGAAGGAGATGGCCACTGCCTCCCAGTCTGTATGGGAAGATAGAGTTTAACTTTGATACTGCCAGCTAGTACATTCAGCAGGCCTTATCAGCACTTACACTCACAAACCCTTTGTAATTTTTCCACTCCTTGCTTCTCCACTTGCCCACTCCCTATTCCTTCATCTCCCTGTAAAATGCCCAGTCACCTCTGGACAAATTAGAGTTCAGTTCATATAGGATCCTCTTCCCTATTGCAAAAGTTATCACAGATTAAAATGGGCTTACCATTTTAACTAGTGTTCTGCCTTTGTTTGTATTTCACGCCATAAAAATGGAGTGAGGGAGAGGGTAGAAAATAGTGATGGGAAGGCACAGAGGGAGCTTCTGGGTGCTGTCAACAGAGAGAGTCAAACTCTGTAAAATAGTTGAAAAGATTTATTTTAGCCAAATATGAATGACCCATGGCTCATGACACAGCCCTCAGGAGCTCCTGAGAACATGTGCCTCCTATGTGTTCAGGCAATAACTTGGTTTTATACATTTTAGGGAGACATAAGGCATCAATCAAGACATGTATGATGTACATTGGTTAGGTCTGGAAAGGTAGGACAACTGGAAGTGGGGACTTCTAAGTCATAGGTGGATTCAAAGATTTTCTGATTGGCAATTGGTTGAAAGAGATATTACCAATAGAAAGGAATGTCTGGGTTCCTGTGATAAGGGGTTGTGGAGACCAAGGTTTTATCACGCAGATGAAACCTCCAGGTAGCAGGCTTCAGAGAGAATAGATTGTAAATAGTTCTTATCAGACTTAAAGAGTCTGTTCTATCGGTAATTCCAAAAGAGAGAAGAGTATAATGAGGTATGTTCAGCTCCCCCTTCCTATCGTGGTGTGAACGAGTTCTTCAAGCTAACTTTGGAATGCCCTTGGCCGAGAGGAGGGGTCGATTCAGATGGTTGGGAGACTTAGAATTTTATTTTCGGTTTACAGTGCTGATGTTCTATTTCTCAACCTGAGTGTTGGTTACTCAAGTGGCCACTTTGTGCTAAGCCTTTGATCTGTCCATTTCTTGATTTGTCAACACTTCTGTAGGTGTGTGGTTGTACATAATGTTTAAAAAATGTTTTAAGAAGAGATAACTTGTAATCCCAGCACTTTGGGAGGCCAAGGCAGGCAGATCACGAGGTCAAGAGATCAAGACCTTCATGGCCAACATGATGTAACCCTATCTCTACTGAAAAAAAAAAAAAGTACAAAAATTAGCTGGGCATGGTGGTGCATGCCTGTAGTCCCAGCTACTCAGGAGGCTGAGGCAGGAGAATGGTATGAACCTGGGAGGCAGAGCTTGCAGTGAGCCAAGATCGTGCCACTGCACTCCAGCCTGGGCAACAGAGTAAGACTCCGTCTCAAAACAAACAAACAAACAAACAAAAAACAACAACTCTGATCCCCGGATGCTTGGGGAGACTGATTTGAGTAATAATAAAACTCCGGTCTCCCACACAGCTGGCTCTGCGTGAATTACTCTTTTGCCATTGCAATTCCCCTGTCTTGATAAATCGGCTCTGTCTAGGCAGCTGGTAAGGTGAACCCAGTGGGCGGTTACAGAACGCAAGGGATGCTGGCCAACTTCTTTGGTATAGCAAGCTCTGAATAAATTGCCTTTGCCTGTTCTTATTTGGGTAGTCTCCATTTGTTTCCACAAGTGACGACAGTGGCATGACATCTGAAAGGGGAGTTGTTCTATATGGAAGGGGCACAGCCACCATCTGCATCACTGAAATACATTTCTGAGTCACTAACTATACTAATCATGCTTTCACCTCTGTGGACACATGATCTCAGCCATTATCTAACCACTTCCACCAGTCTGCCTCAAGTTTAAGGAATATTGTAAATTGAATCCGTGGTAAGGATTCTTGGGTACCACAGCAAATGCTTCGTTCTTCTTTATCTATCCTCCTTTACCTGGATTCACTGACATTTCTCTTTCATAATTCATTCTCCTGCTTGTCCCTGTTTATATCCTTTCTGCATTCCAACCCTTTCCAAGCTTCTAGCCAATGTTCATTTTCCCTCTTTTACTTCCAAGACCAGTCTTAGTCCCCAGCCCCAAACAAGGAATAAACTTCAGAAGAAGTTTCCAAAAACAGGCTTGGAATTTCCATCTGGGATATAGTATGTCTTAGGGAGATTCCAGGGGAGGTCTATTCGTGATGGGTTCTGCAAAGAGGAAGAAAGAAGACCTATTTGACTTTGAAAAGCCTTGTTCCAACTGTGAGAGTCTGTAGTCTCCCGATTAGACAGAATGAAGGATGGAGTCCTGGCATTTACCCATTAAAGCAATGACGAGTAGGTCTAATTTGTGGTATCTCTAACTGATAGTTTGCATTTTAAGGTTAAGATATTTTATTGCTTCCAGATGGTCAGCTAACTTCCAGTCAGAAGAGCATTACTGCAGAGTTTAAGAATAGCTATGATGCAGAGAGAGATTTTAATTATCATGTAAAGGATTTAATTAAAAAGACACACAGTAGTCGGCTTTTCACGCGCTCAAGCCTATGAAAATCAGTAGTTTAAAAAATTACCTTAAGGAGGAAATTGGAAAATTATTCAATATGGAGCAGAGACACTTGAAAAATTTCTCAAATTGGTGAACTAGAATTAGGTTAACTGCCTGTTTCTAGGTACCTTGATTTTCATGTTGTTCCTTCTATCCTGTTATATGGCACAGACTTGTGAAGGTTCCCTAAGTCTTTTTACTTGTTAGTTTATTTCTGGAAGGAATAAGGAAGATTCTCTTCAATCAATCAAGCAAGCAAGCAAGTAAGCAAGCAAACAAGTGATCAGTTTCTTGGGCTCTGAACTAACTCTGGGTTCAGATCCTGATACTTCCATTTATTGCATGATGTTGGGCAAAGTACATACTCCCTATGAGCCTCATTTTCCTGATCTATAAAATGATAAGGTTTCTGGAGATTTCACAAGGCAATCAATGAAAGTTAGCTCTTGCTATCTGCAGAGTTTTAGAACGTGCACCTATTCACAGGTGATGCTGAGGACTCTATGGAAGACAGATGACTACTGGGGAAGATTTACTCCACATGTGCCATGTCTTCTCTGTAACATCCTCTTCCTGATGCCTGAGCTGTGCAGCATACAAATATTTTGCAAGAAGAGCAGTGATGTTGGTAGAAGTTGTGGGACACAGAGTCCTGCTGGAGGCCAACTGGGATCTTTGGAGTTAATGACTTAGAACCAGGAAGCTGCTGATGTGTGATACAGCGAGCTTGAATAGAAAATGTTTTTCCCACTTCCCTCCCTCCTTTCCCTCCTCTCTCCTTCCCTCTTTTCTTCCTTTTCTTTCTTCCTTTCTTCTTTCCCTCCCTCCCTCCCCTCTTTTTCCTTTCTTCCTTCCTTCCTTCCTTCCTTCTTGCCTTCCTGCCTTCCTGCCTTCCTGCCTTTCTGCCATGTTCAGAAGTCAGACTTAAAAGAATGAGAAAAAGGTTTCTAGGCCATACCTCTTTTTTCCAAAAAAAAAAAAAAAAAAAAAAAGCACAGAACACTAACTAAATGCAGCAGATGTCAGCCACATCCAGAAGTCCAGGCCAGTTCACCTAACTCTTGTGGACACTGAGGTTCTGATAATTAGTATAACTAGTTCTGATAAGTAAGATAGGCCAAGTCACTCCCTGCTGCCAGTTACACAGAGGAGTGGGACTTGTGCCCAGAATGTATACAGAGCTCTAATGACTCAATAAAATAATAAATGATCTATAGAAAAATAGGAAAAGGATTTGAATAAATACTTCACAAAAGAAGATCTATGAATGACCTACAGGCACATGAGAAGGTGCTTTCCATAATTCATCATCAGGGAAAATGCAAACTAGAACCACAATGAGAAAACATTTCCTACTCACTAAAATGGCAAAAATGAAAAAGACTGATTTTACTAAGTACTGGTGAAGAGGTAGAAGAGCTGAATTTCCGATGTGTTGCTGATGGGAACACAGCAACTCTGGGAACCAGTTTAGGAGTTTCTTATGACGTTAAATATAAAGGTACCATATGTTCTAGCAATTCTACTCCTAAGCATTTATTTACTTAAGAGAAATAAGGTGGGGCACAGTAGCTTATGCCTGTAATCTCAGTACTTTGGGAGACTGAGGCGGGAGGATTGCTTGAGCCCAGGAGTTCCAGATCAGCCTGGGTAACAGTGAGACCCAATATCTATTTAAAAGAAAAAAAAAGAGAGAAATAAAAACATATATCCATACAAAGGCTTATGTAGGAGTGTTCACAGCAGTTTTATTTCTACTAGCAAAAACTGGAAACAATCTAATGTCCATCAACATGCGAATAGATAATAAAATTGGAATATCTCCATAATATCCATAACATGGAATATTATTACTCAACATCAAAAAAGTATGGATTATTGGCTGGGTGTGGTGGCTCATGTCTGTAATCTCAGCCTTTTTGGGAGGCCGAGGTGGGCAAATCACTTGAGGTCGGGAGTTCAAGACCAGCCTGGCCAACATGATGGAATCCCTGTCTCTACTAAAAACACAAAACTTAGCTGGGTGTGGTGGCATGTGCCTGTAATCCCAGCTACTCGGGAGGCTGAGTCAGGAGATTCACTTGAACCCGGGAGGCAGAAATTGCAGTGAGCCAAGATGGTGCCACTTCACCCCAGCCTGGGCAACAGAGCGAGACTCTGTCTCAAAAAAAAAAAAAAAAACAATGTGTGAACTATTGATAGATGTTACAATATGAATGAATCTCAAAATATTTTTTATTCTGAACGAAAGAAGTCAGCCAAGAAAAAGTATCTATTGTATAAATGCATTTATACGGAAAGTAAATTAATGCTTTTCTGGGCCTGGAATTGGGAAAGATTGACTGCAGAGGGGCATGAGGGAATTTTAGGGGGTGATGAAAAGATTCTCTGTCTTGAAAGTGGAGGTCATATTTTTGTTGTTACATGAATGAATGTATTTGTGAAAACCCACTGAAATGTACACTTAGGTGCATTTTATTCTGTATAAATTACACTTAGATAAAATTGATTTAAAAAAAAAAACAGAGAAGGCTAACTCTAAAGCCAAACCAAGGTGGGTGCAGTGGCTCATGCCTATGATCCCAGTGCTTCAGGAGGCTGAGGCAGGAGGATTGCTTGAGGCTAGGAGTTCAAGACCAGTCTAGGCAATATAGCAGGATCCCATCTCTACAAAACAAAACAAGAAACCAAAAACACTTTTCCAGGCATGGTGGCGTGTGCCTGTGGTCTCCTAATAGGGAGACTGAAGTGGGGGAATTGCTTGAACCCAGGAGTTCAAGGCTGTAAACAGCTATGATAATGTCACTGCACTCCAGCCTGGATGACAGAGCAGACTCTCTCTAAAAAAACAAATTTAAAATCCAAACCAAAAACACAACCACAGTTATCTTTTTTTTTTTTGAGACAGAGTCTCGCTCTTCACCTAGGCCGGACTGCAGTGGCACTATCTTGGCTCACTGCAAGCTCCGCCTCCCGGGTTCATGCCATTCTCCTGCCTCAGCCTCCTAAGTAACTGGGACTACAGGTGCCCACCACTGCACCCGGCTAATTTTTTGTATTTTTAGTAGAGACGGGGTTTCACCGTGTTAGCCAGGATGGTCTTGATCTCCTGACCCCGTGATCCGCCCGCCTTGGCCTCCCAAAGTGCTGGGATTACAGGTGTGAGCCACCACGCCTGGCCAACCACAGTTATCTTAAAGACTTCTGAATGGGCTGAAGAATTACTGTGGACCTGTAACCAAAACTCATAGCAGGAAGGAAACTCAACTGAGCCAAATGAGAAATTTTCATGGTTTCTTCAGGAAGAATTTCTTTCTTTTTTCTCTTTTTCTCCAGAGGAATTTCCCATCTATAGTGGTTTACAGACAGCTGTGTTTCTCCAACCACATTTGTGGTCTGGCTGGTGAAGACTGAAGGACAGATCGTGGTTACATGGTTCTATGTAAAATGACATTGATCACGTTGAGAATAAAACTAAGTTTCTTGTAAGTGGCAGATGATAATGGAAGATTAGGGATTTCTGGACTCAGAAAATGCCAATGAATATGCTTTCATAGGTCTATACTGAGACAGGAATGTTCTAAGATTGGTGATGATATTATACATGTGAAGGCACAGGGCAGATGTTTTGCTGTTGGCTTCATGGATCCCCATAAAGAAAATCTTGCTGTGAATTCTCAGCTGTATAGAGCACATGTGGGTTTTCTCCTCCTATGAGATTCAAATATCACCTTTATTTTTTTATATAGAAATAAAAGTCTGTACATGCAACGGCAGACACAAACCAAATTCCAGTGGAAATACTCTGTATTTCAGGCTGAAGAACATAAAACAAGGACCACGGTGGTCAGCCTTGTGACCCATCTAGTCCAGAGACCGGTCTTTTATTTCTTCAGTTCATGAATTCATTGGCTTATTCAGCCAACATTCATAGTGAAGCTACTATGTGCTCAGTGTTGAAGACACAGAATGTGGCTTCTTTCTTTTTTTTTTTCCTTGAGACACAGTTTCACTTTTTCCCCCAAGCTGGAGTGCAGTGGTGTGTTCTCAGCTCACTGCAACCTCCACCTCCTGGCTTCAAGGACCTCTCGTGCCTCAGCTTCCCAAATAGCTGGGGTTCAGGCACAGGCCAACATGCCTGGCTAATTTTTGTATTTTTAGTAGAGACGGGGTTTCGCCATATTGGCTAGGCTGGTCTCGAACCCCTGACCTCAAGTGATCTGCCCACCTTGGCCTCCCAAAGTGCTCGGATTACAGGCGTGGGCCACAGTGCCTGGTCCAGAATGTGGTTTCTGACTTTTAAGTCTCTCACAGCCCACTGGGTAACACAATAAACAAATAATTACAATGCAATATGACAATCTAGGTGAGCATCCATAATGTTTTGAGAATGCAGAAAGGGAGTAATTTACACAATCTAGGGAATTAGGAGAGATTTTGCGTGCACGCGCGCACGCACACACGCACACACACACACACACACACACGCACGCATGCACATATGCACGCACACAGAGATGCCCAAGTCCAGTTTGGTAAGAAATCATTGGCCTTCAACATTTTCTCAAACAATCCATGATGAACATATCATCCATGGATTTCTTTAAACCAACATAAGGCTGAAAATAACAAACAAAAGAAATAAGTAAAAGAGAAAAGTTGCTTCATATGTTTCTTCTAGTTCTGTGATAAAAAGGATGTATCATCATATTTCCTTTATCCTACTAATGCAAAACCCATCTTCTGGATATGAAAAAAGAAAATAGCATGTTGGTATAATTTTTTTATTCTTCTACTTTTTTTTTTTTCAGTCGGAGTCTCACTCTGTTGCCCAGGCTGGAGTGCAGTGGCTCAACCTTGGCTCATGGCAACCTCTGCCTCCCGGGTTCAAGTGATTCTTCTGTCTCAGCCTCCTGAGTAGCTGGGATTATAGGCACCCATCAGCATGCCCGGCTGATTTTTGTATTTTTAGTAGAGACGGGGTTTTGCCATGTTGGCCGGACTGGTCCTGAACTCCTGACCAGGTGGGTGTGATCTGCCCACCTCTGCCTCCCAAAGTGCTGGGATTACAGGCGTGAACCACTGCACCTGGCCCATCTAATTTAGTAATGTGTATGGATGTATTTACTGGTTGCTATTATGCAATTATGCAGATACATTTCTCCCCAGATCCACAAGATACTTGGATTTGGTTACCTAATTCTTGATTTCCATTCTTTGTCCTGACTTTTTTTCCTTTGAGATACCTTCAACCTGCTTGTCCTCCTAGGCAAAAAAGATCAATAAGAAAAAATGTCATTTGCGATTTTTTTAATGACATTATGAAAATGCAGTTTAATAATACAGCACTCTGGGCTGATTGTGTAATGAGAAGGAGAGGAAAGCCTTTATTTCTTGCTCCTTGATTTGAATCCAAACCAGGTTGGTGTCCAATCCTCTGAGAAACCTATGGTGTCAGCCTCTACGCCCTGCTTTCTCCAAGGGATCTCTGTCCTCCCAGTTGTGGGTGTTTGATGTTTACCCACTTCAAGCCATACCCAGGCTCAACCCCATTCCCTGTTCTGGGAGTCAGCTTGGCCTCAGTCAGCAGGAGGCTTAGACTCAGGGAGATAGGATATACAGTGTTTACAGGCTCAGCATCTGCTGGGCCTGGCTGCTGATCCAGCTCTGACCACATGGCCCAAGCTCAAGGCTGCCCTTGTACCCTCATTCTCTCTCTGGTTCCCTGTATCCAGGCCAATTCCTCAATCCTCTGCTTGGTAGCCATTAGTTAGGTGCCAGCTATTTCACTGTCAATGTCCTCTCCCGGGTCCCTGTACCCCCAACCTGTGGCTTCCTCTGTGGCCTGAGGACAGAGCAAACTGGTATGAATAAGATCCCTGTGTGTCTCCTACCCTCAGGTGATCTGGCACTCAGTTTCCCGTTGCTGGGCCTCTCACCTGTTGTTGCTCCTTGAATGTCACCTTTCACCTGCCCACCTGGGCTGTTTCCATCACCTCCTATTGGTTTTGCCTCCATCCCCAGTGCCTACTGCCCTGCCCTCCTACCTCCCACAGTGCCCTGTGGACACCATCCCCTGAACGACACACAGCCACACCTACACCTAGCAGCCTACCTTCAGTCTATCTCATCTTCCTGTGGTTGGATCTCCCATATCTAGTGAAGATAAAAAATGGTCATTTGCAAGACTTTCTTCATTTGCTCTACGGCAGTATTTGCGAAAGTGTGGTGTCCATACCTCTGACGCCATCAGGGACGTCTATGGATGGGCATGTTTTGTAAAAAAGTTAATCACTTAATGTACATTATGAGCAAATATAGCTTGCTTTCTCCCTCCCTCCCTCCTTTCTTTCTTTTTCTTTCTTTCCTTCCTTCCTTCCTTCCTTTTCTTCTTTCTTTCTTTTTCTTTCTTTCTTTCTTTTTCTTTTATCTTTCTTTCTCCCTTCCCTTCCCTTCCTTCCTTCCTCCCTTCCTTTCTCTTTTTCTCTCTTTCTCTCTCTCTTTCTATTTTTTTGGACAGAGTCTTGCTCTGTCACCAGGCTGGAGTGTAGTGGCATGATCTTGGCTCACTGCAACCTCCGCCTCCCAGGTTCAAGCAATTCTCCTACCTCAGCCTCCCGAGTAGCTGGGATCCCTGGCATGTGCCGCCACTGTCAGCTAATTTTTGTATTTTTAGTAGAGACAGGGTTTCACCATGTTGGCCAGGATGGTCTCAATCTCCTGACCTCATGATCTGCCCACCTCGGCCTCCCAAAGTGCTGGGATTACAGGCATGAACCACCATGCCCAGCCAAAATATAGCTTTCAAAACAAACCAGCGAGAAAGGCATCAGCCTACTCTGGTTCAGAACTCAAACTCAGACTTCCTGGTTCAAAGCCTGGTTCTTCAGCAAGCAACTAAACGTCTCCATGCCTCAATTCCCTAATTTGTTAAATGGGCATGATAATAATGGTACCTACCTTATAGAATTCTTGGGAGGACAAAAATAAGTTCATGCATGTGAAGCCTTCAATAAGTTAAAACAAAGCATGAGGCATAGTAAGCATCTAATGAAATTTGCTTTATTACTTTGTGAATATATAGCTAATTGAAAAGAGGAGTGAGCTTTCTTAAATTAAAAAATGGGGCTGGGCATGATGGCTCATGCCTGTAATCCCAGCACTTTGGGAGGCCAAGGCCAGGAGTTTGAGACCAGCCTGGTCAACATAGTGAGACCCCATCTCTAAAAAAAAGAAAGCAGATAATAGTACAGTTGGTACTTAAACATTAAGAGATTGATAAATATACCCATTAGGGAAGGCTAAGCTGCTGTAACAAACAGATTGCTCAAATTCAGTAGCTTAATGTACAAGAAGTTTATTATTTTCTTAACGGTATAGGATAAGTATTTCTGGTTAGCAAGTGGTTTTCCTCCATGCGGTATCTCAGGGCCCCAGGATCCCTTTGTCTTGTCATCATCATCTGCATGCTCAAGGCTGGGTTTCAACTTTCAGATTCTAGCACACAGAAAAGGGGAAAAGAAGAACTTGAAAGAGGCCTAGAGGTATCTGAAAGCTTCTAACCCAGACAGCTCACATTTGACTATAACTTAGTTATACGTTCACTCCTAACAACAAGGGAGACTGGGAAAAGAAGTCCAGCATGTCCCAGGCTTGGATGCACAGGTAGGTAACTCAATGTAAATGAATGAAGTTTGGGAAATACTGGTTTCGAAGTGCGTGGCAGGATTCTTCTTAGGGGCAGGGCCAAGGAGCAAGATAGCAGGAAAGGCTTCCCCATGACAGGCAAGGGCCGGTGAATTTTAGGCCCACTGATACTTAATATTGAATTTTACTTTTCCCCATTCTCCATTGTAATTCCCTGATACACTATGCTCTTACATAAAATCTGTTAACATACAACTTGCTTGGAGGTGCCTGGGGCAGGAAGAATGGAATTTGACAGAATAATCCCCACCGCAAAGATGTCATTACTGTAATACCCAAGAACCTATGAATATACAGTGTTAGCTTACATGGCAAAAGGGACTTTGCAGATGTGATTAAAGCTAAAGACCATGAGATGGGAGATTATCCTAGATTATCCAGGTGGACCCAATCTAATCACACGAGCCTTCAGCCGTGGAGAATCTTTTCTGGTTGTGATCAGAGAACCGGAGACATGGCAGCGTGAGAAAATTACAGCCTGACATAGTTTGCTTTGAAGACGGAGAAAGGGATCATGAGCCAAGCACAGTGGGAAGCTTCAAGAAGCCAGAAAAGGGAAGAAAAGATTGTTCCCTGGAACTTCCAGAAAGGAGTATAATTCTGACAACACCTTGATGCTAGCCCAATGCCATCTGTGTTGGATTTCTGACCTCCAAAACTGTCCGATAACAAATTTATGCAGTTTTAAGCCACTGAGTTGGTGGTAATTTTTCACAGGAACTACAGAGAACTAATATAGGAACCTACGTCCCTGGTTGAGAAGAAATGTTAGTGAGGACTGGGCTTGGTGGCTCATGCCTATAATCCCAGTGCTTTGGAAAGCCCAGGCTGGAGAATTACTTGAGGACAGGAGTTTCAGCCCAGCCTGGGCAACACAGCAAGAACCCATCTCTACAAAATAAATAAATAAATCAACAAATAAATAAATAATTAGCTGGGCATGGTGGCACATGCCTGTAGTCCCAGCTACTCGGGAGGCTGAGGCAGGAGGATTGCTTGAGTCCAGTGGGTCAAGGCTGCATAAGCTATGATCATACCACTGCATTCTAGCCTGGGTGACAGAGGGAGACCCTGTCTCAAAAAAAATGTTAATAAAGGGAGATGAAGACATGGACAAACGTTGACCAGGCGACCAAAAGTTCTATGGAGCCCAGCGTAGCAACCAGAGTTAGGTGGCTTCCAATCTAGATGAGCTAGATGAGCAACCCAGAGAATCTCTCCCTTGGAAGTACTTGGAGAGGGCACTGGACTTCCCATAGCAGCTGATATGGAGGATATTAAATGGAAGGGTAGCCCATGAGCCTGGGGAACTTGAGGATGATTCATTTACATGTTCTTGGCCATGAATTAAGTTAAAGATGGCCAAGGTAAAATCCCACAAACTTTTATTTATCCCAGAAATTCCACCTGTGCCATGAGAACTCCAGTAATCTTGCTCATTTCCAAAGCTCTTGCAGAATGCTATGGGCTATTCTGAGTGAGCTGTCAAAATTATGCTTCCCTGGGTGTTTTCTCCAAACAAGTTGTCCCATTCAGCAAAAATAACTCAAGAAGCTGTAGTTTCAAAGACTACCTCCTGAGGCTTTGTGAAACCACCCAGGGTAGCTGGCCTTGAGGCCAAGTCACCACCCATTACAGAGAGGAAGTTCTCCCCTATCAACTAGCAAATATAGAATGAGAAAGGCATTGAGGGTAAACAAATATGCATTTATTACAACTTTGGTGTGTAGGTGATTGGATATCTGGTTGTGACAAAGGAAGTGAAATGGAGCAGAGATCCCCCTTTTTAGGGCCCTGCACTGTCCCCCTAGAAACCTGGACTCCACCCAGAAACCTTTTCAGAAATCTGGACCCGACCTGGGCCCCACCAAATGAATCCACTGACAAGCAGACTTCAGGTAAGAGGAAACTCAAGACTGAACTCTAACCACCATTCTTTTTTCTAAATTTCTTCCTGAGGGGCCTGAAGAAGGTCACGTCCATGAGCCAGAGCTAACGTTTTTTTTCTGCTGATCCCAAATTTTTAGACGTAACTTGCTTTCTGAATCAATCACAAATCAGAAAGTCTTTGAATCTGCCTATAACCTGTAAGCCCTCACTTCAAGACATTCCACTCTTTTATACCAAAACCAATGTGTAAGCTCCACAATTTTGTCTGTAGCTTCTGCTTTCCTGAAATTTACCCCACCTTTATTTTATTTTATTTTATTTTATTTTAGGAGACGGAGTTTCGCTCTTGTTGCCCAGGCTGGAGTGCAATGGTGCAATCTCGGCTCACTGCAACCTCCACCTCCTGAGTTTAAGTGATTCTCCTGCCTCAGCCTCCAGAGTAGCTGGGACTACAGGCACCCACCACCATGCCCGACTAATTTTTTTTTTTTTCAGTAGAGATGGGGTTTCACCATGTTGTCCAGGCTGGTCGCAAACTCCTGACCTCAAGTGATCCACCCACCTCGGCCTCCCAAAGTGCTGGGATTACAGGAGTGAGCCACCGTGCCCAGCCAACCCATGCCTTTAAAAACCCTTACCTGTGAGCCATCGGGGAGGTCTGGTCTTAAACATGAGCTCCCCTGATTCTCCCTGCTTGATGCTGTGCAAATAAATGACTTCTCTTCCACCGCTGGAAAAACCTCCGTTGGAAGTCTGGACCTTACTGCATTGAGTTAGCAGACTCCCATTTAAGTTTTATAACAGAAGCTGTATCTAGAACACCCACAAGCAGAGTTCTAGACCTTCAAAAAGAGGATGGAATCAGTGGCTAAACAAATAAATGCCTCCAGCTCGTGACCCTGAACATCCATATTTATTCTTGTCAACTGAGACCAGGACTTGCCAGGCAGGACCAGAATTGCATGGGGACTGAGTGCAGTCAGGGGGTGTGGGTGAGTATGGAGGGCCCTCCGTAGCTGTTCCCCTTGTGAGTGATATTCCTTTGAGGTTTGAACCCTGGTCATCCCCTGTCATTCCCAGATGCCCCACTCAGGCCTGAGTCCTGCTGAGCAGGGTCAGCCCGACACTGCATCTGTGTGGCCTGTGACAGTGACAGCTCAGTCTCTCGGCCTCTCCACACACTCACCCCAAAGCAAGCACTGATCCTATTAAGGGTGTATTCATAGCAACAACAGGAAATGGAGAGGCAGTGAAAAGTCACCTCCTGTGTTCCTCCTTTTTCTTTTTTCCACTTAGAATCATTAAAGACAGGCAGTCTTCTGGTTCTACAAACCTTTAATACATTTAGAAAAGATGCACAGATTGAGTAAAGTAGAGGTTTGCCCCTGAGAAGCACTGGAGTGAGACTCATCTACATTTCAGAAGATCTTTCTTTACTTTTTTTTCTTTTTATGAGATCGAGCCTTGCTCTGTTGCCTAGGCTGGAGTGCAGTGGCACAATCTCGGCTCACTGCAACCCCCACCTCCTGGGTTCAAGCAATTCTCCTGCCTCAGCCTCCTGAGTAGCTGAGACTACAGGTGCCCACCACCACACCCAGCTAAGTTTTGTATTTTTAGTAGAGATGGGGTTTCACCATGTTGTCCAGGCTGGTCTCAAACTCCTGGACTCCACCTGCCTTGGCTTCCCAAGGTGCTGGGATTACAGGTGTGACCACCGTGTCCGGCCTCAGAAGACCTTTTCTAGGCCTAGGCATTGCCAGGCGGGTGGGCCCTGGGAGGAGTGTCTGGGATGCTGAATGAAGATAGAGATGGGGACTGGGAGCAGAAAGGAGGGAAAGGGTGTTCCCCAAGGCAGCTGGTTGGATTAGATCCCCTAAAGTTCGATGACAGGACAACAGGACAGGCACAGAAGAGCCCATCCTTCAGGGGTAGGCCTCATTGTTTCTCCTAGCTACAATTTATTTATTTATTATTTATTTATTTATTTATTTATTTATTTATTTATTTATTTATTCATTTATTTTGAGACGGAGTCTTGCTCTGTCACCCAGGCTGGAGTGCAGTGGCACAATCTCGGCTCAGCTCACTGCAAGCTCCGCCTCCCGGGTTCACGCCATTCTCCTGCCTCAGCCTCCCGAGTTGCTGGGCCTACAGGCTCCCGCCATCACACCCAGCTAATTTTTTGTATTTTTAGTAGAGGCGGGGTTTCACCATGTTAGCCAGGATGGTCTCGATCTCCTCACCTCGTGATCCGCCCGCCTCGGCCTCCCAAAGTGCTGGGATTACAGGCATGAGCCACCGCACCCAGCCCTAGTTACAATTTAATAACTTTAACATTGTGATTTATTTACCATTTGACAATAAGCCCCATGGGGGCAGGAAACATGTACCCACCCTGCCCTGCGCAGAACAGCACATTGTAAGCCCTCATTAAGAGTTCAGTGGATGAATAGGCATTTAGTAGATTTTAGATACATTGTAGATGATTTCTAGACAAATAGTTGCACGTGTTAGGAGCTCTTTGCTAGGGCTCTGCAGAGGAGTGGGATTTTAAACTGGGCCTTAAGAGGGTCTGGTTAAAGGGAATCCAACAGTAGAAAGGACGTATTTTAATGAAAATATAACCCCAGGGCTGCTATGCAACTTGGCTAGTAGGCTTCAATTGCTTTTTCATGGTGAATCTTATCAGGAAAAGACATGAAACATGCATACCTGTTACATGTATATTTATTTAAAAATTATTTACATGCATGACTGCTTGTATTAGCTGCATATACTAGAAGACAGAAGCTCCAGTATTTTCTTCCTGTATCCCAGTGAGTTGTCTTATATCCACACTTTTTTTTTTTTTTTTTTTTTTGAGACAGAGTCTTGCTCTGTCGCCCAGGAGGGCAGCAGTGCAATCTCAGCTCACTGCAACCTCTGCCTCCCTGAGTTCAAGTGATTCTCTTGCTTAGCATCCTGAGTAGCTGAGACTACAGGTGCGCACCACCGCATCCTGCTCATTTTTTGTATGTTTTCAGTAGAGATGTGGTTCACCATGTTGGCCAGGGTGGTCTCAAACTCCTGACCTCAAGAGATCCGCCCGCCTTGGCCTCCCAAAATGCTAGGATTACAGGCATGAGCCACTGTGCCCGGCCTTGTACCTACACTTTGCAAGCCACTCGTGCTGGCTGATGACATCTTGGTCAGAGAAAGTGACCTGGGGTACAGGGGGTATGGCCTAAGTCTCAAAGACAAGTGGATTCTGATGCTTGTTTTCACCAACTACTGGCCTTTCTCAGTTGCAGTACTTTTTTTTTCTTTTTTAGAGTGAGTGTCTCACTCTGTTGCCCAGGCTGGAGTGCAGTGGTGCAATCATAGCTCACTACAGCCTTAAACTCTTGGTCTCAAGCAATCATTCTGCCTCAGCCTCCAAGCAGCCGAGATTACAGGAGTGTGCCACTATGCCCGGCTAAAGTTTTTATTTTTATTTTTGCAGAGATGAGGTCTTGCTATGTTGCTCAGTCTGGTCTTTTTTTTTTTTTTAATTTTTTCTTTTTTTGAGGAAGAGTCTTGCTCTGTCTCCCAGGCTGGATTGCAGTGGCAAGATCTTGGCTCACCTCTGAATCCTGGGTTCAAGCAATTCTCCTGCCTCAGCCTCCCATGTAGCTGGGACTACAGGTATGTGCCACCATGCCTGGCTAATTTTCTGTATTTTTAGTAGATATGGGGTTTCACCATGTTGGACAGGCTGGTCTCGAACTCCTGACCTCAAGTGTCCGCCCACTTTGGCCTCCCAAAGTGCTGGGATTACAGGTGTGAGCCACCGCATTCAGCCTCAGACTGGTCTTGAATTTCCACCCTCAATAGATTCTCCCGCCTCAGCCTCCCAAAGTGCTTAGACTGCAGGCATGAGCCACTATGCCTGGCCAATTGTAGTAATTTTAATAGTTAACTATTGTAACTATTGTAGTATTGTAGCCAATTGTAGTAATTAATAGTTAATAACAACATTAACTATTAGGTTGGTGCAACAGTAATTGTGGCTTTTGCCATTAAAAGTGATGACAAAAACCGCAATTACTGTTGCACCAACGTAATAATACTTACTGAGTGCAGAAAGGCTGAAATTCTAACAGACAATGGCTAGGTCATCTGTGACAATAGAACTCTGACCGGAAGACCGGGAATGGTGGCTCATGCTTGTGTTCCCAGCACGTTGGGAGGCCGAGGCGGGTGGATCTCTTGAGTCCAGGAGTTTGAGGCCAGCCTGGGCAGCACAGGGAAACCCACCTCTACTAAAAATACAAAAATTAGCTGGGCACAGTGGTGTGTACCTGTGGTCCTAGCTACTCGGGAGGCTGAGGTGGGAGATCCCTTGAGCCTAGGAGGTTGAGGCTACAGTCAGCCGAGATTGTGCTACTGCACTCCAGCCTGGGCAACAGAGTAAGACCCTGTCTCAAAAAAAAAAAAAAAAAAAAAAAGAACTCTGACCCGAAACCTCTGCCGCAAGTGGCTCAACATGGCCAGGACATGGCTGCCAGCTTCTCAGATTTTTGCCCAATTTTCAATTTTGAACCAACCAAAGAAAGTGAAATATGTCCTCCTCACTGATCACATGGAAACCCTGCTTCTAAGTTAGCCCACCTCCCGCTTCCCCAGACGAGCGACCTCCGGTCAGGGGCACTTGTCCCTTTCACGCCCCAGAAGCTTCCAGACGAGCGACCTTCAGTCAGGGTGCACTTGTCCCTTTCACGCCCCAGAAGCTTTTCTTTTTCTTTTCTTTCTTTCTTTCTTTTTTTTTTTTGAGACGGAATCTCACTCTGTCGCCCAGGCTGGAGTGCAGTAGGGCGATCTTGGCTCACCACAACCTCTGTCTCCCGGGTTCAAGTAATTCTTTTGCTTCAGCTTCCCTAGTAGCTGGGAGGTGCCCCACCACACCCAGCTAATTTTTGCATTTTTAGCAGAGACAAGATTTCACCATGTTAGCCAGGCTGGTCTCGAACTCCTGACCTCAGGTGATCTGCCCACCTTGGCCTCTCAAAGTGCTGGGATTTCAGGCGTGAGCCACCTCGCTCAGCCCCTAGAAGTTTTTCTTTTCTTTCCTCTGCCTGCCTTTGAGTTTCTACCACATGCAAGGAATGATGGCTGACTCCCTTGCAATAGCAAGCTCAGAATAGACAGCCTTTGCTTGTCCTCACTTGGGTGGTCTTTGTTTATTTCCATGGTGCTTATTAGATGTCTAGCACTGAGCTAAGCAATTTACACATATTAGCTCATTTATGCTTCAAGAGGTAATATTATGGATATTATTCCTGTTTGACAGCTAGAAAAATAAAAACGGATAATGCCCAGAGAAGTGAGGTAATTTGCTCAAGGTCACACAGCAGATTCAATGGTGAGGCTAGGCTGATGCATGTACAATGCCTGACACACAATACCTAGGCACTGAGCACAGTCAGCATAGCTTGGTCTCTCCCTGTTTACTTATCTCCCGTGGAAGCTCCCCACCACTGCTACACTGTGAATTCTTGAAGCGGGGAGGTAGATTCATGTCTTTTTGTTTCCTCCTTTAAAAAATCTGTAGCTGGGCGTGGTGGCTCACTCCTGTAATCCCAGCACTTTGGGAGGCTGAGGTGGGCAAATCACCTGAGGTCAGGAGTTCAAGACCAGCCTGATCAACATGAAGAAATCCTGTCTCTATTTAAAAAAATACAAAAATTAGCCTGGTGTGGTGGCATGTGCCTGTAATCTCAGCCACTCGGGATGCTGAGACAGAAGAATCGCTTGAACCTGGGAGGCGGAGGTTGTGGTGAGCCGAGATCATGCCATTGCACTCCAGCTTGGGCGACAAGAGCGAAAAATCCGTCCAAAAAACAAAACAAAACAAAACAAAACAAAACAAAACACACCCTGCAGGTAGGAGGCCATAATCGTAAGAGGATTAATGCAGGAACAGAAAACCAATTACTGCATGTTTTCACTTATAAGCGGGCGCTAGACATTGAGTATGTGTGGACATCAAAATGGGGACAATGGACACTGGGGCTACTACAAGGGGGGTGGGGGGGGAATGGATTGAAAAACTACCAGCCAGGCACAGTGGCTCACTCTTGTAATCTCAGCACTTTGGGAGGCCGAGGCGGGCAGATTACCTGAGGTCAGAAGTTCGAGACCTGCCTGGCCAACATGGCGAAACCCCATCTCTATTAAAAATGCAAAAATTAGCCAGGCGTGGTGGCCCTGCCTGTAATCCCAGCTACTTGGGAGGCTGAGGCAGGAGAATCGGTTGAACCCAGGAGGTGGAGGTTGCAGTGAACCCAGATCGTGCCACTGCACTCCAGCCTGAGCAACAGCAAGACTCCTCTCAAAAAAAAAAAAAAAAAAAAAAGAAAGAAAGAAAACTACCTATTGGTCCTATTGGTTACTATGCTCATTAGTACCTGGGTGACAGAATCTGTACCCCAAACCTCAGCATCACACAATATACTCATGTAACAAACCTGCACGTATACCCTCTGTATCTAAAATGAAAGTTGAAATTATAACAACCAAAACTCCAGTATCTTTTGCAATGCTCAGGTTTTATGAGAGTGAAGGCTTTGCCTCGCCAATTCTAGCAAGAGTAAATGAGGTGGCCAAACCTCTGTAGAGAGATGAGTCCCTGGTTTCCCTTGGCGAAACTCCAAGTATTTTAACTCCTGTAATGGACTCAGATGAGATGCGATACATTTTTAACAGACAAACAAAGGGGACAGAGTCATGTCAAAGGCATATGTTATTTGAACCATGGTTGAGTGAAAAATGTATTTGAAATAAAAAATCCTTGCACAGAAATACCATTGGTCTCTTTCCTTTCAGTTTGCTCAACCAACCAACCAAAGAAACTCTTTTGATAAAGCTTTTGTAGTTAAACTGAGTTTTATGACTGGGAACAGTTTTGGGTGCCATCCAAGATAAATTTCTTCTTTTAAAGTCAAGAACAGATTTATTCTTTGGTGACCGAAATGGGACTGGAACCCAGACCTTATGGCGAGCAGAACACAGCCACTGAAGTGTAGTTTTGTTGGTTTCAGAAGCAGCTGGTATATAATAAACGTTTAGTTGATTATGTTTTTGCATATATAACACGCTAGGCAGGTCCTTAAACTTTTAGGGTCATTGACTATGTTGAGAATCTGATGAAACTTACAGGTCTTTTCCCCAGAAAAATGTCTATGTAACATGCAGATACATTTTTTCATCTGATTGAGAACTATTCAAGAACTCCTGAAGTCTAGCTGGGGTGTCTCTAGGGAGAGGAGCTGGCTAGGGACATGGAATAGTGCTTTTGAGTAGAATCGAAGGCCCATGTAAGGTTAGACACCACCAATTGGAAATGTCTGCAGGCTTTGAGATGATGTGGTTTTTCCCTGGGTACACTTGCTCTTGCCTTTGTCCTTGGGTTGAGAAAGAAGGAGGTGAAATTGATTCAGAGTTGGGGATTGCTAGGCTGGGGCAGTGGAAAAATATGATATACATGTGCATGATCCTTAATAGCAGGCGCTATTAGGAATGTGTTTGAAATAAATGAGTAACCATGAACTCCAGGAAGAGGAGGGAAGGAATTCCAGAGGGGATAGAGAGGCATGGACACCTGGGAAGGAGAAGGAAGTTGTTGGCTGGAGAATATGTTTGTTTGGAGTTGAGAATGGGAGAGGTAAAAAGCTAGGGAACAGTAATAACAGGCTAGGATTTTAGTGCAGGATTGCAGGAGTGGAAGGCTCCTCTGTGAATACAGGGTTCAGGATGAGGCCATGACAGTGGGTCACTCATTGAGTAGTGTCCAGTGTCATTTTTGAACACAGAAGCTGCCCAGAATGCGTGCAGGAGCTGAGAGGAGGCTCCTGGAGGATGCACGATAAAGCCAAAAGTTAATTTGCATCAGGGACCTCTCTGGCTTTAGAGAAAGCACAGAAATCTCTCTGAAATTGAAATTTGCCTGGAAACTTCTCGATTACTCTGAGGCTGTTTCCTCTACTTTGTTTCCTGTCTCCCACTCCCAAATACGCACACGCTTGAGAGTCAGCCTCAAGCACATACTTAAAGCCACTTACTGCTGCTCGGGCACCCTAGCACAATGCCTCAGCCTCCCTGGCTTCAGTCCTGCGGCTGAGTGAATGTTCAAAAATTATTTTTGCAGAAGCTTCCATTGATTGTGCTAGCTCCATCTGTAGTGTGGTTATAATAACACCCAACTCAACTGGATACTCCATGAGATGCTCAGTAACCCAAGTTTCTTCCCACACAGCCTCTCTCTTGCCTAACATGTGTGGCTAAAAATCATCCCTTGTGCCTTTTTAACTGTTTTGTGTCCACTTTCAGGTAGATTACACAAAGCATGCGCCCTGAGGACCCGATTGCACCCAGGCAGAGAATTCCAAGGGAATGAAATAAAAAGACTAATTTTTTGCATATACATTTCTATGTTAAAAATCATAACTTAAAATAATACACAGGCAAAAACAAAACAAGAAACCAAGCCCCAGAAAAAACCAAAACAACCGCAAAAACAAAAACAAAAACTTTAATGAGATCAAAATGATGAGGGGAAAACGACCAGCTCCATTTAGCTTTGCTGCCCGATTTTTATTAGTTGGCGGCCTGATTTCTATTTTAGACCCAAGGAATTAAATGGATCAACCGGGGGGGGGGGGCGTTGAATTCCAGTATTTCGAGTTCCTGGGTTTTGGGAAGAGGAAGAGGTAGTGGAAAACCAGGAGCCAAATGAATATGCTTCTTATAATAAAATTTGAACAGAGCAGTGGGTGGGCCTAGAAGCAGTGAATGGGTAGGTTAGAATTCTCGCACGCAGAGAACCCCCCCAAGCCCGCTCACGCCCGGCCTGGCTGCGAAAGTCTCAGAATCCGAGCCTCCAGGCCAGATTTTCCCTCTAGCCATTCCTGGCCACGCAGCGCGGAGCCGCAAGCACACAGAAAAGGATGTCTTCATCGCCAACCGGGATGGAACGAACCCGCCCGCTCGGGGAGTACTGAGAACTAAAGGGTCCCTCCAGCGCCGGCCGCAGCCAGCATGCCTTGACTGCCTCCATCCCGCGCGGTCCCCACTCTCCAGAAGCCCCCGCCCTGCCCGGGTGCGCGCGCACGAGTCGGCGAGCCGGGGAGCTGTGCGCTCGGCAGCCTGCGGGCGGCGGCGGCGGCCGACAGCCTCTCGGGGACAGGGTGGCGAGGAGCGGCGGAGGAGGAGCTGGCGGCGCCGCCGCCGCTCCCCTCGAACCGCGCCCCGCCCTCCGCCGCCACCTGCGCGTCCCCTCCGGGCTCCTCAGCTCCGGGGCTGTGTGGCTCTCGGTGCCGCAGCGGCGGTGTCACCGCGTCCGCCAATTGGGAGACTCGGCGTTTGGCTCCCGGGGGCGCGGGACGAGCCGCGCGGCCGGATCTGGCGAGCGGAGGGTGATTCGGCGCGCGTACCTCCCCGCCGCGCTGCCCGCGGCGTTTTGGGAGGGGGTAGAGAACTGCTGTGACTTTTGAGGTCCGACTCCTTCCGGCCAGCCTCGCGACGCGCCAGCTCCGAAACAGGCCGGTGTGCCCTGAAGGCCCCGAAGGCTCTCGGCGCGGTTTGGGGGCTTGGAACGTGTCCGGGAGCCGGCGGCGCTGTGCGCGCTGGTGAGTTTGCCGGCGGGGTGGGGTGGACCCCGCGCGGGGGGCGGAGAGGACGTAGCGCTCGGCCCGGCGCCCGCCCCCTAGTGCTGCCCCCACTTTGAGAGTAATTGAGACTTGAGCGTGACTGCGGAGCCTGGAGGATGCGGGCGCCCCGAGCGGGCTTCCCCTCTGCCCGGCGCGATGGAGCGGGTCGGTGAGCGGAACAAAGGCGCCCGCCCGGGGGAGCGGGTCTTCCGCTGAAGAGCGCGGGTGGCGCGCCGCGACGGCCGCCTGCGGGCCAGGGTGGAGGCTGTGCGGCCCCAGGCGCGGCGCGCTCCGCCGTGGGCGGGCGGCGATCCCTGAGCCCGGCACCTGCGCGCCGCTCACTCTGCGCCTCCCGGGCAGCCCCGCCTGCCGGCCTCGGAGTCCGCGGCGCCAGCGGCTAGAGGTCCAGAGGCGAACCACTTGCTGGTGCAGAAGAGAAACCCCCAAGTCCCTGGCCTTTCGTGGAGACGCCTGGAAGGGGCCGTGCGCCGTGGACTGAGCAGGCGTCTCGGGGAGCACTTCTGCAGAGCGAGGACTTCCATGTGAGCGATTCCGTTCCCCCCACTACCAACCCGACCTCCTAGCCGTCTCCGCCGCCCGAGCATCCTTGAGGTGGGACGAGCAGGGGCTTGGATCCCTGCCGGCCGTCTGGTGTGTGAGGCTTGCACGGCCCCTGGCTGCCCCGCGCCTCGCCGGAGCCCGAGGGGGCGCGGGTCCGGGGCGAGGGCCGGCCGGGCTGTTTGATGGCTTCACTGAGAAGAGTCAAAGTGCTGTTGGTGTTGAACTTGATCGCGGTAGCCGGCTTCGTGCTCTTCCTGGCCAAGTGCCGGCCCATCGCGGTGCGCAGCGGAGACGCCTTCCACGAGATCCGGCCGCGCGCCGAGGTGGCCAACCTCAGCGCGCACAGCGCCAGCCCCATCCAGGATGCGGTCCTGAAGCGCCTGTCGCTGCTGGAGGACATCGTGTACCGGCAGCTGAATGGTAAGGACGCACGCCGGCGCCTCCGGGGCTCGGCGCGGACGGGCCGGGCACAGGGTGAGCCCCAGGGTCCCTGCGCGCTGCGCCCTGTGCCTGGGAGCCGGCACATCCTGGCTCCCGCGCGCTCCTTCTTACCCTTCCTGCCCCGTTTCGGGCAGATGGCCGGGGCTGCTGGAAAGAACAACTTGCCTGATTCTTTTCTGTGCCCCACCTGCAAATCTGGTTTTATCTTGGAAACATGTCAGTACAGTTGGCTCCCGGTCCCCGCGTGCGGACTGGAAATCATTCCCTGACGACTCCAGCCCGAGCGCAGAAACTAGTGGAGCGGCCAAATGGGACTGGAGGCGCCCGGGCAGACGTGTAGGAGGAAAATAGTCTTAGAGCCCAGCGTTTGGTGGGGTACCAGTAGGGAGCCTGGGAGATTGGAGGGCTTAGATGTCTGCAGACAAAGTCAAGGCCCCAGGTCGCGGAGCTAATGCGCTTAGGTAGTATATGGGAGGAATATGTCATCTGTCTATGAGGCGAGCTGCTCAGCTAAGAATGAGGACTCCTCCTTTCCTGCCGCCTGTGTTTTTCCTTGGGGGCTGCGGAGGGGCGATTGTTAAAGCTCAGGGTGGGCCTGCGAAGTTTCCAGAATGTAGCAAAGAGAGATGTGGCATCCCATTAGTGACAATTGTCAGAATCTGTCCCATCTAAAATGTTGTGCTCAGTACTTCAGGAGAAGAGGGAGACTTTTTATGTGCTCTTGTCACACCTGGGCCAGGTCATTGGACACTAGCTGTCCCCAACGTCAGAGTGAGTGTTACCTACCTGAGTACAGGCAGGTTTCCAGGATGCGTGGGGTTATCCAAGGCAGATACGTACTTAGGTACAGACTACCTCCTCCCTTTCTGAGCTTGTAACTCATGTGTTCAAACGAACTGCAGATAATCACGAAGATCGTGATAATAATAACTGATGGAATTCTTGCTCTGTGCCAGATGCGTGCAAAGACATTACAAGTACATTATCTCACTTTATGTTCACATCTGTCCAGCGAGGCTCCACCCATCCCCAGAGGGGAAATGAGAAGACTAAGTGAGGGGAGGTTAACTAAGTTGCCCTGTGTTAAATAAGATATAACTGCGCCTCAAACCTCTGTAATCGGAATAATAATAGAGTTTGGAATCAGAACCCTGTGTCTGGTTGACCACAGAGCCTGTGCGCTTGACCTCTTAGGCACAAACTTCTATCCATGGTTTTCCCCTAAGTGAAAGGAGTATTAGGTTTGTTGAAAACAGAAATATGTGGAATTGCAAATACAGACATATACCTTCTCACATTGGAGGATCTCAACTGTCTTCACTGTGGTGGCAAGGGGCAGGGAGAAGGAGGATGGCAAATGGTTCTTTTCAGGCTCACCAAAGGTCCCTGCTGGGTACTGGCGGAGGGATGGGATGGAGGGAGAGGGGTGGTCAGATCTCTGAGCAGGTGAAAGGACGCTGCGGTCTTCTCGAAGCCATCTGACAGATATCCAGGAGATGCCTTGAACTTGCAGGGTATATGGGCTGACTGTCAGGGTAGCCCACGGAAGTTATGCAGAAGCTCTTCTCTCAGGTGTCAGAAATATGGCACAGAATGCGACAAAAACCCATAGTTCATTTCTGGAGGAATCAGAAACTTACGGGGTGGCCTTATAATTTGGGATAGATTCCTGCCGTAGACATACCCATAGGAACTTCAAAGGATAACCTGGTTTCCTTCATCAGGCTTTTCTCAGGGACACAGGTTATTTTAGTATCAGTTTCTTTGTTTTATGTTTTTTTTTCTTTTTTTTTTGAGACAGGGTCTTCTCGCTCTGTCACCCTGGCTGGAGTGCAGTGGTGCAATCATAGCTCACTGAAGCTTCAAACTCCTGGGCTCAAGTCATTCTCTGGCCTCAGCCTCCCAAGTAGCTGGGTCTACAAGTGTGCATCACCATGCACTGCTAATTTTTTAATTTTTTGTAGACACAGGGTCTTGCTAGGTTGTCCAGGCTGGTCTCGAATTCCTGGCTTCAAGCAATCCTCCTGCCTGGGCCTCCCAAAGTGTTGGGATGACAGGCGTGAGCCACCATGCCTGGCCCCAGTATTAGTTTAAATTAGGAGCATTAAATATTATATAGCTGTACCCTAACTTCCCTCATAGGAATAATAAAATTCTATAATAATAACTGTTGGAATTCTTGCTGTGTGCCAAATGTGTGCAGAGACATTACAAGTGCATTATCTCACTGTACACATCTGTCCAGAGAGGCTCCACCCATCCCCAGTTGAGAAATGAAAAAACTAGGTGAAGGGAGGTGAGGAGGCTACTTTCTACTTGCCACAGACATACGTGAACCCACTGAATCTTTACAATGACTTGCGAGATGGGTGCTCTGACACCCGCCTGAACAACTTGCTCACAGTCACCCAGCTAGTGAGTGTCAGAGCTGGGAATCGAACCTGGAATGTCAGGCTCCAGAATGGAGGTTCTTAGCTCCTGCACCAGTGTCTTGATCTTCAGCATGTGCATCAGAATCACTGAAGAGCCCTTTAAGACAGATTTCTGGGCCTCCCGCCCAGGTCTCAGGTGAAGCCTGAGAATTTGCCTCTCTAACAAACTTGGGACAGGGCCCTCAACCCACTGCCCGACACTCTGCTGCCTACATCAAGCAGAGTAAAGGTAGAAAACCCATCCAACCTCCAAAGCCAGCTCATTTTGGGGACTTAAGCTGAGAGCTTGCTTCAGATCAACTGGCATCTGGCTTCCTTCTCTGTGGCCTTCTGCCCTGTAAACAGTTCCCGGACTGGTGGAGTCAGGTGCTGTGGGGTGGGAAGGCTGAGTTTTCCTGACTTGCAAGTTGGTGGCAAGGCCAAGTTGAGAGCTTTTCCTGGGCAAGCTAAGAATGCAAGCTGCGACTAGGCAGATGTTATCATCCTGACTGCCTAGTGTCATTTGCAGTGACATGAAGCCTGCAGAAAAAGAGCAGGGAAAAATTGTGAAATATAGGGGGCTCTTCCTCTCTCTCCACCTGGCCCCTCAAGCACCTTCATCCTCTGCCGGTGCTTGTTTTGGGTAATGCATGTCCCATCTGTTGATGCCCTCCGCCTGCTGCAGTGGGAGGCTGCTCCTTGAAGGCAAAGGGCTCCTAGTGCCTGGGGAGACACGTTCTCCCTTGCTCTGCAGCCAGTCTTCATTCATTGCTCCCGAGGGTGGAGAAGGAAACCTTGACCTTAATGTTCTTTATTCCCTTGGAATTAATGGAGAGGCTGCTAGAGCCAGTGCACTGTGCATGTAAGAGGGCCAAAGCCACTTGGTACAGAGTGGGAGCCAGGCATTTTAAAGGTTGCTCAAGTTTCTTAAATCTTTCCCGTGGACTCCTGTGAAGTCCAAGCAGGTGGGATTTATGGAGGGCTTTACCTCCTCCTGGCTTCCTCTTCTTTTTTTTTGAGATGGAGTCTCGCTGTGTCGCCAGGCTGGAGTGCAGTGGTGCGATCTCCGCTCGCTGCGATCTCCGCTCGCTGCAGTCTCCGCTTCCTGGGTTCAAGTGACTTTCCTGCCTCAGCTCCCGAGTAGCTGGGACTACAGGCACCCGCCACCATGCCCGGCTAATTTTTGTGTTTTTAGTAGAGACGGGGTTTTGCCATGTTGGTCAGGCTGGTGTTGAGTTCCTGACCTCAAGTGATCCGCCTATTTCGGCCTCCCAAAGTGCTGGGATTACAGGTGTAAGCCACCGTGCCCTGCCTGTAGGCTTCTTTTTTTTTTGAGTCAGAGTCTCACTCTGTCACTCAGGCTGGAGTGCAGTGATGCAATTATAGCTCATTGCAACCTCTACTTCCCAGGCTCAAGTGATCCTCCCATCTCAGCCTCCCTAGTAGCAGGGACTACAAGTACATGCCACCATGCCTAGCTAATTTTTGTATTTTTTGTAGAGATGGGGTTCTGCTATGTTGCCAGGGCTGGTTTCAAGTGATCCCCACCCCCACCCCTTTTTCACCCCCCTTTCACCCTGCGCCCCACCCCCGGCCTTGGCCTCCCAAAGTGCTGGGATTAGAGGTGTGAGCCACAGCGCCTTGATAGGCCTTTTAAGGGCTGGAATAATATTTTTGACTTTTTTTTTTTTTTTTTTTTTTTTGAGACGGAGTCTCGCTCTGTCTCCCAGGCTGGAGCGCAGTGGCGCGATCTCGGCTCACTGCAAGCTCCGCCTCCTGGGTTCACGCCATTCTCCTGCCTCAGCCTCCCGAGTAGCTGGGACTACAGGCGCCCGCCACCACGCCCGGCTAATTTTTTGTATTTTTAGTAGAGACGGGGTTTCACCGTGTTCGCCAGGATGGTCTCGATCTCCTGACCTCGTGATCCGCCCGCCTCGGCCTCCCAAGGTGCTGGGATTACAGGCGTGAGCCACCGCGCCCGGCCATTTTGGACTTTTAATACTACCCCCATCCCTCAGCACACCACAGCCCGTTGCACTTAATGGGGCACTTAAGGTTTATTGGTTGATCAAGTTGTTGGGAGCTAGTTTGAGGAGGTAAATGATGGCCAGATAGGAAATAACCTCAAGGCTGTAAAGTCTGGGTTGGGTTGGATGGATGTGGAGAGGGGTGGGGGCTGGGAGGACTCAGCTAGAGAGACAGTGTGAGGAAGCCATCTTGCCTGCGCCATCTTGAGGCTCGTCTAGTCTTCCCCTTCCTGACTGAAGGGAACGAGATCCTTCGAGGCCCTCGGAAGTGAGCCAGGTTAGGAATAGGCAAGTTTCAGCGTGTTTTCGTTAAATGTATGATTTCATAACATGAATATGGCTTTATAGTTAAGCCTTGAAACAATGCAGAGATTAGGGATGCCAACGCTTGCACAGTCAAAAATCCAAGTATAATTTTTGACTCCCCCAAAACTTAACTATTAATAGCCTGCTCTTGACCAGAAGGCTTACTGGTAACATAAGCAGTTGATTAACACTTATTTTCTATCTTGTGTGTATGATACACTATATTCTTATAGAAAGTAAGCTAAAGAAAAGGAAATATTATTAAGAAAATTGTATGGGCTGGGCGCATTGGCTCATGCCTGTAATCCCTGTACTATGGGAAGCTGAGGTGAGAAGATCAGTTGAGGCCAGGAATTTTAGACCAACCTGGGCAACACAGCAAGACCTCATCTTTACAAAAATCAGCTGGGCATGGTGGTGCACACCTGTGGTCCCAGCTCTTCAGGAGGCTGAGGTGGGAGGATGTTTTGAGCCTAGGAGTTCGAGGCTACAGTGAGCTATGATTGTGCCACTGCTCTCCAGCCTTCTGGCTCAAAAGAAAAAAAAAATCATGTGGAAGAGAAAATATATTTACTATTAATTGAGTAGAAGTGGATTGTTGTAAAGGTCTTCATCCTGGTCATCTTCACATTGAGTAGGTGAGGAGGAGGAGGAAGGGTGGGTCTTGCAGTCTCAGGGGTGGCAGAGGAAGAAAAAAATCTGTACAGGTGGACCCACGCAGTTCAGACCCTTGTTGTTCAAGGGGTCAACAGCATATTCTTTTTTTGTATATAAAATTAATTCATATTTATTGTAGAAAATATGGAAAATCTAAAACAATTATACAGGAGACAATACCATGTTAAAGAAATTTTACATGATTGCCTGTAGGCTTTGTACAAGCATTAGGAAAGTGGACCTAGTGGTCAGGCACAGTGGCTCATGCCCGTAATCCCAGCACTTTGGGAGGCCGAGGTGGGTGGATCACTTGGGCCCAGGAGTTCCAGACCAGTCTGGCCAACATGGCGAAACCCTGTCTCTACAAAAAAATACAAAAAGTAGCAGGGCGTGGTGGCTGGTGCCTGTAATCCCAGCTATTCTGGAGGCTGAGGCAGGAGAATCACTTGAGCCTGGGAGGCGGAGGTTGCAGTGAGCTGAGATTGCACCACTGCACTCCAGCCTGGGAGACGGAGCAAGATTTGGTCTCAAATAAATAAATAAAATAAAAAAGAAAGTGGACCTAGGGACAGACGGATTTCTTGTTAGAATTCTTCTTTATGTGATTTTTGGCTTTCTATCATGTTTCTGTCACTTTCTGAGGAAGTTACTTATTTCTCTCATTTTAGAGGTGAGAAAGGTGAGAAACAGAGATACTATGTGACTTTTCCAGGGTGACACAGCTAGGGAAGGGCAGAGCCAGATTCAGGAATACCAGGGTACTTCCTCCCAGGAGTCCAGCACTTTCCTAATAAGTAAGGGGAAAGAGATGGAGGGGTCTGGAGCTTCACTTGCCCCTCGCAGGCTCAAAGCCTTAGAGACACCCTCTCCTCTCCTCAGAGTCCCCACGCAGGACGCACAGCACAGCTGTATCCCTGTGAGCCCAGGGCAGCTCTGTCATAAGAAGAAATGCAATCGATTCAACTTAGTTACCAAATTTAGATTTCAGAAGGATATTGAATAGAAGTGGAGTTGCTTAAAGAAATTGAAAATCTTTGTAGAAATGGAGAGAAGTCAAAATTACCTCTTCCAGTCCTGCCCCCAAGCCACTCAGGCACTTGAAGTTGGAGTCTGAGCGATAGGAAACCAAAACGCTCCTATATAGCCCCAGCACACCACAACCCACCCAACAGAACTCCCTAGGCAAGGAAAGTGAGTTGGCACAGAGAGAGGAAGAGATTTGCTCTCACAGGTCTCCAAGGTGGAGTCAGAAAGAGAGGAATGGTGGCCAGGCACGGTGGCTCACGCCTGTAATCCCAGCACTTTGGGAGGCCCTGGCGGGCAGATCACTTGAGGTCAGGAGTTCCAGACCAGCCTGGCCAACATGGTGAAACCCCGTCTCTACTAAAAATAGAAAAATTAGCCAGGCGTGGTGATGGGCATCTGTAATCCCAGCTACTCAAGAGGTTGAGGCAAGATAATTTGCTTGAACCTGGAAGGCAGAGGCTGCAGTGAGCAGAGATTGCTCCCCTGCACTCCAGCCAGGGAGACAGAGCGAGACTCTGTCTTAAAAATAAACAAACAAACACACACCAAAACCAAAAACAAAAAGAGAGGGATGGCATTTGGAAAGCATCTCTGTTCATTAATGCAAGAGGTGGTCTGGTGTTATATTTCTTCTTTCTTGCAGCCCACAGACGCTGGACGGTACCACCATTTCCTGCAGGAAGGAGCGAAGGGAGAGGGCACATGTGCATATTAAAATCAGTTGCTGCAGGGAACATCAGAAGGAAACCAGGGCAGTTCAAGCCTTCATTTGCTGCACGCAGACATTCCACAGGGATTGAGGACGGGTGCGGGCCCTGGGTTATGGAAGGCTGGGTCCTAGGACCAGGGCCAGGGTGCTGGAGGACACCCACTCCCTTTACCTCCAAGGACTCATGGTGTCTGGTTGCAGTTGGCCCCTCCTGAAGAAATAGGGAGTCCTGTTCTTGGACAGCCCTCAGATGCAGGCACATCTGTGTTGGCAGGTGAGTGTGATGGGCACCCTGCCAGTGGGGGCAGCTGCCACCTGCCCAGCCCAGAGGTAGCAGGAGAGGCAGCCAGTGTCATTCTTGCTGAAGAAACCCAACCCCCCTGACCTTTGCTAGTTGCCAAATCTGGAGTGTCCTTTGTGGAAAGGAAGAAAGCTCGGTAATTACTTAGAGCTAAGAGTGACCACAGGAAGTTGGAACGTGAGCACACCCAAGCCCAAGGCCAGCGAAGAAACAACCTACGATTAGGTGACCTGCGAGTCTTTAAGAATATATAAGAAGAACCAGGCACAGTGGCTCACGGCTGTAATCCCAGCACTTTGGGAGGCTGAGGTGGAAGGATGGCTTGAGACCAGGAGTTTGAGACTAGCTTGGGCAACATAGCAAGACCTTCTCTCTACAAAAAATAAAAAATTAGCCAGACATTGTGGTGCATGCCCATGGTCCCAGCTACTCGAGAGGCTGAGGTGGGAGGAACGCTTGAGCCTAAGAGTTCGAGGCTGCAGTGAGCCATGATTGCACCACTGCACTCCATCCATCCTGGGTGACAGAGCAAGACCCAAACTCTTTAAAAAAAAACCCCAAAATCAGTGTATTAAAAGGACAGTCAGGGCCAGGCGTGGTGACTCACGCCTGTAATCCCAGCACTTTGGGAGACCGGGGCAGGTGGATCATGAGATCAGGAGTTCAAGACCAGCCTGGCCAACATGGTGAAACCCCATCTCTACTAAAAATACAAAAAATAGCCAGGCATGGTGGCGAGCGCCTGTAATCCCAGCTACTTGGGGGGCTGAGGCAGGAGAATCACTTGAACCTGAGAAGCGGAGGTTGCAGTGAACCGAGATTGTGCCATTGCACCGTAGCCTGGGAGCCTGGGCGACAGAGCAAGACTCTGTCTCAAAAAAAAAAGAAAAAAGAAAAAAAAGACAGACTGGGTTTGATTTCCACTGTCACTTATTACCTCTGTGACCTTGGGCAAGTTCCTTCACTTTTTAAGTGTAAAATGGGACTGTCATATGTCAGGATGACTTGAAATTCACAATGTATAGCATAAGCATGAAACCCAACACACGGCAGTTGTGAGAATACAAACTACTTATGGGAAGGGCCATGCGTGCTGTTTCCCATCATATTCCCGAGACACTTAGAGCAGCCCTGGGCCATGGTAGGTACTCAGGAGATGTTTCTTTTTCTTTCTTTCTTTCTTTCTTTTTTTTTTTTTTTGAAACAGAGTCTTGCTCTGTTACCCAGGCTGGAGTACAGTGGCATGATCTCGGCTCACTGCAAACTCTGCCTCACGGGTTCAAGTGATCCTCCTGCCTCAGCCTGCTTGGTAGCTGGGATTACAGGTATGCGCCACCACGTCTGGCTATTTGTGTGTGTGTGTGTGTGTGTGTGTATTTTTAGTAGAGACAGGGTTTCACCATATTGGCCAGCCTGGTCTTGAACTCCTGACCTCAAGTGATCCTCCTGCCTCAGTCTCCCAAAGTGCTGGGATTTCAGGCATGAGCCACCACATTTGGCTCTTTGTGTGTGTGTGTGTGTGTGTGTGTGTGTGTGTGTGTGTGTGTGTTTAGTAGAGATGGGGTTTCACCATGTTGGCCAGCCCTGTCTTGAACTCCTGACCTCAAGTGATCCTCTTGCCTCAGCCTCCCAGAGTGCTGGGATTACAGGAATGAGCCACTATGCGGGGCCCTCAGGAGATATTTCTTGAATGGATGCATGGACAGCTAGCAATGTTTCATAGTAGAGTATGGTCATTGTTATTTGCTTTGTGAATCTCAGACGAGGTGAGAGGAGGTCCTTTTCCTTATAACTTTCTTGGACTCTTCGGACTACTTTTGGATCCTTCTCTCTTCCATGTGTTTATCTGAGCCAGACTCCATTTCCTTCTTCCTTCTCCTGCCATCCCCTGCTCCTCCTCTTACTTATAATGACGGTGCCTTTGGCTGATGGCTTTTAATGCCTAGGAGAAGAAATGGCAGCCTGTCTCTGACAAACCCAATTACAGAACACGATGGTCATTCATATCCGTTAGTGAGCACTTCCTTGCCACGAGGCGTAGACTAGATGCTAAGAGTACAATGAGGTGCAGAGATCATGCTTACTTAGGCATTGTGGAATAGTGGGAAGATATCTTTGTGGCTTTACCAGGGATGTGCCAGGTCCCTAAAGAATATTAGACTGGCTGGGTGCGGTGGCTCACGCCTGTAATCCCAGCACTTTGGGAGGCCTAAGCGGGTGGATCACTTGAGGTCAGGAGTTCAAGACTAGCCTGGCCAACATGGTGAAATTTTTTCTCTACTAAAAATACAAAAATTAGCTGGGCTTGGTGGCACATACCTGTAATCCCAGCTACTTGGGAGGCTGAGGCAGGAGAATCACTTGAACCTGGGAGACGGAGGTTGCCATGGGCCGAGATTGTGCCACTGCATTGTAGCCTGGGCGACAGGGCGAGACTCTGTCTCAAAAAAAAAAGAAAAAGGAATGTTACACTGAGCCTGGAAGTAGGGAGGCTTGAACTGGTGCACGGTAGGTGTTTAGCCGGTGAGTGCTGAATTTAAACAAGAACACTTAGAAATTTTCATGCATGCACGATAGGTGCGAGGTAGTGAGACCACCTTGTGGAAGGTGTGAAAGCAAGTCAGAAGAAATGGATGCTCTTGGCCGAGTGCAGTGGCTCACGCCTGTAATCCCAGCACTTTGGGAGGCCGAGGTGGGTGGATTCTTTGAGGTCAGGAGTTCAAGACTAGCCTGGCCAACACAGCGAAACCCCATCTCTACTAAAAGTACAAAAATTAGCCGGGTGTGGTGGCGGGCACCCGTCATCCCAGTTACTTGGGAGGCTGAGGCAGGAGAATCACTGAACTCAGGAGGTGGAGGTTGAAGTGAGATGAGATCCCACCACTACACTCCAGAGCGAGACTCTGTCTCAAAAAAAAAAAAAAAAGAAAGAAAGAAAAGAAATGGATGCCCTTGAGAAGTGGTCAGAGCCAGAACTACGAATCTGCGGGATTCCTGGCAAGGGAATGGCATGAGCAGAAGAGTGTGTGGGGACATGTAAGTGAGGAGGTGTGGGAGCTCCTTGGTGGAGGGGAGTTTGTTAGGAGGACTGGGTGGAGGCTGGACTGGGCCAAGTTTTGGATCCTAGGTTGGTTTGGACTTAATTGCGTAGGCTTGGGGAGCCATTATGTGACCATGTCACTATGTTGACCTAATGTGATGTCATGTTGCGGCTTAGTGCATCTGGGGATGATTGGGAGAGTGGGTTGGAATGCAGCAGTAGGGCAGGGCGCGGTGGCTCACGCCTGTAATCCCAACACTTCGGGAGGCTAAGGTGGAAGGATCACTTGAGCCTGGGAGCTCGAGACCAGCCTGGGCAACATAGTGAGACCCCATCTCTATTTAAAAAAAAAAAAGAGTGCAGCAGTGGGTATAGAGAGCTGGTGTTGCTGGCGTGGCTGGCCCTGCCATTCCTCTGAGTTCAGGACTCAGCCCACCCTCTGAACCTCAGAGTGATTTTAGTTGCATGTCATTTACTCCCTCTGTGACTCCACGATCACATCCAGAACTAAGAGTCAACATCTGGAATTGCTGCATTTGGAAAATCTGGTATAGCTTTGGGGATCTCTGACCTGAGCCCTCTCTCAGGCTCCGACTTCTCTTACACCTTGTTGAGGTCCAGCCCCCAACCCTACCACTGTTTCTAGCTCCCTGTGCTCCTGTCCTTCCATATCTGGCCTGGTGAGTCCGTCAGAAATCCCGTTGTCAGCTCCTCGAGTATCCTTACCTCCTCGTCATCTGTGGCATCCACCAGCAACCCCCGAGGGTGGATCAGCTTATTCCTGGGGAACGTCCCACCATGGCAGGCGTTGGTGCCATAGGATGCAAGCTCAGGTCTTAGCTGGGCCCTCAGCATGTCCAGAACCTGATAATCATCATTATTATTGGCTGTTCACATCCATTAGTGAGCTCTTCCTTGCTGCAAGAGGCAGCTTAGATGCTAAGAGTACAAGAGGTCACACCTATCTAGACATTGTTATCTAATTGGAAGGATACATTTGTAATGTTACCAGGTATACGTCAAGTCCCAAAAGTGTTACAGGACCAATAGGTTCATATGCCCACTGCTCAGTAACTGACCAGTTACACCGAGACAGTAGGGTTTGTGGCAGAGAAAGAGTTTAATGATTGCAGGGCACAGAGTGAGGAGATGGGAGGAGACTCCTGAAGGAGTTCTGGGCTGGGGTTTTGTTTGGTTTTTGATGGAGTCTCTCTCTTTCACAGGCTGGAGTGCAGTGGCACGATTTCAGCTCACTGCAACCTCTGCCTCCTGGACTCAAGCAATTCTCCTGCCTCAGCCTCCCAAGTAGCTGGGACTACAGGTGCATGCCACCATGCCAGGCTAATTTTTTGTATTTTTAGTAGAGATGGGGTTTCACCATGTTAGCCAGGATGGTCTTGATCTCCTGACTTCGTGATTTGCCCACCTCGGCCTCCCAAAATGCTGGGAATACAGGTGTGAGCCACTGTGCCCATCTTGGGCTGGGGTTTTTAAGGGGATCATGGAGGACAAGGGGCTGGAGAATTGGGGTCATGGATTGGTCAGCATAAGAGGGATGAAATTGTCAGGATGTGGAAACTGCATTCTTTGGTGAGTCAGCTTCTTGGGTTCTTCAGGCCAGCCGATGTCAGCAGTTTCGCTGGTGTGCAGGACCTGAAAGAGTGTCTCAAAGGGAAAACTGAACGCTTCATGTTTACCTTGTTATCCATGGAGCAGTTAAGGGGAATTATAATCTTGTAATAGGATCGCAGCCTGGCAACAAAGCGAGACTCCATTGCTACAACAGAACTAAAAACCTAGCTGGGCATGGTGGTGCACACCTGGAGTCCCAGCTACTCAGGAGGCTGAGGTGGGAGGATCTCTTTTGAGCCCAGGAGTTTGAGACTACAGTGAGGTATGATTGTGCCACTGCATTCCAGCCTGGGTGACAGAGTGAGACCCTGCTTCTAAAATTTATAATCATCACAATAAATAGATAAAAAATAGGGTCTACATGATTCTAGGACAATTGGTAGCAAACAACCATGAGCAAGCAGGTCAGAGAACAAGCTGACCTAGTGATGAACGCAGAATGTGCTGCAAGCTTGGTTTATTTTCATTTCTCCCCTCTCTTCTTCCCTGATTAATTTTATAAAGTTCATACGGGTTTCTTAATTTTTTTATTTTTATTTTTTGAGAAGGAGTCTCACTCGTTGCCCAGGCCGGAGTGCAGTGGCACAATCTTGGCTCACTATAACCTTCACCTCCTGGGTTCAAATGATTCTCCTGCCTCAGCCTCCTGAGTAGCTGGGATTACAGGCGGCCGCCACCACACCCCGCTAATTTTTGTGTTTTTAGTAGTCACTGGTTTTCACCATCTTGGCCAGGGTGGTCTCGAACTCCTGACCTCAAGTGCTCCGTCAGCCTTGGCCTCCCAAAGTGCTGGGATTACAGGCGCGAGCCACCGTACGGGGCCCGTATGGGTTTTTTTTTAAAGGAATATTTCTGTCCCTTTCCATTTTCTATACCTCCCTGAGCCAAAGAGGAGGTGGGCTGTGCTGGGCTGGAGGGATCCTTTGGGAGGCGGTGGAGACGGGTGGATGGAGTGGCCTGACTCCAGATTCAGTCTCCTCAGCTCCCCACGCCCTGAGTGACTGCTGATCTCAAATGACACACAGATTTGTTCCTCCCCAGGTGCCACCACCGCAGCCTACTTCTTACTGGGATTGTCACAGCTGTGACTGCTGCAACAACTGAGTCCGCTGGGATGTGCTGAGGCCAGTGCCAGTCTTGGGTCCTCTCACTCCTTCTGGATTCAGAGATCATGTTGCAGGGGCAAGACCTGACTTCCTAGCAGCTCCTTTAGGGACAAGAGATGGAATCCAGAATTACAGGGAAGCCAACTCTCCATGGGTGGCTTTTGGCTTGAAGGATGAAGGGGGAGGGGACCACAAAGAAGCAGATTAATTATCTCCCGCTTAGCAGTGCAGTCTGGAGATATGGTGCCCATGTGGCCCCTGGGAAGAAGTCCAGGGAGAGGGAGTGCTCACTGCCTTCCCTCCCTTCTCCCTCCCACCCTCGCCGCCATCCTCCCTTCCACAGCACTTAGAATAAATGCAGGACTCACTGGGGCTAAAAGATCTTCCTGTCCCCTAGTGATTGCTGCTCACCGGTCTTTAGACTGCTCTGACATGTGGATGACAATCGGCTGAGCCACTGATAGAGAAGTTTTCCCTTTTAATCATGTCCCTGTCATTGCTAACTGCAGAGTCTCAGCTTTGCCATGCATGAGTAATAAACTGCTGCCGTAATCACAGGCGACCACGTTCAGACACCAACACACGAGCGTGTTGACAGTTAATGGGGAACAGGGTTCCAGAAGGACTTCTTCCATCCTAGCCTCGGACACAAGGGAGGCTAATTGTGTGATTAGTGTTTACTGAGGAATGTCCTGTAGTTACACACAGCTTGTTAGGTGCTGTACTTCCCTGGTGAAAGAGCATGAATTTGGGTTCGGGAGACCAGGGTTCTAGCTTTACTTTATTTCTAGGGACCAAAGTTTATGCATGTGTAAAATGAGACCGGTATGATTGTAGGGTCCTTTAACTCTCAGATTATGAATAACATCTCTTTCCCTCATTGTATTTAGTCAGGGTTCTTTAGAGGGACAGATTATATATATATATGAGTTTGTTAAGTATTAACTTACACAATCACAAGGTCCCACAGTAGGCTTGTCTGCAAGTTTCAGGAGCAAGGAGAGCCTGTCCAAGTCCCCAAACTGAAGAACTTGGAGTCCGATGTTTGAGGGCTGGAAGCATCCAGCACGGGAGAAAGAAGTAGGCTGGGAAGCTAGACCAGTCTAACTTTTCATGTTTTTCTGCCTGCTTTATATTCAGCTGGCAGCTGATTAGATGGTGCCCATCCGAATTAAGGGTGGATCTGCCTTCCCCAGCCCACTGACTCGAATGTTAATCTCTTTTGACAACACCCTCACAGACACACCCAGGATTAATATTTTGCATCCTTCAATCCAATCAGATTGACACTCAGTATTAACCATCACATTCATCCTATTAAAATCTCATGCATTCTCCAAGGACCATTTCTTTTTTCTTTTTTTTTTTAGACGGAGTCTCACTCTGTCGTCCAGGCTGGAGTGCAGTGGCATGATCTCAGCTCACCACAACCTCCACCTCCCAGGTTCCATCAATTCTCCTGCCTCAGCCTCCCGGGTAGCTGGGACTACAAGAGTGCACCACCACACCCGGCTAATTTTTTGTATTTTTAGTAGAGATGAGGTTTCACTATGTTGGCTAGGCTGGTCTCAAACTCCTGACTTCATGATCCACTGCCTTGGCCTCCCAAAGTGCTGAGATTACATGCATGAGCCACTGCACCAGGCCTCTCCAAGGACCATTTCAAAAGCCCTTCATTCCCTGTAACCTCCCCTGACCACCTTGTCAGAATTAAATGTCCTTTCTTCTCACCTCTTAGGGTACTTTCAGTGGATCTTCTTTTAGCCCTTGTTCATCTCTGTCTTTCCTCAAAATGAGTTGTTGTCATGGCCAGCCCAGTAGTTTCCAAGAGAATGGGTTTCATTCATTTTTTAAAAACCCCTCTCTGTGTCATTTAGGAATTAATTTGTCAGCAAGTAATTTGTTCTCACTTCACAAGTCCAGAAGTAGTGGTAGCTAGCACTGTTTTGGCATCATAGTGTCATAGCTCATGTCATTATATTTCTTTTGGTCTTTTCCTCATGATTACAAGATGGCTGCCACAGTTCCAGCCATTGCATCTTTGTACCAGGTAGGGTTTCCTGTAGCAGTGGCCACATCTGCTCTTATTGTTTACTCAGGAAAGAAAATGTTTTCCAGAAGTCTACCTGGTAGGCTCCTACATGTGAGCCAGGACATAGTCTGATGACCAACTTTGCTTGAAGAGAATAGTTGCTTTCCAGAGAAAATAAGTACAGTGGTAGCAAAAGAGAAGGAGAATGGGAACAGCATTTGCATTGTGAATCCGCAGTGTCTACCATGCCCTCTCTACCCCTAATACATTCCATTGAATATTAAAATTTAGCAAGATTCTTGGCCAACTAGAAATTCAATTAACTAGAATACTGAAGGCTGTGGGCATTCAAACATACATACATAATTGTATTTTGTCTGTGAAGACATTTTTACATCTCTGAAATTGGGAGTTATCTTATGATCAGTGACATGTCATCATTTAATTGGTAGCGTACTTTTTACCCCTCAGGGGTACATAAAAATGGTGTATCTTATAGTTGAAGGCATCTTAAGATTTGATGAAATACAGTATTATGGTGTATATATATATATATACCATAGTTAACCATACACAACTATTTGATTTTGTTGTTGTTGTTGTTGTTGTTTTGAGACAAGGTCTTGCTCTGTCTCCCAGGCTGGAGTGCAGTGGCACCATCATAGCTCACTGCAGCCTCGAACTCCTGGGCTCAAGCCTCCCAAGTGGCTGGAACTCCAGGTACATGCCAACATGCCGTGCTAATTTTATAAACTATCTTTTTCTGGAGACGGAGTCTTGCTGTGTTGCCCGGGACGCTCTCAAACTCAGAGCTCAAGCAGTCCTCCTGCCTCAGCCTCCTGAGTAGCTGGGACAACAAGCATGCACCACCACGCCTGGCTAATACACAGCTATTTCTATTGAACATCAACCACATATCAAGTATTTTGTGTTAACTTAATTCGACATCAAACCTATTTATACTATTATCTCTGTTTTACATGTGAGGAAGATGAAACTAAGGGAAATAAACAAATTGTCCAGAGACACCTACCAGCTGCTCTATTCTGAGTCTCCTTTGCGAAGTTGGTACTCACTGCCTCCTGGGTGTGGGATTGAGTCTTGCTTGGTTGGTGGCTGGGTCCAGGACTGTAGGGGGGGCGAAACGTGTGCTGGGGTGAGCACAGGGATGCTGGCAACTAGGATCAGGATGGTTGCAGGGAACCCTCCTTCACCCAGGTTAGTAGTCACTTGTGTGTAAAGTTGTAAAGCTGTTAATTCCAGGACTCTAAATTATGCTGTGCGAGCTGTAAATCCAGCCCATAATTAGAACAAAATGTGAGAAAAGTGAAATTGATATTAAGTTAATTAAAAGGCTTTGCTTATATTTGCAAGGAAATTAGCACAACAAAACAGGAATGCTGACAAGTGCACGTTGTTAATTTCTTCTTCATTTGGGCGACTCTCAGCAAACCTCAGGCAAGTTTTGTTCCTTGACTTCTGCCCTGTGTCCTTCCTATGATTGCACATCCATTGTGTTTGTATCATGGTGGCTTTAATTGGGCAAGATCTAGTGTAATCTTGGGACAGTCATTTTTGAATGGATGCTAAGCCTTGCATAGGAGCTTCACCTTCCAGCTGAGGTCCTAGGCCCTGAAAGTGTGTCAGGGGCTGGAGGAGGGGCCCTCAGAGGTTGTGTGTCATTGCTTAGGCACACGCTTCTCGGAAGCTGATACAAATGGCTGATGCAGTTCTCGTGCGTCGAGAAGGTAACTCCTTTGATTCCAGGGCACCCTTCTCATTCCTGTTCACCATCCTGATCTGTGCCACAGACCTAGGTTTGAGTGTGCAGTGTAGAATTTTAGTTTGGAGTTCCTGGAAGGGAAAGAGCATGTTTTTTTCTTATGGTACCTATTATACTAGGGTCTGGATTAGAGAGGTCAATATCAAGCGGCATAGAACTACCGTGGTCTCTAGTTAGGGTGGCAGAGGCAATGCTGTGTTCACCAGGGATTTTTTTTTTTCCTCTTGGGCACAGAGCTAATCTTCAGCTCCCCTGCAGTTAGATAGGGCCATGTGATTGAGTTCAGGGCAATGAGAGGTAGACGGAAGTGATGTTTGCTATGACCAGGCTTGGCCCACCAGAACTCCTACGGGGTCCTTCATGCCTTCTCTCTCTTTTTTTTCTTTTTCTTTTTTTTTTTTTTTTTGGAGATGGAGTTTTGCTGTGTCCCAGGCTGGAGTGCAGTGGTGCGATCTCGGCTCACTGCAAGCTCCGCCTCCCAGGTGCATGCCATTCTCCTGCCTCAGCCTCCCAAGTAGCTGGGACTACAGGTGCCCGCCACCACGCCTGGCTAATTTTTTGTATTTTTAGTAGAGACGGGGTTTCACTGTGTTAGTCAGGATGGTCTCGATCTCCTGACCTCGTGATCCGCCTACCTCGGACTCCCAAAGTGCTGGGATTACAGCCTTCTCTCTTTACTTTTCAACGATGGCCTTGGAGTTCATCTCTTGGTGGCATATAAGATGGAATGATCCTAGCCAGGCATGGTAGTGTGTGCCTGTAGTCCCAGCTACGTGGGAGGTTGAAGTGGGAGCAGTGTGCCATGATCACACCACTGCACTCCAGCCTGGGCAACACAGTGAGACCCTGTCTTCAAAAAAAAAAAAAAAAAGCATCCTGGTCCCTGAGTGACTAAGTGGAGCAGAATACTGTGCTCTCCAGCCATCTCCTGCTATCTCCTGCGTGGGACCATTGTGTTCAGCCATTGAGATTTTGGAGCTTATCTGTTATAGCAGCTAGTGTTATTTATGGACTAATTCAGTTAGGTAACTACCTAAGTGACAGGCCAGGCTGTCTACTCTCCTTTTCTGCCCTTGATTCATGTGATCAGCAAATATTGATTGATCTTAAACAATAAGTGGGGGGACGGTGAGATGGTTGGATTGGATGCCACCTATTTCTAGGTCAGCTTCTGTGCTTGACCTGCTATTGGATTTAAGAAAATAGCCTTGGCTGGGCGCGGTGGCTCAGGCCTGTAGTCCCAGCACTTTGGGAGGCCGAGGTGGGCAGATCATGAAGTCAGGAGATCGAGACCATCCTGGCTAACATGGTGAAACCCTGTCTCTACTAAAAATACAAAAAATTAGTCAGGCGTGGTGGCAGGCGCCTGTAGTCCCAGCTACTTGGGAGGCTGAGGCAGGAGAATGACGTGAACCCGGGAGGCAGAGCTTGCAGTGAGCCGAGATCGCGCCACTCACTCCAGCCTGGGCGACAGAGCAAGACTCCATCTCAAAAAAAAAGAAAAAAGAAAAGAAAATAGCCTTGTTTCTCAGTGTACTAGTACTCTATTTACAGGATGATGGAATGATTATAATCATCCCCTACTTAACGCTGCTTCTTGGAGCTGAGGGATAAGTATTGAAATATGGCTAAGTTGTTTGCAATTATAAACAACTAAATAATATATGCATTGTCTTTGTTACAGTTTCTACTGAAAGGAACTGGCATTTTTCAAGATGAGACAAACTGAAAAGGTTAGTTTAAGCATTAGCAATTAAAAAAATCATGATTTTTGCTGCCACCGAATTTTAAATCATGCAAACATTTATATTTGTGCCAAAGTTCCACAATTTCCTTTAGAGCAATTACTGAAATGCATTCACAAGATAAAAATGGAGTTCGGGGAAGAATATTTAAGAGCTCTTTAATGATGTTAAAAACTTTGCTAATTTGCCGTGTCGTTCTAAAATCCACTTTAATTTTTTTTTTTCTGCCTGCCTACCCGTCTTCCTGCAATTGAACTGATTCCAGGAGACTTGAAACAAGGGGATAAAATGACTAATAAAATACACAAATCTCACGAAATATCTTTTCAAGAGCTTTTTCTTTTTTTTCATTAGCTGTAGGTGAACACTCGGGAAGATAAAAGCATCCTTGGGCTGCGTTTACTTGCAGAAAGCAGTTTGGAGGGACAACAAAAGCCAAAAAGTAGTTACAAATGGGTGGCTTGAATTAAACACTTTTTCTTTTACAGTAAAAGAAAGGGTCTTGTATATGCAGACCCAAGGGGCGGAGTAGACTGGTCTAATGTCTTCATCCTCATCCTCTTTACAAGATCTCAGCTTAGCAAAACTGCAGTTAGTCACTGATCTGTAGTCCCTCTCCCCTAGTTAGCATCATTGCTTGGTGCTCCAGCCCTTTCTTCAGGGCCTTCTGAAAATCCGCAGCCCCGGGGGATCCTGATCCACTTTTCCTCTTCCCCATGAGATAGGCTCTAATGTTAATGGTTCACATTTTCTTTCTTTTTTTTTTCTGAGATACAGTTTCGCTCTTGTTGCCCAGGCTGGAGTGCAATGGTGCAATCTCTGCTCAGTGCAACCTCTGCCTCCCAGGTTCAAGTGATTCTCCTGCCTCAGCCTCCTGAGTAGCTAGGATTACAGGTGCCTGCCACCATGCCCAGCTAATTTTTGTATTTTTAGTAGAGACGGGGTCTCACCATGTTGGTCAGGCTGGTCTCGAACTCCTGACCTCAGGTGATCCACCTGCCTCGGCCTCCCAAAGTGCTAGGATTACAGGTGTGAGCCACGGCCAGTTCACATTTTCATTAGAGAGTAAGTTCACAGGTATTTCTCAGGGATAATTCTGTTGGAAAGCTAACCTTCCATAGAGAAAGTTTGACAGCATTGACTTCCAGACGAGCCAGAGATACAGCCCTGGCCCTGCCAGCAACCTTCCTAGTCAGCTGATCTCCAGGGGTTTCAGACAATGGACGAAGCAAGGGCTTTGGAGTTAGACAGAAGGAATCTCAAACTTCCCTTTGGCTACTTTACAAAGCCAAGCCAAAGCTGGGGCTTTGGAAAAAATCACCTAACATCAATGAGCCTCAGTTTACTCATCTGGAAAACAATAGCTACTCCTATAAATATGATAAGGACGGTGTAACGTGATATTTGTAGCATACCTGGAAGAACGCCTGTAATAGGAGAATGTTGATGAATGATGTTATTGACATCGCCGTGGTGGCAGTTACTACCAATACTGCTCTTTGGAGCAAGACATTTGGCCTTTCCGGGCCTCAGTTTTCTGCCCTGTAAAATCTAGACAAGATAGGAAGGGTGTTCAGGTTCTATAATTTTATGGATCAGAAAGGTAGAGTCGATGATGGAAAGAGTCTGTTTTCATGTAAACAATGGCTGGTGAGGACTGGTCAGAGTTGCACCTTGGGAAGCCATGAAAAATTCAATCTAGAGGAATAGGAAACAATTGTCCTAGGTGTGGTGGTTTAAAAATGTATCTACAGGCCAGGAGTCGTAATCCCTGGTACGGTAATTCCAGCACTGTGGGAGGCCAAGGCCGGTGGATCATTTGAGGTCAGGAGTTTGAGACCAGCCTGGCCAACATGGTGAAACCCAGTCTCTACTAAAAATACAAAAATTAGCCAGTCGTGGTGGCGGGCGCCTGTAGTCCCAGCTACTCAGGAGGCTGAGGCAGGAGAATCGCTTGAACCCACAAGGCGGAACTTGCAGTAAACCAAGATGGTGCCACTGCACTCCAGCCTGGGTGACAAAGGGAGACTCCGTCTCAAAAAATAATAGTAATAAAATAAAATAAAAATAAAAAATAAAAAAATAAAAATGTATCTGCAAATTTGACACTTTCCCCATCAAACGGTAGAGTTTAATTCCCCTCTTGTTGATGATGAGCTGGCCTCAGTGACTTGCTTCTAGTGATCGAATTCAGTGGAAATAATGTTCCATGACTTCAGAGGCTGGATCAAAAAGGGTGAGAGAGCCTCTGCCTGAGGGTGCTCTTCAGGGACATGTATCTTTGAAGCCGTGTGCCACCATACTGGCTTCGCTGAAGCCCCCATACTGGAGGGACCATGTGGAGAGAGAGAGAGAAAGAGACAGAGAGAAATGCCTAGGGACCCCTGGCTGTTCCGGCTTCCAGCTGTTTGTGTCTGTTCAGCGCAGGAGCCAGACACATGAGTGAGCAAGGCTCACTCCATCTTTCCAGCCTCCCCAGCTGATACCAAGTTGGGCAGAGACAGGCTGTTCCCACCCCAAGCCTCGCTCAAATCGCAGATCCATGAGGAAAATAAGTACAGTCATTGTTTTAAGCCACTTTTTGGGTGGTTTGTTGTACAGCAATAACCAGTTGGAACATGAGGTCAGTATCCTTGTGCTTGATAAGCTGTTTTTGATGATGATAGTCATGCTAACCGTAATAAATGTAACAATAGCCAACATTTATTTATTTATTTATGTATTTTTGGAGACAGAGTCTCGCTCTGTCGCCCAGGCTGGAGTGCGGTGGCACGATCTCAGCTCACTGCAAGCTCCGCCTCCCGGGTTCATGCCATTCTCCTGCCTCAGCCTCCTGAGTAGCTGGGACTACAGGCGCCCGCCACCATGCCCGGCTAATTTTTTGTATTTTTAGTAGAGATGGGGTTTCACTGTCTTAGCCAGGATGGTCTCAATCTCCTGACCTCATGATCCACCCGCCTCGGCCTCCCAAAGTGCTGGGATTACAGGCGTGAGCCACTGCGCCCAGCCACAATAGCTAACATTTATTAAGCTCTTTCTTAAAGTATCCAGCACCGTAATGAAGATTTTATATATAGAAGTGGGTAATGAATTTTTTTGGGAAAGTCTTGGATTTATATGCCATGGGTAGACTGTGATAACAGCCTGACTATTGCAGTGGGGGTTAGGTTGGCTAAGAATTTCAGTTGTCTTTCATCCAAGTTTCTGACAGTTGTCCTAAACCACCGAGCGTTGAGTTTATATTGGAAATGCAAGAGTGGCTGGTGTGTAATGGCTCCCTCCCCGTGGATGACGGTTATCTGACATTGCTCATCATAACCAGTCTCTGAACCCTAGCACCAGAGTTCCTTATATCGTGCTGTTCCAGGTCTTTTAGCAGCAGAGACAAGAACACATTTAATAGAGCCTGTTCTTATTTTTCTTTTGGAGACAGGGTCTCACTCCGTTGCCCAGGCTGGAGTGCAGTGGCATGATCTCGGCTCACTGCACCCCCAACCTCCCGGGCTCAAGCAATTCTTGTGCCTTAGCCGCCACAGTAGCTGGGACCACGGATGTGCACCACCATGCCTGGCTAATTTTTGTATTTTTATTAGAGAGAGGGTTTCGTCATGTTGCCCGGGCTGGTCTCCAACTCCTGGGCTCAAGCAGTTAGCCCGCCTCAGCCTCCCAAAGTGCTGGATTACAGGTGTGAGCCACTGCGCCCAGCCTCTTCTTTTTTTAAAATTCTTTTTTCTTCTATTTATTTATTTTTTTCCTTTTTTGTTGCCTACTATTGCTACCTCTGAAGACAGAGCCTGTTTCCATAAGATACTAATGATTTTCTACTTTTTGTAGAACCTGGAGAATTTGGTGCTTCTATAAATAACACATCCTGAAAACCTAGAGTACATCATTCTCTGGAGATTTAAATAAGTACTGCAGACTTCTTTTATTCTAATTAAGTAGAGTAGGAAGTAGGTGGCTTGTCTGAATTATGGCCTTATAACAGAGGACACAATTCAATATTCCTCACTTTTCCTGGAGTGAGAACTTTTAAAAATTTCATTCTTGGCTGGGCTCAGTGGCTCATGCCTGTAATCCCAGCACTTTGGGAGGCTGAGGCAGGCAGATCACCTGAAGTTGGGAGTTCAAGACCAGCTTGTCCAACATGGAGAAACCCTGTCTCTACTAAAAATACAAAATTAGCCAGGCATGGTGGTGCATGCCTGTAATCCCAGCTACTGGGGAGGCTGAGGCAGCAGAATCCCTTGAACCTGGGAGGCAGAGGTTGCGGTGAGCTGAGATCGTGCCATTGCACTCCAGCCTGGGCAACAAGAGTGAAACTCCGTCTCAAAAAAAAAAAAAAATTCATTCTTAACTTGGACACACACCGTGCCTGTAGCTTGAACACCTACCAAAGATAAGGGCATAGAGCAGGCTAGGGCTTCCCATGCCTGATGGAGCTACATATTTACTTGGGGAACTTCGGAAAAAGTACTAATTTCCAGATTCCTCAAGCTGGAGGTTCACATTTTGTAGATATGAGGTGGGATGTGACTTGGGAATATACACATTTTTTTTTTCAAAAGCTGAGTGGGTGAGTCTAATGAGCCATTGAGATGGTTGATGCCCTGCCCTGCCTTTCCTTTCCCTTCCTTCAAGCAATACATCTGTAAAAATGTTGAGTTGTCATAAGGCTGTTGTGACAATTAAATTCGTTTATTCACATGAGATGTCCTTCCTTCCTTCCTTCCTTCCTTCCTCCATTCTTTGCCTTCCTTCCCTTCCCCTCCCTGCCTCCCTTCCTTCTTCCCTCCCTCCCTTCCTTCCTTCCTCTCTCTCTCTCTCTCTGTCTCTCTCTCTCTCTTTTCCTTCTTTTCTTTCCTCTTGCTCTGTTGCCCAGGCTCACTGCCCAGGAGTGCAGTGGTGCAATCATAGCTCACTGCAGACTCCAATCCCTGGGCTCAAGTGATCCTCCTGCCTCAGCCTCCCAAAGCACTGGGATTACAGGTGTAAGCCACTGTTCCCAGACTCCTTTTCATTTTCTTAATGATATATTTTCATTTTCATTTTCTTAATATATTTTATTTATGTATTTATTTTGTTTATTTATTTATTTATAGAGATGAGGTCTTGCTCTGTTGCCCAGGCTGGAGTGCCCTGGCACAGTCATAGCTCAGTGTAGCTTTGGACTCTTAGGCTCAAGTGATCCTCCCACCTCAGCCTCCCAAGTAGTTGGGACTACAGGTGTGAGCCACTGTGCATGGTTCAACACCCTTGTTTTGAAGTACTTTTCTAGTCATTTTCTCATGACAAAAGCTTTAAAGTCTTCATATCTGTGAAACATTTCTTGGAGATCTTGGCAGATATCACCCCTAGTTCCCATATCTGCATCTGTAAAAATGTTGAGTTGTCATAAGGCTGTTGTGACGATTAAATTAGTTTATTCAATGAGATGTCTGATAAATTCCTGGCTTCTAGTAGATTTCTTTAAAAACTAAAAAAATTGAGGGAATGCATTGGCTGGGCGTGGTGGCTCATGCCTGTAATCCCAGCACTTCGGGAGGCTGAGACGGGTGGATCACCTGAGGTCGGGAGTTCGAGACCAGCCTGGCCAACATGGTGAAACCCTGTCTCTTCAGAGAATACAAAAATTAGCAGGGCATGGTGGCACGTCCCTATAATCCCAGCTACTCAAGAGACTGAGGCAAGAGAATTGCTTGAACTGGGGAGGCAGAGGTTGCAGCGAGCCGAGATTGTGCCACTGCTTTTCGGCCTGGGTGACGGAGTAAGACTCCATCTCAAAAAGAAAAAAATATTGAGGTAATACATATATAATTTACTGTCTTTACCATTTTAAGTGTACAGCTCGGTAGTAACAAATACATTTATATTCTTTTTTTCTTCACCATTCCTCCCTCCCTTTTTCCCTTCCTGGCACCTGGTAATCACTAGTCTACTCTCTGTCTTCATGAGGTTCATGTTTTTAACTCCCAAATATGAGTGAGACCAGGCAGTATTTGCCTTTTTGTGCTTGGTTGATTTCACTTAAAATAATGTATGTCAGTTCCATCCGTGTTGCTGCAAATGACACGATTTCATCATTTTCAGGGCTGAATAATATTCCACTGTATGTATATGACATATTTTCATTATCCATTCATCCATTAATGAGTACTTAGGTTGATTCCATACCTTGACAGTTGTGAATAGTGCTGCAATAAACAAGGGAGTGCAAATATCTCTTTGATATATTGATTCCCCCTTTTTTTTTTGAGTCCATACTCAGTGGAATTGCTATATCCTATGGTAGTTAGTTCTATTTTTATTTTTCCAAGGGACCTCCATATGGTTCTCCATAGTGGCTGGGCTCATTTCTCAATCAATGGGTGCTGCTGTGTTCTGTGGTTTCGTGGCCAAGGTAGTTGGCACTCCCTTTGGGGGTTGACTGCCTTCTTTGAGATTGTAGTGCCACTGGCTGTGCCGCCTGCCCCAAGCCTTCATCTTTCTCCATCCGAGATGTTTCTTTTCTTTTCTTTCTTTTTTTTTTTTTGTTTTTTTGAGATAGTGTCTCGATTTGTTGCCCAGGCTGGAGTGCAGTGGCATGATCTCGGCTCACTGCATCCTCCTCCTCCTGGATTCAAGTGATTCTCCTGTCTCAGCTTCCCGAGTAGCTGGGATTACAGGTGCCTGCCACCATGCCTGGCTAATTTTTCTATTTTTATTTATTTATTTTTTTGTTTGAGATGGAGTCTCACTCTGTTGCCTAGGCTGGAGTGCAGTGGCACAATCTCGGCTCACTGCAAGCTCCATCTCCCGGGTTCACGCCATTCTCCTACCTCAGACTCCTGAGTAGCTGCGACTACAGGCGCCCGCCACCACACCCGGCTAATTTTTGTATTTTTAGTAGAGATGGGGTTTCACCGTGTTAGCCAGGATGGTCTCGATCTCCTGACCTCGTGATCCACCCACCTCGGCCTCCCAAAGTGCTGGGATTACAGGCGCGAGCCACCGCGCCCGGCAATTTTTGTATTTTTAGTAGAGATGTGAAATGTTTCTTTGGTAAGCTGGATTCTAGATGAATATGTTTCATTCTGTTTGCTGGTAGTACAATTTTTATATTTTTTAAAGTGTAAAATCTGCTCCTCTTCTGGTGTTTCCTGTATCAATTTATTATAATATTGATCTCATGCTTTTACAAGCTAATACCCTCTGTCTTTTTTCTCACATCCTATAGCTGTCCATAGCTGACTCCCATAAACCCCCATCTCCTACAGAAGAGGTTTCTGCTGTCCCTTCTAAGCATAGCCCCTCATGTCTGACCTAGCACTTGGGAATAGACTCTGAAATTATTTCCATCTCATCTCTTACAATACTTGTCATTTTTTAACTCAAATGTGCCTTTTCTTAGGAAAGTGATGTGTCGTTTCGCAGTTCCTAAAAACGTTGAGAGGTTCCTTGGACATTGTATCCTAGACTTTGAGAAGGCAAAGTTGTGGTATGATAAGCCGAAGCTTTCTATATTTTATGAATTTTGCCAGATCTTTTCTTTTCCCAAATCTTGCCCACATCTGTCTACCTTCCTTTTTTTCTAGCATTTTAAGTCTTTACAAAACATTCAACTTGATTTTTACTGAAACATTAATAACTGGCTTTCTTTTCTCACTCACAATGTCATCAATTTATGTAATTTAATATAATTATGCAATTATTTAACAAGCACAGCTGGCATGAAGAGGTTTGGGAACAAAACAATAACTGTTGACAGGTATACAATTCAACTGGCAGGAGCAGAAACGGGCAGACCTACTAGATAAAGGGTGCTTACCACTTGTGAGCCCCCAACATGCCTGGGGCATCTGCTGTCACTGTGTGTTACAGAGATGGAGACTGTCAGTCGCTGGTGTCAGTTAAGAGAGCCTCTGTTTTATTATTATTTTGGGGTTTTTTTGAGATGGAGTCTCACTCTGTCACCCAGGCTGGGGTGCAGTGGTGCAATCTTGGCTCACTGCAACCTCCACCTTCTGGGTTCAAGCAATTCTTCTGCCTTAGCCTCCTGAGTAGCTGGGATTACAGGCGTGCACCACCACTCAGATCTAATTTTTAAAATATTTTTAGCAGAGATGGGTCTTCATCATGTTGGCCAGGCTGATCTCGAACTCCTGACCTCAGGTGATCTGCCCACCTTGGCCTCCCAAAGTGTTGTGATTACAGGTGTGAGCCACTGCACCCAACCACCTCTGTTGTATGTAATTAGCATGTTAATTGTGATAAATTGGGGAAACAGGGAAAAATGGAAATGAGAAAATAAATTTATCATAATTCTAAAGCATGAGAATAACATTTTGCTTCTTTTTATCCTGTCAACATTTTTATATCTTTAAGATCATACTCATGTATAAACACTTGTGTCCTATATGTTCCCTTAACATTTTAATAGGAACATTTTTCCATATTATTAAACACCTTATAAACAATTTTAGTTGTTGTATATTCATTCAGTGATTCATTGAGTTCCTTCAGTGATTTTGCCATAAGTCACATTCTCATGTTGCTATAGGCAGATACATAGTAGGCTGCTTTCAAATTTTTATTATAAACAATGGTGTGATGAACATTTTTTTTTTTGAGACCGAGTTTCGCTCTTGTTGCCTAGGCTGGAGTGCAATGGCACGATCTCAGCTCACAGCAAACTCTGCCTCCTGGGTTCAAGAGATTGTCCTGCCTCAGCCTCCCAAGTAGCTGGGATTACAGGTGCCTGCTACCACGCCTGGCTAATTTTTGTATTTTTAGTAGTGACGGGGTTTTTCCATGTTGGTCAGGCTGGTCTCAAACTCCCAACCTCAGGTGATCTGCCTGCCTCGGCCCCCCAAAGTGTTGGGATTACAGGCGTGAGCCACTGCGCCTGGCCATGAACATCTTTATATATCAGACAAAAATAGTCCTATGTGGAACTTTTAGGCCAAAAGGTACGGCCTTTTCAAGGACTTTTTATTTTATTGTTTTTTACAGATATGGTCTCACTCCGTTGCCCAGGCTGTGATGCAGTGGTGTGATGACTCGTAGCTCATTGTAACCTTGAACTCAAGCGGCCCTTCTGCCTCAGCCTCCTGAGTAGCTGGGACTACAGGTGCATGCCACTATGCCTGGCTAATTAAAACAATTTTTTTTTTCCGTAGAGATAGGGTCTTGCTATGTTGCCCAGGTTGTTCTCGAACTCCTGGGCTCAAGTGCTCCCCAAGCATTGGGATTACAGGTGTGAGCCACTACACTTGGCCTTAAAGGACTTTTGATATATTTTGTCAAACTGCTTTCCATTAAGTTTATACTTTCACCAGCAATGTATAAAATCTTTGTGTCACCTTATCCTCTCCCACAGTGAATAGATATTATAATTTTAAAAACCTTGTTAATTTGTTAGATTACAATCACACCCTGTTTTAGTTTTTATTTTCTTGATTGGTAATGAGATTGAATATTTTTCCAAATGTCATTTATTTGCATTTGCATTTTTGTAAAATTTGAGGTCCTGTTTATCTGTTAAAAACCATTTATCAGTTGATTAATTCAATTGTTGATTTGCATGCATTTTTAATGTCGTGAAGGAATTATCTTTGTCTTTAATATTTATTACGAATATGCTTTCCACAAACTCATTTCTTACCTTTCAGTGTTGATCAATTTTTTGGATGTGATGGGCAGGTTTTACATTTTTTTATGGAGTATTTAAACTTACAAAGTTTTCTGTCATTCAGTGTCTGAAAAAATATTCAGATTTTTTTCTGGTTTTATTTAAAAATTAATTTCAATTTTTTGCATGTAACTTTTTTTATACTTGGGAATTGAGTTTCTAACTTGATCATTTCCACTTGTTTTAGATAGTTCACCACCATTGGTTGGATAATGCTGCCTTTCCACCTGATTTGTAATCGTCTTTTATTGGGCCCTCAATTGTTACATGCACAAAGAAGGATAATTCTTCTGAGGTGTCTATTCTGTTTCAACGTTGTATCTGTACCGAATCATTGCAGCTTTATGTTAATTATAAGATGATATTAGTCCCCCCATTTATCGTCTTCCCTTCTCTTCCCCTCCCCTCTCCTTTTCTTTTTCCGTCTTCCCTTCTGCCCTTCCTCTTCTTTCCTTCTTCCCTTCTTCCTCCTTCCTTCCTTCTTTCTCTTTCCCTCCCTCCCTCCCTTCCTCCCTTTCCTTCCTTCCTTCCTTCCTTCCTTCCTTCCTTCCTTCCTTCCTTCCTTCCTTCCTTCCTTCCTGTTGCTATGCCTCTTTTTGGTCACACCTTCCATTTATTGGAATTCTTACTTTCGTTATTCTTTCAAAGATCAGTAACATTCCTGAAGGAAAGGTAAATAAATAATGTATTTTCAGAGATCTTGTTTTATATTTTTCCTTTGCCTTTATATATTTGGCTAACCATGGAAGGCCTTTGTTAGAATCTTTCCCCTGAATGCTATGGGCATTTGATATTGCTGTGTATGAATTGAGTTCATCCATCCATCCATCCATCCATCCATCCATCCATCCATCCATCCAGAATGAGCTATACAATATGTGGGGTCCAAAGAAAAATGAGAATGTGAGCTCCTTGCTCAACAATTATTAATAATTTCAATATGATAAACAAGGCTCATTAAACTAAAGGCAGGACTCTTCTGAATATAGGGCTCCATGTGACTGCATGAAGTCACCCGTGAAGTCAGCCTTGCATCCATCCATCCATTCATCCATGGATACCCATCCTGTGGATACTTACTGAACACCCAGTATGTGTTGTGTGCTTTGAGGGAAAGAAACCTCAGTCTAGTGGAGGACACAGTTAGTGATGATGCAAGTGTGCACAGGATGCACAGAGGAGAGAGAACTCCACCAGACCCAGCTGCCAGAGACAGCTTCCTGGAGGAGATGATATTTACACTGATGTGTCCAAAGCTTTTGCTCTGATTGATGTGGAGAGGCTTAGGAGGGTTTTGAACTCAAAATGAGTGACATGCTCCAATTCAAGTGCTTTGTGAGGATGACTTTACTGCATGGAAGATGCACTGTGGAGGACAAGTGTAGAAGCAGTTAGGAAGCTATTGCAATGATCCAGGCAAGGGAAGATGGAAACGGCAACTTGGATATGTTTGGAGGTAGTGAGAAGTGGTCAGATCCTGAATATATTTTGAAGAAAGCACTGTTAAGATGTGTTGATGAAATGGATATGAGGTATAAGAGAAAGAGAGTAGTTAAGAGTGACTTCCAGATTTTCCAATCTGATCAATTAGAAAAATGATGCCATTCACTGAGACAGGGAAGACTTGCAGGGGAACAGTTTGGGTGAGATGAAACATTCAATTTTGGATGCATTGTTTCTGATGCTTATTAAACAACCAAATGGAGATGTTGTCCAGAGAGTTGGATGTACCATTCTAGATCTAGGTTTAGTTTACATGGGGGAAGAGTAGGGAGGGAAGAGGCTTTGCCTATGAGGTTGCTACAGAAGAGTAGAGAGGAAAGACCTTTTTGATAAAATGTTCTTGGTGACTGATTGGATGTGAAGAATAAGGAAGCAGATTCAGAAAATGAAACTGACCAGTCTTTAAGGCCCCTTTTCCCTAATCACGAGCCAAACAGGGGGATAGGATTTTGGAGTCATAGTTCTTTCTTTTGGAAAGAGCTTGTCTTGGAACTGTTTCTTCTAGTTTAGATTCCTGTGGAAGATGGTGAAAGTAATTTCTTGATATTTGTTTGCGATGAAGAGAGAATGTGCTGTCACCGAAATGTTGAATTATTAATGATTGAGGAGGAAATGACTTCTTTCAGAAACGCCAATTCTGAAGGCCTCTTAGATAGAGGCCAGATAGTAAATTACCTCTTTCAGTGACAGAACTAAAGAGTTGATGCAGATCGAAAAGGGATGTAGTGATTGCCGTCTGCGGGTCCAGAATCAATGTAATATTTATGAGATTCAGCACATTTTAGAATCTCATCTTTGCTCATAGTATCCATTACTGCTATTACCTTTTAGTAGCTGTTTTACAAGAATCAGAAAGTACTGTAGAGACTGTCTGCCATTTATGGAAGAAGGCCGGGTACTCTAGAACCAATGGATTTAGAGTGGAAACAGAGCATTTCTGTTATCGAGGAAAGAGCTAAACGGGTCCCAGGTCACTCTGATCCAACCTTGGGAGACAGTGCTGCCTGTGTCTGGCTATCTTGTCCTAGGAGTGTTGGTGAATTATGCATGGAAAAAGTCATGTAGTTGTCTGGATTAGTCAATCCAATTGTCTGGTAGTATAAAGATACTACCCGAGACTGCATAATTTATAAAGAAAGGAGGTTTAATTGACTCACAGTTCTGCATGGCTGGGAGGCCTCAGGAAACTTACATTCATGGTGGAAGCTGAAGGGGAAGCAAGGCACGTCTTACATGGAAGCAGGAGACAGAGAGAAGCAGGGAAGTTCCTGACATTTATCAGACAACCAGATCTTGTGAGAACTCACTCACTATCATGAGAACAGCAAGGGAGAAGTCCACCCCCATGATCGAATCACCTCCCACTAGGATCCTCCCTCCACTCGTGGGGATCACAATTTGAGATGAGATTTGGGTGGGGACACAGAGCCAAACTATATCATTGTCCCCTTTCAAAATTAAGAGAAATTTTTGCAGAGAAGGGAAATAGTTAGGAAGTGCACTTAAGTGGGACTTGCAACATGTGGTTCTGTCTTCAACACGAAATTCAATAAGGGGGTAGTGACCACAGAACCAACACATTTTCAAACAATGTAGTAACCTGGTGAGTGTGTGTGTGTGCATGTGACAAGGTACTTATTTTATCCCGCTGTCAGTCATTCATTCACTTTTAAAGATGAGGTTAAGTTATCTAAGGACGATTGCTGAGCTCTGAAATGAATTAAAACGCGTCTTATTTCCAGCCAGTGATTTAAATATTGTATAGCTCATTTATAATTGAATAAAACTGTGGTGGCTCTTTGTGGATTTTTGAAGTCATCTTCTCTAAGAAGCCTGTTTTGTTTTCTCTTTTTGAAATAAACATGAATTTGCATAAGAAGCAAGGAGTCTCTGAAAGAAATCAATAAAATTAATTGGAATTTGATTTCACATTTTGAATGCATTACATCTTTCTATTAGGGGAGATATAAGAGAAGCTGAGGCTCATAAAAAAGTGACCTACTTGAAGAAGATGAATATTTAAAATAAGAGCTTTAAAAATAATTTGCTTTGCATTGGTGGACCATAGCTCAAAATAACAGAAAGCCTAACAGAAAGACAGGTTTTTCAGGGATTGGGAAGGGCAGCTGGCACTGTCTTGAGGGCAATACTTGAAGTACCCAGGGGGAGCACTAGGTTTGGAGTCTGAAAATCCGAGTTCAAGTTCTGGCACTGCTACTTAGTTTATTTGAGATATGTATTAGTCTGTTTTCACACTGCCGATAAAGACATACCTGGGACTGGGTAATTTACAAAAGAAGTTTAATGGACTCATAGTTCCATGTGGCTAGGGAGGCCTCACAAACATGGCAGAAGGTGAAAGGCACGTTTCACATGGTGACAGACAAGAGAAGAGAGAGACGAGAGTTTGTGCAGGGAGACTCCCCTTTATAAAATCACCAGATCTTGTGAGATTTACTCACTTTCACGACAATAGCACCGGAAAGATCTGCCCCCATGATTCAGTTATCTCCCACCGGCTCCCTCATGGGACACATGGGAATTATGGAAGCTACAATTCAAGATGAGTTTTGGGTGGGGACACAGCCAAACCATGTCAAGATACATGTTTTCGTTTTGACCCTTAAAACGATTTTCCTTTGTATTGCAAATGAAATTTGCTTTACTTGACGTTAATGTTGAAATTAAACCTGTTTAATTTCTATAGGTGCAGAACTGAACCGAGACTTTAGGAGTTCAGGTCAAGCTAGTTCCTTAGGTTTGAAGGGCTGAGTAGGTGGAGTATGTGACTATGTAAACCTCCCTGACTGGATGAGGCAGCGCCCTCTCTGGAGTCAGTATGCAAGGATGTTAGTGAAAGCTGCTCTTTTTTTTTTTTCCTCCTTAAACTCTCTTCACCTCTTGTTTGCAAGGGCCCTCTGTAAATGGGTCATGTACCACGCAATGCATAAATATTCAGAAAGGTGCTTCCTGCATGTCCTTCTGAAGAGCTGTGCTTTGCAGAGTTTTTGTGACTTCATCGTTCAAATGCAGTGTGCACATCTGTTGATTTTTCTTTGCAAATGGACGTTGGCGCTCAATGTAGAGCAGCCTTGTAGCGCTAAAGGAAAGTTCTCTGTTCAGCTAAATACTGCATGTGCTTGGGCAAGTAGTTCTGAATTTCCTCATGAATAACATGGAGAAAATGCCTATCAGATTCGTTCAGAAATCCACCTCTCTTTATTATTTACTTGGGCTTTAAGTTTTATTTTAAAAGAGTTTTGTTGAGGTATAATTGACATACTAAAAACTGCACGTTTAAAGGGTACAATTTGATAAGCTTTGACATATCCATGCACCAGTGAAATCATCCGCATGATCAAGATAGTGACGCATCCATCACCCCCAAAAGACTGTGCCTCGACTCATCCGTCGTGTCTTCCTGTCCCTGCCATCCCTCTTTACTGAGGCAACCACTGATCTGCCTCCTGCCTCTACAGATAAGTTTGCCTCTTTCTAGAGTTTAACATACATGGAATAATATAGCACATATTCTTTTTTGTCTGACTTCTTTCGCTCTGCATAATTGCAGTGTTTCCATCGTTTATTTACTTTTATTACTAACTATATTCCATTATATGGCTATACCACAGTTTGTTTACCCATTCTCTTGTTGAGGGCCACGTGTATTGTCTCCAGATTGTAGCTATTTCCAATGAAACTGTCATGTACTAAATAACCTTTGCATAGATATATGCTTTTTTTTCCCCCTAGGTAAACACCTAGATACCTAGGAGTAGAATGGCTAGATCTTTTAGTAAATGTGTATTTAACTGTTTTTTTTAAAAGACAAAGTTTTGTTATGTCACTCAGGCTGGAGTACAGTGGCGTGACCATAGCTCACTGCAGCTCAAGTGATCCTCCCACCTCAGCCTCCCCAGTAGCTGGGACTACAGTTGCACACAACCATGCCTGGCTAAGGACTTTTTTTTTTTTTTTTTTTTGGAGAGACAGGGTCTCTCTGTGTTGCCCAGGCTGTTCTCAAACTCCTGGCCTCAAGTGATTACCTCTCCTTGGCTTCCCAAAGTGCTAGGATTACAGACATGAACCACTGTACCTGGCCTTTTCTTACTTTTGAAGAATTGTTTTTTCCATTTTATATTCCCACCAGCCATATAGGCAAGTTCCAGTTCCTCCGAATCCTTGTCTAGACTTTTACATTTTAGCATTTTAATGTGTGTAGTGATAGCACTTTGTTCAAATTTCATGTCCCAGGTGACTAATGATGTTGATCGTATTTTTGTGTGTTTAATTGTCATTTGTATAGCTTCTTCAGGAAATTTCTGTTCAAATCATTGCCCATTTTCTTTTTCTAGTTTTTCTTTTTTTGTTACTGAGTTTTGAGAGTTCTTTATGTATTCTAGGAGGAAGTACCTTATCAGATAGATGACTCACAAATATTTTCTCCTAATGTGTGCCTTGTCTTATTATTCTCTTAATAGTGCCCTTCAGAGAGCACAAGTGTTAAAATTTTCTATTCATTCTTTTATGGATCATACTTTTGGTATCATATCTAAAAACCTGTCTAAAACTCCTTGTCATGGAGGTGTTATTTTATATTTTGTTTTATTATTTTTTTTGAGATGGAGTCTCACTTACTGTGTCGCTCAGGCTGGAGTGCCGTGGCGTGATCTTGGCTCACTGCAACCTCTACCTCCTGGGTTCAAGCGATTCTTGTGCCTCAGCCGCCCAAGAAGTTGGGATTACAGGCGTGCGCCACGATGCTCAGCTAATTTTTGTTTTTCCATGTTGGCCAGGCTGGTCTTGAACTACTGACCTCAGGTGATTCACCCTTTCCGGCCTCCTAAAGTGATGGGATTTCAGGCGTGAGTCACCACACCTGGCTTCCTTTTATAAGTGTTATAGTTTTAGGTTTTACATTTATAACTGTGATCTATTTTCGTATATGATGCAAGCTATGGCTCGAAATGTATTTTTAAGTTTTTACATATAGATATCCAGTTGTTCCAGCACAAATTGCTTGTGCCTTTGTCAAAAATTTGTTGTCCATGTATGTCTAGGTAGGGTTTTGGACTCTGTATTCTGTCCATTGCTGTGTTTGTCTGTATTTGCAGTGATACCACACTGCCTTGATTAGTTTTATAAGAAGTCTTGTTATCAGGTAATGCTGGTCCTCCAACTTTGTATTTTAACATTTTCTATATTTGGGCCGGGTGCGGTGGCTCATGCCTGTAATCCCACCACTTTGGGAGGCCGAGATGGGTGGATCACGAGGTCAGGATTTCAAGACCAGGCTGGCCAACATGGTGAAGCCCTGTCTCTACTAAAAATACAAAAATTAGCTGGGTGTGGTGGCGGGCGGCTGTAACCCCAGCTACTCAGGAGGCTGAGGCAGGAGAGTCTTTTGAACCCCGGAGGCGGATGTTGCAGTGAACCGAGATCGCACCATTGCACTCCAGCCTGGGCAACAGGGCGAGACTCTGTATCAAAAAAAAAAAAAAATTCTATATTTAAGGTGTACTGTAACATGACGTTTTTATATACGCATATATAGTGAATTAAATATTTAATACTATAGTCAAGCAAATTAACACATCCATCAGCTCACACAGTTACGTGTGTGTGTGTGTGTGTGGTAAGAGCACCTAAAGTCTACTCTCTTAGCAAGTTTCAAATATACAGTATTAATAACTTTTTTAAAAAGTTGTTTTGATTGCTTTAGGTCCTTTGCATTTCTGTGTGAATTTTGGAACCAGTTAATTTCTGCAGGTGGGGATAAACTCTACCTGTCCATCTTTTAAATGTATTGTTGAATTTGATTGCTCACATTTTGTTTAGCGTGACTGTGTCTGTGTGTCCCCTGGCTGGTAGTGACAGAGGCTCTCCCTGGCCCTGCGAGAGTCCAGGCACTGTCACCTCTAATCCTTTGGGGTGGGTCCTTTCTCCCAGCCTGGGGTCTTGTTTTTCGTTCTGATGATGTGATCGGTATCCAGCTCACTGACTGAATGGGAACCACTACAGATCTCTGGAGTTCTCCCTCTGTGCAGCTTTCTCCTCTAAACTCCTTAGTCCTACAGATTCTACTAGGTTGTTGCAAAAGTAATTACGATTTTTGCACCCACCTAATAGCTGCCTCGATCTCCTTGCAATCCTCATCTCTATCTGCTCAGCTCAGGGAGTCTGCCAGCATCCCCTAGGCTCTCTTTTCCTACCGTGCATCCTGGGAACCCTCTCAAGGTAGTGGCCTCACATCATTTCTTTCTGTCTCTTGGGGATAACTGTGCTTTGTGGCCTAATAGCCAGTGTCTTCAGAAGTGTTCTTTTGAGTATTTTCTCTGTTACTTCAGTGGTTTCAGTGGGAAAAGCCAGTGTGGTCTCTGTTTCTCCATCTTGGTTCGATGTGGAAGTCACTGAATTGAATTTTTACATAATGGGTTTTTATATAGTTTGCTGCACATATATTTATTTATTTGAGACAGGGTCTCACTCTGTTGCTCGGGCTAGAGTACAGTGGCGTGATCATGGCTCACTGCAGCCTTGACATCTTGGGCTCAAGTGATCCTCCCACCTCAGCCTCCAGAGTAGCTGGAACTACAGGTGCATGCCATCACGCCTGGCTAATTTTGCTATTATTTGTAGAGACGGGGTTTCACCATGTTGTCCAGGCTGGTCTCAAACTCCTGGGCTCAAGTGATAAGCCCACCTTGGCCTTCTGAAGTGCTGAGATTACAGGCATGAGCCATTGCCCCCAGCCTTGGTGTACTTTTAGATTGGATTGTTGCCCTACACTTTTTGTATGTGAGTGCAAGTTGTGTCCAACTAGAGTCCCTTTCTTAGTATTAAATTGATAACACTTTATCTTACCTTCATCATTTTTTTTTTTTAGATAGGGTCTTGCTATGCTGTCAAGGCTGGTCTCAAACTCCTGGGATCAAGTGATCCTCTCACCTCATCCTCCACATAGCTAGGACTACAGATGCCAGCCACCGTGTCTGGATCTATTGTTTCTCTCTCTCATTTGACTGCCTTGTCCTTGAGGATTGTGGCTGAGTCTTATTTACATCTTGCCTTGATAGTGAATGTTGTGTAATGAATGAATGAATGAAAGTGAATGAATATTTCCACTTCCATAAGAATATCCAGGATGCTGTTTTTTTCCTCCCCCTTCAAAGATGTAGATCAAGAAGGGATATGTTCAGTTTAAAAGTTGAAGCTTTATTTTTTATTATTTATTTATTTATTTATTTGAGACAGAGTCTCACTCTGTCACCCAGGCTGTAGTGCAGTGGTGCCATCTCGGCTCACTGCAACCTCTGCCTCCCGGGTTCGAGCGATTCTTCTGCTTCAGCTTCCTGAGTAGCTGTGATTACAGGCACATGCGATCACCCCTGGCTAATTTTTGTATTTTTAGTAGAGACGGGGTTTCACTATGTTGGCTAGGCTGGTTTTGAACTCCTGACCTCAGGAGATCCTCCCACCTCGGCCTCCCAAAGTGCTGGGATTACAGGCATGAGTCACTGCACCTGGCCTGAAGCTTTATTTAAAAAGTAGCTTATTTTGAATTTTGAGTGTGTGTGTACATGTGTGTTTGTCCTGATAAGGGATGCTTGATATTTTAACACTGGCAAAGGGATGGCTGATTGGGAGTTAAATTGCCCCCCAAATAATTCAAGGTGTATTATACATTTCTCCCAAGGAGATACAGATCTGGGGTCATATGATTTCGAACTTTGCTTTTTAATGAAAGTTGATGAAACAAATGCCATTTTACTTTATAGCTATTTTAAATAACCTGTGCTGTTTAGTTCTTTTTTTTCCCTGTTTTTCATCTTTATTGCTAGGTAGGTCAGAGGCAGAATTTCCCAAACATGTGATTAGTAGGACACCTCTCTGGGAATTTTTTTTTCCCTTAAGGTGACTTAAAATGAGTTTGAGGAAGAAACAGGACAAGGGTAAAAATTTAAAAGAAGCCGTATATCTCTGAATAATTCTTTTAGAAAGATAATTTAGGTCTCGTTAGAAATCTTTGATTTCCAATTACTCAAAAGTGGATGTGCTCAATATCAGTGTTGTTCAGTTTTCTGTGCTTTGTGAAGGTAGCAATTATAGAATGTAAAACGTAAAATGCTTGGGCATGTTGGCCCACACCTGTAATCCCAGTGCTCTGGGAGGCCAAGGTGAGGGAATTGCTTGAGGCCAGGAGTTCAAGACCAGCCTGAGCAACATAGTGAGACACTCCCCCATAAAAAAATTAAAAATAAAAATTAGCCAGGAGTAGCTGTTACTGGGGAGGATGAGGCGGGAAGATGGCTTGAGCCTGGCAGTTCAGTGTTGCAGTGAGCTATGATTGCACCACTGCACTCTAGCCTGGGCAACAGAGCAAGACCCTGTCTCCAAAAACCAAAACAAAACAAAAGAAGAATATGAAACGTAAAACAAATGTAGACAAATGTGTATCCCACTGTAATGGAATTTGTTGTGTAGTGCCAAAGGATTTTTATATTCTGAAGTTTCTGTGCTATTTACTTTTGCTTTATTTACAGAAGATTCTGGGATGTTGCCAAGGATAACTAGGAATTGCTTGTAACTATATTGGAAATACACACGATGAGGTTGAATGTGGAAATGCAGCTGCATGTGTTGTAAATCAGTCCTAGAGCTGCTGCTGGGCTTGGTAATAGCTTTTCTTTAACTAACTTTGGTGATCACATTTGTAAAGAGACGGGCAATATCATGAAGAATGGAGGGTTACAAATCTCTGAACAACTTGAGTGAAAGTTTCTAGAGTGTTTTCCTTGACTATTTTTGACTTTCTGTCGTTTGAGATTTACTTTCCAGAAAGGATGCACCCTCCCACCCCTAGCCCACCTATCCAATCTTCAGGATTAATTCTTTTCAGCTCTTGGGTTACCTGGGGGTGGTAATGTGAGAGGGATTTTATGGAAGGGAATTGAGGAATAGGTGGAAGAAAACCACATAGGACAGATGGGAAACAGAATATATGAAGAATATTAGAGGAGGGCGAAGAAGTGAGAAGGAGAAGTTAAGGTGTGTGTGTTCATCATAACCATGGATGAGGCTGGGTGCAGTGGCTCACGCTTGTAATCCCAGCACTTTGAGAGGCCAAGGTGGGAGGATTGGTTGAGCTCAGGAGTTGGAGACTAGCTGGGGCAACATAGTGAGACCCCATCTCTACAAAAACTGAACCAGGCATGGTATGTTCACCTGCGGACCCAGCTACTCAGGAGACTGAGACAGGAGGATTGCTTGAGCCCAGAAGTTCAAGGCTGCAGTGAGTTATGATCTCACCACCACTGTATTGCAGCCCGGGTGACAGACACTCTGTCTTAAAAAAAAAAAAGAAAAAAAAACTGTGGATAAAGCTAGCTAGACTTAGGAACAGACTCTAAGAACCCTGAAATAAACCTTTTCTGTCTCTTAATGTGATCTGTGATGTTTGGTTATCCCCAGAGCAATGGATAGAGGCCATCACAACTGCTCAGTCCAGAAGACACCGTAAGGACCACTCCTGTGGAGTGGGAGCTACCAGGGCAAGAGTTTATCACCAACAGTGCCTTGGACCTAATAGTAACTTCATAAATGTTTACTGGATAGATATAAGTCCCCTAGCCTTGGAATTGCTCTGAAACCCAGGATTTCTTAATAAATGAAGTAATCTGATAACTGAGATAAGCAGTTTTGGGTGGCTTTGAAATGTCTTCATACTCCTGTTTGCTTTGAAATGGGACTTTTGAAATGAGGTGTTGTTCTGTCCCAAAGGAGAGAAGAGAGACTGTGGAAGAACTGATGACAGGAACAGCAAAACTGAGAGAAGGAAAATGGGGCCAGGAGAGGAGCAGATGCTAGAATGGGGTTTGGGTTTTCTTGGCACTCCAAAGCTCCTGTATATTTATTGCTATCCTGATTATGATTGCTCCGTTTTAAGAGGCTAGAAGTCTTTTCTGGCTGTAAGCCTACCTGTCTCAACACAATGTAGCTGCTGGATGCTGGCCCTGGACACTGACATGCCTGTTCCAGGAGAACCTGGAGGGATGTTATATATTGATTTGGTTGTTTCTTTGAGTCTCAGATGCAGAAGTGCACTGGGGACCCTCAGGGACCGTCAGGGCTTGGCAGAATGGTTCTACATGTGCACCCTGGTATCTCCAGCCATGTCAGTGTGAACAAAGACAGAGATTTTGTACTCTTGGGGTCATAGCGTGACTGGAGGCTGCATCTCTTGGGCTGTGCATATTGTGATAAGGTGGTGGGTATCGTTGCTTACTGGGAGGAGAAAGTATTAGTTTACTTATGACTTTTAATATTAGTTTAATGGTGATTTCTAATATTACTATCTTTCTTATTAAAAGCAAGCCACTCAATGGTCGGGTGTGGTTCATGCCTGTATTCCCAGCACTTTGGGAGGCTGAGGCAGGCAGATCATTTGAAGTCAGGAATTCGAGACCAGCCTGGCCAACATGGCAAAAACCCGTCTCTACTAAAAATACAAAAATTAGCTGGGAATGGCGGTGCACACTTGTAATCCCAGCTACTCAGGAGGCTGAGGCAGGAGGATCGCTTGAACCTGGGAGGCGGAGGTTGCAGTGAGCTGAGATTGCGCCACTGCACTCCAGCTTGTGCGATAGGGCGAGACTCTGTCTCAAAAATAAATAAATAAATAAATAATAAATAGAAGTAAGCCACTCAAGCTCAGGGTATTTTTTTCCCTATTTTGTTCACATTATGTCCTTAATATCAGAGCAGTACTTGGCATAGAGTAAGCATTCAGTAAATGCAGTTGAATGCATGAGTCTGTTGAATATATGAGTGCACTGAATGGGAGCTCAGGAGAGAAAACTGGGAAGAGGAGGACTAAATACACTTGTGTCTGAACCAACTTCTTCTGTTTCCACTGTTTTCTTGGAGGCGACTCAAGAGATTCTTCAGTGCCCCGGCACAGTGCCAGGCATGGCGTTGACAAGGACGGGTAAAGCCCTTGAGGGGCTCATAGACAGGAGAGGGTTTAGGATACGTAACCCATAGCCTCTCAGAGTGCTACCGTGGGCTCTGCTCCAGGTGCCCGGGGAGTCCTGGCAGATCTCCAGGGTCAGGGAGTCCTCAGAGGAAAGGACATCTGAGCTGAGTGTTGATACCTTCATAGGTTAGCGGAGAAAGAAGCCGGGGGGAGTTCCTCTAAGCAGAGGACATGACCACACATTGGCACCGGGGTGTGAGATGTCAGGGGTCTGCACATGGTTAGGCCGGCCTGGGGCTCTGGGGACCTGTGGGGAAGGTGGTTCTGACAGCAGAAGCCAAATGAAGAAGAGGCTGGTGTGTGTCTCACGTGTCCGTGTGAAGAGACCACTAAACAGGCTTTGTGTGAGCAACATGGCTGTTTATTTCACCTGGGTGCAGGCCGGCTGAGTCCCAAAAGAGAGTCAGCAAAGCGTGGTGGGTTATCATTAATTCTTATAGGTTTCGGGATAGGCGGTGGAGTTAGGAGCAATGTTTTGCGGGCAGGGGGTGGATCTCACAAAGTACATTCTCAAGAGTGGGGAGAATTACGAAGAACCTTTTTAAGGGTGGGGGAGATTACAAAGTACATTGATCAGTTAGGGTGGGGCAGAAACAAATTACAATGGTGGAATGTCATCAGTTAAGGCTATTTTCACTTCTTTTGTGGATCTTCAGTTGCTTCAGGCGATCTGGATGTAGACGTGCAGGCCACAGGGGATATGATGGCTTAGCGTGGGCTCAGAGGCCTGACATTGTGTCTTGCTTAGGAATTTGGGTTTCTGTCTTTGGGGAGCGATGGAAGGTTTATTTCCACTTTTGAAAACTTTTTAAATGAAAAATTTCAAACATGCATACAAGTAGGAAGGACCATATTGATATCAATGAGCTCAACCCCTAGGTTCTACAATTAATGTTTTGCCATGTTTGCTTATCCTTCTTTCTATTCTATCTATATCTATCTATCCATCAGTCTGTCTATCTGTCCATTCATCCATCCATCAGTCTATCTGTCCATCCATTCTTCTTTCTTTCTTTCTTCCTTTCTTCCTTTCCATATATCCATCCGTCTATCTATCCCTCCATCCATCCATCCCTCCATCACTGTCTGTCCACACTTCCATCTGTCTGTCCATCCATCAGTCTATCTGTCCATCCATTCATCTATCTATTATCTATCTGTCTCAATTATCTATCATCTATCCCTATCATTTATCTATTTGTCTGTCTTTATCATCTACCTATATCTATTTATTTCTATCATCTGTCAATCTGTTATCTATTCTCTATCTATATCATCTGTCTATCTTATCTATCTATCTATCTGTCTATCAAATATCTATCTACTATCTGTAAGAGTTTATGCAGGGGAGTGACTTGTGTCTTAGAGGGTCCCTCTGGGAGGAACATGGAGGATGAAATAAAGAAGGAAGGGAATGGAGTTTGGGAAGACTCACTGAGAGTCTCTTGAAATTGTTGGGATGAGAGGTGGTGGTGGCCTGAACTAAAATTTGGCAACTGGGCTGGAGAATGGAGGGCTCAGAGATATTTGTGGGGGTATTCTAGTGATTATGTCTCTGTAACAGATTGTCCAAAAACTTAATAACTTAAAATAATGACAACAGGCTAGGCATGGTGGTGCACGCCTGTAGTCCCAGCTACTCAGAAGGCTAAGGCAGGAGGAATGCTTGAGTCCAGGGGTTCAAGGCTGCAATGAGCCATGTTTGTGCCACTACCCTCCAGCCTGGGCAACAGAGGGAGACACTATCTCAAAAAAAGAGACAATGTTTATTTTTCTTACAAATCTTCAATTTGGACAGAGCTTGGCAAGATGACTCTGTTTCTGGTCTACTGGATATCACTTGTAATGGCTCAAATATGGAGGTCTGTAGTCATTTGAAGCCTGTCACTCCCATCTGGCTGGTTAATGCTGGCTTTCAGCAAGGATCTTATTTGGAGCACCTACGTGTGGCCTCGACATGTGGCCTGGGATCCTTCACAACATGGTGTCTGGATTATGAGGGCGAGTGGGGAGGAGGAGAGAGAGAATGAGAACACCAAGCAGAACAATACTGAATTTTAGGGTGTAGCCTCTGAAGTCCCCATATACCGCCGCTGTCGCCCCGTTCTGTACATCAAGCCAGGCAGAAGTTCAGGAGGAGGAAAGATTATCTCCTCCTCTTGACGGGGTGTGACAAGATCTCAAAATATTGCTGTGGCCATTTTTGGAAAACCCTGCCCGTCCAGGGGCTAAAGTGGCAGGATTTAATCGTTGGATGTGAGCAATGAGAAAGAGCAAAAAATCTGAGCTGACACTCGGTTTGGATTCGTGTCTCCATGGCGGGAAGGCATTCACAGAGAGGGCAGTGCGAGTGGCAGGACAGGAAAGGGGAACGAGGGGGATGGAGTTAGATTTGGGGTCCCATTGATTTGTTGGGAAGTACTGCATCAGGATGGCTTCATGAACTACTACAAACCCACAGAGGTAGCTTCTTCTTGGAACAGACAACCATGTTTCCTAGTTTTTGGACAGCTTTGAGCCAAATAGGGTTTGCTGGCCTCCCTGGGTCCCTATAGGAGGCTGTTGTGTACTCTGAACCTGAGTGGAGGTGGCAGGTGTTTGATGTGTCCCCAAGTCTGCTGGGGATGATGTGGCCTTCAGTATTTGCCTCCCTCCCTGGAGCCGGAGCAGCTAGGGAGGATGTCGTTGATTTCATCTAGCAGGCATTTATTTGAGCACTTAACGGTATGCTGGAACCTAAAAGAATTTGAATGTGCATTAAACGCCATGCCTGCCCTAAAGAGCTTTGTCTCTAGAAGCGGAGAGGATGCTTGAGGTTGCATGCTCATGCTAAGCTGTGAATGTAGTTACTAAAAGGACAGAGCTTCGAGCAGGGGCAGATGTAATATGCACTTGCTGAGCTTTTTCCTTGCCTCTGGGTTCTCCATGGAGTGCGCTGTTGCTGGTGTCTCTTCTGGAGCATGTAGGGGCCTGTCTGAGAGGGGGGCCAAGCTACTGTCCTCATATGTTCGAGGACATTTACAGACACTGATCTCTCTTGGTATCCAAATCAAACTCAGCATTAACAGGCTAGTTTCCCTCCCTAACCTCCCCTTCCCCCTTGGGGAATAGGACAGAGCCATATGTCCTTGATCAATATCTCTGTCTCCAGTCACTCAGGGTCTTAGAAAGCCTGCTCCCCTGGGAACCCCATCCCACTCTATCCCTCACTCTTCGCTTCCCATGTCTGGACTCTGATTTAGTGCCATTTTCCCTGGGTGGTTCTGATACTCAGTTTATTTGAAAACCATGGCTGAAAATCTGATTCCTTGTAGCTTGTACTCAAACAACAATTCAAGTTAGAAAGCATTGAAATACCGAGACAGTTTCAGAGAGGCTCAAGGAAGCCCTTCTGCCTGGGGAGAAGGGGGAAAGTATCAGGGCATTAGAGCTGCACTCTGAATGTTAGGTAGAGTTGGACATACAGAGATGATGGAGATGATGGAGAAGACGTTCCAGTTAGAGGGCCAGCATGGAAAAAAAGCAAGGGACATGACAGAGTTGTTTTTTTAAAATTAATTTTACCAACGAGTTGCTCATATGAGCATGCATATAGCTTGTGTCACATTATTTACTTTTATGTCTTAAAATTATTTTGTTATTTCAGCCTGCATATATGAAGACATTTACTTTTATCAAGAAACTGGAGTATAGCCATCCAAAATCAATCTAGAGACTATAATTTATATATATTTACGTTAAAAGGAAGGTAGGGATTGCTTGCCTGATGATTTAGGTAACCTTCTAAATGTGTATATTTTTCCTGTGGCCCTGTCTTTAATTCAGAGACCACTGTATACATTTTATGTCCATTGGTATTCACTCCCTCCTGTATACCTGAGATACCATCTAGAGTCATTTCCTTTCTGGCTGAAGAAATTCCTTTAGAATTTCTTGTAGTGTGGGTCTGCTTTTAATAAATTTTCTAATTTTCTTTATTTGAAAATGTTTATGTTTCATTTTCATTTTTGAAGAAAGTTTTGCTATATACAGAATTCTGGGTTGACAGTTTTTTAAAATTATCCACTTTAAAGATATCATTCTGTAGTCTTTTGGTCTTCATGGCTTCTGATAAGTTCATTATCATTTGTATTATTGTTCCCCTGTATGTGATTTGTCATTTTTTTCTGGCTGTTTTCAAGATTTTAACTTTGTATTTTAGCAGTTTTCCTAGAGGTAGTTTTCTTTATATTTATCCCTGCTTGGGTTTTGGTGATCTTCTTGAATCTATATTTTTGTCTTTCACTAAATCTGTAAGTCGTAGGCCTATTTCTTCACGTCTTTTCTGCCTTATTCTCTCTCTCCTTTCCTCTGAGACTCTAAATATAAGTGTATTGAATGGACTGATATTGTCCCACAGGTCTGGGAGGCTGTGTTCTATTTTTTAAGTCTTTTTTTTCTTCACTGCTTTTCAGATTGGATGGTTTCTGTTGATCTGTCTTGAAGTTCCCAGATGCTTCTGCTATCTTTGATATGCTCTTAATCTCATTCCAGTTAGTGTATATTTTACTTCTAGATGATTCTTTTTTCACAGTTTCTGATTTGGGGGTTAGATTCCCCATCTGTTCATTCATTGTGTATATATTTTTCATTTAAAATTCTTGGACGTATGTATAATAGCTGCCTTATAGTTCTTATCTACTCATTTCAACATCTGGATCATCCTTGGGTTGATTTTTTTAAATGAATTTTTTCCTTGAGTTTGGATTATATTTTTTCATTTCATCACCTGTCTAGTGATTTTTGATCAATTCCTGGACACTATTAAGTATATGTTGTGGAGACTCTGGATCCTGCTATATTCCTTTCAATGGATTTTTATCTAACAGAGAGTTAACTTGGCTGGGCTCAAACTTCAAACTTGATCCTTTGGGCTAGCCAATGTGAAAGGAAAATACCCTGAGTCCCCAAAATCCCTAAGGGAAAGGGAAACGTCAAGCTGGGAACTGCTTAGAGCAAGCTTGCCTCCCATTTATTCAAAGTCACCCCTCTGCTCATTGAGATAAATGCATATCTGATTGCCTCCTTTGGAAAGGTGAATCAGAAACTCAAAAGAATGCAACCATTTGTGTCTTACCTACCTATGACCTGGTAGCCTCCTCCATGCTTTGAGTTGTCCTGCCTTTCCGGACCGAACCAATGTTCATCTTACATATGTTGATTGATGTCTCATGTCTCCCTAAAATGTATAAAACCAAACTGTGCTCTGACCACCTTGGGCACATGTCATCAGGACCTCCTGAGGCTGTGTCACAGGCATGCATCCTCAACTTTGGCAGAATAAACTTTCTAAATAAACCGAGACCTGTCTCAAATTTTTGAGGTTCACACCAGGCAGCAGCTGACATCTCCACTCTTTCTTTCAGCTTCCAGCTGCTGCTTTTTCACCATACTCCTGTGGTTTCTCACATCCTAGGCTCTTGGTGAGCCAAGGATTTGCATGGATTTCATACACAGATTTTGTGGGCTTGCACCATCTGCAGAGGCCTGCCTACCAGGGTTCCACCTCTGACCTTCTGGCTGTTCTAGCCCCCAAGTTTTTTCCGATACATCAAGCCAGTTACAGTTCTGGATCTCAGGCAAAAGACTGCTACACACTCAGAAATCTTAACTTCCTCAGTTGTCTTTCAAGGATACTCCTGTCTACTTTCTGCCTGCTTTTCATCACTCTCTGGACCCTTAAATAAGTTCATTAAAGAAAATATTTTGTTCAAATTTGATAATTGTTACTTGCAGGTGGTTTGGTATATACAAGCTACTCTGACAATACTGGACACCAGAGCCAAATATGAGATTTTGTTGTTTAAATAACTTTATTGAGGTATAATTGATATAAAAAACTGTACTTATTTAAAGTATACAATTTGTTGTTTTAATATATGTTTACACCTTGAAGCCTTTGCTATAATCAAGACAACAATGAGTATTTTTTTTTCTTACTTTTTTTTTGAGATGGAGTGTCGCTCTGTCGCCCAGGCTGGAGTGTAATGGTGTGATCTCAGCTCAGTGCAACCTCTGCCTCCCGGGTTCAATCGATTCTCCTGCCTCAGCCTCCCTAGTAGCTGGGACTACTGGTGCATGCCGCCACGCCTGGCGAATTTTTTGTATTTTAGTAGAGACGGGGTTTCACTCCCACCCAGGCTGTTCTCAAACTCCTGAGCTCAAGAAATCCAAGGCCTGCCTCAGCCTCCCAAAGTGCTAGGATTACAGGCGTGAGCCACCACACCCAGCTAATGAGTTTTTGAGTTTTATTAAGAAGTCACGTGCAGATGAATGGTGGGAAAGAAGGCTCCTTCACGTTGACCTCCTGCTTTCTATTTCACAGATTGCTCTCAAATGCAGTCTCTCATGTTGATCTTCAAGATGCCCTTGGGAATGTGGTCATTCTTAATATCACCCTTCTGCAGATGAAAAACTGAGGTGGACGTATTAAATGGCTTGCCCTTTTCATGTTACCTTACACCACTAGACACCTGGGGAGATGGATACGCTGTCATCCACAGCTTTAGGAGTTGTATTTCAGCTGGGAGACAAAAGTTCTCAGAGCTGGGGCAAATCAGTTTGGGGTGGAGAAGTTCAAGCTCATGAAAGCCGAGTGATGGCATTTGGATGGTGTGCATGAGAAGGGAAGGGCTTGGGGAAGAACAGAGGCCAGGAACTCAGTTTGGGAAGCAGGTGTGACAAGCTAGGTATTATATAATGTGATGAACACGGTCATTGTGGAAATATTAGGTTGGTGCACAAGTAATTGCAGTTTTGACAATAAAAGTCATGGCCAGGCCAGGTGCGGTAGCTCACTCCTGTAATCCCAGCACTTTGGGAGGCCGAGGCAGGCGGATCACTTGAGGCCAGGAGTTCGAGACCAGCCTGGCCAAAATGGCGAAACCCGTCTCTACTAAAAACACAAAAAATTAACCGAGTGTGGTGGTGCACACCTATAGTCCCAGCTACTTGGGAGGTTGAGGCAGGAGAATAGCTTGAACCCAGGAGGCATAGGTTACAGTGAGCCGAGATCACACCACTACACTCCAGCCTGGGCGACAGAGCAAGACTCGTCTTAAAAAAAAAAAAAAAGTAATGGCTTAAAACCGCAATTATTTGTGCACCAACCTAATATTAATAGAAAGGAAAACAGATACTGGAGCCCTTTCAAAAGAGGAACTGAGAGGAAATAGGAGTCTGGATATAGGACAGAAAAGAAAAGGGAGGGTCAAGGGTAACCTTTCTTTTCATTCTTGACCCCAGGGCCTTTCACTGATCCTGATACATAGTAGTTTGTAAATGTTAGCTGAAACAAATTAGCTGGTGATGAGAAGGATGAGGGGGTGATATTTGCTTATGGACCATTAAATTGACACTACTTGAGTATGCATCAGAAGCACCTTGATGAGGGCTGGGCACGGTGGCTCATGCCTGTAATTCCAGCACTTTGGGAGGCCAAGGAAGGAGGATGACTGGAGGCCAGGAGTTCAAAACCAGCCCTAGGTAACTTAGCAAGATCCCATCCCTATAAAAAAGTAAAAATAAAAAAAATTAGCCAGACATGGTGGCACACACCTATAGTCCCAGCTACTCAGGAGGCTGAGGCAGGAGGATCGCTTGAACCCAGGAGTTGAAGGCTACAGTGATCTGTGATGGCACCATTGCACTCCAGCCTGGGTGACAGAATGAGACCCTGACTCTTAAAAGGAAAAAAAAGGCTGGCGCGGTGGCTCATGCCTGTAGTCCCAGCACTTTGGGAGGCCAAGGCGAGCGGATCACCGGAGGTTGGGCGTTCAAGACCAGCCTGACCAATATGGAGAAACTCCGTCTCTACTAAAAATACAAAATTAGCTGAGCGTGGTGGCACATGCCTGTAGTCTCAGCTACTCGGGGGGCTGAGGCAGAAGAATCACTTGAACCCCAGAGGAGGAGGTTGCAGTGAGCCAAGATAGCACCATTGCACTCCAGCCTGGGCATCAAGAGCAAAACTCCATCTAAAAAAAAAAAAAAAAAAAAGAGAGAATCGCTAGTTGGCACTTTGTGGGTGCTATCTGAGTTTCTGGTTCAGTAAGAGGTGGAGACATGAGACATCAATCAGTCATCTCAGACTTCCAGTTTCCAGGACTGTGAGAAGAAGATACATTTATACATTTCTGTTGTTGCATCTTGATTAAGAGCAAACACTGACACGTCCTGTGGACGCTGCTGGCCCAGAGCTGGACTTGGAGATCCAGTTGCACAAAGTCATGAGAACCTTTTTGAATTCTGCTGCTTCACCTTTATGCTCCAGGCCGTGTAGGAGTATTTTTCTCCTAGTCTTGTCTACTGGAGCTGACAGTTAGAGAGGTGTCCTTGGGATCGTTAATCAGCATTTAACATTTGTAGGCAATCTAGTTTATTACTTTGCTTAAACTCCGGAGCTCAGAGTCTTGTTTCTGAAGTCTCTCGGGTAACATTTTGAGAACACTGCATGTTCTGCCACAAATTCTTCGCAAGCAGATGAGGAGGCTTTCCAAATGTTACAGCAGATCTTGTGTCCTGGGGAGGGCAGAGCTGGCTGGTTCCAGCAGCTGACAGACTGGGGAGGACTTCTGGGATTACGTTATGCTCATTTGCTAACCTGCAAAATTATGACTGCATGTATGATGGGGTAGGGCACTCTGGTCATCTTGCCCATTTGTCAGAGTCTTCCCAGGCTGCTGTTTGGACTCAAAAGAAAAGAATCTTTCTCTGTTCATGAACCACTTAATGTTTTCAGGCTTTGCAAGCTGGCCCTTTGGATGCAGAGGGCAATTGTTTCTTAGAACAGACCGTGTACATTTCATGCCAGAGCACTGCAGGGCTGCTGGGGCATTGTGGACCTTGCGGAGTTTTGTGATTCTTTGATGATTTCATGACCCAGATGTGCAGAGTGAAAGGGGCTTTTTCAATGGAGCATCAGTGCAAGGCGGAAACTGTGCCAGAGATGAGAGTGACCCGGTTGCCTTTTTTTTTCTTAAGTAATCGAGCCTAGTGCTTGGGGGCACATTCACTGTCTAGCTGGGCATTTCACGATTTCACCCATCTGGTACTAGGCAGCTGATGGCTTTGCTGTCTTCATACATTTCTTCCCAGTGTAGCTCTTGAAGACAGAAAGGAATCACTCCTGAGCAGATCCCACTGATCTTGGCCTGGTGTGCTATTTGGACACACAATTGCTGTCTTCCCCCAGTTCCTTCCACTCCATTCAAAGGCTCCCACTCTCGCATTTTTGAGGTCAAGGGACTTCCTGGGGGTATTGAATTCCTCCCACGTCGAAGAGTGTTCCTGTTAAGATGGTTCCCCCAGGTAAGAGTTGATTCCAGATATTGCTCCCCAAGACCCTGAGGTCAGACGCCTTGGAGAATTCCCCTTGGAGATCCCCCCAGCCAGAAATCCAATGTCTGTTCCCTTTCTGTAAAAACCAACACACATTGCGCCTGTAATCCCAGCACTTTGGTAGGCCAAGATGGGTGGATCACCTGAGGTCAGGAGTTCAAGACCAGCATGGGCAACATGGTGAAACCCCCCCATACGAAAAATAACAAAAATTAGCCGGGCGTGATGGCGGGCGCCTGTAATCCCAGCTACTTGAGGCAGGAGAATCGCGTGAACCCGGTAGGCAGAGGTTGGAGTGAGCCAAGATTGTGCCATTGCACTCCAGCCTGGGCAACAAGAGCAAGACTCCATCTCAAAAAAAAAAAATCAACACACAAAGCAGCAGCAGGGACAACCACATCTTCACTAAGAGCTACTGTGAGTTACAGACCGAGTTGTCTCCCCACAAATTCATATGAAGTCCTAACCTCCAGCACCTCCCTCAAAATACAACCCTATTGGGAGATAAGGTCGTTAACGAGGTAATTAAATGAAAATGAAGGTGTCCTTATAAAAAGAGGAGATTAGGACACAGACACGCACAGAAGATTATGAAAGGCAATGGAAGAAGGCGGCCATCTACAAACCAAGAGAGACTGACCTCAAAAGAAATCAACCCCGCTGACACCTTCATCTCGGACTTCCAGTTTCCAGGACTGTGAGAAAATACATTTCTGTTGTTTAAGCCACCCAGCTTTGTGGCATTACTCCACGGCAGCCCTAGTGGAGTAATGCACAGTGTCATGGTGATGGAGTAACCTAAATACTCCAGCCACTCGATGATTTGATCTCTGCTAGCTTGAGTGCTGGGGCCAAATTACACTGGCCTCTCCAGCTCTGCTCTCCTGACCTTTCTAGAAAGCTTATCATCAGAGCCCATCAGCTGGCTGATGTCGTCACCAACACACACTTTACTGCAGGTAAATCCTCCCCATCTTGAGCTCAGGCATCTAAGAGCCTTATCCTCTTAAGATAGGCTCTGTTGAGTTAGAAACTGCCCCGCTGACTGAAATCGCCAGCTCCCTGGCCCAGCTCTTAGACTTCCCTTCCTCTTTCCCAAGGTGGGAAATAGCTTGTTACTTGGAATGGGCCGTGCACTTTTTGCCCTTCTTGGCTTTACTGTATGACAGGTATTATTAAAGACCCATGTTACATTAGCCCCTGTGTAACCATACCTGCAAGTGCTGTGTCAGTTGCATTAGCTGGAATTCTAAATTGACTGTTACAGCAGCACTAAAAATAATGTGGTAAATGATGGAGTTTTAGGGCAGTGTGTAAGACTTCCGGATGTGGAGGCAGCCTGCTGCACAAGCCCTGTGAGCTGGGGGCATTCTCTAACCCACCCTCCCTTCCTTCCTTCCTTCCTTCCTTCCTTCCTTCCTTCCTTCCTTCCTTCCTTCCTTCCTTCCCTCCCTCCTTCCTTCCTTCCTCTCCTCTTCCTCCCCCTCCTCCTCCTCCTCCTTCTGCTTCTTTTTCTCCTCCTCCTTCCTTCTTCTCCCTTCTTCTTCCTCCCCTGCCCTCGCCTCCCTTCCCCTCTCCTCCCCTCCCCTCCCCTTCCTTCCTCTCTGTCCCCTCCTTCCTCTCTCTGTCTCTCTCTGTCTGTCTGTCTCTCTCTCTTTCTTCAGACAGGGTCTCTCTCTGCCTCCCAGGCTGGAGTACAATGGTCTCATCACGGCTCACTGCAGCCTTGACCTCTCGGGCTCAGGTGATGCCCCCACCTCAGCCTCCCAAGTAGCTGGGACTACAGGCACACGCCACCATGCCTTGCTAATTTTTTTTTTATAGAGACGAGGCCTCTGTTGCTCAGGCAGGTCTTGAACTCCTGGGTCCAAGAAATCCTCCTGCCTTGGCCTCCCAAAGTGCTGCGATTACAGGCATGAGTCCCCATACCTGCCCCATTCTCTAATTTTCTTTTCTTTTCTTTCTTTCTTTTTTTTTTTTTGAGACGGAGTCTGGCTCTGTTGCCCAGGCTGGAGTGCAGTGGTGCGATCTCGGCTCACTGCAAGCTCCGCCTCCTGGGTTCACGCCATTCTCCTGCCTCAGCCTCCCAAGTAGCTGGGACTACAGGTGCCCACCACCACGCCTAGCTAATTTTTTGTATTTTTAGTGGAGATGGGGTTTCACTGTGTTAGCCAGGATGGTCTCAATCTCCTGACCTCATGATCCGCCCACCTCGGCCTCCCAAAGTTCTGGGATTACAGGCTTGAGCCACTGCGCCCGGCCCCCATTCTCTAATTTTCTACAACTCCATTTCCCTATCTGCAAAATGCAGCTAATAATCATAGTCAGTTGTAGAGTCATTGTGAAGTTTAGAGAGAAAATATATGAAGCACAAGCTGTATCTCACACAACACTCAGGAAATGTTGGTAAGCTGTTAGTAAAGGTCACAGTAAAGACCTCCCAGATCATTCAAGATTCCTTTATGCCCTCTGAATCAACAGAGATGCATTAAATCTTGGTCGTTAAGATTTGTATAATAGTTGTAAATTACTCCATTTAGATTTTCCAAAAATGGTAATCCATGTAAAGAAACTGTGTATGCAACCCACATTTTTTAACAAAGAGGATTCTGCTCTTTATGGGTCTTTTAGCCCTTAAATTAATATTTTCTGGCTAATTTCCTTATATTATTTCAAACCAGAAGCTAAAATTGCATCCCTCTCTACTCCCCTTTCCCCTTTATCCTCTCCAAGAGGAGGGAACTCTTATCTACTTGGTTCAGAAGCTAGGAATCAGATGAGGCCAGTTTATGGGGGGTTGGACTGCTGCTAGTGAAAACTTAGTGTACAAGAGAGTGTGGTCTCTGCTTCTTCTCACCCCTGCCGCAGGCCTAAGCTGAGCGGGGCCTCTGCCTCCTGGGGCAGGCCCAACTGTCTTACTATCTTTGCTCTTCTTTGGACACTTCATGGCCTTCAAGTCCTAGCTGGAGAGTGTAAGAGCTTACATTTCAGGCTTGGACTTAGCAGGTGGGAGAGGCTCCTAGAAGCTGATCCTGAGTCGCCTGCTCCTACTAGATTTCACTTCCAGTTTGCCATTGCCCTTCATAAGCTGATCAACTCTGGAGGTGACAGAAAGGAGGGCCGACTGGCTCGCTATTATGAAAACTGTAAACTCACTTCCCTAACAAAGGAGTTTATAGCTGTTATTTCTGCAGCCAGTACCAAAATGAAAGCGACACTTTGGCCTGTACAAACCAACTCAGCTATCTGGTCATGTATGTCCAGACTGGTGCTCTACTGGGAAAATGAATATTTTCCCTAAGGCGAGAAAGGCTGGGCCTGCTGTAGCCTGGCAACTCCTTCTCTGCAGACAGAGCTTGCATTTCTCTTTATTTTTCCTTTTACTTCCCCGAGGTAAACATTCAAGTAGACGGCTTCCCTTAGTTTCATCCCCCAGGTCCCTTTTCCTGTTTTCTCTGGATTTTGTATTTAAAAGCAAAGCTTAAATCTCTGACAGATGCACCCAGCTGCAGTGTGAGAAGGCACTCAAACTGCAACAAAGAGAAGACGACTTCAACTTTTAGTAGATACTTAATTTTTTGTTGTTTTGTTTTTAGAGACAAGGTGTTGCTCTGTCACCCAGGCTAGAGTGCAGTGGCAGGATCATAAGTCACTGCAGCCTCGAACTCCTGATCCTTCTGCTTCAGCCTCCTGAGTAGCTGGGACTACAGGCACATGCCACCATGCTTGGCTAATTTTTCTTTTTTTTTTTTTTTGTAGAGATGGGTGTCTTGCTGTGTTGCCCAGGCTGGTCTCAAATTCCTGGCCTCAAGCGATCCTCCTTCTTTAAAAGTCCAGCCTCTTTAAAACTGTGAATGCAATAAGATCTGGCATAAAGACAGTGAGAAACTTGAGAGGAACAGGTGGAAATTTCTTCTGAGTTACGCTCACTTCTCTCTGCTTCGTTTGTTCGTATCATTGTTACTTTTGCTCACCAGTCATGTTTTTGAAGTAGCCACAAAAATAAATGGTTTCCTAATATTATTTCCACCTCCCCCCTCATCCACTTTTCATTGTGGAATTCTTTTCAGAGTACACTTTGTGCTTCAAAATTCAGAGGTACTGACGTGCACATAGGTTGCAGTTGTCCTGGTCTGTGTGGGGGAATGGCTGAGGAGGGTGTTTCCTGTTGAAGACCCAATTACTTTTTTTAGAAAAAAATTTTTTATTTCCATAGACTTTTGGGGAACAGGTGGTATTTGGTTCCATGAGTAAATTCCTTAGTGGTGATTTGTGAGATTTTGGCGCACCTATCACCCGAGTAGTATACACTGCACTCAATTTGTAGTCTTCCCACCCTTTCCACCTGAGTCTCCAAAGTCCATTGTATCGTTCTTATGCCTTTGCAGCTGTAGAGCTTAGCTCCCACGTATGCGTGAGAACATGCAATGTTTGGTTTTTCCATTCCTGAGTTACTTCACTTAAAATAATATTACAGTCTCCAATCCCTTTCAAGTTGCTGTGAATGCCATTAATTCATTCATTTTTATGGCTGAGTAGTATTCCATAGTATATATATACACCACAGTCTCTTTATCCATTACCCACGTGATGGGCATTTGGGCTGATTCTGTGTTTTTGCAGTTGCGAAATGTGCTGTCATAAACATGTGCAAGTATCTTTTTCGTATAATGACTTCTTTTCCTCTGGGTAGATGCCCAGTAGTGGGATTGCTGGATCAAATGGCAGTTCTACTTTTAGTTCTTTAAGGAATCTCCACACTGTTTTCCATGGTGGTTGTGTGAGTTTACATTTTCACCAGCAGTGTAGAAGTGTTACCTTTTCACTGTAACCACGCCAGCATCTATTATTTTGTTACTTTTTTTGATTATGGCGATTCTTGCGGGAGTCAGGTGGTATCACATTGTGGTTTTGATTTGCATTTTCCTGATCATTAGTGATGCTGAGCATTTTTTCATATGTCTGTTGGCCATTTCTATATCTTCTTTTGAGAATTGCCTATTCATGTCCTTAGCCCACTTTTTGATGGGATTGTTTGCTTTTTTCTTGATAATTTGTTTGAGTTCATTGTAGATTCTGGATATTAATCCTTTGTCGGTTGTGTAGATTGTGAAGGTTTTCTCCCAGTCTGAGTTGTCTGTTTACTCTGCTGACTGTTACTTTTGCTGTGCAAAAGCTCTTTAGTTTGATTAAGTCCCACCTATTTATCTTTGTTCTTATTGCATTTGCTTTTGGGTTCCCAAGTCACTTTTTGAAATATCCCCAGCACAGCTTTGGATGTGTCACTGGGCCACTGGACACAGGCATATCTCACAAAAAATAGAGCCGGGGAGAGTGAGAGAATAGGAGAGAGCTTTTCTGGAGAGGCAGCCCAGTTTAAATGTGAAATACACCTTGGTATATTGATTGCTGCTCTACAGTTCTTGAAGAAGAAAAAATGAGGTTTCAAAACAAGAAGGAGGGGAAGACTAGATGAAAGAGCTTGTTGCTTTTTATGGTTAGGCTGTGTCCCCACCCAAATCTCATCTTGAATTGTAGCTCCCATAATTCCCACGTATTGTGGGACGGACTCAGAGATAATTGAATCATGGGGCAGTTTCCCCCATACTATCCTTGTGGTAGTGAATAAATCTCATGAGATCTGATGGTTTTATAAGGAGTTTCCTTTTTTCTTGGTTCTCATTCTTTCTTGCCTGCCGCCATGTAAGATGTGCCTTTCGCCTTCTGCCATGATTGTGAAGCCTCCCCAGCCACATGGAATTGTGAGTCCATTAAACCTCTTTTTCTTTATAAATTACCCTGTCTCGGGTATGTGAAAATGGACTAATACATTGCTTCTTGGAAGACAGCTTTTCCGGGGGTCCTTCAGTCAGAACTTGTTCTGCCAACAGAGGTGGTGGGGGTGGCATGTTTGATGTGTAGGCGTCAGAGGGATTGATAAGACCTGGTGACTAGCTGGTGTGCAGGTCTCAGTCTCTGGAGAGAAGGGGCAGTTGGAGGGAGGAAGGCAGGAATGATCTTGGCTGGGAGGATGTGTTGCAGTGGTTGGTGCAGGGAACAATCAAGGCTTTGTGATCATGGATGCTGTGGGTGTGGTTGGAGGAGGTCCTTTAAGGGCTGTCTTCGGTGGAGGTTTGGGAGAAGAGTTGGCCTGGCTACAACTCTGCTTCAACCAAAGCATCTTTAGTTTGAGCTTTTAATATCTTGGGCCTGTCCTGCAGGCTTGTTTGAACAAAGACTATACATAAAATAAGCAAGAACCATTTCTTTTTTTTTTTTTTTGAGACAGAGTTTCACTCTTGTTGCCCAGGCTGGAGTGCAATGGCGTGATCTCAGCTCACTGCAACCTCCACCTCCCGGGTTCAATTGATTATCCTGCATCAGCCTCCCGAGTAGCTGAGACTACAGGTGCCTGCCACCACGCCTGGCTAATTTTTTTGTACTTTTAGTAGAGGCAGGGCTTCACTGTGTTAGCCAGGATGGTCTCGATCACCTGACCTTGTGATCTGCCCACCTTGGCCTCCCAAAGTGCTGGGATTACAGGCATGAGCCATAGCGCCTGGTTGCAAGAACCATTTCTTCTGAGGAATCCCTAGAGACCCGGGGCTTGGTCTTTAGGAACAGCCGATCTTTAAGAAAAAAGTTGCACAAGATGGGCTTTGATATAGTTTGAATATCTATTCTTGCCAAAGTCTGATTTTGAAATGTAATACCAATGCTGGAGGTGGGGCCTGGAGGGAGCTGTTTGGATCATGGTAGTGGATCCCTCATGGCTTGGTGCTGTCTTCCTGATAGCAAGTGGGTTCTTGCAAGATCTGGTCATTTAAAAGTATATGGCACCTCCCCCACTGTCCCTCTTGCTCTTGCTTTTGCCATGTGAAGTGCCTGCTCCTGCTTCACCTTCATCCATGATTGAAAGCTTCCTGAGGCTTTACCAGAAGTCAGGCAGATACCAGCACTGTGCTTCCTGTATGGCCTCCAGAAATGTGAGCCAATTCAATCTCTTTTCTTCATAAATTACCCAGTCTCGGGTATTTGTTTATAGCAGTGCAAGAATGGTCTAATACAGATTTGAACTTGAATTTTAAAATTAAAAAAATTTTTTGAGACGGGGTCTTGCTTTGTCACCCAGGCTGGAGTGCAGTGGTGTGATCATGGTTCTCTGCAGCCTTAAACTCCTGGGCTCAAGTGATCCTCCCACCTCAGCCTACCGAGTATCAGGGACTACAGGTGTGCACCACCATGCCCACCTGTATTTTGTATTTTTTGTAGAGACAGGGTTCACCGTGTTGCCCAGGTTGGTCTCAAACTCCTGGGCTCAAACGATCTGCCTGCCCCAGCCTCCCAAAGTGCTGGGATTTTACAGGCATGAGCCACTGTGCCTGGCTTGAACCTGAATTTTAAATGCTAAGAATGCACAGATTCCAAAGACACAAGATGGGGGGCCCGGTTCAGAGGTAAGGTCCTGCCCTGTGTTTCTTGGAGTTTTTTTCATTTTTTGGGGTTTTAAAATTGAGATGTAATTTACATATAGAGTGAAATCCACAGACCTTAAGCGTAGTTTGATTCGTTTTGAGAAACACATACATTTCTGTAACCCACAGTCTACCAATACATAAGACAATTTCATCATCTCAGAAATTCTCTTGTATCCCTTCCTAGTCAATCTTCCACATTCACCAGAAACAAGCACTATTTTGATATTTTTAGCCCTAGATTAGTTTTGCCTGCTCTAGAACTTTATGGAAATGAAATCATGCATATATATTCTTCTGTCTCTGTGTTTTGTTTTGTTTTTCACTCAGCATTTTTTTTTTTTTGCATTTTTCTCAAGAGGTCTGCAGTCTTTTAAAAAAAGAAGCGGAAAATAAATATGGTAGACTTGCCAGGCACCAGATCTCTGTAGCAACTACTCAACTCTGCTGTTGCAGCAGGAAAGCAGTGTAGACAATATGTAAATAACTGCATGTGGCTATGTTTCAATAAAACTTTATTTACAGAAAACAGATGGCTGGTTTGCAGGGATAATTAGCTGACCCCAATACATGTTGTTTATCAGGAGTTTCGTTGCTTTTTATTGCTGCGTCGTCTTCTATGTGTGGATCTGTCACAGTTTATTTATCTGTTTTCCTGTTGATGGACACCCAGACCATTTCAGTTTTTGGCTATTATGAAAAGAGCAACTGTGTCTGCTTTTATATAGGACTTTTGTGTGCCTACATTTTCATTTCTTTTATATAAGTACCTACGAGTGGAATTACTATGTCATAGGATATGTAGGAGTCAGGGTTCTCTAGAGGGACAGAACTAATAGGATAGATGTATATATGAAAGGGGGCTTATAAGGAGAATTGACTCACAGGATCACAAGGTGAAGTCCCATGATAGGCCATCTGCTAGTTGAGGAGCAAGGAAGCCAGTATTGGCTCATTCCCAAAAACCTCAAAAGTAGAGAAGCAGCCGACAGGGTATCCTTCAGTCTGTGGCCAAAGGCCCAAGAGCCCCTGGCAAATCACTGGGGTAAGTCCAAGAGTCCAAAAGCCGAAGAACTTGGAATCTGATGTTCGAGGTCAGGAAGCATCCAGCACGAGAGAAAGATGAAGGCCGGAAGACTCAGCAAGTCAGCCTCTCCCACCTTCTTCTGCCTGTTTCATTCTAGCCACACTGGCAGCTGATTGGTTGGTGCCCACCCCCATTGAGGGTGGGTCTGTCTCTCCCAGTGCACTGACTCAAATGTTAATCTCCTTTGGCAACACCCTCACAGACACACCCATCCTTTGCATCCTTCAATCCAATTAAGTTGACACTCAATACTAACCATCACAGGGCAAGTGTATATTTAATTCTTTTTTTTTTCTTTTGGAGGTGGAGTCTTACTCTGTAACCCAGGCTAGAATGCAGTGATGCAATCTCAGCTCACTGCAGCCTCTGCCTCCCAGGTTCAAGTGATCCTCCCGCCTCAGCCTCCCAAGTAGCCGGGATTACAAGTATGTGCCACTATGCCCAGCTAATTTTTGTATTTTTAGTAGAGATGGGGGTTTGCCATGTTGGCCAGGCTGGTCTTGAACTCCTGACCTCATGTGAGCCACCCGCCTTGGCCTCCCAAAGTGCTGGTATTACAGGCATGAACCACTGCACCCAGCCCTATATTTAACTCTTAACTGCCAAATAAATTTAGAAAATCATTGTAACATTTTTCACTTTTGCCTGCAACATATGAGAGTTCCGGTGGTGCCTCATCCTTGCCAACATTTGGTGTTGTCAGTCTTTTTCCTGTTAGCCATGGTAGTGGCTGTGGAGTGGTAGCCCACATGCTTCCTTGAATACTTCTTGACTGATGTGGTTCCGTCACATGTGTTGCCTTTATTTCTGTGGTACCTGGAGAGGTGATCCTCTGCGATAAACCTCTCAGGCACTTAATAGCCTCTCTTTACACAGGCTCTGCATGAGTAAGTGGCATATGTGCACCCAGAGTCTTTGAGAGAATGCATCTTGGTCTTTAACCATCATCTACCATTTATTTATTTATTTATTTATTTATTTATTTATTTATTTTTGAGACAGGGTCTTGCTCTGTTGCCCAGGCTGGAGTGCAGTGGTGCCATCGTTGCTCACTGCAGCCTTGACCTCCCGGGCTCAAGCTATCCTCCTACCTGAGCCTCCTGAGCATCTGGGACTACAGGTGCGCACCACTATGCCCAGCTAATTTTTAAATTGTTTTGTAGAGGTGGGGTCTTGCTACGTTGCCCTGTCTGATCTCAGGCTCCTGGCCTCAAGCGATCTTCCTGCCTTGGCCTCCCAAAGTGCTGGGATTACAGGTGTAAGCCACCACACTTGCCCCTCATCTATTGCAGTTGTCCACATGCATCAGATTTTACACTGATACCCTTTTGTCTTTTTTTCTTTTTTTTTTTTTTTTTTTGGTGTAAACATCTCCTTTCCAGGCTTCGACTCGGGGGAGGAGAGCTGGGAGAAGGTGTCAGCAGTGACATCATTTCTGGTTTTACAAATGCCAGGGTCCTTCCTCCTTCAGAGCCTGGAGACAAAGCTGGGCCCCATTTATCACAACACCCGGCCAACTCCTTCCTGCCATATGGCTGATTCTCCCCTGGGGGGAAGATTGAGAAAATAGACCCATATGCTACTGTGATTCTGTTTGTGTTTGGATGTGGAGTTTAATTTGTGTCAGAAAATAGCAGTATTCTTATTTCATTGATTTCCTTTTTGCTTCTTTTATAAAAGGAAAGAATGAAAGCTGGGGAATTAGCTACAGAAATAGCAAGTGAATAATAAAATAATGTGTTGTGATCCACGTGCAGTTAAAAAAAGGAATGATGTTTTACTCTCTTTCGGGGCGTATTGACAAAGAGCTATACTGGTTTCTTGTATCGATGTGGTATTTTAGAGGTATCAAGCATTCTTGTATTCACTGTCTTATCCAGTTATAAAAGTAACCTTGTGAAGTGGGTGGTCTTTAACCAATCATCTGCTTTATTTATTTATTTATTTTTGAGACAGGGTCTTGTTCTGTCACCCAGGCTGGAGTGCAATGATGCAATCAGAGGTCACTGCAGCCTTGACCTCCTGGGCTCAAACGATCCTCCCACCTCAGCCTCCTGAGTAGCTGGGACTACAGGTACACACCATCATGCACCACCATATCAAGCAGATACGATGTCCCTGTCATAAATGAGGAATTTGACACTCACAGAGGTTTAGGAACTTGCCCCAGGCCACTGAGCTTGGACTGTGGTCCTCATTGAATAGTTGTTTGAAATTCTTAGTGTCTTGGTTTGTCACCAGGTATTTCACTGCACACATTTTTTTCCCTACCTGGGAAAAGGGTATATGGGATCTTAAGAAAAGGGTAGGGGAGTTAGAGCATCATGGTCAAATAATGCTATTCCTGGCAGATACAGTATTGGAACTGGATAGGGAGAAGGAATAGGTAGGTTTTTGGGAAGATAACTTTATATAGAGATTCACCCATACAACGAGACAGAGCCTGACACTCGTGTTGGTGCTGATGAGTGAGGACGTGGGGTCAGCAGGGTGACAGCCTGGGCCCTGAGCACCTGTGTGTCCCTGGCTAAGCCACTCAATCCCTCTGTACCTCAGTTTCTCATCTGCAAAATTGGGTTCTTGGATATGATCTTCTTTCTCCCTTCCAGCTCCAAACTTTTATTTATTACCAAAAGCAACTTCAGTTTTTCCCCTTTGGTTACTCCCTTGAATTAAAGCGTGCTACCTTGGTGGAGCTACATCAGAGCCCTTCAGCATCACGATGCTGTCTCAGATTTGTACAGCCCTGTTAGAGCAAAGTCTTTAAGGAAATGGAGGGACCGAGGGATGGGTAAGAGCGAGACACTGCCCCAGTGTCTGGAGGCACCATCTGACCACAGCTTCTCATCATTGTACTCATCTTTAGGTTCCTGGATGTAAATTGATGTAGAAATATGTCTGCCTAGCACCTAGCTTTGGTCAGGGCTTGATGGCATAAATGGGGAGGCAATAGTAGTTAATATGTATATGCATGTATATTCTGTGTCTGCCACGTGGTGTTAACTTTACAGACATTACCTTCTTATAGCCTCAAAACAACTCTAAAGAGTGAGTAGAATGATTAACCCCATTTTATGGATGAAGCTTCCTACTGAAGCTGTTGTCTAACTCTGGAGACTGTGATTTTATTTATTTATTTTTTTCAGATGAAGCCTCTCTCTGTTGCCCAGGCTGGAGTGCATTGGCATGATCATAACTTAGTGCCACCTCGACCTCCTGGCCTCAGGAGATTCTTCCGCCTCAGTCTCCTATAGCTGGGACCACAGGCACGTGCCACCACGCTTGGCTAATATTTTCAATTTTTTGTAGAGATGGGGTCTCACTTGTTCACCTAGGTTGGAGTTTAGTGGCATGATCATAACTTACTGCTGCCTCAGCCTCCTGGGCTCAGGAGATCCTCCTACCTCAGTCTCCTATAGCTGGGACCACAGGCACCTGCCACCATGCTTGGCTAATATTTTAATTTTTTTTGTAGAGTTGGGGTCTCACTCTGTCACCCAGACTGGAGTTCAGTGTTGCAATCATGGCTTACTGCACCTTCGGACTCCTGGGCTCCAGTGACCCTCTCTCCTCAGCCTCCTAAGTAGCTGGGACTACAGGCATATGCCACCATGCTTGGCTAATTTTTAAATTTTTTTGTAGAGATAGAGTCTTGCTGTGTTGCCCAGGCTCATCTGGAACTCCTAAGCTCAAGCAATCCTCCCACCTCATCCTCTCGAAGCGCTGGGGTTACAGGCACCCAGCCGAGCCTATCATCTTAACCATTATTTCATGAGTAGCCATAGATTAATAAAAATCCATAAGCCAATGTTTCTTGACACTTATGACCAGCCCCCAATAAAAATCTTGCATACTAACTCCCTAATGAGCTTCTCTAATGGGAAACTCTTCTCATGTGTTGTCAGAACTCCTTACTGGAGGGATTAGCAGCATCCCCTGTGACTTCACTGGGGTAGAACTCTGGGAAGCTTGCACGCAGTCTCCTCCAGACCTCCTCCCATGTGCCTGTTCCCTCTCTTGCTGCTTTTTATTTTTATTTATTTTATTATTTATTTATTTATTTATTTATTTATTTATTTATTTATTTATTTATTTTTGAGACAGGGTCTTGCTCTGTCACCTAGGCTGGAGTGCAGTGGCACGATCTTGGCTCCCTACAAACTCCGCCTCCATGTTCAAGCAATTCTCCTGCCTCAGCCTCTCAAGTAGCTGGGGTTACAGGCACCTGCACCATGCCTAGGTAATTTTTTTGTATTTTTAGTAGAGATGGGACTTCATCATGTTGACCATGGTGGTCTTGAACTCCTGACCTCAGGTGATCCACCTGCCTCAGCCTCCCAAAGTGTTGGGATTATAGGTGTGAGCCACCGCGCCTGGCCCCTTCTTCTGCTTCTGTTTTGAATCCTCCACTGTAATAAATCAGAGCCACGAGTACAATGTGCTGAGTCCTATGTCTCCTCCTACTGAATTATTGACCTGGGGGTGGTCTTGGGGACTCCCAGAATACCTGAGTTGAAAGCCTGGTTATGCTACTTGATAGTGTGTGGCTTTGAGACTGTTGCTTAATTAAAAAAAAAACATTCTTCTTATTTTTTTTTTTGAGACGGAGTCTTGCTCTGTCGCCCAGGTTGGAGTGCAGTGGCGTGATCTTGGTTCAAGTGATCTTGGTTCGCTGCAACCTCTGCTTCCCAGGCTCAAGCGATTCTCCTGCCTCAGCCTCCTGAGTAGCTGGGACTACAGGTGCGCGCAATGATGCCCGGCTAATTTTTATATTTTTAGTAGAGACGGGGTTTCACCATCTTGGCCAGGCTGGTCTCAAACTCCTGACCTCAAGTGATCTGCCTTCCTTGGCCTCCCAAAGTGCTGGGATTACAGTTGTGAGCCACTATGCCCCGCCAATTTTTTTTAAAAAAATTTATTTTTAATTTTTGTGGGTATGTAGTAGGTGTATATGTTTATAGAGTACATGAGATACTTTGATTCAGACATGCAGTGTGTAATAATCACATCATGGAAAATGGGGTATCCATCCTCTCGAGCATTCATCCTTTGTGCTACAAACAATCCAGTCATACTCTTTTAGTTATTTTAAAATGTGCAACAATTAAATTATTGATTATAGTCACCCTGTTGTGCTTTTTTTTTTTTTTTTGAGACAGAATGTCGCTCTTTCGCCCAAGCTGGAGTGCAGTGGTGAGATCTCCGCTCACTGCAAACTCCGCCTCCTGGTTTCACGCCATTCTCCTGCCTCAGCCTCCTGAGTAGCTGGGACTACAGGCGCCTGCCACCACGCCCGGCTAATTTTTTTTTTTTGCATTTTTAGTGGAGACGGGGTTTCACCGTGTTAGCCAGGGAGGTCTCGATCTCCTGACCTTGTGATCCGCCCATCTCGGCCTCCCAAAGTGCTGGGATTACAGGCATGAGCCACCGTGCCTGGCCCTGTTGTACATTTAAGTACTAGGTCTTATTCATTTTATCTAATTATATTTTTGTACCCATTAACAGTCCCCACTTTCCTTCACTCCCCCACTCCCCTTCCCAGCCTCTGGTAACCATCCTTCTGCTATCTCCATGAGTTCAACTGTTTCAATTTTTAGCCTCCACAAATAAGGGAGAGTCAGCAATGATTATCTTTCTGTGCCTGGCTTATTTCACTTAACATAATATCCTCCAGTTTTATCCATGTTGTTGCAAATGACAGGGTCTTATTTCTTTTTAGGGCTGAATAGTACTCTACTGTGTATATGTATCAAGATTTTCTTTATTCATTCATCTGTTGATGGATGATTATGTTGCTTTCAAATTTCCTTATTTATTGTAATCTTCTGTAAAAAGGGGATGCAGGCCGGGCGTGGTGGCTCAGGCCTGTAATCCCAGCACTTTGGGAAGCCGAGGTGGGCGGATCACCGGAGGCTGGGAGTTCGAGACCAGCCTGGCCAACACGGTGAAACTGTCTCTACTCAAATTACAAAAAAATTAGCTGGATGTGGTGGCGGGCTCCTGTAATCCCAGCTACTCGGGAGGCTGAGGCAGGAGAATCGCTTGAACCCAGGAGGCGGAAGTTGCAGTGAGTTGAGATTGTGCCATTGCACTCCAGCCTGGGTGACCGAGCGAGACTCTGTCTCAAAAAAAAAAAAAAAAAAAAAAAGGATGCAAATACCAACTTCAAGTGGGTATGGTGTGGGTTAAATTAGAAATATGCACATAGTGGCCCCCAACAAATGTTGGTTCTTTTCTGCTATCCCATCCAAAAGCAATAACTAACCGAAATGGGTGTAGTGAGTATTTGGGCATTGCTGCAGTAACAGAAAGACCTTCAGTTTCTTGGCATCATTTCCTTCATTCATTGAGTTATATTCCATGCTCTTTGCTGACCTGGACTCTACTTACTAAACATGGTCCTTCGCTGGAGAGATCGAGAAGAAGCCAAAAAGTCTTTGAGCTTCCAAGATTTTCTCTGGAGACAGCTAACCTGGACTACCAGTAAGTGGCCAACACCAGCTGACACTAGCTGACGCTAGTTGGACTGACACCAACACAGACCTGTAAGAATGAAGAACCTCCTAATTAATGACGCTCTAGCTTGGGAAGATAGGTACTTAAGATTGACAAGCCATTTTAGTCTTGGTTTCTGCAGGTGGTGTGGCCGAACATTCAGAATCAAAGCAATTTTCACTTCATTTCATCCAGAAGGTCTCTATGTTTTCTTATCAAGAGACTGTATTTTTGCTCCTCTCTCTCCCCACAAAAAGAAATCTGGTCAAAACTAAGCACATTCCGTTCGTTTATGTGTTGGCTGCTGTGGTTCATAAACTTTAGTAGGTTTCAGAATCACATGGAGAGCTTGTTGAAACACGAAATGCTGGCACGATCCTCAGAATTTCTGATTCCTTAGGTCTTGGCGGGGCTTGAGATTTTGCCTTTCTAAACTGTTCCCAGTTCATGTTGATACTGTTAGTCCTGGATAATACTTTGAGAACCTCTATGTGGCCGCGGCCTCTATCAGAGCATAACCGGGCCGTGGCTGAGATACATCTATCTTATGTGTCAAGAATGACTCATTTAAGCACTTCACTACGCTGCATGTCCTTTGATTAGGTGGCCAAGGGGGTGGCTAAAGCTGAATTTACAAGGCAAGGAGCCCTGAAATTCTTCTTTGAAAGATCTCGCAAATGATCTATTTATTTTTCATGGGATGATTTTCCAAATCTTTGGTTTGCTTTCCTGTTTGGCTTGTGTTAGAACACTACTGTTCCTAAAGTTGTAATTTTTATAACCCATTGGCATATGTAAGTGGTTTACACAGGTTCTTGTGGATTAGGATTTCTAACCGTCCATCATCTATCTGTCCACTGGCCCACTCACCTACTCATCCATTCATCCATCTGTTTACCCTTACCCTCTCTGTCCCACTCATCCATCCACACACACATTCATCCACTAACCCCATCCATCCATCCATCCATCCATCCATCCATCCAGCCAGCCTACCCTTCCGCTCATCAATCCGTTCATCTGCTCACCTGATCCGCCCACCCACCCACTCACCCCATCCACCGACCCATCCATCCATCTGTCCATCCTTCCACCCGTCCATCCTTCCACCCATCCATCCATCCATCCATCCATCCATCCATCCATCCATGTGTCCACCCACCCACCCATGCACTCATCCATTAGCTCACTCCATCCATCCATCCACCCACTCATCTATCCATATGTATATTCATCCATCATCCATCCATCCATCCAACATAACACACTTGTAGACTATAGAGATATAAAGAAAAATAAGACCATGTCGCCATCCTCAAGGGGTTTATGGTACTGTAATAGAAGCTCCTCTTTTTTGTCTTCCTTACAGAAAAGTGTGCATTTCTTGCTTTCTAGTGAGTTGAAATAATAGTTAAATCCATTAGATTAATATTGACCTTTCCTGTAAACACACATCTCCTCAGAAAATGTTTTGAGAAATCTGCTGACTTCTTGAAGTAAAGGCACAAATGTCTTTAACCCAGTAAGTACCTTTGGTTGAAAATCAATTCCTTCCAAGGAAGCTTTTCATAGCCTCTTGGTGGTGATGACAAGAAGGTTTCCTCTGAATAAGTATGGTATGTTTTAGAAAGTTCTGCCACGTTATCATGTTGGCTTGAAAGCCCCATGTCTTTATCAGTAAGTCTGGCCCGTGGCTTCGTGCAAGATGTTTGTAGATGGTGTGTTTGTATTGATGGAGCATCTGCTCTGGGTCAGCCTGCACTGCATGCTCAACCATTAGAGAGCACCCATGTAAATAATTCTAGACCACCTTCCTTGGGATCCTTTGACCAGACACATTTTGGCATTTACTACTAGGTGCAGTAATAATCCAGGTGACTGCATGTCCACTGGTGTAAATGGTTTTAATGGTTCCTAGAGGCTGGATTTTAAGTGTTACAATCACTCTCTGTGTCCCTTCATCCTGCAAAAGTGTTTAAAAACTTGAGTTATAAACTTTTCTTAAAATACCTGAATTATTTTCATCTCTCCTTATCCTAGTTCCATCTTTATTTAAACACATGGAGCTTTTTGCGTGGTTATAGTCATTATGGATATTCAATTTTTTTCTGCTTTTCTCACATTACATTATTTAGTAAATGTTCTTTCCTGCTCCTACATAGCTATGATAACTCTATAATAGTGCACAGTTTAATGTACCTTTATTGCTTTTCCATTTTCTATCACTTAGTTATTAGGTCGTTTCTGTTTTTTTAAAAATAATGAATGTTTCTATACCTAGCATCTAGACTCAGAAAACAAAACAAAACTCAACTCTTTTTTCCTTCTTTAAAATAATTACTTACGTACATTTATATGATGTTATTTGTATGTATTATTATTCTGATTATATTTTTAAACACTCTTGATATAGTTAGTCAGACTTTCTTCCCAAAGAATTCAGGCAATTCAGTTATCTCTCTGCCAAAATTGGGCTTAATGGTTTTTCTTTGTTTTTCTAATTTTAATTTTAAAGAGTGTGCCCACTGTTTTGATTTGCATTTCTTTAATTACTGACATCATTAAATCCATTTTCAGTAATTGGCTTATTAAAGGAGTTCTGTTTATGTGTTCGTGTATGTGCAGGAAACTGGTACCATATTTTTTCTTTGTATGGGGGTGTGTGTGTTTATATATATATATATATATATATAATTTGTGTCTGCATGCGTGTATGGCTTAATACTATACATGTGTGGATTTTCCAGTCATATTGGCTTTCTTTTCATGTGTTTTTTTCTGGCCTCATAATACTGATGCCTGCTGAGAACTCAGATATTTATTGAGTGAATGAATGTTTATCTTTGCTCTGATTCTCTTCTGTTATACACATTCAAAACTCTTACAGGGGAGGACAATGTTGTTTGTTTTATTCCAGGTTTTCTTATTTGATTTGTGATATTTAGCTTATTTTTTGGCCAGAAAATTTAGATTGGATACGGATCTAAGTTTGTTTTTCTCCATATTTTTTGGTTTGATTTCTGTCCTAATGCATGAAATTATACTTTATTTTACTTTGCCAGTTTTTTTTTTTTGTTTGTTTTTAGTTTTTTGAGACGGAGTCTTGCTCTGTCACCAGGCTGGAGTGCAAACGGCACGCTTTCTGCTCACTGCAACCTCCGCCTCCCGGGTTCAAGCAATTCGCCTGCCTCACCCTTCCGAGTCGCTGGGGTTACAGGCACACGCCACCATGCCCAGCTAATTTTTGTTATTTTTAGTAGAGACGGGGTTTCACCATGTTGGCCAGGCTGGTCTCAATTTCCTGACCTCGAGTGATCCACCCGCCTCTGCCTCCCAGAGTGCTGGGATTACAGGCGTGAGCCACTGAGCCTGGCCTACTTTGGCAGTTAAATTCTTTAAACATTTGGGATCTATGTCTGGGATGCCTCTTCTTTCTCAGTGATCTGTGACTTGGTTTTAAGGTATTTTTTACTCCTTATGATATGTTTGTTTCAAACATAATATTCAATGAAGAAAATCCTCTTTTATTCATTCCTTTCCCCCAAATAGTATTTTTTTCTCTCATTTTTTTCTGTTTTAAATTGCATTTTACATAAAACAATATAAATAAGCAATGAAAAGTTTTCCAGGGCAAAAGGAGCATAAAGTGCAGACCTTTATTCTGTAGCTTCAGTGAAATATAATTAGATAAAGTTTAATTAAATTAAAATAATTCATCACACAGACAATATTACAACAGGAGTAAAGAAAAGAAAGTGAAACTTTCACCCACAGTCATCCATAACAGTTTTTTCAAGTGTACACATTTCTGTTTAAAGGTATATGAAGTCTGCATTGTTTTAATTCTAGCTTAGCTTTAGTTGCATATTTGCAATTTTTCATTTAACTTTATGTCACAAAGATTTTTTCCATATTAGTATTTTTCTTTTTAAAAATGTAGTTGAATCAAACATTTAATTAACAAGTAATGATTGTATATATTTATTAGGTACACTGTAATGTTTTAATATCTATATACATGATGGAACAATTAAATCCATCTAATTAACATGTCCATCATTGCACATACTTATCTATGGTGAGAACATTTAAAACCTACTCTCTTAGCAATTTTCAAATATGTGATACTTTATTAATAACTGTAGTCACCGTGCTGTGATATCTCCAAAACTTATCCCTCCCGTCAAACCGAACCTTTGTAACAAACCCCCACGGCCACTGCCACCAGCCTTTGGTAAACACCATTCTATTCTCTGCTTCTATAAGTTTGACTTTTTTAGATTCCACATATAAGTGAGATTACGCAGTATTTGTCTTTCTATACCTACTGTTTTCACTTAGATTAATGTCCTCCAGGTTCATTCACGTTGTTGCCAATGACAGGATTTCCTTCTTTATAAAGGCTGAATAGTGGGTATATGTATACACATGCACACACACACACACACACACACACCATTTTCTTTATCCGTCATCCATTGATGGACACTTAGGTTGATTCTGTGTCTTGGCTATTGTGAGTAGGACTGCAGTGAACATGAGAGTGCTGATATCTTTTCAACATACTAAGTTCAGTTCCAATGGATATGTACCCAGACGTTTGATTGCTGGATCATATGGTGGTTCCATTTTTAATTTTTTGAGGAGCCTCCATACTGTTTTCCATAGTGGCTGTATTAATTTTCCATTTCCACCAACAGCATACCAGGGTTCCTTTTTCTCCACATCCAACACTTATCTTTCGTCTTTTTGAAAACAGCCATTCTAATGGATGTGAGGTAAAATCTCATTGTGTTTTCAATTTGCATTTCCCTGATGATTAATGTTATTGGACATTTTTTAATATACTTGTTGGCCATTTGTATCTCTTCTTTTGAGAAATATCTATTCAGATTCTTTGTCCATTTTTAAAATTAGGTCATTTATTTCTTTGCTCTTGAGCTGTTCAAGTTCCTTATAAATTTTGGATATTAACCCCTTGTCAGGGGTATGGTGTATTAGGCTGTTCACACATGGCTATAAAGAAATACCTGAGACTGGGTAATTTTTAATAAAAGAGATTTAATTGGCTCATGGTTCTGCAGGCTTTGCAGAAAGTATACTGCTGGCATCTGCTCAGATTCGAGGGAGGCCTCAGGAAGCTTTATAATCATGGCAGAAGGTGAAGGGGGAGCTGGCACGTCACATGGCAGAAGGAGGAGCAAATGAGAGAGTGGGTCAGGAGGTACCACACACTTTTAAGTGACAAATATCCAGACCGTGTCATATTTTTCAATTTATTTTCTCCCCATCCATGGGTTGTCTCTTCACTCTGTTGATTGTTTACTTTGCTGTACAGAAGCCTTTTAGTTTGATGCAGTCTCATTTGTTGATTTTTGCTTTTGTTGTCTGTGCTTTTGGATTCATATTCAAAAAAGTCATTGTCCAGACCAATGTCATGTTTTGTTCTAGTAGTTTAAAAGTTCCAGGTATTCTGTTCAAGTGTTTAATCCATTTTGAGTTGATTTTAGTATATGATGTGAGAAAAGGATCCGACTTCATTCTGCTTGTGGATATCCAGTTTTCTCAACACCATTTATTAGAGACAGTCCCTTATTCATTGTGTGTTCTTGGCACCTTTGTTGTAAATGCATTGACTGTTAATGTGTGTGTTTATTACTGAGCTCTCTGTTCTGTTCCACTGGTTGATGTCTGTTTTTATGCCAGTACCATGCTGTTTTGATTACTATATCTTTGTACTATATTTTGAAATCAGGTAGTGTGATGCCTCCAGCTTTGTTTTGTTTGCACGAGATTGTTTGGATATTTGAGTCTTTAGTGCTTCTATGCAAGTTTTAGGATCAATTTTTCTTTTATTTTTGTAAAAATGTCATTGGAATTTGATAGGGATTGCATTGAATCTGTAGATTGCTTTGGGTGGTATGGACACTTTAACAATATTAATTCTTCCAATTTTTGAACATGGAGCATCTTTTCTCTTCTCTTCTCTTTTCTTTTCTTTTTTTTTTTTTTTTTTTTAGAGACAGAGTCTCACCCTGTTGCCCAGACTGGAGTGCAGTGGCACAATCTCAGCTCACTGCAACCTCCACCTCCTGGGTTCAAGTGATTCTCCTGCCTCAGCCACCTGAGTACCTGAGACTACAGGCATGCACCACCATACCTGCCTACTTTGGTTTTTTTTGTTTTTGTTTTTGTTTTTTGAAGCAGAGTCTCACCCTGTCACCCAGGCTGGAGTACAGTGGCACGATCTTGGCTCACTGTAACCTCTGCCTCCTGGGTTCAAGCAATTCTCGTGCCTCAGCCTCTCAAGTAGCTGGGATTATAGGTGCCTGCCACCATGCCTGGTAAATTTTTGTATTTTTAGTAGAGACGGGGTTTCACCGTGTTGGCCAGGCTGGTCTCGAACTCCTGACTTCAAGTAATCCACCTGTCTTGGCCTCCCAAAATGCTGGGATTACATCTTTTCATTTACTTGTGTCTTCTTTAATTTATCTTGTCAATGTTTTATTATCAATGTACAGATCTTTTGTCTTCTTGGTTAAATTTATTCCTAAGAATTTTATTTTATTTTTTATTTTTTACTTTTTACCTTTTTTTTTTTTTTTTTTTTTTTTTTTTTTTGAGACAGAGTCTCGCTCTGTTGCCAAGCTGGAGTGCAGTGGCGTGATCTTGGCTCATTGCAACCTCCGCCTCCCAGGTTCAAGTGATTCTCCTGCCTCAGCCTCCTGAGTAGCTGGGACTACAGGTGCGCACCACCATACCCAGCTAATTTTTGTATTTTTGGTAGAGACAGCGTTCCACCATGTTGGCCAGGATGATCTCAATCTCTTGACCTCGTGATCCACCTGCCTCGGCTTCCCAAAGTGCTGGGATTACAGACGTGAGCCACCGTGCCCGGCCACTTTTTACTTTTTTCAAGAGACAGGTCTCAGTGCAGTAATGCTCATTGCAGCCTCGAACTCCTGGGCTCAAGCCATCCTTCCATCACAGCCACTCTAGTAGCTGGGAGTACAGGCACGCTCCACCACACGCTTGACAAATTTTTAAATTTTGTGTAGAGATGAGGTCTTGTTATGTTGCCTAGGCTGGTTTTGAATTTTTTTGATGCTACTGTAAATGAGATTGTTTTCTTGATTACTTTTTCAGACAATTCATTGTTAGTGTATAGAAATGCTGAATTCAGTAGAGTTTCAGGATATTATTGCATCAAAACACAGGATTTCTGCATATTATTATGCTTTAAGTGATTATTGTTTTACATGACTCTTTCATTGAGTTAGGATTAGTAATTCTCCTAAGCAGTTCCTTTGATTAAATAAGTAGGTTATTTCTAACAATTTGCTATGATAGATTATACAGTAACAAACTTTGCAGTGCAGATGGCTGCTTTTTGTTGAGAATGATTTCTTTTTGATATGACACTGAGCCACTGCATGTAGTCATATGGGTATTTATACAAATTACCAAATTGCTTTGCCAGCTAGAGAATATATATATATATATATATATATATATATATATATATATATATATTTGACATGTGTCTTTGTCAAATATATGAGGTGTGTGTGTTCATGTGTGTGTATACATGAGGTGTGTGTTTGTGTGTGTATATATATATGAATATATATATATAATATATATATTTATATATAAACACACACGCCAAGTGGTTATCTTGTGCTCATGAATTTGTACTCATAAATTCAGCTCTGTGTGTGCAGTCTGCTCAGCAGCACCTGGGCAGGGCACTTAACCCGGTCTAGATCTCCCACCTTCCCCAGTCCTTGGACCCTTTCTGACAGCAGTGGTGATGAATTGACCATGTGAGCCACGAGAACAGAATAGCATCATGATTCATGATCTCCCCTGACTTGGCCAGAGGCAGCGGGAGAAGCAGCAGTGCTCAGAGCTCTCTTGAGAGTGGAGGCTTGTGTTCATCATTTTGTAAATAAGTCACATGCTACCCCGTTGTAATACTACTTTTTAAGATAAAAACCCACTTCCCAAATTGCTTTCCAGAGATTTCCTCAAGGTAGTGATGATCCTAATTATTAATTACTTGATTTGCAGGCTTTTCTCAATATGATTATATTTCTGTAAGGTGTAGGGGAAGTTTTATTGTCAGGGCGACCAAGACGGTGGGTTTCTAGTGCAGTTTTGATGAAGACCTCTACTTGATCAGGGTCTCATATTTCTTTTTTTTTTTTTTTTTTTTTTTTTTTTGAGACGGAGTCTCGCTCTGTCGCCCAGGCTGGAGTGCAGTGGCGCGATCTCGGCTCACTGCAAGCTCCGCCTCCCAGGTTCACGCCATTCTCCTGCCTCAGCCTCCCGAGTAGCTGGGACTACAGGCGCCCGCCACTGCGCCCGGCTAATTTTTTGTATTTTTAGTAGAGATGGGGTTTCACCGTGGTCTCGATCTCCTGACCTCGTGATCCGCCCACCTCGGCCTCCCAAAGTGCTGGGATTACAGGCGTGAGCCACCGCGCCCGGCCCAGGGTCTCATATTTCTGTGGCTAAAGGAATGCAGACCATATCTGGATTCTCCTGTTTTCTCTGTCTTGCACTGTCTGCACGAGGTACCCCTTTTGTAGTCAAGACTGATCAGTAGGCCGGGTGCGGTGGCTCAAGCCTGTAATCCCAGCACTTTGGGAGGCCAAGATGGGCGGATCACGAGGTCAGGAGATCGAGACCATCCTGGCTAACGTGGTGAAACCCCGTCTCTACTAAAAATACAAAAAAAATAGCTGGGCGTGGTGGTGAGCGCCTGTAGTCCCAGCTACTTGACAGGCTGAGGCAGGAGAATGGTGTGAACCTGGGAGGTGGAGCTTGCAGTGAGCCAAGATCGCGCCACTGCACTCCAGCCTGGGCGACAGAGCGAGACTCTGTCTCAAAGAAAAAAAAAAAAGACCGATCAGTAGCAGAATCAACCAGCCTCACTTTTTGCTTTTTCTTCTCATCAGTGAGAGAGCCCTTTCCTGAATTTTGCCATTGATCAATTGTGTTGTGTTAAGTAAGCCACGTATGTTTATATTTTAATGTGCTCTCAATGGCCTTCTCATCTTTAACTTGTGAGTTTATACCATGTCCCTTCGTTGTCCTACCTTATCTTTGGTTTTATTTTATTTTGGATGTTATTTATTATTATTGCATTACCACCCACTTCTCTCCTTTCTGCCCCCAGGTCCTTATCTTCTGTTATGTGGAGCTGGATAATTTAGTTTACTGTTGTCTTTTATAGTGATGTGGGAGGTAGAAACCGTATTTCATTCTTCTTCTGCTATGCAGTACCAGCTAAAATGACTTAATCAGCAAAGTGGAGGGTAAGGATGATAGATGCTGGCTCGGGTGGGTTGGGGTAGGGAGGTAGGGTACACGTCATGCCACGTGGACTGCCTGAGCAAGGGCTTCCGGAGGCAAAACACAACATTCCACCATGGGTAAGTGTCACCCGCACCTGGAATTTGGGAGGGCATAGTGAGAAATGAGCTGACACCCACTCACTGGTCCTTGGGAGCCTTGTGTGCCCATTTATGAGTGTAGACTTGATCTTGAAGACACTTGGAGCTCAAACACCAGCATCTGTCTGAAATGGAGTTCGTTGAAGGTGGTTTTGTGGGCATTATATTTGTTTTGGGATTTGTCATGGGTACAACATTTAGAGCCACTGATGTATACAAGCAATGAGGTGGACACGTGCCTGTAATTTTTTTTCTTTTTTCTTTTTTTTTTTGAGACAGGGTCTTGCTGTGTTGCCCAGGCTGGAGTGCAGTGGCACGATCATGGCTCACTGCAACCTTGACCCCCCTGGGTGCAAGTGATCCTCCCACCTCGGCCTCCCAAGTAGCTGGGGCTACAGTCATGCCACCACCATGACTGGCTGATTTTTGTATTTTTTGAAGAGATGGGTTTTCTTCATGTTGCCTAGGCTGGTCTTGAACTTCTGGACTTAAGCGATCTGCCTGGCTTGGCCTTCCAAATTGCTGGGATTACAGGCATGAGCCAGCATGCCTGGCCCATTGCTATAATTTGGAATTAAATGTGGTGTTTCTCAAAACACAACAGATGCCTGCTCCCACAGGGAGATTGATAAAAGGGAGAAGGAGCCTCCCATTCACAGATTACTGTAACCAAAAGTCTCAGCCAGACCTACTCAGTGCAGACAAATACCCTCCCAGAAACATTTATGGCATAGCCTTTATATTGTATTTGTTTTAATTTAACAAATGCTTTTTTTTTTTTTTTTTTTTTTTTTGAGATAAGATCTCTCTCTGTTGCCCAGGCTGGTGTGCAGTGGTGCGATCATAGCTCACTGCAGTCTTGACCTCCTGGGCTCAAGTGATCCTCCTGTCTCAGCCTCTAAGGTAGCTGGGACTACAGGTGTGTGCCATCATGCCCAGCCAATTTTTCGTATTTTTGGTAGAGATGAGGTCTTGCTATGTTGTTGAGGCTGGTCTTGATCTCCTGGACTCAGGCTGTCTTCCCATCTTGACCTCTCAAAGTGCTGGGACTACAGGCGAGAACCACTACACCTGGCCACGAGTGCTTCTAAAATCATATAATGTATTAATATTTTAATTTTTTTCTTATAAGATGCTTCTGTATTTTTATGATATGATATGGGCTTCCAGGAATGGAATCTCCACTTACAACATTACACTCGGAGGAAACAAAGAATTGATTTATAATTACTTGATTTGCTACCTTTGTCCAGTAATTGATTAGGTTAGGGGTTGGCAGACTTCTCCTGAAACAGGCTGGAGAGTAAGTATTTTCAGCTCTGTGGGCCATATGGTCTCTGTCATAACTACGCAACTGTGCCACTGCAGCGTGAAAGCAGGCATAGACACCTCATAAACAAATGAGTGTGGCTGTGTTCCAACCAAACTTTATTTTTGGAGAGTAACATTTGAATTTTATGTAATTTCCATGTGTTGCAAAATATCATTCTTCTCTGAATGTTTTTCAATCCTTTACAAATGCAAAACCGTTCTTCACTTGAGGGCCTTTCAAAAACAAGGCAGTGGGCAAGATTTGGACCACGGTTTAGCAGTCTCTTCCTCAGGTCACAATTTAGGGTTATAGAGCTGTGATTTACTTAACAAATTCTATGTGCTGGGTACTGGGCTTTATCTTTTCATATATAGGCTCACATAATCTTCACAAAAACTCTTAATTATATATTTATTTGTTTATCTACAAGGGGGAACTGGGGCTTCTTGAAGTTAACTCACTTGCCCAAGGTTATATTTTAGTTATGTAATAGTGGTGTTATGACACTTTATTTTTTATTTTATTTTTTTGAGACAGGGTTTTGCTGTGTCACTCAGGCTAGACTGCATTGTGATCGTGGCTCACTGCAGCCTCCAACTCCCAGGCTCAAGCGATTCTCCCACCTCAGCCTCCCAAGTATCCGGGACTACAGGTGTGCATCACCATGCCTGGTTAATTTTTCTATTTTTTGTAGAGTCAGCATTTTGCCATATTGCCTATATTAGTCCGTTTTCATGCTGCTGATAAGGACATACCCGAGACTGGGAAGAAAAAGAGGTTTAATCCGACTTAACAGTTCCACATATCTGGAGAGGCCTCAGAATCATGGCAGGAGGCAAAAGGCACTTCTTACATGGCAGCAGCAAGAGAAAATGAGGAAGAAGCTAAAGTGGAAACTCCTGATCAACCCATCAGATGTTGTGATAGATATTTATTTATTTATTTATTTATTTATTTATTTATTTATTTATTTATTTATTTATTTATTTTGGGACAGAGTTTCGTTCTGTCACCCAGGCTGGAGTGCAGTGGCACAAACTGAGCTCACTGCAACCTCTGCCTCCTGGGTTCAAGCAATTCTCCTGCCTCAGCCTCCTGAGTAGCTGGGATTATAGGCACCTGCCACCACGCCTGGCTAATTTTTGTAGTTTTAGTAGAGATGGGGTTTCACCATGTTAGCCAGGCTGGTCTTGAACTCCTGACCTTAGGTGATCCACCTGCTTCAGCCTCCCAAAGTTTGAGACTTATTCACTATCACAAGAATAGCATGGGAAAGACTGGCCCCCATGATTCAATTATCTCCCTCTGGGTCCCTTTCACAACACGTGGGAATTCTGGGAGATGCAATTCAAGTTGAGATTTGGGTGGGGATGCAGCCAAACCGGATCATTGCCCAAGTTGGTTTTGGACTCCTGAGCTCAGGTGATTCTCCTGCCTTGGCCTCCCAAAGTGCCAGGATTACAGGCATGAGTCACCACTCCTGGCCGAGGGACAATTTGAACTGAAGTCTGCCTGAGTTTAATTTTAACTATAAAGGCCCTGTTCTTGTGGAGTTTGCAGAGTTGTGGTGAAGAGAGTGGGTAATAAAGCAGTTTTGCAATTGTTAGTAGAATATTATAATTTAACTAATAAGTAACTCTCTTAGATACACCATATTGGTAAAGCCTAGAATGAGGTTGGCTTTTGGATTGTTCATCACTTTTAGTGACAGTGCAGTGGACAGGAGAGGTTGTTTGGGTTTGAATCTCACTCCACCCCATGGAAGTTCAGTGACCTTCAAGTTATTTGTCCTGCCTATGCCTCAGTTTCCTCATGTGTGAAGTGGAAGCAGAAAGAGTGTTTGCTTAGGAGCATTGTTACCAAGATTATATGAGATGGGAGACTGCAGGTGATGGGCATATAGTACATTGTCAACAGACATGAGCTCTTATTGTCACTATTTTTTAAGAGTCAAATAAACCCCACCGGCTATATTTAAGACTCACAGTGCTGCTAAATTTTTTTCTCCCCTGCTCTGTATTTCCAAAAATATTTTTGGAAAAAAGATTCAGTCTTATCAATTACATTGTTCAGATCAATGTCTTTGCTTTTTACTAAACCATATTACTGAATTCTAGTGACCTGATTTTATGGTATACCACCACAACAGAGATTCTATCAAGTTCTCTTTACCTTGGTGATATGGTTTGGCTGTGTCCCCATCCAAATCTCAACTTGAATTGTAGCTCCCAGAATTTCCACGTGTTGTGGGAGGGACCCAGGGGGAGGTAGTTGAATCATGGGGGCTGGTTTTTCCCATGCTATTCTCATGATAGTGAATAAGTCTCACGAGATCTGATGGGTTTATCAGGGGTTTCCGCTTTTGCTTCTTCGTCATTTTTCTCTTGCTGCTGCCATGTAAGATGCGGCATGTGCCTTTTACCTCCCCACATGATTCTGAGGCTTCCCCAGCCATGTGGAACTGTAAGTCCAGTTAAACCTCATTTTCTTCCTAGTCTTGGGTATGTCTTTATCAGCAGCATGAAAACAGATGAATACAGTTAATTGGTACTAGCAGAGTGGGGTGTTGCTGAAAAGATACCCAAAAATGTGGAAGCAACTTTGGAATTGGGTAACAGGGAGAGATTGGAACAGTTTGGAGGGCTCAGAAGAAGATAGGAAAATGTGGGAAAATTTGGAACTTCCTAGAGACTTGTTGAATGGCCTTGCCCAAAATGCTGATAGCAATATGGACAATAAGGTCCAGGCTGAGGTGGTCTCAGATGGAGATGAGGAACTTGGGAACTGGAGTAAAGGTGATTCTAGTTATGTTTTAGCTAAGAGACTGGCAGCATTTTGCCCCTGCCCTCGAGATATGTGGAACTTTGAACTTGAGAAAGATGATTTACAGTATCTGGCGGAAGAAATTTCTAAGCAGCAAAGCATTCAAGACATGACTTGGGTACTGTGAGTTTTATAAGGGAAACAGAGCATAAAAGTTTGGAAAATTTGCAGCCTATGTGATAGAAAAGAAAAAAACCATTTTCTGGGGAGAAATTCAAGGCAGCTGCAGAAATTTGCATAAGTAGCAAGGAGCCTAATGTTAATCCCCAAGATCATGGGGAAAATGTCTCCAGGCCATGTCAGAGACCTTCACAGCAGCCCCTCCCATCACAGGCCCAGAAGCCCAGGAGGAAAAAGTGGTTTTGTGGGCCTGGCCCAGGGTCCCTGTACTGTGTGCAGCCTGGCGACGTGGTGCCCTGTGTCCCAGTCACTCCAGCCTTGGCTGAAAGGGGCCAACATACAGCTCAGGCTGTGGCTTTGGAAGGTGGAAGCCCCAAGCCTTGGCAGCTTCCACATGTTGTTGAACCTGAGGGTGCACAGAAGTCAAGAATTGAGGTTTGGGAACCCCCACCTAGATTTTAAAAGATGTATGGAAAAACCTGGATGCCCAGGCAAAAGTTTGCTGCAGGGGTGGGGCCCTCATGGAGAACCTCTGCTAAGGCAGTGCAGAAGGGAAATGTGGGGTTGGAGCCCCCACACAGAGTCCCTACTGGGACACTGCCTAGTGGAGCTCTGAGAAGAGGGCCACCGTCCACCAGACTCCAGAATGGTAGATACACTGACAGCTTGCACTGTGCACCTGGAAGAGCCACAGACACTCAACGCTAGCTTGTGAAAGCAGCCAGTAGGGGGGCTATACCCTACAAAGCCACAGGGTTGGAGCTTCCCAAGACCATGGGAACCCACCTCTTGGCATCAGCGTGAACTGGATGTGAGACCTGGAGTCAAAGGAGAGAGATCATTTGGAGCTTTAAAATTGGACTGCCCTGCTCGATTTCAGACTTGCATGGGCCCTGTAACCCCTTTGTTTTGGCCAATTTCTCCCATTTGGAACAGCTCTATTTACCCAATACCAGTACCCCCATTGTATCTAGGAAGTAACTAGCTTGCTTTTGATTTTATGGGCTCATAGGAGGAAGGGACTTGCCTTGTCTCAGATGAGACTTTGGACTGTGGACTTTTAGGTTAATGCTGAAATGAATTAAGACTTTGGGGGACTGTTGGGAAGGCATGATTGGTTTTGAAATGTGAGGACATGAGATTTGGAGGGACCAGGGGCAGAATGATATGGTTTGGCTGTGTCCCCACCAAAATCTCAACTTGAATTGTATCTCCCAGAATTCCCACGTGTTGTAGGAGGTACCCAGGAGGAAATAATTGAATCATGGGGGCCAGTCTTTCCTGTGCTATTCTCATGATAGTGAATATCTCACGAGATCTTATGGTTTTATCAGGGGTTTCTGCTTTTGCTTCTTCCTCATTTTTCTCTTGCTGCCACCATGTAAGAAGTGCCTTTTGCCTTCTGCCATGATTCTGAGGCCTCCCCAGCCATGTGGAACTGTAAGTCCAATTAAACCTCTTTTGCTTCCTAGTCCCAGTGTGTCTTTATCAGCAGCGTGAAAACAGACTAATACACTTGGCAATTGGTATTTATTTATATGTTTCATAGATGTTTATGGTTTTATAAATACATAGTCAGTGTTCTCTGGTTTGCAATTTTCGGTGTGCCTTTGACATTTTATGTTAACTATATATCCATTTCTTAAGTGAATTTTGATTCATTTACTCAGTAACCCAGCCATTTTTACTTTTATTTCTTTTTAGAAATCTATATACATCCCTGAGAATACTTTTCATCCATGTGTAACAGATTTCACTTAACTAATCCAGTCAGGAACTCCTTTTTCTCCCACATGGGATGATAATTAAATTCTTTTATATTGGGTGTTATATTTGGATCATCTTCTGTCATCCTAATTTTTATTTTCATTTTAATCATTCTTTTGACATCTCTTTCCAATTATAACCGCAAAATCCTGGCCATTCCTCAATGCCTTATGCTTTCTTTTTTGTCCCCCTTATTGATTACATTCTTCTGGTAACCAGCCTGTTCCTACCATAGTATTACTGAACCAAATTGCTCAGCAAACTCTCATCTCTCTATACATCTGTTTAAACTGTTAACTACTTACGTCAGTCCAGCAATTTGGATCCTCTTCGTGGAAAAACAGTTGTTACTCTTTCCTTCTTAATAGTTCTGTCTTTGATGCCAAATGTTATATGGCCCTCCTTGATCTGTGGTGGTATTGCTTCTTATTTTTCACAATAAAGTGGCCCTTCCCATGAGTGTGCTTGGTTTGTCTCTTGGAATTGACATTTAAACTCAGTTGCTGTTGGAAGTAATTCCAGAAGTGAAATTTGTCAGTGAGAGGTGTGCACTATGAATAGTTGCTTCAGGTGCTGGACGCACTTAGGTCCTTCTGTTGCAGGTACTGTTAAATAACAGCTTTTCTGGACGAAGAGTACCTTGAAGTCTCTCTGCTTTTATTTCTGGGGTTTGTGTATGTCACTAAAGTCTCAGATGAGAGTTCTGAGAAAAGGCTTGTTACGTTTCTTTAAAGGTGACCTAGTATCTCTTTTTCCTTGCATTAAGAAGGCATTTCCCAAGAGAGGGATTGATATCTTTCTCTTTGACAGTTCTGGAAGAATGTCATGAGCCCCTTTCATCTCCAAACTGGATTTTAAAACAATGTGGAAAAACTGCTTCCTCCCAGGGCACATTTTTCTGTTACTTCTTGATTTGGCTTTTTTTTTTTTTTTTTTTTTTTTTGACATGGAGTCTCACTCTTGTTGCCCAGGCTGGAGTGCAGTGGTGTGATCTTGGCTCACTGCAACCTCCGCCTCCTGGGTTCAAGCAATTCTCCTGCCTCAGCCTCTTGAGTAGCTTGGATTACAGGCAGCTGCCACCACCCCTGGCTAATTTTTGTATTTTTAGTGGAGACAGGGTTTCACCATGTTGGCCAGGCTGGTCTTGAACTCCTGACCTCAGGCAATCCACCTGCCTGGGCCTCCCAAAGTGCTGGGATTACAGGCGTGAGCCACCGCACCTGGCCTTTTGATTCATCTTTACAGACACCCTTCAATATGAAGATTAGGTTCCTTGTTGCATACATCGTTTGCTCCCCTGCATTCATTGAGTTCTACTTGATTCTCTGTAACAAGTTTCATTGATCTGATGTTTTGCAGAACCAATTCTGTTTTGGACTGCAGTTCTGGGATGTTCTTAATTGTCTTATCATTTTATCCTAAGCTTCTTTTAAACCCCAGTGTAACCTTGATTGATTTTGAAATGCCACCTTTCATCTTTTCGGGAATGAATGCCAAGTGTTCTCTGCATAACACTGTTTGAATCTTGTAGTTGTTCCATTTTGGTTACCAGAGTCCAGTTCTGGATTCATTCCCCTTGCTGGCTCCTAGGGCTTAGAGCTCCTGCCACATAATGAATTTTCATTGATCCTTTTTTTTGCACCTTGTTGTTGTTTGTTTTCTGTTTATTGATATTCTTAGTGGAGGAGCCTGTTTTGTCATCTTAAGTTTTTAGGCAGTGTTGTCATTATCCTTGCGTTTTGAAACGGTCTTGTATTTTATATTTTTTCCTGATGTAACTGTTACTCTAAAAAATGAAGATAATTTACTGAATTTCTTTTTATCTTTATTGTATTGTGACAATAAAATTAAAAATTCTGTCTTAAAGTAGAGAGGATTGTAAATGTACCCCCACAGACCCCATCTATCACCTGGTTTTTACTAATGATCGGTTTTTCAGTCTTTTTCGCTCCCACCCCACAGACACCCTTGTTCGTCCTGGAGTATTTTAAAGCAAATCCCAGATACTATGTCATGTCACCTGTAAATGTCAGATATTATATCCTGGGGCTTTGCTGATGTTTCCTCATGGAATTTAACTTGCTTCTGTAGACCCTTGTATTTGCTATAAACTGCTGGTTAGAACAAGGGCAGTGTTCTCAAACATTTTGGCCTCAGGAACCCTTCACAATCTTACAATTTATTGAAGACCCCCAAAATGCTTTTATTGAGATAGGTCATACGTATTGATATTTTGCATATTAGAAATTTAAACAGAAAAATTTAACACGTAAGGAGACATAAGCACTTCCTCCCTTGGCCATTAGAGAGCTGATGTCAGGCTGAGGCAGGAGGAGTGCTTGACACCAGGAGTTTAGCACTAGCCTAGGCAATATCATGAGACCTTGTCTCCATAAATAATAATAATAATAATAATAATAATAATAAAGCCAAGCGTGGTAGTGCACACCTGTAGCCCCAGCTACTTAGGAGGCTGAGGTGGTAGGATTACTTGAGTCCAGTAACTAGAGATTGCAGTGAGCCAAGATTGCACTATTGCACTTCAGCATGGGCAACAGAGCAAGACCCTGTCACGAACACCAAAACATGAAGAGAGAGAGAGAGAGATGATGTCATGATATATCATGCAGCTTCTGGAAAACTCTGCTGTACACTTTGTAGAGAATGAGAGTGAAAAGGGCAAATAAGTCTTTGTACTACTAAGAAAGTAGTTTTGATTTTGTGGACTTTGTGAAGTAGCTCTGGGGGAACACCAGAAGCCTCAGACCACACTTTGAGAACCCCTGATGTGGTGATTCAGATACATTCAACTTCATCTTTGCTTTTGGAGGGGAGAGGGCAAGTATACCTCCTAGGGGGTAATGTGCGCTTCTTACAGCACACACACATATACATATATTATACATATGTAACACACATATACACACACATACAAATACACACACATACATATCTACACACATATACACAGACACACACACATATACATATATATACAGGCATACAAATACACATATATATACACACAGACACAGAAACACACACATATATACACATATATACACAGACACAAATACGCACACATATACACACAGACACACAAATGCACATATATACACAGAGACACACAAATACACATATATACATACACATATATGCACACACACATGTATTTTTATTACTATAGTAGTTATGTAACTACTTTATGTCTGTGAGTACAACTTTAATACCTTAGTCATTTATTTTCTCCTTTATTGTTATATAATTTCCATGTGTGTGTATTTGTGTGTTAATTTTCCACTTAAAATTTTTTTAAAATTTGTTTTTAGTTTTATTTTGTTTGAGACAGGGTCTTGCCCTGTTGTTTAGCCTGCAGTTCAGTGGTGTGATCTTGGCTCACTGCAGCCTCAACCTTCTCAGCTCCAGTGATCCTCCCACTTCAGCCCCCTGAGTAGCTGGGACTATGGGCGTATGCCACCATGCACAGCTAATTTTTTTTTGTGTTTTTTTTTTTTTTTTTTGAGATAGAGTTTTGCCATGTGGCCCAGGCTGGTCTTGAACTCCCATATGATCGCCCACCTTGACCTCCCAAAGTGCTGGGATTACAGGCATGAGCCATTGTGCCCGGTGCTTTTTTTTCTTTCTTTTTTTTAACTTTGTATTTTTGGCTTCAATTTTCATTTGTGGGTATATTGTTGCACTTGCATTTGATTAACCCACTTTTGTATTTTAGTCCTAGATGTGTTTAGTTTTCATGAGCCTTCAGTAATCAGCATATTGTTGCATTTGATTTACCACAGATGGAGAATTTTCTTCTCTTAATCAGACCAGTTAGGTTGCTTTTATCTAGGGATGTGACTGTTAGATTTCAAATACCTTATATCATTCTGGTTTTCTTTTTTTTGTTGTTGTTCTTACCTCTATAAGTCATGCCCTCCTTTTTATTTATTTTTAAAGAAGTACCTAAGTCATGTACATAGTCGTTGTTAAAAAAATTCAGGCCGGGCATGGTGGCTCACGCCTGTAATCCCAGCACTTTGGGAGGCTGAGGTGGGCCGATCACAAGGTCAGGAGATCGAGACCATCCTGGCTAACACGGTGAAACCCCGTCTCCACTAAAATGTACAAAAAAAATTAACTGGGCATGGTGGCAGGTGCCTGTAGTCCCAGCTTCTCGGGAGGCTGAGGCAGGAGAATGGTGTGAACCCGGGAGGCGGAGCTTGCAGTGAGCCGAGATCGCACCACTGCACTCCAGCCTGGGTGACAGAGCTAGACTCCGTCCCCCCCCCCAAAAAAATTCAATAATAGGGAAATAGAGTAAAGCAATAGCCCATCTCCAGGCTTTCCAGCTCCATGCTAATTTGCACTGTGGATAATGTATCATGCACCTTTCAAAACATTTTCTACACATATTGGCACACGCAGAAATAAAATAAATGTATGAGTTTTATGGCTTTTAAAAATGGTAGGCTGGGCGTGGTAGCTCACTCCTGTAATCCCAGCAGTTTGGGAGGCCGAGGCGGATGGATCACTTGAGGTCAGGAGTTGGAGGCCAGCCTGGCCAACATGGTGAAATCCCGTCTCTACTAAAAATACAAAAATTATCTGGCATGGTGGTGGGTGCCTGTAATCCCAGCTACTTGAGAGGTTGAGGACTCTTTTCCCTATGGTGGGGCACATTAGTTTCATCTTCTGTTGTGTTTTTGTTCTTTCCTTGGAGTTGCTTATTCTGGTGCCCAGGGTGCAGCTCTGCTCTGCTCTCTGCTGGCCCCAGGACAGCTGCAAAACCCTCCTAAGAATTACTTCCACTCTGCTATGTTCCGTGTCCTGTTTCCTTGAGCAGCAGCATGAGTTTTAAATATAACTGTAGGGTTTTACTTGATTCTAAGTTCAAAGTAGTGACACAGGGGTCCCCAACCCCTGGGCCACAAACTGGTCTGTGGCCTGTTAGGAACCCGGCCTCACAGCAGGAGGTGAGTGGTGGCAAGCGATCGAAGCTTCATCTGTATTTACAGCTGCTCCCCATTGCTTGCATTACCACCTGAGCTCCACCTCCTGTCAGGCCAGTAGCAGCATTAGATTCTCATAGGAGTGTGAAACCTTTGTGAACTGTGCATGTGAGGGATCTAGGATGAGTGCTTCTTATGAGAATCTAATGTCTGATGATCTGTCACCGTCTCCCATCACCCCCAGATGGGAGACAGTGACATCTAGTTGCAGGAAAACAAGCTCAGGGGTCCCACTGATTCTGCATAATGTTGAGTAAGTAATAATAATAGCAGTAAAGTGCAGAATAAATGTAATGCTCTTGAATCATCCTGAAACCACCCCTCCCCTCTAGTCTGTGGACAGATTGTCTTCTATGAAACTTGTCCCTGGTGCCAAAAAGGTTGGGGACTGCTGTAGTGACAATAACTCACATTTATTGACCAGGTACTACGTGACAGTCACCTCAGATGTCCCATCTCATATAATATTTGCAGCAACTCTATTAGGTAAACACTATTTTTGCTTTCATTTTACAAATTAGGTAAGTGAAGCATAGAGAGGTTAAATAACTTGAGGGTAATTCTTCCAAGGGGGTGGAGTCAGATTCACACCCAAACAATCTCTCCTGTCTACTGCATTGTCATTAAGAGTGATGAAGAGCCCAAGAGCCAACCTCATTCTAGCCTTTACCAATATGTGTATCTCTTTCTTATTTTTGGTTTACTGTCTCAGAATCTTTGCTTCTAGTAGATTTTTAAAATTAAACCTTTGTTTCCTCTGCCATCTCTGTTATCTCTTTCTGGAATGCTTCTGTGTCAGGTGCTAGATCTCAGTTGATCACTTGCTTTTTATTCTCTCACTTTTTTTGGTCTTTTTATTTAATTTTCTGAAAAATTTCTTCAATTTGATCTTCCAACTCTTCTGGAGTTTTAAATTTTTTGTTATATTTAATTTCTGAGAGCCTTTCTTATTTCCTAACTTTTCCTTTTTCTAAGTATCCTGTTCTTGTTTAATGAATATGTTATCTTTCCCTTGATTCTCTGAGGATGATAAGGGGGTTTCCGTTGTGTTCTGCAAGGGGTCTGTCTACTCCTTGCTCCAAGTGTATTTTACCTATTTGTTGGCTTTTATGTCTGTCCTCATATTTTTATTTTCCTCAAATGTCTGGTGATGCTTTGTTCTTTTGTATTTATGAGGAAGGCACTAATATGTTTGGTAGCTTTCTGTGCATTGTGGTGGTAAGAGGAAGCCAATGGTTCTCACTGGTAGGTGCTCTGGCAGGTGGATGGCTGTTTTGCTGGGTGTATGAAATGAATTATGTCCCTCCAAAATTCGTTTGTTGAGTCCTGTGAACCTAAGTTCTCTGAAAAGTAATTTGGAGGAAAGAGACTTCATTCCAGTGAATAGTTTGCAAACAAGGGAGCCACGTCTTTGGTGTAAAACAAAGGTGAGTTCCAGAGAACAAATACGTTCAGGGTTTATAGCAAAACTCCCTGCTGAGGTTCCCAATTAAGTCCATTTATGCAAATGAAGGATTCGGACTTGCTTAGTTCTGGTTGGTCACACAGCTGAATCATGACTGGTTGATGTGGTTGAACCCTGACTGGATGGAGCGGGTGAGCTCTGATTGGTTGGTTTCCAAGCCCCAAACCAGAAGTCTCTGTTAGACCTTTCAAAAGGCCAGTTGGGAGGTGGGGGAATTCTTGCTTCAGTTTATCTTGGCACCAACAACAGAAACTGGTTTGGCTTGAGTGTAGAAAGGGAGGTCCTGTAATATTTTCATAACATCTTTCTGAGAACACATTGTACGTGACTTTTATAACATCTTTCTGAGAACACAGTGTATGTGACTGAACCTTCACCCAGCCATGACCACCTGGTTCTGCTCTAACTCACCCTAATTAGCCATGGGGTGTAGTCCATTTTATCTGTCAGCAGAGGCATACTTTTATGGTCCTAACCTCAAGTATCTCAGAATGTGTCTGTACTTGGAGATAGGGCTTTGAAAGAGAAAATGGGAGTTAAACGAGGTCACTGGGGTGGCCCTTAATCCAATATGCCTGGTGTCCTCGTAAGAAAAGGAGATTAGGACACAGACACACAGGGGGAAGACCATGTGAAGACACTTGGAAGATACAGCCATCTACAAGCCAAGGAGAGACGTCTCAGAATGAAACCAACCCTGCTGACAGCTTGGACTTTCAGTCTCCAGAACTGTGAAAAAATAAATTTCTGGTGTTCAATACACCCCCCTCTGTATTAGTTTGTAATGGCAAACTCATATATGAAGTGAAGCCCAAATACCCATATCTATAGATCTTTCCTCTAGGGCTATTCAGTTTTCCTAGAGAGGAAACTTCTAGTATTCTGCTGGGAGTCTAGGCCTGCTGTGTGCATGCTGGGCGCTGAGCCTCATGAAGGAGCTCAGGACTCTCCATCTGGGATCTAGACTTTCATGGAACTTTCCTTTGCTCCCATTACCCCTTGCCCTTTTCTGTGCCTGGGACCCCAGCCCTGGAGCCCCTAGTGGGAGGTACTCAGCTGTCTGGGTGGAATTGGCACAGGGGTGGACTATGGAGGACTAAGGGGAGAGCAGCATTCTATCCATGTTCCCACAAAAGACAGGATCTCCTTTTTCATGGCTGCATAGTATTTCATGGTGTATGTGTACCACATTTTCTTTATCCAATCTGTCATTGATGGGCATTTAGGTTGATTCCATGTAACCTTATACAGAATTACAGCCATGCTTTTTTTTTTTTTTTTCCAACCCTACAACTTGTTCCTCACCTCCCGGAGCCTCCTCTCTGGGGTCCTGGGCATGAATTAACATCTCCCTCCGTAGCCAATTGGTATTCCACTCGGCTGACTTCTCCTTCATTTCTTCTTTCAAACTTCCGTTCGTGTTGCCTGTCTGCAGTCTCCTTTTGCTTTCTTGTCCTTGTAAATCCATAGATTCTCCCTGCTATGGACTGACCATAAGGGACTAATTGATAGTCCAGTGGTCAGGCTGATGTCAGCATGCTTCTGCAGTGGAGGAATCTGACCCAGAAACTCATCTCTTTGCATCTCTGCACGCTGCTGCCTTTGATGTAAGCTTCATTTTTAACTTTGTGTTTTGAAATAGTTTTAGACTTGCAGGAAAGTTGCAAAGATAATACAGAGAGTTCCCTAATGGTAACATCTTGCGTAACTGTGGTATGATGGTCAAAGCTCATAAATTAGCATTAGTACAATACTGTCAAGTAAACTGCAGACCTTATTTAGATTTTTTTTTTTTTTTTTTTGATGAAGTCTTTTGTTTCCTAGGCTGGAATGTGGTGGCATGATCTCAGCTCTCTGCAAACTTCACTTCCTGGGTTCAAGCGACTCTGCTGCCTCAGCCTCTGGATGAGCTGGGATTACGGGCACCCGGTACCACGCCCGGCTAATTTTGATTTTTTAGTAGAGATGGAGTTTCACCATGTTGGCCAGACTGGACTCAAACTCTTGACCTCAGGTGATCTGCCAGCCTCAGCCTTCCGAGGTGCTGGGATTATAGGTGTGAGCCACCACTGCTGGCCCTTATTTAGATTTTACCTGATTTCCCAGTAATGTGCCTTATTGTCTGTCCCCAAATCCAATCCAGGGTCCCATATTGTAGTTCATTGTTAGGGTTCCTTAGTCGCTTCTAATCTGAGCCTCACACACCCAGGCTGGAGTACAGTGGCTCGATCTCGGCTCACTGCAACCTCTGCCTCCCAGGCTCAAATGATTCTCTTGCCTTGGCCTCCCGAGTAGCTGGGATTACAGGTGTCTGCACCACGCCAGGCTAATTTTTGTATTTTTAGTAGAGACAAGGTTTCTCCATGTTGTGCAGGCTGGTCTTGAACTCCTGATCTCAATCAATTAACCCGCCTCTGCCTCCCAAAGTGCTGGGATTATAGGAGTTAGCCATCGTGCCCAGCACCTGACCTTCTTACTTTTGAAGAGGACTAGTCAGATGTTTTGTGGAATGTTTCTTCATTTGAGTTTGACTGGCTTTTATTCATGATTTGATTTAGATTTGGGGGAAGGACATCAGAGAGGTGATGTGTCCTTCTAAGTGCATCATATGTCTTACTACTGGTGACATTGTTACTGATTCTTAGCTTAAGATGGTTTCTGGCCGGGTGCAGTGGCTCGCACCTGTAATCCCAACACTTTGGGAGACCAAGTTGGGAGGGTCACTTGAGGCCAGGAGTTCAAGGCCAGCCTGGACAACATAGCCAGACCCTTCCTCTACAAAAAACCCCCCAAAATTAGCTGGTCACCGTGGTATTCACTTGTAGTCCCAGCTACTCTGGAGGCTGATGGGGGACCATCACTTGAGCTCAGCAGTTTAAGGTTGCAGTGAGCTTTGGTCACACCACTGCACTCCAGCCTGGGCAACAGGGAGAGACCACCTGTCCCCCTACCCCCAAAAAAGATAGTTTCTTTCAGGTTTTTCCTATAAAGTTACAGTGGAGTGTAGAGGTTTCTTTTTATGTAATTAATATATACTCGGAGGCTATGCAAATATCTAATTTTTTTTCTCTTAAACTTTTGCCAACTATTTTTAGCATTCATGATGGACGTTGCTGGCAGTCTAAGTGGTGCGTTTCTAGCTCTCTCATTCCTCCCACATTTATTAATTGAAATTCTTCTGTAAGGAAGAATTGTCCCTTCTATCCCAGTTATTTGTTTATTCAGTCATGTATTTATATCAGTATGGGCTTACGAATATTTATTTTAACCTTTAAACTATATCTAATACTATGTTTATTTCTCTTCTTGCTCAAATTATTCTAGCTTTGACCACTGGGAGCTCTTTCAGGTTGGCTTCTGTGCCCTTTTGACATGACCCCATAATCCCAACTTTTTTTTTTTGAGCACTTAACTTTTTCTTTTTTAAAAAAACTTTTATTTTAGGTTCAGGGGTACATGTGAAGGTTTGTTACACAGGTGAACTCATGTTACGGGGGCTTGTCGTACAGATTATTCCATCACCCAGGTATTAAGCCCGGTACCCAATAGTTATCTTTTCTGCTCCTCTCCTTCCTCCCACCCTCCACCCTCCATGCTCAAGTAGCCCCAGTGTGTGTTGTTCCCTCTTTGTGTTCATGTGTTCTCATCATTTAACCTCCCACTTATTAGTGAGAACATGTGGTATTTGGATTTCTCTTCCTGCGTTAGTTTACTAAAGGATAATGGCCTTCAGTTCCATCCATATTTCTGCAAAGGACATGATCTCATTCTTTTTTATGGCTGCATAGTATTCTGTGGTATATATATACCACATTTTCTTTATCCAATTTGTCATTGATAGGCATTTAGGTTGATTCCATGTCTTGATTATTTCACTTGTATTTTGATGAGGTTTCAGAAAGAAGCAGAGAAGCAGGTGTTCAATACATTTTTATTTTTATTTTTATTGTTTTTTTGTGTCTGTTGCCCAGGCTGGAGAGCAGTGGTGCAGTCTCAGCTCACTGCAACCTCTGCCTCCTGGGTTCAAGTGATTCTCCTGCCTTAGCCTCCTGAGTAGGGTAGTCATATGCTACCATGCCTGGCTAACTTTGTATTTTTAGTAAACGGAGTTTTGCCATGTCGGCCAGGCTGGTCTCAAACCTCTGACCTCAAGGGATCCTTCGCCTTGTCCTCCCCAAGTGTCGGGATTACAGGCATGAACCGCGCCTGGCCTCAATACATTCTTCCTAAACTTTTTTGATCATCAAGATTTTCTTTGTTTCTTATGATGTTTTCCATTATTTTAAATTTATATTAGCTGTCATCTAAACAAATCATCTCTGCAGTGGACATCTGTTTGAGAGAGTGCTTCCAGTTCTCATCCTTCCAAGAACAGTAACCTGAATTTACTTCCCATCCTTACCCATGTGTGCTTGGGGGCTGATACTACATGTAGGTGTAAACCACGTGGTATATCCATCCTGGTCAAAGCCAGCAAACCACGAGAACACCTTTTCTAGGGCTTCTGGAAAGGGGAGGTTTCTCTTCCTTGCAAGGAAGCCGCCAGAGGAACTGTTCTTTCTTTGGATGGTGATGTGTTCTGAAACAACATCTGGAGCTGCTGTAGCCACTGGATCACTATGAGCTGAGGCTGGAACTGCTATGAGAGCCCCAGGTGGAGCCTAGCCTGGGAGGAAGAGGCGTTCCAAAGAATCAGCACCTTGGGGTTTTGTTTGAGTTTCTGTTGTAGGAAGCCTCACCTAACCTTTTGAATATTCAACCCATGAATCAAAATACTCTATTGTTGAAACCAATCTATATTGGTTTTCTTGGCAACTTCAGTCCTAACCAGCATAAACTCATTATTTTATTTTTTTTTCTTTTTGAGACAGAGTCTCCCTCTGCCACCCAGGCTGGAGGGGCGTGATCTCTGCTCACTGCAACCTCCACCTCCTGGGTTCAAGTGATTCTCCTGCCTCAGCCTCCCGCGTAGCTGTGACTACAGGTGCATGCCACCACACTCAGCTAATTTTTGTATTTTTAGTAGAGATGGGGTTTCGCCATGTTGGCCAGGCTGGTCTTGAACTCCTTACCTCAAGTGATCTGCCCACCTCAGCCTCCCAAAGTGCTGGGATTATAGGCATGAGCCACCGCACACAGCCCATAGACTCATTCTTACAGAAATTGTGCTTCACTACCTTAAATTTTCAGGCAGAGCATGCACTAGGGATTATTATATCTGAGTCGATCTGCAAATATTTTGAAGCAAACACATCTTATTTTCTGCTTCCAGGCTGGCCAGAGCTTTCTGCTGCATAATGGCGGCAGCGATTACATTGCACGTTGCTTCTTTGACATCTGAGATGTTTGAGGCTGGAAACTCACTGCCTCAGGCCTTCTGTTAGTGAGAAACGCCAATTAAGTTCAGTGAATAAATTGAGCTGCATGTTAGCTTTCAGACACAGAGAAGTTCCATACTGTATCTAAGAAACTTCCCGAAATGTCTTGTTGCAGTGGATGACATAACTTGTCGTTTGACTAAGAAATTCCATCTTAGGAAATTATCTCAAGGAAATAAGCAGACAAGTATTTATACACAAGGAAGGTATAAGCCAGAGGATTACTGCCATGCTGTCATTCCCCGGGAAAATTGGGTATAGCATTTAAATGAGCAATAATGGGCAATTGATTAAGTAAATGATGATACATTCATGGCCTGCCATGCTATGCAGCCATTAAACAATGATGTTGATGTATATTTTTGACATGAAATTATGCTTATGGTACACTATTAGGTTAAAAAAAGAGACAAGTTATATCACAGTAAGTAAAGTATAATTGCATTTTGTAAAAAATTCTGTGTATACATATGCATATAAATGAGATGTATACATATATATGCATGTAAAAGATTAGAGGATATATCATTTTGACCTTTTGATGACTTGCTTTCTATTTTTCTAGATCAAAGCTATATGGTTTATGAGCAATATATTAATAAAGAATTAACTATCTTTAATTTGTTGAGTAAATAAACTAAAACAAGAATGAGCTATCTGACACCAGGGTCCTTCTTTAGGAACTTCAATTTTGGAACAATGAATGAAGTGAGTAGGGCGCTTCTTTAATATCTGATCATTTTGTGAACTGTTAAGGTCTTAAGTGTCTGTGGTTTGGATATGTCTCCTACCATCTGCCCTTGGCCTTCCTGGTGGTTGGCCTGGGAACCCCGGGGTGGAGACAGGGCTTCTGTTTGGAGAGCAGCAGAGCAAAGTTGAACATCAAAAGCCATGGGCCTGGATTCTAATTTGGAAACCTCCTTTTTCTATCTTCGTGGTCTAGGCCAACTCAGTCCTCTGTTCCACTGGGGCATGATGAGGTTGGCTTTCTTTTTTCTTTTTCTTTGAGACCGAGTCTTGCTGTTTCACCCAGGCTGGAGTGCAGTGGCATGATCAACCTCTGCCTCCCGGTTTCAAGTGATTCTCCCACCTCAGCCTCCAAAGTAGCTGGGATTACAGGTGTGCACCACCATGCCCAGCTAATTTTTGTATTTTTAGTACAGATACGGTTTCGCCATGTTGGCCAGGCTGGTCTCGAACTCCTGACCTCTGGTGATCCACCCTCCTCGGCCTCCCAAAGTGCTGGGATTACAGACGTGAGCAACTACACCTGGCTGGCCATCTTTACTTCAAAGCAGTGGAGTCACAGAGCCTTATACATGAATGGAAAGTATTGCCAAAAGGCTCTGTGGTCCTTTTGGGTCTCCTTTGGAAAAGAAGCTGGGACATTTGCTTTGCCCTGCCTCCTTCCTATGACAATCCGTCCCCCTCTATGTGCTGCCGTCCAAGGAACCACACTTCTTTGGAACAAAGGGAGCTGGGCAGGGTCATCTCTGTCCCCTCCAGCTTTTGAGCCCCTCCTTGAAATCTGCATTTAAAGCATTCAGAAGATGCTGGGCATGATGGCTCACTCCTGTAATCCCAGCACTTTGGGAGGCCGAGGTGGGAGGATGGCTTGAACCCAGGAGTTCAAGAAGAGCCTGGGCAAGATAGGGAGACACCGTCTCTACAAAAAAAAAAAAAAAAAAAAAAAAGCAAAATGCAAAAATTAGCTGGGCATGGTGGTATGTGCCAGTAGTCCCAGCTACTTGGGAGACTGAGGCGGGAGAATTGCTTGAGTGCAGGAGTTCAAGACTGCAGTGAGCCATGATTGCACAATTGTACTCCAGCCTGGATGAGAGAGCGAGACCCTGTCTCTAAAAAATGGAAAAAAAAAATCATTGAGAAGAGAGAACCCAGAGGTGGGATGTGCTGGTCCCTGGGAGAACTCAGGGGAGATCCCAGTTCTCTGGAGGCCAGCCGTCTGAAAGCATTTCTCACCCATTTTCCTGCATTTCATGGACACACAATTTGGATGCCTAGAGGTTTTTCATAAGCCATGATTATGTTTTTTTGGCGAGAGACCCCTGTTATCCCTCCTACCCCCCTTGCTAGATGGCTTAATTTCGTTTGCTCTCACCATTTGATTTGATTTGATGGCATACAGCATGAGGTTCCCAAATCATTTCTGCCTGTTAAGCAAACATATATTTCTGGGATTGATGTTTTAATTTAATGAAACACATTCTAATGAGGGTCAGCTGCAGCCATGAATTTTTTATGAGTGATTTGCCAAAAAGCCCATTGCCTGGTGACATTCTGTGCTTGGCTGAGCGAGTCTGAGAGAGAGTCCTGGTTCTAGCTCACGGGTTGAGGAAGAGACACAGGGCAAGATTCTGCCAGCCGTGGCATGCCTGGATTTCCATGCTAGGTGCTATGTCGGTTTCTCTGCTTCTGTGCTGGTGGCTCATCAGATGCCTTCTTCCCTGGATATGCATAGGAGTTATTCAGCCCGATAGAGGAGGAGACAGTGGCCTGAGAGGACCCCAGTTTGGTGTTTGATCCAGGGCTCATCTTCAGGATATAGCAAGGCAGATAATGAGGAGGGACTTGCTTGGTGTGTGTGTGTGTCTGTGATGTACACGTGTGTGTTGGAGGCCAGGGTGGGAAGGGGCCCACACACAGCCCAGCTGTCTCTAAACAGCCCCTGATGTCCCAGCCAAGCAGGAGTACAGGATGGCTGGACTCTGCTAAAAGCTCCTAACTCAACCCAGCAAACGTTAAGTCTATGCTAGTGGCCAGCCCTAGTTCCATCTGGGACCTGTGAGAAGTCATGGAATCAACCGTCCACCTCCACTCAGCTCAGGTGACCTGGGGCCAACACAGCTGGTGTCCTGTCTAGAAGCCATTGCCCTTGAATTTGTTGCCCGTAGCCCCTGTAACAAATTGCCACAAACTTAAGGCCTTCAAACAACAGAAATGTATCCTCCCAGTTAAAGAGGCCAGATGTCCAAAATCAGTACCACGGGGCTGAAATCAAGGTGTCAGCAGGGCTGCACTCCCTCCAGAGGCTCTAGAAGAGAATCTCTTCCTTGTCTCTTCCAGGTTCCCGTGGCTCCCAACATTCCTTGGCTTGTGGCAGCATCACTCTATAACAGGGCCAGCATCTTCCAATCTTTCTCTGCTTTGTCTTCACCTCAACTCTTTTCTCCTGCATGTGTCTATTGAACTTCCTCTGCCTCCTTATAAAAACTTGTGGTTGCATTTTGGGCCCATTTGGATAATCCAGGCTAATGTCCCCATCTCAGGAGCCCTAACTTGATCACATTTGCAGAGACCCTGTTTCCAAATAAATTACCATTCACGGGTTCCAGGGATCAGGACTTGCTATCTTTGGGTGGCAGTCGTTAGCCCTTTTTTTTTTTTCCTCCTCGGCAAAGTGCTGATTTGATCCTACCTGGCCAATACTTATATTGCAGGCTGTTCAGTTCCCCTATGCCTGGATCATCCAGGGCTGGGGCTTGGTTCTGACCCATGACGTGAAAGGCAATTCAACAGTGGCCGCCTGGGATATGCTTCCTTCCCCCACAGAGCAGTATGCGGAAAGAGTCCTCCTGCCTTTTTCTCTTTGCCCCGGGTGCTGCATTGTGACAGCGTGATTCTTGGAGGAGATATAGCCATTTTATGATCATGGGTGGATGGCCAAGAGAATCGTGAAGGGTGTGGCCCAGCGCTCAGATGGTGCTGCTGCTGCCTCTGCATCTTTCTGGCTCAGGCCACTGTGACTTGGGAGTTGCAGCCAGAAGGCTGTCAACGGACCCAGGATTCCCCTGGGAGGCTCCTTCGGCCTTAGCGGACCGGCCAGCATTGGCCTGAGTGGCTTTAGCGGGGAAGGCGAGACCAAGATGGCACCGTCTGGACCCAGACTCATGTTTTGGAGCGTTTCCTGGCTCTTTCGTCAGCCTCAGTCCATTTGGACAGCTGCCAGCTGCATGGTTTGGTGGTGGTTGTGAGCTTGGCTCTCTGATAGCCAATGAGTCTGAAGAGTAAGGCCAAAGCAAGGAAATCTACATATGGGAGGCACATTTAGGGACACTTGTGATCCATTTCTATTCTCACTGTGAAGAGGAATCTCCCAGCAGTCTCCAAACAGCCCCTGATGTCCCAGTTGAGCAAGGGTACAGGGTGGCTTGACTCTGCTAAAGGTGCCTAACTCAACCCAGCAAACGTTAAGTCTGTGCTACTGGCCAGCCCTAGTCCCATCTGAGAAGTCATGGAATGGACCCTCCACCTCCACCTAGTTCGATGTCTGTGACAAGCTGTGCCCCAGGCAGGGCACATTCTCACTTGGGTCACCTCCGTGGCCGGAAGGGTAATAATGGAAAAAAGCCAAGAGCAGCAGCCTGTGTCTGTGGACTGAGCCAGAGGCCAGCTGGGCCTGTTTGCTTGGCTTGAGCTGCAGAGTGGATCTCAGGCATTGCCCAGCACAGGCCTTGGAGAAAACATGGTGCTGAGCATGTGTTAGGCAGAGGCTGCAAGGAAGAGCCAAGGAGAATAGGCCCAGTGAGTATAGGGGTGAGAGGATGGAGGGGTTTGGCCTGGAGAAGAGAAAGCAAAGGGTGTCTCTGGTATAATTATTGCTGCTTTTTCTCTGTGTGCCTCCCAACCCCCCATGAGACAGAATGTCCAAATATCAGGTAATTGGTTAAAATTAAAGTGAAGTACCAGTGTATCATTTCAGAATACTTTCAGCCTCAAGAAACAGAAAGCCAACTAGTAGCAGATTGAATAGGGGTTTGTTTTATATACAACCAAGAATTTGGGAAGGAGCTGCCATTGCATGGAGTGAGAAGCTAAAGGTCAAGGCCCCCCTCATGGGTGCAAAGAGGCTACCATAGCTCCAGGCATGCAGCCCACGTTCAAGAAACAGGGAGGGAAGTTGGTACCAGCATCAGGAGAACAACAGCTTTCTCTTCTTTTCCACGCACACCCCCTCCCCTGCCACCAGCCGACTTTCCCTGTGTTCCTTTGGTCAGAACTCTGTCACTTGGCCACCCTTAGCTGCAGAGGAGGCCGGCATGGTGAGTGGTTGGGGACTGTGGATGAGGACTGGTTAGATGGCCAGTAGTGTTGGCACAGTGCCGCTTAAGGAGCCTTGGTGTCTGGGCACCTATAGGAAGAGAGCAGACAACCGTCTTCATTAGGAGCCATGGACCCTGCCCGGGAGGTTAGGAGGGCATCCAGACCCATCCCTGGGTGTGTTTTTGGTTTTTCAGATCCCCTTCGTGAGCATGCTGGGGAGTCCGCCTTGGTTTTCCAAAGATAGAGCACATGAGACAGTGGTTTTCAAAGTGTGTGCCCCAAACCAACATCGTCAACATCACCTGGGAATGTGTTAGAGTTGTAAACTCTTGGGCCCCACCACAGACTCATTGAATCAGAAACTGTAGCGTGAGGACCAGCTCTCTGTGTCTGAACAAGCCCTCTGGGTAATACTGATGCATGAACAAATTTGAGAACCTTAGACTTAGGATTTCTGAAATATGACTATCTCTGGGGAGGGAAGGGAAAGAAAAGGAATAGTAAGAAATTCATTCACATTTGTAAATTATTCCTCTTTTTCTTAAGGTGATCTAAGCTTTAAATTCACTTTCCCCATTAGTGATAATCAGTGAAATTCATGAGGGAATTTCATCTGTCCATGGTTCACGTTGGACTGAAGGATATTTTTGATGTTTTTTTTTTTTTCCAGTAGACCCTGGGATGGTTGACCTTAGACTTGAATCTTTTGGGAGCTTGTTTACAATGCAGATTTCTGAGCTGGTATCTGGGTTTTCCCCCAGAGATTTGGATTTAGTAGATATAGGATGGGCTCAGGAAATCTGCAACATGGCAGGCGATTTGGATACAGGTAATCTGCAAACTGCACCTGGAGAAGTGCAAGTCCAGAGCTTGCTATGGAAGAGAGGGTGGATGGAAAGATGGGTGTTTTAGTCGGCTTGGGCTGCTGTAATGAAATACCATAGATTGGGTGGCTTAAACGACAGGCATCTTTTTCCCCCATGATTCTGAAGGCTGAAAAGACAAAGATCAGGGTGCCAGCATGGTCAGATACTGATGAGGGCTCTCTTCCTGGTTTGCAGTTGGTCACCTTCTCATTGTGTCTTCACATGACAGAGCAAGGAGAGAAGAAAGGAGAGAGAAAAGAGAAGAGGGGGGTGGGGGAGGGAGAGAGAGAGAGGGAGGGAGAGGGAGAGAGAGAGTGCTTTCTAGTCTCTTCTTTCTCTTCTTATAAGGGCACTAATCCCATTATGAGGGCCCCACCCTCATGACACCATCTAAACCTAATTACCTCCCAAAGGCCCCACCTTCAAATACCATGACATTGCAGGGATATAGATTCAGCATGAAATTTAGGGGAGGCACAGGCATTAAGTCCATAACATTGGGGAAGTAGGTTCTTGGTGGCTCCTCTCCCTTGGGGTATATGAGGGTCTTTAGTAGATTCAGAATTCCCTGAGTTGTATTCAGAGTCACCATTTGCTTTGGAGAATTCTAGGATTGCTACATAGACCAGCGAACATGGGGAGATTCAGGGAGTGTGAGAAAATATTGAGAAAGAGAGTTTGGGATGTAAGGTCATGAGTCATAAAGTTAAAGTGTGTGGATGCCCAGTCCTTCTCTCTGAGGGGATCTGCCAAATCCCTGAGGCCTACACATTTCTGTCCTTAGATTTCTTGTTCTTTCTTTCTGTAATTACTGCCCACCACTGCCCCACCCCACCATCTCATTTGTGCAGGGGTGAAAGATTGAACACCTTTTGGGAGCCTTGGTGGTCAGGGTCAGTGGGGGTGGTGCAGCCTTGCAGAACATGCTCTACTGCCACTGACCATTCCAGGGTTACTTGTATTTTAGCCAAAGCAGTGGGGAGTAGGGGGTAGTCATAGATATAGGGCATAGGAAAGCAGGAGTTAGGGACTAGGGGGGATTTAATAAGTGATTGGAAGTGATGCAGGGCAGGTGAGCCCTAAAATTGGGGCTTAACCTGGGAAGGTTTTTGGCTTTGCTCAGGAAAGAATTCAAGAGTGAGCCAGTGGTAGAAGAAACCAGCTTTATGGAGGCATTAGTGTTACAGCTCTGTGACTGCTCCTGCAGAGCAGGGCTGCCCCGTAGGCAGTGTGTGGAGTGCAGCCGCTCAGGGTCCGTGCTGCAGTCCTATTTATACCCACTTTTAATTACATGCAAATTAAGGGGTGGGTTATGCAGAAATTTCTAGACGAGGGGTGGTAACTTCTGGGTGTGGCCATGGCAGTGGTGGGCTGTCATGGTGCTGATGGGCGTATGTTATGGAGAGGTGCTTTTGGTGCCTCTTCCGTAATTTAGCCAGTTACCAATCTCGTCCAAAGTCCAGTCCCATCTCCTATCTCAGAAGTAGCATACATTTCCACAGTGAGTTCCAAGTTCGCACATATTGTCTCCGTTAATCCTCTCAACAACCCTGTGAAGTAGGTTCTACTCCCTGCATTACAGCGGGGGAAACTGAGGTCCAGAGAGCTGAAGAAGGGCTTCTTCACCAACCAGGAAGAAAGCCATTTGAAATATTCCCGTGTTCAGCTGCTAACCCTGATGGCTCTCTGCCCCACACTCCTGTTCCTCCATCTTTCTCACACCTTCCTTTCCAAGTGTGGAGTCTATGAGTTATTGAGCTGACAAGCCTGGGGCAGTGTCAGGGGTAAGAGCCAATCCCTACTTTGTGGCTTTTATCCCATGTTCACAGGACTAGGGTGAGGTGTTGGAGGGAGAGAGGATGGCGAGGGAGCTGGGCAGTCCCTGGATGAGCTCATCCTCCATCAGCATCGTGTCTTCTGTTCTGAAGGCTCCCAAGACAATACCTCTGTGAGGGACTCATATCAGCTGAAAGTTACCTTCAACAGAAGTAGACCTTAGAAGGCCAATGAATTAAATTGCAAAGAGAGATAGAACTGCTCCAGAGCCTAGCATATTCTCATTGGCATGATCTGTGCAAGAGTTCCCTGTTGGCCGTATGGGAAGCCAGGATGATCAGAAGGTTGCTCTGGGAGCCTGTATTCAGGACAAGGGGAGCCGGATGAATCCAGCCTGTGATGGCAGGAGTCTGGGATGGTGGGTGCATCTCTACTGCCTGATGGTAGGGGTGGCCTTGCCTTTGAGGCTCTCATTCTCTGGTTCTGTGCTGACCCACAGCCCTTGGGGGCACACATGTATTAGTCCATTCTCACATTGCTGTAAGGAACTACCTGAGACTGGGTAATTCATAAAGAAAACAGGTTTCATTGACTCACAGTTCCACAGGTTGTACAGGAAGCATGACTTGGGAGGCCTCAGGAAAATCATGGTGGAAGGCAAAGGGGAAGCAGGCACGTCTCACATGGCCAGAGAAGGAGAAAGTGGTCAAAGAGGGAGGTGCCACACACTTTTAAACAACCAGATCTCATGAGAACTCACTATCATGAGAACAGCAAGGGGGAAATCTGTCCCCGTGATCCAGTCACCTCCCACCAGGTCCCTCTTTCAATACTGGAGATTACAACTTGACGTGAGATTTGGGTGGAACACACATCCAAATCCAAACCATATCAACACACTTCTTGCTTTGGGTGGTTTAGCACAACCAACCAGGCTACAATCGGAGAGCTATCCTGTCACTTTTAGGTAGTTTGCATGATCAGTTTCTGAGCTATCTGTAAGGACATTGCATTTAATTTTATATGTTTATTTATTTATTTGAGACAGAGTCTCACTCTGTCGCCCAGGCTGGAGTGCAGTGGCGCAATCTTGGCTCACTGCTACCTCTGCCTCCCAGGTTCAAGCTATTCTTGTGGCTCAGCCTCCCAAGTAGCTAGATTACAGGCATCTGTCACCACACCCAGCTAATTTTTTGTATTTTTAGTAGAGAGACAGGGTTTCACTGTGTTGCCCAGGCTGGTCTTGAACTGCTGAGCTCAGGTGATCAGCCCACCTCGGCCTCCCAAAGTGTTAAGATTAGAGGTGTGAGCCACCGCTCCTGACCCATTGCATTTAATCTTGAAGTACAAACCAAGGAGGAGGGAAGGGGTAGGGTGAATGGAGGGAAACTAAACTGCACCCACTACAAACTGAGCTGCCTGTCCTGGAACAGAGCTTGCTTTCATCCGTGGTCATAATGAACCATGTTGACATGGAACTTTCTAGCAAGATAAACCACAGTGTTGAACCAGATGCGTTATTTCCACTGTTCAAGCAGGTTTCCGTGTTAGGGGTGCTGACTCCTGAATTTGGGGACTGGAGATTTGTTCTGTGTTGCCAGGTGGCCTGGGTGTCCAAGTGCCTTTTTGTTCCTTGTCTCCTCCTGCATAGTGACTGTTGGGTCTCCTGCCTATGCAGAGGACGCTGGAGGTTTGATTTTGATCTTAAGGATAAAAAGTTCAGTCTGTTCAGCCGGGCGCGGTGGCTCATGCTTGTAATCCTAGCACTTTGGGAGGCTGAGGCGGGCAGATTGCCTGAGCTCAGGAGTTTGAGACCAGCCTGGGCAACACAGTGAAACTCTGTCTCTACTAAAATACAAAAAATCAGCTGGGTGTGGCATCGTGCGCCTGTAGTCCCAGCTACTCGGGAGGCTGAGGCAGGAGAATCACTTGAACCCGGGAGGCAGAGGTTGCAGTGAGCCAAGATTGCGCCATTGCACTCCAGCCTGGGTGACAGAGCAACACTCCATCTCAAAAAAAAAAAAAAAAAAAGAAAAATTTGGTCTGTTCGTTTTAGGTGTTGCCCGTGGTTGAGAATCAGACCCTCTGCCCAGGGTTTGTGACTTTACTGCACAGAAGGCTGCATCATCCGCAACCGTCATCTTAATACTGCCACCGAATTTCATTTTGCTGTTTTTGTTTGCGAAGGACCTGGAGTGACTCGGATGGAATTACTGCTGAAATAAATGATGTATGAAATGAGAAATCTTTGTCCAGTGTTGCAAGGGGGAGGGAGAGAAGAAAAGAAAGGCTTTGATGGAACCGCTGTTGTACAGAATTAGTTTCCATAAGACCAGAAAATACAGAAGAACAAGATAAAACGTCATCAGATATTTTTCTCCAGATTTACTGAAAAGTCAGGCTTTTATCAATCTCCCAGCACCGCATTCAGGCTCCCAGTGATGGAAAGTAATGGGTCTTGCACCAAACGAAAGCAAACTTCTATTTAGTCTAGCCTGTGGCCTGGGTTCCCACAGCTCCAGCACCGGGAAGCATGAGGAAGGGGGCGCCCTTCTCCTCAAGCTCCACTCCTTCTTCACGGGGACAAGCTCCACTCCTTCTTCCTTCTATCTGGTTCCCAGTGTCCTTGGATTTGCATCTCCTGTGCCATTTAAAAGTCTGCTCTTGGTCAGGCACAGTGGCTTATGCCTTTAATCCCAGCACTTTGGGGTGCTGAGGTGGGTGGATCACCTGAGGTCAGGAGTTTGAGACCAGGCTAACCAACATGGTAGAAACCCTGTCTCTGTTAAAAACACAAAAATTAGCCGGGCGTGGTGGCAGGCACCTGTAATCCCAGCTACTTGGGAGGCTAAAGCAGGAGAATTGCTTGAACCCAGGAGGTGGAGGTTGCAGTGAGCTGAGATCGCGCCACTGCACTTCAGCCTGGGTAGACAGTGAGACTCTGTCTCAAAAAAATAAAATAAAATAAAAAAATAAAAATCTACTCTCTTAGGAAAAGAGCTGACAAACTCACTTACACTGAGGTGTAAGGGGCGGCTGAGGGCTTCATTGCTACCCTATCTCAGGGTATTTTAATTTTCAATGGTGTAAAACTGAGCTCCAAAGACCAAACTGAAAGTTGCTGCACCAGAAAGCAAACTGTGCTTTGTCAAGGCCACTGGCTGTAGGTTTCAGCAATACCATTGTCCTCACAGCCTCACTGTTGGACGGGCCTGGTCTCCTGCTTAGGGCGTTTTTCTCCAGGGCTCTGCAAACTACACATTCTGGGTGCCTGCATAATTGGCTGCCTATAGGGGTGCCTTGTTTTCTTTTTCTATAAGATGGGGAATACATTGCTTTGCCTTAGACTTTCTGTCATCTGTCCCACCTGGGAGGGACGGGCTGGTGTTCCCTCTGCTGCCAAACACTCCTGGATCACAGGATGCAACCTCCAGGCTGTGTGCTGATGCAACCGAACAATAGCAACAAGAACCAGAAACATGGAATCCAGGCCAGCCCTCGGCGGGGGCACCTGCCCTTGACCTCCCTCGCAGCACTTCTGCGGGGTGTTTACAAAAACTGCACCTGCTCTAATAGCTGATGGTCGTGCTGGGAGAAAATAATAATCTAAGCCATTAGAGAGAGAGAAGAAAAGAAAGCCAGGACGGGGAAGGGAATGATCCATCCTCTGCTCTATTTTTGTCTGTGCTCCACGCTCACTGAGTGTCCTTGAGGGAGTTGCCTAAGTTCTTTGTCTTGGTTTGTTACTGCCCTGGCAAAATCTCATGCGTCTCCTGCCAGAACACCCAGGGAATCTCGTGGCTCCCTGACAATGCACAAACACACTGCCACATTCTTTTTTGGGGGTCCAGAGAGTGGGAGGTAGGGTCAAAAACCACGGGAGTGGAACTGAAATGCCCCCATTCATCCGATCATAGGCAGATCGCCTCCTTCTTTAAATTGCCTTTGAAAGATAGCTTTATTGTCTCTGTATGTAATGCAAGTAGGCGTTCCCCCGGCAAGTTCGGGGGAGTAGCTGACATTTGTTGACTGTTTACTGTAGGTGCGAACTTTATATGCACCATTTCACTTGATCCCCATTTTCAAGATGAGAGAATTGGGGCTCAGAGGGGTGTAGTCATTTGCCTGGGACGGAACAGGAAGATGTCTGGAACAAGGGCCAGCCCTGGGTAGATGTGGTGGCTCATGCTTGTAATCCCAGCGCTTTGGGAGGCCAAGGCAGATCGCTTGAGGCCAGGAGTCTGAGACCAACTTGGCCAACAAGTAAGATCCCATCTCTGAAAAAAAAAGAAAAAGAAAAAGAAAAAACAGGGCATAATCGTGCACGCCTGTAGACCCAGCTACTCAGGAGGCTGACATGGGAGGACTGCTTGAGCCCAGGAGCTTGAGGCTACTGCAAGTTATAATCAGGCTATGGCACTCCAGCATGGGTGACAGAGTGATACCCTTTTTCAAAAAACAAACAAACAAACAAATAAACGGAAAATAGCCAGCCCCAGCACAGAGCTTAGCACACAGCCAGGGGCTTAATAAATAATTAGTGGCTAAATGAGAGTTTTGGAACTTTTTGGGGATGTTTTCCCATCACCCCACTGCCTCTTAATGCCTCAGTTTACTCACTTTTCAAATAGGAGTGTGGACTGGTGGACTAGATCTTTGTGTGTGATGGGGATGCGTTAGGGGGCACCCGTTTCTATCCCTGCTGAGTTTGAAATCACTTGAGAAATAAACACGGGAATCTGACCAATGGAGTGAAAAATATTCACTTTATTTATCGAGAGAAGCTGGGCTTAAGGGCGTGGCTTAGATCCATGGCCACAGTGAGTCTCCCACTAATCCACTCCACTATTTAATGTATTCAGCAAACAGAGCCAGAGCTGGGCAGCTCCCCTGTGGCACAGAGCACATTCCATAAGGCAGAGGGCAGAGCAGCCACATCCTCTCTCTGAGCAGGCAGAACTGTAGGAGAGAGCCCCAGAGGAGCTGAGCCAAGAGCAGTTACTTTCTTTTGCAGTATTTCAGGCATGGAGGGGACTCTGGTTCCAGGGTGGGAGGCAGGGAAGGTGAGGGTTTGGGAAAGAGGTCTCTCCCAGAAGCCTTTCACATTTGCATCTGGCTGCATTCAGAATTTATGTATTTATTTAGAGAGACATGGTCTCACTCTGTCTCCCAGGCTGGAGTGCAGTGGTGTGACCATAACTCACTGCACCCTTCAACTTCTGGGCTCAACTGATCCTCCTGCCTCAGCCTCCTGAGTCGCTGAGAGTACAGGCACGCCCCACCATGTCCAGCTAATTTTATTTATTTATTTTTTTTTTGTAGAGGTGGGGTCTTACAATGTTGCCCAGGCTGGTCTCAACCTCCTGGGCTCAAGTGATCCTCCCACCTCAGCCTCCCAAAGTGTTGGGGTTACAGGCATGAGCCATCACCCCACTGCACCTGGTCTGTGTTCAGTATTTATTATAAATGATGGGCTAAATATTGAAAGGTGGGGAAATGAAGGTCTCCCCAGCCCTGTGAATGACTGGGATTCTGTGTTTGTTCTGGCTTCCAAGTGGGATAATGAAATGGTGCCTCTCTCTGTGTGCGGTTAAATACCCATTCATACCACAAGGAGGTTGTAGTCAGCAGCCTGTCTGGTGGCCCCCTGGGGGTCTCCAGCATTTATACCCTTGTTAATCCTCTCCCCTGGAATGTGGGTGGGGCCTATTGACTCATTCTAGTAACTACAATGCAGCAGAGACCATGTGTGCCACTTCTGAAATTAGGTTATAATAAGACTGTGGCTTCTATCTTAGGGTGTGCCCTCTCTCTGTCTCTCACGTCACTCACCTGGGAGAACTCAGCTGCCACACCATGAGGTCCCCTTGTAGATAAGCCACATGGCAAGGGCTTGAGGCCTGTCAGCAACCGTGTGAGTGAATCTGGAGGAGAATTCTCCCTTGTCCCCAGTCAAGCCTAGAGATGAGCCTGCAGCCCCAGCCGACAGTTCCATTGCAATCTAATGAGACACCTTGAGTCAGAGGCACCAAGCTATGCTGTGCCCAAATTTCCCACCCATAGAAACTCTGGGATAGTAAATATTGTTTGGGCTGGGCACGGTGGCTCATGCCTATAATTCCAATGCTTTGGGAGGCTGAGGTGGGAGGATTACTTAGGGCCAGGAGTTCAAGACCAGCCTTGGCAACATGGTGAGACCCTGTATGTACCCCTCCCCCCAAAAATAATAAATAAATAAAAATTAGCTGGGCATGGTGGTACATGCCTGTAGTCCCAGCTACCTGGGGACTGAGGCAGAAGGATCACTTGAGCCCAGGAATTCAAGGCTGCAGTGAGCTATGATTGTGCCACTGCACTCCAGCCTAGACAACAGAGAGACACCCTGTCTTGAAAAAGAAATAAATAAATGAAATAAAAAAATACTGTGTTCATGACTCAGTTGGGGTAATTTGTTATGCAGCAAGAGAGATCTAATGTCAAAGCCCTTTCTCTTTTCTTCTGAGAGGTTCCTGCATGACAGCAGTATCTAGAAGGGCCAGTGATGCTTTAACCCCAAGGCTTCTGATTTCACGAAGCAGGGCTGGGTCTCTGAAACGGCACAGCCGAGCAGAGCTTGGGATTGTTTTTCACTCCAGGCCCCAAAGTAGGGACACAGACGAGCTGGGACATGTGACGAGGCTCTGGAAAAGAGGTTTAAAAATAACTTTACTAGCTCACACTCTGAAATTTAAGCCATCCATTTAGGAAATGCTGAGTGTGGCTAGAAAAATGAGTTTTACATTGTTATTCTTCAAGAATAAAGTGATAAGTGACTTCAGAGTAAGGGGAAGTGGTTGTTTGCAGAGCTTATTAAAAATAAGCTGTCATTTCTGTCCTATATTACATTTGAGTCACTGGGAGTTAAAACTCAGTTTTCTTACATTTGGGTGTTTTAAGAGACTTTAGACATATTGAAATAAAAGAATGCCTCACAGTTACACAGAAGTGACATTTCCCACGTTTTCCCTTAGAGGGTGGAACATTAAAAGCTTGCCTAACTCTTTTGGATCCTTACCTAGTAGCTACTTCACAGCCTGGGGAGAAGACAGAAGTAGACAGAGATGCATGCCTGTCTCAGCCGAGACCGGAGAATTGTCAATTGTATTTAGATGAGATATAATCTCAGATATCAAATGTATTTTTTCTTTGTTTTTAATTTCAGTTTTTATTTTGGATTCAAGGGGTACATGTGCAGGTTTGTTACAACGGTTTATTGCATGATGCTGAGGTTTGGGCTTCAGTTGAACTCATCACCTAGGTAGCACAGTATCCAGTAGGTAGTTTTTCAACACTTACTTCCCTTCTTGTCTCCCTCTATTTGGAGTCCCCAGTGTCTGTTGTTCTCATCTGTTAAGTCCATAGGTACCCATTGTTTAGATCCCACTTAGAAGTGAGAACATGCAGTATTTGGTTTTCTGTGTCTGCATTAATTCTCTTAAGATAATGGCCTCCAGCTGCATCCAGGTTGCTGCAAAGGCCATGGTTTTGTTCTTTTTTATGCCTGTGTAGTATTCCATGGTGTATACGTACCATATTTTCTTTTTTCTTTTTTTTTTTTTTTTTTGAGACGGAGTCTCGATGTCGCCCAGGCTGGAGTGCAGTGGCGCGATCTCGGCTCACTGCAGGCTCCGCCCCCTGGGTTCATGCCATTCTCCTGCCTCAGCCTCCCGAGTTGCTGGGACTACAGGCGCCCGCCACCTCGCCTGGCTAATTTTTTGTATTTTTAGTAGAGACGGAGTTTCACCGTGTTATCCAGGATGGTCTTGATCTCCTGACCTCGTGATCCACCCGCCTCTTCCTCCCAAAGTGCTGGGATTACAGGTGTGAGCCACCCGTACTACATTTTCTTTATCCAGTCCACTGTTGATGGGCACCTAGGTTGATTCCATGTCTTTGATATTGGGAATGGAAATGGCAGCATTTTGGGGATCAGGTAGTTCTGTTGCTCTGGCTCTGAGCTTGCTGTGTTTGTGATGATGTTCTCTGTAAGTTCTTTGAAAGTGGCTTGTTTTGCCATCATACTTGGAATATTCTAAAGTTAAAAATTTTCAAGGAGATGAATGCCCTTGGATTACTTGATACCTTTCTCACTCTTTCTCTCCTCCCTGGTTTGGCGGATCTGGTAAGGGCCCTGATGGTAGAGTTGTTTGGGTAAGTAAGCTCCCTGGGGATAAACATCAGCTTCTGTTGTATCCTTCCCCCTTTGTGATAAAGATTGCTGTTTGTCCACCTCACCCTCCCTAGAGATAGGCTTTTTAGCTGGGCATGTGGCCACCCAGAGAAGAATGATACTTCCCAGCTTCTCTTGCATTGTGGTTGCCTGGAGGTGAGTAGATCCTTTCCTCTAAGGAGATATAAACCAAAGAACTGGGATGTGAACCAAAGTGCCACGTTTCATTTCCAATTTTGCTCTTAAAGGCAAGGAGCGTGCTTTACTCTTCCCTTTCCTCTTAGTCTGTTTGTGTTGCCATAAAGGAATACCTGAGGCTGGGTGCAGTGTCTCATGCCTGTAATCCCAGCATTTTGAGAGGCTGAGGCAGGAGAATTGCTTGAAGCCAGGAGTTCCCAACCAGCTTGGACAACATAGGGAGACCTTGTCTCTACAAAAAATTTTAAAAATTAGCCAGGTATGGTGATGTGCACCTGTAGTCCCAGCAGCTTGGGAGGCTGAGGCAGGAGGATTGCTTGAGCCCAGGAGTTCTAGGCTGCAGTGAGCCATGATCATGCCCCTGCACCCCTGCCTAGGTGACAGGATGAGACCTTATCCCAAAAAAAAAAGAATACCCGAGGCTTGGTAATTTACAAAGCAAAGAGGCTTATTTGGCTCATGGTTCTGCAGATTGTACAAGAAGCATGGTGCCAGCATCTGCTTGTGGTGAGGACCTCAGGAAACTTCCACTCATGGCTGAAGAGGAAGGACAGCCTGCATGTCACATGTTGAGAGGGAGCAAGAGAGAGAGAGAAGGTGTTGCCAGACCCTTTTAAACAACCAGCTTTCTTGTGAACTAGTGGAGCAAGAACTTGCTCAATTCAATGAGGAGGGCACCAAGCCATTCATGAGGGATCTGTCTCCAAAACCCAAACACCTTCCACTTGGCCCACCTCTGCCATTAGGGATCACATTTATTTATTTTTTTTTTTTTTGAGACAGAGTCTCACTCTGTCACCCAGGCTGGAGTGCAGTGGCGCGATCTCGGCTCACTGCAAACTCTGCCTCCTGGGTTCATGCATTCTCCTGCCTCAGCCTCCCGAGTAGCTGGGACTACAGGCATCCGCCACCATGCCCGGCTAATTTTTTGTATTTTTAGTAGAGACAGGGTTTCACCATGTTAGCCAGGATGGTCTCGATCTCCTGACCTCGTGATCCGCCCTCCTCGGCCTCCCAAAGTGCTGGGATTACAGGTGTGAGCCACCGCGCCCGGTCAGGGATCACATTTCAACGTGGAGATTTGGAGGGGATGAACGTCCAAACTGATTCACCTCCTATGTGCCACAGGCTGGAATGCAGATGTAGTTTTGAATCAACTTGGACCACAAGGAAGAGGGCAACATTTAGGGATAGTGGGGAGGAACTTACAGCCTGGGCCCCTGAGGACTTTGCCGTGCAAGACTGCCATCTTCCCTGGTAAAGCTGGTGTCATTTTAGGTCTCTGTCACAAGCAGCAGAACTGATATGCTAACTCACATCCTTTTATGTCTCCCAGGGTGCCCATTACTGGGCCTACTATAGAAGACACTCAATGTTCATTGCAGGTGAACTTTACCTTTCTGTGGTTTACAGCTAGTTAGGCCATTAGAATCTTAGAGTTGGGAAGAATATTCTAGATAACCTATCTGGTCCACTGATATGATTTGGCTCTGTGTCCCCACCCAAATCTCATCTTGAATTGTAATCTCCCTAATCCCTACATGTTGAGGGAGGGTCCAGGTGGGAGGTGATTGGATCCTGGGGGTGGTTTCCTCAAGGCTGTTCTTGTGATAGTGAGTGATTTCTCACGAGATCTGATGGTTTTACAAGGCAGTTTTCTCTGATCTTTCTTGTCCTCTCTTGCTGCCACCATGTGAGACGTGCTTCTTCCCCATCTGTCATGATTGTAAGTTTCCTGAGGCCTCCCCAGCCATGTGGAGCTGTGAGTCAATTAAATCTCTTTTCTCTATAAATTACCTCTTTTCTTTATAATTAAACCTCTTTTCTTTATAAATTACCCAGTCTCAGGTATGTCTTTATGGCAGTGTGAAAATAGACTAATACATCTACTCTTCAATGATTTCAGTGTCTGCTCATCATTCTTGTCTAATATAATTCCTGCTTGCTTTATGATGTATAACATGTTGGGCGACCTTAATTCTACTAAAGGTTTCTTTTCCACAAGCAGAAATATGCAATCCTTCAACTTCCTTTGCTATTGTTTCTCTTTTCTTTTCTTGTCTTTTCTTTTCTTATTGAGATGGGGTCTTGCTAAGTTGCCCAGGCTGAACTCAAACTCCTGAGTTCAAGTGACCCCCCCCCCCCTTGGCCTCCAGAGTAGCTGGGACTACAGATGGGTGCTGCTGCATCCAGCCCTTTAACTTCCTTCGATCTTGTCCTTATTTTCCTTTTTGAGACCTCATAAAACAACACATTTGGGGGCAGATAGTATGAGGAATGAGAAAAAACAACGCCCAAACTTGTGCAAAAATGAAAAATGTCTGTTCATATAAGGACTGAAACAAGTCTATTGAATTTGGCCATGCCGAGGTCATGATGTCGTTGGCAGGATCAAGGGTTTGTGGAAGCCAGATTGAAGTGGGGTGGGGTGCGAAATGAGAAAATGGGAAAATGGAACCGATGTGGATGACTATGCCAAGAAATTGGATTGAGAACTGGGGAAAGGGAGATGGAGGTACAGGGTTAGAGGTGGCGTTTGCTGTGCCTGTGTTTAGGAAGGGAGTGACTAGAGCAGTTTAGCAGTTAAGAAGAGAGTGTGGATACAGAACTGCTCCAGCATCCACCTGCTGCTACTGCATGCCCAGCTCTGCTCTGTCCAGATCCTGCCTGGCTGCACAGGCACCTCCTGAACTCTTCTAGTTCAATGCATCCTTCTTGGCTCCCACTTGCTCATTCTCTCTGGGTCTGCTGTCATCAGGGAGAATGCTTGCCAAGGTCATTAAGGGTTGATTGACACTAAGACATTTCAGTAATTCCTGGCATTTGGAGTTCTAACACCTAACACTGTAGCGTTTGGTTTCACGGCTCTTTTATTTTCTGGGAGCATTCCACTAAGAGAGAAGAGAGCCTGGTGGTCAGGAGCTGAGTCTTTGGAGACACACAGATCTGAGTTTGAACCTCAACTCTGCCCTTTATTAGTTGTGTGACCTTGAGCAAGTCATCCCACTCCTTTATCCCCATCTGTAAATAAAATGAGATAATAAAAATGCCAACCCCTTAGGCTTATGGTGAGGAATGAAGAGAGATTACGTGACAACTTTGTGGAAATGAAGATTTTAGAATGAAGGCAGAGACTGGGATCCCTCCCATTCCCAAGACTTGGATTAAAAGTTGCTCAGGTGCGGTGGCTCATGCTTGCAACACTGAGGTGGAAGGATCATTTAAGGCCAGGAACTGGAGACCAGCCTGGGCAACATAGTGAGACCCTATCTCTACAAAAAAATTTAAAAATTAACTGGGCATGGTGGTGCACACCTGTAGTTCTAGTTGCTTGGGAGGCCAAGACGGGAGGAGGATCACTTGAGCCCAGGGGTTCAAGGCTGCATTGAGCTATCATGGCACCACTGCACTCCAGCCTGGGATACAGAGCGAGACCCTATCTCCAGAAAAAAAAAATCAACCAAAAAAACCTCTGTCTTTTGGGAAGGACCCCTAGGAAGAAATGGATGTTTCTCAGGAAAAGCAATCAATCGATGTCACCTAGCCCCACTCTAGGACCTTCCAAATGCCTCTTGGTATCTGTGTTCTTTTCTTGGCTCCTGGATAATAAGTGGTTGAAATAATTACGTTCTAAGTCTTTGGCACCCATCTGCCCTCGTCCTCCATCCACTCGCTTGGTGGAACCTTTGTCATTGTCGACAATAATATGACTGAAGTCTGTGGGCTTTTCTAACCCCACACATGATCTATACCAAGTGGGAAGATTCTGTGGGGGCCGTGCTAAGAGAGTGTGCTAAAAAGAGAGACTATTTTAAAAAACCATCCTAATTTTGTGAGGCAGAATGTTGTTGCCATTTTTACTTTGTGCTGCCTGTCATCCACGGGTGTAAAGAAGGGCACAGGTATGGAGTAGTCTATGCTAATGGTGACATTCCAGGCACATTTGTTGTCCTTGGGATGTTTGGAAAAGGGGGAGGCAGATGGAAAATTTGGCCATGTCTGGCCAAATCTAGGTGAAAAAATAATGCTTTGCTGTGAAAGAGTGGAGACTTGGGAGCAATCTCTGGGCGTATGTGCAACCTCTAGTTCTGGGTCTCTGAAGGTTAACGCCCTGTGGACACTGGGGACTGAACTGGTTTAGATTTTTCTGTGTCTTTAATGGGCAAAGGCTAGAGATAATGAAGGTGAGTTCTATGTGTAAATTAGTATTTCAAATTAGCTTCTGGAGGTGGAAAATTCTTTTAAAGAGGAGCACAGAGATCACTCAGTAAAAACAGGAGAAATCAATAGGGGAAGACCGGTGTGAATTGGGAAAGGTCTGCAGAAAGCAAGAGAACAGGTTTTTTTTGTTTTGTTTTTTTTTTTTTTTTGCAAAGGTATCTTTGCACTCCTACCCTGTATAAGTGAGATTTTGCCTGGACCCCATAGCTGGTGGCCTTGTAAAATCAGAATCACACCTTTGGAAAGCCATTTGGAAGTACATACTCCGAGCCATAAAAATATTTCATATCTCTGAACTAGTAATCTTCCTTCTGGGAATTTATGCTAGGGAAATCAATCATAAAGGGGGAAAAGTGCCACATGCATGAAAATGCTGATGGCCTCATAGCTTTTTTCGTTGTTTCTTTTTTTTTTTTGAGACAGAGCCTTGCTCTGTCACCTAGGCTGGAGTGCAATGGCGCAATCTCTGCTCACTGCAACCTCCACCTCCTAGACTCAAGCAATTCTCCTGCATCAGCCTCCCAAGTAGCTGGGATTACAGGCACCCACCCACCACTCCTGGCTAATTTTTGTATTCTTAGTAGAGATGGGATTTCACCATGTTGGCCAGGCTGGTTTCAAACTCCTGACCTCAAATGATCTGCCTGCCTTGGTCTTCCAAAATGCTGGGATTACAGGTGTGAGCCACCACGCCTGGCCCCTCATTGCTTTTAATATTAAGAATTTGGAAGCCACCTAAAAGACTAATAGGAATGGAATGGTCATTTAAATTATGGTATATTTAATCAATAGACTGCTATACATTCATTAAGATTATACTTATGAGGCCAGGCATGGTGGCTCACGCCTCTAATCCCAGCACTTTGGGAGGCCGAGGAGGGCGGATCACGAGGTCAGGAGATCGAGACCATCCTGGCTAACACAGTGAAACCCCGTCTCTACTAAAAATATAAAAAATTAGCCGGGCATGTGGCGGGCGCCTGTAGTCCCAGCTACTTGGGAGGCTGAGGCAGGAGAATGGGGTGAACCCAGGAGGCAGAGCTTGCAGTGAGCTGAGAACGTGCCACTGCACTCCAGCCTGGGCGACAGAGCGAGACTCTGTCTCAAAAAAAAAAAAAAAAAAAGAGATTATAATTATGAATACCCTTTAGAAGCTTGCATCTGTCTGAAATAAGTACTTTTTATGATATAAGCATAATGTAAATACTAGTCTGTACAATTGACTTTTTTGGGGGAGGGGGGAGGGGCAAGGATTTGCCATGTTGCCCAGGCTGGTCTTGAACTCCTGGGCTCAAGTGATCTACTTCCTCAGCCTCCCAAAGTGCTAGGATTAGAGGATTAGAGGCATGAGCCACCACGCCCAGCCTATTACTTCTTTTCCTCTGCTGGGTTTGTGTTTGGTTTGTTCTTATTTCTCTAGTTCCTTGAAGTGTGAGCTTAGATTGTCTATTTGTGCTCTTTCAGACTTTTTTTTAATATTTATGTTTTTATTTGTGTTAGTATTTATCTTGAAGAAGAGTGAAAACATAATTAAAGAAGTACTGGAGAATGTTTTAAAATAGTACCATCATAGACAAAAATACTAACCTCGTTATAGCTTTGGAGATAGATGGGGAAAACATGAGAAAAATTTTTTGATGGCTACAATTGTCTCTTGAACGATGCAGGGGTTAGAGGTGCTTACCTCCTTGGCAGTTGAAAATCCACAAATAACTTTAGGCTCCTAGAAACTTCACTACTAATAGTCTACTTTTTTTTTCTTTTTTGAGATGGAATCTTGCTCTGTCGCTCCCACTGACAGTGCAGTGGTGCAATCTCGGCTCACTGCAACCTCTGCCTCCTGGGTTCAAGCTATTTTCCTGCCTCAGCCTCCCGAGCAGCTGGGATTACAGGCATGCGCCATCATGTCTGGGTGATTTTTGTATTTTTAGTAGAGATGGGGTTTTGCCACATTGGCCAGGTTGGTCTCGAACTCCTGACCTCAGGTGATCCACCCACCTCAGCCTCCCAAAGTGCTGCGATTACAGGCATGAGCCACTGCACCTGGCCAAAGAGTCTACTGTTGACCAGAAGTCTAACCAGTAACATAAAGTCCATCAACACATACTATGTATGTCATATGTATTGTATATCATATTCTTACAATAAAGGCGAGCTAGAGAAAAGAAAATGTTTTTAAGAAAATCGTAAGGAAGAGGAAAATCTATTTACTGTTCATTAAGTGGAAGTGGATTGTCATAAAGTTTTCATCTTCATCGCCTTCACGTTGAGTAGGCTGAGGAGGAGAAAGAAGAGAGGTTGGTGTATTAGTCTGTTCTCACACTGCTATAAAGGAAGACCAAAGACTGGGTAATTTATAATGGAAAGAGGTTTAATTGACTCACAGCTCCGCATGTCTGGGGAGGCCTCAGGAAACTTACAATCATGGTGGAAGGTGAAGGAGAAGCAAGTATCTTGTTCACAAGGTGGCAGAAAAGACAGAGAGAGAGAGCACAGGAAACTACACTTATAAAACCATGAGATCTCGTGAGAACTCACTGTCATGAGAACAGCATAGAGGAAACCCCCATGATCCAGTCGCTTTCCACTAGGTCCCCCCCTCGACAGGTGGGGATTACAATTTGAAATGAGATTTGGGTGGGGACACAGAGCCGAACCGTATCAGTTGGTCTTGCCGTCTCAGGGGTGGTCAAGGCAGAAGAAAATCCATGTATAAGTGGACCCATGTAATTCAAACCTGTGTTATTAAGGGTCAACTGTACTGCGACTTATATATAAAATAAAGACAGAAACATACAGATAGGACCTGAAAGGAACATACAGAAAATGAGAACAGTTGATGTGTTCATGTGGTGAAAATAGGAATGATCATTTTCCTTGTTTTTTTTTCAGATCACTTCATTACAATTGCAATGTTCCTATAAGTCAAATCCTAGCTTTGTCAATGAATGCCTTCAGCTTTGTCATCTGTGAAATGGGTGTAATAATAATAGTTTGTAATACTAGCAACTCATTTCCCCCCATGCTTTGTTCTTAGCCTTTCTATACATCAGCTCATTCGGTCTTCCCCACCCACCTATAAGGTCGGTATCTACAGACAGGCAAGGGAACGTGGAGGACTGGTCATAGTCACTCAGAGCAAATCTGGGCTTCCAGATCCACCTACTTTTACCGTAAAGGTGACAGCCTTAACCACCTCTTTGTACCATCTTCTTGCCTCTTCTCTACTGAATCTTTCTAGATATGTTGTAAGAAATAGAGGTGATGTATGCTCCCTTTGGGCCTGGCATTTAGGAGAAATTCAGTCAACAGTAGCTGCTAATCACCATTGTCATTATAATGTTTGTATAATAAAGCAATAAGAAGAAAATAACAAAAAGTAGAGTCAGTATCTTGAAGTTCATGTATATGGTGAGCAAAACTCACAGCCAATATTTTCAGGCACATGCATTCTTAAGGTTCATCTTTACATAACAGCATCTGTTTCAGATTTCCTTTCTTACGTGGGTTAAATATACCTCCTGCAAGGATGTTTATAATGCCTTACCTCTTTTTAGCACTTTGTCCTTCTTTCAAAGCATATTCATATTTATTTTTTTCTCTCATTAATTTTGGGAGACATGTCAGTGGTCCCCCCATTTTACAGATCTGTGATCTCTCACCTTTTTTGGATTGCATACCCCTGTTGGTGAAAATTTTTGAGCACATACCTCCAATACCTGCATATTGGTTTAATTATAAATTATATGTGTGGATTGCTGACAGATTGTATTTAAAAGCATGAGATGATGAAGATGAAATAAGCAATGCTTCAAATTTATTTTCCAATATGGTTTATTTAATAGCATAGGAAACCTTTTTTCCTCTCATTAAAATATCATTACTGGCTGTATTTTCCATGGCAGCCATCTTAGTAGATCTGTTTTTGTTATTTTCAAAATCATGATTTAATACTTTGTGATAGAGTAATTCACAGGTCTGGTTTTAATTCACTTATTTTTGGTTTCAATATTGGAAAAGATACCCCCCAAAAGAGATGTAGATCCAAGTAGAAGAAATTCATAGTTGGTGGTGCTTAATAAATTATGATACTCGCTTCGCGAAGCCATCCATGTATTATGCAAAAGTTTTTGTTGAAATTCAGCTAGTAAATTTCCATTTCTCATGATGCCAGTCAGTTGCTCTTGCAAACTAACTGAAAGGTGATGCATTTCAATATTTTTAACAAATGGGCTCAAAACCTGCTGAAACTCTTCATATGGAAGACGTTTAAAAGCCTAGAAAATCTGTTTCCAAGTTTTTCAAGTGTGAATATGAGTTTTTATAAATTAAATTATAGCATTTTCAGCCACAAATCATTAATCATAGAAACATTTCCAAACATCCATTTTCAAAATGACTCTCTAGTAGTACAAGTATTCTTTTTTATTGGAAAGCATTAGTTTCTCATTCATCGTTTAAATGCCATCTTTACCTTGAGGTAACAAATTAAGTATGTTTATTTTTTCTGAAAATATTTATGGATGCCATAGGCTCTTGAGGGATATCTGTCATCCAAGAATAGGCCATTATATTTTGAACTGAAAAAGTAATGTATAATTTATTTTTAATTTACACCCCTTCTTAAGTTTTTTGACACAAGATAACCAGCAAACTTCTGGGTATTTCCAGGGGATTTAGGTCACTGCCGATTTTACTAAAGGAGTTTTTTGACAGTATGGCTATATTTTAAATATCTGTGTTTTTACGATTGATATCCTGGAGGCTTTCGTGCCCTTTGCTATAGTAACTTGCTAGGAATACAGAGTGAATGAAATTAGCTGTGCTCCTGTCTCTGTAAGCTCGCCCCAAAACCCTTCTTTTATTTCAGTCAAAGCATCCATTCCATCAGGAGGCACCCTAGACGTTTTTCCCCTTGAACAAGGTTTTCACGTAAGAACTCATTTAGTTCAGAATATAAATTTACCGTAGTGACAAAAACTGCAATTACTTTTGCACCAACCTGATCATTGACTCACAAAAGTGGTATTTTGTACGTGTTGTAACAGAGACTGAATCTAACAAGTATCACAGGCTGAAACGTGGGAAAAACCCTTTTCCTGAGCACAGCAAACCTGCCTGCTGTGTGCACCTTTCTTAAGTTTCTGTCTTCAAATTGTCGCCAGTGTTTTCAATACATTTTCCAAAAGTATTTGCTGACAAAGAAATGCATTTAGTTTATTGCCAGATTATGTTTTTGTGTAATAGTCCTGCTATCTTGGCTGTAGGTGAAAGCACAAACATTTCCCCAACATGACTTCTTATTTATTTATTTTTTATTATACTTTAAGTTCTAGGGTACATGTGCACAACGTGCAGGTTTGTACATATGTATACATGCGCCATGTTGGTGTGCTGCACCCATTAACTCATCATTTACGTTTTGTATATTTCCTAATGCTATCCCTCCCCCCTCTCCCTTTTGCTATTGGGTGGAGAACTCTGAAAGACAATCACAAAGCTTATTGTTTAGTTTGGGGGAAATTTGGTAGGTCCTGGGATTGTGTCTAGTAGGATGTTAAATATCATTGAAAATATTACAGATACTTGCCTTCTATTTCTGTATGGTTCATTTTAAAATGTCATCCAAAAGCATGATATATTCTTAAGGTAAGAGTTACTGTTACTGGCAGTGGGTCTGCATCCATATTTCAATACCTTTCTCCTTTTTTTTTGAGACAAGGTCCATGCTGTTGCCCAGGCTGGAGTGCAGTGGCACTATCATAGCTCATTGCAGCCTTGAACTCCTGGGTTCAAGCAGTCTTCCCACCTGAGCTTCCCAAGTAGCTAGGACTATAGGTGTGCACCACTGCACCTAGCTAATTTAAAAATTTTTTTCGTAGAGATGGGGTCTCACTGTGTTGCCCAGGCTGGTCTCAAACTCCTGGTCTCAAGTGATCCTCTCTTCCCGGAGTGCTGAGATTACAGGCGTGAGCCACCACAACTGACCTCGATATTCTTCTTGATAATTCCTTTTGGACCTATATCGGATTGCCAGTCTTTTAATCTCAGATAGTGGCTCCAGACAAGCTCCCAACAGGCGGAAAAGCGTCAGCTCTGCCCTGTGAGGTTGCAGCTTGTGTTTACCTTACGACTGTCACCCCCAGGGCACATGCTGCGTGCACAAATCTTTACGTCTCTTACCTGTTTTATGAGGACTTGTTTGGTTAAACCTGCACCATAAGATCTGTACAGTCACTGCCTGGGCACGTGTAAACTGCACATTCAGCCTCGGGCTGTGATCCAACCCTGGAAGAAGGTGCCCCTGCTGCCTCCTCCGGGACTCACTCAGGGAGCAAATTGTCCTTCCCACATGGGACATCACCTCCAAAAGAGGATGTCACCACCAGGGCATGTGTTTATTGTGGTTATACCCAATATCCTTTTTTTGTTTTCAGATCAATAAGCATTGCTATAACAGAAGTTTTATTATAGGCTTGCAACCTTTTATCTGCGATCCTGAAACTCAAAAAAAAAAAAAAAAAAAAAGATGAGGCCGGGTGCAGTGGCTTATGCCTGTGATCCCAGCACTTTGTGAGGCTGAGGCAGGCGGATCACAAGGACAGGAGTTTGAGACCAGCCTGGCCAACATGATGAAACCCTGTCTCTACTAAAAATACAAAAATTACCTGGGCACGGTGGCACGTGCCTGTAGTCCCAGCTACTCGGGAGGCTGAGGCAGGACAATCTCTTGAACATGAGAGGCGGAGGCTGCAGTGAGCCAAGATTGTACCACTGCACCCCACTGGGCTACAGAGTGAGAGTCTGTGTCAAAAAAAGGTGGTAAAACCTAACTGTAATGGAATATAAGGCTATTTATGACGTTTACTTGTCTCATTTCATGTGACTGTGCACACATTTCATTTCAGGAATATTGACATGTTAAGTTGGGATGCTGACCCAGACCCATTAGAGAATGTTAGACCATACATATATGTGTGAAAGGAAAATACAGCCTTGGAGCCCTCAACTTACTCTGCCAAAGGGGAAAGTCAAGCTGGGAACAGTCATGCAAACCGGCTTCCCATTTTGTTCCTAAATTCATAACTGCAAAGATAAAAGGCTGCATACCTCCCTCACGATTTATTCATGAGGAAATTCTTTGTGGGCTCCAATATCTTTTACCCTAAAGCAGTTCTATTGAGTTTCACCCTGACAATGTAAATTAACAGTTTATCTTCACAGGTATGGGACAAAGGACAGAATTGAAATCATCCCTCCACTCATCTGAGCCATATGCCTGTCTGACTGCATCCTCTATGTTTATTAAAAATGCTCTGTGTGCAAGACAACTTGAAATTGACTATTTTTCTGCCCTCTGCTTTCCCATGTAAAATGCAGATTCAGTGACCACTGATCAAAGCCTCAAATGAATGCAACCACGTACCTCTTTTATCTACTTTATTAGTTTGTTTTCACGCTGCTGATAAAGACATACCCAAGACTGGGTAACTTGCAAAGAAAAAGAGGTTTAATGGACTCACAGTTCCCCGTGGCTGGGGAGGCCTTACAATCATGGCGGAAGGCAAAAGGCACATCTTACATGACAAGAGAGAATGAGAGCCAATTGGAAGGGGAAACCCCTTATAAAACCATCAGATCTCATGAGGCTTATTCACTACCATGAGAACAGTATGGGGGGAACTGCCCCCATGATTTGATGATCTCCCATGGGATCCCTCCTACAACACATGGGAATTATGGGAGCTAGAATTCACAATGAGATTTGGGTGGGGACACAGCCAAACCATATTACCTACTCTTCCTTTTTTTTTTTTTTCCTTCGTCTCTTCCTTACTGCCTACTCTTTTCTCTTTAAATATAGACATCCCCAAACTCTCTTTGGAAAAACCATGAATCACTGATATTTCCTGTGGTTTTGTGTTCCTTTTTCCTGAGCACATCCTAAACCTTGGCCAAATAAATCTCTAAAATAACTGAGACTCGAGTCAGTCGTTTTCTTTGGCTTACATAGGTACAGGTAAGAATTTCTACAGCTCCCAAAGAACTCTGATTCTAAAAAATTTCTACAGCTCCCCAAATTCTGATTCTAAAACCCAGTGTGCCCAAGGTTTTGGATACAGGACCGTGACCCTTTCCACAGTACCATGAATTGTTCTGGCATTCCCCAGGGCGAGTCGTTGAGGGAAAGAGTCAAATTCTGTAAGATATTTGAAGAGATTTGTTCTGAGTCAAATGAGAGGACCATGACTCTTGACACAGTCCTGGGAGGTCCTGAGAACATGTGCCCCAGGAGGTCTGGTTACAACTTGGTTTTATATGTTTCAGGGAGACATAAGACATCAATCAGTGCATGGAAGGTGTGCATTGGCACTGTCCTGAAAGGCAGGACCACTCAAAGCTGGGGAGAGCTTCCAGGTCATAGGTAGATTCAAACATTTTCCAACTGACAATTGGTTGAAAGAGTTAAGTTATTATCTGGAGACCTAGAATCAATAGAAAGGAGCATTTGGGTTATGATAGGTTCTTGTGGAGGTCAAGGTTTTTATCATGCAGATGAAGCCTCCAGGCAGCAGGCTTCAGAGCTCTTATTGGACATAAAAGGGTGCCAGACTCTTACTTAATTCTCTCCTGGATCAGGAAAAAGACCTGGGAAGGGAAGAGGATTCTCTACAGAATGTAGATTTTCCCTACAAGAGATAGCTTTGCAGTGCCATTTCAAAATATGTCAAGGAAATATATTTTGGGGTAAAATACTTGGATTTCTTTCAGGGCCTCCCATCTATCATGTTGGTATCTTACTGCTGCAAAGAATCTGTTTTGTCAGTCTTCAGATCTGTGTTTTACTTTTAATGCTGGTCACCTGTGCCTTCCAAAAGGAGGAGAGTGTAAGAAGGCATGTCTGACCACCTAATTCCCATCATGGTCTCACCTAGTTTTTCAGGTTTCTTTGGAATGCCCTTGGCCAAGAAGGGGGTCCATCAATCAGTTGGGGGGCTTAGATTTGATTTTTGATTTACAGAGTGTACCCCACTTTTGAGCATATAAAGAGTGACATGAAAGCCCACAGGATTTGTTACTTGCTCCAAGTCACCCAGCAAGCTGAAAACAGGAATCTGAAATGAGACTCGGCCACAGTCTGCTACTGCGGCTTTCACTGAATCACATCTTGTTGTCTGTCTGAGGAGAAGATTCTGGGTCTAGTTTAAAACTGGAGCTTTCCAAAGAGAACATGTATATCAGTGGCCTTCTGCCAAGAAAAGATTTCATTCATTGCCAGCATCAGCTGTGAGAGGCGATGTCAGGGAGTGGGGAAGAATCTAGACTCACAGGATGTTCAAGTTAGAACATTTCCCCAGTGGATTCCTATCTATTTTCACTCACCCATTCAACAAAATATTCAATGATCCTGTGCTAGGAATGGAGCTGATAGGGTTTGGCTCTGTCCCCACCCAAATCTCATCTTGAATTCTAGCTCCCACAATTCCCACATGTCTTGGGAGGGACACAGTGGGAGGTAACTGAATCATGCGGGTGGGTCTTTCTCGTGCTGTTCTCGTGATAGTGAATAAGTCTCATGAGATCTGATGGTTGTATAAAGAGGAGTATCCCTGCACAAGCTCTCTCTTTTCTTGTCTGCCACCATGTGTGAGATGTACCTTTCACCTTCCACCATGATTGTGAGGCTTTGCCAGCCATGTGGAACTGAGTCCATCAAACCTGTTTCTTTTGTAAATTGCCCAGTCTTGGATATGTCTTTATCAGCAGTGTGAAAATTGACTAACACAGGAGCTAGCTAAGCCCAGTCAAGACAAAAGTCTGTTGACTTCTGCCTGCCCTGAAGGAGTTTGCAGTTTACTGGGATGGTAGTGCAAATTTCCTGCATAAGATTCATTTGTTTGAGTTCATTGTAGATTCTGGATATTAGCCCTTTGTCAGATGAGTAGGTTGTGAAAATTTTCTCCCATGTTGTAGGTTGTCTGTTCACTCTGATGGTAGTTTCTTTTGCTGTGCAGAAGCTCTTTAGTTTAATTAGATCCCATTTGTCAATTTTGTCTTTTGTTGCCATTGCTTTTGGTGTTTTGGACATGAAGTCCTTGCCCATGCCTGTGTCCTGAACGGTAATGCCTAGGTTTTCTTCTAGGGTTTTTATGGTTTTAGGTCTAACGTTTAAATCTTTAATCCATCTTGAATTGATTTTTGTATAAGGTGTAAGGAAGGGATCCAGTTTCAGCTTTCTACATATGGCTAGCCAGTTTTCCCAGCACCATTTATTAAATAGGGAATCCTTTCCCCATTGCTTGTTTTTCTCAGGTTTGTCAAAGATCAGATAGTTGTAGGTATGCGGCGTTATTTCTGAGGGCTCTGTTCTGTTCCATTGATCTATATCTCTGTTTTGGTACCAGTACCATGCTGTTTTGGTTACTGTAGCCTTGTAGTATAGTTTGAAGTCAGGTAGTGTGATGCCTCCAGCTTTGTTCTTTTGGCCTAAATTTACAAGAAAAAAACAAACAACCCCATCAAAAAGTGGGTGAAGGACATGAACAGACACTTCTCAAAAGAAGACATTTATGCAGCCAAAAAACACATGAAAAAATGCTCATCATCACTGGCCATCAGAGAAATGCAAATCAAAACCACTAAGAGATATCATCTCACACCAGTTAGAATGGCAATCATTAAAAAGTCAGGAAACAACAGGTGCTGGAGAGGATGTGGAGAAATAGGAACACTTTTACACTGTTGGTGGGACTGTAAACTAGTTCAACCATTGTGGAAGTCAGTGTGGCGATTCCTCAGGGATCTAGAACTAGAAATACCATTTGACCCAGCCATCCCATTACTGGGTATATACCCAAAGGACTATAAATCATGCTGCTATAAAGACACATGCACACGTATGTTTATTGCAGCATTATTCACAATAGCAAAGACTTGGAACCAACCCAAATGTCCAACAATGATAGACTGGATTAAGAAAATGTGGCACATATACACCATGGAATACTATGCAGCCATAAAAAATGATGAGTTCATGTCCTTTGTAGGGACATGGATGAAATTGGAAACCATCATTCTCAGTAAACTATCGCAAGAACAAAAAACCAAACACCGCATATTCTCACTCATAGGTGGGAATTGAACAATGAGATCACATGGACACAGGAAGGGGAATATCACACTCTGGGGACTGTTGTGGGGTGGGGGGAGGGGGGAGGGATAGCATTGGGAGATATACCTAATGCTAGATGACGAGTTAGTGGGTGCAGCGCACCAGCATGGCACATGTATACATATGTAACTAACCTGCACATTGTAAACATGTACCCTAAAACTTAAAGTATAATAATAATTAAAAAAAAAAAGATTCATTTGTAACCTGGAAAATGCTTGTGAGTTCAGGGGAGAAGGTGTCCCCTCTGGAGAGAGTGTGGTGATGTGTTCATAGGGAAAGTAGCTCTTAAATGGAAACGTACAGGTTGCCTGGGGCTTTTTCAGGGGAGCTGGCTTGTGGAAGGCATTCCAGCTGAGGGAACAGCATGAGTAAAGGCATAGTGGCTGGCCGAGAGACTAGATACATCTGCTGTAAACCAAAAATAAAATTCTCAGTCCTCCCCCAGCCACATGAATGGACCCGTCCTCTCGGCCAAGGGCAATCCCAAGTTAACCTGAAAAATGAGTTCAGGCCATGATAGGGAGGAGGAGCTGGACATACCTCATTATACCCTTCTCCCTTTTCAGAATTACTGACAGAGCAGACTCTTTAATTCTGAAAAGAAGCATTTACAATCTATTCTCCCTGAAGCCTGCTACCTGGAGGCTTCATCTGCGTGATAAAACCTTGGTCTCCACAACTCCTTATCACAACCCAGACATTCCTTTCTATTGATAATAATTCTTTCATCCAGTTACCAATCAGAAAATCTGAATCTGCCTATGACCCGCAAGACCCCGCTTTCAGCTGTCCCACCTTTTCAGATCCAACCAGTGCACAGCTTGCATGTATTGATTGATGCCTGTTGTCTCCCTACAATGTATAAAACCAAGTTATGGGCTAGGCGTGGTGGCTCACACCTGTCATCCCAGCACTTTGGGAGGCTGAGGCAGGTGGATCATTTGAGGTTAGGAGTTTGAGACCAGCCTGGCCAACATGGTGAAACCATGTCTCTACAAAAAATACAAAAATTAGCTGGACATGGTGGCACATGTCTGTAGTCCCAGCTACTTGGGAAGCTGAGACAAGAGAATTGCTTGAGCCTGGGAGGTGGAGGTTGCAGGTTGCAGTGAGCAGAGATGGCACCACTGCACTCCAGCCTGGGTGACAGAGTGAGACTCCGTCTCAAAAAAATAAAAACCAAAAACCAAAAACAAAAAAACAAAACTGAGTTCTGGCCTGACCACCTTGCACACGTGTTCTCAGGACTTCCTGAGGCTGTGTCACAGGCCACTGGTCACTCATATTTGGCTCAGAAGAAATCTCTCTAAATATTTTACAGATTTTGACTTTTCTCGGTGACAATAATTTGGCACCCAATATGGGGCCGCTCTTTTTGCCGACACTGCGTATCTCAGTAGCTCGGTACTATTGACCGTTCAAGTGAGAATAAGAGAGGTAGGAGATGACACTATCTAGGCTGGCAGAGGTCCTGCCATCCCAGATTGTGTGCTGAGAGGTATAGATTTCCAATGCAGAGCTAGAGAACATTTTTGAGCAGGAGAGGGAAGAGTTTTTCTAAAAGGACTGTCTCTCTTGCACTCCTACCCCCTGCAGAAATGCCTTCTGCAACATTCCTGCTGGGTGGCTGAGCGGCCTGTGTGTGACCACTTCTGGGGACATTATTTGGTTAACATAGAAATTAATTTCTTTTATATAGCTCGTAGTTTGTAACCTCCATTGGCTTTAAAACCTGGCATTTTAGGGCTGTCTGAACAACTTCAATCTGTTCTTTTTTTGTGAAATGGGTGCAGGACACATCAGTTTAATTCATTCTGCATCCTCATTTTTCACACGAGTTGTCTTATTATTCTTAACTATTATTAAAAGGAATGATAAAAAGTAATTAACCATCTGGAACAGATTCATGCTTCCTATTAGTCAGGGTGTCCATTATGAAATCTCCTGAAAGTTCAGCCTTAGAAATAAATTCTCCAAGTAGGTGGATTAGCTGATGAATTTTTTCTCCAAAGATGAGTGTATTTTCCCAACACAGCCAGCACTCCCCTCCACTGCTCATTTATCAAAGGGGGAAAAAGTAGAAGTGAAAAATAGAAATGGCTCGTCAATATAATTTACTGTATAAAAGCTATAGATTTGATATGGTTTGTGGAAGGTTTCTGCACTATCCTTCTCCACTATTATTTATGGTTTTAGTGTGACGCTGAACCTCGCCTTCAGGAGGAAAATGCTGTATTCAGTCATTGGTCTCTTCAGGGTCCCTAGGAAATGCCCCCAGTCCCTTCCAGGCCACTGTGGGGATGCTGGAGATGGATCTGCTGCAGAACGAACCAACAGGTGATGCCAGAAGCCTAAGTTTGTCTTGTATGGATCCCGTGATGAGTTTTAGGGGCACTTGTAATTTGACAAAGGAAGAATTATGTTGCAAGTGGGTAACCGTTCTGTGCATCCTGGATTCTACGAATCACTGCCTACCACAGCCTCCTGGGCATTGACAGGCAGCGTTGACTCCTGGAAGACCATGTGACACCATGAGCCAGCTGTATTTGACCTCTGCATTGGCCCTTTATGCTTCTAAACCCAAATCATTGCTCCCCTCGGCCGTATCCATGGCCTCCCGCCATTGCTAATACCAATGAATTGAGATGGGATGGATCACGGAACCCAAAGGCCACCCTCTTCCTTCATGGCTGCCCTTGCACTCACATGAGCTGAGACCCAAAAGTCCTTTCTCAGAGAGAAGCTGCTTCCTGGGAGAATTCCTCCTGGGTATAGAACATAGGGCCAGGCCTCCCAGGGCCAAGGGGCTGACTCCCATATTATCTGTGTCAACAAGAAGCATTTGCTTCTTGCAAATACTAGAAGATCTGAAGCTGTTCACTGCACTTAGTATTCCCTAAGTGCAATGCTGATTCATGGTCAAGAGTGAACTCTTCATGCTTCATGAAATCTTCCACGGTTTTGTATTATCCTGAGAAAGCTCAGCTCAAGTGCAGTTTCTTTCGTGAAGCCTTGATAATGCAGGTTACAAGTCAGTTCTATGCAACAAATATGGCACCTTTTGTGTCCTAAGCCCCACACTGGACTCTGAGGATCTAAGAGTAAATGAGACATGTATCCATCCCCAAGAAGTTTTCAGTCTGCTGATAGACACACGTATAGAAAAACTGCAAATAAACACAGTAAGAGAGATGGCAGGAATATATCACAGAAACCTGGAAGAAAACATTACCATCTGCCCTGAATGCTTGGGGAAATCTTTACAGAGAGGATGATATTTATGCTGGGTTTTGATGTATTCATAGGAGTTTGCAGGAAAACTGCAAATAAACACAGTAAGAGAGGTGTCAGGAATGTATCACAGAAACCTGGAAAAAAACATTCCCATCTGCTTGGGAAAACCTTTACAGAGAGGATGATATTTATGCTGAGTTTTGAGGTATTCATAGGAGTTTGCTAAGTAGAAAGTAAGTGAAGGAGTGGGGAAGACATTTGACGCAGAAAAGACATACAAAAGCATGGCTTGAAAGCCTACAGGGTGGGGCATAGTTTATTTCTGATGCTCAGGGTATGTGTATATGGGGGATGAGGCTGGAGAGGGGACCTCTTCTAGTTGTTTCTAATGATATTGCAATCACCTAAGACCCCAAGCCTGGCACACCGTACCCACTGGAGCGGGGAGACCTAGGTTGAGTTCATGGGGTAGGGCTGGAGCAGGGAGCTCTCACCTTCAGAGGGGTGACTAAATCTGAATGTCTAGAGAATTCCATACCCAGAAATGTCAAAGGCTTGGATCAAAGCTGCAGATCTCTGAGTCAGAGGGAGTTGGAAAAGAAGGAGCAACAGAAGCAAGTTGTTCCAGCCAGGTTTGAATGGGGGATGGCACTTTCCTGTTTCATGCACATGTGCCTTGTCTTTTCAAATCAATTGTATTCTACTTGAAGGCAAGAGAAATGGTTTAAGAAATTTGTTAAAGTATTAAGAAAACATAGAGAAGTCGTATCAATTGCCCAAGATGATAGAGTTAGCAGGGGCAGATATAGGGTTTTACGGGCACTTGGAAACGAAGCACTGGTCCCTGTCCTGTGTCTCAGATCTCATCCACAGTTTGTGCTTAGTGGACAGTGTCACATATTAAGAGAGGGGACATAAGCCAATGGAAGTACACACAGAAGATGGAGACCAACAGATCTTGGTCCTGTTTTGTTTTTTTGTTTTTTTTTTTTTGAGACGGAGTCTTGCTCTGTCACTCAGGTTGGAGTGCAGTGGCGCGATCTCGGCTCACTGCAAGCTCCGCCTCCCGGGTTCATGCCATTCTCCTTCCTCAGCCTCCCGGGTAGCTGGGACTGCAGGTGCCTACCACCACGCCTGGCTAATTTTTTGTATTTTTAGTAGAGACAGGGTTTCACGGTGTTAGCCAGGATGGTCTCGATCTCCTGACCTCGTGATCCACCCACCTCGGCCTCCTAAAGTGCTGGGATTACAGGCGTGAGCCACCGCACCCAACCTCTTGGTCCTGTTTTATGGAAAAACATCTATTAAGGGAGCAGAGAGGATGACAAGTTCTTGGGTAGGGGATGGGGAGAGGGATCACTGTCATCAAATATTTGCAGGAATTTTATATACAAAAAGGAGTTGTTTTGTCCTGTGTGGACTTGGAGGCCATCCTGGACTTACAATAGAAGTTGCAGTGAGGCTGATTTCTCCCTAACTGCTGGTGTTACCTGAAAGTTCCATGGGCTGTCTGGAAAGAGTAAGCCTCCCAGGACGAGAGGCAGAAACATCATAGATATTGTCAAGGAACTTCTTCCTCTTGGTTGGTGACCCCACCAAATGATTTGCAGTGTCTCTTCAAATTTGGAGATGCTGTACATCTCTTGACACTTCTATAATTCTGCCATTCTCCCTGACTCCCAGGAGAGCCCAGGATCTGTGAAGACATCAGAAGTTGAGTGCTAGGCCGACTGAAACACACAGACCTTTGCTTTAATTATTCCACTGTGTGAGATCCATTTGCCAAGGGAAATGGGGAAAGTATTTTTAGCCAAGGCATTTGCTTTTAGGGGACTCATTCTCCTAGAAATATTCTACTCCTCCTCTTTTATGCTGTACCTTATTCCCCAGGAGTTTTACTCCTTGGACACTATTTGGATTTTTTAAAATCTTTTTTTAATCTTTTTTTTTTTTTGAGACAGTCTTGCTCTGTCACCAAGCCTGGAGTGCAGCGGTATGATCCCAGCTCTCAGTACTCCTGGGCTCAAGTGACCCTCCTGCCTCAGCCTCCCAAGTAGCTGGGACCACAGGTACATGCCAACACATCCTGATAATTTTTATTTTTATTTTTATTTTGTAGAGATGGAAGTCTCACTATGTTGCCCAGGCTCGCCTCGATCTCCTGGACTCAAGCAATTCTCTTGCCTCGGCCTCCCAAAGTGCTGGTGTTATAGGCATGAGCCTCCGTGCCCAACCTCTTTTTCATCCTTAAACTGGTTTGATTCCAAAAGAATTATAAACCCAGGTGTTAAATTTCAACATATAGAAATGACATCCTATTGATCGTCACACCGGCTTATCCTCCTGAGTGGGCAGCTGACTTCGCAGTGCAGGGATTCCCCTATGTGTGCACTTTGGAAGCCCTTGGACAGTTGGAGAAGTCCCCATGCTCAGGCTATACTCCGATGGGTTATATCAGAAAATCTGGGTGGGGTCAGGCACTAGAGGTCTTTAAAGTTGCCTGGATGGTTCCAACGTGCGGTCACGTCTGAGAGTCGCTGCTTGAGATGCATCCTGGATTCTGCCTGGCAGGACTCATGGGCCCCTGTTCCCTTTCGGAGCTTAGAGGGATTGAGCAAAGCCACTTTCAGTTTTTCCACTCGCTAGGCAGGTGCTTGAGGAAGTTATTTGACTGCTCAGAGCCACCGGAGCAAAAATACTTTCCCCAATTTCCCTTGGCAAATGGATCTCACACAGCAGAATAACTAAAGCAAAGGTCTGTGTGTTTCAGTCAGCCTAGCACTCAACTTCCGAGGTCTTCACAGATCCCGGGTTCTCCTGGGAGTCAGGGAGAATGGCAGAATTATAGAAGTGTCAAGAGATGTATAGCATCTCCAAACTGGAAGAGACACTGCAAATCATTTGGTGGGGTCACCAATCAAGAGGAGGAAGCTCCTTCCTCCGTGAAACGGAGACCCTGGAAGGTTGGCTTCGTGTGCCTTGAATCCCTGAGGTAGTGCCTGGCAGGGGGCTCACCCTGGTGCCCTTGGCTGTGACAGTGGTGGTGATCGTGCCAACCGTAAGGAACACTGGCTGGGCATTCTTCTGTGGAGGTGTAGCCTCTGTGCCAAGTGTGTCTCAGCTTTTTGCACGTGTACTTCATTTATTCCTCTTAGGAATCGGAGGTGGTAGTTACTATTATTATCTCACCCTTTTCACATTGCCACCTCCATGGAAAATGATGGTGTTTCTACAGCATAGTGGAGTAAAATAAGACAGCTGCCGGAGGTGACGAGCTTGGGCCCTGTTCCCAGGAGCCGTGAGCACTGAGGGGGTCTACATCTTGGGCACCCCGATTACCTGAGCGTACACCTAGGAGGCTGTGTTTCTGACGCGTGATGATGGTGATGGTGAACAAGAATGTCAGGATGAATTGCCCTGTTGGTTTCTTCTTTTAAATCTTAATTGATTTTTATTTTTTTTATAGGCGAGATCTTGCTCTGTCACCCAGGCTGGAGTGCAGTGGTGCGATCATAGCTCACTGCAGCTTCAAACTCCTGGGCTCAAGTGATCCTCCCACCTCAGCCTTCTGAGTAGCTGGGACTACAGGCATGTGCCATTTTGCCTGGCTGATTTTTAATTTTTTTTCTTGTAGAGGCAGACTGTCACTATGTTGTCCAGGCTGGTCTCAAAGTCCCGGCCTCAAGCAGTCCTCCTGCCTCAGCCTCTCAAAGTGCTGAGATTACAGGTGTAAGCCACTGTGCCCAACCTGTTTCTTATGTACATGTCACTTGTCATTGGCAGGCAAATTGGAGTTGTTCACTTGGCACAATTTCAATTCTTGGGAACTATTATGGGTTGAATTGCATTTCCCCCAAATTCCTATGTTAAAGTCCTAATCCCCAGAACCTCAGAATGAGACTGTACTTGTAGAAAAGATCTTAAAGATCTTAAGGGATAATTAAATTAAAATGAGGTCTTTAGAGTGGGCCTTAATCCAAGATGACTGACTGGTGTCCTTTTTTTTTTTAACTTTCTTTTTTTTTTTGAGACAGGGTCTTGCTCTGTCACCCAGGCTGGAGTGCAGTCGCGCGATCTTGGCTCACTGCAACCTCTGCCTCCTGGGCTCAAGTGATCCTCCCACCTGAGCCCCCCAAGTAGTTGGGACCACAGGCACGAGCCACCAAGCCCGGCTAATTTTTGTTTGTTTTGTAGAGATAGGGTTTCACTTTGTTGCCCAGGCTGGTCTCAAACTCGTAAGTTCAAGCAATCCACCTACCTCAGCCTCCCAAAGTACTGGGATTACAGGCATGAGACACCACACCCAGCCGACTGGTGTCCTTATGAGAAGAGGAAATTTGGACACACGTGTGCACAGAGAGGAAAGACCATATGAGGTTGCACAAGGATAAGACGGGCCATCTGCAAACCAAGGAGAGAGGCCTGCCGAAAGAAGCAGTCCTTTGGGAGGCTGAGGCAGGCGGATCTTGAGGTCAGGAGATTGAGACCATCCTGGCTAACATGGTGAAACCCTGTCTCTACTAAAAATATAAAAAATTAACTGGGTGTGGTGGTGGGCGCCTGTAGTCCCAGCTACTTGGGAGGCTGAGGCAGGAGAATCATTTGAACCCGGGAGGCGGAGGTTGCAGTGAGCTGAGATCACGCTACTGCACTCCAGCCTCAGCCGCAGAGCGAGACTCCACAACACAAAACAAAACAAAAAAACAAGAAGCAATCTTGCGGCACTTTGATCTTATACTTCCAGCCTCCAGAACGATGAGACAGTGAATGTCTGTTGTTTCAGCCACCCAGTCTGTGCAATTTTGTTATGGCAATGCTAGCAAACAAATACAGGGAAGAGAAAGGTTTGCCACTTGCAGGAATTTACCTTTAGAGCCTCCTTGGGTTTTCCTTGCCTCTGAAAGAGTGGGTCGTAAACTTTAGTGGGCTTGCAAACACCTGGAGGTCTTGTTAAAACCTCAGTGATCTGGCCGGGAGCGGTGGCTCATGCCTGTGATCCCAGCACTTTGAGAGGCCAAGGCGGGCGGATCACTAGGTCAGGAGTTCGAGACCATCCTGGCTAACACAGTGAAACCCCGTCTCTACTAAAAAAATACAAAAAGTTAGCCGGGCATGGTGGCAGGCGCCTGTAGTCCTAGCTACTCGGGAGGTTGAGGCAGGAGAATGGCGTGAACCCGGGAGGCGGAGCTTGCATTGAGCCGAGATCACGCCACTGCACTCCAGCCTGGGCGATAGAGCGACATTCCGTCTCAAAAAAAATAAAATAAAATAACTTCAGCAATGTGATGTTTCCATGTGTGAGAGCGAGTGGGGCTTGTAAATTTGCGTTTTCTGGCATCTTCCCAGGTGATACTGCTAGTCTTGGGGACTATCGTTTGAGAGCTACTGCTCTGGCACTTGCAAGCCTGGAGGTGGCTCTCAGCAGGCCCTCCTATTAGCTTTTTGAACATTTTGACTTTGAGAGTGAGGGGAGCACACGTGGATTAGCCTGCTGGGGGCAGCTGATGCTTCCAGTTGTGCCTTCATTCCTCTTGGACCTGCTCTCTAGGGGTTGAGCATGCCGTACATGCTTTCTTTATCATAGGCCCTCTTAGTTTGACAGCTGAAGGACACAACCCTTTATCTAGTCTTCGGTTCATTCTCCCTGTGTTTTTTGGGTTCTTCTTGGTTCTAGCCTTACATAGGCAGATACATTTCTGGGGTTACCTGGGTTGTACCTGAGGGGGTGAAGACAGTCATGTTATTGAAGCTACTGTAAAAATGTAATAAATTCTAGAACTTCCATACCCTCCACAATCCTAGTGCTGAGTATTTATGCAAAGGAAAGGTAATCAGTATGTCAGAGGGATACCCGCACCCCTGTTCATTGCAGCAGTATTCATAATAGCAAAGGTATAGAATCAAACTAAGTGTCCAGCAACAGAGGAATGGATAAAGAAAATGTGGTGTGTATGCACAGCAGAATACCATTTGACCCTAAAAAAGAATGAAATCGTGTCATTTGCAGGGACATGGATGGAGCTGGAGGTCATTATGTTAAGTGAAATAAGCCAGGCACAGAAAAGAACATATTGAATGTTCTCTCTCATATGTGGAAGTTAAAAAGGTCGACCTCATGGGGCCAGAGAGTGGAGCAATAGATACCAGAGGCTGGGAAGGGTGAATGGCATGGGTAGGGGTCGTAGAGAGGTTGGTTAATGGGTGCAAAAATACAGTTAGAAGGAATACATTCTAGTATTTGATAGCAGAGTAGGGTGACTGTAGTTAACAACAGTGTATTGTAGATTTCCAGATAGCTAGAAGAGGACTTGAAATGTTCCCAATTCATAGAAATGATCAACCCTTGAGGTGATGGACATCCCAAAACCCTGACTTGATCATGACACATTTGATGCATGTAACAAAATACCACACGTACCCCATAAATATTTTATATATATATATATATATATTTTTTTTTTTTTTTTTTGAGACAGAGTCTCTCTCTGTCACTCAGTCTGGAGTGCAGTGGTGCGATCTCGGCTCACTGCAACCTCCGCCTCCTGGGTTCAAGTGATTCTTCTGCCTCAGCCTCCCGAGTAACTGGGATTATAGGTGCATGTCACCACACCCAGCTAATTTTTGTATTTTTAGTAGAGACAGGGTTTCACCATATCGGCCAGGCTGCTCTCAAACTCCTGACCTCATGATCTGCCCGCCTTGGCCTCCCAAGGTGCTGGGATTACAGACGTGAGCCACTGTGCCCAGCCAGATATATAAAATATTATGTATCAATATTTTTTAATGTGAGAAATTCTTAAGAAGATCTTTATGTGGATACCACATAATGATAGAGTGTAGAGAGGCTAAATCTGCACAGGGAGGGCAAGGAAGGTTTGACAGAGGTGGTGGTATCAGAGCTGTGTGACTGATTAGCAGAGATTTTCTTGGCAGAGAGGGGAGGCCCAAAGTGTTCTCTTCCAAGGCAGCGGTATGTGCAAAGGCACAAGGGTTGGAAACAACCAGCCTCTCTAGGGGAAGATTTAAGGAGATAAGTGTGGCTGATGCATGAGGTCCATGGGTGGAGGCGTGGTGGGAGCTGAGAAGGAAGGGATAGGTTGGTGCCACTTGTGTCTACTGGGAGTTCAGTATTAGTCTTTTAAGGAACAGGATGTATTAGTTTCATGCTGCTGCTGTAACAAATGGCTACATAGTGGCATAAACCACCACACATTTATTCTTATAGTTTTCGAGGTTAGAAATCTGAAATGAGTTTTATAGGACTAAAATCAAGGTGTCTGCAAGGCTGCCTTCCTTCTGGAAGCTCCAAGGGTGAATATAATTCATTCCTTTCCTCTCCTAGCTTCTAGAGGCTGCCAGCATTCCTTGGCTTATGGCTGCATCACTCCAGTCTCTGCATCTGTGGCTGCATCACTTTAGTCTCTGCATCTGTGGCTGCATGGACTTTGTTACTTTGATCCTCCTGTATACCTCTTATAAGGACTCTTGTGATATCATCAGGCCCACCCAGATAAATCCGGCGTAGTCCCCCCATCTCATGAGCCTTAATTTACTCACATCTGCCGATATGGTTTGGCTCTGTGTCCCAACCCAAATCTTATCTCAAACTGTAATCCCTACGTGTCGGAGGAGGGGCCTGGTGGGAGGTGACTGAATCATGGGAGCGGACTTCCCCCTTACTATTCTCATGATAGAATCCTCATGAGATCTGGTTGTTTGAAAGCATAGCACTTCCCACTTTGCTTTCTCTATCTCTCTCCTGCTCTGCCATGGTAAGGTGTGCTTGCTTCCCTTTCATCTTTCGCCATGATTTTAAGTTTCCTGAGGCTTCTGCAGTCATGCTTTCTATTAAGCCTGCAGAATTATGAGTCATTTAAACCTTTTTCTTCGTAAATTACCCAGGCTCAGTTAGTGCTTTATAGGTATAGAGATTGGACTAATACATCTGCAAAGCCCCGTTTGCCATATTGGGTAACATTCACAGTTTTTGGGGGTTAGAATGTGGATATCTATAGGGGGTCATGATTGAGCGTATTGTAGGGGAATTGAACAATTCAACTCTGCAAGGGGAGAGAAGTGCAACCTGGAAGGCCAGCTCTGCTGCTCTACCGGGTTGCATGAGGGAAGAGGAGAGCCTGGTCCCAAATATTGTCATTGGAGATGGGCAGGAGATGGTGGCTTGAACTAAGAGGGAAAAAAATTGGTGAGAATTTAGTAAAGGAGGCTGAAGACCCAGGAGGCATTGAGACTGACTCTGAGGTTTAAAATGCTGTCATTTTTTAATGGTGTCATTAATCAGGAGAAAGTGTGCAGAGCCTCCAGTCTCCACTTGCCTGGCATACTTTTCTTGGTCTTTGCAACAGTTTCAGGAATCCTTCCCTGACATGCAAAAGCCCATCCCCGAAGCAACGTGCTTTCCAGTTAGCACATGCTGCATCCCTGTGCTTCACAGTGACTTGCCTCACTCCGTTTGCTAGGCTGCAAGTTTCTGCAGCACCATGCAAGGCGCCTGTCCAAGCCAGGCTCTGGTTCTGTCGAGCTCCCCATTGGTATACAAAGATATAGGTGTCCTTTGCGAGCTGCGCAATTGGCTATTGCCGGGATGCCCTTCTCAGGCTCCACGCCTTCCTGGAATGAGCCTTGGGGTTGAGTAGTTAACTTTGATATCCCCTGTTAAGGGATTTTCTAGTTTTTGTTTGTTTTTTCTTCTAGGAGGATATGTGGTCTTTAACATAGACGTAAATAAGTCTAATAGGTAGAAATGACTTTGAAATAATTCATCAAGGAGGAATAATTCAGCTAGAAATAGCAGACACCAATTTTCAAGCCTTCTTGCCTGTGTATTTTCAGAAATGTGCTCTCCTTTGAGATATTTCTCTCATCCATTTCGGTAAATATCTGTTGCACTCATTTGCTGATGGATGGTGAACCTGCTTTGTCTCCTGTGTGTGCTGGCTCTTTTATTCCCCTTTATCCTGCTTATTCCTTACAGCCATGGAGAACAGCAGGTTTCTTATTTTATTTTATTAAGTTCTGGGGTACATGTGCAGGAGGTACAGGTTTGTTGTACAGGTAAACGAGTGCCATGCTGGTTTTCTGCACCTGTGAACCCATCACCTAGGTATTCAGCCCAGCATGCATTAGCTATTTGTCCTAATGCTCTCCCTCCCCCCACCTGCCCCCACCCCCACTTCCCAGCAGGCCCCAGTGTGTGTTATTCCACTCCCTGTGTCCATGTGGAGAACAGCAGGTTTCTTTACTTAAAAACAGGGTATGGGATGTTGAAGGAGACTGTTCCTTTCACTTGGGAATTCTGGTTTATGTCCCAAAGCTGAGAGCAATAGGGGCGTGTTTGCCATTTTTTCAGAGGGATGCTGGATGCCTCTGTGGAGGACCTACCAAGGGATTCACAAGATTCGTCCTGCAGCCTGGATGGCACTTCTCCTCTCTAAGGAAAAGATGAGTTCAGTTCGTGGAGGAGAAAGTTGGAGGGAAGAATGGGTGTTTCTTTTTCCCTCCCAACAGGAGGCACTCCTCCCCAGGTCAAATGGGGAAATTTAAGCAAACCCCCCATACAGATTGGGATGCTGGCTAGGCATGGTGGCTCATGCCTGTAATTCCAACACACTGGGAGGTCGAGGTGGGTGGATCCCTTGAGCTCAGGAGCTTGAGAACAGCCTGGGCAACATGGTGAAACCCCGTGTCTACAAAAAATACAAAAAAAAAAAAAATTAGCCAGGTGTGGTGGCATGTTCCTGAGTCCCATCCACTGGGGAGGCTGAGGTGGGAGGATGGCTTGAACCGGGGAGGTGGATGTTGCAGTGAGCCATGGTAGCACCACTGCACTCCAGCCTGGGCAACAGAATGAGATCCATCTCAATAAATAAATAAATAAATAAAAATAAAAAGAGATTGGGCTGCCTGCCAGAGGAGGCTGGCCTCTCCTTCACTGGCTGGGTGCTGGCTGAACTGTGGCACTCATAGGTCCATCTTCATAGGCGAGAGCAGGGTTTGATGAGTGCATTCTTGGGATCACCTGAAATAGGGAAGAAATTGACATGACTTCTCTGGACTTGGAGGAGCCTTGGTGAAGGTTGGGGTTGTGCCTGTCTCCTGTCTCCTGCTTGGGGAATTCTGAGGGCAGGAGTTTGGTAGGTAGGAAGGGTGGGCAGCAATAGAGTGGCCTACATGGCTTCCTCTAGCATGACCAGCAGATGTGAGACTTGAGGCTTCATGGAGGCAGGAGCAGGGAGGAATTAGGCTGGCTGCAGAGGGGATCTGGCACTGAGGCTGCCAAGGGCAGGTTCAATAAAAGTCCCTAGAGGCCAGCTGGAGAGCTTACTGCCATATCAGGGATCCCTGTAGCTTGGAAAGCCTCACAGCAGGGCCTGGGAGAACCCTCAGCCGGGCCCTTTAACAGGGCTCATCTTTGATCACTGCCAAGAGGTAACAAAGGAAAACACCAGGCAAGCGTTTAAGCCTTTTGTGGCCAGGCATCATGGCTCATGCCTATAATCCCAGTACTTTGGGAAGCCAAGGTGGTAGGATCACTTGAGGCCAGGGGTTCGAGACCAGCCTGGGCAACTTAGTGAGACCCTATCTCTACAAAAATAAAAGAAAAATAAGCTGGGCATGGTGGTGCACACCTGTAGTCCCAGCTACTCAGGAGGCTTAGGTGGGAGGATCATTTGAGCCCAGGAGTTTGAGGCTGCAGTGAGCTATGATTGCACCACTGTACTTCAGGTTGGGCAACAGAGCAAGACCATGTCTATTAAAAAAAAAGGCTTTGCTTCCCTTGCTCTGTCTTCTCCCCTCTTCTCTCGTCTGCCTTGGTCTTGGAGGAGGCAGTAGAAGGAGTAGGGGCTGGAGGAAGTATGGAGGGCCATGCCACTGCTCATCTGTCTGCAGAGGTCCTCGACCCACACGTGGGGCCTAGACTGGGGAGGGGCAGGAAGCCGAGAACTGGACGTGAATGGAAGTGTTCACAGGAGGCTGTGCCACACTTTGTAAATACTAAAATTGAGTTGTAGTTTCCTAACTTATTTTCCTCTTATAACTGAAAGTGAGTGGAGGGCTAAGGGATTGTCATCTGGCTGAGAAGGGAGAGCTGTGACAGCATGGCTGGGGGAGGTGATGGAAGACGGATGGAGCCCTTGCCTTTGTCCCCCACAGATAAATTTGTTGTAAAACCTAACAAGAGCACAAAGCAGGGGATAGACTCAGGAAGAGAGATTAATACACTCTCTGAAACGCTTTGTACTGATTTACAGGCTTTAGGAAATATTTTCATGAGTGTGTGTGACACCTCTCTCTCTGTCTAGCACATAGTATTCATTTATAAACCTACCTCCCTGCTGCCCTGCACATTTAATAAATGTGCTTTAAACTCATTTACTCACCCCCAGCAACCTTATGAGTAGTTACTATTATTAGCCCTGTTTTACAGAGAAGCAACTAAAGCACAGAGAGATTAAGAGACTTGTTGAAGGGTGCACAGCACATGTGGAGGAACTGTGATCTGCACTCAGACCTTCTAGTCCCTGGGGTATCTCACTCTCCCCCCTTGTATCCCCTCTATCTCTCAATTTTTTATTATAGAATGCAGATCACGAGGTCAGGAGATTGAGACCAGCCTGGCCAACATGATGAAACCCTGTCTCTACTAAAAAAATAACAAAAATTAGCTGGGCGTGGTGGTAGGCGCTTGTAATCTTAGCTACTCTGGAGACTGAGGCAGGAGAATCATTTGAACCCAGGAGGCAAAGGTTGCAGTGAGCCAAGATTGCGCCATTTCGCCCCAGCCTGGGTGACAGTGCAAGACTACGTACCCTCCCCACCCCACCAAAAAAAAAAAAAAAAAAAAGAAACAAATTTTCTAAACATATATAAGGTAAAGAGAATAATATAATGGACTTAATATACACATCACTTGGCTTCAGCAATTCTACTTTTATAAAATGCATTCCAAACCCTTACCCTCTTCTGCCTCTTTCAGCAAATTTGTTTGAGGTGGTGGATGTTTGCTGAGTGGACGGATGAAAAAAAATAGTTGAAGAGTAATTGCCATTTGATACAGAACAGAAGAGCTTAGCTTTGGTTTAAGCTGTTCATTTCCCTCCCACAGTCTGAAGTTCAGCTGCAGGAAAAAAAAATAAAAAAGAAAGAAAAGTAATTTAAGTAATTTAAATTCTGCCTGCTGACTTAGTTTTGTCCTCATCTTATCTGACCTTATTTAATCAGAGAAAAAAAAAAGAAGAAAAGAAAAGAAAAAAAAAGACTGGGAAAGCGTTTTCTAGGAATTTCATCATGACCCCTTAAACACATCTTCCATTTACACTTATATAATTGTTTCATATGGGATAGTGTTAATAATACCAAATTTCATTCCTAAAGCAAGCTGACAAAAGCATTTAAAGACTTGCTCATTCCAAATGTGTTAGAGCAGCTGAGAATCACGATCTGGTGCCAGTTCATTTGCTTTCAATACTTCCTGCTTTTGGGTGCTGCATATTTTCTTTACAATAGCCCATAGTTAGGGCCATATCCATACACCCCAACTCCAGATTGCTGTCACGTGCCTTCCAGTGCAAGAAATGATCATGCTTTAGGGTGCACGGGGCACAGTCTAGCATTTTCCTTGCTTTCCACATCAGGGTGATGATGCTCAGAGATGTAGAAGAGCTCCCAAAGGGGTGGCACTGACCAGTGGCCAAGTGGCTCCCTGGGCCTGTTCATCCATCCCGGTTTGTTCTGAGATAACCTCATGTCCAGGAAACAGCCTTGGCTAACGTGCCTAGGAGCAGTTTTTGAAAGAATCTGAGCTCACGGAAATGAAGTAAAAAATCTCTGGCACTCATTCAGGTTTTTTATTTAAGATTTATTAAAGGATAATTTACAGGCGATAACATTCACCCTTTTTGGGTGTACAGTTTGATGAGTGTTGGCAATGGATATGTAGCTGTGGATTTACCACCACAGTTAAGATGCAGAATAATCCCATTTTGTAGTCAGTCTCCAACTCATCCTTAGCAATCACTGATCTGTTCTCTAATTCTTCCTTTCTTTTTTATTTAGTGGTGGGGACAGGGTCTCACTCTGCCTCCCAGGCTGGAGTGCAGTGGCACGATCACAGTTCACTGCAGCATCGACCTCCCAGGCTAAAGCGATCCTCCCACCTCAGCCTCCCGAGTAACTAGGACCACAGATGGGTGCCACCATGCCCAGCTAATCTTTTAATTTTTGTAGAGATGGGGTCTCCCTATGTTGGCCAGGCTGATCTCAAACTCTTGGGCTCAAGCAGTCCTCCTGCCTCGGCCTCCCAAAGTGTTGGGATTACAGGCATGAGCCACTGTGGCCAGTTGTCCCCTATTTCTATGGTTTTGCTTCTCTAGACTGTCATACACTGGAAATGGAATCATGCAGTATGTAACCTTTGGGGCCTGGCTTCTTTCACTTGAATGATTTTGATACATGCTATTCCATGTATTGGGAGTTTCTTTCTTTTTTACTGTTAAGTAATTTCTGAAGTATGGATGGACATTTGGGTTGTTTCCAGTTTGGGGGAATCATGAATAAATCTTCTATTAAACATTCATATACAGTCATGTGAACATATGTTTTCATTTACCTTGGGTAGATACATAGGAATGGGATTCCCGGGTATCATATGGTGAGTGTATGTTTGACTTTGTAAAAAAACACCAGCCTGTTTTCCAAAGTGGCTCTACTATTTTGCATTCTCACAGCTATGTATCAGGCAGAGTTCAGGTTGCTCCACATCCTTGCTGACACTTGGTATTGTCAGGTATTTTTTTAAGCCATTCTAGTAGGTGTGTAGATGTCATGCAGGCTTTTGTACATGGAAGGGCAGGAATGTCTTGGGGGAAAGTCAGCCTCAGTTACTGCTCCCATAAAGCTCTTTCTCCTGCAGGCCTTCAACCTGCGCTTCAGACAATCGACAGCAGGATTCCCTGTTTAGATTCACTTTGTGCCGACAACCTGTGAGGCTTGGCAGCCTAAGGCCTGGATGCCCTTTGGTGAGAGGCAGGCACAGTAACAGGGCAGACAATGACCAATATGGCATGAGGAGGCCTGAGATGATATTTCTTCTCTGATACTTACTGCTCTTGTAACATCCCCACATCATTTAAGCTCTATGTCTGTCTCTCCTGTTCTGTAGAAGATATGGAGATAATCATGCCTGCTTTTTCACCCTACCGGAGAGCAAAGAAGAGCCTTGAAAGTTGAAATGCTCAATTCAGAGAAGAAAGAAGAGAGCACGATCATTTTTATTGCTTTTGAGTTGCTGCCAGCTAAAACCTCAGGTCCAAAGTAAAAACACTCCTGTTATTAGCAGTGAAGGTTGACAAGACTGTTTTTCATCCATCTTATTTTTTTTTAACAATTTTATATGCATATAATTCCATGATAATGACATAAGAACTGCTTGGAGAAGAAACTGCATGTTCTTTTGTGATTTTTAATATAAAATTCTCTTTGGGCTAAGGCAACCTCTTGTAATCACTCACCTCATTTCCCTGATACCAGTCCTCTGAAATGTTATTGTAGACCTTGCTCCAATTTCAAACTCTGTCAACTCTTGCACATAAAAACAGTTGTTTATATAGTTTGTGGATTACTCCTTTTCCCTCTTGAACTATTTGTTTCACTGCTCAATGCTATTCCCAGTTGGTTCTGACAGGAGAAATGGAAGATAATGAAATGTCGGCTAGATTATTTTCTCCCTGGTTATAGCTATTGTGAAAGTTTGGCTAAAATGTAGTATTTTTGTCTGTCTGGAGATTTGAGTTGTTCTTGCTATCTCCCTTTTCTCTGTTAGCAAAGTCAGCAAATGGTTGAATCAAGGTAGACAATGAAGTATTCCTGTTTGTGGTCTCCAGTTTCTGTCCTATAGACATCACAAGGTTATTTGCAGAGTTTGTATGAAACAATGTTTTTGGAGCCTAATTCTCATTTGTACTTTAGAGCCAACAGATGTTTCTTTTAAGAACATAGGAAAAGAGAGTGAGATAAAGAGACTTTGGCTAAGCATTCTTTTGATCAGCCATGAAAAGTTTAACTTTTAACTGTTGGTCAAATACAGTCATGGCATTTCCAAAAATTTTTCTCTAATGAGATAATGTGTGTGTGTGTGTGTGTGTGTGAGAGAGAGAGAGAGAGAGAATGAGAGACACACAGAAAGAGAATGTGAATCATAGGTTTCCACTGACCTGTTTTAATTTCAGAGACTCATTTCAGGGATGTGCACCCACAGAAAAATGCCTGGCATCGAAGCATAGCATGTGCCACACTGAAGAATATTCTTGTTCATTTCAAGCTGTACTATGCTGGTAAACCAGCCCTCTGGGTAGGGCGAGGGCATATGTTTGGTGGTGGTGGTAGGGAACCTTCATTTGTGGCTTTTTCCTATTTCCCTGGTGTACATATTTCTACTCTGGTGGATTTCAAGTTAGCAGCATTTGGCAGCTAGTTTGCAAAAGTCCTAAATATTTAACAGTAGGCTCTGGGGGAGCTGGCTTCAGCACACCACTCATTTTGCGGGACATTCTGCTTTTTATTTGATGTATTAAATGGATGTGTTTAGAGATAGGGTCTCTCTGTTGCCCAGGCTGGTGTGCAGTGGCATGATCATAGCTCACTGCAGCCTTGACCTCCTTGTGCACAAGTGATCCTCCTGCCTCAGCCTCCTGAGTAGCTGGGACTACAGGCGTGCGCCACCACACCTGGCCAATTTTAAAATTTTTTGTAGAGGCAGGATCTTGCTATGTTGCCCAGGCTAGTCCTGAAGTCCTGGCCTCAAGCAGTCCTTCTTCCCCGGCCTCCAAAAGCGCTGGGTTGGCAGACGTGAGCCACTGTACCCAATGCTCATTCTGCTTTGTATGTATTTCACTTTTGCACAGATCCCCTAAGACATTGGTCTGGAACACACCATCCACATCAATGCACATGAAAATAGTTCAAAATACATTAAAAGATGCCCCCTGGCTGATTTTGGCATGACCAGTAGCACCTACAACTCTGTGTTCTTGTGTGTTTGTGCAGGCTCACCAGCCTGTGGATGTCCAGGTACCCCGCAGAGGCTGTCAGCAGGAAGAGTCTGGGCAGACAGGAAAACTCGGGGCTTCCTTCTGATTTGCATTTCAAAATGAAAATGAGAACTTTTCAAAAAAATAGTTATCCTGCCAACAACATTGTTATACTACTGATGGGCTGGGGACCATGCTTGGCCCTGGGGGGTCAAAAGGGGAGCAGACCACAGTCCCTGCCTCTGGCCCTGGGTCACCATAGTGGGGGCTGAGGCAGGCTGTAAGGGTCTGTATTGGGAGTTCGGCTCTTGAACAAATCTACTGAGTGGTTTCAGTACTGGGAGATCCTGAAATGGTTTGTCTTTGCCTACAGCCATCTTGGAAAATGGCTTAATCTCTCCGGCACCTCTCAGTTTCCTCCTTGGTCAAGTAAATATAATAATCCTTCCCTTATAACAGAGATTCTCAGGGTCAGAAGTTGCAGGGGGGTCCTTACATTAATAAATGCAGCATCACCTGCATACTTCTTAGAAATGCAAATTCCCAAGATGTAGTGACTCACGCCTGTAATCTCAGCACTTCGGGAGGCTGAGGTGGGAGGATCTCTGGAGGTCAGGAGTTCAAGACCAGCCTGGGAAACATAGTGAAATCCCATCTCTGGAAAAAAGAAAAAAGAAATGCAAATTCCCAGGCCCCACCTTCAGACCCTGAAGATCAGAAGCCCTGTGATGGGCTTGTGTTTTACCAAGCCTTGCAGGTGATGTTGGTGCTGAAACCAGCTCTTGTGTGAGACCCACTGAGCTGCAGGGCTGTTAGGGTCACCATGGCCTTTTGTGAACACAGCTCAGCACCTGTCACATGTAAAGGCTCTATCTATGGCAGTTCCATGGGGGACACAAATAGCTAGAAAGCGTTTTGAGCTGTCTGAAGGTTGAGGAAGTGGGATGCACGTGGTGCTAGCTTTATTTTGGGATAGGGAGGAGAGAAGGAGGCAACGTTCCTTTTGCAGGATCTGTTGATAGAACTCTCCTTCCCCTAAGGCGTCAACTGCCTGGTTCTCTTACTGCCCAATGTTAGAAGCTCCCTTCCCCCAAGTTGTGGCCCAGTTCTTTGTCCTGACTCTTGGAGTCCTGGGAGATCGTGGGTCTTCCTGTATAGAAGTAGAAATGAACTATGCGATGGGCTCCTCTGCACAGTCCACAACCACCAGCTCCTTAGCTACTTATACCCCTGGCCTACTTGTTTCGTTTTCTTCATAGCACTTATTATTCCTGGCACTTAATTTTGTGATTTGTTGCTATAATGTTTCCTTGTCCCTGGTCTTCCTTGTCCATCAGAACAGAAGCACTCTGAAGGCAGAGACATTATCTGTTTTGTTGGCTGCGGCCTCTCCAGCACCTGAGAACGGCAGCCGGCATGTGATGGGTGCTCCTGTAAATGTCTGTGGAATGGCTGACTGGCTGGCTGGGTGGGTAGCAGGGCAGGTGGCTGCAGGGGTGGGGGGGTCCATAAGAGTGAGTGTTCTGAGCTGAACATACAACTGCCATTCAATCCAGTAATCCCACTAGTGGATATTCACTCAAAGGAAAAGAAATCATTCTATCAAAAAGGTACCTGCGCTTGTATTGTGCCATTCACAATAGCAAAGTCAAGGAATGATATGGTTTGCCTCTTTGTCCCCCACAAATCTCACCTTGAATTGTAATAATCCCCACATGTTGTGGAAGGGACCCAGTGGGAGGTAATTGAATCATGGGGGTGTGCTTTTCCCATGCTGTTCTCATGATAGTGAATAAGTCTTATGAGATCTGATGGTTTTACAAAGGGGAGTTTCCCTGCACATGTCCTCTTGCCTACCGCCATGTAAGACGTGGCTTTGCTTCTCCTTTGCCTTCTTCCATGATTGTGAGGCCTCCCCAGCCATGTGTAACTGTGAATCGATTAAATCTCTTTCCTTTATAAATTACCCAGTCGGCCAGGCATGGTGGCTCACACCTGTAATCCCAGCACTTTGGGAGGCTGAGGCGGGCAGATCATTTGAGGTCAAGAGTTTGAGACCAGCCTGGCCAACATGGTGAAACCCCCTATCTACTAAAAATATAAAAATTAACCAGGCATCGTGGTGGGCACCTGTAATCCCAGCTACTTGGGAGGCTGAGGCAGGAGAATCACTTGAACCTGGTAGGCGGAGATTGCAGTGAGCCGAGATTGTGCCACTGCACCCCAGCCTGGGTGACAGAGCAAGACTCCATCTCAAAAATAAATAAATAAATAAATTACCCAGTCTTAGGTATTTCTTCATAGCGGTATGAAAATGAACAAATACAAGGAAACAACCTAAGTGTGCATCAGTGGTGGGTTGGATAAAGAAAGTATGTTGTATACACCATGGAATACTATGCAGCCATAAAAAGGAATGAAATCATGTCCTTTGCAACAACATGGATAGAGCTGGAGACCATTGTCCTAAGTGAACTAACTGAGAAACAGAAAACCAAATCCTGCATGTTCTCACTTACAAGTGGGAGCTGAACAATGGGTACACTCGCATAGACATAAAGATGGCAATGATAGACACTGGGGACTATAAAAGGAGGGAGCGAGGGGCGTGAGGGTAGGAAAACCACCCGTTGGATACAGCATTCACTATTTGGGTGATGAGTTGATGAGAAACCTAAACCTCAGCATCACACAGTATACCTATGTAACATGCCTGCACATGGACCCTGAACCTAAAATTGAAGAAAACAAAATATATTTTAAAAAGAATATTACAAAACAGCAAGGTAACTTGTTACACAGTATATGACATGTCACATTTTTAAAAAGATATAAATGTTAAATTAAATAAAAAAGGAGTGTTCTGAGACACTGCCACTGCGCAAACCTGGGCACTTTACAGACGTGCCAAGAGAAAGGGTTTGCATCACAGCCTGCCTGAAACTTTGGTGGAAGCACTTAGAAAGATAGTGAGTAGACAGCTGTCCAGAGGAGGGGAGAGAGTGTTTCTTTTGGAGGAATAATGACAATTGCAGTCTTTTTCACCCCAGTGCCCATCTGTGCCCTCCTTTTTCATTTATTGACATGCCACTTTTGTGCCGTGGGTGGTCACCCATGAAGAAAAACATTTCACTTACACCAAGGGGAAGAAAACTTCAAATCCATTATTTCTTTTCAGTTTGGAAAGTTTAATCTGTGAGCATAGCTTGTGTTTGGAGCCTAAGATAATTGAGCTTCTTTCTCCTGCTAACTTTTTTATTTATGATACTTAAGAGGAAGTCAAGCTAGGCAGCTCATCTTAGCTTTTGATGTGTGCCCAGGAGAGGGTGGGATGGGGGATGCAGCAAAAAGTAATAATAATGATACTAAGAAAAGAGGTCACTGTGTGTCAGTTACTATGTTTCTGTTTAATCCACATAACTAGTCTATGAATGAATAGGTCCTTTTGTTAATAGCCTTCTTTACAGATGAGCAAATTGAGGCTCAGAGGTTTATTGACTTGCTCCAGGTTACCTGCAACCTTGTATTAATTTCCCAGGACTGCTGTACTGGATGGCTTCAACTCATCTCAGATTTCTAGAGCCTAGAAGTCTGAAACAAAGATGTTGGCAGACCACGCTCCTTCTGAAGAATCCTTCCTTGCCACTTTTAGCTTCCAGGTTCTGGTGTTTGGAGTGATACAGCTACAAGCTAGACATTCCTTGGCAGGTACATTTGGCTTGTAGCTGCATTACTCCAATCTCTGCCTCTGTCTTCACATGACCTTTGTCGTAATGTGTTCTCAGGCTGCTACAAAGAATTGCCAGAGACTGGGCAACTTATGAAGGAAAGAGGTTTGACTCACACAGTTCTGCAGGGCTGGGGAGGCCTCAGAAAACCTACAATCATGGAGGAAGGGAAAGCAAACACATCCTTCTTCACATGGTGGCAGGAAGGAGAAGTGCTGAGCAGAAGGGGGAAAAGCCCCTTATAAAACCATAGATCTCATGAGAACTCACTCACTATCATGAGAACAGCATGAGGGTAACCACTCTCATGATTCAATTACCTCACACCTCATGATTCAATTACCTCACACCAAGTCCCTCGCACGACACATGGGAATTGTGGGAACTACAATTCAAGTTGAGATTTGGGTGGGGACACAGCCAAACCGTATCAACCTTCTTCCCTCTGTGTATCTCTTTTTCCTCTTTTTCTTCTTTTTTTTTAAATTGAGATGGAGTCTCGCTATGTCGCCAGGCTAGAGTGTATTAGCGCAATCTTGGCTCACTGCAACCTCCGCCTCCCGAGTTCAAGCGATTCTCCTGCCTCAGCCCCCCGAGTAGCTGGGATTACAGGAACGCACCACCACGTCCAGCTAATTTTTGTATTTGTAGTAGAGATGGGTTTCACCATGTTGGCCAGGATGGTCTCGATCTCCTGACCTCGTGATCTGCCCGCCTTGGCCTCCCAACCCTCTGTGTATCTCTGTATATTCCCCTCTCCTTATAAGGACAACAGCCACTGGATTCATCCTAATCTAGTATTTCTTCTTATGGCAGCAGGAAGAAGTGCTGAGCAAAAGGGGGAAAACCTCTTATAAAAGCATCAGATCTTGTGAGAACTCACTATTATAAGAACATCATGAGGGTAACTGCCCCCGTGATTCAGTTACCTCCCACTGGGTCCCTCCCATGACATGTGGGGATTATGGGAATTAAAATTGAAGATGAGATTTTGGTGGGGACACAGCCAGACCGTATCAACCTTCTTCCTTCTGTGTGTGTCTGGGCATTCCCCTCTTCTTACAAAGACAGCAGCCATTGGATTCATCCTAATCTAGTAGACCTCATCTTAACTTAATTACATCAACAAGGACTACATTTCCAAATAAGATCACATTCTGAGGTTCTAGGTGGACATGTGCTTTGAAGGGACACCATGCAACCACTGCAAACTCTGTTCTGTCTGACTTCAGAGTCATGTTCTCTTCACTGCCTTTTACAGACTTGAGCATGGAGGGTCTTTGATAGAGGCATGCCCAGGCTGGAGGAACGAAGCGAAATAGGGGGCAAACTAGATCTGTGAGCTGGGAGAAAATTCCACCAGGAGGGTGATGTTTGGCTTTGTTGATGTTCTTTATGTTATTTGGCATGTAAACTTTCTTGATGGTTGTGTCTTCATTGGGGGTTATACCTTTTATCAAAATCAAATAATCTTCTGGCCCACTAAATGATTTTTGTTTCTCTGTCCTCTGGATAGTAGCCTGGATAGTTCATATTTTCTCTTTTTGTTTTCCCAATATATCTTGGGGCATCTTTTAATTTGTCTGGGTTACTGGGTTATATGCATGCTTTGTACAAATGTATAGAGTAGCATTTTCTGCCCCATTGTGAGCTTTTTGCCTTTGGATCAGAGAGAGAGGGAGTATTGGAGGGAGGGAAGTCTCTGAGGTTGTGGAAGAGACAGGGGACCAGAGTCCAGGATAATGAGATGGGCACAAGGGACTTTGTTCATTCTGGGCTCAGTGTGAGGCCTTTGGTGTACGTTCTGTCCTTTCATCTTCATGGTTTCCCTGTGCAGTAAGTGTGATTATCCCCATCTGACTGTGTTGGAAACTGAGGCTTCAAGAAGTGCTAAGGAGCTTCCTCTGTGGTCATGTGGCTCATTTGTGGCATAGGGGATTATGTCACTATGCCATCCTACCTCTACTTTCCACCTTCACCAAGAGAGGAATCAGGGGATGAGGGTAGGCGTGAAAAAGATCAAGATTAGGACATTGACTTATCAAGACCGTCTTGGTTGCAAGTGACAGAAAACCTATTTAACCTAGCTGAAGCACAGAAGGGAAGATGCAGAAATTTATTAGCGCTTATAACTGAGAAGTTCAGAGTTGCCTCTGGCTTTAGATAAGGCCACATTCAGGAGTTTAAGCAGTGGGACTCTGCCCTCCAGTCTGTCCTGTAGACAGGCTTTCTCCAGTGTGATAGATAAGACAGCAGTAGATTTTCACCCCTGGAGAAAGAGGGTTTTCCTTGAAAGTTCCATTAGAGATGTCCTAGGAAAGTCTCTGGTTTGGTTTGAGGCACATGCCTGTCTGAACCCATCCCAGGGGATGGGGGCCTACAGTTGGTGACTGGGCTGGTCTGTATCACATGCCCACTTGGAGGAAATAGTAGGGTCACCCTGATCCCCATGGGTTGGGGTTCACACAGAGAAGAGGGGATTGGTTTCCATGAGGAGGAGGATGGGATGCTGGACAGATGAGAACCACAGATGCCCAGAGATTGTAGTGGTCTCTCCAGGAGACTAGACAGTTTCAGCACAGAAATGCATAAAGGCAAGGAAAAGCAGGAACCATGGGACCAGCTGTTGGGAATGCCCAAAGTTGCCAGGTTTGAGGAGCTGTCAGAGGTAGAAGAAACCAAAAGAGGGCCCAGTTGAAATAAACACAGTGTTATTCAACAATGTTAAGTATCAGGGGCAACTCCAGACACCAACTCTGGGCACTGTCTAGTCTAAGACTGTGTTCCTGATGGAAGGTTTCTCAGTCAGCCCAGGTGAGGTGGTAGGATCACTTGAGGCCAGGAGTTGGAGACCAACCTGGCTAACATAGTGAGACTGTTTCTATAATTTTTTTTAAGGAATGTCATTTAGCTAGAAGGATTTGGCTTACTTTAATTTCAACTCATGTGCAGACAGGAAAATAGCCCATTTCCTGGAATCTGCAAACATCCAGATGCATGAGCCAGAGAAAGGAATTTCAAAACAGCTGCTGCATCTTTCACTGGATTTGTTTCTCATGTGCTATGATGTCCCAGAGAGTGCAGCAGGATCCATGGGCGGCTTCTCCATCCAGCTCTAATGAGCATCATGTAGAAAGGCATCATCCCTTATTATTTGTTATCTCTGACACCTCTCACTTTTTCCTTTGTGATCATATCACTGAATTGAGCCCTCTCTGAAGTCTACTGCAGTAGCAACGTGCCCCTGTTTCCTTAACGCTGGAAAATCGTGTTGGTTTTGAATTTGGGAGACAATGATATATATTTCCAGATATCAGAAAAATCCATTTTGACCTAACCACCTCCCAGTGTGGGAACAGTTTATGGTTTTCTACTCGATGTTTTGAAAATTCATTTGGAAATAGAAAAAGTGACCCATAGATTTCAGGTTAGTGTCGTGGGATGAAGATGAGCTCAACTGCTGGAGACAATTCTCTTCTGGAAAGAATCCGATTCCCTCTCATCCCTACTAGGGCCCAGGTCACAGGTTGCTTCTATGTGTTAACTCTTTCTTCCTCAATGTTCTCCAAGCCTCTCCTTGCTGATCAATGAGAACGCCACCCCCTTGGGCTCCTGTGCCATCCCTGAACCTTGCTTTCATGGGGACAAATCCTACAAGCATCCACATGCTTAAGGACGCTGCATGAAATCCCAAAACCGATTCAGTGTGATGCTTTCTTTTGTGAACGAAAAAGCTCAGACAAAAGCATGTTCATCCTAATGACGACTGGCAGGTTTGTGCCTCCTGACTACGAGAGCCACTCTGCAGCCCACCTTATTTCCAGTGCAGTTTAGCAAACATTTGGGGTTTGAGATGCAACCAGATGGGAACCTTTTAGCCTGGTGGGAGAAGAAGTAATCAAATTTACACAACAGAATGAAGGAACAGCAGTGAAGGAAGAGTAGCAATGCAGAGAGAGAAGGGAAAAGGAGAGGGCCATGTTATTCTTTGCCCCCGCAAGGCTAGCCCAGCATTTAGCACTGCGTCAGGCACATAGCAGATGCCCATTCCGTATTTGTTGAATGAGTGAATGGAAGGGCTTCTGCCTGTTTAGACAACCAGTGTGTGTATGTTCCAAAAGGAAAATCCTGCATAAGGGCAGAGGAGGGAGGAATGTGCAGATGGGTTGAGGGCTGAAGAATGTCCTCAGGATATCCTGAGTCCTATGGACTCAGGACTGGGGTCTGTCTCAAGGGAGGGCTGTGGGTTGGGGGATGTCTGCTTTTATGGGGAGGGTCAGGTTTCAGGTGAAGCAGATATGGTGGGGGAGGTTACTGAGAAAAGGCTAAAGCCTCAGAGACGTTACCTGCTGTGGGAAGGTCTCAGAGGCTACCTGGAAATGGTTTGCCAGGAGGAAAGGGATGGAGAATTCGCTAGGAGGGAAGGAGTGCTAGGCAATGTGGGGGTGAAGGCTCAAGAAAGGACCAAAGGCAGGAGGGGTTCTGAGAGTGAGCAGGACATATAGAGGGTGGTGGCTTAGCTGGGGGATCTACTCAGAGCCAAGGTGGGACCAGAACACATGCCTCACTGCCACTCGTTTTTTAATTTTAGAGACAGGGTCTTGCTCTGTTACCCATGCAGGAGTGCCGTGGTGTGATCATGGCTCGTGGTAACCTCAAACTCCTAGGGTCAAATGATCCTCCTGCCTCAGCCCCCCAAGTAGCTGGGACTGTAGGTGTGGGCCACCATGCCCGGCTAATTTAAAAAAAAAATTTGTGTGTAGATGGAGTCTTGCTGTACACCTTTCCCAGGTTCTTTTGGAACTCCTAGGCTCAAGGGATCCTCTTGCTTCAGTGCTTGGATTACAGGCGTGAACCACTGTGCCCAGCTCTCCCTGCTTTTATTTTATTTTTTGTGGTTCAAATTTTTGTCTTGGTTTAATTATGTTAATTATATTGATTTTATTGTATTATAGCCACCTGCAAATTATTCTCATACCTACATAGAAATAAATACAAATAATAGTTAAAAAAATAGTAGACTCTCCAAGCTTAGAAAGCCAGGCTGTCTTCTCTCTCTGGGAGTCAGCATCAGTGGACACTCAGGTAAGATTTAAAGAAAATCTATTCCAGATGATATGGTTTGGCTGTGTCCGCATCCAAATCTTATCTTAAATTGTAGTTTCTATATTCTCCACCTGTTGTGGGAGGGACCTGGTGGGAGGTAATTGAATCATGGGGGCAGTTACCCCCATGCTGCTGTTCTTGTGAGTGAGTTCTCATGAGATCTGATGTTTTTGTTTGTTTTGAGACAGAGTGTAGCTCTGTCACCCAGACTGGAGTGTAGTGGTGAAAGGTGAAGCCAGCTGGACTTCCTGGGTCGAGTGGGGACTTGGAGAACTTTTCTGTCTTACAAAGGGATTGTAAAATGCACCGATCAGTGCTCTGTAGCTGCAAGAGGTTTGTAAAACGCACCATTCAGCACTCTGTAAAATAGACCAATCAGCACTCTGTAAAATGGACCAATCAGCACTCTGTAAAATGGATCAATCAGCAGGACATGGGCGGGGACAAATAAGGGAATAAAAGCTGGCCGCCCGGAAGCCCGCAGCTGCAACTGGCTCTGGTTCTTTTGGGTGCTGTGGAAGCTTTGTTTTTTCGCTCTTCACAGTAAATCTTGCTGCTGTATATTCTTTGGGTCCATGCCACCTTTGAGATGTAACACTCACCCTGAAAGTCCGCGCCTTCATTCTTGAAGTCAGCGAGACCACGAACCCACAGAAGGAACCAACTCTGGACACAGTGGCATGATCTCGGCTCTCTGCAGCCTCTGCCTCTTGGGTTCAAACGATTCTCCTGCCTCAGCCTCCCAAGTAGCTGGGACTACAGGTGTGTGCTAGCACACCCGGCTAAGTTTTGTATGTTTAGTAGAAACGGGTTTCACCATATTGGCCAGGCTGGTCTTGAACTCCAGACCTCAACTGATCCACTGGCCTCAGCACCCCAAAGTGCTGGGATTACAGGCGTGAGCCACCACACCAGGCTGAGATCTGACGGTTTTATAAGGGGCTTTTCCCCCTTCTGCTTGGCACTCTCCTTAGTGCCACCGTGTGAAGAAGGATGTGTTTGCTTTTCCCTCCGCCATGATTGTAAGTTTCCTGAGGCCTCCCAGCCCTGCAGAACTGTGAGTCTCTTAAACCACATTCCTTTATAAATTACCCAGTCTTGACTATGTCTTTAGTAGCAGCGCGAAAACAGACCAATACACCAAAGTATTTCCTTAAGAAGTTCTAGAGGCAGGGTTCTATAAGCTTTCATAGCTGGAAGATTCTCTTCTATGTAACTGCTGTTGTTTAAATTCATTTTCTTTCAGTCCTTGGTGGAGATGCTTTAAAATCATTGCATTTGTTTTTGTGAAAGGAAGTTCTGAGCTTTTTTTTTTTTCTTCCGTAAGTGAGTTAACTGATGGGTATAAAAAACTTACAGGACTCAACTGGTGGGGTGGCATCCAAGGTGTTGTGGGGCCTGAAGCTTACACAATTTTGGCTCCTTCTTTAAGAAAAATAATGCAAAATTCATAATACACAATTAGGTGCAAAAGTAAATATCTATTTTGGATGAGAAAAGAAATCATAACAAATTGCTAAGTTAAAGAAAGCCGACAAATACCGCAGAAATTACAAAATTCACAAAAATAATGTAAGGTTTTTATTAACTACCAAATACACCTTTCTGATCCTTTTTTTCCTACCTTCTTTGACTACATATTACTTGACTACCTCTTTATTATGACAGCAATTCGGAATAGCCTTTTCTATTAATAAAGAGAATAAAAAGGTAATTCATTCCTTCTTCCAGTATGGTTGGCTAATCCTTGCTTTTTTCTAAGAGTTGTAATTGAGAAAATTCACTTTAGCTTCATAACTCAATTTGCGTATTGTCATGTAAATTTTTAGGATTGTTGTAAAATCTGGACCAACCTGTCTCCACTTGCTATGTGAGCTGCAAGATTATCAGGCATTTCACATTTTCTTGTGGTCACTTGTATTAAATGTTGTTATGGACTGGATGTTAGTGTGTTCCCAAAATTCATATGTTGAAATTGTAACCTCCACAGTGTGATGGTATTAGGGGGTTGGGCCTTTGGGACATGATTAGGTCATAGGGTAAAACTCTCAGGAATGGGACTGGTGCTTTTATAAAAGAGACCCCAAAAAGATCTCTCATCCATTTCTGTCATGTGAAGACACAGCAAAAAGACAGTATCTATGAACCAGGAAGTGAGCCCTCACCAAACACAGAATGTGCTGGTGGCTTGGTCTTCAACTCCCCAGCCTCCAGAATTGCAAGAAATAAATGTTTGTGGTTTAAGCTACCCAGTCTATGGTATTTTTGTTATGGCAGGCTGAACAGATTAAGACAAATATTCTTTGAATTGAGGACATTATGAAGTTTTTGTGAAGCTATTTCTAGTTCCGGGCAGCTCAGCAATATATGGAAGACTGGAAACCATCATAAACACATCCCATAAAGCCAAACTAAATGCGTTCTCAACCTAAATTCCGCAAAGCCAAATCCTGAATAACTGTGTGCTCCCCCAGCCCCTACCTGGGGAGAACTATAACACAAGGAAAACTGGGCATTCAACTGATTGCAATAAAATATCTTGCTTTTGCAAATTTTACAGAAGCATATGATTGTGTGCATACATTACTAGGGCCCTTTCAAGGCCTTAGAAGGGGCCCATGTAATTGAAAGACCCTGAACTTAAGCCTCAATAGCTTCACAGTAAATCTTGCTCTGCCCACGTTGATTACTTCTGGAAGTGAATATTTACTAAATCCCCCTGGAGTGAAGGAACCCTGGGTGTTTTCTCTATTAGACCTTTTGCATTTTTTTAAGTTTCATTGAAATAGGCATTAAGAATACTTGGCCCAAATGATAATTACATTCCCCTTACATCTGTGTAGTGGTTTGCCGTTTGCAAGAGTTCACAATGCTTTATTTTCTTTCCTCTCCACTCCAGCCCTGTGAGCCAGACAGGGCCAGTATGATTCCCGTTCGCAAATAAGGAAACACGCTCTGGGCTTGCCGGGGCTTTTTCCATCTGCCTCTCAGGAGGAGCCTTTGCTGCAGCAGGCTGTAGGTGTGATGAAGGGAGCATTGGGCACTAATCTGGAGACCCACGATCGATGCTAGCTCCAGCATGAACTGGCTGTGAGTCTTGTGTTAGGCCTTCCTGAGCCTTGGTTTCCTCATTTGTAAAGGAGGGATTATCTCCTAGAGGTGGCTTGTTTTTGTTTTTTTTTCTTTTTTTGTTTGTTATGTTTTTGTTTGTTTGTTTGTTTGTTTGAGACAGGGTCTCACTCTTTGGCCCAGGCTGGAGTGCAGTGGTGGTGCGATCATGGGTTGCTAAAACCCTGACCTCCTGGGCTCAAGCCATCCTCCCATCTCAGCCTGCTGAGTAGCTGGGACTACAGGCACCTGCCACTACAACTGGCTAATGTTTTTGTATATTTTATGGAGACACGGAACTCCCCATGTTGCCCGGGCTAGTCTCGTCCTCCTGGGCCCAAGTCAAGTGAAAGTGCTGGGATTACAGGCATGAGTTACTGCGTCCAGCTGCTTTTAAGTTCCTTTTTGTTTTGTTTTTCGAGACAAGGTCTCACTCTGTTGCTCAGGCTGGAGTGCCGTGGTGCAATCAGGCTTCACTGCATCCTCGACCTCCTGAGTTCAAGCGATCCTTTCACCCCAGCCTCTTGAGTAGCTGGGACTACAGGCATTGTGCCACCATGCCTGGCTAATTTTTGTATTTTTGTAGAGATGAGGTTTTGCCCTGTTGTCTGGGCTTGTCACAAACTCCTGGGCTCAAACAATTCTCCTGCCTTTACCTCCCAAAGTGCTGGGATTACAGGTGTGAGACACCACACCCGGCTGCTTTTAAGGTCCTTAAAGTGCTTAAGAAACACTTTTATCTACTAGATAAGAGGAGGGTTCCCACCTCCCTCTCGTCTCATAGCCAAATAGGAGTAACAGGTGCCTTCACTCTCCTTATTTCTCTCGCTTCTGTTATCCATTTATAGTTAACCCTTTAACAATGCAGGGGTTAGAGGCACTGACCTTATAGTCAGACTGCGTGCAACTTCTGACTCCTCCAAAAGGTAACTACTAATAGCCTACTGTCAACTGAAAGCTTTACCAATAACATAAACCATCAATTAACACATATTTCGGATGTTACATGTATTATATGCTGTGTTCTTACAATCAAGAAGGCTACAGAAAATGAAATGTTATTAAGAAAATCCTAAGGAATGGCTAGGCGTGGTGGCTAACGCCTGTAATCCCAGCACTTTGGGAGGCCGAGGCAGGCGGATCACCTGAGGTCAGGAGTTTGAGACCAGCCTGGCCAACATGGTGAAACCCCGTCTCCACTAAAAACACAAAAATTAGCTGGGCGTGGTGGTGCGCACCTGTAGTCCCAGCTACTTGGGAGGCTGAGGCAGGAGAATCGCTTGAACCAGGGAGGCAGAGGTTGCAGTGAGCCGAGATCACACCACTTCACTCCAGACTGGTGACAGAGCGAGACTGTCTCAAAAAAAAAAAAAAAAAAAAATTAGCTGGGCGTGGTGGCACACACCTGTAGTCCCAGCTACTCAGGAGGCTGAGGCAGGAGAATCACTTGAACCCGTGGGGTGGAGGTTGCAGTGAGCCGAGATTGCACCACTGCACTCTAGCATGGGCGACAGAGTGGGACTCCATCTCAAAAAAAAAAAAAAAAAAAAAACCCAAAGGAAGAGAAAATCCATGTGCTGTTCATTAAATAGAAGTGTATCGTCATAAAGGTCTTCATCCTCATCGTATTCATGTTGAGTAGGCTGAGCAGGAAAAGGGAGAGGAGAGTTGGTCTTGCTCAGTGGTGGCAGAGGCAGAAGGAAATCCATGTAGAAGTGGACCTGTGCAGTTCAAACCCACGGTTTTCAAGGGTTACCTGTCCTTTCTGGCATCATTCTGACATCCCATGAGTCTGTCTTTTCCTGACTATAAGCCCTGAGCGGGCTGGATCCTTGTGGAAATTAAGTATGTATGTGCTCCTCTGATTTCGGAAGTAGGTTGCAAACTTTCAGAGGTGTTTGAACATCCTGAGTCTCTCCAGGGTGGTCTTGCTGCATGCTCAGGGGCCCAATGTCAATGCAGTGACCTTGCGTTTAGATGGGTTCCTGGGCTGTGATTTTGCTTCCTCATTTTCTGCTTTGATGCGTGTGTTCATCTGGAAATCCAGAGGGTCCCAGAACTGGGTCAGGGCAGCAGACATTGCTGGAGGAAGTCCAGCTAGAGAGTGTAGGAGAGGAGAGTTGGTTGATGCTGAGAAATATTTTTTTGCTGGATCCATTTCTTCTGATGAAGGTAGCCATTCCCTCGGGATTTTCTTTAGGTGATGTATTTAAAAGATCGCTGAAACATGATTTGGCTCATGTACTTAAAAACCATCAACTACATAATTTAATGTGCCCATTTTATGTATGGGGAAATTGAGGTCTGGTGACGACAGGTCCAGAGTCAAACTGGACTCCTGGTATCTTTTTAAATTTGACCCTTCAGCAGTACAGGGGTTGCAGGTACCAACTCTCACAGTCAAAATTTTGTGTGTGAATTTTGACTCCCCCAAAACTTATTTACAAATAGCTTAAGGTTAAAACTGGAGCATGTATTTAAGGTTATTCCTCTCTGTGCAGGCATCATCTGACCACGTCTTTTTTTTTTGCAATCCTTTTTTGTGCCTTGTTATCCCAATCATTATTGGGCATAATTAATAAGGAAATAATTGAATTAAAATATTCTGGAGTTTTTGCTTTTATGTACATTTACTGGATCATACACATAAATACAGAGATATATTTATATGTAGTTAGGTTTTTAAATTTTTGTTTTTCTTTTTTCCTTTTTCAAGATTTTATGTTTTTCTCGTGATAAAGTTCACATAACATCAGATTCATGCCAGTGCTGTCACCTCATGCCTGTAATCCCAGCACTTTGGGAGGCCGAGGAGGGCAGATCACTTGAGGTCAGGAGTTTGAGACCAGCCTGGCCAACATGGTGAAACCCCATCTCTACTAAAAATATAAAAATTAGCCAGATGGACTGGGTGCAACGGCTCACACCTGTAATCCCAGCACTTTGGGAGGCCAAGGCAGGCGGTTGACCTGAGGTTGGGAGTTCGAGACCAGCCTGACCAAGATAGAAAAACCCCGTCTCTACTAAAAAAACAAAATTAGCCAGGCGTGATAGCGCATGCCTGTAATCCCAGCTACTTGGGAGGCTGAGGCAGGAGAATCACTTGAACCTGGGAGGTGGAGGTTGTGGTGAGCCAAGATCGCGCCGTTGCATTCCAGCCTGGGCAACAAGAGCAAAACCCCGTCTCAAAAGAAAAAAAAAAAAAGCCAGATGTGGTGGCACGCACCTGTAGTCCCAGCTATTCGGGAGGCTGAGGCAGGAGAATTGCTTGAACCCGTGAGGCGGAGGTTGCAGTGAGCTGAGATAGCGCCACTGCGCTCCAGCATGGGCAACGAAGCAAGACTGTCTCAAAAAAACTGAAAACAAAAATACATCAGGTTCATCATTTTAACCATTTTGAAGTGTACGATTCTGTGGATTTTAGTATATCCATGATAGCATGCAACCATCACTGCCATCTAATTCCAGAACATTATCATCACCCCAAAAAGAAACCGTGTACCTATTAGCAGTCAAATATATTGGTTTTGAAGATTTGCTAAATCATGGTGCCAAGAGTGTTTTTTACATGTGTGTGAATGTGTGTGCCCTCTTGTAATGGGTAGACATCTTTCGATTTATGACAAGAGTCTTTGGAAAGGTCTTTGTCCAGGCGGTATGCTCAGGAATATACTCATCTAGGGAGCTGCTCTGGATTGCGATGCCGTCTTGCAGGTGGCTGATGCTGTAAAAATGCGTGCAGAAGGTCCTTTGGGAGGCCCTGAACAGAGGCTGTAGGAACCTTGGGGAGGGAGAATAGATGGCCCGGGGAGGCTCCCCTGCTTTCTTAGTCCCTGTTGAGCCCAGGCCTAGGACAGCATTAAAGAGAGCTGGGCTGCAGAAAGAGGCTGTCTGTAAAACAGGCAGGGAGCCAAGGTCCTGGGTGGCTGGTCTATTAAAAGCTCCCTTGACAATTTCGACAAAAGCATCAGTATTGGCTGGTCCCATCCTGATGTGGATCCTTAGCTTCTGTGTCTGAAAATCCTCCCTGAAGTTCTATTTGCATGTATTATTCCATTCTCTATGATTCCCTGCTGTGGGTTACTGTTCTACAGACTCTTATGCTCAGACTCCAGAGAGCCGTGTTTGTTTATAAAAGGCGGTAATTGGAAACAGTGTGGTTAGAGAGACATAATATTGGACACAGACCTCATCTTGGCTCTCTGCCTCGCTCTGTGACCCTGGCGACATCACTCACCTTCTCTGAGCCTTGGTTTCCACATTGAGAAGTGAGTTGGAATAGTGGATCTAGAAGTAGTAACACCTTCTTCATAGGACTTATGTCAGGATTAAGTGAGATAATGCATGGAAATACTTTGGCATAGTGCTTGGTACCCAGCTTAAGTGCCCAATAAATGGTTACCAACAGAAATATACCCATGATTATTAATATATTAACCTTAATAAATTAATGTATCCATCCAGACTGAACTCCCAAATAGCCAATTTCCCCAACACCTTTTACGAAATAGCAGAGTCGTTAATTTGTAACACCTTCTACATCATATATTAATTTCTCTTTGGTTGGCCGGTGGACTCGGTTTTGTTCTGTGGATCTGTTTTTGATCATTTTATTAGAAACATTTAACTTTAGTTATTATGTCTTTATTAAAATTTTGAATATCTTGAGGCAATCCCTCTCATGATTTTAACTTAAAAAAAAATTTAATTCTTGTTACATTCCTATTCTTCCAGAATTCTTAGGCATGATTTTGTTGGGTCGACCCCGCGTTTTACTGGGGTTGTGATTAGAATCCAATTCCATGATAGCTAAATCTTGGTCTGTGAAAACTGACTGTCTATCAATATTCAGTCATTTCATCTAGAAAGACACTATATTTATTTATTGGTTTCAGTATTTTACATCTTTCTAAGTATTTATTGCCAGGGTTATTCCTGGACAGTTTTTATTTGTTAACGTTTTCACTGGCATTTTATCCCATTATTTGTTCTAATTGGTTTTTGCTTTAGGAGAGGGGTTGATTTTTAATTTTAATGTTATACGTACCTTATATCCAGTCATATAACTGGATCTATATACTAATTTTCTGAGTTATTTTGATTATCTCTTGATTTTGAAGCATGTAATCATATAATTGAATATGCATCTAATAATTTTATCTGTTATGAACTTGATTTTCTCCAAATTTATCTTTTCGATTGTTTTAAATTTCTTGCATTTATTTATCAACCTAAAATTCTTTTCTGTTTTCTGGTGCATTAATTTCTGCTTTACTCTTATTTTCCCCTTCCCAGTTCTTTCTTTGTTTCTCAAACTTTTTCAACAGAGTGCTTGGTTCATTTATTTTTCATGGTTTAATAATAAAAATAATTAGGGCTGTTAATTTCTTTCTGGGAACATGTAACTCTGTTATGGATTATTTACATTTTAGATATTTTCAAGCTAGTTTATAACTGTAGATTTGATTTTCTTCTTGAACTAATAATTTTCCCAGTTCCCCTTCTGCAGTGGGATTCCGGGAGAGAGTAATCAACAGCTGAATTAACAAGTCTAGAAAGCATTCCTAGAAAGGGCACCAGGCTGAGAAACGAACTGGCTTAGAGTAATGGGTTGCACCACAGGTAGGCAAGTGACAGAAAAACAAGAATACATAGGTTTTGCTGGACAGACATCAGGCACACCTTGGTTGGGTGTTCTAAGTGCTGGGCTGCAAAAGTCTATTAAGCTGTCAAGTCTGTGTAGGCAATAGTTGATTAAAGGATTATTTTCAAATCCTCATGTGGTTTGGATTTGTTTTGTTGGAGATCTTATTATATTCTTATTTTATTGTGCTGTAGTCTGAATGTGAACTGAGCATTTTTAACAGTTTTATTGAGCTATCATGGACATATAAAAATTGTATATATTCAAGATGTATTGATATATGCATACATTGCAAAATGACCACAATAAACCAAATTAACATATTCATTATCTCCACGTAGGTACCATTTGGGGGGGGGGGAGAGAGAGAGAGAGAGAGAGAGAGAGAGAGTGTGTGTGTGTGTGTGTGTGTGTGTTGAGCAGATTTAAGATCTATCCTCTTATTAAATTACAAGTATACAATACAGTATTGTTAACTTTGTCATCATGCTGTACATTAGATCTCCAGAAATTATTTGTCTAGTATAACCAAAACTTTGGACCATTTAACCCAAATCACCCCATTCTTCCCTCCCCCCATCCTCTGGAAATTAGCATCCTACCCTCTACTTTTATGAATTTGATATTTTTCAATATGTGAGATCATGCGATACTTTTATTTCTGTCTCAGTCAATTCATTTAGCGTGATGTTCTCCACCTCCATCCATGTGGTCGCAAATGGCAGGATTTCCTTCTTGTTAAAGGGTGAATGCTATTCCATTGTGTGTGTGTGTGTGTGTGTATACACACCATATTTTCTTTATCAATACATCTGCAAAAAGATACTGAGATTATTTTTGTATCTTGGCCATTGTGAATGACACTGCAGCCACTCAGTGTAGATATTTCTCAACATACTGATTTCAGTTCCTTTGGATACATATCTAAAATGGGATTGCTGGATCATGTGATAGTTCTATTTTTAATTTTTGGGGGGAACCACTATACTGTTTTCCATGATGGTTATGCTAATTTACAGTTCCCCCTGCAGTGTACAGGGGTTCCCTTTACTCCAAATCCTTACCAACCCTTACCTTGTCTTTTTGATAACAGCCATTCTAACAGGTGTGAGATAATATCTCATACTGGTTTTGATTTCCATTTCCCTGAGAGTTGGTGACATTGAGCATTTTTTTCATATATCCATTGGCCATTTACATGTCATCTTTTGAAAAATGTCAATTCAGACCTTTTGCCCATTTTGAAATCAGATTATTTCTTTTTTGCTGTTGAGTTCCTTGCATATTCTGGATATTAATCCCTTATTAGATGAACATTTCTTGAAAGGCAGGTATAGTAGTGACAAACACGGTTTTTGTTTGTCTGAGGAGGACTTAATCTCCCCAACATTTTAAAAGGATAGCTTTGCAGGGTATAGTGTTTTAGGTTAGCAATTCTTCTTTCTTTCAGTCCTTTGAATATATTACTCCACTGTCCCCAGGCTTGTAAGGTTTCTGTGAAGAAACGTCCTGTTAGTTTCATGGTATTTTCTTTGAATGTGATGAGGCACTTTTCTCTTTCTGCTTTGAAAATTCTTTGTCTTTGGCCAGGCACGGTGGCTCACGCCTGTAATCCCAGCACTTTGGGAGGCCAAGATGGGCGGGTCACGAGGTCAGGAGATGGAGACCATCCTGGCTAACACGGTAAAACCCCGTCTCTACTAAAAATACAAAAAGAAATTAGCCGGGCATGGTGGCGGGTGCCTGTAGTCCCAACTACTTGGGAGGCTGAGGCAGGAGAATGGTGTGAACCCGGGAGGCGGAGCTTGCAGTGAGCCGAGATCACAGCACTGCACTCCAGCCTGGGCAACAGAGTGAGACTCCGTCTCAAAAAAAAAAAAAAAAATTCTTTGTCTTTGACTTTTTACAATGTAGTTAGGTTTCTCAGTATAGTCCACTTTATATTCAGTATATTTGATGTTTTATATGAGTTTTGAAACTGGATGTTTATTTCTCTTCCCAGTTTGAGAACTTTTGCTTATTATTTCTTTAAATAAGCTGGTTGCCCTTTTTGCTCTCTCTTCTTTCTGGAATGCTCACAATATGCATATTGTTTTGCTTGATGATGTCTCATAAGTCCTTTTGTTTTTTTTTTTTGAGATGGAGTCTTGCTCTGTCACCCAGGTTGGAGTGCAGTGGTGCGGTCTTGGCTCACTGCAACCTCTGCCTCCCAGGTTCAAGCAATTCTCATGCCTCAGCCTCCCAAGTAGCTGGGACTACAGGTGTGCACCACCATGCCTGGCTAATTTTTGTATTTTTAGTAGAAATGGAGTTTCACCATATTGGCCAGGCTGGCCTTGAACTCCTGACCTCAGGTAATCAACCCACCTTGGCCTCCCAAACTGCTGGGATTACAAGTGTGAGACACCACGCCTGGCCATATCTCATAAATCCTGTATGCTTTATACAGACATCTATTAGTTCTATTTTGTATATTCAAATGCTTTATGTTATTATCTATAGGTTTTAAACTTGACCAGTTTAAAGATGTAAAACTGGAAAAGAGTTGTTTTGTTCATTTGCCCCCCTTTTCCAAGAATTCTGCATTATATATTTTGAAGTAATGTCATTTAATCCCCTCTCTCCTGATGCTGCGATGGTCTGCATTAATGTTGAAGGTTATCTTTTATCAATATATAATGTCTCTGTTTTCCTGTGTAATGCTTTTTCTCTTTAGTGATGCTTTGAGTCAAATGAATATTTCCACCTGTACACCCTTAACTCAGTGTTCTTAACCTCCTGTCCCCTCTGAGTCCCTTACAATGGGCCGAGGATACACTTTCTATATGGTAATTCTTCTAAGTTCTACGAGAACGCTGCTGGCTTCATTTCTCATCAACCTTTCCAATCCTGATTTTCTCCTTAATATTTTTGTCTAGTGGATATCCTAGACTTGCTTCCTGTATGAACTCCTTTGCTTCTAGGTTCTTCCTTTGGACATGTCTAGAACATTTTCCCTGTACTTCACGAGGCAGCTATCTATTCCATTGCTTGCCCACCTTGAGGACCCTCAGCTTGCCTCTTACCTAACAGTTGTCTAGGAGGGTGAGGCAGAGTTTGAAGCCTGCCTTTCTCCCTTCTCTTCCCCTTCCCTCCTTCCTTCCTTTCTGTGTATTTTCTTTCTCTCTGTCTCTCTTTTTTTCTTCCATCCTTTCTCTCTTTCTTTTTTCCTTTCTTCCTTTCTCTCTCCCTTCCTTTCCCTTCCCCTCTCCCTCCTTCCTTTTTCCTTTCCTTTTCCTACCTTCCTTCCTTCCTTCCCCCACCTCCACTTTCTTTGCTCCCTCTCTGGTAGAGTTCCATAGGACGGTCATAGCTCACTGCAGCCTCGAATTCCTGGGCTTAAGCAATCCTCCTGCCTCAGCCTCCGGAGTAGCTGGAACTACAGGTGCACACCATCATGCCTGGCCAATTAAAAAAAATTAGAGATGGGGTCTCATTATGTTTCCCAGGCTGGTGTCAAACACCTAGCCTCAAGCAATCTTACTGCCTCAGCCTCTCAAGTAGCTGGAATTACAGGTGCAAGCCACTGTGCCAAGCAGGAGTCTGCCTTTCCTTCTTGGGTTTTTTTTTTTTTTTCCCCAGCCTGTCATCTGATTCACATATTTTCCTTGGTCACATAATACAATTTTGCTTTTTAGTCCTGGGAGCTCTTATCTTTTATTAAAGACATTTTTATATGAGTTGTTTTAAGTAAGTAGTCCTCTGACATTTTTGTTTTTAGCCTTTTCCTCTTAGTTGGGGCTATTCCTCTTGTTATCCGTCTTTGAAGTTATGGGCAATGTTTTGTTTGTCTTTATCATCACCATTAGTAATTATCTTTCACATTTAAAAAGCAGTTCTTGATCCTATCTATCTCTGTTTATCAGAGGCAAGAATGAAGTAGTTTCTTTTGATTCCTTATTATGTAGGAGATATTTTAGGATTTCTTACACCTGCCCCACACAGATACATAGATAACTCTTGATTAATGTATTATTGGCCTTTGCAGTGGCTCACGCCTGTAATCCCAGCACTTTGGGAGGCTGAGGCAGGTGGAACACTTGAGGTCAGTAGTTCAAGACGAGCTTGGCCAACATGGGGCCAACCCCGTCTCTACTAAAAATACAAAAATTAGCCGGGCATGGTGGCAGGTGCCTGTAATCCCAGCTACTCGGGAGGTTGAGGCAGGGAGAATCACTTGAACCCAGGAGACGGAGGTTGCAGTGAGCCGAGATCATTCCGCTGCACTCCAGACTGGGCAACAGAGCGAGACTCCATCTTAAAAAAAAAAAAACTATATATATATATATGTATATTTACACACATACATGCATACATATATATGTATATAAATTTGGCCTTAAGAACCAAGAAAAAAAACTGTGTTTTTTTGAGACAGGGTATATGTATGTAAATAAAATATATTTTGTAAGTAAAGTATGATATTTAATATAGCATGTGTAATATATAGTGTTATAAGATGGTAGAAATACACACACACACCACACATACACTTAAATTTATATATATAATTTTTTCGCTGCTGTGTCATTGATCTTGGCCTCCATCATGGTGCGTGAACAGGCCATGCCAGGAGCTTTATCCTCTTCAGGCTATAGAAGTTGAAGGATAGGAACCTAATTCCTAGTCCAGTTCCCTCCTGCATGCTGACATTCTTCCACTATTGCTCTGGTGGGATAAGGAGAAGGCTTTTCTTATTGCTTAAGCCTTTTCTTAAGCACACCTCATTGCCTGCTCTTCCATCACTTTCGCCAGATGGAATAAGCAAGAAAACAACTCTCCAGGTTCTTCTTTTCCACATGGGAGCTCTCACTCTTGGCACATGGTACTGCTGCAGCCTCTATTCTCATTCATGCTCTCACCTAGGGCACAGTCTCAAAGCTGATCTCATACACCAAAAGACGCCTGGGGCCGGGCACAGTGGCTCATGTCTGTAATCCCAGCACTTTGGGAGGCTGAGGCAGGTGGATCACCTGAGGTCTAGGAGTTTGAGACCAGCCTGACCAACATGATGAAACCCTGTCTCTACCAAAAATACAAAAATTAGCCAGTTGTGATGGTGCCTGCCTGTAATCCCAGCTACTCAGGAGGCTGAGGTAGGAGAATCACTTGAACCCGGGAGGTGGAGGTTGCAGTGAGTGGTGCTGCATGCCTGTAGCCCCAGCTACTTAGAAGGCTGAAGGTGGAGGATTGCTTGGGCCCAGGAGGCAGAGGTTGCAGTGAGCTGAGAGCATGGGCAACACAGTGAGGCCTTGTCTCAAAAAAAATAGGACACTTGGATTAGAATGTTCATAGCAGCCTTTCTCATAATAGCTCCAAAGTGGAAACAACCCAGATTTCAACCAACAGGTGAATGAATAAACAAACTGACATATTCATTCTATAGAGTACCATTCAGCAGTAAAAAGGAATGAACTACTGGTATATGCAGCAGAATGAACGAATTTGAACAAGTATCTTGTTGAATAAAATAAGCCAGACAGAAGGAGTACCTACTGCATGATTCCACTTATGTCAAGTTCTAGAACAGGCAAACATCATCTCTGGGGTGGGGAGAATTGCCTGGAAAGAGTCAGGAAGGCACTTTTGTTGGGGATGGGTCTTCTTTTGGATGGTAGCTACACAACAGATGTTTATGGTTGTCAAACCTCGTTGAACTCAAGAGTTGTGTATTTTCTTTTATTTTTTGAGATGGAGACTCACTCTGTTACTCAGGCTGGGGTGCAGTGGCACAATCTTGGCTTACTGCAACCTCCGCCTCCCAAGCTTAAGTGATTCTCCTGCCTCAGCCTCCTGAGTAGCTGGGATTACAGGCGTGCGCCACCACGCCTGGCCAATTTTTGTATTTTTAGTAGAGATGGGGTTCATCATGTTGGCCAAGCTGGTCTCGAACTCCTGACTTCAGGTGATCCACCTGCCTGGGCCTCCCAAAGTGCTGGGATTACAGGCGTGAGCCACCACACCTGGCCTGTGTATTTTCTTTATGTAAATTATATATCAATAAACTAATGGCTGTTTGCCATTGTTTTTGGTTGTTTTGCAAAAACAATCAGGAGAACAGAAAATAAGGATATATAGTATATATAAATTTATATATAAACAGAAATAAAATGTGAGTATGATTTTTAAAACGCAGGACTGAAGTTGGTCCTAGCTCGGGCATGGACGCGAGTCTTACACTGTGGCATCTGCTCCTTTTTCTTTCTGGTTCAGAAAGAAGCCAGACCTGAGCTGACACTTGCGGGCAGCTGGAGCCAGACTGTCCTGCCTTATTTCCAGGTGGCTGGGCTTTTCTATTTCTAAGGGTAAAGGTGTGTTCAGGTCACTGTAATTTTTCATCTAGTGCCATCAGATTTGTGCACAACTTTTATTCCAGTGGGGTGTGTGCGTGTGTGTGTGTGTGTATGTGTGTGAATGTGTACACAGGCTAGTGCCTTCTTTGGGATATTTACCCAAATTCATTTTGGATGTGAGGAGATCTATTTCAGAGTTCGGTAGCCCAATTCAACCCTAAGATATAAAATATGATTTTAAAAAGTCATAGCTGCCCGGGACACTGGGCCAGAAAGTAGCACTGGTGGTGTGGCTGTGGAATGTCATATCTCCATTGATGGGCACACGAGGGTTTTTGCACTAGTGACTGACAGATGTTAAGTCACCACCCTTGCAACTGACTACTGGAGTTCCAAATGTGAGAGGTCGGAACATTCTAGTCACTCACCTGCGGAGAGAGGGAGACTGTAGGGCCTTAGACCAGTAAGGCCTTTAGACCACCTGGGCCTGCCCCTCATTCTACAGGTGAAATCTGAGCCTCAGGGAGGCAGCTGGAGAAGGGTGTGTGTGGGGCCAGCTGGTGGCCCGCCTTGACCCCCGGTGCAATCAGTTTTAAGGCCAGTGCTCTTGCATGTTAATAACTTTTCTCCTGGATGGTGTTTTAATCCGTCAGGACTAAATGATTCTGTCATAAATCCTTGCAGACGAGAGGATGGAAACTGCCGTTTATGAAGTCACCTGCAGTGTACCAAGTACTCAACACATGCCACCTCATGAATTCCTAGGTAGTGGACCTAGGAGGTGGCAATTATTTGTTCCATTGTACAGATAAGGAAACCGAGGCTGATGCAGAATTGGGGTTTGTTACACCATGATTTTTCCCAGGCTCCACGCATTCCACAGATTTACAGTCTCAGTTTTCAGTTTTCATTCTGGAGATACCGGACAGGTGTCTGCTGTGTGCACGTCCTGAGAACACAGTCCTGGCCCTCGTGGGATGTATAGACATTGCCACTGTAGCGCTGGAATCAATGGGATTTACTGCAGAGATGACCGTGGGGGCGAGGTTAATGCCAAGGGTCAGACTGAACCCTATGTCCTTCCTGTGTGTCTGCTTGTAGATTTCTGGAGGGAATGTTTCTTTTTATTATTACAATTTTTTTTTTAATTGAGATGGAGTCTTGCTCTGTTGCCCAGGCTGGTGTGCACTGGTGTGATCTTGACTCACTGCAACCTCCGCCTCCCAGGTTCAAGTGATTCTCCTGCCTCAGCCTCTGGAGTAGCTGGAATTACAGGTGCCTGCCACCATGCCTGGCTAATTTTTGTATTTTTAGTAGAGAAGAGGTTTCACCAAATTGATAATCAGGTTGGCCAGGCTGGTCTCGAAATCCTGACCTCAGGTGATCCACCCACCTTGGCCTCCCAAAGTGCTGGGATTAGAGTCATAAGCCACTGCACCCTGCCCTGGAGGGAATGTTTCAACCTCATAATCCCAGCCTCTCAAAGCCTGCCTCTCCTTCATGCCTGACACCGGAGGGGGAACAATGACTGCCATGTTCAATAAAACTTTTGTGGGAGATGATTTAAATTGCTTTGATGACACCCTTGGGAGTTGGGGCTCCTTTTAATAATTTAGGTTGAAGGAATGTGTGCTTTCATGAAAGAGCGGAGATGTATCTGGACTCTGGGCTTGAAGCTCTTCTTTCTAAGAGGAGGTTTGTTGGATTTCAAAACCAAGACAACACCACCTCTTGGTGTGCTGGCAGACACAGAGAGAGGACTGTCTGTCTTCCCTCCTGTGTCCCTCTCCGCCACAGCTGAAATGGCTGATCTTTTCAGAATCACTGACTGGGGGATGTTCATGAGCTTGGACAGGATAACAAATGGAGGTGGGTTATTTTCTGATCCTAATAAGTGAGAAACAGCTGTTCTTCCTAGCTTAGAAAGCAAGTCATTTGTTTTCTACACACACACATGCATGCGCGTGCACATACACACAACCACACACACAAACACACACGGTTATCAACATGCTGCTAGGAAAAATTAAAAATTGCGCATCATATTTCTAAAAGAGGAAGCAGAGAAAAGGGTTTTCCAGAATTCTAAACACGCCCCCCATCACTGCGTCTCCTCTCAGCTAGGACTTTCTGTTTGCACAGCCAAGGCCTGCAGGGTATATTCCAGAGGTGGACTTGGGGCTGGCCTTGAACTTCCAGACCCTCTCTCCCCTCTCTGGCCGGGGATGGGGAAATGTCAGCTATTCTGAGGGCCTTGGAAGCTGGACTCAGTTATTTTCGGTAATGTATCATCAACCACTTATTTCACTTTTACAGAAGCTATTTGTAAAATGAACAGTGTTTAATGTATTTATATTTAAAGTAATTATTGAGGTCAGGCATGGTGGTTCACATCTATAATTCCAGTACTTTGGGAGGCAGAGGTGGGAGGATCCCTTGAGCCCTGGAGTTCAAGAGCAGTCTGGGCAACATAACAAGACCTTATCTCTACAAAAATTAAGAAAATCAGCCACATGTGATGGTGCCGCCTGTAGTCCCAGCTACTCGGGAGGCTGAGGTGGGAGGATCCCTTCAGCCAAGGAGTTCGAGGCTGCAGTGAGCTAAGATCGCTCCACTACACTCCAGCCTGGGTGACAGAGTGAGACCCTGCCTGATTACTTTTTTTTTAAAGTAATAATACTTTAAAAAAATTTTTTTAATTATTATATTAAGATATATATTTTATATATATAATAATAATATATAATAATATATATATTTAAATATGTATATAATAAAATATATAATATATATTTTAAATATTTTTTAATTATTATAAAAAATAATTACTTTTTTTAAAGTAATTATTGATTGGGGGTGATTTACTTTTGCCATTGTGTTGCTGTTAGTCTTGTAGTCCCTTTTTCTTTCAACTGATGTATAATTTCAGTTAAGTAAGATGAATAAGTTCTAGTTACCCACTGTGCAGCATTGTACTTATAGTTGAGGCATAAACTCATTTAGTACTTTAATTTGGCCCAAATACACAAGTGTGCGCGGTATTGGACACTTAAAAATTTGTTAAGAGGGTAGATCTTGTGTGAAAGGTTCTTACCACAAAAAAACTAAACGAAAATGAAATAAAAATGAATAATGTAAAGGATAGGTAAATTACAAAGTACACATAGGCAAAAAAGAATTTCACTGTCTTTTGAATGAACCCTTTATAGGCGGTTTCTGCTTTATATGCAGGGGTGAAAGGTGAAGAACCTGCTATTGACAGTGACTTTGAAAGACTTTGAGAAAATAGTGTAAGTAGGTACAAAGTGTCATCACAAACAATGTGTCTTATAATACATGTAGCAAGAATAGAATACTGTGTAGCCATAAAAAGGAATGAGATCATGTCCTTTGCAGGGACATGGATGAAGCTGGAAGCCATTATCCACTAACACAGGAACAGAAAACCAAACACTGCGTGTTGTCACTTATAAGTAGGGGCTTAATGATGAGAATACATGGACACAGGGAGGGGAGCAACACACACTGGGGCCTGTTGGGAGAGGGCAGGGGTGGGGAGAGCATCAGGGAAAATAGCTAATGCATGCGGGGCTGAATACCTAGGTGATGGGTTGATAGTTGCAGCAAACCACCATGGCACATGTTTATGTATGTAACAAACCTGCACATCCTGCGCATGTATCCCAGAACCTAAAATAATTTAAAATATTTTTAAAAATTAGGTAACAGAGTCTCAGTATGCTGTCCAGGCTCAAGTGCACTGGCATGGGGCTTCAGCTGTGTCATATTTCAAAATGAGAGTTCTCTACATGGCGGCCTTCGAATAATGTGTGCTAATTTCAGGACCTGAAAGATATTAGCGTACATGTGCAGGGCCATGTGCACAGACTCTCCTTGTTGTCCCAGGGACCTAGGTCTCCTTGTCTGTTGCCTCTGAGCTCAGGCACTGTAACCTCATAGAACGTCACTGTAATGGGGAGACAAAGCTAGGCTGAATTGATGAAAGCTGGAAAGACTACTTTACTGGGTCTTATTCATTATTTTCAGCAGCATAGCATAACCCTGCTCTTTAAAAAATGGACTAAATTGAGAGTCTGTTGAACTTCCCCCGTTCAACATGGGGTATTCATTTGTTATTAGGAACGGCAATTTTTATGCATGTAATTAACATACTATGATAGCTTCAGTGGATTAGGCGAGTCATATATATATGTATTTACTTTTTTGAGACAGAGTCTCGTTCTGTCACCCAGGCTGGAGTGGTGCGGTGGCTCAATCTTGGCTCACTGCAGCCTCCACCACCTGGGTTCAAGCAATTCTCCTGCCTCAGCCTCCCAAGTAGCTGGGACTATAGGCACGTGCTGCCATGCCCGGCTAAGTTTTGTATTTTTAGTAGAGACAGGGTTTCACCACGTTGGCCAGGGTGGTCTTGATCTCCTGACCTCATGATCCACCCACCTCAGCCTCCCAAATTGCCGAGATTACAGGCATGAGCCACCGCACCCAGCCTTTTTTTTTTTTGAGACAGGGTCTCGCTGTGTTGCCCAGGCTGGAGCGCAGTGGTGAAATCATGGCTCACTGTAGCCTTGACCTGGGCTCAAGAGATTTTCCCACCTCACTCTCCTAAGTAGCAGAGACTATAGGTGAACACCACTATACCCAGCTAATTTATATTTTTTTTTGTAGAGATGGGATCTCGCCATGTTGTCCAGGCTGGTATTTATATCTTATATATACCACTTAATTGCTTTATTTTCATTTCCTTCGTAAATGATATCCAGGTGAAATAAACCAGCCTTTTTTGAATGAATGATCCCTAAGTTTCAGTTGGTGGGGTCTGTGTAAATGGATGAGGGCCATTTGAATAGACATTGGGACACTTGAAGGTGAAAAATTCATGGTCAAGTACAACGTTTTTCTGACTTGTGCTAGAAAGATGTCAGATTCTCTTTTTTGTTTAATGCAGTGATTACTAATACTCAGCACGTCGACCTGTTGCTTGGAAGTGATTTTACGCATTCTCTGGTCTGGGAGAATTACTGCCTTTTTTTTTCTTCATGACTCAGAGTGGGCTGGGCTCCCCTCTAAAGAAGCCATTAAATTTGATGAAGAGCCACATTCCTTGCAAGGCTTGACCCCAAACATTTGAGATTAGCCCTTTGAATTTCTCTTTCTGGAAGTCTGACAGCAAAACTTGGTGCATTTTTCTCTGCAGGATCCAAATAATAGCTAAACGCCTCCGGGGCAGCTGTAAGGCAAGTATTGTAAAAACAACCATGTTAAAGTGATCTGGAGACTGCAGACAATCAGCTTTTCTTTCGCCCCCGGAGTCTCAAGGTGCACACTTGCATATTTGAGCCAATTAAAATACTAAATAAGCTTGTCCCTCAAGAATGTAGACAGTTTTTCACTCTAATTTCTGCTCAATACCCTTGAGCACACCTTGTTGGTTGAATAAAGCCACACCTAGTTTCTGCAATTAGGGGAACCACGTAGTTGATTTTTGCAAGCTTTCCTTCATCAGAGAATGAGCAGTCTTCATTCATTCAATGCAATGATGCATTTGTTCTTTTATCCAACAGATACTTTTTGAACATTTACAAACTATGCCAGCATAGTTTAATCTGTATATGTTCGACAGACGCTAAGTTAACTGAAACGGCGTGCAGAGGTGGATTAAGTATTCATCAGTGTGTAGATAGAAACTGAAGGCATGGAGTGGGTGACAAAGTGGGTACAGATGTTGTCTCTTCCCCTTTGCCCCTTTGGGTAAATTACCGTATGATCTTAAATACATTGTCAAGGAATAAGCCACTGAAAACGGAGAAGGTTTTGATGACAGCGCTGCATGCATGTTTTTGTTAAGAAACACTCCAAGAGCATCATTCTTGGGCTATGTCAAGGTCTGTCAACTGGGAACCACTCAATTTACCAGGCTCCCAAGATGCAAGTGGCCTGTGTTTGCTTATTTGTGTCAAGGGGATCCCTACAGTTCAGATAAGTTAGTTTTGCACTTCCCACTACAGTGTTTTTGTTGGAAAGTGGTCTGCTAAATGAGAACCCATTGCCAGTTTTACCTACAAGTCCTGTATTTCTTTTTTGTTTTTTGAGACGGAGTTTTGCTCTTGTTGCCCAGGCTGGAGTGCAATGACGCGATCTCGGTTCACTTCCGCCTCCTGGGTTCAAGGGATTCTCCTGCCTCAGCCTCCCAAGTAGCTGGGATTACAGGTGCCCGCCACCATGCCTGACTAATTTTTTTGTATTTTTAGTAGACATAGGGTTTCACCATGTTGGCCATGGCTGGCCTCGAAATCCTGACCTCGGGTGATTCACCTGCCTTGGCCTCCCAAAGTGCTGGGATTACAGGCGTGAGCCACACAAGTCCAATATTTTACCTAGAAGTCTAGCAATTCTTTCTGTGTAAGGAGATGCATAGAACATGTTTGGGGTAGAGGTAGATGTAGCTATAGATAAAATTATAGATATAGTTATGGATATATAAAATTAAATACCTTAATCCTTGACTTTATTATTTTTCTTCTATCAAATATAATCCTATTTGGAGCAAAAATACTTTGAGCACATGTTAATTTTGCTAGTTTTTTGGGATAGTTTTTCCCGCCAGTACTCCCGTTTGCAGAACTAGTGGTAAATGCTAATGGAAAACCTCTTCAGTTAGCAGATTTTTATTTTACTTTATTCCTGGGGCAATTCTCCTTAAATTGTAGATCAAATCCAGCTGCAGGCTAAAGCACCAAAATTTTCTTGTTTTCAACTAACCCACGGCAAGGATAAATTTTTCTACCCCCTGGGATGGCAGATTCAGTCCCGGAAATTCAGAGTAGTGAAATTGTTAGCAGTTGTTCTTAAAATCTGGGCTCTCATTTCATGGCGATGTCTCTGGTCTTTGTGTTGAAAGCAGGACTTCTGTAAGCCCCTTCTCCTCTCCAGACTGTGAGTTTGGTGGGTGTTATGACAATGGTGAGGGGACGGGGGAGGGCCCCTCCAGGAAGTTGTCATCTCAGTCCATTGCGGGGTCAGCAGTAAAGGACTTACTAGGTTGGCGACCTGATGTCACCCAGAGCCAGAGAAGTTTCCATATCTCAACGAACCTTTTGGATTCGAAGAGAGATAATTGTTATTAACTCCACGGACTGGCCTTAGAAGACTCTTCCTCTGACATCATCCAATTCATTCTGCCACTTAAAAAAAGAAAAAAAATCCAGGTACCGTGGAAAGCCACTGGAAGCTTTAAGCAAGAGAGTGTCCTGATTTACAATTTAAAAATTTCTAATTAGGCCGGGCATGGTGGCCCATGCGTGTAATCCCAGCACTTTGGGAGTCTGAGGCAGGCGGATCACTTGAGGTCAGGGGCTCGACACCAGCCTGGCCAACATGGCTAAACTCCATCTTTACTTAAAAATACTAAAATTAGGCGGGTGTGGTGGTGCGTGGCTGTAATCCCAGCTACTTGGGAGGCTGAGGCAGGAGAATCACTTGAACCTAGGCGGCAGAAATAGCAGTGAGCCAAGATCGCATCATTGCACACCAGCATGGGTGACAGAGTGAGATTTGTCTCAAAATAAAATAAAATAAATTCTAATTTTGGTAAAACATACATAACATGAAATTTACCATCTTAACAATTTAAATGTACATATATCAGTAGCGTTAAGTATATACACATTTTTGGGCAACAGAACTGTTTTCATCTTGCAGATCTGAAGCTCTGTACCCATTAAACAATAACTCCCCCTACCCGCTGTCACGCCCCCCACTATTCTTCTTTCTCTGTCTCTAGAATTTGACTACTCTACATACCTCATTTAAGTGAAATCATACAGTAAATGTCCTTTTGTGACTGGTTTATTTCACTTAGAATATCGTCCTCAAAGTTCATTCAAGTTGTAGCATGTGTTAGGATTTCCTTCCTTTTGAAGGCTGAATAATAATCCATTGTATGTTTACATCTTAGGCTGGTGCAAAAATAATTGCTGTTTTTGCCATTGAAAGTAATGGCAAAAAACAGAAATTACTTTTGCACCAACTTAATGTATCCTCTTTTGTTTATTCATCTGTTGATGGGTACTTGGGTTGCTTCTACCTACTGACTATTGCAAATAGTGCTACTATGAACATGAGTGTGCAAATATCTGTTCAAGTCCCTGCTTTCATTTCTGTTTTGTTTTGTTTTGTTTTGTTTTTTGAGACAGAGTCTCGCTCTGTTGCCCAGGCTGGAGTGCAGTGGCACAATCTCAGCTCACTGCAGCCTCTGCCTCCTGGGTTCATGCCATTCTCCTGCCTCAGCCTCCCGAGTAGCTGGGATTACAGGTGCCCGCCACCACACCTGGCTAATTTTTGTATTTTTAGTGGAGATGGGGTTTCACTATGTTGGGCAGGCTGGTCTTGAACTCCTGACCTCAAGTGATCTGCCCACCTTGGCCTCCCAAAGTGCTGGGATGACAAGCATGAGCCACCACCCCTGGTCCCTGCTTTCATTTCTTTGGGATTTATGCCCAGAAGTAAAATTCCTGGATCCTGTGGTAATTCTATGTTTAACTTTTTGCAGAACCACCATACTGTTTTCCGTAGGGGTTGCAGCATTTTGCATTCCCATCAGCCATGCACAAGATACCACTTTCTCCACATCCTCGCCAACACTTGTTATTTTGTTTTCTTGACAGTAGCCATTTTAATGGGTGTGAGGTGGTATCTCATTGTGGTTTATGTCACATTTTTGAGTATACGTTTTACCCTGCTGGGTATACGTTATTACACTAGGTGCTGGCTTACAGAGGCAATAAGACCCACTTTCTGCCATGAGAGAGGAAACTCACAATCTGTTGGAGGAGACGGGCATCTAAACGGAAAATTATAATACAGCTTATCAAGTGCTATGATAGAGACAGGTCTTACGAGAGCAGAGAGTGGATGCAATCGAGGAAGACTTCCTGGTCTTCATAGCCCCACCTCTAGGAAGTCTTCCTTGGTTGCACCCACTCTGTGCTCCGTTAAGACCTGTCTCTGGAGTAGCAGTAGAGTTCCTACTCAACTTCTCATTTTCTGGTTCCTTCTACCAAGTTAAGCATACTCATTAGAAGGAACCAGAAAATGAGAAGTTAAATCTGAAGTCCAAGTGGTTGGTGAGTATTGGTTAGAGCACTATTTTTAGAATAGAACAATGCTTATGAGTGAAGCATTTTTTTTTCTTTTCATTTGTGCATTTCTCTGGCCCTTGGAGATTGTAAAGGTTACTTCATTGGGATGCTTAGCTCACAGTTTCTGGTTATTAGAAAGAGGCCACACTGAGACCTTTGGGAGAAAATGGGCACAGCAGGTGGGTAGGTGGGACGTGCCTCATTGAGCCTGATTCAGGGGTCTTGTGTGTTTTCCATTTCATCCAATTCTGGGAAGTCTGAAGGCTTCGGGTCAGAGGGGAGTTAGTTGCATGGGGACAGTTGTCTGGAAAGCTCAGTGACAAAGTAGCAAATAGGAGCAAGGAAACAAAGTATATAAAGACCTGCTATTTAGGAATGGCACTATTCTTGTCGTGGTGACTCACATATGTCAAGCCTTGAAGGATATTTGCAGAGGAAGAAAGAAGCATTGGATTGCAGCTTGGAGGGAGCAGATCCTGGCTGCCAGTGCCGGGACCAAGGCAGCATGTGATCTCACCCGTGTTGCCAAGGGTCATCCCACACCCAGACTGTTCGGTTTCCATTCTCATTCCTTGGCATTGCCTTTTATAGAACTGCTTTCAAAAGAGGCATTGGGGCTGATGTCACAGGATCACAATGTGTTTCTCAGGAGTAGGGAGGGAATGAATAGAATTTTTCTGAACATTCTGTACCAAATTCACTGCCCTCCCTCCATTTGATTTAGGACTTATATCTTCAGCATCCTCTCTTTGTTAGGCTCCTCTGGAATTGTCTGTCCCCCTAGCTAGATCAAGAGCCCCTCTGTATCCCCAGAACCTTGCAGCTTCAGGCACTTTGCACGAGATAAATAAACATGGATGCAATGAGAAAAGGGATGTGATGGGTATTGGGGAAGACAAGCCAGCAACTGCTCTGGGCTCTGCTTTGGAAGTGCCTTTCATTTCTCTTTAGTTTTTTTTTTTTTTTTGAAATGGAGTCACGCTCTGTTGCCCAGGCTGGAGTGCAGTGGCACGATCTCAGCTCACTGCAACCTCTGCCTTTCGGATTCAACGGATTTCTTATGGCTCAGCCTCCCAAGTAGCTGGATTACAGGCAAGCACCATTACGCCTGAGTAATTTTTGTATGTTTAGTAGAGACGGGGTTTCACCATGTTGGCCATACTGGTCTCGAACTCCTGACCTCAGGTGATCTGCCCACCTCGGCCTCCCAAAGTGTTGGGATTACAGATGTGAGCCACTGCGCCCAGCTCATTTCTTTTTACTCTCTATCCACCACTTGTCCTAGCTCAAATCCTTTTGAGTCTGACTTGGACAGCTGATGTCACCCTCTACCTAGTCTTTTTTCCCTTCAGCGCCATTTTTCCAACTCTTGTCAGAGTCATTTTTATGCTGTCATTGCATCCAGACCTGATCATTTCTTTTCTCTTTCCTACTCAAAACCTTTCTTGGTTCACTGTGACTCAGTGAATAAATCCATGACCCTTGGCAGTCTAATTCCTGTTTGTCTTTCCAGCCTCGCCATCCTGCCCAGCTACCTCCCTCCCATCTCATTCCCTGCTAAATTTGCTTCTTCCTTATGTGAGTTGAGGCACACGCTTTCCCTTCTGCTGGGAAGGAGTTTCCACCCCTCCGAGACCACATCCAAATGTTATCTCCTTGAGGAAGCCATGCATGCGCCCTGCCGAGACCAAGGAGAGAAAACCGTGCCTTCGTCTGGGTTCGCATAACTTTTGTCTACACTTTCATCGTGTCATTTACTGCAAAAGTTGTCCCCCAAGCTATCCTTTTATTTACATTTGCTTATTAAATTCAAGAATTATTTGAGACAGTATTCAAATTACATACTAGAGGAATATTCCTATGAATATAGGATATTATAATGATAAGAGTTATGTTAAGGAATTCCCATAATAAAGGGTGGAGGGAGAGTGGGGATGAATTTGGGGTCATGTAAATACAAACTGCATATGCTGTGATGTTTAGCACATTTGCCAGAAATGTTTAGAATACTTATTTCTAAACTTGGACCTCTACTCTCTACCAGCCGACACTAAGAGAGAAATATATTGATATGATTTGGCTGTGTCCCCACCCGGATCTCATCTTGAATTCCCATGTGTTGTGGGAGAGACTTGGTGGGAGGTAATTGAATCATGGGGGCAGGCCTTTCCCATGCTGTTCTCGTGATAGCGAATAAGTCTCACAAGATCTGATGGTTTTATAAGGGGGAGTTTCCCTGCACAAGCTCTCTTTTTGCCTGCCGCCATCTGTGTAAGACGTGACTTGCTCCTCCTTGCCTTCTGTCATGATTGTGAGGCCTCCCTAGCCATGTGGAACTGTAAGTCCATCAAACCTCTTGCTTTTGTAAATTGCCCAGTCTCAGATATGTCTTTATCAGCAGCATGAAAACAGAAGAATACATATATCATCCATATGGTTCACGATGTCTCCAGGATGAAATGAATCAGAAGCAGAATGACTCTGCCGGGGGCTGAGACGCTAAAGAAATTTCCCTTACTTTGTCATAAAGGATTCCCTAAATCATATCACTATGTGTTCAATGGCATTGTCTTTGTAAATGTAACTTCACATTCTGTGTGCCTATTTGCATCTGTTTGCAAATAGAAGAACACGTAGCACTGTCTGAGATCATGAGGACATTTAGTATTAGGTTTGTGCAAAAGTAATTGTTTTTTGCATTGAACGTAATGGCAAAAACTGCAGTTACTTTTGCACCAACCTAATATTTACCTAAGGATTCTAGTGGCCTGGGGTCCCAGATGCCTTCAAACAGTTCAACAGTGCAACATGTATGTTTCCCTTTCCTTCATGGCTAATCCAAACATTGTATCCTAACCCCAGCATCTCAAGCAGGGTGGATAGAAAAGGGCAGTCCTTTTTATTAGCAAAGATCAATCCTTCCAGAATCTTTTCAGAAGACTTTCCTTTCTATTGGCCCTACCGGAGTCACCCAGGTACACCTAGTAACAAGAGGGCTAGAGAAGTGGCTCTGTCCTTCATTCTGGGCTGGACGGAATGCCACGCGATGTTCAGCTGGTGTAGAAGAGAATGGGAGAAGTGGAGGAAGGGCTGTCAGGAAGACAGCTGGGAGTGACTACCATGGTAGTTCTCTATCACAACACCAGTCCAGTAAATCCTGCTTTGCAGTAGGTAACACTAGTGAGCAGCTCGCCGCTGATGAGATTTGTTCCCAAAATAACTTTCAAATCTGAAGAGGAATGGCTGCTCTGTATTTCATTTCAGCAAGTCTCCATGGATATTATTTTTCTTTCCACTGACTTTATTTATAACCTGAGCTGCAGGAAGCTGGAAGGAGAAGCTCCTTGACAATATCTGGAGTCTGGGCTTGCTATTTGACCAGTTAACCCTATATTTTCTCCCTTGGCGAGGTTGGGGATGAGGAAACACCTTCTCTCCTAAAGATGGGCCTGATGAGGATGCATGGTTCCCAAGGTGTGTGGTGTTGGTCAGGGAGGAATAGCATGCTCTAGGCTTGGCAGGCCGACTCATTTGGCTTAGGCCCTCTGGCTAAGCCATCCCGTAATGGGGCTCAGTGGTGAGTCAATCAACTGGGGAAGCACCTTATGTTTGGAGATAGCTTAACGGTAAGAAGTGAGCTAAGGGTGCTGTTATTGCAAGACCCCCATCTCTACAAAAAATAAAAAATAAATTAATGGGGCATCGTGGTGCCCAAATTCAGGAAGAATTTTTTTTTTTAAAAACCTAAGGCCTGAGTCACATTTTTTAAAAATTGAAAAAGCGGTGGGGGATCCCAGTTCATGCTTCTCTCTTCTCAATCCAGGATGAGATGAGCAGCGCAGCATCTCAGTGAAGAGTGATGTCATGGACACAGTTGGGAGAGCCTTCCCTTGATTTGTTATTCTTGAGATAGGCTGAAGAAGGAACATGAGTATTCAGTCATTAGGGATGTGGATGGGTACACCATGCAGTTGCTCACCAGTCCCTGTGTGGGAGAGGCAAAAGATGCTACAGCTAAGAAGGATTTTGGTGATTGCTGAGATACAAGGAACATTAGTATAGCATATTGCTCATCTTTCCACACTAGCTGTCCCTCCATCTGCTTCTGAGGTAGGAGGTAGAACTTGACTCTGGACTGGATTGAAGACTGGCTGAAACAGGGAAGAGGCACTGAAAGCACTTCTCCATGAGACATGTCCATGAGCGCCGTGACAGTTTACCATTGCCATAGCAACACCAGGCAGTTACTGCCCCTGGCTGTGGCAACACCCTAAAGTTACCTCCTGTTTTCTAGAAATTTCTGAATAATCCATGCCCTAATTTGCATGGTATTAAAAAGTGGGTATAAGTATTACTGTAAAATTGCCTCTGAGCCGCACTTCTGGGCATACTGCCTGGGGTTAGCCCTGCTCTGCAAGGAGCAGGACCTTCGTGCTACTGTGCACTGATGCCTCAATAAAAGTTGCAACACCACCAGCTCGTCCTTGAATTTCTTCCTGGGCAAAGCCAACAACCCTCCCAGGCCAAGCCCCAGTTTTGGGGCTCACCTGCCCTGCATTACTTCTACCAGCTCTTATCATCCTATTTACCTGCATCAAAACCTTGATGTTAACTCCTGCCGTGATGTCATCACTACAAAAAACTCTTGAAAATTGAGTACAATTATCTGTGATTGTGGATTAGTGTATTCTGAGTACCATAACAAAAGACTGTCTGGTTTAAACAACAGAAATTTTTCTCGCAGATCTGGAGACTGGAAATCCAAGATGAAGGTGCTGGCAGGGTTGGTTTCTCCTAAGGCCATGCTCCTGGGTTTGCAGGTAGTGACCTTCTCACTCCCTCTTCACACAGTCTTTGCTCTGTGTGCATATCTCCCTGGTGTCTCTTCCTCTTCTTAGGGTCCACTTAATGAGCCTCATTTTAACATAGTCACCTGTTTAAAGAGCTCATCTCCAATATGTTTACATTTTGGGGCACAGGGAGTTAGGAATTCAACATAGGTATTTTGATGGGACAAAATTCAGCCCATAACAGCTTGTAAGTGCTATTAAGAAGACTCAGGGCTAGCATTTTGGGAGGTTGAAGCAGGAGGGTCAGTTGAAGCCAGGAGTTCAAGGCCAGCCTGGGCAGCATAGCAAGACCCCATCACTAAAATAGTAAGAAAATTAGCTGGGCATTGTGGTGTGTACCTGTAGTTCCAGCTACTTGGAAGGCTGAGGCAGGAGGATCACTTGAGCCCAGGAGTTTGAGGCTGTAGTGAGCTATGATTCTGCCACTGCACTCCAGTCTGGGGCAACAGAGCGAGACCCCGTATCTTTAAAAAAATATATCCCATCCCAGAGTCCACCCTATAGAGAAACACAAGTATTTTTCCACTTGTTGAACTAGGAACATCTGTGGATATTACGAATATAAATATTTTATTCTAAGCCTCTATTGACCTTTCAATTCTCTGAATTATTGCAAAAATTATTCTCAGCAGTCTTTATTTTTACCACCTCAGCAAAATGGTTCTACCTCAGCTCCCTGTCTAGACTTTAAATTTCAGGAAGGCAAGGCTGCATCTTCATACCTTTTTCCTCCAGGTTTCTGAGTGTTGGCAATGACACTCTTTCGGTAAATGGAAATTTGAAAGAGCCAATGAAAAAGAATAATAGTTGAGGAGCAAAGGTTTCTCCTGCAGTGGGCCAACTGTCCGTAGCAACAAAGACACATGGGCAAACAAACAGTGCTTGCTTCTCTTTAGGAAAGAATAATTATTTACCATGAAAGAAGCTCTGTGAAAAAAAATAACTTCAATGTGTCAGGTGAATATCCTGTAAAGGAGACTTTTTGACCTTAAAAAATGGTGAGCCATAGCTCAGTAAAAGCTCATTAGGGAAGAGAGGGAGCTAGTCTGGGGACAGAATGTATATTGATTGACTCAGAGGTTCTCTGAGTTTCTCTCTATAAAGGCAATTTGCATAACAATGATTACATATTGGGTTTGAGGCAGTTACTGCTCACTGGAGTCCTTCCAGAGTAACTATTTCGGTGGTTGCAGAGCCCCCTCAGAAACCTGGCTTTAAAAGGAAATTAAATGTGAAGGGTTGAGTTGCTGCAGTTGTTAGCCTTGGGAAGGGATTAAAGGGGACGTTTTTGTCATGTGAGATGTCAGGAAAATTCATGAGGAGCTCACTAGGTTGTCTACTTGGAAAAAAACGAACTTCTTCCTAATGGATTTTGAAAAAGATTATTTAATTTGGGTTCACCATTAGCCATTCTGGGCAAGGGATGGAGGCGAATGTTACCCTTCATTCTTGTAGAGAACAGTGAATTGTTCTATCTTTACAAAACCAAACGCAATTGAAATTTTTTTTATGTGTAATTTATTGCTCTACAGACAATGGAGTGGAAAAGTTATAGTGGTTAATTACTCCCCAAAACCAGAATATTGAGTGTGTGTGTGAGTGTGTGTGTGTGTGTGTGTGTGTCCGTGTCCATGACACAAAACTGCTTCTAATTTATTAGGCAATAGTCATTGGATTAGGCAATGTAAATATGACATTTGGAGAACAGTACAGCCCCCCCAAAAAGTAGAATGAACTTTTAGATAAATGAGAGAGAAAGAGAGGGTGTTAGAACTGGATAATGACTCAACAGAGCAAGAGGTCAAGGCCTTTCAGTGCTAGTCAAAGGACCCAAAAAGGCCACTCCAAGCGTGACGGTCATATAACTTGAAGTGGAAACCAGAAAGTCTGGAAAGAAGGACAAAGAGCCCTTCCGATATTTTTGCTCCATGTTCTATTTTTGTTTTGTTTTTTTCTTTTCCATTGTTTTGTTGAGATTAATTTACATCCCATGAAATTCACTCTACTTTGGGAGGCCACAGGAGAAGGATCACTTGAAGCCAGGAGTTTGCAACCAGCCTGGGCAACATAGTGAGACCCCTATCTCTACAAGAAATTAAAAACAAATATTAGCGGGGTGTGGTGGTACATGCCTGTAGTCCCATTACTCTGGAGGCTGAGGTGGGAGGATCGCTTGAGCCCAGGAGTTCAGGACTGCACTGAGCCATGATTGCACAGACACTGCACTCCAGCATTCATTGAGAGCAACAGAGTGATGAGACCCTGTCTGCAACAAAAACAACATCAAAATTCACCTTAAAAAAGTCTACAGTTCACCACTGTCTAATTCTGAAATATTTTTATCACTCTGAAAACAAACATTGTACCCATTGGCAGTCACTCCTCAATCCACCCCTGACTTTGGCAATCACTAATCTATTATTTGTCTCTGGAGTTACCTATTCTGGACACTTCATATACATGGAAGCATACATCTATTTGTTTTTTTGTCTGCCTTTATTCACTTAGCAAAACGACTTCACAGTTTATCCATGTTGTAGCATCTATCGGTACTTCCTTTCTTTTTATAGTCAAATCATATTCCATTGTATGGATACACCACATTTTGTGTATCTATCCAACAGTTGATGGACGTGTGGGTTGTTTTGACTTTTTGGCTGTGATGGATAAGGCTGCTGTGAATCACTTGTGTACAGGTTTTTGTGTGGACATGTTTTCATTGCTCTTGGGTACATACCTAGGAGCGGAATTGTTGGATCATATGGTAATTCCATGTTTCACCTTTGGAGGAAGTAGCAGACTGTTTTCTGAAACGGCTGCACCATTTTACATTCCCATCAACAATGTACAAGAGAGCCCTTAAAATTGGATGCCCTACCATTTGCCAAGTACCGTGCTGTCCTCTTGGTATGCCTTCCATTATATGGGCTTGTGTTCATTATTCCTCCTTTATAGGATAAGAAATGAAGACTCTGAGAGTTTAACATATATGGGAAGAGAGAAAAAACATGCAATCACTGAGGTTAAGGCTATATGATCAAGTGTGAGACTGGAACCCTGAGGTTCTTCCGCAAGAGTTGGTGGGCAAAATGTTGAGTGCAGCCTCAAGGGCAGGTGCAGAGTGCTGTGAAACATAGAGTCTGTGTTCTTCATAGACTATTTCCACAGACTCTGACCATCAAGGGCACTTTCTCAGAGGTGGAGGATAACTGGGACATAGAAGGGTGTGTGTCCGTGTCCATCACCCTTGAGTGAAATATCCCAACTGTTTTGTTCACCTGCATGTACCTGCAGCCTCCGGATTGAGCTGGGTAGGTCTGTCAACTACAGTGAGAGGGCTGTATGATTCTCCTTGGAATATGAACACAGGGAAACCAACTTATGTAAGGTAATGCAACAAGCAAGCATTGGGCAGAGAGATTGTGTCCAGTGCAACAGCTGGGGCCTCTGCAGGGCCACCAGACTTCCCTCTGTGCTTGCAACTGGAAATGGAGCAGGAGCAAAGGGAGGAAGGCAGGAGCCTCGCAGGCCACCTGGGGTCCTGATCTGTGGATCTGATCAGGATCCTGATCTGTGGATCTGTGGATCTGATCAGAGGGAGAATGGAACAGGGTGGGCTGGGTCTTGCCTCTGGTCACTCAAGCTGAACAAGGTGGGGTGCGACTGGGAAGTCCTCAAGACCATCTGTACACAGTATCTTCTCACGCCTGCCTCAGATCATTAACCAGCATAGTATTGATCCATAATTTCGTTTTGTTGCTTCTCAATTATTTGTTGTTCTTGCAATTTCTGATTTTGGCTTTGATTATTGTGAGGTTTGCAGCAGAGAAGGATATAAACAAATAGATCCCAAAGTAAAGGGCTCCTCCAGGACTTCTAAATAAGCACCATGTAGCTTGGGCAGCTCCTGCTGACCTGCTGGAGGGAGGAAAGGCTGATGGTACCACCCATACCCGCATACCTAGGGAGGCCTGCTTACTTCACACCTGAAGGGCTTGGTTTTGGCCTGGGCTAAGAGGTGCACACCTGGGAGAGTGATCCTGATACCAGAAAGAAGAGTGATACAGGGATTGTTTCCACGTCCATTCCATGAAGCTCCTTAGAGATGGAAACTGGCATTTCAATGTTGGGGCCTCTTAGGATGTACATGTTCTGTAGGTCATGAAACCCCTAAAGGGTTCCAGAGCTTTTCCCACCAAAAACAATACATTCAGGATGTTTTCCAAAGACTTTCCACAAACTCTGGCCATTGAGGTTATTTTTTCAGAGGTGGAGGATAACTGGGGCATGGAAGGTGTGTGTTCACATCCATCTCCCTTGAGTGAAATATCCCAACTGTTTGTCTTGTTCACCTGCACACACCTGCAGCCTCCGGCTTGAGCTGGGCAAGTCTGTTAACCATGATGAGAGACAGGGCCGTATGTTTCTTTATGGAATATTTATCCCCAACGTGCCTGCTGTTTCTTTTTCTCATCTGGGAACTCTAGCAAGAGAAGGAGCTGAAGTCACCTGGAACAGCTAGAGGCAGACCAGATGAGTGATGGAATAGTGAAGATTGAGGAATCTGCCTGGTCAGATGATGCCTCGTGCTCTGAGAATCACCGTGACACTGAGCTCTTAGGAAATCAGCTTTGTTGGCATGTTCACAGGCAGAATTAGGACCAATATCTAGGAGGTATAAGATGTTGCAGACGTTGATTCTACTTAAAGAGCAATGCCTGATTAGAAACTCAAAGGCTGGGCGTGGTGGCTCTTGCCTGTAATCCCAGCACTTTGGGAGGCCAAGGTGGAAGGATCGTTTGAGGCTGGGACCCAGATAGAACAGCACAAAGATGCTAGCTTAGGATGTGAGCCCAATGGGGCAGGCTGCTCTGGGGGGATCATGGCTGAGTGTGGACCTCTGCAGGTGTTTATTCTAAAGCTGGATTCTGAACTGGCCACAGCGTGGAGGGCTGGAGTGGCCTTGGATGATCCTGACAGTCTGGGTTTCTGTGTATTTGGTCATTTCTTATTTATTCAGGGAGTTATTTTTGGTCTGTTGAATTTATCAGTTCTCCAAGACGTTGGATTTTACCACTTGTACATCTGGCGGATACACCCTAAGCTAGTGTCTTTATATTACTATATCTGGGTCTGTTTAGATAAAGAAGAATTTGGCTTCTTCCTTTCTTTTTTCTGGTTTCTGTGATGCTATAGTGCTTTGAGTTTTTATTATTCATAATTTTTGGGGCAGGAGAGGGGGACAGGTTCTCACCCTGTGGCCCAGGCTGGAGTGCAATGGTGTGATTGCAGCTCACTGAAGCGTTGATCTCCTGGGCTCAAGTGATCCTCCTACCTCAGCCTCCCGAATAGCTGGGACCACGCCCGACTAGTTTTTTGTATTCTTTGTTGAGATGGTGTCTCAACGTGTTGCCAGACTGGTCTCAAACTCCTGGCCTCAAGTGATCTTCCCACCTTGGCCTTCCAAGTACTGGGATTATAGGCATAAGCCACTGTTCCCAGCCTTTGAGTTTTCAATCAGGCAGTGGGACCTCACATTTTTTCATCTGCATGGGTCACAGGGAATCACAGAACTTAGATAATGCAGGCTTTGGAAATCTGCTGATGTTGGAGACACAGTCATGTCATTCCACATTCTTGCTTATAGCCTCATCTGTCACCAGAAAGAAGAGCAGCTGAGGCATTCTTCCTACGTCCATTCCCTGAAGCTCTTTTTTTTTTTTTTTTTTTGTAGGGGGTGGGATAGAGTCTTGCTCTGTCACCAGGCTGGAGTGCAGTGGTGCAATCTCGGCTCACTGCCACCACTGCCTCCTGGGTTCAAGCGACTCTCCTGCCTCAGCCTCCCGAGTAGCTGGGACTACAGGCATGCACCACCATGCCCAACTAAGTTTTTTTTTCTTTTGTATTTTTAGTAGAGACAGGGTTTCACCATGTTGGCCAGGATGGTCTCAATCTCTTGACCTTGTGATCCACCCACCTCAGCCTCCCAAGGTGCTGGAATTACAGGTGTGAGCCACCTCTTGCGGCCCCCTGCAGCTCTTTGGAGATGGAAACTGGCATTTCAACCTTAGGACCTCTTAGGATGCAGGATGCACATGTTCTGTAATTCATGAAACCCCTAAAGGCTTCCAGATCTTCTCCTCCCAAGAACAATAAATTCAGTATGGATTTGCAGAGAGGAGCATAGAATCCAAGCACTCCAGGGGTCTTAGACCTTCTTGAATCCACATCCCCATTGTACGCATGTGAGTTTCTTGTGGAAGGGATCTGTCCAAGGTCATCGGGCTGACCAGGGCTGACCAGGGCGAAGTAGGCCCAGGGATCTAGGTTTCTGGGTTCCTTGGTGTTATCCTAATGTCTGAACCACATCCTCAGCTTGCTGAGCTATTTTTGTTTTTCTTTCTTTTTTTTTTTTTTTTTTGTTCTGTCATGGTAATTGTTTTTCTAGCATGATCACTAGAATAGCAGTAGTTCCACATTTATCTGCCCTCTTACAGCAGACTTTTTGGAAAAATTGCCTCTTTCTGCTGCCTTCTGTTCTTTGCCTCTTGTTCGCTCTTGAATCTACCCAGGTTTTGGTTTTCTGAAATTGGTGCCGTGAACATCACCAATGCATTGGCTTTACCAAATGCAAAGGTCCATTCTTGGAATCTACCATTTCCAGGGTTTTCTTCTACGTTCTTCTGTTTTCTTTGCTTGACCTTTCTTTTTCTGCTTCTATCGGTTGGTGTGTCCAGGGCTCAGTATTCAAACCCCTTTCTCTTTGTGTGTTTCTACTGCCCAGGTCTTCTCCTCAAGGAACTTGTCTTTAAACTCCATTTAGACTGTGGTGAATCCCAATTTTCTGTCTCCAATTCTGACTTCTTTCCTGAACTCCCATGTACTTGACAGCTTCATTTGGATGTCTACTAGGCACCTCCAATTTTGTATGTCCCAACCAAACTCTTGATTCCGTGTTACATCCCTTCATAACCCAAGTCCCTTTTCTCCCTCTTCTCCATCTCAATCAATAACACCAACATTCAACATCCTTTATTGCTCAAGCCGTACACGTATAAGTGAGTTGTTCTTGAATCATTTCTTACTCTCACATATCTTTGGGTAAGCTGAGGTTTGGCTGATCTGGGTTGAGTTCAGCTGGGCTTGGTTCTAAGCCACAGATTGGATCTTACTGTTTCATGTGTCTCATGCTTCTTGGATCAGTGGGCATCCCAAAGCATGTTGTCATGGTGATGTCAGGATGAAGAGGCTAGAAGCAGCAATGCAAGCTCATTTCAAGTCTCTGCTCATGACGCATCCCTAGTATTTTGTTGGCTAAAGCAAGTCTCGTGGCCAAGCTCAAAGGCTGTGGGTGGGGAAGTACACTCAGCTCAGCAAATGATCAAGTCCAACATTAGTGGCATGAAGATGTTTTTGTTGAGCAGATACATACTCTCTGCCCTCTTCACATGCATACTCTTCCCCTGAATTGTATGCATGAGAAGAGGGCATTCTGCATTTGCTGAATAAAAATATAATGTGCCACCTCAGATAATTTTTTTTTAAATTGAGATAGTGTCTTGCTCCATCACCCAGGCTAGAGTGCAGTGGCACAATCACAGCTCACTTCAACCTCGACCTCTTGGGCTCAAGCAATCCTCCTCCCTCAGCCTCCCAAGTAGGTGGGACTACAGGTGCATGTTGCTGTGCCCAGCTAATTTTGAAAAAAAAAAAATTTTTTTTTTTAGAGATGGAGTCTTGCTATGTTGCCCAGGCTGGTCTTGAACTCCTAGGCTCAGGCAGTCCTCCTGCCTTGACCTCCCAAAGCACTGGGATTACAGATGTGAGCCACCATGCCTGGCATCAGATAAGTTCTTAAAAGAAGAAATCTACATCTAAGTAAATGGGATCTTGCCAAGAGGGTCTTTTTATGAAGAATTGGATGTGTATTTAAAATTGATAGTGCTTCTGAATACCTCTTTAGAACAGATGCTTTATTGTTTCAGATTCTATAAATTAATTAGAGATGATGGTGGTGGTGTTGGGATGTGTGATACTGATGATTTTGAAGAGGGGAGGAAGGTAGCAACATTTTATTAGGGTGATCCGTTTTTGTTCTGCCTTACTCTTCCTTATCCTTCTGATTTCATAATTTACCTTCCATGATATGACCAGAATTGTTGTCACTCAAAATCTGTAATCACTGGGGATGTACCCATGTGATAGCAGAAATTTACACGCTTTTGGGAGAATTGGTGAAGGTTCGTGTCCCACTCTGTCCCTCCTCTTTAGCCCCTCCAATTAGGAATAAAAATGCTAGAAGGAGTGCTTGGAGCATAGTGGAGGAGAGAGAATTTTCTCCAAAAGTTGTTGAGACTGAGAGGTGCTGAGCAAATGCAGCATGTGACCTGGTGTACAGTGTCAAGCACACATTTGATGCTGACAAATTTCTTAGGTCTTGGCAGGGAGAGTGCTTATTCAATTCAGCATATTTCTTACCTGCTCCTAGATCAGCCTTTTTCCCCCTTGTGCAGCTTTATAAATGCTAGGAGGCTAAGTAACACAATTAACCTTTCATCCATCTGCTCTGAGAAAGTTCTGAAGGCTCCCAAACTCTTCTTTATTTGGTTAGAAATATTCTTTGCACAGACACTCTTGGGCATATCAGCAGCCAGAGCCCGTCCAAGACAGACATACGTGTTTATCTTCTCCTCACACAGGGGGATATTTGTGGCAATGTTTGTTCGGTGCTGAGAGTGAGGTTCGGGCCTTTGAGATCCTCGCCATCACAGTGGCATGAAATCTGAGAGAGCATTGCCTTAAGGCATGCCTGGTGGCCTGAAATACAGAGACCCCGGTTCTAGATCTAACACTTCAGAACATTCTTCATTGTCTTCGTGCTTCAATTTTCTCCCCTCCCTCCCTCCCTCCCTTTTTTTGAGACTGAGTCTTGCTCTGTCACCCAGGCTGGAGTGCAGTGGTGCAATCTCAGCTCACTGCAACCTCCGCCTCCCAGGCTCAAGCAGTTCTCTTGCCTCAGCCTCTGTATTGGCCAGGCTGGTCTTGAACTCCTGACCTCAAGTGATCTGCCCACCTTGGCCCCCCAAAATGCTCAGATTACAGGCACGAGCCACCACACCCAGCTCCCTCCCTCCTTCCTTTCTTTCCTTCCTTCCCTTCCTTCCCTCCTTCCTTCCTTCCTTCCTTCCTTCCTTCCTTCCTTCCTTCCTTCCTTCCTTCCTTCCTTCCTTCCTTCCTTTCCCTCCCGCCCTCCCTCCCTCCCTTCCTTCCTTCCTATTTTTTGAGACAGAGTGTTGCTCTGACACCCAGGCTGGAGTACAGTGGCACAATCGTGGCTCACTGCAGCCTCAACCTCCTGAGCTTAAGCAGCTCTCTCACATCAGTCTTCTAAGCAGCTGGGACTACAGGTGTGTGCCATCATGCCTGGCTAATTTTCTTTCATTATTTTTGTAGAGACAGGTCTCATTATGTTGCCCAGGCTGGTCTCTAATTTCTAGCCTCAAGCAGTCCTCCTGCCTCGGCCTCCCAAAGTACTGGGATTACAGGTGTGAACCATCATGCCTGGCCTCAATTTTCTTATCTGCTGACTGTGGATAAAGCTATTCTGAGGATCAAATTAAGTAACCTTTGTAGAGTGATTCCAGGAAGTATAAAGTTCATAATACATGTAAGACATGTCATTTTGAATAAAACCACAGTTTGAAAATTTATAGAACGTTTGCTCCAAAGGCACTTCAAGCGTCTAACAATGATTCATATCTCTTGGAACTACAAACGCTACATGAGCAGTTCAGTTAATGGGCGAAAATGTACCTCCAGTATTCGTGGCTCTGAGGGAAGCACAAATCTAGAGACCTCTTAGTCCTTGTTTTGTCTTCTAGGACAGAATTTAACAGTGGATCACCATGTATTATAAACCAAGTTTTGTCCCCCGCTGAAATTCATATTTTGAAGCCCCAAGCCTCATTGTGATGGTATTTGGAGATGAGGCCTTTGGGAGGTAATCAGGTTTATTTGAGGTAATGAAGGTGAAACTCTTATAATGGGATCAGGGTCCTTATAGGAGAGGAAGAGACACAAGCTCTCCCTGTCTCTGTCATGTGAGGATATAGCAAGAATGAGGCCATCTGCAAGCCAGGAAGAGAGCCCTCACCAAGAACCAAATCTGCGTTTACCTTAATCTTGGACTTCCCAGCCTCTAGAACTATGAGACATAAAGGTCTGTTGTTTAAGCCTCTCCATCTATGGCATTTTGATATAGCACCCTAGCTGGCTGAGATACTGTGGAAAGTATGAAAACATGGTCATATTAAGATGGCTGAAGGAGTGGGTGTGTTTAGCCTGGAAAAAAAAAGAAGATAAAAGGACGGTTAATGATATGTCTTGATAATGTCTTGTAATATTTGAAAATTACATGATAATGATATGTCTTGATAATGTCTTGTAACATTTGAAAATTACATGAAAGTGTAATCTGCATGATTGATGTAGAAGAAAAAAAATAAGATCATTGGGTAGAAGAAACAAAGGTACCCATTTTTGAAATGTTATTTATTTGAACTATAAACCAGGAATGCAGTGTACCACAAGGTGGTGGACTCTTTGTCCCTGGGAGAATACAGTATAAGCTGGGTCGCCATCACTCTGGAATTTCTGCACCAAATGGGGTTGTGGGGCTAGCTGACCTCTCCTTTCTTCCAGCCCAAGATTCTAAGTTGGACTGCAGGTGTACTAATTGTCCTTATACTTAGGGAACATTTTACTCCATTCTCTTCCACCAAGCAGCAGCTGATACAATTGAACTCTTACAATTTCATTCAAGATATTAATAACCTTGGGACATGATGTCAGGGAAGCACTGAAAATGCAGGAGGGAAAATGTCAAAATCATCATCATAATTCAGTTGTCAACAAATATCAAGATCATCGTACTGATATATGAACTAGGGAATCAATGATGATTTGACATGAGTTAATAAAACGGCACTTACCGATTTCTGACATGTCACCAGGAGATTTCCGTATCCACACTAGAATGTGATGCTAAATTTGGCCAGTGCAGTTTATAATGCGCTCATTCATTCGTTGACTCACTTTGGTCATTCAGCCGTCCAATCGTATCTATGATATTTACGAGGTGTTTGCTATGTGCAAGACACAAAGATGCCTTCCTGTTCACAAGAGACCAGTGCTCATGCAAGTGAGCAGTCAAGGGCACATAGACTATGATATCAGAAATGTTGTGGTTGAGATTTTCACCAGCCTCTGACTTTCTGGGTTGGATAGTGTCCAGAAAGGATTTCCGGGGCTCTGTTGAGTAGCAGGGAAGACTGGCAGTGGTCCTGAAGGGCAGCAGCTTTTTAGAACCATCAGAGGAAGGTTTGGGTACCTTAAACAAAGGAAACAGCAGAGGATGAGGCTGGGCAAGGACTCCACTAATAAGCAGCTTTGCATATTACGTGAAAACTTTGGGATTATTTTCCATAGGCAGCAGGAAGGCACTAATGAATTTCAAGCAAGCAGTGTTCAGATTTGCATGTTGGAAAGCTCACTCCGAAGATGGTGTTAGGAGTTGCCTGCAATAACTCAAGCAAGCGATGGCTTGAGCTTGCATCTGGGTGGTGACAGAAGAGATGGAGAGGTGAGAATAGGGTCAGGAGATATTCAGAGTTCACACCAAGAGGCCCAGCACAGTGGCTCACACCTGTAATCCTAACACTTTGGGAGGCTGAGGTGGGCAGATCACCTGAGCTCAGGAGTTCAACACTAGCCTGAGCAACATATCTTAACCTGGTGTCTACTAAAAACACACACACAAAAAATAAGCTGGGCATGGTGGCATATGCCTGTAATCCCAGCTAGTTGGGAGGTTGAGGCAGGAGAATCGTTTGAACCCAGGAGGTGGAGATTGCAGTGAGCCGATATCATGCCACTGCACTCCAGCCTGGGTGACAGAGTGAGACCTTGTCTCAACAAAAAGAGTTAGCACCAAGAGTCATTTGAGTAACAATTTAAAAAATATTATATTTATTAATTTAATGTATATATGAATTTAAAAATATATGCGTGCGTGTATATATACACACTTACACATGTGAATTTTAAAAAATATATATAGCACGCATATTTAGCATAAATTTTGTGTACATGTAATAATTGAAGTGCTTATTATAGTGCTTTGTGTCTAATAGACATTTGTCATTTGAACTAATTATCACTAATAATTGTATCCAAAATGGGGCTATCTTTTCTTTTGGCAATATTTCCTGACAAGCTCTTGTGTTCCATTGATCTTGCCTATCCTTTCCTAGTCCATTATTTCACCTTCTTAATTATTGGAGTTTTTCAGTATGTGTTAATAGCTGGAAGGATAAACTGTATTTTTCAGATACTTACCTTTATTACCATACTGGATTCTAAGAGGTGGCTTCTCAAACCCCCAGGAGTACATTGAAGTTGGCCAGGAGTAAACCTGGAATGTTGCTCACTGTTAAGCTTATGGCTGCAATGGCTGCAATTTGTGCATTGTCTGTAAGTTTTATTGACTTCCAGATGATCTAGCATAAGGTAGGATCTCCCTGAGATGCGGACCGGCAGGAGGGCTCTGGCCTCTCTGCAGAAACTTCCAAACAAATGCCTGCCCAGTGGAAGACGGGCTGCATGACATGCTGGCTCTTTGGCTTAGAGAGAGAGAGAGAGAGATTTTCTGCATGCTGGGCTGGGGCTGCTGAGATGATGAGGAGTTTTATGACTTGACAAGGCACCAGATTGCATTTTGCTGTGGTCACCATCTATCCTGGAGTTTGTGCCTCCATCGTGTGTACCATCTCTATTTCTAAAAGAATAATGCTGGTTATCTGTAAACCCATAAGTTTCCGCTGTAACCCTGGAGAAAATCATGTCCTCATTTGTATGAAGGAAGGTGGGAAGGCAGCTCAGAGTCGATTTACAACCTTGACTCTTCCGTTTTGCCACCGCCATCGAGCCTTCATAGCTTGGGCTGAACTTAACCACAGACGTGGGCAGAGTGATGTGCTCTTTCTGAGCGGTGATCAACCGTGTGGCCCTCAGAGGATTTCTGGGTTCTGTGTGAGATGGAGCTTCTCCATCATTCACACAAGATGTCGTTGAAAAATGAGTCATTGGCTTGCCTGCACTAGAAGGGAATTTCTAAAATTTCAAAAGTGGAGGTTATTTTTATTTATGTTTCAAAAACTGGATGACTACCTGAGAAAACATATATTTTACAGCCTCACCTGCCAACGTATATTTAAAATTTCCTCCCAGTCTTCATATCACTTTAATGATTATTGCTTTATTTTCTAGCTTAATATCAGAGAAGGCAACCCCTTTTCTGTCTTTTGTTTTTTTAAAAAAATTCTATATTTTCTAACGTCTGTGTTCTTCTAGGTTAATTTTAGAACGTTTTATTGTGTTCCAGAAAAAAAATCCCCTTTGAAATTATGTTAAACCTATGTATTAAAAAGGCAGTGGATGGGTACAGTGGCTCATGCCTGTAATCCCAGTACTTTGGGAAGCTGAGGCGGGGGGATCGCTTGAGTCCAGGAGTTTGGGACCTACTTGGGCAACATAGGGATACCTCGTCTCTACAAAAGTTAAGAAAATTAGCCATGCAGGATGGTGCATGACTGTATTCCCAGCTTCTCAGGAGGCTGAAAAAAGGAAGATCCCTCGAGCCCAGTAGCTCAAGGCTGCAGTGAGGTAAGATCACCCCTACTACACTCCAGCCTGGGTGACAGAGTGAGACCCCAACTCGAAAGAAAGAAAGCAAGAAAGAGAGAGAGAGAGGATCTCCTAACAATCTCCCAACATTCCAACTTCCAACTCAAAGACGTGTTCTTCTCTGCCACTTATATACGTCTTATTTTATTGCATTTAGTAAAATTTTCAAATATTCTTCTTACTGGTTAAAGTTATTCCTAGGTATACTGTAATATTTGTTACTTTTAGAAATAGATTTATTTACATTGTATATTCTAGTTGGTTTTTGCTGAATTAAAAAACACTATTAATATGAGATGTCTACTTGCCCCAGCCTGGGCATCCTTTTCTAGTGACAGCTGTATCTCGTGACTCATTTCCTTATCACCCTAGAAACACTTACTTCACTGACACTGTCTCAGAGGTCACCAGTGCCTTTCATTGCCACACCAAATGGCTCTTTTCAGGCTTAATTCTCTGTGACATTCATCAGTAGAGATTCTCTTCTTTGTGACCATAAATATACTACAATATTTAATATATTCAACACCTCTTTTCCTATTAGATGCTTTCCTTATGGATATTTAATTTGCTTTCTTAAAGTGAAATACTTAGTTTGTAATAGATGGCCTGAAGCTGGTTCTCCAGATCTAATCTCTATTCATCCATCTACCTAACAGTTTTTAAGAACTCTTTGTGTGTCAGGCACTGGAGGTGACCACATGTATGCCATTAAGGAGAGCACCTAAACATGGGACCACAGGAGAAGTCTTCAGTCGAGATTGGTAGTAGATAGTCCCTTTTCACGCTGCTGATAAAGACATACCCGAGACTGGGTAATTTATAAAGAAAAAGAGGTTTAATGGACTCACAGTTTCACATGGCTGGGGAAGCCTCACAATCATGGTGGAAGGGGAAAGGCATGTCTTACATGGCAGCAGACAAGAGAGAATGAGAGCCAATTGAAAGGGGAAACCCCTTACAAAACCATCAGCTCTCATGAGCCTTATTTACTACCACGAGAACAGTATGGGGAAAACTGCCCACGTGATTCAGTTATCTCCCACTGGGTCCCTCCCACAACATGTGGGAATTATGGGAGCTACAATTAAAAATGAGATTTGGGTGAGGACATAGCCAAACCATATCAGGTAGGATGCTGTGTCTGTGAGGATACAGATACAGCATCAAGACTTTCCTTTCTGGCAGGAGACAGGTAGCACACTCAGAAGGGGCAATTAAAGAGAGGTTACCAAAATATTTACAAAGATTGTGAAGGGTTAAGGGAAACCAATAAGGAATGACAAGGGTTGGTGAATGACCCCAGGGCTAGCAACAGAGAGGGAAGAAATTGCCACCCTAAGGTCTGCAGAGGCAAGAGGAGGGAGTGGTTAACAGAATGCAAGGATAGCTGTAACCCTAAGAGAGGCATGCCTGATAACAACTGGATTATAGAAGATTTAGTACCTTCTACTAAACCCCAGCCCAGTAGGGAAAGAGATGGGAGAATAAGTACACCTCTGTCTCTTTCCATCCATCTGTCAAGAAGTGTCCTTATGTTGCCTCCTATTGGTTCATCTCAACCCAAAGCCAGGGGGGCAGGTGAACCTATAGCTGTCCCTATAGGTCTTTCTCCTAGAGTATGCAACTGGGAGAAAAAGGATGGAGAATAGATCTGGAGTGAAGCATGAAGGATATTTGATATGGTTGCAGTAGGATGACTGACCTTAATCTGTCCTTCCTCCCTTTATCTTCGAGTTCTTACCTAATAGTGCCACTTGGCTTTAACTGTCGTCAGCTGTTAGGTGCAAAAGTTATTGCTGTCTTTGCCATTACTTTTAGTGGCAAAAACTACAATTAGTTTTGCACCAACTTAATAAAATAACTCAGGCGGAAAAGAAGGGAACAATGAATTCTCGCAGGCCTGGTGCCAAGAAGCCACCCCATTCTCTTCCTGCTTTCTCTCTTTGCTGCTGCTTCTCCCCCTTTGACTTTGTGACTACTCTGCCTACAAGTTCAGTTTCATTCCTCAAAGATTGCAACTGCCTCTGACCACTGAGCAAGGGGCACTTGCAGAAAAGAAGGTTTCTTGGGTACACGAAATCATCCCAACTTGCTCCAACGGCAACCTTTCCTGGCTAAGTTAAGACTAACTTGAGTTCGGCTGGTGGACTTGAACTTTTATTTATCTTTGCCAACAGTTTCTGGGGCCTGCAAAATAAGCACGTTAAAATACAAGTGATTTTTTTTTTTTTTTTGCTGCTTTGTTGAACCTTTGTGGCAGATTAAATGGGGGTGAAAATGGAAGCACATGGACCAAAAAATATGTAATTCACAGGTGTCACATCGCACTGTGAGGAATGATCTTTTTGGAGGCTGTTAAGTGAATGCCTTTCATAATGGAAGCAATAATGCCACAGAAGGAGAAAAAAATCTCATTGGGACCATCATTCCCTGTGTCTCCTTGGTGGGATATGCATGCATGCTTAGTCTTAATTTCTATACTGTTTTATAAAAAAAATTCTCCTTCTGGCCCCTCTGACTGCATTGGAAAGGCTGCCCAGGGGGTTGTGCTAGGCAAACACATCTGAAATGCATTTTAGCTCTAAGGTGGAATTTAATGACTTGGGATTGGAAGCTCTCTATTTAGATGGAACAAAAGAAATGCTGTATCGTCAAGTGAAGAAAAAGACAAGCCAACCCAACCACACAGATTAAGTTAGAGGAAGAATCAGAGGTTTTTCTGTGGGAGATGCCGAGTTAAGTCAAAGGTCAGGAATTCTGTCCCATTCTGATAGTGTCTCTTGCCTTGACCCTTGGGAGTGTGTGGCTTGTGAGGGGAAGTTAGCAAGTACTGGGGAAGGGAAAGGGAAAATCCAGGGCGAATGAGTAAGAGCACACAGAATAAAGAGAAAAAAAGCATGCTTGGTAGTCTTTTAGCTGTCTTTTTCATCATGCAGTATTGGACACATTATATATATGACCTATATGTCAGGCTGTAATCGTACACTGAGGAACAGCTGTGCCCATCTCGCAGCTTTACAGTGGAGCATGTCTGTATTAGTCCGTTCTCCTACTGCTGTTAAAAACTACCCAAGACTGTGTAATTTATGAAGAAAAGAGGTTTAATTCCCTCGCTTCCGCAGGCTGTACAGGAAGCATGGTTTGGAGGCCTCAGGAAACTTAGAATCATGGCAGAAGGCGAAAGGGAAGCAGGCACAATCTTCACATGGACAGAGCCAGGAGAGAGAGAGAGAGAGAAGGGGGAAATGCTACACACTTTTAAACAACCAGGTCTCATGAGAACTCACTCTATCACAAGAACAGCAAGAGGGAAATTCGCCCCCATGATGTAGTCACCTCCCATCAGGTCCCTACCCCAACACTGGGGATTATAATTCAATATGAGATTTGGGTAAGCAGACAGAGCCAAGCCATATCAATGGCCATATACCTTGGAGGTCCTTTGGGTGTCCTCCAAGAATATATATATGTATATATATATGTATATGTGTGTGTGTGTGTATATATAATACGTATATGTGTGTGTGTATATATATACGTATGTGTGTGTATATATATATACGTATATGTGTATATATATACATGTATATATATTTGAGATAGAGTCTTGCTCTGTTGCCTAGGCTGGAGTGCAGTGGTGTGGTCTCAGCTCACTGCAGCCTCCATCTCCCAGGTTCAAATGATTCTCCTGCCTCAACCTCACAAGTAGCTGGGACTACAGGTGCACACCACCACACCCGGTTAATTTTTGTATTTTTAGTAGAGACAGGGGTTCACCATGTTGACCAGGCTGGTCTTGAACTCCTGACTTCAAGTGATCCGCCCGCCTTGGCCTCCCAAAGTGCTGGGATTACAGGCATGAGCCACCGTGCCCGGCTGGACAAGTGGGATTTCTGAAGTCAAACAGGAAACTTGAACACTTAGTTATTTTTTTTCCAGAGATAAGGTCTTCTTATTTTTTATTTTATTTATTTATTTTCAAAGACAGGGTCTCACTCTGTCATCCAGGCTGGAGTGCAGTGGTGTAATCATAGCTCATTGCAGGCTTGAACTCCTGAGCTCAAGCAATCCTACCTCCTCAGCCTCTCAAGGAGCTGGGACTATAGGCGCAGGCCACCACACTGGCTAATTTGTTTATTTTTTGTAGAGATGGTGTGGGGTCTCATTATGATGCCCAGGCTCCTCTCCAACTCCTGGGCTCAAGCAGTTCCTCTGCCTCGGCCTCCCAAAGCACTGGGATTACAGGCATGAGCCTCTGCACTTGGCCTGCTTGCTTCTTATTAAGACATTTCTCTCTTCCTTAAGTCTCAGTCTCTTGAAGTCTTGGGGTTCAAATATAGCATAACTGAGAGGCCATGCATATAGAGCAGAAAAGAAAAAAGTTTTGCAGGATGCAATTCCTCCTGTTTGGTGGAAATAGACAAGGGATAGGGTAGTCAGTGAGCACTTGCTGAACATTGCCTATCCTTCCCCTTCTTGCTCCTGGGCTCTCCTCTCTGCACCCTCTGCCACGGTTCTAGCCTGCTTGTCCTGATGGCAGTGAGGTTTGTATCTCAGGCCTCCTCTGCTGTCTGAACCTCCATTCTCATGTGCTTCAATTTTCCACTGGACTCTGATGCCATCTGGATGTCCCATGGATGCCTCGTGTACCACATGTGAAGAATGGAACTCATTGTCTTCTCACACTCTCTTCTGTATGCCCTGTCTTTTTGGGCAGTGTTATCACTCACCTGGAAACTCAGTTTTGCTCAGTTCCTCCTTCTCTCTCAGCCTTATCTCTTGTTTGTCTCCTACCCTGGGATGGTATCTCTTAAACAACCCTCAAATCTCTCCATTCCTTTTGATCACTGACCGCTGCCTTAAAATAAGCTTCCTGCCATCTCTCGCACAGGCTGCTGCAAGAATTCTGCAACAGGTCTCATAATCTGCCTCAGAGCCCGGCCTTTATCCTCCTTTAATTGCCATGGAACCTTTAAAAAGTTCCTATATTTGGCCAGGTGTGGTGGCTCACGCCTGTAATCCCAGCATTTTGGGAGGCCAAGGTGGGAGAATCACTTGAGGCCAGGAGTCTGAGACCAGCCTGGGGCACCATAGCAAGACGCCATCTATACAATATTGTTTTAAAAAATTAGCTAGGTTAGTGTCACGCACCTGTAATTTCAGGTACTTGGGAGGCCGAGGCAGGAGGATTGCTTGAGCCCCGGAGTTCAAAGCTGCAGTGAATGCACTGTGATTACACCACCGCACTCCAGCCTGGGTGACAGAGTGAGACCATCCCTTAAAAAAAAAAGTTGCTACGTTCCTACATTCTCAGACCCAGTGTCCTCGTTTGTGAAACAGAGACTGTAATAATACCTTCCCCCTGAGCTTGTCACGGGATTAGATGAGACAATGGTAGAATAAAAGTGAAAAATTTAGCAGAGTGCGCACCACATAGTGGGTACTGAATAAATGGTTGCTGTCACTACTGTTAGTGCCTGGGGTCAGTCCTTGTGCTGTTATTGGCCACGCTTCAGATCTTGTTACTTTCCTTCTTTATTTGTCACTTATAGATAAAAAGCTAAAGTCAAGGGACCTAGGGCTGCAGAATGACTTTTGTGGGCCCAGAGACTTTAGCCTAGATGGGCTCCTTCCTCCATATAAAATACTAAAAATTAGATTTTATGACTGTGTTTCTATGATTGTCTTGAGTACTCTCTGAAGAGCTTGTAATCTTAAATGGCAATTCTCTGATCTCTGGAGACTGTGTAAATTTAGACAAACATATGTGTAGTCTCAAGTCCTGGGTTGGGATTTTTGCCCCCAGTTCTGAGCATATCCATCTTCTTGTTTGTCTCATTACGCTGTTCCTTGGATTTGGAAAAAAAAAAAGATCCAGTCTTTCAGGGACCTAAATTTTTGCAGATATTTCAGTTTCAATGATATTTCTCAAGAGAACCCAAAATCTCATATCCTGTGCACGCTTGAGCTCTGAAACTGCAGCTTTTAGTTAATGAGCAACTCATCCTCTCCCTCTCTGAGAGCAGACATACACTCAACTCCGATTTTAACTTACCTTGAGGAGTTTCCCTTTCTTTCTTGCAGGATCACCTATATATTTTAAATATTTTAAAATCGTTCTATTGAGTGTTTTTAGGTATCTTGCTGGAAAATTCTCATGTTGGATAGCCTTTCATCTTGCTGTGAATAGAATTGTCTATCGTAAGTGTTCTTTTCTTAACAACTGGTTTGAGTTTTTGTGTTTTTTTTGTTTGTTTGTTTGTTTTGTTTTTGTTTTTGAGATGAGGTCTTGCTTTGTTGCCCAGGCTGGAGTGCAGTGGTGCAATCTTGGCTCACTGCAACCTCTGCCTCCTGGGTTCAAATGATTCTCCTGCCTCAGCCTCCCGAGTAGCTGGGATTACAGGCATGCACTACCACACCCAGCTAATTGTTGTATTTTTAGTAGAGACGGGGTTCATCATGTTGGCCAGGCTGGTCCCGAACTCCTGACCTCAAGTGATCCGCCCGCCTCAGCCTCCCAAATTGCTGGGATTACAGGCGTGAGCCACGGCCCCCAGCCATACTGAGATATACAGCTCATATCACTCATCTATTTAAAAGCGTACAGTTTAGTGGCTTGTAGTATCTTCACAAATTTGTGCACCCATCACCATGAGCTAATGCTGTCACATTCCCATTACTCCAGGAAAAAGTGCTATACATATTAACAGTCACTGTCCATTTTCTCCCCAAGTTCCCCCTTCCCTACTGAAAGCAACCATGGATCTACTTTCAGGTTATACAGATTTACCTATTCTGTACATTTCACATAAATAGAATCACTATATGGTCTTCCGTGACTAGCTTCATTTACTTGTCATAACATTTTCAAAGTTCACTCATGCCATAGCTTGTATCACTACTTCATTCTTTTATATTGCCCAATATTCCATTGGTCTAGAGATACTATATTTTGTTTCTCCAGTCATCAGTTGATGGACATTTAGCTAATAAGAATAATGCAACTGTGAGCATTTGTGCACAAGTTTTTTTGGGGATGAATGTTTCCATTTTTCTTGGGTGGAAATTTCTTAGGAGTGGAATTGCTGGGTCATATGGTAGCTATATTTAGCATTTTTTGTTTTTGTTTTTGTTTTTGAGACAGAGTCTTGCTCGGTCACCCAGGCTGGAGTGCAGCTGCGGGATTTTTGCTCATTGCAACCTCCGCCTCCTGGGTTCCAGTGATTCTCCTGCCTCAGCCTCCTAAGTAGCTGGGACTACAGGTGCACATCACCACACTCGGCTAATTTTTGTATTTTTAGTAGAGACTGGGTTTCACCATGTTGGCCAGGCTGGTCTCGAACTCCTCAGGTGATCACCTCAGCCTCCCAAAGTGCTGGGATTACAGGCGTGAGCCACTGTGCCCAGCCTATATTAAGCATTTTGAAGAACAGCCCAACTGTTTTCCAAAGTGGCGGGACAACTGTACATTCCCACTAGTAATGTTGCATCACAAGTGATTTTAAAACCAAGCACAGGTGTTTGTACTCAACATGGGAAGAATCCTTGTGGAGTTTTGAGCACATTTCAGGGGATGTCATTTGAAGATGTGTTACACATCAGTGTGGAAGCAGATTCAACATGAGGGAGCAGGTAGAAAGTGCTGGAGTACTCTAATTCTCCGCCGATAGGGTCTCTATGGAGATGGTGGCAGCAAGAAAAGATACCAGGATTCCTGAAGAGCATATTGGATGGTGGAAATGATTCTCAAGCAGAGAAATGATGCTCGTCTGACGGTGCTCGTTCAACCTTTGCTTTTGATCTTGGTATTACAGAAAATAAATTTCTGTTTTCAGAGAAGCAGGAGAGGGAATACAAGCTTTGCCACTAGGTGATGGGGAACCATCTCACTACCGGAGCAGGTTTCCTGGCTCTTGACTTGCTTAGGGGATGTCTTCGTGGGAGATTTGGATCCTTCTGGGCGCTTCCGGCTGCCCAGGCTGTGAAAGCCAAGGAGGCTGGTCCTTCTTCTTTCTGTCAGTGGCAGCAATGAAACGCTGGATATTGGATCTCCATCATTTAAATGGATAAAGTGGTGTGTGTGTGTGTGATTGTGTGTGTATGTGTGTGTGTGTGCTGAGTAGCTGGAACATTTGAAATGGCAGAAGGCAATGAGAACCCTTAACAACAAAAGTTTTCTAGTTAAGTAATAAAACCTCCCATAGCTCCAGGATTTAAAAATTGCCCATCAAGCTGTTTATCCTCTTAATGGAATAATAGGTTTAAGGTGTCACCATCCTGGGAGCTTGCAATTGCTCAGTGAGGCTTGTTACAGAGGCCTCCAAGTCTACTTGGCACGGTTATCACCCGTGTGGGTTTTTTCCTCTCCTCTGTGATTTATTCTCAAACATTTTGTATTTCCTCTTGCCATTTAGATAAAATTTAAATAAAACCATTAGGGAAAGAGCTGTGTCAGAATGTTGGACCCTTTAAACTCAAGATAAAAATCAATCTGCATGTCGCTTTCTGTTCAAATGAAGCAAAAGCATCTGCAGTTTGGCAGTTATCTGTGACTTGCTGTTTTTATTCTGTGCTATTTCTTCTTGCTGTAGTTCCTCCTAGCAAAAGGGAAACAGGCGTGAATAACGGCCCCAGTTCTGTCTCATTTCCTGTGTCCTCTTTCGTCCTCATTTCTCCCAGTTTAGATGGTCTCTCCCTTTTACAGACCCCCATCTCATCCCAGTCCCCAAAAGGAGAGAGAGGATTCTTTTATATTTATTTATTTATTTTTTTGAGACAGAGTCTTGCTCTGTTGTCCAGGCTGGAGTGCAGTGGTGTGATCTTGGCTCACTGCAATTTCTGTCTCCTGGGCTCAAGAGATTCTCCTGCCTCAGCCTCTCGAGTAGCTGGGACTACAGGTGTGCACCACGACGCCCAGCTAATTTTTGTAGTTTTTGGTAGAGACAGAGGGAGAGGATTCTAACCAGACTTTAACCCCAGAACTGTCTGTGACCTTGACCTTCCTCTCAATAGAAATGTTTTCAGGGCCTATACCTGAGTTTGATAAATTGAGGACATCATTTTTTCTGTGACAAGTAATGTTAAAATGTCTGTTGAAGCTGCAGCGGAGATTGAGTAATACATCCTGGTATGATGGTTTTCTAATAATTCTTTTTTCTCCCACTTTTTCTAGGCTTATCCAAATCCCTTGGGCTCATTGAAGGTTATGGTGGGCGGGGTAAAGGGGGCCTTCCGGCTACTCTTTCCCCGGCTGAAGAAGAAAAGGCTAAGGGACCCCATGAGAAGTATGGCTACAATTCCTACCTCAGTGAAAAAATTTCACTGGACCGTTCCATTCCGGATTATCGTCCCACCAAGTAAGTTCTGGTTCAGTCATTTGCGGAGCTTGATGGGTCGTCAGAGTGGGTGTAGACCGCTACGTTTGTGATATTTTCCACTGTTATTTGTAACTCTTGGGGGAGTTTTTATTTTAGTTTCCTCTTTAATAAATAGACTTAGTACTCCTGTTGCATATGAAAGATTAGCTAAACAAAAAAGTTCAGTTGTTATCAAAGTGTTCCAGAAACATGTAGAAAGAGCCTCAATACAAAAAGCTTTATATTTTAATTCTTCTTCTTCTTCTTTTTTTTTTTTTTTTTTTTTTTGAGACAGAGTGTCGCTCTTGTTGCCCAGGCTGGAGCGCAATGGTGTGATCTCGGCTCACCGCAACCTCCGCCTTTTGGGTTTAGGTGATTCTCCTGCCTCAGCGTCCCGAGTAGCTGGGATTGCAGGCACGCACCACCACACCTGGCTAATTTTGTATTTTTAGTAGAAATGGGATTTTATGCCTTTGGTCAGGCTGATCTCAAACTCCTGACCTCAGGTGATCTGCCTGCCTTGGCCTCCCAAAGTGCTGGGATTACAGGTGTGAGCCACCACAGCCAGCCATTGTTATTCTTTTAATGTTTATTTTATGTTCAGGGGAACATGTGTAGGTTTGTTATATAGGTTAATTGCATGTCACAGGGGTTCAGCCTACAGATCATTTCATCTCCCAGATAACACGATAGATAGTTTCTTGATTCTTACCTTTCTCCCTCCCTCCACTTTCAAGTAGGCCTCATGTCTATTGTTCCCCTCTTTGTGTCCATGTGTACTCGGCGTTTAGCCCCGACTTGTAAGTGAGAACTGGTGGTATTTGGTTTTCTATTCTGAGTTAGTTTGCCTAGGACAATGGCCTCCAACTCCATGTTGCCGCAAAGGACATGATGTCATTCTTGTTTATGGCTGCATAGTATTCCATGGTGTATATGTGCCACATTTTCTTTATCCAGTCTACTATTGATGGGCATTTAGGTTGATTCCATTTCTTTGCTACAGTGAATAGTGCTATAATGAACATACCTGTGCATGTGTCTTTATGATAGAACAATTTATATTCCTTTGGGTATATACCCAATAATGGGATTGCTGGGTCAAATGGGTCTGCTTTGAGTTCTTTGCGGCTTCACCAAATTGCTTTCTACAATGGCGGAACTAATTTACATTCTCACCAGCAGTGTATAACCATTACCTTTTCTCTACAACCTCTCCAGCATCTGTTATTTTTTTTACTTTTTAATGATAACCATTATGACTGGTTGAAATGGTATCTCATTATGGTTTTGATTTTCCTTTTTCTAAAAAAAATCACCATGATCTCATCCCTTGGGGACAGCATCTATTGAAGTTTTAGTATATTGTCTTTGAGTCTATTTTCTATACAGATTATGAGCCTATGATATCTCACTTTTTCCCTTTTTCGTTTAACATTAAATCGTGAGTATTTTCTGATGTTATTAATGATGATCTGTTTCCATTGTTGGAAATTTAGGTTATTTTCAATTTTTCATTATTATATATAACATTCTATTGAATATTTTTTCACTCATATCTTTATATGTATTGATTTGATATTTATTTTCTGAATCCACACTTCTAAAGGTATATAGTAGAGCGATATTTTTGGAGATTCTTGATACGTATTATAATATTTTCCTCCAGAAAATCTATAGTAATTCTACTCCTGTTAGAATTTTACTAGACCCTTCCAATACTGGGTACTAGCATGTAAAAAATGCCAAACTGATAGGTTATTGTTTCAACTTACACTTTTTTGCATGAGATTCTTGCCTTTTAAAAAGCGTGAGGCTGGCAGGGCACGGTGGCTCACGCCTGTAATCCCAACACTTTGGGAGGCTGAGGAGGGTGGATCACGAGGTCAGGAGTTCGAGACCAGCCTGGCCAAGATAGCGAAATCCCGTCTCTACTAAAAATACAAAAATGGGCTGGGCGCGGTAGCAGGCTTCTATAATCCCAGCTACTCGGGAGGCTGAGGCAGGAAAATCACTTGAACCAGGGAGGCAGAGGTTGCAGTGAGCCGAGATCGTGCCATTGCACTCCAGCCTGGGCGACAGAGCGAAACTCCATCTCAGAACAAACAAACAAACAACAACAACAAAAAAACTTGGGGCTGAGTACAGTGGCTCACATCTATAATCCTAGCCCTTTGGGAAGCCAATCGCTATGGGCAGATCGCTTGAGCCCAGGAGTTCGAGATCAGCCTGGGCAACATGGCAAAGCGTTGTCTCTACAAAAAACATAAAAATTGCCAGGCACGGTGGCCTGTAATCCCAGCACTTTGGGAGGCCGAGGCGGGTGGATCACAAGATCAGGAGATCGAGACCATCCTGGCTAACACGGTAAAACCCTGTCTCTACTAAAAATACAAAAAATTAGCCGGGCATGGTGGCGGGTGCCTGTAGTCCCACCTACTCGGGAGGCTGAGGCAGGAGAATGGTGTGAACCTGGGAGGCGGAGGTTGCAGTGAGCCAAGATAGCGCCACTGCACTCCAGCCTGGGCGAAAGAGCGAGACTCCGTCTCAAAAAAAAAAAAAAAAAAAAAAAAAATATGTATATATATAAATTAGCCAGGTGTGGTGGTGGTGCGTGCCTATATAGTCCCAGCTACTCCTGAGGCTGAGGGTCACCTGAGTCTGGGAGGTCAAGGCTGCAGTAAGCCATCGTGGCACCACTGCATTCCAGCCCGAGGAAGAGAGTGAGACACTGTCTAAAAACTATTTGTGTGCATCTTGGTTGGATTATGAGAGGTCTTTGTTTTGTGCTCTCAGATTTAAGAATTACTTATTTTCTGCTTGTAAAATAGACAAAAGAAGATGGACATAGTGTCAAGATGCTGGAGAGAAAACCCCTATGTTCCAAGCAGAACTCCACCTCTGCTTCTCAAACAGATTCTCCATTTTCTATTAGATTTGTAGTGTCTCTCTTTTTCTATTTAGAGTGTGTCCTTGCTTGAAGTAGATTATTTCTTTCTCAAATGAATTTTGTACAAATCAGTTAAGTGTCTTGGTTACTGAGAAAAATAGATTCAAAATAAAGAAAATTATCTTAAATGGATTTAAATTTGCAGCATTAGCTGAGAAACCTGTTAAATCTCTCTCTCTACCAAATAAGCATGTATTCATTTAGAATCACTAGGAAAATATACATCACCCCTGCTGGAAGCTATTTTGTGTCCCTGGACTTTTGCTCTCCAAAACATCTGTCTGTTTTTATTTCCCGATGCTCTCTCATTAGCCTTTCTTATTAGGACATTGGCAAATAAACATGGCCCTATTTTTTTGTACTTCTATAAGAATGAAAATGCCTTCAAAACAAGGTTACTGGAAAAGAGCCGGTTGAACAAGTATTACTGAGCACTTATTATGAGCCAGATAGTTTTCTCCCCACTGGAGATAGACGCTTGGATGAAGCACAGTCCTTGCCTACTTACTTCTTGTCTAGGGAGGAAGACAGATATACCAGCAGATCAGGTCAGCACAAGGGTATGTGCTGGCTAGAGATTCACACAGCATGTGCAGCGAGGATCTGAGAAAGTTTCTTGTTTGAGATAATGCTTGAAGGACCATTAAGGGATAGAAAGTTGAAGATGGGGGGCCAGGCGTGGTGGCTCACGCCTGTAATCCCGGCACTTTGGGAGGCTAAGGCGGGCAGATCACCTGAGGTCAGGAGTTCGAGACTAGCCTGGCCAATGTGATGAAACCCCGTCTGTACTAAAATATACAAAAAAAGAAGCGGGGCATAGTGGTGCACGCCTGTGGTCCCAGCTACTTGGGAGACTGAGGCAGGAGAATGGCTTGAAACTGTTAGGTGGAGGTTGCAGTGAGCTGAGATCATGCCACTGCACTCCAGCCTGGGTGACAGATTGAGACTCTGTCTCAAAAAAAAAAAAGGAAAATTGAAATTGGGAGAGGGATAAGGGTGGACCAGGCGGGAGAACAAACAGAAGAAGCACACTTGGTTGGGTATGACGTGGCATACTCAGGGAGGAACCCATGGCCCAATATTGCTGTGTGATGTAACATAATGGCTTGAACATACCATTTACATGTGAACCTTCCTGAAACCCTGTTAAAATGATAGCAAAGGAATAGAGAGAATGGCAACTTACAAGGAAAAAAAACCTCAAGAGGTTGGCTGATGATCACAGGGAAGAGTGACATGTACAAAATTTTGGAAGATGGAAAGAGGATGGTAATGGCAACTGACAGAGCAAGCTGGGTGAAGCTGAGACCCAACCTCCCACATGAGGTGGGTGGGGGTGGTAAGAGCAGAAGAATGCAGTCTAGCCAGAAGCCCCTAGAGACTCAAGAATTGGAGATGACAGGCATTTCTGATGGCCGGGAGGGGGTGGGGGCGGATTTGAACAGAAGGGGTGGTTAGCAGTTATGTCCCTAGATCCTTTCTTCAACTCTGCACAGCCAGAGGCTGCCCTTTCTCATCTGGCAGAATATGGGAGGTTTACTCCGTAGAGAAGATGAACTATAGTTCATAGAGGTGGCCTTGGACAGAGGATAACAAGGCTGCATATGAAATGGGATGACTTTCCAGCTCCATTACCCCTGTAGTCTCTATTACTCCTGTAAGCAAGAGTTTGAAGAATCCACTTAAAGAAAATTATTCAGCCTAAGGAAAAGGCTGATAGATCTGACAGCTGGGGGTACCCCTAAAATGGCTGGGTTCTGCTCATTAACTATTAGTATGGCATGCGAGTTGTAAGGCTTCATCCTTTTGCATAAAGCAGTCCTGCTCTAAAATAAGAAAGGAAAGGCAGGATCACTAGACATCTCAGTAGAGTCTTTGTTATAAAAGATGTTAACAACAACAACAACAGAAAACAGTAAACAGAAACAATAAACTTTGTTTCTGTTTAATGACTTAGGAGATCATAGAATGTTTTGTTTTGTTTATAAACCAAGAGCAAATAGATATATTAAGATAATAATCATAAGGCCAGGTGCAGTGGCTCATGGCTGTAATCCCAGCACTTTGGGAGGCTGAGGTGGGTGGATCATTTGAGGTCAGGAGTTTGAGACCAGCCTGGCCAACATGGTGAAACCCTGTCTCTACTAAAAATACAAGAAAAAATTAGCTGGGCATAGTGGTGCATGCTTGTAATTCCAGCTACTTGGGAGGCTGAGGCAGGAGAATTGCTTGAACCTGGGACATAGAGGTTGCAGTGAGCCCAGATTGCGCCACTGCACTCCAGCCTGGGCAACAGAGTGAGACTGCACTGCACAAAAATACATCATAGAATAAAAAATAAATCTTAACAGTTAAAAGTTAGACCTGTAGTCCTAGCTATTCAGAAGGCTGTGACAGTAGGAACACTTGAACCTAGGAGTTAGAGTCCAGCTTGGGCAACATAGCAAGACCCTATCTCTTATAAAATAAAAATTAAATAGAAATAAGTAATTTAATAAAGAGTTGGAAGACAGCATTGAGAAAAGTTCTAAAAAGTAGAAAAAAAGAAATGAAAATTAGGAGTGGAAAGATCAAAAGAAATTAGATCAGTCCAGTAGGTTCAACATCCACTAATGAGAAAATCAGAGAGAACAGAGAGAAGAAAGTCATCAAACAAATGATGCAAGACAATTTCCCAGAATCCGTAGGATGTGAGCTTTCAGATTAGAAGATCCCACCCAGTTCCTACATAATTCATGAAAAGAAAAAAAACTAAACTCACATCAAGAAATGTAAATTTAAAATTTCTAAACAACTTGGATGAAGAAAAAGTCCTGAAAGCTTTCAGAGAATAAATGCAGATTACGTATAGTTGGCATTAGATTCCTCTGTAGAAACATTAGAAGACAATGGAAGAATGCTTAAATAATTTTGAGAGAAAAAAATAATGTTCCATTTAGAACTCTTAACAGTCATCTATAGAATACTTTGGGCCAGGAGCAAATGCAAAGTAAACCCATCGCAAAAATGTAGGCTCTTAACAATTTTACCTTCTCTGAATTTGTTTTGAGGAAGCTACTCAAGCACATGCTCCAGCAAAACAAAGGAGTCAAGTGAGGAAGATGATGAAGAGATGCTCCAGGGTAACATTCTAGGGTGACAGCCATGTAGCAGACCAAGAGATCAATTATTCCCACATCTTTAGAGAGAAACCTCCTAGAGGCTCCTGTGGATGCAGGAGGATGCAGGGCTCCAGGAGGTATGTCTCTAAAGGAGGTGGGAAGTGGCAACACTGTTTGATTGCCTAGAGTTTTTGACTGCATTAAGATTTTTTCTTAACTCCTCGTTCAAAAAGCTTGGGACTATTTACTGATTGTGTTAGGCCATTGTGTTGCTATAAAGGAATACCTGAGACTGGGTTATTTATAAATAAAAGAAGTTTAGTTGGCTCACTTTTCTGCAGACTGTCCAGGAAGCATGGTCCTTTTCTTCTACTTGGCTTCTAATGAGGCCTCAGGAAGCTTACAGTCATGGCTGAAAGCAAAAGGTGAGCCAGCCTGTCACATGGCAAGAGTGGGAGCAAAAGAGAGAGAGAGTGGGAGATGCCACACACTTTTAAACAACAAAATCTCATGTGAACTCACTCATCATCCAGAGGATGGCACTAAGCCATTTATGGAGATCCACCCCCATGATCCAGACACCTCCCACTAGGCCCCACCTCCCACACTGGGAATTACATTTCAACATGAGATTTGGCTGAGACACGCATCCCAACCATATTACTGATAGACACAAAACAGCTTGTGAAAAAGCAAAGCAATTAATACAGAAAAAAAACAAAAGCTCTCCAATAAACAAACTATACTTCCCATATACTCTGTAGCTCAGCTCTGAGCAATATATTGTAGTCATATAAATGTAAATATTTCATATTGATTTAAACACAAATTATGGTATAATTATTGGAAGAAGGAGGAGGCAAAATGTGTATGTGAGGTGTGGGTAGTGTAAGAAAACTAAATCTACATCTTCAGTAGCAGGAAGTCAATTGAAAATGTGTATTACACATCAAGAAATACTAACATAATCATTGTTATTTAGCAACATGGAGATTACAGGAGTTGAAGGAGACTGTGTATGTTTTATTTTAACAAAATTTCAATTAAACAATAAATATAAATCTATACCAAAAAATGCAAGATATGTGGGATGAAAGTACAGTAGAAGAATGAGTTGGAGAACTAGCTTGAATGATATGATCACATTTAGATTATTCTGGCCACTATGTGTTGGGTAAATTTGAAGGTGAATTTTGAGATAAATTTGAGAGCCCATAGGCCATAGGCAGTAACCAGAGAGACTGTTGTAAATTCTGAGCTCCACAGCAAAAGTTACCAAATTAACCTCTCTTCATTGCAAACTAATCCCAGCCATCAAAGAGTTGTAAGGCTCTTGCCTGTAGAAGCAACTTTGCTGATATCTGAGCCCTGGAGATGTAAGGAGAGGCAGCTGCCTGGGGCTGAGCAGTTTCCTTCCTCCAGAGAAATTATTCCCCAATGGATAGGATCCTTTTTGTTAAGCCCCAAACAGCTCTCACAAGTTTTTAAGAAGCTTTAAGTAGGCTAATTTCATTGCAATTTTAAACAGAACCTCAAGTTGCTTTAATTCTTACTGTTTTATTGCTATGTTACACTTGAGAAAATTGTTTTTCTTATAAATATGAATGAATGTTTAGGTAGCAGTGAGATTAACCATTTGTTTGTCACATTTCAGGCAAATGAATTCCAAAATGCTGTTTTCCATTTTGTTTTAATTCCGTGACTATTTTTTTTCTTCCACTGGACAGATATTTTAAACTTGTATGAATCCCAAGCTGTCAGTCTTACCATTTTCATTTCTTCCCTGCTTTAAAGTGTAAAAAGATATTATCCCTCAGAATACTTATAAATATTCTATTCTGTTTTGTGTTGCTTTTCTATGACTCTTTTATATTTCACCCTTCCATCCTTCTAGAGTTTATTTTGGAATATGGTTCAAGTTTGCATCTTTTGTTCCAAAGATCTGTCCCTCTTTTTAGAGAAGAGCTTTTTCAAAATAATCTTATAAATAACCCTTCTCTTTCTCTTATTTGGAGGTGCTAAATATGTTACATTTTATGCTTTTTGTATATAAGTAGGCTTATTTTCTCTGTGGTGTTCTTTTGGTCTGTATTTCTTTTTTTTTCTTCTTCTTGTCCTTCCTTGGTTTTGTAGAAATTACTAAAAATGATTTTTTGACTAAAGTCTCCAATCTGCCAGGCACTGTGCCAGCAATTTGGAGAAGAGCAAGGCATCTTGGCCCCAGAGGACTTCAAAGAGAGTGGGAGAGGCTGGTGGCTATTTATAGTCCTTTTGGTCACTTTTAGAGGGCCTTAGAAAGTAAGACAAGGGCGTGAGCCATTCTGTGGGAGGCAGAAGGTGACCTTGATCTTATTGGCAAGCAGGAGTTTTCCCTCTAAAGGGGAGGCAGGGCATTTGAGAGAGAGAACAGCAAGTGCAATGATAAGTAGCTCAGCTTGTGAAAAAGCAAAGCAACTATTAACTACAGGAAAAAAACAAAAGCTCTTAAAGAAAGGAATCGCAATTCCAGGCACTCCGTGGCTCAGGGGACAGTTCTTGGATTTTGGGATTAGGGGAAATGGAAAACTTTTGGCTAGAGAATAGTTTCCAGATTGAATTGTGGAAGAAAAATTTGGAGTGGAAGGAGGAAACCAGGCTGGGAAGTGCCTCATGTTCTAGCCCTGGGTGGGGACTTTCACATTTTCAGTAGATGCCAGTAAAAGATTAGAGTCAGGATGGTATTATTATTATAATTTCTTTTTTTAAAATAATGATAACTGTGGCAGAAATGTGGAGAATGGAATGGTGAAGATGGAGGCTTGTAGCAGGATGGCTAAATATTAAGTCATGGTTACCAACGTTTATTGAGTGCCAACTGTGTGCGAGACATTGCCAGAGAGAGAAGAGGCGTGTTTTTAATAATACAGCAAGCACTTTATTATTATTGTGCTACTTTTATACAATTGTTTTCCTGTAACAAACTAAGGACTAAGCAGGGATAAGGTGGAAGAGCTGGATTCAAGAAAATCCTAGAGAGAATTAGTAAAATGAGGCAACTAATTGGAAATGGATGAAGTGGGTGCACTAGCTTTGGAGATGGAGTGGAAGTGATCTCGTTAACCAGGAGAGAGAATGCTGTAGGGGTTCACGTTTTGTAAGGAAGACAGCAGTTCTGCTTGTCCAGGGTTTCCCAAAGTATTGGTTTTCTTGAGTAACCACAGGACATGAATCTGTCTGGCTTTATTTATGATTTGGCTCTGTGTTTGTAAGAAGATAACCTTTGGTGACACCAGAAGCTGGGCAAGGCTTTCTAAGCCCCCACTGTTTTTTGTTGTTGTTGTTGTTGTTTGTTTTTTGTTTTTTTGCTGAGACATACCATTCTATATCACACTGTGGCATAGTAATTATCTGCTTTTCCAATTATCTCGTACTGTGAGGGAGGGACCACAGAAATCTGTCTGTGCTTATTAAAGCCACTGCTGAGATCCCTGCACCAATTTTATGATATGCTTTCTCCTCTCAAACCATGTAGGTAATTTATGAGCGGTTTCTACTGCTGTTATCTTCAATTTCTCCTTTGGCCTCCTGCTTATAAATCCAGATGTCAGGTTTCTTTGGAATTCATTTTGCTTCACTCAGAAAGTCTCCTCTTTCTTTCAGCACAACAAATTCTAACCCATTTTATCCCGACAATGTCTGCTTTGGATGCGGCTGGCATGATGACCCTGTGGAGCATCCTCATGTCATGCCCAGTGAACAGAGGCATGTTGTGGTCTGGAGGTCAGGAATGATGTCTGGGCTGACCATGGGTATTTGAGAATCATCCAACTCCAGTGGGTATTTTAGGTTGGGTCTGTGTGCATGTGGCTTGTATGTGTACGTGAGTCCTGGTCTTATAATGAATGAGTGGAGCAAATCTACTCATGGCTCAGTACCCAACTCAAGTTTCCCTCCGCTGTGAAAAGGACACATCTGATTATAGTAGCTGCAGTGGAGCTTTTTTTATATGAATCATTTCTCTAACAATAGATACCCTGTGTCTCACAGGTCGGTTTTTATATAGGGTGAAAGTGCCTTAAAAAGAGTCAAGAATCCAGCTGGGTGTGGGGGCTCATGCCTGTAATCCCAACACTTTGAGAGGCTGAGGCAGGAAGATCTCTTGAGGTCAGGAGTTTGAGACCAGCCTGGTTAACACAGTGAGACCTGTCTCTACTAAAAATTAAAAAAAAAAAAAAAAAGCTGGATATGGTGGCTTGTGCCTGTTGTCCCAGCTACTGGGGAGGCTGAAGTGGGGGGATTGCTTGAGCCCAGAGTCCAAGGCTACAGGGAGCTATGATCGTGCCACTGCACCCCATCTTGGATAACAGAGTGAGATGTGTGTGTACATGTGACAGTGTGTGTGTATATATATTATATTTATATATTATACTTACATATTATATATATTTTAAAAGGTCAAAAATTCTATGTTAAACTTTCTTTTTCACAGACTCACATGGACACAGAGAGTAGCTGTCCAATGAGTAATAATAATAAGTAGCTGTATGCTTAGGAGTGTCCCTGAATCACTAACCACAATAATTTTTCCCTTTTATTGACTACCTTTTATGTTTTTGTCGCTGTATGGCATGTTTTATTGATCTCATTTAAATTTAACTGCTCTCTGAAATAGCTATTCCCATCCCTTCTTTTATAAATGAGGCAAGGTGGCCTTGGAGAGGTTAAGCAACCTGCCTGAGGTCACACAGCTAGTAAGTGCAGGGACCTGGATTCAAACCCAGCTCTGTGTGTATCTTCAAGGTCTGTGGACATCCCCACATCAACTGCCTAACCTTATGTGTCTGGAGAATGGAACCTTCTCCTCTATGATGGGGTTGCCAGAAGGAAAAGAAATTCTGAGTCTTACAGCAAGTGGACAGTTTATCTAGGGAATCTTGCGTGTTGGGGGGCGGGGGTGGGTGTGTGGGTGGGTGGAGTTACTTCTTTAGTTTTCCTCTCTTGGTACTTTTCAATTCTTTCGAAACTAACAAAATTCCAAAGGAGCTTTATGTTGAATTTGAGCAGCTATTGCCTGTGATGGCCCTAGTATGTAGTGTAATACAGTTGAAACCCTCTTTAAGGCATACAGTATTTTTTTTTAATAAAACATGGGAAAGAAAAATTGTATAATATTATGTGGCTTAGGAAATGTCTTACCATAGAGTTTATACCGAGGAGGAACTTTATTTGCTAAAGCAGGTCTTCACGCAGCAATGGGATGGAAGAGTGGAGTATGTAAGTTGAGGGGTGCCCTTTCCTTTAGTGTGTGAGGGTGATATGATTCCTGCAGTACTTATGGGTGAATGTTCATCCCACTTTTGCAGATTCTCTAGGTCTGAAGAAGATACCTGGGCCACCTAAAAACCTTCATGAGAGAGTTATACGTGAAGGTTAAGAGCCTGGATTCAGAAATCTAACTTCTAATCTCAGCTTTGTCCCTTTCTAGCTATGTGACCTTGGGCAAGTTGCTTAACCTGTTTGTGCCTCAGTTTCCTCATAAGTAAAATGGTGATGTAATCGTATCTACTTTATAGAATTGCTGTGTGGATTAAATTTTCCACATGAAATGTATAGAATAATATACCTATACATTTCACACAATAATATACCTATACATTTCAGGCACAAGCCACCACACCTGGCCATACCCCTTATCATCTTTAAAACACCTTACATTAAATGACAGGATCTTCAGGAAAATATCTACTGAAAAGTGATATATCCTTAGCCTTGCACTTACATGGAAAACTTAAATCTAGGACAATGGGCATTTCCTTGTCCCCAAGTCAGCACAGAAATCCAGAGGGTCCAGCCTGAGACAGATGCCAGGGTGATGGTGAGAGTCTGGGGAGGGTACTTTCCTTCATAAGGCTCTTCCCAGGCCTGGATCAGAAGGGGCAGCTGTGGATTCCCCACAGCCAACATACTGAGGAAGGTTCAGCCCTCACTAGGGATGTTCTGAGGTCATGGGAGACTTTGTGAAAGTTGGAGGATGGGCTCAGCTACCTCCTGCTTCTGCTTCCTCCATAGTAGTCAGACCAGAAGAAAAAAAAAGTATAATGTGTGTTTTTCCTCTTTTCACGATTTGATTTTTCCCACATATTGAAGTAATTTTTCCTTGAAAAGGACTGAATATTAAAAAATACATTTTATGTCTGTAATCTAGCATTTTGGGAGGCCGAGGTGGGCGGATCTCTTGAGGTCAGGAGTTTGAGACCAGCCTGGCCAACATGGTGAAAACCCATCTCTACTAAAAATACAAAAATTAGCTGAGCGTGGTGGTGGGTGCCTGTAATCTCAGATACTCAGGGGGCTGAGGCAGGAGAATCGCTTGAACCTGGGAGAAGGAGGTGGCAGTGAGCCGAGATCACACCATTGCACTCCAGCCTGGACCACTGAGTGAGACTCTGTCTCAAAAAAAAAAAGAAATGGATGCTCTTGAGACTTAACTGTGTAAGAAAGAATTCCCACTTCTTTTAGAGGCATTGCCAGCCCCAAAGGTTATGAATTGGCAACGTTAATTAGATCTTTTCTTGGAACTTGAAAGTATTCTCACCTGAAATGCGTTTAAAACAAAGTTACCATCAGGATTCCCCTCTGTTTCTTTCTAGAGAGCTTTCTGGACAAGTTTCAATGTCTTTCATGGAGAATTTGAAACCAGTGGATAGAAAGCAGTGTCAACCTTGTCCTATTTATGCAAATGGATCTGCTCTGTCACCTGTTTACAACCCCCGGGGTCATTGAGTCTCAAGTTCACATTCCCCAGATGTAGATGCAGCTATGGGACATGGCATTCTTGATTTATTAGTTTGAATCAAACCAATGTTGAGATTTACAGTACTGGCTGTTGTTGCTTCTGTTGGCCTTTGATAGTTTAAGTAAGGATTGTAGACAGATGAGAGCTGTAGGAGGGGCTAGCGCATCTCATCTAATATTCAGAAATCCTCACACTGTTACTGGGGACTTGAGAGTTGGTACTTAAACAACCTTTGTGTTTCTAGGGGATTATCCTGTCTGCCTAGTCCATTGCTTCCTCACTCTAGCAGTGCACTGAGTTAAAACCAACCCATCCTAAACTTGCGTCCAGGCATCTACATGGGCACACACACATCCCCACACCCTACAAGAAAACCCAAGCTGGTTTATACAAGCTCACTTTAGGCAGTTTGCCAAATTCTACTCCGATTCGTTCAGTGGACAGATAGTTACGTGAAATACTTACAGTACGGGAAACATTTGTTTCTCAGCTCTGGGGATAATCAATAGAGGCAAATGCCTTTGCAATCACAACACCTGTTTATGTGTGGAGTTCTTCGTTGTTCTTGGTTTGTGAGTACAGTAAACATTCTCCAAGTGGCAGCAGGAGAGAACCACAGTGCTTTCGTAACAAGCTGAGATTTATAGGCTTGTAAGAGCTGGGGGTATAAATCAGGCTTCTGGTGGAATGGGTGAAATGGACTAAATTCAGGTATTAATGGGAGAGCCACGTGTGCACTGTGCAGGGAGAAAGGCTCATCAGTATTACAGATGGCATGTCCCTTTAGTTACTTTAGAAGAAATTCCGATCAGCCAACAGAGCTTTGAGGATGGATGCAGGAAAAAGAAGACTGTGGCATATGGAGGGAACATATTTGTTCTTGGAAAATCAGCAGAAAATGTTTAATGTCATCATAACCTCATTTGCATAAAAATAGTCACATGCGGTAAACCAGATAAAAGCAAAGGAAGACGTGACGGAACCAATGCTGTTTGGAGTTTCGTTTCATTACGAATAACATAAATAATTCAATTGAATAAGTAAATACGAAATTGCTTTAAGTAGATGTACTACAAGTGATTATTCCTTGAAAATTCCTTTAATGGTACGTGCCCCAATGATGAAGCAATGTGATTATGTCTCCATGGGCAGCCTTTTGCTGGACACTTGACCCTTGACAATAATATTGAGCTCTCTGTAGCTCTCAAGTGTTTTATGAACACAAATGAAGTTTTTAGTTTCACAATCTTATTTATAAACATGATCTTGAAGTTGTTTAAATAGACTTATCTTCATTGTGATGAATGCAGCCCCACTTTGCACATGGTTGCACTTAGGCAATATTTGATAATCAGAAGTTTGAAGAGTCTTGGGCTGTGCGGTACTAGAAACATAATTCTAAATAAATATTTGGAACCCTGGTGGCAGAATTTGAGCTGTTGTTTCTGCCTCACAGAGTCCGGTCAGGGGAATTCTTGTGTAAGAACAAATTGTGGCATGGATAAAATTGATGGAAATTATTTATGAGTTAAATAAAAATAAAGAAAGGAATTTATTTATGATTTCAACAGATGTTTTCTAGGGTTTTGTAGAAAGCCATGCACAGGTACTATGGGAGCTATAACAGATGTGTATGACACAGTCCTTGTACTCATTTGATTTTATTCATTCACTCAGTAAATACTCGTTAATCAGCTCCCACACACCAGGCACTATGTTGGAGGTTGAGGTTATAAGGGGGAGACAGATGATAAACTGGGAAAAATAAACATGAGCTAATTATAGATTGTGATAAATGTTTTGAAATAAATGAACAGGTGCTAACATACATCTGACCCTTCAAATCCCTGGGTTTTACATCTGCAAATTCAACCAACTAAGGATGGAAAATACTAGAAAAAAAATAAAAATAAAAAATAGCAATACGACAATAAAAAATGCAAATAAAAAAACACTACAGTATAATGACTATTTGCATAGCATTTGCATTGTATTACATATTATAAGTAATCTAGAGATTATTTAAAGTATCCAGGAGATGTGAGTAGGTTATGCGCAAATACTATACCATTTTATACAAGGGACTTGAGCATCCTTGGATTTTGGTATCCATGAGGGGGTTCTGGAACCAATCCCCCTTAGATACTGGGGGACAACTGTAGAGAGTAAATGGAAACAAGAGTGTACTTTAGAGAAGGTGAATTGAAGAGGCAGAAGAGATGAGGATAAAACAGCAGCTCAAAACTCTGGCAGCGGCTGGGTGCAGTGAGTCATGCCTGTAATCCCAGCACTTTGGGAGGCCAAGCCTGGTGGATCACTTAAGGCCAGGAGTTTGAGATCAGCATGGCCAACATGGAAAAATCTCATCTCTACTAAAAATACAAAAATTAGCTGGGCATAGTGGTACACACCTGTAGTTCCAGCTACTCAGGAAGATGAGGCACAAGAATTGTTTGAACCTGGGAGGCAGAGGGTGCAGTGAGCCAAGATTGAGCCAGTGCACTCAAGCCTGGGTGACAAGAGAGAAACTGCATCTCAGACAAACAAACAAACAAACAAAAAACATAAGTAAATAAAGCCTCTGTCAGAAAACCTCTCTGGACAGAAAGAATAGTGCCTAGAAAACCCTAAGTTTGGAATGGGCTTGATTTAGGAACTGATAGCAGATACTGGCCAATTGTTTGAGGGTGATGGAAGGGAGGTAGGAACCATATCATGTGGGATTGTGGGCAATGAATCTGGGATTTATTTCAATGGGAACAAAAGTGATATACTGGGTTGATAATATACCCCCAAATTCAAGTCCATCCGGAACCTCAGGTCACCTTATGTGGATAACAGGGTCTTTGCAGATGTTATTAGTTAAAGTGAGGCATACTTCATTAGAGTGCTCCCTAAATCCCCAAGATGGTTAGTATCTTAAGAGGAGAAAACACGGAGACTAAGACAGAGACAGAAGGAAGGAGGCCAAGTGAAGACAGGCAGAGATTGGAATGGAGCATCCACAAGCCAAGGAGTGCTGGGAATTGCCAGCAATCTCCAAAAAGTGGGGAAGGCAAGGAAGGATTCTCCTCTAGAGCCTTCAGAGGGTGCATGCCCTTGCTGACCCCTTCATTTGGGACTTCTAGCCTCTAGAACCATGAGAGAATAAATTTCTGTTGTTGTAGTGCCCCCATTTTGTGGTACTTTGCTATGGCAGCCTAGGGAACAGATATTAAAGGTCATGATAGCCACTGGGGATTTGACATAGTGAAGTGTCCTGATCTGGGGTATGTTTTTAGAAGGTCATTCTGAATGATGTTTGGAGAATGGATTGCAGAGAGCAGGAGAGATGCAAGGAGTCCAGTTTGGAGGATAGTGCTAGGTAGGAGATGATAGTGATTCCGACTAGGGTGTGCCTAGTGATATGTGCCTAGTGATTTGGCTGTGTCCCCACCCAAATCTCATCTTGAATTGTAGCTCTCATAATTCCCATGTGTGAGAGGGACCCAGTGGGAGAAAATTGAATCATGAGGTCAGTTTCCCCCGTACTGTTCTCATGGTAGTGATAAAGTCTCGTAAGATCTGATTGTTTTATAAGGGGAAACCCATTACACTTGACTCTCTAATTCTCTCTTGCCACTGCCATGTAAGAAGTGCCTTTTACCTTCTGCCATGACTGTGTGGCCTCCCCAGCCATGTGGAGCTGTGAGTCCATGAAACCTCTTTTACTTTATAAATTACTCAGTCTCAGGTATGTCTTTATCAGCAACATGAAAAAGAACTAATATACATAGTAAGATAGGAAGAAGTAGAGATTTATGGTGGAGGTCATCAAGGAATACTACTGGGTTTTAGGTTGCAACATATGGGTGCACGGTAGTGCCATTTACTGAAGTGGTAAAACTGAAAAACAGATTTGGAGGGCTCTTTAAGAATTCTACTTGGGATTTGTTAAGTTTGATTTGACGTTTAGTCATATATTTGGAGATATCAAATAGATGGTTGAACAATTTATGAATCTGGAGCTTGAGAGAGAGATAGGGGTTGGGAGATAGACCTTTGAAGGCATCAACATAGAAGTGACCATCAAAGCTGAGATCACTAAGGAGAGAGAGCTGGAGATGTGGCAGCAGCCCAGGAGTGAGTGCTGTGCCACCCCAAAATTTAGAACGTGGGTAGAGGAGAGAAATTTAGCAAAGGATGTGGAGAAGGAACAACTAATGAAGCAGGTAGAAATCCAGGAAAAAGAAGTGATGTCTAAGCCAGAAAAGGAGTGTTCCAGGAGGAAGCAGTGGTTACTGGTGATGAGCGATAGTGAGATGCCAGAATTGTTCAGCAGATTTGGCAACATGAAGTTCACTGATGACCTCAACAAGGATATTCAACCCTGATTGGGATTGATTAAGGAGTGAATGGGAGGGAAGAAATGAGAGAGCAAAATGACTACTCTGATGAATTTTATTGTGAAAGGGAGAAGAGGCATGCTAGCCTGAGGGCTTTGGGGGGTGGGGGTCAAAGGAGGTTATTATTATTATTATTGTTCCTTATAAAATTCCCATTTTGTCGTAACATAAGAGTTACAGAAAAGTTGCAAGAATACTACAAAAAATTCTCTATTTTCTTTATCCAGTTTCCTTAAAGGTTCACATTTTACAATATTTATATATCTCCATGTGTATATCTATTTTTTTCTGAATCATTTGAGTGTGAGTTGCAGACATGATGCCCCTTTGTCTCTGAATACTTCAGTGTGACCAACCCAAGAACAAGGGCATTCTCTTACATAACCACAGGACAATATGATAGTATTGCCTATCCACATTTCACCAGTTGTCTCAGTAATGTCCTTTACAGAAAAAGAAAGTCCTAGATCATGTATTACATTCATTTATCATGTTTTATTTTGAAACAGCCCTTTAGTCTTTCTTTGTCTTCCATGACATTGACATTTTTGAAGATGACAGTCCAGTTATTTTGTAAAATGCCTCTTAATTCATATTTGTCCAATATTTCATCAGAATTAGATTCAGAATGTACTTTTGTGGCAGGAATACTACAAAAATGGTGTTGCATCTTGTTGCATCTTATCAGGACACACATGAGGGAAAGAAACAGCTAATGAAGAAGGAAGAAATTCAGAAGAATGTAGTGACATAGAAGCCACTCATTACTTGTCTCATTACTGGTGGTGATAATATTGATTCCTGGGTTAAATGTGGTGTATTAATCTGTTCTGGCATTGCTATAAAGAAATACCTCAGGCTGGGTAATTTACAAATAAAAGAGGTTTAATTGACTCATGGTGCCACAGGCTATATAGGAAGCATGATGCTGGCATCTGCTGGGCCTCCGGGGAGGCCTCAGGAAACTTACAATTGTGGCGGAAGATGAAGGGGAAGAAAGGTTTCTCACATGGTGAGAGCAGGATCAAGAGAGAGAGAGGAGGAGGTGCTACACACTTTTAAACAACCAGATCTTATGAGAACTCACTCACAGTACCATGGGGGAATGGTGTTAAACCATAAGAAACTACCCCCATGATCCAGTCACCTCCTAACACACCGTACCTCCAACATCAAGAATTACAATTCAACATGAAATTTGGGTGGGGACACAGACCCGTACTATATCAGATGGTGTCTGCATGGTAGTCAATTATGTTTCCTAATACCTCCAGGACAATGTTGAATTAGTGGAGACAGTGGGAACCCTTGCCTTTCCTGTCTTTGACAGAAGTGCCTCTAGTGTTTCTCATTAAGTAAGATGCTATCTCTATGGCTATGGTATAGTTTATTATGTTAAGAAAGTATTCAATAGTTTTAATGATCTTGAGGGTTTTTTTATTAGGATGGGTGTTGAATTTTCCAAACTCATTTCAGTTTTTTCAGTAACTATACCGAAAATCATCAATTTTTTTCTTCCTACGTCTATAAATATTTTGCATTATAATAGTGGATTTCTTAATGTTAAACCAAATTTATATTCCTGGAATAAATTCCATTAGGCTATGGTGTATTATTTTCTTAATGTGATGTTGGATTCTGTTCACTAATATTTTATTTACAACTTGTGCATCAATATTTGTAATTCATTCTCTCTCACTCTGCTTTCCTTAAGAAGTTTAATTATTAATACATTACAAAAGGAATTAGGTTTTCAATCCTCTGGAACAATTTATGGAGCATTATGACTATCTGGTTCTTAAATGTTTAGTAGAAGTCACCTGTGAAACCATCTGGGCCTGATGTTTTTTATGGGGTAGTTTCTTGATGGTTTTTGCAGTTTTTTTCCTGAGGAAATAGCTCTGTTTAAGGTTTCTGTCTCTAATGACGTCAACCTTGGCAAATTGCCTTTCCCTAGGAAATTATCCATTACATCTAGGCTTTTAAATTTATTTGTATAGGGATCTGCAAATGAGTCTTTATTTTTATTTTTAACAGTTATTTGTTTCAATGATTATTTCCCCCTTTGGTTTCTTACTTATGTATTTGTGCTTTCTCTTTTTTTCCCATAAGTTAGTTAAATGTGGTCTACTTTGTTAATTATGTTTTAAAAAACAGAATTTTGATTTATTCAAGATCTTGTATTTTTCTATTCTCTAACTTATTGAGTTCTGCTTTTTATGTTTATTATTGCCTTCCTTGTATTTTCTTTTGATTTACTTTGTTGTTGTTTTCCTTTCTGAATAGCATTCTAAGTTGGAAATGTAATTCAAGTATTTTTATTGCTAAAAGGTTTTAAGGCTTTGAATGTTTTTCTTCTTAATGCTTAAAACTTCCCACTGATTCTGATATGTGGTGTTTTCATTACCATTATTTTTTAGAAATGCTTTAACTTCGGTTTGTATTTACCTTGTCACTCAAGACAGGTTTAGTAGGTTTTTGAAATTTGCAGATGGATAACTTTTTAAAAACATTATTAATAATTTTAAATTTTATTGCATAGTGATCAGAGAGTGTCTTTTTTTTTTTTTTTTAAGATGGAGTCTCACTCTGTCACCTAGGCTGGGGTTCAGTGGCATGATCTCGGCCCACTGCAACCTCTGCTTCCCAGGTTCTAGCAATTCTCCTGCCTCAGCCTTCCGAGTAGCTGGGTTCACAGGCATCTAACACTATGCCCAGCTAATTTTTGTATTTTTGGTAGAGACAGAGTTTCTCCATGTTGGCTAGGCTGGTCTTCAACTCATGGGCTCAAGGGATTCACTCACCTCAGCCTCCCAAAGTGCTGGAATTACAGGTGTGAGCCACCGTGCCCAGCGGATTCTATTTTACAACTGTTCCCCTGAGGTTGAGAAGATGTGTTGCCTGTTTTCTGAGAGCAGTGTGTATTTCTATCACATGAGGCATTCTGATTTTCTGTTTTCACTTTCTTCTTGATATAGTTACTTTGTATATACGGAGTCTGCTTCCTTTTTTTTTCTGAGACAGAGTCTTGCTCTGGTCACCCAGGCTGGAGTGCAGTGGTGCGATCTCGGCTGACTGCAACCTCTGCCTCCTGAGTTCAAGCGATTCTCCTGCCTCAGCCTCTGAGTAGCTGCAATTACAGACGCCCACCACCACATCAGGCTACTTTTTTGGAGTTTTAGTAGAGATGGGGTTTCGCCATGTTGGCCAGGCTGGTCTCAAACTCCTGTCCTCAAGTGATCCTCCTGCCTTGGCCTCCCAAAGTGCTGAGATTTGCTTACATTCATTAATTTTGTTGATTTGCAATGATTCACAAGATTTGTAGTTCAAAGGGACCACTGTCTGTTAGTGTCACAAGTATGGTGCCTTTGTCTGTTTGTGTTGCTGTCAAGGAATACCTGAGGTTGGATAATTTATAAAGAAAAGAGGTTTAACTGGCTCACAGTTCTACAGGCTGTACAAGCATGACACCAGCATTTGCTGAGGTTCTGTCGAAGGCCTGAGGCTGCGCCCACTCTCAGAGGAGGGTGAAGGAGAGCCAGCATGCAGAGATTGTATGGTGAGAGTGGAAGGGAGAGAGGGGTGGCAGGTGCCGGGCTCTTTTCAACAATTAGCTCCCAGGGAACTCTCCTGAGAACTCACAGAGTAGAGAACTTACTCACTACCATGAGGATAGCTCCAAGGCGTTCATGAGGGGTCAGCCCCATGACCCAAACACCTTCCAGTGGGCCCCGCCTCCAACTTTGGGAATCAGATTTCAATATAGTGTGTCAAATATCCAAAACATAGCATATAAATTCTGCAGTGAGCATATATATATATTTTTTAGATGGTGTCTCACTCTGTCACCCAGGCTGGAGTATAGTGGCACCATCTTGGGTCACTGCAACCACCGCCTTCTGGGTTCAAGCAGTTCTTCTGCCTCAGCCTCCCAAGTAGCTGGGATTACAGGCACGCACCACCACGCCTGGCTAATTTTTGTATTTTTAGTAGAGACAGCGTTTCACCACATTGGTCAGGCCGGTCTCAAACTCCTGACCGACCTCAGGTGATCCACCCTCCTCGGCCTCCCAAAGTGCTGGGATTCCAGCCATGAGCCACCGTGCCTGGCCAGTGGGAGTGTTTTTTGTGTGTGTTTGCGATAGGGAATATGTTGTGTCATCTGGCCTCTGGGTTTTCTCTTATTTAGGGACCCCCAACCCACAGGCCATGGACTGGTACGAGTTTGTGGCCTGTTAGGAACTGGGCCGCACAGCAGGAAGTGAGTGGCAGGCAAGTGAGCATGACCGCCTGAGTGCCACCTCCTGCCAGATCAGCGGCAGCATTAGATTCTCATAGGAGCGCGAACCCTATTGTGAACTGTGCATGCATTGCACGCTCCTTATGAAAATTTAATACCTTACGATCTGAGGTGGAGCAGTCTCATCCTGAAACCATTCCCCATCCCCCCACACCCTTGGAAAAGTTGTCTTCCATGAAACTGGCCCCTGGTCTCAAAAAGGTGAGGGACTGCTGTTGAAGAGGACACTAAGTTTTCCCCTTATGCATATTTTCCCATTCACCACTCAGTGTTTAAAGGCTGCCTCCCCATACTTTTTAACTTTCTTCTCTCCCAGAAACAATGCCTTGAGTCATGCAGATTTAAAGTCCCATCTTTGGCTAGGTGCTTATGCCTGTAATTCTAGCACTTTGGGAGGTCAAGGTGGGTGGATCATTTGAGGTCGGGAGTTCGAGACCAGCCTGACCAACATGGTGAAACTGAGAGGTGAAGCCTGCTGGACTTACTGGGTTGAGTGGGGACTTGGAGAACTTTTAAGGGGATTGTAAAATGCACCAATCAGCACCCTGTAGCTAGCAACAGGATTATAACATGCACCAATCAGAGCTCTGTAAAATGCACCAATCAGTGCTCGGTAAAACGCATCAATCAGCAGGATCCTAAAAGTAGCCAATCGCAGGGAGGATTGAAAAAAGGGCACTCTGATTGGACAGAAATGGAACATGGGAGGGGACAAATAAGGGAATAAAAGCTGGCCACCCCAGCCAGCAGTGGCAACCCGCTCGGGTCACCTTTGGCTCTTCACAATAAGTCTTGCTGCTGCTCACTTTTTGGGTCAGTGCCACCTTTAAGAGCTGTTAACACTCACCGTGAAGATCCGTGGCTCCATTCTTGAAGTCAGCGAGACCACGAGCCCACAGGCGGGAACCAACTGCGGACACAAAACCTCATCTCTACTAAAAATACAAAAATTAGCCAGGCATGGTGGCAGGTGCCTGTAATCCCAGCTACTCGGGAGGCTGAAGGGGAGAATCACTTGAACGCCGGAGGCGGAGGTTGTAGTGAGTCGAGGTTGCGCCATTGCACTCCTGCCTGGGAGAGAGAGTAAGATTCTGTCTCAAAAAATAAATAAATAAAGTTCTTTGTTACAGAACCTGATCGTATCTACCAGAGCTCTTTTTCCATATTTTCACACTTAAGCTGAGTTTCCCATTCTGATGGTTCTTTTAGCTCAGTCCTACTCTTAGCAGCAGCTTCCCACTTTCTGGTTCCACAGTTTTCCTAGATTTTCCTTGCGCTCTGTATGAAGGTTTGCAATAGGAGTGGGAGAGAGAAAGCTCACTGGTAGTTTGTGGTTTTCTACTTTGTTGTAATTTGTTCTTTTAACTGTATTTTATTATTATGTTGTAAAACGTGTTCAGAGATATGTGGAGCCCAGAATTTTCACTAATTATCATAAGTTTTCTTTTCTTTCTTTTTCCTTTTCTTTTCTTTTTCTTTTTCTTTTTTTTGAGACGTGGTTTCGCTCTTGTTGCCCAGGCTGGAGTGCAGTGGCAGAATCTTGGCTCACTGCAACCTCTGCGTCCTGGGTTCAAGTGATTCTCCTGCCTCAGCCTCCTGAGTAGCTGGAATTACAGGCGCCCACCACCACATCCGGCTACTTTTTTGGAGTTTTAGTAGAGATGGGGTTTCACCATGTTGGCCAGGCTAGTCTCAAACTCCTGACCTCAAGTGATCCTCCTGCCTTGGCCTCCCAAAATTCTGGGATTTGCCTCCATTCATTAATTTTGTTGATTTGCAATGATTTACAAGATTTGTAGTTCAAAGGGACCATTGTTAGTGTCACAAGTACAGTGCCTTTGTCTGTTTGTGCTGCTGTCAAGGAATACCTGAGGTTGGATACTTTATAAAGAAAAGAGGTCTAACTGGCTCACAGTTCTACAGGCTGTACGAGAAGCATGACACCAGCATTTGCTCAGGTTCTGTTGAAGGCTTGAGGCTGCGCCCACTCTCAGAGGAGGGTGAAGAGGAGCCAGCGTGCAGAGATCTCATGGTGAGAGTGGAAGGGAGAGAGGGGTGGCAGGTGCCGGGTGCCAGGCTCTTTTCAACAATTAGCTCCCAGGGAACTCTCCTGAGAACTCACAGAGTAGAGAACTCACTACCATGAGGATAGCTCCAAGGCATCCATGAGGGGTCGGCCCCATGACCCAAACACCTTCCAGTAGACCCCCGCCTCCAACTTTGGGAATCAGATTTCAATATGGCATGTCAAATATCCAAAACATAGCATATAACTACTGCAGTGGGGATAATTTTTTTTTTAGACAGATCTTGCTCTGTCACCCAGGCTGGAGTGCAGTGGCACCGTCTCAGCTCACTGCAACCTCCACCTTCTGGGTTCAAACAGTTCTTCTGCCTCAGCCTCTTAAGTTGCTGGGATTACAGGTACCTGCCACCATACCCAGCTAATTTTTGTACTTTTAGTAGAGACGGGGTTTCACCATGTTGGCCAGGCTGGCCTTGAACTCCTGACCTCAGGTGATCCACCTGCCTGAAATGAACGAATAAATAAAAATTCATGATAATCCAATCCAGGGTTGATTTCCGTTTATATTGCTGAAACCATGTAAGGTTTCAACCAGATAAGATGTGGTCTCCACTATCTCCCCACTTGGTTTTAAGTGGGGGAGATACTAGATTGAAGGCTTATGTGGATGGGAATACTTACCTACATCAGTGTAGACAGCTACATTAAAATCCCTTGAGGCTCTTATTGAAGTACAGATTCCCAGGTTCAAAGTTTCAAAGAACTGAAGTATTAGGTTGCACTGTATGAAATTGCTATTTGTGGCCAAATATCAACAATCTCACATGATCCAACCAAATATGATGAAAATCCCACAGTACTGAAGTAAACCTACTGAATACAATTTGATATCTTAGCTGTTTTATAAGGACTTCTAGTGAACTCATTTGTTCAAAAATTCATTCATCCGATCGACCAGGTATAAATTATGACTACTAACTCAGATAAGATGTGATCTCTACCATCATAACTACTAAATAAAAGGAAAACATGTGATTTCCAGTTCAGATGAGTCACTGAAGCAAGAAACCCAGAAGGAAGAACCAACTTGTGATGAAAAAGTCATTTTCCAAGTTCCTGGGACTATGGATACCGAACTTCAGTTATCACTTTAATTACAGCAGATATACAAGCCACGACAAACTGGCCTGATCTATATATAATTACAGACACAAGAAATGCTTTGGTTTTACTAAATCTCAGATATCACATTGCCATTGTTCCTCTCTCCTAATAAGAGTGTGTAAATTACAGATACAGATGTTTTTAAAACTTTCTGATAGCCAGCGGGTGCAGTGGCTCACGCCTGTAATCCCAGTACTTTGGGAGGCCAAGGTGGGCAGATCACTTGAGGCCAGGAGTTCAAGACCAGCCTGGCCAACGTGGCAAAACCCCGTCTCTACTAAAAAAAAAAAACCACAAAAAGTAGCTGGGTGTGGTGGCGGGTCCCTGTAATCCCAGCTACTTGGGAGGCAGAGGCACGAGAATTGCTTGAACCCAGGAGGCGGAGGTTGCAGTGAGCCAAGGTCGTGGCACTACACTCCAGTGTGGGTGACAGAACAAGACTCCTTGCTCCTTAAAAGACGTCCTTAAAAATAATAATAACTTTCTCGTAGCTGTATTTCACATCAGGAAACAAATAATCCTGATAAAACTTATTTGACTAGCTACTTATTGGTATCAACAAGCTCTTATTGAATAAATATGTAACTGAATGACATCCTGGGGGCTCATTATTATTATACGAGTTACCCAAAGTTCCCAGAATTTCTGGTATGCAGTGCTGTAGCCAACAGTGGTCATTCCTATATCTGCTTTTACAGTTTTTACTATCTATACCACTTACTCTCAAAACTTCATGGGCATAAGAAACACCTGGGGGGGGGGGGTGTCAATTGAAATACAAAATAAATAAAAAATAAAAAACCACTATCAACAACATTTGAGTCTTGCATTTTACCTGTGATTTGGGTGCCTACAGACTTTATCAGTGTGCTTCTCATGGGAAGTTTTAGCACTTGAAACCCAGGGACACCATTTCTATTATCTGAGACCGCCTTGAAGGTTTCTTCCCCTTTCGATATTCCTCTCTGTTCTTTCTCACTAATTCTTGGAAAGTCATCTTCAATTCAGTTCAACAAATACCTATTGTATATTTACTATATAGTAGACACAGAGCTCAGAGCTTAAGGAATGTGAAAATGCACAAGACCTGCCCCCTGGCTACGAGGAGTTTTTTCATCTAGTAGGAGAAGCATGTGTGTCTGGCTATAATACTTGGCAGAATAAAATAGCTGTGATGTTGAGTTTCATTTCTATTGCATAGATTGAATGTCTTCAGCTTCAGGTTGCAAATCCTGGTGACTCCAGCACAATATGTGTTATAAATAGCATTGCATCTTGACTGCAAATGAACTCAGAGAGAGAGAGACAGACAGAGAGAGAGAGAGAGTGGGCAGGCAGGAAGGTAAAAGGTTGAGCACAATTTGGGCATTTGTTTATGTGATTGAACTACGGCTGGGGCTGGGCTAGGTGCTGTTCATGGCTGGAGGAGGCAGGTTCTTTTCCTGTATGAGATTTTTATTGTTTATTTTTATTTTTTGAGATGGAGTCTCCCTCAGTCGCCCAGGCTGGGGTACAGTGGTGCAGTCTCAGCTCACTGCAACCTCTGCCTCTTGGGTTCAAGAGATTCTCCTGCCTCAGCCTCCCGAGTGGCTAGGATTACAGGCGCCTGCCACCACGCCTGGCTAATTTTTTGTATTTTTAGTAGAAACGGGGTTTCTCCATGTTGGCCAGGCTGGTCTCGAACTCCTGACCTCAAGTGAGCCACTTGCCTCGGCCTCCGTGAGCCATCGCGTCCGGCTTTGTATGAGATTTTGTCTTTGTGACTAAATCACTTCTTTGTGTACAAACTTACATTCTGCCCCTGAGCATGTGTGTTCATGCTTAACTGATTCAAAGACTACATTTCCCCCAACATATTACACCAAATGTACTTAACAGCAATTAGAATGTTTGCCGCCTGCTGTGTGCAGATCTCCCCAGAAAACAAAATTCTCCTAAATGGCAGTATAAGTAATTCTGAAGATTAAAGCTGGTGATTTGCAGAGTGCTTGGTTCGCTGGCTTCCTGCAAATATCAAGATTAACAAAGAAATTCATTGATCCCATTTTGCCTCCTTAATGCCTGTGCACAGGCCTAAGGGAACGCATCCCACGTGGCTGTGTGATTCAGATGAAGACTTGCTGTTGCTTTTTTTTCATGGCCAAGATGCTGATTTAGTGGCGTTTTTCTTGGCAAAAGTGCCCCAAGAAAACAAATCCATGTGTGTATATTTTTACAGGAAACGCTCCACCTAACCCTGCCCTGCTGAAAGCCTTCCCCGTGAGTCGTGAAGGAAACATGGCCGATTTGCTACTGTTCAAAGGGCGACTCAGGTCTTGACTGAAAGACCGTACACGGGTTGTTTGATGCTGGATAAATCTCAGCCACGCTGAACACTCCTTTCCCCAACTCTAAATACGGGACCCCTGAACATGTTGCCCTCCACAGCTTCTTCCATTTCTTTCTTTCTTTCTTTTTTTTTTTTTTTTTTTTTGAGGCAGAGTCTCACACTGTCACCCAGGCTGGAGTGCCGTGGCCCGATCTCAGCTCACCGCAACCTCCACCTTCTGGGTTCAAGTGATTCTCCTGCCTCAGCCTCCTGAGTAGCTGGGATTGCAGGCATGCGCCACCACTCCTGGCTAATTTTTGTATTTTTAGTAGAGCCAGGGTTTCACCATGTTGGCCAGGCTGGTCTTGAACTCCTGACCTCAAGTGATCCACCCACCTCGGCCTCCCAAAGTGCTGGGATTACAGGCATGAGCCACTGCACCTGGCCACTTTGTTCCATTTCTAATGTGTTAATGTACTCAATAAGCAATAGTTTTGGAGTGTAGATGGTGTACCCTGAAATCCACCAGGCACTGGAAAATACAGTGGTGATTGAGAGGCAAAGTCCTTACCCTCAGAGCAGAGCAATCTTTTGCAAACACACGTTGTGTCCTGGTCACTCTAGTGAGACCAGCAGCCAATGCCAGCCACCAGTTTGGCGGCTTTCTCTGGACAGCTCCATCACCCCCATTCCCTTTGATTGAGACTTTTCTGTGCCCATGTTGATCTCCCCAACTTGGAATTCTTCTCCATTCTCTGATTTCTTCATTCTCCGACTTCAAAACCAGCCATCTTTAGTATTCCCTTCCAGCAGTTAAGTAACTTTCCTATAGCCGATATTAAAAAGAAAACCCTAGACAAATTAAATGAAACAGAGTTTAATTGAGCAAAGAAGGATTCGCGGATCGGACAGCCGCATGGTGGATAAAGATTTAAGGACAGCAAAAGGAGAGTGGTGGACGGAAAACAGAAGGAAGGTAGAGAAGCAGCTTCTTGGTTACAGCTCAGTGTTTGCCTTACTTGAGCACAGTTTGAACAGTTGGCCACCTTTGATTGGCCGAAACTCAGTGATTGGCACAAGAATAGGTGACAGTTTGTTTCCATATCCAGTAAGGTTACAGTCCACTATTTATGGAGAAACCTTGAGGTTTAACTTAAAGTATGCAAAGAGGCAGCTTTAGGCTAAACTTACATATATATATATATTTTTCCATAAGTTATTGGGGTACAGGTGGTATTTGGTTACATGAGTAGGTTCTTTAGTGATGATTTGGGTGCACCCATCACCTGAGCAGTATATACAGCACCCTATTTGTAGCCTTTTATCCCTCACCTCCCCTCCCACTTTTACCACCAAGTCCCCAAAGTCCATTGTATCATTCTTATTAGGCTAAACTTAATTTAACAGTAGTTAGTGGCAGGCCAGAGATTTGAAGTCAGGCCTCAATACAGATTTGGTGATCTGCCTTCCTCAGTTCTTGGCATGTAGGATCTTGGTGCTCCCACACAGTTTTATCTTTTCCTTCTCTGAGTGTCCTGGATGGAGTGTCTCGCTTCAGTCCTGGTCTTCACAGGACTCAGTGCCCTCCACCAATATCCCGCTGGGCCTAATTCTGCCTCTCTTCCGTGAGGTCGTTGTATGGGGTGGGATTCCCAAGGCAACATACCATTTTGCCAGGTAAATGGCATTCCTGGCAGTATTCCTTTGGACCAGTGAGGAAAGTAGAACATTTTATGGGGTAGTGCAGATGTGTGACTAAATATTTTTCATTAGAACCCATTTTCAATGACTCATTAAAGCAATTTTTAAACCCAGGCATGGAGTCAGGGAGCAAAACTGTCTTAGGGAGAAAAGAGGGAGGTATATCAGGACACTCATTTTGAAGAAGGCATGACTTTGCCTACTAGAGCTTAGCATGCTTTCTGCTTACAATCCCACCTGCTGGCTGAGTGGAGAGCAAAATTCTTTAAAGATGTAGGAATATAAGATGAGAGGAACTCATTTGCTGGGGCTGAATGCCAAGTGAAAATTCCGCTTCTTTAATCTACTTCCCTTCTCCTATCTTTCCCCTGCATTCCCAGATTTCTAAAAGGAATCATTTTAATACTTTTTTTATTATTTTTCTTTTTTTTATTTTGAGATGGAGTCTCACTCTGTCCCCCAGGCTGGAGTGCAGTGGCATGGTCTTGGCTCACTGCAACCTCTGCCTCCTGGGTTCAAGCAGTTCTCCTGCCTTAGCCTCCCAAGTAGCTGCGATTACAGACCCGTGCAACATCATGCCTGGCAAACTTTTGTATTTTCAGTAGATACTCGGCTTCACCATGTTGGCCAGGCTGGTCTCACAGTGACCTAAAGTGATCTGCCCACCTCGGCCTCCCAAAGCACGGGGATTACAGGCATAAGCCACCACACCTGGTCATGGAAGGAATAGTTTTTGTTTTTTTGAAACAGAGTCTCGCTGTGTTGCCAGGGTGGAGTGCAGTGGTGCGATCTCAGCTCACTGCAACCTCTGCCTCCCAGGCTCAAGCAATTCTCCTGCTTCAGCCTCCTGAATACCTGTACTACAGGCATGCGCCACCACGCCCAGCTAATTTTTTGTAGTTTTAGTAGAGATGGGGTTTTACCATGTTGGCCAGGATGATCTCAATCTCTTGACCTGCGGTGATCCACCCGCCTCGGCTTCCCAAAGCGCTGGGATTATAGGCGTGAGCCACAGCGCCCACCCAGGAGGAATAGTTTTAATCCGTTGCATCCATCACTCCCTCCACAGCTCAGCATAGTAAGCACTGTATTGAAATGTGCAGATGTCTCCTATGATTTCCTGCCAAATTTAATAGTTTTAATAGAGTTTTAAAGTCTTTTTTTTTTTAATTTAAAGAAAGTATCCAAATGACAGTTGAATATGTTATTTATGAATTGTCTAGATCAGCAGTTCCCAGCCTTTTTGGTACCAGGGACTGGTTTCGTGGAAGACAATTTTTCTATGAACTGGGGGTGAGGGGTGGGTTGGTTTGGGGATGATTCAAGCTCATTCCATTGATTGTGCACTTTGTTTCTATTATTATTACATTGTAATATATAATAAAATAATTACACAACTCATTACAATGTAGAATCATGGGGAGCCCTGAGCTTGTTTTCCTGCAACTAGACGGTCCCATCTGGGGGTGATGGGAGACAGTGACAGATCATCAGGCATTAGATTCTCATAAGGAGCTCACAACCTAGATCCCTCGTATGCTCAGTTCACGATAGGGCTTGCACTCTTAAGAGAATCTAATGCTGCTGCTGAGCTGACAGGAGGCAGATCTCAGGTGGTCATGTGAGTGGATGGGGAGAGGCTGTAAATACAGAAGAAGCTTTGCTCACTCTCCTGATGCTCACCTCCTGCTGTGTGACCTGGATTCTAACAGGTCACAGACTGGTATTGTTCCGAGGCCTAGGGGTTGGGGACCTGTGATCTAGATGTATACATAGAAAAAGAAACCCTCGGCTAGGCATGGTGGCTCACACCTGTACCAGCACTTTGGGAGGCCGAGGCGGGTGGATCACGAAGTCAAGAGATCGAGACCATCCTGGCCAACATAGTGAAACCCTGTCTCTACTAAAAATACAAAAATTAACTAGGCATGGTGGCGGGCGCCTGTAATCCCAGTTACTCGGGAGGCTGAAACAGGAGAATTGCTTGAACCTGGGAAGCGGAGGTTGCAGTGAGCTGAGATCGTGCCATTGCACTCCAGCCTGGCGACAGAGCGAGACTCTGTCTCAAACAAACAAACAAACAAACAACAAATCCTCTTCAAGCCCCAGCCCCAGATCTCTCTCTTCTCAGCAAAGGTGACTACTGTTGGCTGTTTCTTGTGTGTCTTTCTGCTGTTTTCTTATGCATGAATATGTTAGACATGTCCATTTTTAATCTTGAAAGATTCTGCCAACTTGCTCTCTAAAGGACTCTGCCTGTTTATATGTCACCCAACAGTACATGAGTGGCCTTCCTCACGCCTGACTCCCTAGGTAAGACCAGTCTTCATTTGTTTTGCCAACCTGAAGGCTAAAAAAATATTTCTTTATAGTTCTTGGATGCCTTTCTTTGACTATTACAGAGGTTGATCATCTTTTCATATATTTATTGAATATGTGGGTTCCTTCTGTTGATTTCTGAGAGACATTTGTTCATATCACTCACTCGGACCGAGACTTTTTGTCTTTTAGTTCATGGAGTTTCAATACATTTTGCTCTACCTATTGGTGAACTATGTTGTTAGGTATGTATATTCGTGACTATTTAATTGTCTTAAGCAATACCTTTGATCAATAAAAAACATTCCTCTTTGACCCTGGATTCCTTCGTGTCTCTTGTAAAACCACTGCAGTAATCTTATCGATCTACTTCTCTTGCCTCTCCTCATCAATACTTCTTCCTTATAGGCTTCTGAGTATCTTTGTAAAACATCAGTAGGTTCTAGCTGGGTGTTAGCCTGAGGATAAACTGATGAAGGGTATGGAACCGAAAAACATATAGGTGGAAACCCCAAATCCCAAGCGCTGGCCATGGGTTTACCTTGACATGTGTGCAGGGGAGGTGGGAAGGGGACAGTCTGGACCACTGGCATTTGTACCACACATCATAATGGCAGCCGAGAAGGGAACCTATTTGGTATAGACCGAGCTTCCCTTCTGTTTGACATGTTTGTTGGTGGTTTCCAGACAAGTGTCCCTAAGCTATGTGGTTGTTTGCCTTTAACGGATGGTTCCAGGTTACAGTGGGGCCCCCAATGCCTGAGGCCACCGGGAAATTGAGAAATCAGATCTAGTGAGTTGCCAATTTCTTTGACTGGTCTCACTAGCCACTGACGAGTCCACCAGCTCCTTTCAAATTTAATTTCAGGGGTCAAATGCCCCCTTCTATTTGGGGCTCTTCCTATCAGACCAAATGCCTTGTTCGTAGTTCTGATGATTTAGACTGGAAAACACCGTTTTCTGCCAACGATGCAGTCAGCTGCATAGAACAAGCTGCCATTGTTGATTAGGTAAGTTATGTGGTCAAGGAAGTACCTTTTACTGGTGGTCTTTATTCAGAATAAGGAAGAGGGGACTTGTGATGGAGCCACACAGAGAACTAGCAGGTCACCAGCGAGAGCACTGGACCCTAGGAGAGGACTTGGGCTCTCTGAGCCAGTTTTGACTGCCCACGGAAGATGTCTCCACACATTCCCCATTGCTTGGGGCCAAAAGGAAGTGGCAGAATCTCTGGGGCCATGGGAGGAGCCAAAGAACAGACGTGGGGAGGGGGAGGATTGTGATCTGGGGAAGAGAGCGTGCACACACGCATCTTTGTTGGACCTGAAGGGATGCTGTGCTGTTCTTTGATTAACACACATGCTCTGTGTAATGTCACTTCTCTGGTCTAAAACCCTTGACACTGGGAATTCCCATGACTGGAGGATCAAGTCTGAATTTTATAAGCTGGCTTCAGAACACCTGGTACACTGCTGTCTTCTTTTCCTCACCTCAGTCCCTTCCTTGAAACATCTATTTCAGTTTCTTGGCGGTACATTGTGCATTTTCTCTCCTCTGTTTTTACACATGCTATTCATTTTTTTCCTAGAGAGTTTTTCCCTTCTTCCTGTCTCCCCCTTTGCAGGCCCTCGCCTGGAAATTACTTACTCATGCTTCATGACCCAGTTCAAATTTTATCTCCTCTGTGAAACCTTCCCTGGGCCCTGTTGATCTCCTTGAAGGCAGAAATAAGCTCCCAGAGCAGGATGAACAAACGTCTCTTGTCACATTTATCCTTCCGTGTCATAATTATGATTTACATATATATTTTTTTTCTTAAGGAGCTGTGAGCTTTTCCAGAATAACAGTGAGATTTTAGAAATTTCTGTATCCTCAACATTTTGCTTGCCCATAATTGATGCTCAGTGTTTGCAAATGTCACAGTTAAGCTAATGTTTCTGGGTGATATAGACATACTTGTTCTTCGGTGTGTTAAGAAGGAAGAAACAGATTTTTAAACGGATACAAGATCCATATTAAAATCAAAGGCTAGGCATGGCCCTCCATCAGTGATAAGCATTGAGGCATATCTATACTGCCCAGTTTCCTTGGCGGGGGGGTGGGGGGGGTTCCTTTCTCCTGGCTTTTACCACTGAGATGAAATAAGAATCGGAATTAAATAAAGTCACCATCCTCAGCAAGAGATGAGTTTCTTCTCCAGTGATCTGATGTGGCATTTTCAGCCAGGAATGAGATATCCTGGGAGGGCAATCAGTATTTCTACAATTATAGGTTCTTCAATAGTCCTAGAATACTAGAACTCTGTGCTCTGCACAACCTACTCTTAGTACACATGACCAGAATGTCTTTTCTCTGTTACATTGATTAATGTATTAAACCAATACTTATCAAGTATCTGGGATGAGCCTAACCTATGTCAGTAGATATATCAGCCAAAGATTAGTGGTCCCTGACCTCATGGAACCTGTAGGCTAGGGATGCAAAGGGTAAGAGTTAGGAACAAAGGCTATGGAGAGATTTATTGTTGCCACCCTGAGTTCCTGCCTCATGTATCCACTACCATTTCTATAGCTTCCTCAATAGCCCAAAATGTGAGGAGTCAAGTTAATATGGCAGTCTCCAAGTTCGTAGGAGATCTTCCCTGTGGGGTTTTGGAAAGGAAGGCACTGCTAGTTGGAGGAAGGTTGAAAAGAATGAAAACTATGTGCCAGGCGTGGTGGCTCACGCCTGTAATCCCAGCACTTTGGGAGGCAGAGGTAGGCGGATCACTTGAGGTCGAGAGTTCGAGACCAGCCTGGCCAACATGGAGAAACCCCGTCTCTACTAAAAATACAACAGTTAGCCCGGTGTCCTGGCACGCGCCTCTAATCCCAGCTACTCGGGAGGCTGCGACACAAGAATCACTTGAACCCAGAGGCGGAGGTTGCAGTGAGCTGAGATCGCACCATTGCACTCCAGCCTGGGTGACATAGTGAGGCTTTTTGTCAAAAAAAAAAGAACAAAAACTATGTATTATTGACCTGTGTCAGAGGGATGATCCAGATGGCAGGGAGAATTCTACAGGACGTTCAAAAGCCAGTGGAAATGAGATTTAAAGAGGACTGAAAACATTCTTTTAATGCCATTCTGTCCTAGGGTGGAAGTGAGGTCTAGAGGAAGCAATTGGCCATGTAAGTTATTAGATTGCTTTACAAGTGGGTATTAGTGAATGAGACCCAATGCCAGGGATGCTCAGTTAGAGAGTTTGGCTTCTTAATAAAACACCCAGCCCCGGCTCCCATCCTGTATGGCATTGTCATCATTGTAAACAGCAGTTCTATAACCTTAAGAAATTGGCATACAGCTGGAGCTAACTCAATTTCCAAACAAGATTTTAGTCATTGTATGTTTAAGTCTCTCATGCTTCTTCAGAGCCACCTGTTCACCAACAGAGGAGAGTCTCCAAGTGGAGTGACTGATTTTATGTTTATTTTATTTTAGTTTGTTACTTTTTGAGGCAGGGGCTGAAGTGCAGTGGCAGCATCATGGCTCACTGCAGCCTTGAACTCCTGGGCTCAAGCGATCCTCCCGCCTCAGCCTCCTGTGTAGCTGGGACTACAGGTGTGTGCCACCCAAGGCTGGCTAATTTTTTAAAATTTGTATTATTTATTTTTACTTTTTTGAGACAGAGTTTCCATCTGTCACCCAGGCTGGAGTACAGTTGTGTGATCTCGGCTCACTGCAACCTCCGCCTCTCAGGTTTACGTGATTCTCGAGCCTGAGCCTCCTGAATTGCTGGGATTACATGCCCTAATTTTTGTATTTTTAGTAGAGATGGGTTTTCGCCATGTTGGCCAGGCTGGTCTTGAACTCCTGGTCTTAATTGATCTGCCCACCTCAGCCTCCCAAAGTGCTGGGATTACAGGTGTGAGCCACTGCGCCTGGCCCTTATTTTTATTTTTTGTAGAGATGGGGGGGGGTCTCTCTTTGTTGCCCAGGCTGGTCTCGAACTTCTGGCCTCAAGTGATCCTCCTGCCTCAGCCTCCCAAAGTGCTGAGATTACAGGCATGAACCACTGTGCCTCGTCTGACTTTATGTTTATTATACAAGCATATCGTGGGATTGCTCCTGGGTAGAGACAGAAGTTGGAGGTCCCCTTTAGTGGTATCTGTATTTGTTTTCAAGAATGAATAATGTGAGGTCAAGTTGTATCTTTCTTCCCCACATCTGCATGTCAAAGGAATAGTTGTGATTTCATTTTTGATTCAGAACTGTTCCTGACTATGGCATCAGTGGGCAATTGTAGGGTAACACAGTGTGTCTCTTATTTAATGCCCCTTCATGTCATGCCCATGTGAAAATCTCAGGCTTTTAGTCAAGCTTTGCAGTTCCCTTTGATTTTGCAATATGATTTTGTCAGCCACGAATTGATCTAAATAGATGTGTTTTTCTGTTACATTTGCTTATGATAAAAAAAGAACAGAAAAAGTATAAAGAAGCAACAAAAATGATTTATAATTTCACCACCCAGAGGCAAAATGACATTTCATTGTTTTTTACTTTGGGTGTCTTTTATTACTCATGAAGTTCTACCTGTTTTTATAAGTTTGTTAGCCATTTGTCTCTTTTGTTATATGAATTATGCATTCATGTTTTTTGTTTATTTATCTAATTGTGCTCTTTGAGTTTTCATTATTTGAATAGTGTAAGATCTTTCACTCTTTTGTTATTGCTGTAAATGACTTTTTTGCAATTTGCCGTTGTCTTTTAATGTTATTTTGATGATCAGAGGTTTTCGGCTATTATTAAACTATTACTTTTAAACTTGGAAATTCTTTCATATCCAGAATTTGTATGAATATTTACTTATATTTTGTTTTATTTTCCCTATATTTATAATTCTAAATTTAATGGTTTTATCTATCTGCAGTTGGTTTTGAATTGTGTTTGGAAGGGAGACGTGCACTATTATACCCCATAAAGATAGGAAAGGACCCCCAACACCATTTATTGAATGATTCTCTCCTTGCTTTTGGTTTGTGGTACCTTCTAGGTATTTATTCTCTAAGAGCAGGTCTGCTTGTGGCCTCTTGGTTCTGTTGCACTTGCCAGTTGGCTTGTTCTGGAGCCATCCTGATTAAATTATATTAGCCTTAGAATTAGAGTTATTATGTTGTGTGTGACAGGGTCTCACCCTGTCACCCAGGCTGGAGTGCAGTGGTGCCATCATAGCTCACCGCCATCTTGAACTTGTAGGCTCAAGTGATCTTCCCGTGGCAGCTTCCTGATTAGCTAAGACTACAGGCACGCACCACCATGCCCACCTAATTATATTCTTTTCTATTTTTTTATTTTTTGAGATGGAGTCTCGCTCTGTTGCCCAGGCCCAGGCCCGAGTGCAGTGGCGCAATCTTGGCTCACTGCAACCTCCACCTCCCGGCCTCAAGTGATTCTCCTGCCTCAGCCTCCTGAGTAGCTGGGATTATAGGCACCCACCACCAAGCCTGGCTAATTTTTGTATTTGTAGTAGAAACAGGGTTTTGCCATGTTGGACAGGCTGGTCTCGAACTCCTGACCTCAAGTGATCCACCTGCCTCAGTCTCCCAAAGTGCTGGGATCATAGGCATAAGCCAGCATGCCCAGCGTGTTTTACTTCATTTTTAAGATAGAATCTTGCTCTGTTACCCAGTGGTGACATCACAGCTCTCTGCAACCTCTTCCTCCCAGGCTCAAGTGGTCCTCCTGCCTCAGCCTCCCTAGTAGCTGGGACTACAGGCATGTGCCACCACACCTGGCTAATGTTTTTAAAAAATTTTGTAGAGATGGAGTTTCACCATGTTGCCCAAGCTGATCTCAACCCTCTGGTCTCAAGTGATCCTCTTGCCTCTGCTTCTCCAAGTGCTGAAATTATAGATGTGAGCCACTGCCCCCGGCCATAATTATATTAGCATTATATTGGATTGAATATCATATACAGATGTGTAGCATACAACGATGCTTTGGTCATCTGTGGCCTACACACGATGGTGAAAAGCTGAAAAATAGTTCCCAGGTAGCATACAAGAAAGGGATCCCCATGCTAGCTCCCAGAAGGGCTTAGCTCTTGTTATTTTAAGGAAACTGAGGCCCAAAAAGGAGTGATCTGCATGTCGAGGTGGGGAGCTTTTAGTATCAACACAGTTTGATAACATGCTTCTTTATGCATTGCGTGTCTCATTAGCATGTGAAACCTCTACTCCTGGGCATGATTTTCAGTATTATAATGAGATTATATTGAGGAAAAACTCAGTGAAAGGTCAGTGCTTGGAGCCCATCTTGTCTTGAGCCGGCTGGATTCGGTCAGGCTCTTTTCAGGAATGCCAGCGTCTCACTTCACTAGCCTTGGAAGATGGCCACGTTCTTACCAGGAATGGTGGAGTCCCTCTGTAACAACCTGGGGAGAAGGAACTCAAGGAGAGAAACAGGTTCTTTCTTTTATGGTTGGGAATTCTGCTTGGTTAGCTAAGTTAGGAGGGCCTGCTTTCTGCGGTGTGACTCAGGTCAGCTGGTGAAGGGAGGCAGGGAGGTTGGGGAGGGGAAGATGTGAAGGGTCTTGGTGACCATGCCTCTTGTCTGCCAGGACCGAGTCTCTATACCGGGGGTCCCCAGCCCTTGGGCAGTGGAGTGGTTTCGGTGTGCAGCCTGTGGCCTGATAGGAACTGGGCCGAACAGCAGGAGGTGAGCGGTGGGTGAGCAAGCGAAGCTTCACCTGTGTTTACAGCTGCTCCCCATCCCTCACCTGAGCTCTGGCTCCTGTCAGATCAGCGGCAGCATTGAATGCTCGTAGGAGTATTGTGAATTCTGCATACGAGGGATCTATTTCATAGGCTGCACACTGCTTATGAGAATCTAATGCCTGATGATCTAAGATGGAACAGTTTCATTCTTAAACCATCACCCCCACGCCACACCCCCGGTTCATGGAAACCTTCCATGAAACCGGTCCCTGCTGCCAAAAATGTTGGGGGCCGTTGCTCTATACTGTCTCCCAATGATAAAATCTAACCACACGTTTCTCCAAACATATCATATTGTTAAACACCATATGACTGTGCATCTCTGGGTTTCCTTATACCCTTTCCTTTTCCACAGTTTTGTTATTTATTGTTACCTATTCTTTCAGGTGCAATGTTGAAATCATTTGTCAAGTGCTAAAATTGTTTCCATAGAAATATTTACAAAGGTAACATTTATAGTATTTTTTAAATTATAAAGGTAATGCGTTTTTGGTGTGGAAAACTGGAGACCACAGTGAAATATAAAGGAGTAAACAGAAGCAATAAAAAATTCCTCCACTCACACCTTCCTTGATGAATAATTCCTTCTTTTCAGAAGCAGGAGCTTTGGAGTCAGGTAGATCTAGCTTTAAAGTTTAAGTCTACCCACCACTTTCTTGGCTTTGTGAAAGTGACTCTGAGCCTCAATTTTCTCATCTGCAAAATGAGGAATCCTACATGACTGGCTTATTGTGAAACAGAATGAGATAATGTATAGGCTGTACGGTTCCAGCATAGCAGCCAGAACGGCTGGGCTCACCCTTGCACATGTCCAGCTGGGGGCCGCCTTTCTGCTCCTTGTGTTTCAGGACCAGTGGGCTATCCCAGTCTTCTCATTATGAAGGCAAGAGAGCCCCTCGTGAGGCTCACGCTTGGAGCTGGTACGTAGCTCTTCACCTGGTCAAAGCAAGCTATGTGGCCAAGCCCAGATCCGAGGGGTAGAGAAAACAGACTTTGCCTCTTGAGTGGGAAAAACTTCAGTCACACTGCAAAGGATGTGGAGACGTGGAAGGTGAAGGATTGGGCTATGAATGCATTTTCCCACATAGTAGAAACAGGATCTGCTCAATCTCTCTGGCAGTTCAGGATGGGAGAAGGCATTTTAGATTGACTGAGATAAGACCAGGTTAGGACTAAGCTGGACCTGGAGGGGCTGGGGTGTAGGATCTGACTGAAAGCTGCATTTGGCGTGTTCTTGAGGAAGATTTTTTTTTTTTTTTTTTGAGACGGAGTCTTGCTCTGTCGCCCAGGCTGGAGTGCAGTGGCGCAATCTTGGCTCACCGCAAACTCCACCTCCTGGGTTAAAGCGATTCTCATGCCTCAGCCTCCTGAGTAGCTGGGATTACAGGCGCACACCACCATGTCCAGCTAATTTTTGTGTTTTTAGTAGAGACGGGGTTTCACCATGTTGGCCAGGCTGGTCTTGAACTCCTGACCTCAGATGATCCACCCACCTCGGCCTCCCAAAGTGCTGGGATTACAGGCGTGAGCCACTGTGCCCGGCTGGAAGATTTTATAAGTGGAGATAACAATAATGAAAGTAACACAAGGACATAGGGATGGCCCAGATGGGGGAAGAAACAGAAGTGTTTCAGGGTCAATGTCAGTAAAAACACAAGCTTGCAGGGCCAATTTGGGCAGAACAGTAAAAGGAAAATCGGCTCATTTGGTAATACGTTTCTCATTTCTCTGCTGACGTTGCAGGGTAACAACTTTTAGGACCAGTTTGGAGCTCTGTAAAGGGCCAAAGAGGTTGGAGGGTGAGACATTGAGTGAGAGCAAAGGGTTTTATGGCCTTCAGAGATGGTCTCGCTCTGTTGCCCAGGCTGGAGTGCAGTGGTGCAGTCACACCTCACTGCAGCCTCGACCTTCAGGACTCAGGCGATCCTCTCACCTCAGCCTTCCAGGTGAGTAGCTAAGACTACAGGCACATGTCACCATGCCTATCTAATTTATAAATTATTTTTAGAGACACGGATCTCCCTCTGCTGCCCAGGCTGGTCTCAAACTCTTGGGGTCAAGTGATCCTCCTCCCTGGGCCTTCCAAAGCTCTGGGATTACAGGCATGAGCCACTGCCCCCAGCCTTTGGCTTTTAATTTCTGTAAAGAAACCTACTGGGCCAGACGTGGTGGCTCATGCCTGTAATCCCAGCCAAAAATCTGTGGGGCTCAGCTTTCCTTGGCCAGATATGCCAGTTTCAATGTACAGTAGGAGGGCAGAACACTTGAGGTCAGGAGTTCACGACCAGCCTGAACAACATGGTAAAACCCCGACTGTACTGAAACTTCAAAAATTAGCCGGTGCGGTGGCGTGCGCCTGTCATCCCAGCTACTCGACGGGGGCTGAGGTAGGATAATCACTTGAACCTGGGAGGCAGAGGTCACAGTGAGCCAAGATTGTGCCACTGCACTCCAGCCTGGGCCATAGCGTGAGACTCCATCTCAAAAAAAAAAAAAAAAAAAAGAATCCTACTGGCCAAATTTTGGATCTGCTGCTGCTTGGCGTAAAGCTATTTATTATTTCTAATTTGCATTATTTCCTGATGTATTTTCATCCCTCTTGCAGCAGTCAGGGTTGTCCCCTCGTTTGACATGTACCATAGAAAGGTTATAGGATTGAATACTATGTAAGAATAACGTAGGCAGCATTTCCTGTGCATGCACAGGAGGATTTTTTTTTTTTTAGCTCTGGCCTGAAACTGTCTGCATTAATTTACCCTTAATTGTTTTTAGAAATTCTATTCCTGAGCCATTGCTTAATAAAACTTAAGGTTTGGAGTTTTTTGTTTTGTTTTGTTTTTTTTGCTTTGGTTGAATTCACCAAGATAAGCTGTATTATACTCAGATTCATTTACTGAACTGAGAATCTGAAGGACGCCTCCCTTCTGCTCCCGTATGTGTGTGAGTGTGTGTGTATGTGTGTGTGTGTATGTGTGTGTGTGTGTCTGTCTGTGTGTCTTTTCTTCCCTTTTAGAGAAAGCAGTGCTGTACAAAGCAGGGAACTATGGTAGAATTGAGGGTAAAAGAAGAAAATCCTTCTGGGCACAGTGGCCCACGCGTGTAATCCTGGCACTTTGGGAGGCTCAGGCAAGAGGATTGATTGAGACTAGGAGTTCAAGACCAGCCTGCGCAACTTAGCAATGCCCCATCTCTGAAAAAAAAAATTAAAATCAGTTGGTGATGGTGTCGTGCCTGTAATCCCAGCACTTTGGGAGGCCAAGACAGGTGGATCAGTTGAGGTCAGGAGTTCAAGACCAGCCTGGCCAACATGGTGAAACCCCGTCTCTACTAAAAATACAAAAGTTAGCCAAGCGAGGTGGTACACGCCTGTAATCCCAGCCACTCTGGAGGCTGGGACAGGAGAATCACTTGAGGCCGGAAGGTGGAGGTGGCAGTGAGCCAAGATTGTGCCACTGCACTCCAGCCCAGGCAACAGAGCGAGATTCCATCTCAAAAATATATATATATATATATATGTATATATATGTAATCTCCTTCTGATGATAAAGGGTTAGTTTATCCATGACAGGCCCTCCTACTGTACCTTGAAACTGGCATATCAGGCCAAGGAAAGCTGAGCCCCACAGATTTTTGGCTAAAGGCAATTACCTCGTCCCTGGAAAAGCAACTCTTTATGACTCAAAGAAAAATACATATTTCCCAGGTAGCCGTGGAGCCAGTAGGTGATCAGTCCAAGAATAAAAAAATGTCTTCGGAGAATATTCCAAAATAAATATTAATAGGAGCCAGGCTGGCAAAGAAGACATAGAGCTTCGTTGAGCCTAAAGTGCTTGGCAACAGAACCTGGGCTAGTCACTGGCCTGTGACCATGGTGTTGGGGGATACTCACACTGACAGTGATGTTCTCTGGGTGTGTAGACTGAGTTCATCTCTTCCTGCCCTGCTTCTGAGGGAAGCTGTTAAAAGGTATGAATTCTCTCCCCAGCAAAAACAAAACAAAAAAAAAATTCCTTGTCCATGCACCCACAATGATATGGTTTGGCTCTGTGTTCCCACCCAAAGCTCATCTCTAATCGTAATCCCCATGTGTCAAGGGAGGGACCTGTAGTCTCCACCTGTTGAGGGAGGGAGGTGATTGGATCATGGGGGCGGTTTCCCCCATGTTGTCCTTGTGATATAGTGCGTGAGTTCTCAGATCTGATGGTTTTATAAGTGTTTGGAAGTCCCTCCTTCCTTCTCTCTCCTGCCGCCTTGTGAAGAAGGTGCTTGCTTCCCTGTTGCTTTGTGCTGTGATTGTAAGTTTCCTGAGGCCTTCCCAGCCATGTGAGCTGTGAGTCCATTAAACCTCTTTCCTTTATAAATTACCCAGTCTCGGGAATAGCTGTGTGAAAACGGACTCATACAATATCTTGCATTCAATTTCTAGGAGTTTTGCAGGAGCTCCATAGACCACAAAATATCTCATGCTTTAAAGCAGGCTAAATCTTGATGTGTGAACATTGCCCCAATATGACTAATAGGCAGGACACACTTGGACTCAAATGCTAGAGTAGACAGTTTGTACGGGAGACTGCTCTATGAGGGAAGTGAGCTAATGAGGTGTGTTGTTGCTTCCTGGAAGAACTGCAGAGCTCAACTGGAGGAAATTAAACCACTCAGCAAAGTGTGCATTTTTCCTAATAATGAGAGCTCCAAAAGCGGGGCCTCGCACCTCTCAGTGATTCCAACCCCCGTCTCATTTTGCAAGGTTTGCTGTTGCCAAAAATGATACCACTCTTTCCCGAGATTATAGGGAAGCCTTGATGAGGAGGGAAGCAAAAAGGGAAAATTGGGCTGGTTAATGCACTTGACCTAAGCAGCTTTCAGAGTTTGAGCCCTGATTAGTAAATCAAGGGAGACAGAAGTGTGGTTGTGTTCGGGATGGTATCTTTTAAGCATTGAGGTGCCATCACTGATGCTTTAATTGAGGTAGGAAATAAGTGATGCCTTTGATCATAAGAGAAGCAGAGGGAATAAATAGGAAAGGGATTTTCACTTGTTCATTCAGTAACCATTTATCTGCCAAGCATTCTGCCGGGCTCTAGGGGAACAGAAAGAAATAAGGCCAGTCACTGTGGCTTGTGCCTGTAATCCCAGTGCTTTGGAAGGTGTACGAGGAAGAATTGCTTGAGGTCAGGAGTTTGAGACCAGCCTGGGCAACACACTGAGACCCCATCTCTACAAAAAAAAATTAGCCAGGTGTGGTGGTGCACGCCTGTAGTCCCAGCTACTTGGGATGCTGAGACAGGAGGATTGCTTGCACCCTGGAGGTCAAGGCTGCAGTGAGCTATGATTGTGCCGCTGCACTCCAGCCTGGGCGACAGAGCAAAACCCTATCTCTAAAAAAGAAAAAAAGAAAGAAGATGCTGTAGCTCCTGAACGCCTGCACTCTTGGAGTGGGGATGACCAGAGTGAAGAGTGCCATGATGGCAGCCCACAGAGGAACAGAAAGTAACAAAGGAGAAGTGCCTGATACCAGGCTGGGCTCTGGGAAGGCGGGGGCTGGAGACCAGAGGAAGTGCCTAGCAGGAGGAAGGTAGTGTTGGGCAGATAGAACAGTTTGTGTGACTTGAGAGACAGCATTCTCAGTTCTAGGAAATAACAAATTCATAGTGGCTGGAGAAAGGGCAGGGAGAGGCGATGAGGTTGGAGAGATGGATCGGGCTCAACTTGGGTGCCAAGCAGAGGAATTTAAACCTAATTCTGAAAGCTTAGAATTAGGAGAGGCCAGGAGATCCTTTAAGTAGAGGAGTGACATGATCATATGTACTCTAGAGAGGTCATTCTGGTCGCAGTAGGGTAAATGGGATGGGGTTGGAGGCAAGGGACCAGTTAGGTGGCTTTTGGTGTCATTCACGAGGTAACCAGTGAGAACTGGAACTAAGGCGGTAGGAATGGAGGAGAAGGGACAAATGTCACACAGAGATCCTGAAAATGGCAGAATCTGTAGGATTTGGTGACCGATAGGCATGTTGAGGGGTCATGACTTGAATTTGACTCCTGAAGAGACAGGGTGGTGGCCTTCAGCAAAGACAGGGTGGTACAAAGAGAGCAGGTTTCAGTTTTCAGCATGCTGAATTTGGGATGTTTATGAGCGCTCCACGTGGAGATTTACAAGGAGGAGCTGAAGTTTCAGTGAAAGTCCAGGCTAGAGATGTGGGTTTGGGAGTTGCCAGGGTACTTGGAGCTGTAAACTTGCATGAGGTCACCCAGGACCCGTTTATGAAGAGAGAACAAAGGGCAAAAGAAGGAGCTTGAGGATTTGGGGAATTTAAGGGAAAGGGTAACCTGTGCAACAAAACCAGTGGCCAAGGAAGATCCCAGAGGAGAAAAAGCCCAGATAGGAATGGGGGAGGAATATTGAGTGTCCAGGATCCGAGAGGAAATAGCGATTATACAAGGAGAGGGATGGCGGTGTTGCATACTGCAGAAAGGATCATCAGCGATGGTGAGGTTGGGAAGGTCCCTCCATTCTGGCCACATAGAGTAGATGTCACTGGAAACTTTAACAAGAGCAGTTTCAGCAAAATAGGTTGCATAGGAGCCAAATGCTGGGTGAAGCGAGGAATGAATGAGAGGTAAAGAAGGGAGACAGGGAGGGAAGGGAACATGGCAATTAAGCCAATTAAGGCTGTGGAAAAAGAGACTACTTATTTTTTATTAGCATTAATATTATTATTATTTATAATAATAAATAATAATAATAATAAATAAACAGAACAGAATCTTGTTCTGTTGACCAGGCTGGAGTGCAGTGGTGCCATCATGGCCCCCAGCAGCCTTGAACTCCTGGGCTCAAGCCATCCTCCTGTCTCAGCCTCCTCAGTAGCCAACACCACACCCGGCTAATTTTTAAAATGTTTTTGTAGCGATGGGATCTTGCTTTGTCGCCCAGGCTGGTCTCGAACTCCTGGCCTCAACAATCCTCCTGCTTCAGCCTCCCAAAACTCTGGGATTATAGGCATGAGCCACCGCACCAACCCAATTTTTTTACTTAAATGGGAGGGAGCTGAGTAGAAAAGGTCGGCAGAGGGAGAGCGAAGATGCAAGAGAGAGAGAGTGATGGACGAGGCAAGGCTCTGAGGTGGGAGGAGGCTGGGATCCACAGTAAGGATGCAGGGGTCAGCCTTGAACTCCTGGACTCAGCTTCCATCAAGAGAGGAGGTGAAGACAAAGAATGGGTTGAGAGGTAGGTAAGCTTGCAGGAGGGAAGTGCTTCTCCCATTTCCAGTGTGCAGGAACCACCCAGAGAGCTTGATAAGGGGTAGATTGCTGGGCCCCACCTCCAGGGATTCTGAGTCCCTAGGTCTGGGAGGAGCCTGGGTTTTTTTTTTTTTTTTTTTTTTTAAGACAGGATCTCGCTCCGTCACCCAGGCTGGAGTGCAGAGGCGCGATATTGACTCACTGCAGTCTCTGCCTCCCAGGCTCAAGGTATCCTCCCACCTCAGCCTCCTGAGTAGCTGGGACTACAGGCGTGTGCCACCACACCCAGCTGATTTTTATATTTCTTGGTAGAGGTGGGATTTCACCATGTTGGCCAGACTGGTCTTGAACTCCTGACCTCCGGTGGTCCGCTGCCTCTACCTCCCAAAGTGCTGGGATTCCAGACATGAGCCACCACGCCTGGCTTGGTCCTAGGGATTTTTATTTCTAACAAGCCCCCAGACGATGCTGTTGTGGATGCTACAGACCTGTGGACCACATGTGGAAATTAGGGCTGATGGTATTGATTTCTCTGTGGAGTAGGAGGCACAATCCCTTGCGGACTGGGAGGTTGGCCCAAGGAACTTGGCAAAAGGTAGAGGACAGTGAAGGGTAATGAAATCCAGGGTTCTGACCTAGAACATAAAGAAGCCTGCAGAGCAGGCCAGGTGCGGGGGCTCAGGCCTGGAATCCCAGCACTTTGAGAGGCCGAGGCGGGTGGATCACCTGAGGTCAGGAGTCTGAGACCAGCCTGGCTAACATGGTGGAACCCCATCTTTACTAAAAATGCAAAAATTAGCTGGGCGTGGTGGTGCATGCCCGTAATCCCAGCTAATCAGGAGGCTGAGGCAGGAGAATTGTTTGAACCTGGGAGGTGGAGGTTGCAGTGAGCTGAGATCACGCCATGGCACTCCAGCCTGGGCTACAGAGCAAGACTCCGTCTCAGAAAAAAGAAAAGAAAAGAAACCTGCGGCGCAAAGAGTGGAGCCCCTGGAGGTGTCTCCTTTGCAGCTGCATGAATGTGAGACTTGGTCCTGCAGCCTGCAGTGTCAGCTGTGTAAGAAAAGGGGAGAAGAGGCAAGTGGGTGGTTCTGTCTAGAGCTGGGGTCCTTCAGCACTTGTGGGAAAGAAAGGCAGAGGGACAGGAGAACTGTGGGGTTGGCAAAAGGCAGAGCCTGGTTGAAGGAAGTATGGAGAGTCCAGTTGGACTGGACGAACTTGAAACCAGGGAAGGGCTAATAGATTAAAAAAACAAAACAAAATGGCTAGGCGTGGTGGCTCACGCCTGTAATCCTAGCACTTTGGGAGGCCGAGGTGGGCAGATCGCCTGAGGTCAGGAGTTCAAGACCAGCCTGGACAACATGGTGAAACCTCGTCTCTAATAAAAATAGAAAAATCAGCCGGGTGTGGTGGCAGGTGTCTGTAATCCCAGCTACTTGGGAGGCTGAGGCAGAAGAATCGCTTGAACCCAGGGGGCAGAGGGTGCAGTGAGTCGAGATCACGCCATTGCACTCTAGCCTGGGCCACAAAAGCAAGACTCCATCTCAAAAAAACAAAAACAAAAACAGAACAAAACAAACAAGTGTCCCAGGGCCTGGAAGTCTAAGAGTAAGGGTTTTGGGACTGCGAGGCTGGAGAACTGGGATGAAGTGAGATTATGACTGTTGAAGTCAAAGGTGGTCCAACTGCAGCTATTCTGGGTGTCAGTGAGGTCCAGGAAAAGCCATGGGGGTTTGAGATAATTGCATTGCAGTAACCGAAACGAGGTGGTCCTCCTGGGCATCCCTGGGTGTGGGGTCAGAGGCTCTTGAAGTGGTGACAGGAAGGAGAGGTTGCAGTGACAAGGTTCTGATGAGGTGTGACACCGCAATCTGGTGTAATCTTCTTTTCCAAACCAAAGGGCAGTGCGTTCATTCGGGTTCCCTAGAGAAAGAGAAGGAATTGGGCAGGGGCAGGATGGGGAGGTAGAGAGAGAGAATGAATTTATTTATTTTTCCCATTTTTTATTGTGTTAAAATATACATAACATAAAATTTACCATCCTAACCATTTTTAAGTGGTTCACTGGCATTAAGCACATTTACATTGTCATGTAATGGCCACCACCGTCCATCTCAGGACATTTTCCTCATCTGAAACAGAAACACTGCACCCAATCACAGTAATTTCCCATTCCCCCTTCCCTGTCCCCTGATAACCTCTTTTCTATTTTCTCTCTATGAATTGGACCATTCTAGGTAACTCCTGTAAGTAGAATCATACAGAATTTATGTTTTGTGATTAGCTTATTTCACCTAGTAATCCTCAAAGTTCATCCATGTGGTAGTATATTGCAGAATTTCCTTCCTTTTTAAAACTGGGTAACATTCCATTTTATATATACACAGCCATCCCTTGGTATCTGAAGGGGATTGGCTCCAGACCCCCCTTGGATACCAAAATCCCTGGAAGCTCAAGGAAATCCCTCACATAAAATGACATAATATTTGTACATAAACTATGCACATCCTCACATATACTTTAAATCATCTCTAGATTACTTAGAATATCTAATGCAGTATAAATGTCATGTAAATAATTGTTACGCTTATTGATTTTGTATCATTATTATTATTGTTATTGAGACTGAGTCTTGCTCTGTCGCCCAGACTGGAGTGCAGTGGTGCGGTCATAGCTCACTGTAACCCTGAAGTCCTGGCCTCAAGCAATCCTCCCACCTCAGGCTCCTGAGTGGCTGAAACTGCAGGCATGTGCCACCATGCCTGGCTAATTTTTACTTTTAGAGATGGGGTCTCACTGTGTTCCCCAAGCTGGTCTTGAACTCCTGGCCTCTAGCACTCTTCCCACCTTGGCCTCCCAAGTAGTTAAGGCTACAGGTGTGAGTTGCTATGCTTGGCTCTATGTTTTTTTTAATCTTGATTTTGGGGATATTTTCCCTCTGTGGTTGGTTGAATATGAAAATACAGAACCTGTGGATTAGGAAGGCTGACTCCACATACTACATTTTGTTGATTCATTTGTCTGTTGATGAACACCTGGATTGCTTCCAACATTTAGCTGCGAATAATGCTCTATGAACATGCGGGTACTAGTATCTCTTCAAGACTCTGCTTTCAGTTCTTCTGGGTATATACCCGGAAGTGGAATTGCTACTCTACTGTTAACGGACCACCTACCATACTATTTTCCACAGCGGCCGTAACATCCTCCCCTTCCACCAACAGCGCACAAGGGTTTCAATTTCTCCGCATCCTCTTCAACAGTTGTTATTTTCAGGTTTTTGTTTTGTTTTGTTTTAACAGTAGCCATCTTAATGGATGTGACGTGGTATCTCAGTGTAGTGCTGATTTGCATTTCTCTAATGATTAGTGATGTTGAGCAGAGAGAGGTTTATTTTAAGGACCTGGCTCACATGGTTGTGGTAACTGGCACATCCCACGTCTGCGTGGTAGGTGGAGACCTTGGGAAGGGTGTCTGGTGGCAGAATTTCCTCTGGCAGTGGAAAGAGACGATGTGAAGTTGGGTATGTCCACAGCGTGCTGCAGTTCTAAAGGGTTTTCTCACTGTCTTGCAGCTACTCTGAGGATGTCAAGGTGGTGTTTTCTGACTCAAACTACCTTTTCCATCAGAATCCCACAGTTTCCGTCCCATGTTGCCTTCCAGAGCTCTGAGAGTTTGAGGGTAGCATGTGGTGGAGAGGCCTGAGTGCCCAGAGAACACGGACCTTCATCAGCGGTAAAGACTTTATTAATTAATGCTCATGATCTTCTGCATGTTTATGGAGCGCTTTGGAAATGAATAGGAATTAGCCCGGTAGGAATTTGCAGAGCCTGGTGTGAGGCTGTCATTGCATTGTGAGTCTAGCTCTTTACTGTGTAATCTCTAAAGCTTACAAGATTTCTCCTGGAAGGTCAAGGAAGAGTGCCTCTGTGCTCAGTAGAGCTCTGATATCCCATTTCTCCCTCTGTTCTTGACCATGCAAGTCTAATTCAGTGAGATCTATCCATTCAGATCCAGCTTGGAGCTCACCGTCCCCACCTCCCTGGTCCAGCTTAGCCCATCTATTACAGCTGTTGTAGATACTTCGTTTGACACTTAGCATCTCCTGCATTGCATTGACAACTGCCTTGTTAGAAGTGTTTAATGTGCTTTAGCCCTCATATCCCAGAACTCTGGGTGATTGGGGTGGGGCAGTGCATGGTGATTGGTCCTGTCCCTTGGGTGTGGCAGATGTTAGGGCAGAGACTGAGGGGCATCACTGCACTTGGGAGCTAGAGTTGAGGCAAGCAGCCAGGAAGGCTGCAGATCGGCCACACAGTTTCGCCCATGTGAGCCAAGCGATACCGAGAAACCCAAGTAGACCCTCGAAAGGGGAGCGCTCGCCTTAGACAGACCCAAGAGACAAGGGCTGGAGGCTGAGCTCAGGCCCAGTGGTCACCTGCCCAGCCCGGCAGTCATCTGCCCAGCCGTCTGAGCATGCACAGTGCACCTTCCATATCCAGCCCCTTTAAGATCCTCTTCTGTGCCCCTGCCCTGAGGGATGATGGTGACGACAGAGTCAGGCCTTGGTGCACAGTGGCTGAAGTGCTGCGGTGGCTCATTAGCACAGGACTTTTGCAAGGCCCAGAGTGACTGAGGGCAACCTTGGCTCCTCCCTGCCTGGGATTCTTCAGTTCCAGGGCTTGGGGGCAGAACACTCTCCCACATGAGCTTTATCCACATTCCCGCCAGCCTGATTAACCCCAGGGGAGGTGGAGCCGGCTTCTGCTCACCCACATCCCCCTTGAAGGGAAATCAAACCTGAGCCGGCTCAGTGATACTATGTGGGAATACTTTGCCCCCAGCAGGCCATGGGCATGGTGCACCTGGCTACAGAGGACCTTCTCCTAGTTGGGGCTTTTAGGGCAGAGATGAAGAAATCAAGAAATTGGCTGGGTGCGGTGGCTCATGTCTGTAATCCCAGCAGTTTGGGAGGCCGAGGTGCGCAGATCGCTTGAGGTCAGGAGTTCAAGACCAGCTTGGCCAACATGGTGAAACCCCATCTCTATTAAAAATACAACAATTGGCCAGGTGTGGCAGCACATGCCTGTAATCCCAGCACGTGGGAAGGCCCAGGCAGGCAGATCACCTCAGGCCAGGAGTTCGAGACCAGCCTCTGAGGGACCCTCTGGAGTGCCCTTGTTTTGTGGACCACCACACAGTCAATGAGATGATTCCTGCCAACTGCCTGTGAGCCCGTCAATAATCACTGTAATATCCCTGGCAGCCCCCAGAAGTAGATTTACGGCAGCATGGTAAAAATGAGGCTGCTTGATCAATGCGTCCCTGGATGATCTTCTCCAGGAGACACAAACACATATTGTAACAAAACTTTATTTTCTTCTGAAAATTGCCTACATGATTAATACGGCCCGACATAGCCCAAGCTGCTCAGCATAAGAAACAGCCGTATTTCTTGCCCCTCTTCAGCTCTGCTTCTCTCTCACTCCATGGCTTCATCTGTTTTCTTTGTTCTGCTCCCTATTCCGTTGTGCTATATATTGTGCAATCTCCCATAAGGAGAAGAAGGATGCATTAAAGTGCAGGTACCTCGGCACTCCATTCCACTGTGTTTCTCTTTGCTATTTCCAATGTGGCTTAGGCGTAAGCATGAAATGAAATTCCTCAGTGCTCCCTGGACAGACTCTCGGTGCACCTGTGACTGAGAGAAGCAGAGCACGTTCCCCGGGTACTAAATCATCTCTTACATCACCTGGAGCCGTGGAGAAGGCCAAAGCTCTATGCTCTGGAGTCCAGACTGGATGAGAGGAATTCTTCCCTTTAATCACTGCGCTCGGGCATATGAGGGCTGCTGGGTATTCTGAGGGAGGGATGTCAGCAGGTTGTCCTGTCTCCTGTCTCCAGGGAGGTTCTAGGACTTCCTGAAGAAGAGCTGGTGTGCCTTAGGTTGCACGCTCCTCCAGGTGTAGGGTCCTTTTCCTTGACTATGATTATCGGCGTGGGTGTTTTATTTCCTCTCCTGGAATGTTAGCTCCGTGATAGCACGAACCTCTAGTATAATATAATACGGAGCACTTAGTGGATTCAGTAGATGCCTTCATTTGGGTTCCCCCAGAAACAGAGCCTGAAACAAAGGGTTTGAGTGCAAGTAGTTTATTTTGGAGGTGAAGAGAGCATCACTAGGGGAGCGGCGAGTAAGACTGGGAGGGAAAGACATCCCCTCTCCAAAGGGTGTATTATGAAGATTGCTCCTGTGGGTGATGGGGGCTTGATCCTGCTGCGGAAATTTACATTTAACCTGCTCTTGGGCTGAGGGAGCTGGGGTATTTGTATTAGGTTGGTGCAAAAGTAATTGAGGGTTTTGCCATTACTTTTAATGGCAAAAAAAAGTACTTTTAGTGGCATTAAAAGTAATGGCAAAACCCACAATTACTTTTGCACCAACCTAATACATCAGTTCCTGGTGTTCTTTTTTTGGGGGGGCGGGGAGGGGGAACAGGGTCTCATTATGTTACCCAGGCTGGAGTACATTGGCATGATCATAGCTCATGGTAGCCTTGACCTCCCGGGCTCAAGTGATCCTCCCACCCCAGCCTCCCGAGTAGCTGTGAATACAGCCATGCACCACTGCACCTGGTTAATTTTAAAATTTTTTATAGATACAGGATCTTGCTATGTTGCCCAGGCTGGTCTTAAACTCCTGGCCTCAAGTGACGCTCCCACGTCGGCCTCCCAAATTGCTGAAATTACAGGTGTGAGCCACTGCGCCGTGTCCCCGGTGGTCTCTAGTTGAGAGATTTAGGGGGTGGAGTAATTGCTTAGGCATCAGCAAAGAAGGTTTCAGGCAAGGAAATGGAGGGGCTGGAGTCAGAAGTTGTGCAGGTGTGCCCTGAAGCTCAGGGCACAGGTAGGCGACACAGGTAGATGCAGGTAGACGGCACAGGTAGATGCAGGTAGACATATGCCTGGGACTGATGCCTGGGACTCCCTAGTGATGCTCTCTTCACCTCCAAAATAAACTGCTTGCGCTCAAACCTTTGTTTCAGGCTCTGTTTCTGGGGGAACCCAAATGAAGGCATCTACTGAACCCACTAAGTGCTCCGTATTATATTATAGTAGAGGTTCCTGCTGTCACAGAGCTAACATTCTAACTCACCACCTGTAGGGTGGTGAATCTGGGGGAAGTGGGGCTGCATCTGTTAATGCTGTCCTCCTTAGGGTTTATTCTCAGTTCTTAGCCAAGGAGAAGCCTAAGGGAACCAGTGATTCACGCCTTGGGATGACTGGATGAGGATTCGGCTGAAATCTTACACTATGTCCAGCTGCAGCACCTGAGCTTTTATCCTTCCTCTGACTCTGCATTTCCGATCTCTCCTTCCCCAGGTGTAAGGAGCTCAAGTACTCCAAGGACCTGCCCCAGATATCCATCATATTCATCTTCGTGAACGAGGCCCTGTCGGTGATCCTGCGGTCAGTGCACAGTGCCGTCAATCACACGCCCACACACCTGCTGAAGGAAATCATTCTGGTGGATGACAACAGTGACGAAGGTACAGGGGTGGCTGACCTGTGCACAGGACATGATGACAGCAGGGGGAAATGCCACTTTCATTCCAACGCGAGCCCGAGCATCTGTGTCTCCTGGTCCCTGGAGCATATCTGGGGAATGGGATATTTTTTCTTTTCTTTTTTTTTTTTTTTTTTTTTTTTTTGAGATGGAGTCTTGCTGTGTCGCCCAGGCTGGAGTCCAGTGGCATGATCTCAGCTCACTGCAACCTCCACCTCCCGGGTTCAAGCAATTCTCCTGCCTCAGCCTCCCAAGTAGCTGGGATTACAGGCACCCGGCACCACGCCTGGCTAATTTTTGTATTTTTAGTAGAGATGGGGTTTCACCATGTTGGCCAGGCTAGTCTCGAACTCCTGAACTCAGGTGATCCGCTCACCTCAGCTTCCCAAAGTGCTGGGATTACAGGAGTGTGCCACCGTGCCCAGCCCAAGATTTTTTTAGAGGAAGATATCTAGGCTTACCCTGGTCTATTATTCCTTGAGTCCTCTAGAGCAGGGGTCCCCAACCCCAGGGCCATGGACCAGTAGCAGTCTGTGGCCTGTTAGGAACTGGGTTCCACAGCAGGAGGTGAGTGGCAGGAGAGCAAGCGAAGCTTCATTTATTTTTACAGTTGCTCCCCAATGCTGGAATTACTGCCTGAGCTCCACCTCCTGTCAGATCAGCAGTAGTATTAGCTTCTCATAGGAGCATGAACCCTGTTGTGAACTGCACAAGCAAGTGATCTAGGTTGTACCCCCCCACCCTTTTTTTTTTTCTGAGATGGAGTCTCGCTCCATCACCCAGGCTGGAGTGCGGCGGTACGATCTTGGCTCACTGCAACCTTCACATCTCAGGTTCAAGCGATTTTCCTGCCTTAGCCTCCCGAGTAGCTGGGACTACAGGCACACACCAACATGCCTGGCTAATTTTTGTATTTTTAGTAGAGACAGGGTTTTGCTGTGTTGTTCAGGCTGGTCTCGAACTCCTGACCTCAGGTGATCTGCCCTCCTCAGCCTCCCAAAGTGCTGGCATTACAGGTCATGAGCCACCGTGCCTGGCTGGTTGCAACCTTTTTATGAGAATCTAATGTCTGATGATCTAAGGTGGAATAGTTTCATCCTGAAACCATCTCCCCTGACCCCCACGTTCCATGGAAAAATTGTCTTCCACAAAGCCGCTCCCTGATGCCAAAAAGGTTGAGGACCGCTGCTCTAGGGCTCATAAGAATCATTGACTGGCCATGGATCTAGATGAACTTCCTTCTTCTCATTAGCTAAAGTAGATGACAGTGAAGAGCTGAATTCCTCCTTCACTCCCCACCCCACACCCCATCTTTGTTGTCCTTCTCCAAACAGCAAAATAAAAAATTCCATCCCGTGTTAGGAACTGTTTATCTACATCGGAATTCTCCTCTGGGCCACTGTGCCCAAAATGATCTTAAGTAGAAATGAGTGGTGTTTGCTCATCTTCTGGAATTCAGTGCTGCTGGGAATGATGGCTCAATGAAAACTGTACAACAGGCAAATATTGCATGTCAGTAACAAAACTCCTGGGAGATCCTTGGAGATATTTAATAGTTGGACAAAGGCGTGGCATCCAGGGCAATGGGGGTGGGTGCTGCTAATGGTGCCTTTGTGTTGGATCCCAACCTGCAAAATTCAGTGTGCTCACTGCTGGGAGCCACCCCTACAAGCTCATGAGATAAAAGAAAGCCAGCTAGAGTGAGTGCCTGAAGGCCAAGAAAGCTTATCTTCTAAGCAACTACAGGATTAGGAGTAGGCTAAACCCCTTCCTTTCATCGTGCTGGGTAGGAGAGGGATTACCCTGCAAGCTGCTCCGTTGTCCGGAAGATGGTGAGGAGGAGGCAATGCCACGGGTCCTGTTTAAAACCAGATTATCTTGAGGAGCACAGGAATGAGCCTCTCCTATTTAATCAGCCTGGGAGCTGATATCCCTGGCCTCTTCTGAACCGGCCCACTCTTCTGAAGGGCTTGGGTGCACCTGGGCCCAGTGGTTTGCCTTCTCTGGGACCTCTGGCTTACAGAGATGGGTCATTTGTTGGATTTTTCACATCCTTAGTTTTATTTCCTTACCTTTGGCCATTAGTTATCTATAGATTCTTCTAAACCTGAGAATGATTGTCTCCTTGTGAGAAGGAGGCTCTTTCAGTTCCTGGAAGCCTCTAAGTTGTGCAGCAAAGTCTCTTTCCTTGACATGCCCACGGCTCTCTGCTCTGTGGCCTTTCTCTGCACCTACCACAGACCTCTTGCTCCAGCAGTCCTTCCACGCACCCCTGCATATTTTCCCCAGGCCAGAAATCTCTTCTCTCGAACTCCCTGTTCCTGTGGCCCCCTTCATCAGCCTTCTACGTCCCACCTGTTTCCCAGCTGTCTCCAGCAGAGCACTTCCTCAGAGAAGCCTCCTCTGATCTCTGAGTGGGGAAGTAAGACTGTGAAGGGAAGGCATTGTAAAAAGATTGGTACTGTCGGTGTCAGAGCTTAATCCCACTGGGGAAAATCCAGGAGCAAGTGTAAACCCAGACCTCAGAGTTAACTTGCTCCAAGTGCGAGGGAGCTGGGGTGTTTATACACCTTTAAGATAATGAGGCCCTGGTTCTGTGCTATCTTAGCACCTTGCTACTAGCTGTCACACTTACTAGCATGCGGTGTGTCTGCACAGTGGACTCTCTGAACTGGGTGGGATGTTTCCCAGGGCCTGGCTGGTGGTTGAAACTCAGTAAGTCTTTCAACAAGGGAGTACATGATGAAGCCAGGTAGCACTAAGAAAAGCACAGGTGTGAGCTAGTGGCAAAATGACTGGAGGTGGCCCGGGGCTAGAACACCCAGAGAGGAGCATGAACTGCAGATCGGGCTGGATTGGGGTGAAGACTCACTGCCAATGGCACACCCTCTCCTGAGGAAATCTAGGTAGAGCCCAGCCCAGGAGGAGGAAGGGAAGGTTAAGGCAATCTCAGCCATAACTCCAGCTCCTTGACCGCAGGGATCTCCAGTACAGGGTTAGACACTTAGTGGGTTCAGTAGGTGTATTAGTTCCTTTTGTGTTGCTATAAAGGAATTCCTGAGGCTGGGTGATTCATTGATTGACAGATTGATTGATTGATTTTGAGACAGGGTCTCTCACTCTGTCACCCAGGCTGGAGTGCAGTGGTGCGATCACAGCTTGTTGCAGCCTCCAACTCCTAGGCTCAGGTGATCCTCCTGTCTCAGCCCCCTGAGAGGCTGGGACCACAGGCATGTGCCATCATGCCCAGCTAATTTTTATATATATTTTTTGTAGAGATGGGGTTTTGGCGTGTTGCTTAGGCTAGTCTCAAACTCCTGGGCTCAAATGATCCTCCTGCCTCAGCCTCCCAATGTGCTGGGATTACAGGTGTGAATCACCATGCCTGGCCTTGGGTGATTTATTTAAAAAAGAGGTTTTATTTGTCTCACGGTTCTGCAGAATGTACAAGAACCATGGCACCAGCATCTGCTTGGCTTCTGGTGAGGCCTCAGAAACTTTTAGGTATGGCAGAAGGGAAGGGGAGCAGGTGAGTGTCACATGATGAGAGAGGGAACAAGAAAGTGGTGGGGAGGTCCCAGACTCTGTGAGAACTTCCTCATTACCATGAAGGGAGGCATCGAGCCACAAATGAGGGATCCACCCCCATGACCCAAACATTTCCCACCAGGCCTCACCTCCAACATTGGAGGTCACATTTCAACATGAGATTTGGAGGGGACAAATATTCAAACCATATTAGTAGGTATCTTCATTTAGTTTCCCCCAGAAGCAGACCCTGAAGTAAACATCTTCAAGTAGATGGGTTTATTCACATCAAGAGTGCAAGTAGTTTATTTGGGAGGTGAAGAGAGCACCAGTAGGGGACTGGGGAAGTAAGAATGTGAAGGGAAAGCATCCCCAAAAGATTGGTAGTGTGGGTGATAGAGCTTAATTTCACTGGGGAAATTCCAAGAGCCAGTGTAAACTCAGACCTCAGAGTTAACTTGCTCCAAGGGTGAGGAAGCTGGGGTATTTATACACCTTTAGCAGCAAATGTTTTAGTGGAAGAACCCCCTGGGACTCCACCCTGGAGGAAGTTCTGCTTCAGGAGGCTTGGGGTAAGGCTGAAAATGTGCATTTCTTATAAGCTCCTATTTGATGCTTACGTAGCTTGTATGGGGAACACACTTTGAGAACCACTGGGTTAGGCAACCATGCCTTGAGCCCTGTCTGTGAGTCCCATTTTAATGGTTCACATTTCAGTTCTACATGAAGATGTTCAGTGAGTAAGAAAATGGGAGGAGGAGGTATTTGGTTCAGCCAAACCATAAATCAATATCCATTCATCATCCTCCTCCTCCTTTCCCAAATACCCAGGGGACCGGGAGTTGACGATATTAACATGATCTCCCTCTTTTCAGTTCCTGGTTCTGTTCTCTATGTTTTTTCCCCGGGCCAGAAATCTCTTCTCCTGAACTAGAAGAGGAATCTAATATTTTTCATTTTATTAAGATGTTCTTTGTAACTGGTATTATCGAGTTTTGTAAATGTTCTACATCTATTTAAAAAGACCCCCACACACTGTAATCATGGAATTGAATTCCTGCCAGACATCAATTTTGTGTATTCTGGTAGGCTATGAGTTTATTTTTTTTAAGTCTTTTTGATAATGGTGTTTAAAATCTCCTTTTATAATGACTCTTCCTTCCTGTGTTCCTAATATTTGTTTTCTGGTATCTTGTTGTCAGTTTCTTTGGCAACTATAGATTTGTATCTGCATGGCTTCATTAATAGTGATGGTTGTTATCATTATGTAATGCTCTCTTTGTCTTAGAAGCACACCCTGTTTTTTTTGCCTTGAATTTAGTTCTTCTTACATTAATATTGTTCTTCCTGCTTGCTAGTTCACGTTTAAAACTTTTTTTTCCCAGCCTTACAATTTTGTTTTCTGATCTTAAAAGTAATGCGTGCTCTTTGTTGGAAAATTCGAATGTATCAAAAAGCAAATATAATTGGAAAAAAATAAATACTGAAGAGACTAACCAGAGGCAACTGCTCATTCGCCCATGCCCTTACCCTCTTTAATGCACATTTTGCATAGTTAAGATCAATAGTATAAACAAGTTAATGTTCTGCTTTTTCCCCCTGAAGTGTAAAGCATAATCAGTGCCCTTTATTTTTTTATTAAAAAAAAGCTCTGCAAACATCATTTTAGTGAGGGCAGATTGATCTATTCTCAGACTCACTAAGCTCTGGTCAAGATGGGCTCAGGGAATGGGTGTACAAAGCCAGGGCACTCTGGAGAAGCAGACAAGATGAGACTGCAGATTTTCCTTTGTCAGGGAATTTTGTTTTTATTTTAAGTCATTTGTTTCACTCAGTTTGAATATTGACATTGGCCTGTGTTAAGCCCAGGTAAGATGCAATTCTTTGTACTCTGTACATCCAGCTGAAATCATTCAGGCAACATTTGCCAGAAATCACTGCTCACCAAGTCCAGCGAGCATTTTGCTGCCCAGATCTTTTGGCACCATCTGATATTGTCACGCAGCTTCCTTGATGGGGTGTATCGCTCCTCCTGGTGCCCCGACACTACTCTCTGCTGATTCTCCCCTGATCTTCTTTTTGCAGCTGTTCTTCTCTTCCTTGGTTTCTTAGTCCATTTGTCTTTCTACAAAGAATACATGAGTCTAGGTAATTTATAACGGAAAGTAATTTATTTCACGCATGGTTCTGTAGACTGTACAAGAAGCATGATGCCAGCATCTGCTTCTGGTGAGGGTTTCAGAAGCTTCCACTCATGGTAGAAGATGAAGGGGAGCTGGTGAGGTCACATGATGAGTGGAGAAAGAGAGGGGAGAAGGTGCCAGGCTCTTTTTAACAGTCTGATTTCATGGGAACTAAGATTGAGAACTCACTGAATTCCATAAGAATGGCACCAAGCCTTTCACTTCCATGACCCAAACACCTACCACCAGGCCCCACCTTCAATATTAGGGATCACATTTCAACATGAGATTTGGAGGGGACAAACCATATCACTCGGCCCCCTCCCTTCCTAAACTGGGATCACTTGTGATTCTCAGCATCAGGACACACTGGGCAGTCTGCTCCACTGTATATGTTCTGACAGTTTCCCATTGGAATTGTCCAATAGGATCTACCACTCAAGCCCAGAACAATGTATCCCTTTTCCTGAGTTTCAAACCTGTAAGGCCTCTGTCTCCCAGATGGTCATCCTGGGTCTTTGTAGCTCCATTGGTCCAATGATGAACTTACTGTGTTTGCCTTCATCTTTGTTTGGGTGACCAGGATGGAGGAATCCGGGTGCACAGAGGTATCACAGTCATAATACTTGACACACTCCATCACTGGTTCATGCATAGCCATTCTTTATTTTTCCTCACTTCTGATTGAGATGTAATTCACATACCATAAAATATACTATAAAAATAAAATAGACCAGGCACTGTGGCTCACACCTGTAATCCCAGCACTTTGAGAGGCCGAGGCGAGCGGATCACTTGAGGTCAGGAGTTCGAGACCAGCCTGGCCAATATGGGGAAACCTTGTCTCTACTAAAAATACAAAAATTAGCTGGGTGTGGTGGCACGTGCCTGTAGTCTGAGCTACTCGGGAGATGGGGGCAGGAGAATCACTTGAACCTGGGAGGCGGAGGTTGCATTGAGCCGAGATCACGCCATTGCACTCCAGCCTGGGCATCACAGCAAGAGTCTGTCTCAAAAAAACAAAAAATAAAATATACAATTCAGTGATTTTCAGTATATTCAAATGATTTGCACCTATCACCACTGCCTAATTCCAGAACATTGTCATCACCTGCAAAATAAACCCTGAACCTGGGAGTAGCCTCTCCCAATTCTACCCTTACCCTATTCCTTGCCAAATATTAATGTATTTTCTGTTACGATAAATTTGCCTCTTCTGGACATTTGATAATAAATGAAATCTACAACATGTGGCCTTTTTTCCTGGCTTCTTTCACTGAACATAATGTTTTCAAGGTTCAACCAAATTGTGGCATATATAAGTACTTCATTCTTTTTATGACTGAATAATATTCTGAGTATAGATACAGCACATTTTATTTATCTGTTTATCAGTTTATCAGTTGATAGACATTTGGGTTGTTTCTACTTTGGGGCTATTAGGGATAATAGGGCTATGAATATTCATGTACACATTTTTGTTTGGATATGTTTTCAGTTTTCTTGGGTACATATCTAGGAGTAGAATTGCTGGGTTATGTGATAATTCTGTGGTTAACTTTTTGAGAAACCGTCAAATTGTTTTCCACAGCCAGACTGTTTTTCACCTCAGCTGCACCATTTTACATGATCACCATTCATATATGAGGGTTCCAGTTTCTCCACATCCTTGACAACACTTGTTACTTTTTTTTAATTATGGCCAATCTAGTGGGTATAAGGTGGTATCTTGTAGTTTGGATTTGCATTTCCCTAATGACTAATTATTTTGAGCATCTTTTCATGTGCCTATTTTTCATTAGTCTATCTTCTTTGGAGAAACATCTATTCAAGTACTTTGCCCATTTTAAAATTGATTATTTGACTTTTTAAATTATTGACTCATAATTATTCTTTATTCTCTTTATACTCATCTTTATCAAATATTCTGCAACTAATTTTTGCAAATATGCTTGCAAATATTTTCTCTCATTCTGTGGGTTGTCTTTTCACATTCTTGATAATGTCTTTGGATGCACAAAAGTTTTTAATTTTGATAAAGTCCAGTTTTTCTTTTTTTCCTTTGGGTGCTTGAGCTTTTGGTGTCATATCTAAGAAACTGTTGCCTAATCCAAAGTCACAAAGAATTGAACCTTTGTTTTCTTCTAAGAGTTTTATAGTCCTAGCACTTCCATTTAGGTTTATATCCATTGTGAGCTAATTTTTGTATATGGTTTGAGGTAGGCATCCAAATTCTTTCTATTTTTATTTTTTACATGTATAGTTATCCCATGAGCATTTGTTCAAGAGACCAATTTTTCCTCATTGAATGGTTATGGCACCCTTGTCTAAAATCAACTTACTGTAAATATGAGGAGTTATTTTGGGACTCTGAATCCTATTTCTTTGATTTATGTGTCTATGCTTATGGCATGATCACACTGTCTTGATAACTTTTTCTTTATAGTAAATTTTAAAAGCGGGAAGTGTGAGACCTCTCACCTTGTTCTTTTTTCAAGATTGTTATGTCTATTCTGGGTCCCTTGCATTTACATATTAATTTTAAGACCAGCTTGAACATTTTTCTGAGAAATAGCTGTTAGAATTTTGTTGGGATTGTATTATATGTGTAAATCAATTTGGAGAGTATTGTCATTTTGATAATATTAATGCTTCTAATCTATGAACATAGATATCTTTCTATTTATTTATGTCTCTAATCTCTTTCAACAATGTTTTATAGTTTTCAGTATACTCATTTTACACTGCCTTGGTTAAATTTATTTCTTAATGTTTTATTCTTTTTAATACTATTATAAATCGAATTGTTTTCTTAATTTCATTTTTGCATCATTTATTGTTATTGTGTAGAAACACAACTTATTTTTGTATGTTCATGTTGTATCCTTTAACTTTGCTGAACTTGATTATTAGCTCCAATAGGTTTTTTTGTAGATTCTATAGAGCTTTCTATATAGAATATCGTGTTATCCTCAAATAGTGATAATTTTACTTATTACTTTCCAATCTGGATACTTTCTATTTTTCTTGCTTAATTACCTCCTCTATTTATTTTTAAAAATGTATTTATTAATAAATATCTCTTTTCCTACCATGTCAAGGATGAGAACATTCACCCATGTACCTTCCTAAGGGTTTATAAAAGCCTCTTCTGGAGAAGACGGCTAAGTCATGAGTGAGCTCAGTAAACATGGGACTCGCCAAGTGGGCTATTGTGTGGATCAGGTACTGGACTTAAGGCAAAAATCTGGACAGAATGCAATGGGCTTCTCTGTATTTACTGCTTCTGATCTTATCAAGACCTACTGCCTATCCTCAGGAGCAGGTCAAAGCAGAACATGTCTTGAGAGATACGATATATGATACAGTGAATGTCTTCCACTGATCCAGGCAGTAGACAGAAAGCCTGTAGTCAGAACATCCAATTATAGATAAGAATGGGTGCTATACTCATTCAGGCAATCCATCCTCAGCTTAAAATGAGGTACGTTTGCAGGAGCAGTGTTAGAAATGACAACTCTCACTGCATCTATCTGAAGTCACACTGCCCTGTTATGGAGGTCGGCCTCTGTGGCTGTGCGTTGTTGTCGTCTTGGATCTCCCTTCACCGTCTTCTTGCGGACTCTCTGACCCTCTTCTGTGCTGTCTCCTGTGCTCTTCTCTTGGTTTATGTTCTTATTTCGGTGAAACACAACACCTGGAAGCTTCTTAAGAGAGACCGCAAGGAAGAGAAAATCTTTCAAGTTCACTCATGCCTCTAAAGATGGCTGTAGCCTCATCTTCTAGGTGAATGATGGTGTCGTTGAGTTAGATGTTACCTTCTTTCAGAATTTTGATGGTTTTGCTCCATTATTGTCTTTCTTTGTTGTTGTTGTTGTTTTAGAAGAACCAAAGGCATTCTGATTCCTGGTTTTTTGCATGTTCTTTTTTCCTTTCTGGAAGCCTGTAGAGTCTTTATCTTGTCACCATAGTTTTAAATTTCACAATGATGAGCCTTGATATGGGTCAGTTCGCATTGATTAGATGGGGCATTTAGTGGCTTCCATCCTCAATCTATTGTCTATCCATTTTTGGAAATTTCTTGGAATTTTAATTGATAATTCCTCCTCATTTTTTCTGTTCTCTCTTTCAGCATCTTTCATTATTCTAGTTTGGGGCCTCCTAAATTGAACCTCTAATTTTCTTATTTTTCTCTGCTGTCTTATCTTTCGCTATCTGATATTTTTGCTCTGTTTTCTTTATTCTCACTTCAGTTTTTTTATTCTTCCCGTCTATACATTTTTTATATTTCTGCTATCATAGTTTTACTTCCAAGTGATCATTTTTATTCTCTGAAAGCTCCTTTTATAACATATTGTCCTTTTTTATTGGAAGCAATATGTTTTCTTATCCCTGGAGGATGTTAATAATATTTTTTGTTTTAAGTTTTTCTCCCTGCATAGTCTGTTTCTGAAAGTTACATTTTTCTCATTGATGTTTAGTTTCTATCTTTCATGTTGGAGGCTTTCCTTAGATATCTGGTGAGTCTTTTCTGCTTATGATTATCTCTTAAATAGTGATTAGACAGCCAGGGGCTGGGTGGAGGGGGAATGGGGAGTTATTGCTTAAGGATATGGGATTTGTCTGAAAAGATGAAAAAAGTTGTGGAAATACATGATGACTGCACAATAATAGGTATGTACCTAATGTCACTGAACTGTATACTTAAAATGGTTAAAATAGTAAATTTCATGTTATGTCCATTTTATCAGTTTTTAAAAAGCTGATCAGACATTGTGCACTTGAGTTGGACTTACTGGATTTGACAATAGAGTGATTTGTGTGGGCTGAAACAAGAAGTGGGAGTGGGGGCTGGACGTGGTGGCTCACGCCTGTAATCCCAACACTTTGGGAGGCTGAGGTGGGAGGATCACTTGAGGTCAGGCATTTGAGACCAGCCTGGCCAACATGATGAAACCCCGTCTACGCTAAAAATACAAAAAATTAGCTGGGTGTGGTGGTGCATGCCTGTAATCCCAGTTACTCAGGAGGCTGAGGCAGCAGAATTACTTGAGCCCGGGAGGTGGAGGTTGCAGTGAGCTGAGATTGCGCCACGGCACTCCAGCCTGGGCAACAGAATGAGATTCCATCCCCCCCACCCCCCTCCAAAAAAAATGTGGGAGTGGGAATTTAGTGATCAGTTTCTTTTCAAATAGCCTTCGTGCTAGTCTTCCTTATTCTGGTCTGTCCATTTTACCCCCAGTTCCAAAGGCACCTGCTGCTGCCGGTTCCATTGCCTCTTGAGTGTCCTCTGGTATATATTGAGTTGATTTCTCAGTTTTGGGCATTGTTAGCTTGGGATCATCTGTCACACATCTGTCACTTGGTTAACCCTCTGATTCTGCATTCTGGCTTCCTCAATTTCATGGCTGTTGTCTTGTCTTGCATTTCCTCTGGCTTTGGAAGGTTATGGTTTTTGTTGTTGTTGTTTGTCTATTTTAGAAATCCTTTTACTGTAGTTTTTTTGTGAATTTTGACTAGTGGTCTCTGATTCATGAGTTAAATTCATCATCTTATTCTGAAAGTTTTATATTCATCTTTGAGAATGTTTAATATAAATTGATAAACTGTCTTCCGGGTATGTGGTAATGTCACATGAAGAGTATATGAAAGACTTTTTTTTCTCTGTATTCTTACCAACACTGAATTTTATTAATCTTTGCCATCTTTGTTGTTCTGGTGCAGGGGAAATGGCATTCCATTTTTAAGTGTGCATTTAAAAAAAATAGTATTGATGATGAATACTTTTTCATATGTTTATATATCTTTTAGAGGTTTGCCTATTGATGACTCCTTATCCCTTTTTTATTGGAGTATTTATCTTTGTCTTATTGATTTACAAGAACTTTTTATTTTATTTTACTTTAAGTTCTGGGATGCATGCGCAGAACGTGCAGGTTTGTTACATAGGTATACATGTGCTATGGTGGTTTGCTGCACCCATCAACCCATCATCTAGGTTTCAAGCCCTGCATGCATTAGGTATTTCTCCTAATGCTCTCCCTCCCCTTGTCCCCCACCCCCTGACAGGCCCCAGTGTGTGATGCTCCCATCTCTGTGTCCATGTGTTCTCATCGTTCAACTCTCCCTTATGAGTGAGAACATGCGGTGTTTGGTTTTCTGTTCCTGCGTTAGTTTACTCAGAATGATGGTTTCCAGCTTCATCTGTGTCCTTGCAAGACGTGAGCTCATTTTTTTTTATGGCTTCATAGTATTCCATGGTGTATATCAAGAACTTTTTATATATTAAACAAACCTTTTTTACATCACTTTGCAGGCATTCCTCTCAACTTTTGCTTCTCACTTTAATTCATTCATAATCTTTTTTGGCAAGTATAAATTTTACATTATATAGTCAAATCCATCAGTCTTTTCTTTTTGATACCAAAGTCTTAAGAATGTGATTCATTATGCCTAGACTATACAAATATCGACAACTATTTTTATGAGTAAATGTTTCTTTCCAAAATAAATTCCAGACAGAGGAAATATTTTTATATAAAGTGTAAGAATTTTTTAACGTAGAGACTCTGTCCCAATATATGGTTATCTCAATTTAATAGTAAGTCCTTTAACCACCGATATGAATTTCACTGTTTTTATCTGCTGAATTATTTAATATTTGGAAACACTGAAGCTGAATCACATGATGACTGATTGGTTATAAAGAGGAGGCAGGAGTCAAAGAGGACCCCCAGGGTCCCTGCTCAGGTGACAAGATGGGTATTGGTGCTTCTCATTAAGAATGGGATATGCTAAGAATTAAGAATCACAGGTTTGGGAAGGCAATGGACTTCACTTTTTGGATTTGTCAAGTTCCAACATCCTATGGAAATTTACTGTGCCTTTAAAACTTAGGTGAATTGTAACTTTAGCCATAAAGTTTTCCTTAAACTACTGTGAGAAGCTTCTTTGTTTTTACAATTAGTGTTCTCAATACTCTTTTCTTTTTCTTTTTCTTTCTTTTTTTTCTGAGACAGGTTCTTGCTCTGTTGCCTTAGCTGGAGTGCAGTGGTGTGATCTCAGCTCACTGCAACCTCCCACCTCCCAGGTTCAAGCGATTCTCCTGCCTCAGCCTCCTGAGTAGCTGCAATTACAGGTGCCCACCACCACACCTGGCTAATTTTAATATTTTTAGTACAGATGGGGTTTCACCATGTTGGCCAGGCTGGTCTCGAACTCCTGACCTCAGATGATCTGCCCACCTTGGCCTCCCAAAGTGCTGGGATTACAGGCGTGAGCCACCATGCCTGGCCCTCAATACTCTTTTATATGTCTTATTAATACTTCACTTTTTTAATTTACCTTGTTACCTCCTTTGTTGTAAAACAGGGGTCCCCAACCCCCCGGGCCATAAACTGGTCCATGGCCTGTTAGGGACTAGGCCGCACAGCAGGAGGTGAGAGGCGGGTGAGGGAGCAAAACTTCGTCTGTATTTACAGCCACTCCCCATTGCTCACGTTATCACCTGAGCTCCATCTCCTGTCAGATCAGCAGTGGCATTAAATTCTTACAGAGGCATGAACCCTATTGTGAGCTGCACATGTGAGGAATCTAGGTCGCGCGCTCCTTATGAGAATCTAACGCCTATGATCTGTCACTGTGTCCCAGCACCCCCAGATGGGATCATCTAGTTGTAGAAAAACAAGCTCAGGGCTCCCACTGATTCTACATTATGGTGAGTTGTAGAATTACTTCACTATTATTACAATGTAATAATAATGGAAGTAAAGTGCACAATAAATGTAATGCACTTGAATCATCCTGAAACCATCCCTCTGCTCTGTCCATGGAAAAATGGTCTTCCACCAAAGTTGTTTCTGGTGCCAAAAAGGTTGGGGACTGCTGTTCTAAAGCAATAGCATGGGGAGGAAAGAGAGGAATAAAATCCCAGCCCAAACTTTAGCTATGTGGTCTTGGCCAAGGCACTTAACTTTTCTGACCTTGTGTAAGTTGGGGTAATAGTAGCTTTCATTCAGGGTTTTCATTGTGAGGTTTAGAGGTAATACTTGCAGGGCACATAGTGCAAGTCCTAACAGTATCATAAAGGGTACTGTTGAGTGTGCTCATGACATTATTTGATTTGCTAACTCCAGTTCATTCATCAGTATTCAACTTGCATATCATCCACACTGGGAAACCATATTGAATTGCATTCATTTATCTGCCTATCTCTAAGTGGTAAGACACTTGATGGTAAGACCGATAGCTTGCTCTGTGCCGTAATCCCAGGATCTAGCCCACAGCTAAATTACAGTAATTGCTGAATAGGTTAATTTCAATTGCACATGTGCAGAGATTTTTTTCCCCACTTCTGGAATTGTTCTGGAAGCTTTTGCGTTTCACATTGTACATATTTTGGCTTGAATGCTACAGTTATTTTGGTTTAGGTGTCAGAAATTGCCTATCTCCCATCACCATCATTTGAGTTTCTTGATGATTTGGACAGTTGTACATCTTGTCACTAATACTTCCCTGTACGACAAGCATATCTGATCAACATCTTGTCTCGGTTGGTTGTATTCAAAGGTTGAAAGCAAGATGGCTGAAAACTTTTTGGAGTGGAAGGTTATACCCTCTGCACTTCCAAAAGGGATTTTGGAGAAGTCACACTGGCATTGTTTGCTTTTCTTCTTGGTTTATAATTGCAGAGATGAGAGAAGTCTTGTGTTTCCAAGAGATAACATTCTTCCTGTGTCGCTGAGGCTCTGAGTGAAATAGCCGAGAGACAACTTGTTATCACACAGCTCCATGCTTGGCCAGGCTCTCTTTATTTGAACATCACCTGCCTTCCCCCCTGCCTGTAAAGAGCCTTCCTAATCAGTAATAATACTTGTTTTTGCCCCCAACCAGATCATAGCAATGTGACAGCATTTGCTATGTGGGTCTGTAATCCTAACTAGGTTGTGCATTTACATTTCTCTTTGTGTTTTTTTAGGCCCCAGGGAGGAAAGAATGAGGAGAGTGTGTATCTTTACACAAGCGGTAGTGTGTGAAAACCCCAGCTAAAGCTTCAGCCACTAACTGGCTTTTAAAAATGAGAAGAACAACAACAAAACCCTTTTTAGTTCAAACTTATTATAGGTTCACAGAAAGTTGCAAAGATGAACAGGAAATTCCATGTAGCCTTCGCTCAGTTTCTCCCAGTGGTAACATCTTGCAAAACTCTAGGATACTGTCACAACTAAGAAATTGGCTTTGGTACATTAGCTTTTTAGCCCAGATAATTGAGAAGTGTGGGAATGTCAGGTGGTTTGGTATTAGCAGAGCTGATGTTCAGCTGGAATGTGCTATAGTGCCATTCCAGTCCACATCTGCTCTGATGTTATATAGCTCGATAGTCTCCACTAGCTAGAAGAAACATGTTAGGTTCTGCAGCCCTTTTGGATGCTAATAAGAGCTGCTATTGATAGAACACTCGTATGATGCATTAGTAACTTAACGTGGACATTTCCTGTAAGCAGGCATGAGCATTTCGTTTGCGCATAGGATTCACACTGCCTTTGACCTTGGAAACTTCAGGGTCCTGAATACGGAGCACCCCAGAATGCTAGAGAAGGATGAACTGGCCGGACGCCTCACCTCAGTTATTCCACTCCCGGCTGCCAAACGCGTTTAAAGAAAACTCGAGGAAGAAGTGACCAAGCGCCAGCGTGTAACCCTGTTCTCCCCAGGGCTTTACATTTCTTGTGTTCTGTTTTGCTCTCTCTTTAATGACTGTGACTTTTGCTATTTCAAGGAAGAGATTCGCCAGCTTCTGAGCATTTGGAATCAATATCACCGTAAATAAGAACATAATGAAAGAAAAACACAGCCCAGCCTGTAGACAAATTTGATTGCTGAAATTCACGTGTTATTATTAGAATCAGCTGCAAATGCCAGACTTTCAAATGCCTTTGATGGGGTAAGATAGGGGAATGCTCTTTTAAATTGGGGAGACAACTTGGAGCTCTCACCTAGATAGCCTATAGCTTATGCGTACTATGATGTTTCCTTGTAGGTTTGGGCTACTTGTATTTATTTTCTAAAAGGTAAAATGTAAATGGAAGAAGCAGTAGAGAGGAATTTCTCAACAAAGGAATTGGAAGCTGAGATGGCTTTCCTTTACAAAGTGCCCCTCATGAATGCACAACTCAGTGTGATATATTTGGTTTAACACTTTGGTATTTTGCACCTCACATCTCTTTGCTTTTCTTTTCGTCTTTTGCTTTCTTTTGTCCTTTTTGTCCTTGCTTTGATCTCACTATGGAATCGCCCTCAAAATGCTTTCATACACAGCAAAAGCTTCCCTCTTTAATCTCTCTCATTCTTCCTGAAGTTTCTCACTCTTGCCTCATTTTTGCTCCAGCCCATAGTCAGCAAGTGCATTATTTAAGTCTGCAAAGCTGAGAGATGCTCAGAGAATAAAATATGCAATGCAGCCACCTCCTGGGTTATTTCATCTTGCAGTTTTAGATGCTTGGTTCCTCACCATGGCTATTCTTCAAGCCCAGGATTTCAGAGACAGATGGGCCCATGCCATAGTGGCAAGTCTGGGGTGGGGTGTGTGTGTATCACCATATATGTGGCTCCTGTATCCCTGAGGCTTCTTCAGAGCTTCATTGTATTGTTTAGAAGAGTTGGCCCAAAAGGTTCCCTGGATGCCCACTCTTTTGAAACCTCTTAATCAGCCCTTAGGCCTCTTCTCTGCGGAGCACTGACCACAGTCAGCAGAAGGCAGCCTAGAAAAAGGAGGCGCCTGCCTCGAGTCCAGAGCCTGCTGCTCCCATCCTGCAGCCTGGCCAACTTTCCACTCATGGTTACAGCCCTAATCCTTTATCTTCACTCTCTGAAACTGGTGCTGATGGCTGCAGATTCAGAAGAAAATGGGATCATCATACTGGTGCTTTGCACTCACATTTGGTCCTCATGCAACCCTGTGCAGTGGAATAAGGTTGTATACACTGATGATTAGTCTGTAATCAGAAGTGTGGGTGCTTCCAAGCTACTTGAGGGAGCCAGCTCTCAGGACAAGCCCAGGCCAGGCCACAGCAGCTTTGTATTAGCAGACAAACGACTTGAGATTTCACAACATCACATTCACAGGAATCAGAGGTAACAATGGTGATGCATGTAGGCATGCCACTTACAAATGGTGTGACCTAGGGAGAGTTGCTGGCCCTCTGTCTTAGTCCATTTGGGGACTGCTATAAGAAGTACCTCAGGTTGGGCATTGTGGCTCATGCTTATAATCCCAGCACTTTGGGAGGCTGAGGTGGGAAGATCACTTGAGGCCAGGAGTTTGAGACCAGCCTGAGCAACATAACAAGACCCCATGTCTACAAAAAATAATAATAATAAAATATTAGCCAGGCATAGTGGTGCATGCCTGCAGTCCCAGAAATAATACCGTAACTACTTTGTATCCATAAAAATAAAAAATAACAAAGTTAAACAAAAATGCCTTAGACTGGGTAATTTATAAACAATGAAATGTATTGCTCACAATTCAGGGGGCTGGGAAGTCCAAAGTCAGTGTCTGGTGAGGGCCTAGTCCTCATAGATGTCTCTCTATGTGTTTCTATGTCTTGTAAGTGGTGAACCAGCTCCCTGGGGCCTCTTTTGTAAGGACACTCATCCCATTCATGAGGGTAGAGTCCTCCTGACCTAATCAGCTCCCAAACACTTGCCCTCTTAATACCACCCCATTGAGGCATTGATTGGCATTTAACATATGAATTTTGAGGGAACACAGATATTCAGAACATGGCACATGCTCTGTGCTTCCGGTTTCTCATCTGTAAAGTGGGGTCGATCGTGCCTTTACCTCACAGAGTCTTTAAGAGATATGAAGGAGTTGCTGTAGGCCAACAGCATGTGGCTCTTAATAAGGACCCAGTAAGTATGAAGACAAATGTTGTGGAATGTTACGAGTTTCCAAGACAGCCCATTCACTGGCTAAATTATCAAAGGAGATCTAATTTGGCTGACTAGTGTTCTGGAGTGTTTCCTGATTAGCTGACATTTTTAGTGAGCTTGGTTAGCAATTTGGGGATATAAATATTTCATTATAGATACAGACAAGCATAGTATTTGAAATGTTTGAAAAATAGTGATTGTCAGCAGAAAAGGAACTCTGGCATTGGTGGAATCTGCCTCCCCAGTTGGTATTCTCACTGAGAAACTAACAAAGCTTCCGCATTGGGCCCCTTACTTGCGCGGGTGCCCTTCGAGGTCATCTGATGGCCCCTTGTTGTGTGTTTACATGTCATGCATTTTTGGAGAACTTACAAAAGTAAGCTTTTAAAATGTTTCTCAAAGAGAATCCCTCAAATTGTGTAAATTTCAGGTCCCACAAAACCCAGGTTCATTTCTGGGATTTGCTATCTCCATTAGACAGATAAGAAACCCCCTATGTTGCATGAGCAGAATATGCAACCGAGTTTCTCCCCGCTCCACCATCTTTTCGTTCATTTTTAAAGATAATATTTTAAAACTTTGTCTAATAATATTTTTAAAATATTTTAAAACAGTCTTTGTAGGGCTGCTTTTATACATTTAGCTGATTGGTTATTTCAGGCATAAAGGTATTCTCAGGCGCACCTGTATTTCCAGGTGGGTTTTTTTTTTGAGATCGCATCTTACTCTGTCACCCGGGCTGGAGTGCAGTGGTGCAGTCACCGCTCACTGCAACCTCTACCTCAAGCTGGGCTCCCACTTCAGCTTCCCAAGTAGCTGATACCCAAGTGTTTTCAGTCTGTGTTTTATGTTCTTTCTAGGGCATCAAAGCTAATTCTTACATATATAAAATATTGAAATCTCTCTGAAAAAAAGAAAAAAAGAGATGATGCAGAAATGTGAAGTGTCCTGACTAATGTCTGTGCCAAACTCTGCGTTGAAGACCATTTTTTCACTGTGATCTCTGTCATAAATCCCTAAGCACAGAGAACTGGAAGTTTCCATTGGGGTGGAGAGAAAGGCCAGCATCTGGGAGAGCCCAGGGTATGGTCACCATGCAGGGGCTGGATTCTCTCCACATCCAGTCTTGAAGAGCTCAGGAACTCAAGTCCCATCAGGATGAGGAGTCTTATCTATGTGTCTCACCAAATGCTTCCAGACAGAGGTAGACTTGGAAACCCATGGAACAAGCTAGGAGCAGAGATGTGCCCAGGGAGAAGGTGGCCTAGGAGGAACCCAGGGGAGGGGCAGGCCAGCTGACCAGACTGGGCTTTAGGAGCAAGCCTGCAGTCCATCAATTACCAGCATGGGCGTTGGAAGAACCCCCTGGCCACAGAATATGAATCAGACCTTCAGCAAGGTCAAGGGTTTTAAATTCACACACACAGTCCAGGCATGGTGGCTCATTCGTGTAATCCCAGCACTTTGGGAGGCTAAGGCAGGAGCATCACTTGAGCCCAGAGTTCAAGACCAGCCTCAGCAACATGGTAAAACCCTGTCTCTTCAAAAAATAAATAAAATTAGCCAGACATGGTGGTGCATCCTTGTAGTCCCAGCTACTCAGGAAGCTGAGGCAGGAGGATCACTTGAGCCCAGGAGTTGGAAGCTGCAGTGAGCTATGATCCGGCCACTGCTTTCCAGCCTGGGTAACAGAATGAGACCCTCTCTCAAAACAAAACAAAACAAAACAAAACAAAATTACACACAACATAAAATCACCTCTTCTGCACCGTCAAAATTAACAGACATAAAAGACCACATATTTTACAACTCCATTTTCATGAACCATGTGTATTAGGCAAATTTATAGGGGCAGAAAGCATGTTAGTGGTCGCCAGGGGTTGGGAAAGGGGAGATGGGGAGCAGCTGCTCAATGGGTATGGGGTTTATGTTTGGGGTGATGAAAAAGTTCTAGATAGTGGTGATAGTTGCACAACATTGCGAATGTACTTAATGCCAGTGAATTGTATATTGTAAAATGGTCAAAACATTTTAAACATGGTAAAAACAATGAAAAAAGTGAACCAGTGCTTTTGAGATGTTTGGGGTTTGCGTGAGAACGACCTGGGGGTGCTGGCCAGTTCCACTAAGGCCCACTGAATTAGGGATACTGAGAAAGGAGCCTCGGAACCTGCATTTTCATAAGGTCCCCAGTGATTCTCACTCTGGGAATACTGGCAGGCATTTTCATTCTATTTTGTTTCTTAATTGGAACGTGCCATATGTGCTATGTTCTCGTCCCCAGCTGTCACAACCCATGCATTCACAGTGAGCAGCATGCCCAAACCTCAGCAGCTGCTGGCGGGAAGAGGTGTTGGTGATAAGCGTGGCAGTGGTGGCAATGGGAGTTGATGGTGTCAGAAGGAGTGTTGATAGAATTGTGGCATTAGTAGCAGTGGTAGCAGGAACAGGGAATGAAAGCAGAAGGCAGGACCATATGGGATCCTTGTCCAGGGACTGACCTAATTGTGAGATTGCCCCACGCAGAGGTGGCCAGCCATCAGGATCCCAGTATTGGAGCCAAGCTTGGTAGCTCACACCCATAATTCCAGAGCTTTGGGAGGCCAAAGTGGGGATGGGGGGAGGGATTGCTTGACGCCAGGAGTTTGAAACCAGCCTGGGTAACATAGCGAGACCTCATCTATACAAAATAAAATAAATTAGTTGGGCATGGTGGTGTGTGCAGGTAGTTCCAGGTACTCAGGAGGCTGAGGCAGGAGGATCGCTTGAGCTCAGGAGGTCGAGGCTGTAGTGAGCCGTGATTGCACCACTTCACTCCAGCCTGGGCAACAAGGCCAGACCCTGTCTCTGTCTCTGTCTCTGTATATGTGTGTGTGTGTGTACGTATGTATGTATGTATGTATTTATATGTATTTTATATATATATACTGTATATGTGTACATGTGTATATATATACATATATATACACACATACATATATATGCACATACACACACACACACACACACACTCACACACACATTTAAATATATCTATATTTTAAAAGATTCCAGTTTTGGAAATGGCATGCCAAACCCTCACCATGTAGGCCAAAGTCACTTCCAAGGGGTTCAGTTTTTTAGATGAGGCAGGACAAGTAGGTCGTAGGCAGTGGGGAAAGTGGAGATGGACAGGGCAACACTGGGATTCTAGAATGTCAACTCAGTTGGAGTAAGCTCAGGCCCACACTCAGGGTCTAATTCATCCCAGATGGAGTTAGGCAGGGGGGTAAATGCTAAGCCAGAGCCACCCAATATGCACTTAGCAGACCAGTTGATGCAGCAGCTCCCCATTTGAAGATTGTAAGAAATACAAGTTCTTGGGCCACCTCAGACTTACTGGTGATTCTGATGCAGGTTAAAGGTAGAGGAACACTCACTCATCTAAGCTTAGACAGATTCTCCTGAATCTCCATACTCTGAAGGGCAATTGAAATATTCAGTAAGTCTCATCATCAAGGCTTAACAACTGTGTGAGGGTTGAGAGGTCAGGTTGCCCACCATTGTGGATGTGCAGACTTGGCCAAGTCCTGGACTGGGTGGCCACTTCCCAAGTACACATAAAAATCCCAAGCACTGACACTTTTGCATTGGTTCTGGAAGCAGGTGGAGCTGAGTCTGTTTTAGGACCACCAGGTTCATATGTCCACTGTGCAGTAACAGACCAATTATGCTGAGACAGCAGGATTTGCAACAGAGAGTTTCATGAATGTAGGGTAGCCGAGTGAGGAGACAGGAAGAGATCCTCAAATCCACCTCCCCAACGATTTCTGGGCTGGGGCTTTGAAGGGGATCATGGAAGGTGAGAGGCTGGAGAATCAAGGTCATTCATTGATCAGGGTAAAGGGGATGAAATTATCAAGATGTGGAAACTGCGTTCTTTGGTGAGTCAGCTTCTTGTGGGGTCCTTCAGACCAGCTGATGTCAGCAGTTTCATTGGTATGCAGGACATGAAAGAATATCTCAAAGGGAAAACTTAATATTTTATAATGTTCAAGTTGTTATCTATAGAGCAGTTAAAGGGGACTGTAATCTTGTAACAGGGTCTATTGTCCTAGTCATTCTAGGACAATAGGCACTAAGAAACTATGATGAAACAGGTCAGAGACTAATGATTAATGCTGAATGTGCTGCACGCTTGGTTTATTTTAATTTTCCCCTCACTTCTTTCCTGATTTTTTTTTTTTTTTTTTGAGACAGAGTCTCACTCTATTGCCCAGGCTATAGTGCAGTGGCGTGATCTTGGCTCACTGCAACCTCCACCTCCCAGGTTCAAGTGATTCTCCCACCTCAGGCTCCTGAATAGCTGAGATTACAGGCGTGTGCCACAAAGCCAGGCTAATTTTTATATTTTTAGTAGAGACGGGGTTTCACCACGTTGGCCAGGCTGGTCTTGAACTCCTGACCTCAGGTGATCCACCCACCTTGGCCTCCCAAAGTGCTGGGATTATAGGTGTGAGCCATCACACCCAGCCTCCTGATTAATTTTATAAAGTGTATAGGGGCAATTTCAAGTCTACTAGGTCAATACTTGCTCCTGAGCAGGGCTCTGAGCCCAGGGATGGTACTGATAGTTTATTCTGTCATATCACTGAAAGTGCGGGATTGAGACAGAATTCTGTAATGTTCTTTGCTTTAGTTCTTACTGTTTTGTAGCTTTCTTTTTGCCAGTTTATGCTCCATAAGCCTGGATGACATGTGTTTGTTTTATTGTTAAGGAGCAGGTATGCATACCTCCCTCTCCAGTCCTTCCTGATCACAGGCAGTGTTCACTTCTCCCCCTCAACCTCCTCAAATGCTGTTTATCAAAACCTTAAAAAACACAATGGTTCCCAAATGGCACTTGGCCAATTTTGTATTGGATTTTATAACATTTATTTTTGTCGAAATGAGTTTCTGCATTTATTTTTGCAGAAATGAGTTTCTGTTTTCTTCTCTGAGTTTTTTGTGAGGAAAAAAGAAAGTAAGATGTTTTTCTTAGTGTTCTTATAATGTCCTAGAATGGTTTCATCTGTTAAGGATGATAAAGGATCTTAGGTGAGGGGGTGACTTTCTTTTTTTTTCTTTTTTGAGATAGTTTCGCTCTGTCACCCAGACTGGAGTGCAGTGGCACAATCTCAGCTCACTGCAACCCCTGCCTCCTGGGTTCAAGCGATTCTTCCACCCCAGCCTCTCGAGTAGCTGGGGTTACAGGCATGTGCCACCACGCCTGGCTAATTTTTGTATTTTTAGTAGAGATAGGGTCACACCATGTGGCTAGGCTGGTCTCGAACTCCTGAGCTCAAGTGATCTGCTTGTCTAAGCCTCCCAAAGGGCTGGGATTATAGGAATGAGCCACCGTGCCTGGTCAAGGGGGTGACTTTCTAACCAGTGTCAGGTTGGGGATTTGTGTGCTTCCCTGGGAGCCTGGGGGCCTTGTTTTACTTGGCTAACTTATAGACTCATTCACTTTAAGGTGAATTTGGGCTCTTGCACCCCGCCTCTTCTTCGGTTTCTCTCCATTTTCAAATCTCAACACCCTAATGCTCTTAGGCTGTCTCAGATGTGTTCCACCAGAGCCAGGCTTCCTGGAAGTCCCTCTTGAGATGTCCCACTCATCCAGTTCTCCTTGTATTGACCCTGCCCCTGCAGGAGACGGCTGCATCTGCAGGGATTTCTTTTTTCTCACTGGTACCATCAGGGGCCTTCTGTTTGTCTTGATCAATGGGCCATTCTCAGCTCGCATTTTCTCTAATGCATTTGACTTTCCTGACCCTGGAGGTTGAGCAGCTTTTGGAGGACAGGGACTCTGTCCTTCTCACCCACAGAGGCTCCTTTAAATATTTATAAAATGAATGCATATATCCTTCTTCCAGAAACTCTGCCAAACACTTCACAGGATAATGCTTCGGAACTGGTGTCATAGAAGCATTATCCTGTAAAGTGCTGGACTCTGTTTCAACATCTGCAGATGATGCTCTTGGGCTCTCAGGTTTGAGAACTGCATTTCCTCCTTGGAGTCCCATCTGTACCGCCTTGAGTATGGCTTCTCCAGCCCTTCTTCCTTCTACATTCTCTATCCAGCCCTGTACAAAATAAAAGACATTAGCTGAGCATGGTGGTGCATGCCTTTAGTTCCAGCTGCTCGGGAGGCTGAGGCAGGAGGATTGCTTGAGCCCGGGAGGTCGAGGCTGCAGTGAGCCATGATTGCTCACTAGCCCTTCTTCCTGCCTCCTAAATACATGTGTTCCACAACGTGTGGTTCTAAGTCTTCTTCCCTGCATTTCCTGGAACTGTCACCCTCTCTCGTAGGCCATCATCTCCCTTTTTTTTTTGAGACGGAGTCTCGCTCTGTTGCTGAGGCTTGAGAGCAGTGGAGCAATCTCGGCTCACTGCAACTTCTGCCCCACCAGGATCATGCGATTCTCCTGCCTCAGCCCCGCTGAGAGGCTGGGATTACATATGCCCGCCACCACACCTGGCTAGTTTTTGTATTTTTAATAGAGACGGGGTTTCTCCATGTTAGGACATCACCTCTTATCACTCAGTGCCTGACACGTCTGCCCTGTTTTCTCACCTCCAGACCATTGTCGTGGTTCAGCTGCCTACCCCAGAATGTCCTCTGGCCCCCTCAACCTGTCCTCAGAGAAACTCATCAACTTGTTCTTCTCTTCTCTTCTTTTTCTCTTTTTAAATCAATCTTATCTGGCTAAGTGTGGTGGCTCACGCCTGTAATCCTAGCACTTTAAGAGGCTGAGGTAGGGGAATCACTTGAGGCCAGGAGTTCGAGACCAGCAGGGCCAACATAGCAAAACTCTGTCTCCACTAAAAATACAAAAATGAGCCGGGCATGGTGGCAGGCACCTGTAGTCCCAGCTACTTGGGAGGCTGAGGCAGGAGAACTGTTTGAACCCAGGAAGTGGAGGTTGCAGTGAGCTGAGGTCACGCCACTGTACTCCAGCCTGGGTGGCTGAACGAGCTTCCATCTGAAAAGGAAAATAAAATAAAAATAAAATAAATCAGTGGCATCTTCCCAGTTTCCTAGACTGAAACTTTGATGCTCATGATACTGTCATCTAAGTAGATCCAATTTTTCACTTAGGTGTTTTTTGGTGTGGTATTTTAGAATAGTGAGAGCTCACGTCCAGATCTTCTGCATAACTTGAACAACTTTTTCTGTGAATGCTCCCAGCCAAAACAGTTTCTCTGTCTGTGACTCCTCACAGCACTCTTCCTCCGTGACCATTTTTTTGGGGGGAGTGGGGGCCATTAGCCTCATTTACCTTATAATATTGAATATTATAATTTGTTTTTATTTTATTTTTATTTTAGGCAGAGTTTCACCCTTGTTTCCCAGGCTGGAGTGCAGTGGTGCGATCTCACCTCACTGCAACCTCCATCTCCCAGGTTCAAGCAATTCTCCTGCCTCACCCTCCCGAGGAGCTGGGATTACAGGCACCCGCCACCATGCCCAGCTATTATTTTTTGTATTTTTTTTTTTTTAAAGAGACAGGGTTTCTCCATGGTGGCCAGGCTGGTCTCAAGCTCCTGATCTCAGGTGATGCAGCTGCCTTGGCCTCCCAAAGTGCGCCTTCCTATAATTTTTAAACGTATCTCATCTCCTTAACTCGATTGTAAGCATCTTGAGGGAGCACTTGTGTCTGAATTGTCTTTGAGCACAGGCCAGAGCACAACTCAGTATCTTATAAAGTCCAGAATCACACTTCAGGGACTGGGAAGAGAAGCCTGCTCAGTGTCACTTGTTCTTAAACCCTCATCATTGGTTGGTGGCATCTGCCTTGATGTTTCCATACACTGTTGTTTGGAACAGTGTATCCCTGTACGTTGTAAGAGTGAGAATGGTGTCTACTGCTATACAGTAGGCCCTAGACTTTTAAATCATTTTGGCGGCCGGGCGCAGTGGCTCATGCCTGTAATCCCAGCACTTTGGGAGGCTGAGGTGGGTGGATCACCTGAGGCCAGGAGTTCAAGACCAGCCTGACCAACATGGCGAAACCCCATCTCTACTAAAAATACAAAATTAGCCAGCTGTGGTGACACATGCCTGTAGTACCAGCTACTCGGGAGGCTGAGGCAGGAGAATCACTTGAACCCAGGAGGTGGAGGTTGCAGTGAGCTGAGATCACGCCACTGCATTCCAGCCTGGGCAACGAAAGAGAAACTCCGTCTCAAAACGTAAAAATAAATAAAAATAAAAATGATATTGGCTAGTTAGAAAGACAAGCTGTTGTTCATAGGAAGTTATGTAATTGATCAACATTAATAATTATGATAAACCAATTATTATTAGATTTACCATTTATTGAATGCATATTGAGTGCTTTCTATATAGCTTTTCCTTTAGTCTTAGCAGCCATAAGGCTAGTACCAAATGATTAGGCATTATCCTTTTACTCCTTTAATACCTCCCAAAGCTCTTTAGATGTGAGAAGGCCGGTGGTAATGACCCACACTTTCTTTTGCCAACCTTGCCAATCCCTACCCATATATCTTCCCTGAAGTCTCACAACTTCTTAACAAATGAGGAACTCATTTGATACCCGGATGTGGTGAGTGATGTAGCCAGGAGCTGACATCCTGTTCCCGGGAAGAGCCACGACTAAGTCGCAGGTCACGTGGCAGCTGAGAGGTAACAGTGCCTCCAGAACTCCTGGCATGGTGCCCAGCACTCAGCATTCAGAATATTCTCCCTGAACTTACAGAGATTCCTGCAGTCACAAGCCAACCCTGGTCAGCAGGTGGGATTCCCTTTGTAGCATTCCATGACCTATGGCCTTTAGTGACATGTCCCTGAGTCCCCCAGCACCCATGCAGGACAGGTACCTGGAGTGCAGGTATCTAAGAATCCCCTCCCTGTTAGCCCCTCCTTTTCCTCCCTATACCTGGTGATTTTTATGCACACAAAGTATCACTCTTTTTTTTTTTAAGATGCCTTTATTTTTATTTATTCTTAAAATTAGAGACCAGGTCTTTCTCTGTTGCCCAGAATGGAGTGCAATAGTGTAACTATAGCTCACTGCAGCCTCCTGAGTTCAAGTGATTCTTCTGCTTTGGCCTCCCGAGTAGCCGGAAGTACAGGTGTACAACACTGCACTCAGCCAAGTATCAGTCTTTATGTCTATAGAGTTAGATTTAGTTGAGTTGTGTTTCAGCTCTCCCATTAGCCCATATGTGACCTTGGAACAGGTTAGCCTCCCTAAGATTATGTCTTCATTTGCAAAATAGAATTAATTTAGTTAATTAATGAAATTAATGTAGCAACCTCCTAGGGTTTCTGCAAGGATAAAATTAGCTCATAGAAATGAAGCACTTTGCCACCTGCTTGTTGCAGAAGGGAGGGTATTCAATCCCTGGTAGCATTAGTTCTGCCTCCAAGGTAGCATTTCTACTACTGAGCAAAGACTTACGTTGCATCCCAAGGCACGTACTGTAAGAACGAGTCTGTGTGCAGATGGAAAAGCCCATATAGAATTTGATAAACTGGACAGACCCATGGGGTGGCAGGAGAACAAGGACAAGGATTCTGGGCAAGTTTGGAGGAAGGGCCACCAAGAAAAGGAATCTTGAAGGACGTCTGCCAGCTCATAGCAGCCGGGATATAAACCAGCCAGGCCTGGTTCCCATCCCACTGTACGGATTGCAAACTGTCAGAAGATAGCTGTCCTGGGTGAATGCATCAGAGATGTCTTCTGACTCCTAGACTGATGAGATTTTCTTTTCTGCCAGAATTACTAACATGCGATTTTTTTTTGAGATCTTTGAACTCCCTGAAGATCTGTGGGCATTGCAGTGGGTTAGATGCAAATTTGAAATGACGTGTTTATAGACCTTCTTGCATTTTTGTCATTTGCAGAGGAGCTGAAGGTCCCCCTGGAGGAGTATGTCCACAAACGCTACCCCGGGCTGGTGAAGGTGGTGAGAAATCAGAAGAGGGAAGGCCTGATCCGCGCTCGCATTGAGGGCTGGAAGGTGGCCACCGGGCAGGTCACTGGCTTCTTTGATGCCCACGTGGAATTCACTGCTGGCTGGTAGGTCATGAGCTGAAACTCAGGGGTGCTCAAGACCTGCATTGTGGTTGAGAGGGGCTGGAATCTGGGAGGTGGGACATTTCACCTGTTACCTGTAGGGGCACTGGGAGACTAGAGAGATACTTGTCAAAGAAGAAAGTGAGACCATTGTCTGGGATAAAACTAGGGAGCAGGGAGAAATTTGTCTGCCGTCTGTTCAGTTCACCATCATTGGCATCATCGTCATCATCATCGTCATCAAAATCCTCAGTGAAAATGTTTTATCAGGCTGGGCATGGTGGCTTGCTCCTGTAATCCCTACACCTTAGGAGCCCAAGGTGGGTGGATTTGAGGTCAGGAGTTTGAGACCAGCCTGGGCAACATGGTGAGACCCTGTCTCTACTAAAAATACAGAAATTAACCTGGCATGGTGGAGCATGCCTGTAGTCCCGGCTACTCGGGAGGCTGAGGCAGGAGAATCGCTTGAACTTGGGATGCCAAGGTTGCAGTGAGTCTAGATGGTGCCACTGCACTCCAGCCTGGGTGACAGAGACTCCATCTCAAAAAAAAAGGAAAGAAAGAAAAAACGGTGTATCAATTAGATAAAACTCAACAGAATCCTTGCAAATGGGACAAGACAGTCATATTTTTCTTGTTCTCTTTTCCTTCTTTGCTGCTCTCTTTGCAGGGAAGGATGGTTGACTGTCATTTTGAGAAAAGAGATATAGTTATAATTCTAACTACTTAGGTAAAGCTCCCCAGAATGTACGGGATTATCTTTCACATCATTCGGAGGAAGGTGAAGCGCATTTTCTGCAGATAGGCCCTGATATTTTTCCAGGTGAAAAGAACAGAGTGTGAGAAATTGGTTGAGTGTACGGGGAGTAGAAACTTTTGGATGCACAAAGAGTGAGGCCACAAAAATGCCAAAATCATGTTAAAATTGGAATAGGACTTTCCAGTTTTAAAGCGTGGTCAGATAATTGTTGCTAAGTAACCAATGATCCATCAAGTTGGAGGTTAAATAACCTGTTCCCTGGGTTGCTTAATTAGTAAGAAGCAGAGTCTTGTATTTCAAAAATATGTTTATTTATACTCATTGAGGCTGTCTTGAGTAAGTGTTCACTGTACTAGATTTGAAGAACCAATATCCCATCACTAATTAACATTAAAATGTCTGTTCTTCTTCATTTGCAACAACCTCTAGAATCCTTTTAATGGCGGGATAAAAAGACAGTGTTTATGCACATGACCACGTAAGAAACCCGGGGCCACTGATAATACTGACCCCTTCAAGTGCACGCTGGGGTCTGTTGCCATCTCAGCCACCAATTTTCCCTCCCAGTTTTTTGCTGTCATCAAACCCTGGTGACACCCAGCTGCATGTCTTCAGCCCCCATCTGTCTCCTGAGCTCCAGAGCTGTTTATCTCTAGTAATAATCATTCCCAAAGTGTGGTGCCCAGACCCACAGCATCCGCAGAATCTGAGAACTTGTCAGAAATGCAAATTCCTAGGCTCCACCCAGTCCCCTGAAATCAGAAGCCGTGCAGGTGAGATCCAGCGATCTGTTGTAATCAGCCCTCCAGAGGACTCTGATGCATGCTCCAGTTTGAGAAGCACTGAGCCATAATGGAAGCCTTCTGAAAAAGATGCAGGCGAATGTTCCGTTACAGCCTCAGGCCTGGCATACCTTGTCTTTTCCTTGGCATCATTGCCTCCTCGTTTCTTTCCTTTCAAAACTGAAAGGACATGGCCCCGACACATGTCCCTTTCCCTTGATTTTCCCCTTGCCATCATGTTACTCATCCTGTCAACCTCCACCTCCAGCCAGTTTTGTCTGCCATTTCTCCTGTCTCCCTCTTTCTCTCTATCTTGACCACCACTCTCCCAGCTTGGTTCTTCCTTGACATTCACCTAAACCAATGTGGTCACTGCTGGAACTCATTCTTTTGGCAGATACTTGCTAGATGCCTACCATATCCCTGGTGCTGTTCTAGGTTTGGAGTTTGGCACTGAGTGATTTCTCAGGACTTTCAGTGGTAAGGCTGGAAGAGTACTGCACAAACTGGGACAGTTGGACACTAAGCTGGGGTTCAAAATCCAGCAGGTTTGGTATCTGCCCTCAAGTCTACAGTCTAATTCTAGTCTACCTAATCAAATCCACCTATCATCTAATTCTCACTGATGTCTGTGACTTTAGTCTTTGCCATTCAGACTCATTTTCCACACTTCTACCCGGGTGGCATAGAACCCTCTCTGAATTAAAACCCCTTGGCAGTTCTTCATTACAAGGTAGACAGTGTGTCTCAACTTTTACCAGGTTCTACTGCAATAAAAGTCTCCAGTCACAATGACTTACAACAATACATGTTTCTCTCTTGTCTGCATGGCACGTCAGCTGCGGTTGTCTGGCTGTGGCTGTGCTTGATTTCTCCTCTGTGTTCTGAGAGTCAAGGAATCCTCCTGTCTAGGACATCCTATCTTTGTGGCTCAGGGAAAAGAACAGTGGCTGAACTTCGAAATGGCTGTTTCTGCTCTGATGTGACACCATCACTTTTGCTCACATCCCATTGGCAAACCAATTCACATGTCCAAGTTAAATGGGAATTGGAGACTGGGGGAAGGAGTGTGCTTCTCTAAGGAAGCATTGCAGGCCACCTGGTAATAGGCAGGACATCCCCAGGGAGGAGGGAGCAAATTATTGGGAATCGTCATACATTGTCTAGTAGACAGTAAGATCAAACTTCTCAGCCGCAGAAATATCAGTGGGACCAGGCGTGGTGGCTTACACCTCTCAGCACTTTGGGAGGCTGAGGCGGGTGGATCACCTGAGGTCAGGAGTTCGAGACCAGCCTAGCCAACATGGCGAAACCCTGTCTCTACTAAAAATACAAATACAGGCGCCTGTAATCCCAGCTACTCAGGAGGCTGAGGCAGGAGAATCGCTTAAACCTGGGAGGCGGAAGTTGCAGTGAGCTGAGATCATGCCATTGCACTACAGCCTGAGAAACGAGTGAAACTCCGTCTCAAAAAGAAAAAAAAGAAATATCATTGGAACCAAGGTCTTCTGCCTCTATACTCAGTGACTCTTTCGTTGCTGATGGATGGGCTGAACTGAATGCTTCTAATGCATGATCTGGACTTGCATGGGGTTCATCATGGTTCATCAAAGAGGTAGTGGAGCTTCAGAATTAAGACATGAACCAGACCAGCTAGGTTAGAAACCTCATTCTACCACCAGTTGGCTGTATAACCTGGGGCAAGCTACTTAACCTCCCTGGTCCTCAGTATCCTCATTTATATAATGCTGATCATTGTATCTACCTCATACAATTATCTTGGGGGTTGCATTAGTCAGCACATGTGAAATATTTCGAATGGCCCCTAGCACTAGTAAGTGCTTAATAAAGATCAGCTATCATTAGCTCATAAGGAAAAATAATTCGTGTTCAGAGATGATTAGCAAAGGCAGCTGCGCAGTCATTGCGACTTGAATAAGGTGGGGAAAATGATCTAAGAGTTGAGAGGAAGAACTCCCACGGGAGAGGTGGTACTTGGTCTTGGAATCAGGTGGTGAGAGAGGTGTGGGAGGTGGTACTTGGTCTTGAGACCAGGTGGTGAGAGAGGTAGGAGAGATGGTACTTGGTCTCAGCCTCCTTAGATGGCTGTGCTCTCTGCCAATAGCAAAGGGCATCCCCAGGGAAGAATTTCATGAGTGGAAGCTTGGCCGGGGCCATGGTCCTAAGCCTGCCTGGAAGCCTTGGAAAATTAGTGCCATTTGGCTTCAGCTTATATGGTGTGTGCAGAAGTATTGGAAGCAGGTAATGGCCCAGGGTATATCTTATTGCTCATTTTAAATAGAAAGATGAGATGAGCCAACAGGTAATTCAATAGCTGCAAATGAAAAGAGATGGGTTGTCGACTCTGTGTTCTCATTATTCTTCCCGATAATGCAGAGGAATGGGATTTTCGCTTGACTCTGTTCCAAAGCCCGCATTCTGTTATAAGCTGGGAGATTAATGCCCTGGCTTAGGAGAGCCATCTTCTCCTTCTCGAATATGGGAAATGATCCCTTCCCGCGCCTGCCTCGGAGACACACGGTGGTGGAGGTGTCTGGCCATCTGCTGTCTCCTAAGCCAGTCGGGCTACACCTTGAACCTGGAGCCAGATTGCTGACGAATTACCTGCTGCAGCCTCGAGCTGGGGAAGTGAGCAGGAAGCTGGGATTCTGCCTGCCGTTGCATTTAATTAGTTTCCAGTCTTCTGTTGCTAACCAATTCAATTAGATCCCTTTAAGAAATCAATTAAATCATCAATTAAAACAACTGAAATAATCACACACACAGAGAGAAGCTAGTGAAATGTGTATTAAAACCAGGCCATCCGGGCAGAAGTGACCTATTTTGGGAAAGGAATTCAGTGCCAGCAGAAAAAACAAGCGGTGGCAGTCAGTGCCCTGGGGGGAAGCTGACGACACTGTATAAAACTGTCGTGCAATGTAAATCATGGAGTCCACCGTCAATATGAGAAGTGAGACTTGGCACTTTCTTGGGAAGGAGACCCCATGTTCTGAACTCCTCTTGCTCCAGGCTTTTCAGGCCAGAGCAGGCATCACTCTAGTGATTCCAACAAGGGTAAAGGGGTACACTGATTTCACACGCTTCACAGCCCAGGAGTGAAGCTGCAGGATCCAGCGTGGGCAGGTCCCTGGGAGCCTCAGTTTGCATCTGAGTTCCAGCCTTCCCAAAGCCCAGCCTTAAGTAGCTAAATGCTGTTTATTCCTTGTGGTCTTGGGAGGTGTGCCTCACGGGAGAGAAGAGAGGTTTCATGTCTGTTTCTCTATGTTTCAGGGCTGAGCCGGTTCTATCCCGCATCCAGGAAAACCGGAAGCGTGTGATCCTCCCCTCCATTGACAACATCAAACAGGACAACTTTGAGGTGCAGCGGTATGAGAACTCGGCCCACGGGTACAGCTGGGAGCTGTGGTGCATGTACATCAGCCCCCCAAAAGACTGGTGGGACGCCGGAGACCCTTCTCTCCCCATCAGGTCTGTGGCTGGTGAGCCCTGGTGGCCAACGAGCCCCCAAATTCAAGGGTAAAAAGGAGCTACTGAGAGAGGCCAGGAAAGCCTGCCTTGGGCTCGAGCAGCTGTGTGCACACAGCTCTCCAGGAGCCGCGGTTGTCTCAGGATCACAGCTTTCCTGCAGAGGGAGGATGTTGCATTTTGCACCTTTATGTAAAGTTTTCAAGTGCAGCTTTCCAACGGCGATACTGAGAAGTTTCAAATTGATAGTAATGTTCACACTTCTTTATTCTTCCTCGTATAGGAGGAACTGCGTTCAGGAGCTTTTAAGGGTGAAGTTTGAAAGTTTTTTTTTCTGGGGCTATTTTATACTTGAAGCCTTGTACTGTTGTCATGTTTGCACTCTTTTTCATGATACAAGATCATATAGAAAAGGACAAGGGGGTGTGGCATTCTGAGGAACTGGAGGGATGTTGGGGAGCTCTTTATGGCTCTTGCCCCAGGTCCCACCCAGCTGCCTCTCGGGATATGGAGATCAATATCTTGAGGCATACCAGTTGCAGAACTCAAATAGAAAGGAGGTTGAGGCCGGGCGTGGTAGCTCATCCCTGTAATCCCAGCACTGTGGGAGGCCAAAGTGGGTGGATCACTTGAAGTCAGGAGTTCGAGATCAGCCTGGCCAACATGGCGAAACCCCTTCTCTACTAAAATTTAAAAAATTTAGATGGGCGTGGTGGCAGGTGCCTGTAATCCCAGCTACTTGGGAGGCTGAGACAGGAGAATCACTTGAACCTGGGAGGTGGAGGTTGCAGTGAGCTGAGATCATGCCATTGCACTCCAGCCTGGGCAACAAGAGCAAAACTCTGTCTCGGAAAAAAAAAAAAAAAAAAGCAAGGAGGTTGAATGAAGTAGGTTGATTTCAATGCTATATTAGTTTCCTCTTGCTGCTATAACAAGTTACTATGAAAATAATGACTTGAAACAGCACAGATTGATGCTGCTACAGTTCTTGAGGTCGGAAGTTTGCAATGAGCTGATGGAACTAAAATAAAGAAGGGTTTGGGTCAGGAGGGCTGGGTCAGGAGGTCTGGTCCTTCTGGGGGCTCTTGGGGAGATCCATCTCCTTGCCTTTTCCAGCTTCCAGAAGCTGCCTCCTCCCTTGGCTCATGGCTATGTCGCATCTCCGTTTCTCTCTGGCATCCATCACGTGACCTTTTCCTCCTTTGCTTCTGTCCTTCCCACTTACAAAGGCTCTTGTGATTACATTCTGGGACCATACAAGAACCCAGGATTATCTCCCATCTTGAGATCCTTAACTTAATGACATCTGCAAAGTTCTTTTCCTCAATAAGGGACCATTCACAGGTTCCTGATCTCTGGAACCTGTGAATGGTCCTTCATTTGGGAAAAAGTGAAATGGGAGTGTTCCCTTATTCCCTTTGCTGGGCGTATGACAGGGGTGTGGCTTGCTTCTTCAGTGCCCCACTGCTCAAACCCCTAGGGGGATCATGCAGATGGGTAGGTTGCAGGGAGCATTTTGGGGCTCCGACCCTATGGCGGTCTCCAGGATTGAGTGTTTACAGCTCCCCGAAGCCCCAGTGGGCATGTGTTACAGTGTGCTCTTTCACCTTTGCCATCTGCAGGGAGCTTGTGTTAATCAGCTTACTTAGACCCTCTGCCTTATCACAAGGACAGAGGGCTTTCTGTATCCTGGGTCCTTGCCCTAGTGTGTCAGAAAAACCAGATCACATGTGGGCTTAGAGAATGAGTGCAAGGTGTTCCTGAGTGGTGGAGGTAGCTCTCAATGAGATGGATGGGGAGCAGGAAGGGGGATGGAGTGGGAAGGTGGTCTTCCCCTGGAGTTGGGTTGCACAGCAGCCGGACTCTCCTCCAACTACCCCTGGCCGAACTCCCCTCAGCATCCACATCATTCTGTTGTTGCTAGCCTGCTGGTGTCTACTGGTGTCTGTCCATGTGTTCTGCTCCTCTCAAGGTCCAGCCGCTTGTGTCTGTGCCCACTATGGTCCCGGGTTTTTATGGGCACAGGATGGGGGACAGGGTATGGCGGGCCAAAGGGCAACTTTTTGAGTGCAAAAACAGAAATACCTGTCCTCCTTTAGGTCCATGGGCACAGGCCCAAGGGTGGAGCCCTTGCCAGGGACCCTGCCCTTCTCTACCCAGCACTTCCCTGCCACTGTTGCGTATCAAAAGGACTTTGCAGATGTGATATGGAAATTCTAATCTCTGGAACCTGTGAATGGTACCTTATTTGGGGAAAAGGGCTTGGTTGAAAACCCTCTGATCCCCGAGTTATAGTTCAGTACTTTATGTGAGTTCTACTTGAGGACCAAACTGACTCTAAAATCATGGTTCTGTCTTAAGTAGGGAGAGGCAGGAGAGGGCTGTGTACCTGGGCTCAGTTTTAGGGGTGTGCTTGCTGGTGTTAAGTAAGATAGCAAGATGGAATAATGAAGTAGGGATGAAGACTTTTTACAGATAATCATGAAGTTCTTTCTCAGTTTAAACATTTGTGATTAACAAGAGTAAAAGTTTAGCCAGGCCCAGTGGCCCTCACCTGTAATCTCAGCACTTCGGGAGGCCAAGGCAGGAGGATCGCCTGAGTTCAGGAGTTTAAAACCAGCCTGGGCAACATAGCCAGACTGTGTCTCCACTGAAATAAAATTTAAAAAAAAATTAGCCGGGGTGGTGGTGTGCTCTTGTAATCTCAGCTACCCAGGAAGCTGAGGAAGGAGGGTTGCTGGAGCCCAGGAGGTCAAGGCTATAGTGGGCTGTGATCGCTCCACTGCACTCCAGCCTGGGCAATAGAAGGAGACCCTGTCACAAATAATAATAAAAAAAGAGTAAGCTTTTGAAAAGTTCGTTATTTTTCTGCTGACACCAAAAGCTGAAAAATTGCCTTTGAGTAGAGCGTGGGCAAATTTGTACAGCAGAGAAGGTAATCTTTTGGGTCTACAACTTCCTCAAGCTGTCTTGTGGCTCAGCTCCCACACCAACTATTCATCATGCAGTGTTTCAGGACCATATTCTTGGCTATCTGCAAGTAATATTAATAGTGTAAGGTTAACTAAATCTAAGCCTTCAGGGATATTTGAGCTTTAATGGCGAGTGCTTGAAGACATGTTGACCTTCAGATCTCAAAGGGATGAAACTCAAATGATGGACTGACAGACAGTGAGTTTCATGTGTTGGCTGAAAGATACTTTCTCCCAAGTCTTCGCACTGATACACCGGAGACTGGCCTCCAGCCAGGACAGATAACAGTATGAGGGTGTGACCGTAAGTGCTAGCAACAGAGAAAAAGAAGTGCTTGCAGTGGAGTGCCTTCGGATGCCCAGCAAACATCTGTAATGATTGTCTCTGAGTGTGTAAGGTTCTAAGCAAAGAGTTAGCTTGTATTTCATAAGTTACGGTAACATTAACAGATGATTAATATGCACTTTAAAAAGACTCAGGAAAATAGAGTCATGATCATGAGTCATTAATACTACATGCATCTCTGTTGTACAAAATAGAATCAAATGCCAATGATGTCTTTTTAATGTGTCTTAACTTACGGAATGCTTAATTTGTTAATAGTTGATGGGGATATTTAATTGCAGGGATGAAATTTTATGGTCCTTCTGAAATTATTAAGCGGATACAATATGCTTTCTTAAACATGAGGACATGGCAGTTTCTCTTTCTTGCTGTGAAGCCAACATTTTAATAGTACGATTTTGCTCCAGTAAAAGATGGGCCAAAGAGAACATTTCATCATCCAAATGGTGTTAGATTAGATGAGTCTTTAGATACTGAGACTTCCCGGTAAGCAACATAATATAGGAGATTTGCATTAAGGGAATTGATAATTCCTTCTGTTTCAGTTCTTTTCCTGTTTCTTTCTATATATTAATATCTTTTTTGTCCTGCCTGCTAAATAGCTGTTTTCTCAGGTTTTCTCTTTGTCCTCCACTCTTATTTTCCCACACCAGAGTTTCCAGTATAGCAAGTGGGCAAGTGCCATTAAAGAGGGCAAAGGCCGATTGTAAGGGTAAGAGGTGGGGGAACTGAAGAACACAGGTCCTGCCCAAGGAGGCAGCTGTTCCCAGCTCTGCTTGGTGGTGCCAGTGTGATCAGGTCTTCAGAATTTTTTTTTTTATTTTTTGAGACAAAGTCTAGCTCTGTCACCCAGGCTGAATGCAGGGGAGCGATCTCAGCTCACTGCAACCTCTGCCTCCCGGGTTCGAGCAATTCTTCTGCTTCAGCCTCCTGAGTAGCTGCGACTACAGGTGTGTGCCACCACACCCAGCTAATTTTTTGTATTTTTAGTAGAGACAGGGTTTCACCATGTTGACCAGGCTGGTCTTGAACTCCTGACCTCGTGATCCACCCGTCTCAGCCTCCCAAAGTGCTGGGATTACAGGCGTGAGCCACTGCGCCTGGCCTAGAATTTTAAGAGAAGCCATAAATCTAGAGCCTTTGTGAAATCTCCTGCCTTCTAAATGTTGACAATAAACCTCTCTTCTTCAAAACTTCAAGGCCCCAACCACATGCGTCTAGACTGCATTTGACCACCCGGCCCCCAGAACTTGATCTTGCCTTTACACTCAACTCCTTGGAGACCTGTGTTGTTCCCAGGATAGCTTTCATTTATGCAACTTACACCAGCAGTGGGCACCTGTGGTATGTATTGTGGGTGCCATGGAGGGTGTATTAGTTCTTGCCCTGCTGTAAAGAAATACCTGAGACTGGGTGATTTATAAAGAAAGGAGGTTTAATTGGCTCAGGATTCAGCAGGCTGTACTGGAAGCATGGAGCCTTCTGCGTCTGGGGAGGCCTCAGGAATCTTACAGTCATGGCACAAGGGGAAGCAGGCACGTCTTACATGGCCAGAGTAGGAGGAAGAAGAGAGAAGGAGAAGGTGCCACACACTTGTAAACAACCAGATCTCATGAGAACTCTATCATGAAAACAGCACCAAAGGGATGGTGCTAAGGCATTCATGAAGGATCCACCCTCATGATCCAGTCACCTCCCACCAGGCCCCACCTCCAACATTAGGGATTACAATTCAACATGAGATTTGGGCGGGGGTGCAGAGCCAAACCATGTCAGTGGGGCTGGGGGATTTGGGGAAAGTGTCACTCAAAGCCACAGGAGCAACATGGCCAGACTTCGTTGAACTCCAGTTCAACCTGTAGAGATTCCCCTCATGTTGTATTATTGTGTGTCCACAGCCCTCTCTGCTGAGGTTCGTCTGTGTAAGACTTTGTGCAGCACTGACCCAGCTCTTGCCTCTGTGTAGAGAAGCTTCCTAAATCTGCTGTCTTAAGCTCTGATTGTTCTCCAAGAGCAACTTCCTTTCTGTTAGGCGGTTCTTGAATTGCTACAAAGAAATGCCTGAGGCTGAGTAATTTACAAAAATTAGCTGAGCATGGTGATGCACACCTGTAATCCCAGCTACTCGGGAGGATGAGGCAGGAGAATCACCTGAACTTGGAGGCGGAGGTTGCAGTGAGCCAAGATCATACCACCTGCACTCCAGCCTGGCTGACAGAGCAAGACTCCAGACTCCGTCTCAAAAAAAAGATATTGGCTAGTTAGAAAGACAAGCGTGTTCTTCATAGGAAGTTATACCATTGATCCATATTAATAATGATAATATACCAATTATTATTAGATTTACTGTTAATTGAATGCATATTGAGGACTTTATATATAGCTTTTCATTTACTCTTTTTTTTTTTTTTTGAGATGGAGTCTTGCTCTGTCACCCAGGCTGGAGTGCAGGTGGTATGATCTTGGCTCACTGCAACCTCCACCTCCCAGGTTGAAGCGATTCTCTTTCCTCAGCCTACCGAGTAGCTGGGACTACAGGTGCGTGCCGCCACACCTGGCTTTTATTTTTTATTTTTTATTTTTTGTATTTTTAGTAGAGATGAGGTTTTACCGTGTTAACCAGGATGGTCTCAATCTCCTGACCTCGTGATCTGCCTGCCTCAGCCCCCTAAAGTGCTGGGATTACAGGTGTGAGCCACCACCACGCCTGGCCTCATTTACTCTTAATAGTCATAAGCCTAGTACCAAATGATTCGGCAGTATCCTTTTTTTGTTTTCAATGTCCACACCACATTGGGGTGTAGGAAATCTGAACCTCCAGGTTGCTTTTTTGACCACATGCAGGCAGTGACTCCCTTCAGCTGGCCTCTCCTAGGGCACTCTCGACTTTTGCCTTCTTGTTTGCCCCATGTACTCTTATTGCTGGAGTCTCCATGCTCTGGTAAGCCACTGTCCAGGGCAGGGGTCCTCAACCCCTGAGTTGCAGACCAGGGCTGGTCCTGGTCCATGGCCTTTTAGGAACTGAGCCTCATAGCAGGAGGTGAGTGGCAGGCGAGTGAGCAAGCAAAGCTTCATCTGTATTTACAGCCTCTCACCATCTCCCACATTCCCTCCTGAGCTCGGCTTCTCGTCAGATCAGCGGTGGCATTCAATTCTTATAGGAGCACAAATCCTATTGTGAATTGCACGTGTGAAGGATGTAGGTTACGTGTTGCTTGTGAGATAATCTAATGCCTGATCATCTGAGGTAGAACAGTTTCATCCTGAAACCATCCCCACCCACCACCCTTGTCCATGGAAAAATTGTCTTCCATGAAACCAGTCCCTGGTGCTGAAAAGGTTGGGGACTGCTGGTCTAGAGCATCCCTTTTGGTTTTGTTTATGATGTTGTTCTTAATCGTGGCAATATATATGTAACATACATTTTACCATTTTATCCATTGTAAAGTGTGAAGTTCAGTGGCAATAAGAACATTCCCAGTGTTGTGCAACTATCTCCACGATCTACTTCCAGTTTTCTTATTCCCCCAAATAGCGACCCAGTGCCCATTAAGCAGTCACTTCCTATTCCTCCCTCCCACCAAACAGTGACGGCTGCCAATCTACTTTCTGTCTCTATGGATTTGCCTATTGTGGACATTTCATATAAGTGGAGTCCTGCAGAATGTGACTTTTTGTTTCTGGCTTCTTTTATTAGCGTACAGTTTATGAGGTTCATTCATGCATCAGAAATCCATTGCTTTTCTTGGTGGACATCCCTTTTATTATTTTTTTTGAGACAGAATCTCTCCCTGTCACCCAAGCTGGAATGCAGTGGTGTGATCTTGGCTCACTGCAACCTCTGCCTCTGGGTTCAAGCAATTCTTCTGCCTCAGCTTCCCGAGTAGCTGGGACTACAGGCATGCGCCACCATGCCCAGCTAATTTTTGTATTTTTAGTAGAGACGAGGTTTCACCATGTTGGCCAGGATGGTCTTGATCTCTTGACCTCGTGATCTGCCCACCTCGGCCTCCCAAAGTGCTGGGATTACAGGCATGAGCCAGTGCGCCCGGCTGACATGGTTTTTAAAGTGGTTCCAAGTCCACATTCCTTCTGCAGGTTCCATATCTGGTTTCTGGGATTTGCACACCTTTGTCCCTCTTGGGTGGAAAGATGGCTTCCCTGACCAGGGCTCCCCTGTGTTCCAGAGGGCACGTTCCCTTTCGTAAGTGTGAGTCGCACACCAGTGAGCATGTGTCTCCACTTCCAGGGACACCGGCCACTAGGCTTGGGGTTAGATGGTAGGACTCTCGTCCCTCCCTTGGGGTACAGTTTGCTTCTGGGAAACCCTCCTGACACCTTCCTTTCCTGGACTCCACTTACTTATCCAAAGTACTCAGCTAATCTGTTTGTCTGTCTATTGAAATTTTTGCAAGATCTCTTTTAATACAGCATCTATTGTCAGAATGTCTTCAGCCCCAGTGTGGACACGAAGAGCCCTGTTTTAACACAGTACATACATCTGAAGGCATGGAACAGGGAGAAGGGGAAAGTCTGAAGGCAGAAAGGAAGGGGTGGGGACTGATTGGGAAAGAAAGACCCTGAAGAAGGAGGCGTGGGTGGGCTAAGGACATGAACAATGGTTTGGTCTCGAATGGTGGGAAGGGAAAAGTCATGCTGTCTGACTCACATTTTCCTTGTGAATGAGGAGAGAAAATCATTCGTTAAGAGTGAGAGCTGGGCCTCGGATAGGAGGCTACCCAAAAGGGGTAAAGTTCTGGAATCATTGCTGAAAGTTCACCAAGAACAGAAAAAATAATGGCTATTTCAAGGTGCAAAGAATATAAATTCAACAAAATTTCCACCAGGATTTCTTTTTCTTAGTTATTTATATTTTTAGAGATAAGATCTCACTCTGTTGCCCAGGCTAGAGTGCAGTGGTGAGATCACAGTTCATCATGGCCTCCAACTCCTGGGCTCAAACGATACTCCTGCCTCAGCCTCCAGCGGAGCTGGGACCACAGGCATGTGCCACCATGCACAGGTAATTTTTAAATTTTTTCTTGAGACAGTCTCACTCTGTCTCCCAGGCTGGAGTGCAGTGGCACCATCTCAGCTCATTGCAATCTCCACCTCCTGGGTTCAAGCGATTCTCCTACTGCAGCCTCCCAAGTAGCCGGGATTACCGGTGCCCACCACCACACCCAGCTAATTGTTGTACTTTTAGTAGAGATAAGGTTTTATCATGTTGGCAAGACTGGTCTCAAACTCCTGACCTCAAGTGATCTGCCCGCCTCAGCCTTCCAAAGTGCTGGGATTACATACGTGAGCCACCGTGCCTGGCTGTAATTTTTTAAAAATGTTTGTAAAGTCAGGGGTCTTGCTATGTTGCCCAGGCTGGTCTTGATCTCCTGGCCTCAAGCAATCCTCTTCCCTTATTCTCCCAAAGCACTGGGATTATGAGCAAGAGCCACTGCACCTGACCCCACCAGGATTTCTTGACAAAATAAACTACCATAAATTCAGTTGTGTTTTGTTATGAACTCAGATTTTGTTATTCATGACATTATGTATATATGGGGAAAAGAGTGAGGTGTAAGATGAGAATGAAGGATACCATTTATTTAGCCTGAATGCACCTAGGTTAGGTGCACCATAAGTTCATGAAAACCTGGCTTAGTTCTGCTGCCTTCAGAGAACTTTTGCTCGTAGCTTGAGAACTGCTGATCTGTACACTTCTCTCCAGCTGCAAAAGCCTGAGACTTTCACCATGAGAGGGAAGGTTCCAAAATGCCACAGATGGGACATTTTACAGCATGTTGCATTCAGGGCACTGGCTGAAAGCTGAGTCAGGCATCTTCTGTGAGGTGACAGTGGTTCCTCCCTGCTGTATGTTAGGTGGTCCTATAATTAGTGACATTGCTCATGAATAACTAATTAAAGGCAATGATTAACAATTAGCAATCCTTAATCCAACATATAATTTGATAATAAATTATAAGGTATGGGTGCTGTTAGAGCCTGTTAGACTCCTTTAGTTGAAAGGGGTGCCTTGGATATATAGTTGCCGGGATCTCAAATTCTGTGCACAGATATGTACAAAGGGAGAAGGTTATTTTTTCCTCCCTAGAGGAATATGACTGGCTTACAGAGGAGGAAAGCTTTAAGAGAAGAAATGAGACTTTAAAATAGAGGTATCTTTCCTATGCATCAGCAAATATATTTTAGGGGCCAATTGTGTGCTCAGCTTTGGGGTAAGCATTTCCAGCAGGGATAGTATTGGTAAATGAAATGATTATCCTGTCTTGATGGAGTTCATGGGTGGTGACACAGGCTTTCAAATGTGTGTGATAGCACTTCAGGGCAAGGAAATGTGGAATCATGGGATGGAGGGAATTTTTGCCATTGGAGTGGATGGAAAAGCTCATAGCCTTAACTAACACCACAATGTTCTACGTGCCAGGTACAGTTCTTGTATTTAGCACAATACACATCTATTCGCTCCTCATTCTCACCCTATGAGTATTTTTTTTTCTTTTCTTTTTTTTTTTTTGAGACAGAGTCTTGCCCTGTCACCCAGGCTGGGTGTAGTGGTGTGATCTCAACTCACTGCAACCTCCATCTCCCGGGTTCAAGTGATTCTGCCGCCTCAGCCTCCTGAGTAGCTGGGACTACAGGCATGCACCACCACAGCTGGCTAATTTTTGTACATTTAGTAGAGATGGGTTTTGCCATGTTGGTCAGGTTGGTCTCAAACTCCTAACCTCAAGTGATACGCCCTCCTCAGCCTCCCAAAGTGCTGGGATTACAGGTGGGAGCCACCGTACCTGGCCAAGATGAATATTATTATATCCTTTTTACAGGCAAAGCTGCTGAAGCATGAGTTAAGCACCTTACCCAAGGTCACACACCTGGTAAGAGGTGGAGCTGGGATTCGGATGTAGTCAGGCCCAGAGTCTGTGTTCTTACCTGCTGTTCTGTCTTTCCTGGAAAAGATTTGACTAGCTGGACCTTGCCAGCTGGAGGAGATTTTCACCGGCTGAGTATATGCAAGATAACCCAATGCAGGGTATAGTTCTGCAAATGAGTGTGTTTGGGGTCTTAAAGCCCACTGTCATGTTTCATGATTCACCAGGAGAACTCTCGAAACTCAGAAAAGCTGTATAATCATGGTTATTATTTGTTAATGATGAAAAGATACAGATTAAAATCAACAGGCTGGGCATGGTGGCTCACACCTATAATCCCAGCACTTTGGGAGGCCAAGGCAGGTGGATCACCTGAGGTCAGGAATTTAAGACCAGCCTGCCCAACATAGTGAAACTGTGTCTCTACTAAAAATACAAAAAGTAGCTGGGTGTGATGGTGCACACCTGTAATTCCAGCTACTCGGGAAGCTGAGGCAGGATAATCACTTGAACATGGGAGGCGGAGGTTGCAGTGAGCCGAGATCATGCCATTGCACTCCAGCCTGGGCAACAGAGCAAGACTCCGTCTCAAAAAAAAAAAAAAAAATCTGCAAAGATGCGTGAAGAGTCCCACAGAAGCCAGTTGCAAGCTTCCAGTTGTCCTCTCCCAAATGGAGTTGTATGGGTAGGGCTGATTTGCTCCACGGTGGCACATAACAACTCATTTCAAGTCCTGCCAATCAGGAAGCTCACCTGAGCCTTGGCATGCCGGGTTTTTACTGTGGGTCAGTCACATAGGCATGGAGAGCCTTGCATGACTCTCCTTAGCTACTCAACCTCCAGCCCTTGCCCACCAGAAGTTAAACTGCAGTAGCATTGTCCAGGGCCTTGGCATGCAAAGACACTCTTATCAGATAGGATATTCCAAGGGCTTAGAGGTTGTCTCCCAGAAGCTGATCCAGGGCCAGTTCTTTCTCTGGATTGTGCAGGGTTTAGACAACCCAAGCCCACTGAGTTAACCCTTTACTACGTAATGAAGATGAGTTGTTTAGTGTCTTATGAAGATACTGAAGGTGGGAAATATGCATTAAAAAACAGAAGAAAGAGGTTGAGTGCGATGGCTCTGGTCTGTAATCTTAGCACTTTGGGAGGCCAAGGCAGGAGGATCACTTGAAGCCAGGAGTTCAAGGCCAGCTTGGACAGCACAGTGAGATCCCATCTGTATTTCTTTTTGTTGTTGTTGTTGTTGTCGAGACAGAGTCTCACTCCATCACCCAGGCGGGAGTGCAGTGGCTTGATCTCGACTCACTGCAACCTCCACCTTCTGGGTTCAAGCGATTATTGTACCTCAGCTTCCTGAGTAGCTGGAATAACAGGCATGCACCACCACACCTGGCTAATTTTTTGTATTTTTAGTAGAGACAGGGTTTCACCATGTTGGCCAGGCTGGTCTCCACACCTCAAGTGATCTGCCCACCTTGGCCTCCCAAAGTGCTGGGATTACAGGAGTCAGCCACTGTGCCTGGCCCCATCTCTATTCTTTAAAAATATAAAGTAAAAATAGAGGAAAGATGGAAGACTATCCAGTCTTCATCTGGAAGTCGTCATCTTACAGATAAAAACAGGAGGTATGCTGTATAGAGGGCTCTAAAAACCAAACAGCAGAGCCCAGACTCACCCCACTAGTCTGGTGAGTCAAACTAAAGATGAATAAAAAACCAACCGGGGGAGACAGAAAGTAGAATAGTGCTTACCCACTACTAGGGGTCACCCCCATCTGTGGAGGAGGGATGCATAGAGGAGTGACTGATAATGAAGATGGGGCTTTGGGGTAGAAGTGATGAAAATGTTCCAAAATTGATTTTTGTGACATTGCATAACTCTATGACTATACTAAAAACCATTGGCTTGTACACAGCAAGCAGGTGAATTATGTGGTCCATGAATTCTTTCTCAGAAGCTGATGGCTATCGCATGACCAGTCCTTCAACAAGACGAAGACAGATTGGGTATCAATTATTGGTTCACAATGGCCTGGAACGTTTCTCTCTGGTTAACCCTGAGATTTTGCCTGTCCCTTCTTTTGTCAGAGCAGCACAGAGTACAGCAGGTGATCCAATCAGGGTCAAATTTTAAACCAGCAGAACTGGTCATGGTAGAGTCCTGAGTGGGAATTTAGAAACCAAGTCTGATGGTTAATACTGGGTGTCAACTTGATTGGATTGAAGGATGCAAAGTATTGTTTCTGCATGTATTTGTGAGGGTTTTGTCAAAGGAGATTAACATGTGAGTCACTGGACTGGGAGAGGCAGACCCACCCTTAATCTGTTTGGGCACCATCTAATCAGCTGCCAGCGTGGCTAGGATAAAAGCAGGCAGAGGAATGTGGAAGGATTAGATTGGCTGAGTCTTCTGGCCTCCATCTTTTTCCTGTGCCGAATGCTTCCTGCCCTTGAACATCAGACTCCAAGTTCTTCAGCTTTTGGACTCTTGGGCTTACACCAGTGAATTGCCACGGGCTCTTGGACCTTCTGCCACAGATTGAAGGCTGCACTGTCAACTTCCCTACTTTAGAGGTTTTGGGATTCAGACAGGTTTCTTTACTCCTCAGCTTGCAGACGGCTTATTGCGGGACTTCACCTTGTGATCATGTGAGTCAATTCTCCTTAATAAACTCCCCTTTATATATACATCTATCTTATGAGTCCTGTCCCTCTAGAGAACCCTCACTAATACACCAAGGAACATCCTTGGTGAAGGTTTAGCATCACACAGGACCAGACCAGCTGAGGCTGCTGACCTCCCTGGGCCTGATATAGAATCCTGGTCAATTGCAGCGTGTTGTGGGTAAGGTCAGGTCGAAGACTGGTACTTTTCCTTGGTCTAGCAAAGGAGAGTTCATAAAGCAATCCAGCCAGGGACCAAGTGAATGCTGGCACATTTCAGGAAGAGAAAAATCACAGTGAAGAAGATAGACATTCTCCACCTTTCTTTTTTTCCCTGTCCTGCTAGTCTTCCAATAACAGAGAAATGGCCTGTTCACTTTTGCCACCCGTGGGGTCTGTGTCCTTAGGCAGATCACTCACTTGTTGTGTAAATGAGCTTTTAATTTTCTTGTCCTTAAAACTTCACCAGCATTGAAATGTCTGTTGTTCCACTAGTAGAAAATTGCCGTAGCAAAACTTTTGGTCCCTTAGATGAAAAGCACTAATTATAGACTCTCTGGAGTTGTGGCATGGGCTGTTGTAGATAATTAATGTTTCAGTTAATAGAATTCTACTACAGAAGCAAGACATGGAGAGATAGATGGTAAAAAACAAACAAACAAACAAACAAAAAACCCTCCACAAAATTCTGTTTGCTTTCTTCAGGGGACCAGTCTGGAGAAGGCTGGTTGACAGAGGGTGTTGCTTCCATTGAGAGAATTCACATCACACTAGAAGAGGCATTATTATAAAATATTACTCAGGAGTATGGACAGATGCAGTGGGTCATGCCTATAATCCCAGCATTTTGGGAGGCTGAAGTGGGAGGATTGTTGAGACCAGGAGTTCAAGACCAGCCTGGGCATCATAGCAAGACCCCATCTCTACAGAAAAAATTTTAAAATTAGATGCATGTGGTGGTGCGTGCCTGAAACTGCCTTTGCAAAATTATGACTGAGACGGTGAAAAAGATCTAACCTAAGTGACTCCATCTTTCTTCTAACCTTTAACCTGTCCTTGTTCCTTCCGGGGCATAGGCTGAACTAGCTTAGGGAGGAACTTAGTTTATAGTTTAAAACAAAGATGGTAACAGCCCTTTCCCAAAACAAACCTCCTCTTGCCTGGGGACTAGACCGCCTTTGTGATGACCAACAAATTAGCCATAACATTACAAATTATGGTTTAGGAGTCATGCAGCTGGAGGCTACAAGCTTCTGACCCTCCCTAAACCACTTCCTAAGATCAGTGCTGGAGATATTTTGCAGACCCTGCACTTGATGGATCAGCTGGCACCATCCAGATCTATAAACTAGTTCATCTGATCTCCGGGCCCCCACCCAGGAACTGACTCAGCGCAAGAGGACGGCATCAATTCCCTATGATTTCATCTCCGACCCAACCAATCAACACTCTCAACTCACTGGCCTTCCCCCACCGAAGTTGTTCTTAAAAACTCTGATCCCCAGCCAGGCGCAATGACTCATGCCTGTAATCCCAGCACTTCGGCAGGCCGAGACCGGTGGATCACGAGGTCAGGAGATCAAGATCATCCTGGCTAACACAGTGAAACCCCATCTCTACTAAAAATACAAAATAATTAGCAGGGCTTGGTGGCGGACGCCTGTAGTCCCACCTACTCGGGAGGCTGAGGCAGGAGAATGGCGTGAACCTGGGACGTGGAGCTTGCAGTGAGCCAAGATCACGCTACTGCACTCCAGCCTGGGTGACAGAGCGAGACTCCTTCTCAAAACAAAAAAAAAAAAAAAAAAAACAACTCTGATCCCCGAATGCTCAGGGAGACTGATTTGAGTAATAATAAAACTCGGGTCTCCCAGACAGCTGGCTCTGGTGTGAATTACTCTTTCTCTATTGCAATTCCCCTGTCTTGATAAATCAGCTCTGTCTAGGCAGCAGGCAAGATGAACCCACCGGGTGGTTACATGGCTGTAGTCTCGGACACTCAGGAGGCTGAGATGAGAGGATTGCTTAAGCTCAAGAGTTGGAGGCTGCAGTGAGCTGTAATCATTCCACTGCACACCAGCCTTGGCAACTGAGTGAAACCCTGTCTCTAAAAGAAAATGAAATGAAATAAAATTTAAAAATCAACTTGATCTATGGAGGACACTTTTATTGTATGTCATTCCTCTTTAAAAATGTATCCATGTTGGCCGGGCACGGTGACTCACACCTGTAATCCCAGCACTTTGGGAGGCCGAGGCAGGCAGATCACGAGGTCAGGAGATTGAGACCATCCTGGCTAACACGGTGAAACGCTGTCTTTACTAAAAATACAAAAAATTAGCCAGGCGTCGTGGCGGGCGCCTGTAGTCCCAGCTACTCAGGAGGCTAAGGCAGGAGAATGGTGTGAACCCGGGAGGCAGAGCTTGCAGTGAGCTGAGATCGCACCACTGCACTCCAGCCTGGGCGACAGAGCGAGACTCCATCTCAAAAAAAAATAAATAAATAAAAAATAAATAAATGTATCCATGTTTCCACACTTTCGAGACCCCAAATGCAAACTCTGAATGAAAACAACTGCTAGAGAAACAGTGTGAGTTTGACTGTCTGTAAGATGGTCTAATGGAAGGCATATCCATTTCTCTGCGGGGGTCCATCCTGCAGACCCTGACCCAACAATGGATGAATAACGTACACTGACACAGATATTCTGCTTGTCAGTCCAGCTGAGCATCTGGGCTCCTCACAGACACCAAGGAAGATGTGTGAAGAGTCAGCAGCCACATCCTCGACTCGGTGGCCCTCCCAGCATTTATTCAGCACACATTAAATGACAGAGGTCTTAAGTAAACACCACTAGAAGGTAATTACCATTGCTGACCCCCCCGAGTAGAGAGCAATCATGCACCCACGGATGGTCAAAGGTTAGTCTTAGGACCACATGAGTAAACAAGCTATTTAGATAAACTACTCTGCATCCTTTTGTATCTGCATCCTAAGCTCTCTGGCTCCTGAAAAGAGAATCTGGCTGCCTTCAGCCAAACTACCTAAAGTTATGCAAAACTCCCCAGCCTTCCAAGATTTGCTTTTTTCTATTCCTGTGATTTTACAATTTCTCCCACCATCCTGACTGAATCCCCATATTTCTTTAAAACATTTGCAATTTGTTCAAACAATCAGCTGGGAAGAATGCCTATGAACCATCACAGTTGATCAGGTCCCTAAAGGAGCATCATGATCAACTTTATCACTTTCTGGGAAAGTAGGTACAGTTCACAAGGTGACACGGGATATCACTCCCTAGTTGGTCGGCTCTGCGTGGCCGTTCACAGCTGACTGCTGCCTTCCCACAGGGCTCAATGAATATGTAACTTCACAGATGAGGACAAGTGATTCTTCAGTGACTTCAAATGTCAGCAGCATGATGTGACAGAACATCTCCCAGGTTCTGGAGCCTGTTTCAGTTTTTGTTGTTGTTTTTGTTTGTTTGTTTTAAATTTTTCGAGACAGGGTCTCACTCTGCCACTCAGGCTAGAGTGCAGTGGTGCAATCATAGCTCACTGTAACCTTGAACTCCTAGGCTCAAGTGATCCTCCCACCTTAGTTGCCCAAGTAGCTGGGACTACAGGTGCATGCCATGCCCAGCTAATTATTTTTATTTTTTGTAGAAGTAGGGTCTTGCTATGTTGTCCAGGCTGGTCTCAAACTCCTGGTTTCAAGTGTTCCTCGTGCCTTGGCCTCCCAAAGTGCTGGGATTACAGGCATGAGCCACTGCACTTGGCCAAGAGACCTGTTTTCTAAGCCAGATTTGAACCACAAATTTTGATATTCAGTTTACTTCCCTGTAAAATGGTGGATTTGGACTATGTGATATTAGTCAGGGTTCTCTAGAGGGACAGAACTAATAATATATGTATGTATGTATGTATGTATATGAGTTTAATAAGTATTAACTCACAAGATGACAAGGTCCCACAATAGGCTGTCTGCAAGCTGGGGAGCAAGGAAGCCAGTCCAAGTTCCAAAACTGAAGAATTTGCAGTCCAATGTTTGAGGGCAGGAAGCATCCAGCATGGGAGAAAGATGCAGTCTGGGAGGCTAAGCTAGTCTAGTCATTTCACGTTTTTCTGCCTGCTTTATATTCTAGCCATGCTGGTTGGTGCCCACCCAGATTAAGGGTGAGTCTGCCTTTCCCAGCCCACTGACTCAAATGTTAGTCTCCTTTGGCAACACCTTGGCAGACACACCCAGGATCAATACTTTGCATCCTTCAATCCAATCAAGTTGACACTCAGTATTAACCATCACAGATGCATTGGATGAGATGTCTTCAGATTCTTCATCTGTAAAGGGGATAATAATAGTACTGTCTTATAGGGTTGTTGTGAAGATTAAATGAGATAATACATGTAAAATGCTTAAAACAGTCCATGGCACATAGTAAGTGCTCTAGAAATAACAGCTGTTCTTGTTATCAATATTATTAGAGCAATTCTCTATTCTACAATGCTCCTCACTTTGGGAATATTATAATAGCCCTTTTCTTTTTATTTGGTCTAGGTCATACAACCAAATAGTTATAACAAATAATCTGATCATTGGATTATCACTAATTTATGTCCTACACATGACAGACTCTGGACGCTAATAAAAGATAGACTTTTTTTTTTTTTTTTTTTTGGAGACAAGGTCTTGTTTTGTGGCCCAGGCTGGAGTGCAGTGATGTGATCATAGCTCACTGTAGCCTTGACCTCCCAGGCTCAAGGGATCCTCCCACCTCAGCCTCCCATGTAGCTGGGACCACAGGCATGCACCACCACCATGCCTGGCTAATTTTTTAAAATTGTTTATAGAGGTGAGTCTTGCTATGTTGCCCTGGCTGGCCTCAAACTCCTGGCCTCAAGTGATCCTCCCACCTCGGCCTCCCAAAGTGCTGGGATTACTTTGCCAGGGGTGAACCACTGTGCCCAGCCAGGCCAGGAGAGACATTTTAAATGCCAAGGGATTTGCACAGAAGAGAAGGGACTCATGTTCTTGAAGCCACTCTCTTCAGAAAGCTATTCCTTATGAAATGGGAGTGCACTTACAGAATGGTGAACACCTTGCTTTTGGGTGAAATACATGCTATTTCTTGACATCACCTAGGTACCTTCTGCACCAGCCTGGGTAGATCAATATTTCTTTTTGCGTGACACGCTGATATTGCTGCTAGATAGCTTTCCTTTGGAAGCAAAATTCCCAGGCAGTGCCCTGGAGCTGGAGCAACATTAGCAACGTAAACTTTCTCTGCGATGACAAGCAGAGAGGCCTGCCTCCATCAACCGACATGCACTGTGACAGCTCCCAGCGGCAGGTAGATTAATCTGAATAATGTCAGAATGACTTTTCTCCTCCCTTGTAAAGAGGTTCAGTGTTGCGGGCTGCCAAGGAGCAGACACATTTTATTTTAAAGTTAAGGATTTTTAAAAATGGAGGACACTTTACCTCTGAATTAAATGCTCAGTTCCTGAGTTATTGCTGGACATAAATAGGGAAGCAGCCATCCCATTAATTTTATGGAGCTGATCTGTGGGGAGAGGGTAATAGGCTTCATATTCTCCTTCTGTTGGTGCTAGATGTAGACTATAGTGAGGGGTGGAAAGGGGTAGGCTCCAGCTTTTATTTTGGTAGCTTTAATCCCCCTTTCTAGATGGTTCCAGAGTGTTTCATCTTCCAGGCCCTTTTTTTTTTTTTTTTTTTTTGAGACAGAATTTCACTCTGTCACCCAGGCTGGAATACAGTGGCACAATCTTGGCTCATTGCAGCCTCGCTTCCTGGGTTCAAGCAATTTTCCTGCCTTAGCCTCCCGAGCATGCGCCACCACACCTGGCTAATTTTTCGTATTTTTAGTAGGGGCAGGATTTCACCATGTTGGCCAGACTGGTCTCGAACTCCCGACCTCGAGTGATCCATCTTTTCAGGCCCTCTTACATGTCTTTCTTCTTCTGCCCTTTCTTTTTATTCCTTTTTCCACTGTATCCTGAAAGGCTGAAAAGTGACTGCAGAAGACTCAAATTCAGTTCGGGGCAGAAAATAACCTTTCTGCCTTGCTCCCCCATGACCTCTGATGGTTTTTTTCTACAACACAGTTCAGAACTCTTTCTTTCTTAATTTTTTTTTTTTTTTGAGATGGAGTTTCCCTCTGTTGCCCAGGCTAGAGTGCAATGGCACGATCTCAGCTCACTGCGACCTCCGAATCCTGGGTTCAACCAATTCTCCTGCCTCAGCCTCCCAAGTAGCTGAGATTACAGGCATGCGCCACCATGCGCGGTTAACTTTGTATTTTTAGTAGAGATGGGGTTTCACCATGTTGGTCAGGCTGGTCTTGAACTCCCGACCTCAGGTGATCTGCCCACCTCGGCCTCCCAAAGTGCTGGGATTACAGGTGTGAGCCACCGCGCCTGGCCAGTTCAGAACTCTTTTCTTGTCTCCTGGCCCTTCTGGTCTTCCACGAATTATTATTTCTTAGTTGTTTCCAGGGGGTCCTTTAGAAAAGAAAACGAAGATTATCACTTGTTCTCAAACCCAAACAGCCTTTTTTGTTTACCTAGTCTCTCCAGTAGCACTTGCTGGAGTTTTCATCCTCTGAGGTGTGGCAGTGAGTAACTTCTCATCAGGCCTTACAAGTCATGCAAGGTGTGTTACGTCTGAGGCCATCCATTTCTCCTCTTGTTTATGGAAATACAGGAACATATGACTGTTTCGTGTCTTGTGCGTTGGAGAGAAAGCATATCAGTTTTTTTGTTGTTGTTCTTTTTTTGATTTTTTTTTGGAGATGGATTCTTGCTCTTCCGCCAGGCTGCAGTGCAGTGGCGCGATCTTGGCTCACTGCAACCTCCGCCTTCCGGGTTCAAGTTGTTCTCCTGCCTCAGCCTCACAAGTAGCTGGGACTATAGGCGCCCGCCACCATGCCCGGCTGATTTTTGTATTTTTAGTAGAGACAGGGTTTCATCATGTTGGCCAGTCTGATCTCTATCTCTTGACCTCGTAATCCACCCACCTTGGCCTCCCATACCAAATTTTATTTGAGATTGGGAAGTCAGTCATGAGTACCGATATCAGAGCCTGCAGAGCCTTCTCTTCCAACCAATGAACTATCTGCAGTCCAGCATACACAAATGACCGTTTGTGGTTAACCACCCGGACACCATTTCCATTTTTCATCCTGTTGACCCTCCACAGTTTTTTTTCTTTTTCTTTTTCTTTTTTTAATTTTACTTTAAGTTCTGGGATACATGTGCAGAACGTGCAGGTTTGTTACACAGGTATACATGTGCCATGGTGGTTTGCTGCACCTATCAACCGGTCATCTAGGTTTTAAGCCCTGCATGCATTACGTATTTGTCCTAATGCTCTCCCTCCCTTTGCCCCTCACCTACTGACATGTCCCCGTGTGTGATGTTCCCCTCCCTGTGTCCATGTGTTCTCGTTGTTCAACTCCCACTTATGAGTGAGAACATGCAGTGTTTGGTTTTCTGTTCCTGTGTTTGCTGAGAAGGATGGTTTCCAGCTACATCCATGTCCCTGCAAAGGACATGAACTCATTCTTTTTAATGGCTGCATAGTATTCCATGGTGTATATGTGCCACATTTTCTTTATCCAGTTTATCATTGATGGGCATTTGGGTTGGTTCCAAGTCTTTGCTATTGTAAATAGTGCTGCAATAAACGTATGTGTGCGTGTGTCTTTATGGTAGAATGATGTATAATCCTTTGGGTATATGCCCAGTAATGGGATTGCTGGGTCAAATGGTATTTCTGGTTCTAGATCCTGGAGGAATCGCCACACTGTCTTCCACAATGGTTGAACTGATTTACAATCCCACCAACAATGTAAAAGTGTTCCTATTTCTCCCCAACCTCATCAGCAAGTTATTTTTTTGACTTTTTCATAATAGCCATTCAAGCCTGCAGAAGTGTTTTTTTTGTTTGTTTGTTTTGAGATGGAGTCTCACTCTGTCACCCAGGCTGGAGTGCAATGGCCTGATCTCGGCTCACTGCAAGCTCTGCCTGCCGGGTTTACGCCATTCTCCTGCCTCAGCCTCCCGAGTAGCTGGGACTACAGGCGCCCGCCACCACGCCCGGCTAATTTTTTTGTATTTTATTAGTAGAGATGGGGTTTCACCGTGTTAACCAGGATGGTCTCGATCTCCTGACCTCATCATCTGCCTGCCTCGGCCTCCCAAAGTGCTGGGATTACAGGCGTGAGCCACTGGCCTGCAGAAGTTTTAAGCAGACTTTCCCAAAGTCTGAAAATTGGGTTGGTACTTTGCAATATCTTTTTGGAGTGTTGGGTCACAGTCTTTCCTTTTTTGGCTGCCAACATGACTCTAAAAATAGCTTCTGCTACCAGGCACGCAGAGAGTCAGGGTAATTGACCTCATTTTCTTCCGGAAGTGTAGGCTCCTGTGTCATTAAGTCATTCTGGTAGTACATCCTTACAGCAGCAGAGAGGTTGCAACAAGCTTGCTTAACTGTTGTGAATAACATAACTGCCAGTCGCACTTGATAAAGCCGTGGCCCCTTCAAAGCCCTCCGAAAACAGGCAGTGTGTGAGACCTGGGAGAGCTGGCCTGCACGGGAAGTCCTTTATACACTTGGTAGGTTGCCCCAGTCAGTATTTTGGAGTTTAACTTCCGTGCATGAAGTTCAATGGACTCCCAGGCTCTTAAGAACTTCAACTTAAAGGAAAGAGGAGAGAAATGTTTCTTGAGTGTCTTTTATGAACACTGAATTTCCGACTGTGGTTTCTGTGGCGGCTGCAGGAGGTTTCAGCTGGTGGCATGAGCCCTTCCCATGCTATAAGCAACTCTGAAGTTTCAGTTGCATGGCCAGGCTCTGAGAATGACTCAGGGCAGGTTACAGCTCTTCATTTTCGAGGTCAGCTTCGTCGCCAATTCAAATTCAGGTTATTCTAGTTGAACACTGGGTCTCTGCAACTTCTCAGTTCTTTGCCTCCTGCCCCATTCCTTCTCTAGGATGGCTTCTGGGTACGTGGGGAGAGGGAGGGTTTATCTTGTGATCAAGGGGAAGCATGACGGTCTTTACACGCACTGTTTCTCTGTAGAGTTAGGATATTTGTCGCCTCCGAATCTCATGCTGAAATTTGATCCGCAGTGTTGGGGGTGGGCCTGGAGGGAGGTGTTTGGGTCATGGGGACAGACCCCTCATGAATGGCTTGGTGCCCTCCTCCTGGTAATAAGTGAGTTCTTGCTCTATTAGTTCATCTTAGAGCTGGTTGTTTAAAAGAGCATGGCACTTTCCTTCTCTCTCTCCTGCTCCCCTTATTTCTCCACGTGATGCCTGCCCCATCCTCCACCTTCTGCCATGACTGGAAGCTGCCTCAGGCCCTCACCAGGAGCAGATACTGATGCCATGCTTCTTGTACAGCTTGCAGAACCATGAGCCAGATAAACCTCTATTCTTCATAAATTACCTAGTCTGAGGTGTTCCTTTTTTTTTTTTTTTTTTTTTTTGAGATAGAGTTTCGCTCTTGTTGCCCAGGCTGGAGTGCAGTGGCATGATCTTGGCTCACTGCAACCTCCACCTCCTGCGTTGAAGTCATTCTTCTGCCTCAGCTTCCCGAGTAGCTGGGACTACAGGCGCCTGCCACCACCCCTGGCTAATTGTTTTGTATTTTCAGTAGAGACGGGGTTTCACCATGTTGGCCGGGCTGGTCTCGAACTTTTGACCTCGGGTGATCTGCCCGCCTTGGCCCCCCAAAGTGCTGGAATTACAGGTGTGAGGCACCCCGCTCGGCCTGAAGTGTTCCTTTATAGCAACACAAAATGGACTAAGACATCCTCTTGCCCTCTGGGCAGTATCCCCGGCCTGGCTGTCCACTCCTTGCCCTGCTGGCATTCCCAGAAGACATCTGCCATGGGCCTAACTTGGGATCTGACCTCTCAGCTTGCTCAGGGCCCATCTGACCCAGATCTCTGTGGCTCATGCTGGCTGCAAACACCTGAGCCTTGGCCACATTCCCCTACCCATCCCAGCCCCAGCTGCAGGCTTCATTCCTGCCCAGGGAAAAGCCATCAACAACTCTTCTGCCTTCCCTCGCCACTTCCCCCTTCCTTCCTATGAGAACCAAGCAGAGGGGCTAATGTACGTGGCCTCCTGCCATGTGGCCACACTAAACCATCAGGTTCATGAGGGTGGGCTTAGGAGGATATAGACACCTGCAGGCAGCTTCATGACACACCCACCGTGGAAAATAGGGGTGTCTTCCATAGCAAACTCACTATCCAACACATCTCTCCCTCTCTGGGCCAAAATGTTAACCGAGGGCCGGGTGCAGTGGCTCACGCCTGTAATCCCAGCACTTTGGGAGGCCGAGGCAGGTAGATCACTTGAGGTTAGGAGTTCCAAACCAACCTGGCCAACATGGTGAAACTCTGTCTTTACTAAAAATACAAAAATTGGCTGGGCGGCACCTGTAATCCCAGCTACTCAGGAGACTGAGACAAGAGAATCACTTGAATCCGGGAGGTGGAGGCTGCAGTGAGGCGAGATGGTGTCACTGCACTCTAGCCTGGGCCAGCGAGACTCTGTCTCAAGGAAAACAAACAAACAAACAAACGAAATGTTACCTGAAAAAACTGGAGTTCATTTGCCTGAGGAGTAACAAATGACTCTCCAGGAGAACGCGGGCTTTGATCAGTAGGTGTTTTATTACTCATCACAAGTAAGGACAGCACTGGGAATATTCTCCAAAGCGGTGTCTCTGGAGGGAAAGTGACAGGAGGGTTTTATGGGGGGATGGAGAGGGGAGAGGGTGCATCAGCACATGTAGAGGAGGGGTCTCAGTGGTGCAGATGCGGAGAGCCATCATGCCATCACCCAGTCGCATGGGATGGTAATGGAGCTATAGCACCTCCCAGGGTGGAGCCACCTTGTTTTTCTTTCTTTCTTTTTTTTTTTTTTTTTTTTGAGAGAGAGTCTCACTCCGTCACCCAGGCTGGAGTGTAGTGGCACAATCTCAGCTCACTGCAACCTTCACCTCCCAGGTTCAAGCGATTCTCCTGCCTCAGCCTCTTGAGCAGCTGGGATTACAGGTGCCCACCACCACGCCCGGCTAATTTTTGTATTTTTGTTTTTTTTTTTTTTAGTATAGATGGGGTTTTGCCATGTTGGCCAGGCTGGTCTCGGACTCCTGACCTCAGGTGATTCACCCACCTTGGCCTCCCAAAGTGCTGGGATTACACGTGTGAGCCACCGCACCCAGCCAGGGTGGAGGCTTCAACATGGTCATGAGGAAGGTTCATTCAGGTTCATCTCTAAATTGCTGGGGTCTGTCAGGAGCTGGTTTCAGACAACTAGGTAACCACATTTTGCACAGGGCTTGGGAAGAAACAGGCTGCAAGGTAGGAGGCTGTAAAATAGGCTGATTGCTGAAATCGATTAAATTCTTATAATTCCTGGAGACTGGAGACTGTCCCTTTCTGCTTCCAGAAACATGTCATCTCTTACCTCTCCCAGCTCCCTGGACCTTCTTTGCTTCCCACAGGACCTTGGGCGGGAAGCTGGGCTTTCCCCTGGAGTGCTCCTTAATGCCTCTGCACACTCAGCTTTAGCTGTGATGACATGAGAGAGTCCTAAGTGACCCGCCTACCTTGGCCTCCCAAAGTGCTGGTATTACAAGTGTGAGCCACTGCCTTATAGTATTTTCTTAAAAGTAACTTTATTCGGGGAGAAAAAAAATCCCCTAAATCTTGTAGTCGTTTCTGAGAAACGGGAATATTTTGTTGAAGAAGCTTGAAATTGCAGAGGCTTAAATCTTAAATTATATGAGGAGGGAGGAGCAGAGGCTGGCAGCCATGAAATTAGAGCTCCATAATTTGTCTACAGCCATTCAACAGGGGAAGAAATAAGAATGATTTTCTGCTCTGCTTCCAATCCAGATGTTGTCTTCCAGCCCAGTAGAGAAGAACAAGACCAGAGCCTAGGAGACCGATCACTTTAAAAATTACAGTGTAAAAATACTTTTTAAATTATGTATTCATTATAAAATTTATACTGTATCCATTATAAATTTAAGATTCACTGTAAAAATCAAAAATACAAAAGATCATTAATCACTCATAATCATAACACCCAATGATAACCATAACCACTGTTAATATTTCATGAGTAGCTTTAATATTTCACATTATTTTTTACTCCTACAAATAATGTAAAATTTATATTTTCATATAAACATTTTGTATGTACATGTTTAAAAGTCAAATATATATTCTACAAGGCTCTACCTACTCTTTAGAGGTACCACTTTATTTATTTACTTATTTATTTTGAGGTGGAGTTTTGCTCTAGTCACCCAGGCTGGAGTGCAATGGCATGATCTCGGCTCACTGCAACCTCTGCCTCCTGGGTTCAAGTGATTCTTCTGCTTCGACCTCCAGAGTAGCTGGGATTACAGGCGTGTGCCACCATGCCCAGCTAATTTTTGTATTTTTAGTAGAGACGGGGTTTCACCACGTTGGCCAGGCTGGTCTCGAACTCCTGACCTCAAGTGATCTGCCTGCCTCTGCCTCCCAGAGTGCTGGGATTACAGGCATGAACCACTGCGGCCAACTCTATTCTTTTAAATATGCCTTTTGTTTACCTCTATATCTCTAAATAGTACACTTTAGTCCTGCATCATGCATTTTGAGATGTGGGCATTACTTCTTGACTTTGACTATGGGAGACAAGGTATTAACTCTTATTCACTCACCCGCATCCACCTCTCCCACAAATTCACACACTACTCATTCCTTTGCTGAGGGCTTTTCCTGCCACACCAGCCAAATCTTCAGTTCTCTGATTCTCAACACTGGGTTTCCTACAATTCAATTCAATTATGACACTGATTACCCAGAGTAAGCATTCGAATCCACAGGTTTAAGGGCTCAGTCCCAAAGACTGCTCCCACTTTAGGCACTAGTCATAAATATCAGGTCTCCAGGCTATCCATATTTTTGTCCAACATGGCTACAAATTTGGGGTTTCCCACCACCTCCCTTCAGGTTTGATGATTTGCTAGAATGAATCACAGAGCTCAAGAAAACACTGCGTACTGTTACAGGTTGAGCATCCTAAATTGGAAAATCTGGAATTCAAAATGCCCCAAAATCCAACTTTTTGAGTGTCCACATAATGCGCAAAGGATAATGCTTATTGGGGAGTATTTTGCATTTTCCGACATAGAATGCTCAATTGGTAAGTATAATGCAAATAATCTAAAATCCAAAAAAAAATCTGAGATTTGCAACATGGGTCTCAAGTGTTTTGGTTAAGGGATACTTGACCTACACCAGTTCATAATAAAAGATGCAACCCCGGAATAGCTGAATGGAAGAAATGTGTATCTTCTCCTAAGGCATCCCCCAAGGCATAATACCATCCCCCAAGTCATAATTTTTGTGTTTTTAGTAGAGAGAGGGTTTTACCATGCTGCCCAGGCTGGTCTTGAACTCCTGGACTCAAGTGATCCACCTGACTTGGCCTCCCAAAGTGCTGGGATTACAGGCATGAGCCACTGTGCCCACCCTTACTTACATCACTTATTAAACTTATATTATTGTAACTATTTGCAGCTGATCCACATGGTATGGAAGAAATGTGTACCTTCCCCCTCGAGGAAGAGGAGATGGACATTCAATTCAACCCTGTAATCATGGTTTGGTCTTTATAGCCACCATCCTAAAGCTATCTAGGAGTTCCCCAGCCAAGAGTCATCTCATTAGCATACCAAAGACACTCATCACTCTGGAGGTTGCAAGTGTTTTTAGGAGGTCTATGCCAGGAGGTGGGACAAAGACCAAATATATTTTGTTGTACCACCTTCCTCCATCTTCCATTATCATTATGTTGTAAATTTACATCACTCATCTTATTTTTATTTTAATTTTTTTGGAGACAGGGTCTCACTCTGTTGCTCAGGCTGGAGTGCAGTGATGATTACAGCTCACTGCAGCCTCAACTTCCCTGGGCTAAGGTGATCCTCCTGCCTCAGCCTCCTAAGTAGCTGGGACTACAGGCATGTGCCACCACGCCTGGCTAGTTTTTGTATTTTTAGTAGAGACAGGGTTTCACCAAGTTGCCCAGGCTGGTCTTGAACTCCTGGGCTCAAGTGATCCACCCGCCTTGGCCTCCCAAAGTGCTGAGATTACAGGTGTGAGCCATTGTGCCCACTCTTACACCACTTATTAATACTTATAACTATTTGCATCTATCTGATCCACATGGTATACTTTGGTTATTTTTCCCTTTCCTGCACAGCTTTTTGTTTTTCCTGTACTTAACCATTGCCTTTCTGTTTGTTTCCTTAATTTGTTTTCTATATACCGTTAACTAATTCAGCTACATGCCTTCTACCACTTGTCTGAATTCCCTCTCAGTCCTCTCAGCAACCTTAGGTGTTCTGTCTGCTTTATTTTCGTGAAGAGAGCTCCCCAGGGTGCTATGGCCTCATCCATCAGGACTGGCTGCCCTCTAGCAGTGATCCTGGGATTCCTTTCACTTCTCTTCTGTGTCCCGGATCTCATGCCTTTATCTTTTTTAGCTTATTCTCTCATTTTATTGGTGCATATCTTCAAATAACTATTTTTAGTGCTTGTATGTGTAAAAATGTCTGGATTCTGTCTTCCACTTTGAATGACCTTGCCTTAGAATTTGAAGACAATATTCCATTGTCTTCTTACCTCCAACATGGCTATTGGAGAGTTCAGAGACATTCTGACTCCTAGTTCTTTCAATGTAACTTGTCTCTTTCTCTTTTGAAATTCTTTTATTCTAGGTGCTCTGAAATTTGGTGATGCTGTGTTTTGGAGTATATTTCTTTTTATTCATTGCACTGGCACTCAATAGAACTTTCCATTTGAAATGTGTGTGCATTGATATCCTTACTTCGTGTGTGTGTGTGTGTGTGTGTGTGGTCTGTATTTTTGGAACTCTTTTTGTTTTTGTTCAGGTGTTGAACCAACCTTGTGGACTGTTTCTTTGTTTTTCTTTAATCTCTGATTTTTCATCTTTTATCTTTTGTCTGTATTTCTGGGGTATTTTCTTAACTTTGTTTTCTAAATTTTCTGTTTCTGCTTTTACATTTTTAATTTTCAAGGGTTCTTTTTGGTTCTTTTTTGATCTTTTGCCATAACACTCAGTACTTGTTTTATCAATGCAATATCCTTTCTAATTATCTGAGACTATGAATGTCATTTTTTCTTGAAAACAAAAGGCATGTATATCTTGCAAACATAATGTTGAATCAGAGAATACAGGCGCAAAAGAATGCATTACTATTTGATTCTTTTTATATAAATTTCAATTCCAAACTCATCAAGTTGTATACATTAACTATGTATAGATTTTTGTGTATGAATCATACCTTAATAAATAGTTTAAAAATAAATAAATTATAAAGCCAAGAAAAATTTAGCTGTTATTGGAAGTCAGGTAGCCAGTGGGGGTAATGACTGGGAGAGTGCATAGAAGGGATTTCTAGGACACTGGTTATCTTCTATTTCTTGACTTGGGTGATGGTTTAAACGGATGGATTCAATTTGTTAAAGTTGACAGCTGAACTTCTGAAACTTGTGTACTTCTCTATGTGTTTGCTCTACTTCAGTGAAAAGTTTTAATTAGAAATAACAGCTGGCTATTTTCTTCTGAACTCTTTTATAAGTTCAAACAATTTTTCTTGATTTTTTTTTCTTTTTTTGAGATAGAGTCTCGCTCTGTCTCCCAGGCTGGAGTGCAGTGGCGCGATCTTGGCTCACTGCAGCACCCACCTACCGGGTTCAAGCAATTCTCCTGCCTCAGTCTCCCGAGTAGTGGGATTATGGGCATATGCCACCACACCTGGCTAATTTTAGTAGAGATGGGGTTTCACCATGGCTGGTGTCGAACTCCTGACATCAAGTGATCCACCCGCCTTGGCCTCCCAAAGTGCTTGATTTTCTTATTTTTGTTTTTACCAGTGGATAATAACATTATGTGATTTTTTTTTATAAGTAAGTGTAATTTGCCTCTTTATTTCCTATCATTATATGTATTTTTTTTACCTTAACTGCAGTCTGCAGAGCAATGTTGAGTATTAATGGTGAGAACAAATCTTTATCTCATTCCTGACTTAATGAAATACCTTGAATGTTTCACCATTGTGACTCATATTGGCTGTTTTAAATAGACATCAGATTAGGGACATTTTCTGTCTAATTTACTCTGAGTTTTCGTTGGCAACACATATTGGATGTTTTCATTGCTTTTTTAGCATTTATTAAGGTATTTATATATTTTTCTCTTGATTTATTAATCTTTTGAATTATATTAATCGATTGTCTAACTGGGAGCAGTGGCTCACGCTTGTAATCCCAGCACTTTGGGAGGCTGAGGCGGGTAGATCACCTGAGGTTGGGAGTTCGAGACCAGCCTGACCAACATGGAGAAACCCCGTCTCTACTAAAAATACAAAATTAGCCGGTCATGGTGGCAGGTACCTGTAATCCCAGCTACTCGGGAGGCTGAGGCAGGAGAAATCACTTGAACCCGGGACGCAGAAGTTGTGGTGAGCCGAGATCGTGCCATTGCACTCTAGCCTGGGCAACAAAAAGCGAAACTCCCTCTCAAAAAAAAAAAAAAATTTGTCTAAAATATGACCATATTTGTATTTCTAGAGTAAACACTACTTGGTCCTGGTTTATTAGTTGTTAGTATTTTAGTTAAAGATTTTTTTTTTTTTTTTTTTGAGACGGTCTTGCTCTGTCGCCCAGGATGGAGTGCAGTCGCGCGATCTCGGCTCACCGCAAACTCTGCCTCTCGGGTTCAAGAAATTCTCTTGCCTCTGCCTCGCGAGTAGTGGCATTACAGGCATGTGCCACAAGGTCTGGCTAATTTTTGTATTTTTAGTAGAGATGGGGTTTCACCATGTTGGCCAGGCTGGTCTCGTCGCGACCTCAAGTGATCCACCTGCGTCGGCCTCCCAAAGTGCTGGAATTACAGGCATGAGCCACTGCACCTGGCTTAGTTGAAAATTTTAACCCTCAGTGGATTAGTGAAACTCGTGTAGTTTTTTCTTTTGTGTGTGCATGTGCTTTTTAAATGAAAAAGACAGCCTTGGTGAGATATAATTCACGTCATACATTTTACACATTTAAAGTGTACAATTAAATGGTTTTTAGTACATTCACAGAGTTCTGCAACCATCACTGCAATTTTAGTATATGTGCTTCACCCTTAAAAGAAACGCCATTCTCATTTCCCTCTAACTCTCCCAGCCCCAGGCAACCACAAATCTATTTTCTGTCTCTTTGGATTTGCCTGTTCTGGATGTTTTACAGAAATGGAATAGGTGGTCTTTCGTGAGTGGCTTCTTTCTGTTAGCATCATGCTTTCAAGGTGTGTGTGCTGGCTTGAGTGCTTTTCTAAGAGCATTATATAAGCTTGGAGAAAATGATAAACTTTTAAATTTTATTTTCTGTTCTAGACTACTTCAGATTGCATGGCGTTTTTTTTTTATTCTTTTTTTTTTTTATTATACTCTAAGTTCTAGGGTACATGTGCACAATGTGCAGGTTTGCTACATATGTATACATGTGCCATGTTGGTGTGCTGCACCCATTAACTCATCATTCACATTAGGTATATCTCCTAATGCTATCCCTCCCCACTCCCTCCACCCCACAGCAGGCCCTGGTGTGGGATGTTCCCCTTCCTGTGTCCAAGTGTTCTCATTGTTCAATTCCCACCTATAAGTGAGAACATGTGGTGTTTGGTTTTTTGTCCTTGCAATAGTTTGCTGAGAATTGTATGGCATTTTTCTAGTCCTCAAAAAATTGACAGAATTTACCTATAATACCCTCTGGGTCTAATGTCTTTTTGGATAGTCATTCTCAACAGCCTTTCCAGGATTTTCAGTGATTCGTCTATGCCAGTTTTCTACTCTGTCGCAGAAAGTTTTCTTGACCATTCTTCTACTCATCATTTAAAAATTTAAAAGCTTCTATATGTTTTTGGTAAGAGTTCTTTGCTCAGATCTAATAGCATTTATCAGTGTTTTTCTCTCCTTTAAAATGAGATTAATTTTAAAATCGTTTCGACGAACTAACTCCTTATTCTCGGTTCCCGTCTTTCCTTATATTTGAATTTTATTAATTCATTTTGTCTGTTCCTCTTTTCTCCTTGGTCTGCTTGCTCTCTTTCTTCCCTTTTGAATTGAAATCTCAGTTCATTTATTTTCTTTTTGTCTTGCTTAATAGCAAAAGCATTTAATATTATGTATTTCCCTCAAGTATGGATCTTGCTACAGCTCATAAGTTTTTATATGTAGTGTTTGAGTTGTCACTGTTTTCTAGATAGTGTTTAATTCCAGACTTTATTTCCTCTTTGGTCTAAGAGTTATTTAGAAGTATTTTTGAAAACCAAATCAATTTTTTAAATGTAAGCTTCTATTCTTAATTTATTTCACTGAATTGTGGTGTTTTGTTTGTTTGTTTGTTTTTTTAAGAATTAAAATTTTGGTTTGGGCACAGTGGCTCATGCCTGTAATCCCAACACTTTTGGAGGCCAAGGCAGGAGGATCTCTTGAGCCCAAGAGTTCAAGATGAGCCTGGACAATATAGCAAGACCCCAACTCTACAAAAAATGAAATGATAAATAAGTGATACATGATAAATAAATGACAAGAAAAATGATAAATAGGGCACACACCTGTAGTCCCAGCTACTTGGGAGTCTGAGATGGGAGGATCACCTGAGCCCAAGACTTCGAGGCTGCAGTGAGGTATGATTTCACCACTGCACTTCAGCCTGGGTGACAGAGTGAGGCTCTCTTTTTTAAAAAAAAAAAAAGATTTTAGGGCCAGGTGTGGTGGCTTACGCCTGTAATCCCAGCACTTTGGGAGGCTGAGGTGGGAGGATCACTTGAGGTCAGGAGTCCGAGACCAGCCTAGCCAACAAGGTGAAACCCTGTCTCTACTAAAAATACAAAAATTAGGCAGGCATGGTGGTGTGCACCTGTAATCCCAGCTACTCAGGAGGCTGAGGCAGGAGAATTGCTTGAACTTGGGAGGTGGAGGTTGCAGTGAGTCAAGGTCACACCATTGCACCCAGCCTGGGTGACAGAGAGAGATTCCGTCTCAAAAAAATTTAAAAATAAAAAAAGATTTTAGGGAGGCCTAATACGTGATCAGTTTTTATAATGGCTGTTGGATAAAAAAGTATTTATTGGGTAGAAAAGTTGGTATGCATTTAAAAAAATCATTTGTATTTGCATCCTTGGTTTGTTCCTGAGAAGCAGTATGAACTGAGCAGAGCAGGGGGTGACTCTGTCTACTTTCTAGTGCAGTGTCTGATAAAAAGGGGCCTCTCTGGTGGGTACAGGCCCAGAGGCTCTGGAGCAAGAATTAAGCATCTTGTTTTTTTGTTGTTGTTGTTGTTTTCTGGCCAGTTATGTAAAGTATAGTCAGTGTTTTCTCTGTGCTGAATCATGGGTTGCTTTTTCTCAATTTTTCTCCATCTGCCATAACATGATTGCTGATTCTACCTAGATCCTGGCCTTAGATTCTGTGTCGCTCTTATTATTCTGACTTCTGCCATCCATCATTTTCTCTGTTCTCTCTGGTGGTTTAGTAAGTCCCAGACCGGAAACTCCAGGAGGGTAAGAGACATGCCAACATTGTTCATTATTGTGTCTCCAGGGCATAAGTACCCTGCCTGGAATAGAGTAAATAAACTTTTTTTTTTTTTTGCATGAATTTCAGTTGAGAGTGGCTGCCTGGGTAAAGGGGAGTGCTAACCAGATTTCATTTGGAACATCATTCGTAATTATATTCCAGGTATCTTTTGACTAGCGTTATAACCCAGTTCACCAGCAAACTTGGTTCCACGGTTGTAGTAGTCTGTTGTCACACTGCTGATAAAGATATAACTGAGACTAGGAAATTTACAAAAGAAAGAGGTTTAATGGGCTCACAGTTGCATGTGGCTGGAGAGGCCTCACAATCATGGTGGAAGGGGAAAGATACGTCTCACATGGTGGCAGGCCAGAAAAAATAATGAGAACCAAGCGTAAAAGATTTCCCTTTATAAAACCATCAGATCTTATGAGACTTATTCACTACCATGAGAACAGGAAGGGGGAAACTTCCCCCATGATTTAATTACCTCCCACTGGGTCCTTCCCACAACACGTGGGAATTATGGGAGCTACAATTCAAGATGAGATTTGGGTGGGGACACAGCCAAGCCGTATCAACAATATTCATGGTTGACATTCTTTAATCACTATCCTTTGTATGTCAGATAGCAGATAAGAGGAAAATGTGAATGAGGCTCTGAATTAAGCCACATGTTCAGGATGCTGTCCCAGACTTCCGCTCTTGACTGTCTCATCTCTTTCAGCACCACCTTCTCTCCTTCTCTGCACAAATCCTCAGTGAGTGTTGAATATCTCATCAGGTCTGTTTGAGGACATCAGCAGACACTCCTTTTGGTTCTGGCATTCCAGCTCCCAAATGGGCTTTCCACATCTTTCTTCCAAGAGCTTTTCTCACTGTGTTCTGGCTCTACTCAATGACTCACTTGCTAATCTCCCATATACCTATTCACACTACGATTTCAAAAGCTCATATCACAACTTAATATGTCCTAGGGTATTGTCAACTGAAGAATGATCGGGTTCATACATTTGGAAAGGAGAGCTTTTTTAAAATTTTTATTTTTTAAGTTCCAGGGTACATGTGCAGGATGTGCAGGTTTGTTACAGAGGTAAACGTGTGCCGTGGTGGTTTGCTGCACCTAGCAACCCATCACCTAGGTATTAAGCCCAGGATGCATTGTCCCCCGGACTCCCCCAACAGGCCCCAGTATGTGTTGTTCTTCTCCCTGTGTCCATGTATTCTCATTGTTCAGCTCCTACTTACAAGTGAGAACATGTGGTATTTGGTTTTCTGTTCCAATTTTAGTTTGCTGAGGATAACGGCTTCTGGCTTCATACATGTCACTCCAAAGGACACGATCTGGTTCCTTTGTATTATATTCCATGGTGTATATGTACCACATTTTCTTTATCCAGTCTATCATTGATAGGCATTTGGGTTGATTGGAAAGAAGAACTTTATTTCTCATAAATGGTTGCAGCCTTCCCAGGCCATTCTGACAGCCTGGGAAGTGTAGCCTCTGGTCAGAAGCCAGAAATACTTTGAGAGAAGGTCAAAGGTAGCAAGAATTTATGCTGAGTAGGGTGGCTAAATGTATGTATTTAATAAGCTATAGGAGGAGTCATAAATATTTACCAAAGGAGAAATGTGTGCATGCACAATTCAGCTTTATCCCTCTTCATGAGTTGCATGTACAAAAATGGCAGTGTTAGCATGATCTGAGGGTGGAATTTTCAGCTCTCTGACATCAAAAGGTGAAGTAGAGGACGTGAAACCCCTCACTGCACATCCTCCGTTGAACTATTCCATGGTCAGTGGTCTCTTATCAAGAAGGAATCCTGGGCCAGGCATGATGGCACACACCTATAATCCAAGCACTTTGGGAGGTCAAGGCAGGCAGATGGCTTGAGCTCAGGAGTTCGAGACCAGCCTGGGCAACATGGTGAAACCCCATTTCTACAAAAAAATACAAAAATTAGCCAGGTGTGGTGGTATGCATCTGTAGTGGCAGCTACTCAGGAGGCTGAGATGGGCCCATTACATGAGCCTGGGAGGTCAAGGCTGCAGTGAGCCGTGACACATCACTGCACTCCAGCCTGGGCAGCAGAGCAAAATCTTGTTTCAAAAAAAAAAAAAAAAAGAAGGAATGCTGGTCAGTTGTTCATGTTGAAACCATCAAAGGGGGGGCAGCAGTCAGACAGTTGGCTGAAATAGTAGGTGGAGCCTATTGAAAGGGCTGGTTTCTGTTTGGCACCTAGGGTAGAAAGCTTAATGGCAGTTAGGGAGGGGGAGGTATAAAGAGGTGTGTTCAACCTCCCATCCTGTCATGGCTGGAAACTCAGTTTGAAGGTTGCTCTGGGGTCCTCTTTGCCAGATGGGGTCCAGTCAGTCAGTTGAGGGGTTTTGGATTTTATTATTTCCCAGTATGAATATTTTCCAGGGTTTTGTTTTGTTTTTTGTTTGTTTTTTTTTTTTGCATTTTAATAAGTCTGTATCCATCTTCTCATTTATTCATTTAGCAAACATTTCTTGAACATCACTATGAGGAAAGTGCTGTACCAGACCCCAGACCCTATGGGACCAGCCAACAGTTCTTGTTCCCAGAGAAGGCAGCTCTCTCCCATGCTCATAGTCCACACTCCCCAGCCAGCACGGGGCATAGGGACTTCATCTGAGATCTCAAATCCCATGTGGCAAATATCACAGTGGCTAGGAGATGACTTCTTTGTGAGAGATTTTCCTGTTTGAGTAAGAGAACAAGTTAGGCTTTTGAAACCAAGTAGAGCTGAATCAAACTTTGGTCCCAGTACTTGTCAGTTGTTTGACCTAATGAAAGGCAGGGAAGCTTCTGTTCCTATGAGAAGTCTCAGGAGACATCACCTACCCCTCAGAGCTCCTGTGAAGATTAGACTGTGAGGCCGGGCACGGTGGCTCACGTCTGTAATCCCAGCACTTTGGGAGGCTGAGGCGGGCAGATCACTTGAGGTCAGGAGTATGAGACCAGCCTGGCCAACATGGTGAAACTCCATCTTTACTTAAAATACAAAAATTATCTGGGCGTGGTGCCACGTGCCTGTAGTCCCAGCTATTCAGGAGGCTGAGGCAGGAGAATTGCTTGAACCCGGGGAGCAGAGGTTGCAGTGAGGCGAGATCGCACCACTGCACGCCAGCCTTGGTAACAGAGTAAAACTCCATCTCAAAAAAAAAAAAAAGTTAAGCTTTGAATAGTATGTGAGATGCCAGTGACCTGACCGCCAAGTATATTGCGAGAGTCAGTGAATTGTTAGTTCTTTTTTATAATTCTGAAAATCAAGTATTATAAGGCCTGGGAAGGATGCTTATGATATTAAATTCATATTTTAAAATGAGCCTTGGCTGGGCTTAGTGGCTCATGCCTGTAATCCCAGCACTTTGGGAGGCCGAGGCGGGTGGGAGGCCTAGGTGGGTGGATCACCTGAGGTCAGGAGTTTAAAACCAGCCTGGCCAACATAGTGAAACCCCGTCTCTACTAAAAATACAAAACTTAGCCGGGCATGGTGGCATGGTGGCAGACGCCTGTAATCCCAGCTACTCAGGAGGCTACGGCAGGAGAATCGCTTGAACTCTTGGCGGAGGCTGCAGACTCCATCAGAAAAACAAAAAGCCTCTCTGTAGAAAGGATCTAATGGCATTCTTGAACCCAAAATATCTGAGACAGATTTCAACCATTTTAGAAAGTTTATTTTGCAAAGGTTCAGGACACACCTGTGACACAGGCTCAGGAGGTCCTGATGATATGTACCCAAGGTGGACGGGGTGCAGCTTACTTTTATACATTTTAGGGAGACGGAGACGTGAGACATCTATCACTATGTGTAAGACAGACATTGGTTCTGTCCAGTAAGGTGGGACAACTCGAAGCGGGGGGCTCCAGGTCACAGGTAGATAAGAGACAGAAGGTTGAATTCTTTTGAGTCCTTGATTAACCTTCCACTGAATACACAATTTAGTCTGGCTCAGTGTGTCTGCATTTTTACAAAAACAATAGAGGCAGAGGAAACAATCAGATATGAATTTGTCTCAGGTGAGCAGAGGGATGACTTTCTGTCCTGCACCTGTGAAGATAAGCTGTCCGTTTACATTGTCAGGGTGAAATTCAACAGAACCCTGTGACGGAAAAGATCTTGAGGCCTGCAGGGAATTTCCTCGTGGGCAAATTGCCGGGGAGATATGCACCTCTTTTATCTTTTAAGCTATCTTATTTAGGAATAAAATAGGAAGCAGGTTTGCCTGATGTAGTTCCCAGCGTGACTTTTCCCTTGGCTTTGTGATTTTGGGGTTCTTTTGTTACCGGAAAGGGGTCCTGATCCAAACCCCAAGAGAGAGTTCTTGGATCTTGTGCAAGAAAGAATTCAGGACAAGTCCGTAAAGTGAAAGCACATTTATTAGGAAAGTAAAGGAATGAAAGAATGGCTACTCCATAGCCAGAGCAGCCCCAAAGGCTGCTGGTTGCCCATTTTTATGGTTATTTCTTGATGATATGCTAAACAAGGGGTGGATTATTCATGCCTCCCCTTTTTACACCATATAGGGTAATTTGCTGTCGTTACCATGGCATTTGTAAACTGCAGTGGTGCTGGTGGGAGCGTAGCAGTGAAAATGACCAGAGGTCACTCTCGTCTCCATCTTGGTTTTGGTGGGTTTTAACCAGTGTCTTTACCACAACTTGTTTTTGATCAACAAAGTTTTTATGACCTGTATCTTGTGCCGACCTCTTATCTCATTCTGTGACTTAGAGTGCCTTAACTGTCTGGGAATCCAGCCCAGTAGGTTACAGCCTTATTTTACCCAGCTCCTTTTCAAGATGGAGTTGCTCTGTTTCAAACAGCTCTGACATTTTTACACATTTTATCCAGAACAGCAGGCATCTCCAGAAGGCAGGGACACCACCGCCCACCCTTCCTTTCCTCTACCACTCTTTGAAGCCACGCCGTGTTTCCCAGTAGGGCGCCCTGTTCTCTCCAATCCCCACACTGTCAAAGACAGCCACAAGCAGAGATCTGTGTTGAGGGGTCACCTGCTGCCAGGGCTCAGGCAGCAGGCTTGGCTGGTCCTTTTCCAGCATTCAGCCTGTGTATGGAAGGATTCTATCCTGTGCATTAGCAGAATAACATCTAATTGGTCTTTGTTTGCTCCAGAACATAGAAAGTAGAGCTTTTTCATTACATTAACAACTACATCGAAACAGGAGACTTCCCTGACCCCCCTTGCAGGATGTGCTGCAGGGACATGGCTTGTCTGTTCGACACCCGTAACAGGAGGGGGAGCAAGTAAACAGTCAGGTGCAGGAGCAGGGGCGAGTGCTTTTGGGCTGCAGGCCCACGGTAGCATCTAAGATGGGTGCCTGTGGCTGCCAAAGCCCCATTGGGCATGTTGCATTTATACATTTGTACTGAGATACATTTAGCTCAGTTGCAGTGCTCCTTTAGCTCTGCTGCCCACAGATGGCTTAAATGTTAACCAGCTCAGTGCCCTGTTGGTGCCTGGGTTCTTGCCTGGTGTCCAGGAAGAATCAGGTCACACATGGACTTGAAGGATGGTGAATGCAGGGGTTTTACTGAGTGATGGAGGTGGTTCTCAGCAGGATGGATGGGGACCTGGAAAGGTGATGGAGTGGGAAGAGGATCTTCCCCTGGAGTTTGGCTGTCCAGCCGCTCACCTCCTCTCCAACCGTCCCCAGCTGAACTCCTCTCCATGTTCAGACGCTCCTTCTTTTCTCTCATTCTCTGCTGCCCTGTTCTGCGGCTCTTCTGTTCGTCTGCTCCGGGAGCTGGGGGTTCGGGGTTTATATGGGTACAGGGTAGGGGGCGTGGTGGGCCAAAAGGCAATGTTTGGGTGTGAAAACAGGAATGGCTGTTCCCATTTAGGGCCACAGGTTTCCAGGCTTGAGGGTGGGGCCTTTGCTGGGGAACCGCCCTCTTCTACCCAGTATTTTCCTGTCTCCTGTCCATATCAACATGAAGTAGTACATGGGCAGAACGGATATACAGGTAGGGTTGGATATTGCTTAAAAAAAAAACACCTTTAGGCAAATTGAATTTAACAGAGTCTAATTGTGCAAAGAACAATTCACAAATCAGACAGCCTACAGAAGAAGAATAGGTTCAGAATGACTCCGGGGCTACCACATGGGCAGATAACATAACATTTATGGACAGAAAAAGGAAAGCAGAATACAGAAAAAAAAGTGACAGACAGAAACAGCTCTGCTGGTTACAGCTGGGCATTTGCCTTATTTGAACCTGCTTTGAACAGTTGGTTGCCTGTGGTTGGCTGAGACTCAGTTATTTGTTGCAAGAGCAGGTTACAGTCTGTTTACACATTAAGATAAGTTACAGTTTACTATGTATGGAGAAACTTTCAGGCCGAGGACTAAGCTCTAATTTTTTCTTGTCTTGCCCAAATATCTAAGAGACCTGGGGAGTCATGCCTTATAAATCATAGTCTCATCACATGGGTTTTATTTATCCTATAGATCGTGACTTCCTTTCCAGTCTGACTCTGGCATAACACAACATGACAAAGAAGAAAGTCAAAACATTTTATCCCAAAACATGTTTCTTGGCCATATTTTGAAATGGTCCTGCAAAGCCGTTCATTGTGGGGGGAAAATTGCATCTGTAAAGAATCTCTATTTACATAGCTAGATCTTTTTCTCTAGGCCCTCCCTATCCTGAAGAGATTACCTGGGAGTCTAGCACCTTTTAAAGGTCTGAATAAAACATTTGTTATCTACTGTCTCTAAGGGCAGCCGCTATGAGGCTTCAAAAGAACCTTGGTCTCCACAATGTTTTATTTTAACATGAACATTTCCTTTCTATTAACCCCAGGTCTTTAGACACACTCAACCAGTTGTCAACCAGAAAATGTTTAAATTCACCTATAGCCTGGAAGCCCCCAGCTTCGAATTGTCCTGCCTTTATGGACCAAACCAATGTAGTTCTCTAATGTATTTAATTGATGTCGCATGCCTCCCTAAAATATATAAAACCAAGCTGCACCCCAACCACCTTGGGCACATGTTCTTAGGACCCCCTGAGGGCTGTGTCACGGGCCATGGTCACTCATATTTGGCTCAGAATAAATCTCTTCAAGTGTTTTACAGAGTTCAACTCTTTTCATCAACAAGGCCAAACTTAACACAACAATATGTCTATCAAATAGACAAGGATGGCAGCATTGGACCATAGGAGTGGGAGGGAAAAGTAAGCTACCAACTGTGAGATTCTTATTACCTAAATAAAATTTTTGGTGCAAAATGATAAACAAAAATACTAAATCACCACCATCTCGAAAAACAAAACAAAACACTACAAGCAGGGCAGTCATTTTTGTGGTCACTGTCCACCTGCAATTGGTCTGTGTGATGGACCTTTTGAAGGATAAGTAGATCTCGCACCATATAATGGAGTTGGAGACCAAAATATAAGTAGTAGTGTTACCAGAAAGGGGTCCTGATTCAGACCCCAAGAGAGGGTTCTTGGATCTCATGCAAGAAAGAATTTAAGGTAAGTCCATAGAGTAAAGTGAAAGCAAGTTTATTGAGAGAGTGGAGGAATAGGAATAAAATAATGGCTACTCCCTATGCAGAACAGCCCTGAGGGCTGCTGGTTGCCCATTTTTATGGTTATTTCTTGACAATACGCTAAACAAGGGGTGGATCTTCATGCCTCCCCTTTTTAGGCCATATAGAGTAACTTCTTGACGTTGCCATGGCATTTGTAAACTGTCATGGCGCTGGTGGGAGTGTAGCAGTGAGGACGACCAGAGGTCACTCTCGTCGCCATTTTGGTTTTGGTGGGTTTTGGCCGGCTTCTTTACTGCAACCTATTTTTATCAGCAAGGTCTTTATGACCTGTATCTTGTGCCAACCTCTTATCTCATCCTGTGACTTAGAATGCTTAACCATCTGAGAATGCAGCCCAGTAGGTCTCAGCCTCATTTTACCAAGCCCTATTCAAGATGGAGCCGCTCTAGTTCAGATGCCTCTGACAGTAGGGGAAAGGAGAAGCATAAAACTTCACATTCCTGAAGACTTTCTTATGCTTTTGATTGAAACTCAAGCCATTGAAGAATATTTCAGCCAGAGTATGCAGCAACCCATTTTTCTAGGTCCAGTAATTGACACCGTAGACTTGTCAAGGGAAAGCCAAATGCACACATCACTGTGAACATTGGAAATACTATCTCCAGGATGTTAGAAAACACTTTTAAAAATGACTTGAAGGAAAAATCAGAAGGAGAACATAGGAAAGGGCCTTTCATTTCTCTTAAGCAGGAGTGTTAAAGCAATTATTGACCTACTGTACTTTGTTCTCATTAAGAAACCAAGTACCTTTTTAATGACTTCTATGGGAAGTATTCAAAATACAGAAGTGATAATAGAAGGATTTCTTGGAAGCAGAGCATAGCACTCTTTCATCTAAAAGGACTTAGAGGAGCATTTGAAGAGGGATTGCTGAAGGCTGTGGTTTTCTTTCCTGTGCACATTAATTCAATGTCCTTTTTACTCAGTGGGGTGTAAACATACATCATTTAAATTAACATAAAAAATCAGAAATGAGACTTCCATTAACATATCCACAGGGGAGGAATGAGGCAGTCGCACGTGACTTCTTGCTGCTGTTGCCTCCCAGGAGTGGGGCTGCCAGGCGGGTCCTCCTGCTGACCCCCTCCTCCTCTGCCTTTTCCTGTCCGGTTCTGCAGTGTCACTCCCAGCAGGTCGGCTCATCTTGGCGCTCTCGGCCACAGATGTCTCGACAGGTCCGAGTTACTTGTGTAATTGCTATCAACTTGCTGTGCAACCCTCTGGGGCAGGACATGATGCCTATCTTTAACCTCTGGATCAATTGAAAACTGGTTTAATTGGCTCAGTGTCCAGCAGTGCCGTTATTTGACTCCCCTGTCTGGCCTCTTACTCTTCAAGGATGCAGAGGTCTGGGAAGGCACAGCAGACCTGCCCCTACTCTGCGATGGTGGGAATGGGAGCTGCTCTGGGCTAGATTCAGAGGATTCTCCAGCTGCTCAGCCACCCAGAGTCCTCCCTGGAGCCCTTGCCTGGTGGGGCACTGTGGGGTGCAGTGCATGCTTCTCCCCTGTAGTGGAGAGCCTGAAATTCTGGCCCTTTCATCCTCTTTTCAAGATTATTCATTCCTCACCCTCAGCCATTCGTTCCCTCCACTCAGAGCCTGACACTTATTAAAATACTAAGGAAGACTTTATTCAAGACTATTGCAATAGAGGTTGACTCTGTTGCAATAGAGGAGAGAGATTGGGGTCAACTCTGAATACAACAAGACAAGTGGGATTTATAGCTAAGTAGCAGGGTGACAGGGTTGTAGCTGTGAACCCCCCAAATTTGGGACAGGTCTCAGTTAATTTAGAAAGTTTATTTTGCCAAGGTTGAGGACTCACACCCCTAACACAGCCTCAGGAAGTGCTTACGGCATGTGCCCAAGGTGGTCGGGGCACAGCTTGGTTTTATACATTCTAGGGAGACGTGAGACATCAATCAATATATGTTAAAAGTACATTGGTTTGGTCTGCAAAGGTGGGACAACTTGAAACAAAGGCAGGAAGACTTGAAGTGGGAGGGAACGTCCAGGTCCCAGATAGGTGAGAGACAAATGGTTGCTTTCTTTTGAGTTTCTTTTGAGCCTTTCCAAAGGAGGCAATCAGATATGCATCTGTCTCAGTGAGCAGAGAGATAACTTTGAATAGAATGGGAGGCAGGTTTGCCCGAAGCAGTTTCCACCTTGAGTTTTCCCTTTAGCTTAGTGATTTTGGGTACCCAAGATATATTTTCCTTTCACATGGCCGTAATATGTCTGTTGCCGGATCCCTATGGCAAGTGGATGCACTGAGACAGCAGATTGCAGCAGACAAAAAGGTTTAATTCTTGGGCCACTGAACAAGTAGATGGGAGGAAACCTCAAATCCATCGCCTCAAGGAATTGGTGGTTAGGGGTTTTGAGGGTTCTGGAGTGGGCTGAAGTGTGGAGATTGTTGATTGGTGGAAGAGTGCAGGGTGAAGTCACAGGACAGGGAGGGGAAGCATCTCTATATTCTCAGGCTGATCCCATTCCTCTGTGAGGGTCTTAAAACTGGTTGCTAGAATTTGGGGTCTAAAAAACATCTTAAGTGATCCTTAAACAAAAGCCATAGGATTCTAACATCAGAGACCTTATATATAGAAACAATGGGGTTGCAAATCAATTCTTAAACAGTCTGAGGGCCCTAATACCAGAGATCCTATCTGCACATGGGCAGTATCTAGTGCTACAGGACTTTCAGCAACAAGGAAGTGGGCCAGAGTGCATGCAGCCTGATTAATGCTTATGTTACCAGAAAGGGGTCCCAATCCAGACCTCAAGAGAGGGTTCTTGGATCTCACGCAAGAAACAGTCCAAGGCGAGTCCATAGGGTGAAGTGAAAGCAAGTGTATTAAGAAAGTAAAGGAATGAAAAAAAGGCTACTCCATAGGCAGAGCAGTGGCATGGGCTGCTAGACTGAATATACTTATAGTTATTTCTTGATGATATGCTAAACCAGGGGTGAATTACTCATGAGTTTTCTGGGAAAGGGGTAGGCAATTCCCAGAACTGAGGGTTCCTCCCCTTTTTAGACCACATAGGGTAACTTCCGGGCGTTGCCATGGCATTTATAAACTGTCATGGAGCTGGTAGGACTGTCTCTTAGCATGCTAATGCATTATAGTTCGCATATAATGAGCAGTGAGGACAACCAGACGTCACTTTCATTGCCATCTTGGTTTTGGTGGGATTTGGCAGGCTTCTTTACTGCAACCCGTTTTATCAGCAAGGTCTTTGTGACCTGTATCTTGTGCCGATCCCTTATCTCATCCTGTGACTAGGAGGCCTGACCTCCTGGGAATGCAGCCAGTAGGTCTCAGCCTTATTTCACCCAGCCCCTATTCAAGATGGAGTCGCTCTGATTCGAATGCCTCTGACACTTAATTATAACTACATTTCTGTTCCGAACCCAACCTCCAAGTCTTTTCAACCCTATTGGGATTGTTTCAGTGTCAGTGGGTGGAAAACTACTAATAGGAGACATTAAGGGTGCGGGATTCTTGTTAAGTGGACCTAACAGGATTCTTGCTAAAGGCAGGCCAAGGGCTCAGACAACAAGGGTGTGGGGTGATGAACTTGATCAGGTATCAAATTAGGGGATTTTCTCAAACCTGATTTTGCAGGATTCTTACTAAAACTGGACTTGGCATGGACAGACACAGAAGGCCAAGTTCAAGGCCTAGTAGATAAGTGGGATCAGAGGAGCCTAACCAAGGATTGGTCAAGGAGAACATCTTTGCCAAGAACACACTCCTGGTCCCCTTCCCCTTTGCAGCTTTGATGAACCCAACCTCTCAACAAGAGTGGGGTTGGGGAAAGGCTCTCTTTTGGGACTCCCCTGAAACAGAAAGAAGCTGTCATACTGTCCCCCCATCTTCCCTCTCTCAGCACAACCTTTAGACCACAGATATTTGCTGGGAAAGTGATCTTTTCATTCTTTCCTGTTTCCTTTGACAAACAGAAAGGGCACGGGTTTGAATGCCAGTTGATAATCCTTCCATGTTGCTAGTCTCGGGCTCCCCACTTGGTCCATGGACAGGATCAAGACTCCAAAAACCTTGGTGCTCTGGGGCTGAGGAGAGGCAGACATGAGAAGAGACTGCTTTCTCTTTTGTCTGTTTCCCTTGTCTAGCCTTGTTCTCCCCAGCATCCTCAATACACGTTAGTTCCAGAGTTACAATTGCAGCTGAGTTCAAACTTGCACTGCTCAGTGCAGGACAGCCAATAAGCGAAGAGACAAGGTGTTGGGGCAAGGAAGACAAATTTATTTTGGAGATCCAGCAAACTGAGAAGATGGTGGACCAGCATTCTAAAGAACCATCTTAATACGAACTTAAGTTAATATGAGCCTTAAGTCAATAAGGCTCCTTTTATGCTAGGGGAAAGGGGAAGAGAAAAGGGGTTGAGATCAAGAGGTGACCAATGGCCACAGACATCTAGGTGGCAGCAAGGGTCCAAGGATGTTGTGAAAATTCTTTTTCCTTGGTCAGATCACAATGCTCCTATAAATGTTTAACATAACATGCTTACTTATGGGTATACCCTCCTTATCTCCTCAGGGGCTAATTTTGGGAAGGGACTACTGTCCTTACTTTAAAGTTAAATATAAACTAAATTCCTTCCCTAGTTAGCTCAGCCTACGTGCAGAGATAAGCAAAAGTAGTTAACCTAAAACATATCACCCTTTGGGGGGTATCAGAGGCAAAATAGAGTCAGTCATGCTAAGCTCCCCTCCACTGTTACACAACATAACTTAAAGAAGAAAAGCTTTATGATAACTTTATTCAACCTACTTAAGCATCACTCTCTTGAGCAAGACGTTGCCAAATGTAATTTTCTACATGCGTGTTTCTATAGACTTTGATCTCTCCAGGATAACTGCATGGGAAGCCACAGAAGAATATGGCGGAAGCTTCCCTCCCAGCCCGATCTCCTCCTACTGTGTCCAAACCTTTGGCCCCTCTGAAAGTTGACTGAAAAATCAACTCACAAGAGGCAGATTCATGGAAAAGGCATACAGATTTATTTAACATGTATACATGGGAGCCTTCAGAGTGGAGAGCCAATCCACCAACGAGGTTCCGAAGCTTATATACTGTCTTGAGGTTATAGAAAGGATGCATGGCCAAAAACAGGTTATGGTGGTAAGTCAGCTTTTATTGGAAGGACAGTTTATGGTGGAGGGAGAAAGAAAGAGGCTTGGCTAGCAAAGGTGGCCTTGTTATGTAGATGAAGTCTCACATGGTAGCAGCCCTCAGAGAGAATGGTTGTTAAATATCTCTTTTAAGACTTTTAAAGGTGTCAGACTCTCAATCTCTCCTGGATCTAGGAAAGGTCTAGAAAGGGAAGGCCTGGCTGCATGAATGGAGATTCTCTACAGATGCAAATTTCCCCCACAAAAGATAGCTTTGCAAGGCCACTTCTGTCAGCTGACCCTGCAGTGGCCATTTCAAAATACATCAAAGTCATGTACTTTGGGGAAATATTTTGATTTTGCAAATCAAAAATGAAAGTCCTCCTGCTGACTAAATGGACCACCCTCTTGGCCAAGGGTATCCCAAAGAAACCTGAAAAACTAGTTCAGACCATGACTGGAAGTTGAGGGGTCAGATATGCCTCATTGTACCCTCTTCCTTGGAGTGTAGGTACAAATGACCAGCATTGGTGTTAAAATAGAGATCATAAGACTGACAAAACAGACTCTTTGTAGCAATAAGTACCAAATTCCAACTTGACTCTGGTATAGTATCACATGACAGAGAGCAGACCTGGAAAGAAATCAAAGTGTTTTACCCAAAAATGTATTTCTTTGACATATTTTGAAATGTCTCTGCAAAGCTGTTTCTTGTGGGGGAAATTTGCATTCTGTAGAGAATTCCCTTCCCTTCCTAGGTCTTTCCTGGAGAGTCTGACACTTTTTGTGGTCCAAAGAGAGATATTTACCATCTATTCTCTCTGATGCCTGCTACCTGGAGGCTTCATCTACATAACAAGAGCCTTGGCTTCCACAGTCCTCATCTTGACTCAAGCATTTCTTTATGCTGACTTGAAACTCTGCAGACAAAATTTAGCTCTTTTAACAAATTGCCAATCAAGAAATCTACGAATCCATCTACAACCTGGAAACACCCGTTTTGAGATGTCCCACCTTTCTGGGATGAATCAATGTATACCTTCCATACAGTGATTTATGTTTTTGCCTGTAACTTATCTCTCCCTAAAAGGCATAAAACCATGTGCCCAAGGTGGCTGTAACCCCTCCACCTTGGGCACATGTGCTCAAGACCTCCTGAGGCTGTCACGGGCCACGGCCCTTAACCTGGGCAAAACAAACCTCTAAACTGATTAAGACATGTCTTGGGTATTTTTTGATTTACGATTTTCTTCATGGCCTCTGACATTGGTGCGAATGAAGTTCCTAAATAGCTTCTTTTATCTCAAGGTTGCTTAGTAGAAGCACTGACCCCTGCTTTGTCTTTTCCCTAAGTCTAGTCCCTCTTTCAAGTTATGCCTGGGAACATTTCTTGGAGACACAGCAGTCGTAGCTCTGGGATATCTACAAAGGAGGAACCTAGGGACAGCTCTCTGGTTGGAAGGAAGTGAGGCCAGGCCACATGTCTCTGTTTCATTTTCATGCGATGTATACCATGTTATAGATCAATAGATTCAGCTGTGTTTTCCAAATATGGTTTTATGCCCATCAGGCTCACAGGAGATGGAGTAAATATCAGTTGTCTGTACTACCGAAGCATGACTATTTAAAAACAATTGGGCTACTTCAGGGGAGTGGGGGCAAAGTCATGCCTGGGAGATTGTGGTCTTCAAGGGACAATTGCAAAAGCAAGGAGTCTTATTTTTCAAAGTTAGGAACATCTCACTTTCTGTGACATGTGTTCTTACAAAAAAAAAATGACATTTGGAGTAATTTCTGCATGTGAATCCTGCTTATCTGACCCCTTCCTCATGGCAGGACTTTGGCTGCTGAGCTACCAGCTTCATCCCAGAAGGAAGGTTTGGGACTCTGAGGGCCTGAAACTTATGCATGGAGTTCTGCTCTAGACAACAGGGAACACGGAACGGCAAAAAAAAAAAAAAAAAAGAAAAGAACTCAAAATCTGCAGGGAAACCTGAATTTCAAATCCGGGAAAACTGTCTATGGATGACAGCTGTGGTGGGGATCAAGGGGTCTCAGAGCCAAGGTGTATTGGCTAGTGTCTCCATAGACTGCCAAAATTACACGGGCATCCTGGGTCAGAACCTCTACACCAGCCAGGCCTTGCACCTGGATTTTATGAATTTGCATGTGGGAAAGACTATGGTATGGTCTAGGGCATTCTTTTCTCATTGTTTTAATTTCTTAAATTTTAGAGACAGGGTCTTGCTCTGTCACCCAGGCTGGAGTGCAAAGGCGTGACTGTACCTCACTGCAGCCTCAAACTCCTGGGCTCAAGTCATCCTCTTGCCGCAGTCTACAGTGTAGCTGGGACTACAGATGCTCACCACCACACCTGGCTAGTTTTTAAAATTTTCTTGTAGAGATAGAGTCTCACTTTATTGCCCAGGCTGGTCTCCAGCTCCTTGCCTGAAGCAATCCTCCTGTATCATCCTCCCAAAGTGCTGGGATTACAGTTAGGAGCCATCACACCCAGTCTTTTCTAGGGCATTCTTGATACAATAGATGAGATTGCCCAAAATCCCACTGGCCCAAACTCCTCCCATCTTTTTATTTTATTTTATTTTATTTTATTTATTTATTTTTTTTTATTTGAGATGGAGTCTCATTCTGTTGCCCAGGCTGGAGTGCAGTGGTGCCACCTCGGATCACTGCAGCCTCCATCTCCCAGGTTCAAGTGATTGTCCTGCCTCAGCCTCCCGAGTAGCTGGGATTATGGATGCCCGCCACCATGTCTGGCTAATTTTTTTGTTTTTAGTAGAGCCATAGTTTCACCATGTTGGCCAGGTTGGTCTCAAACTCCTGACCTCAGGTGATCCTGCTGCCTGGGCCTCCCAAAGTGCTGGGATTACAGGTGTGAGCCACTGTGCCCGGCCCTAGGCTCCTCCCATCTTGACCTGGGTGTTTGCGATGGTGTCTGGTGCTACACAGTGCATTTTAGGTTCTCCATCTGGGAGTGCTTTTGTTCTTTCATTCCTTCTTCTTGTAGAGTATAATTCATTCATTCATTCATCTATTTGCTCAATAAAAAATTTGTTAAATTCTTATTATTTGTTCGGTTCAGGGTCATGATCATAAATCCCAACAGAAGCTCTTACCTCTGGAAGGAGCTCAGAGATTGGTGGGGGACAGAAACGTTTATCACATCCTTAAACTGATGAGCTCACAATGACAAAGTGACATGCATGCTCTGATGGTAGAGAGCACGGTGTTGGGAGAAGGTGATTGGAGTGGAGATACGGTGTATATAGGAGTCCGGTAAGTGAAGGCACAGCAGAGGAGGGAAGGTGTTCTGGCTTCAGGAAAGGGTGGGGTATGTGAAGGTTCTAAGGTGGAAGGCCAATGACTGCAAGGAAGTCATTGTTGCTGAAGAGAAGGGATAGGTAATGGTGTAAAAGAAAGTTCTGGAGTCCCAAAGATCTGAGTTCAAATGTTAGCTCTGCTGTGTCACCGTGTGCAAGTTATTTAAACTTTATAACCCTCAAATTCCTCATTTGTGAATTAACAGTATTCCTGTGGCCTAGGACTGGTCAGGGAAAAACCTTCGACACATTAAATTACACAGAGTTTAACTGAGCAAAGAACGATTTACAAACCGGGCAACCCCTGAACCAGAATAGGTTCAGAGAGACTCTGTCGCAGCTGCATTGTGGAAGTAGATTTGTGGACAGAAAAAGGAAAATAACACACAGAAAACGGAAGTGAGGTATAGAAACAGCGTGATTGGCTACAAACGAAGATTGCTTAGCGCTTGCCTTATTTGAACATGGTTGGAACACTTGACCACCGTTGATTGGCCAAAACTCGGTGACTGGCAGAAGAGTAGGTGACCATCTGTTTATACATCCAGTTCTGTTACAGCTCACTATGGACAGAGAAACCTTCAGGGTGAATTTAAAATTTGTAAGGAGGTAGCTTTAGGCTAAACTTAATTGAATAGGATTTAGTAATTCCCCCATTCTTTGAAGACTGACATCAGGGACCAGAGGAACATATGACTTTTTCACACAATTAGAGATATTGTTCACTGGATTAAAATGTTGGTCTCAAGATATATAGTACCCTTACATTAAGATTGTAGTCCAGGCCAGGTGCAGTGGCTTACGCCTGTAATCCCAACACTTTGGGAGGCTGAGGCGGACGGATAACCCGAGGTCAGGAGTTCAAGACCAGCCTAGCCAACATGGTGAAACCCTGTCTCTACTAAAAATAAAAAACGTAGCCGTGGGTGGTGGCAGATGTCCATAATCCCAGCTACTCAGGTGGCTGAGGCATGAGAATCACTTGAACCTGGGAGGCAGAGGCTGCAGTGAGCCAAGATCACACCATTGCACTGCAGCCTAGAAGACAGAGCGAGACTCCCTCTCAAAAAGCAACAACAACAATAAAAGCAAACATAAGGTTGTAGTCCAGTTAGAAATTAACAGCAATGATACATTATAAAAAGTAAGAGACACAATGTGTCTTAAATACATATTTAAGTTTTGGAGGATGTTTGGTTGGTGGGTTGGTTCCTGGTATCTCCTGTGGTACAGAGGAGAAACAGCAGAAGCCAACTTGAACGGAGCACTTGAAATTGACAGGTCCTTGGCTTCGGTCATGCCTCTTCCCAGTGCTTCCTGTGTAAAGGATGTGTAGGTCTTTCGATTACTCATACACAGACCCAGATTCAGAAAGGAAAAACTCTTTGTAAACTGCTCACTTTTAGAAATGAAAAGATTGATCCAAGTGGAAGGAGGGAGACGATGTGATATAAAAACTGCAACCTAGGCAGGGATTTAAAATGAATCAGAAAACGAACAGACCAGAGAACGTGCTTAATTCAAAGACACCCAGGGGACCCTCAAGTTCTAAAAACAAGTGACTGGGAATCAAAGTCAGCTGTTTGATTTTTGCATTTTAGAGAGTGAGGGTGGGTGTTTTGCGTACGAATAATATTTTGAATGCTATCGGATTTTTTTAATACAGTGGGATCATTGCTTTTCCCTATGTCCTTTTTTAAAAACTTTTTTTCATGCAAATTCATTAAATTTGAGATGCAGTAATATACTGGAATCTTGCCCATCTGATTCCCCAAACCACAGTTAATCCTTGGCACATTTTGAAAAGTATACATGTAGTTTTAAAATGGAATTATGTGTGACCCAAATGTGACGGCAGCCCTGTGGACATCCTTTCCTCTTAGCCTGCATTCTTCTAAAAGTAGAGCTCAGCATTTTTTTTCTCTTTTTTCTGTTTTTGTTTTTTTTCTTTTCCCCAGTGTCTCACTCTATTGTCCAGGCTGGAGTGCAGCAATGTGATCTTGGCTGACTGCAACTTCAGTCTCCAGGCTCAAGTGATTCTCTCATCTCAGCCTCCCAAGTAGCTGGGACTATAGGCAGGTGCCACCATATCCAGCTAATTTTTGTACTTGTCATAGAGAAAGGGTTTCCCCATGTTGCCCAGGCTGGTCTCCGAACTGCTGGACTCAGGGGATCCGCCTACTTCAGCCTCCCAAAGTGCTGAGATTACAGGCAGGAGCCACTGGACCTGGCTGAGCTCAGCATTTTTTTTTTCCGAAAAAAAAAAAAACAAAAACAAAAACCATATTTGGCTTTACAAAGCATATTTTGTGTAAAATAGATTCTATAGGCAATTAATGCAAGAGATCCTAGGGAAGGCTGTGTCACAAGCCACTGTAAAACTTAACAAAATTGCAATCACAGACCTAATTCTACCTTCCAAAGTCCTCATGGGCCACTGGTTATCCCCTCCTCCTCCTTGTCCTAGATCCTTCTCTTGTTTTTTTATGCTAAGCAGGTTATCTCTTAGCTTTTTCAGTCTGAATTCTCAAGCTCAGAATCTCTTTTAGCAAACAAGAGCCTTCCAGCAATCCATCCTTTGCAGTTGAGGATTATAAACAACCAAGACCATTTTTTTCCCATCAGAGATATTTGTTTTTCAATTTGCATGTGTGTATTGGCTGAATCCTAATATTTGCATTTCATGATTGTGTTCTGAACTGGGAGAAAAATAACCCACATTTCCCTAAGCAGGTACATCATCCTGTCTGCCCTCAGAAGGCCTAATCTGTGTCTCATTTTTTTTTAAATGTAGGTTGTTATCTTAGTCATTTTGGGCTGCTGTAACAAAATAACATATACTGGGTGGCTTATAAACAACAAAAATTTATTTCCCACAGTTCTGGAGGCTGGGAAGTCCAACATCAAGGTGCTGGCAGATTCAGCATCTGGCGAGGGCCCCTTCTCCCTGTATCATCACGTGGTGGAAAGAGACAAGAGAGCTCTCTAGGGTCCCTTTTCTAAGGCATGGATCCCACTCATGAGAACTCCATCCTCATGACCTCATCACTTCCCGAAGGCTCCACCTCCTAAAACCATTGCGAGAATAACATTGGAGGTTAGGGTTTCAACATGAGAGTTTTGAGGGGACACAAACATTTAGTTCATAATGGTTATTATGGAAGATGTTTACTGAACTTCTGAAGCAAATGACAAAGCTAGCGTAATGAGACCTTAAAAGTTATTTAGGGCTGGGCGTGGTGGCTCATGCCTGTAATCCTGGCACTTTGGGAGACCAAGGCAGGCTGATCAAATGGTCAAGAGGTCGAGACCATACTGGCCAACATGGTGAAACCCCGTGTCTACTAAAATAAAAAAATTAGCTGGGTGTGATGGCATGCGCCTGTAATCCCAGCTACTTGGGAGGCAGAGGCAGGAGAATTGCTGGAACCCAGGAGGCAGAGGTTTCAGTGAGCCGAGATCGTGTCACTGCCCTCCAGCCTGGGGACAGAGTAAGACTCTGTTTCAAAAACTAAACTAAACTAGAATAAATAAAAATTAAAAAGTCATTTAGTCTGGATATCATATTATAACAGTGTTGCACAGTGGACCCTCAGTCCAAATCATCCTTCTTAAATGTAGGACCTTGTGACCTTTGTTGACCAAAACAAAAACAAAAACCAACCCCACAAAGCCCGAACTGTGAAGTCTTGAAAGAGGTTTCTTCTGAGCCAATATGAGTGACCATGACCTGGGGAACAAGAGGTCCCAAGAAAGTGTGCCCAAGGTTGTCAGGTTACAGGTTGGTTTTATACATTTTATGAGACAAGAATTGTAGGTAAAATCATGAATCAGTACATGGAAAGTATACATTGGCTCAGCATAAAGAGGCAGGATATCTTGAAGTGTGAGGGAGTTGGGGCTGGTATGAGGCCATTGGTGAATTCAAAGATTTTCTGATTGTCAGTTGGTTAAAAGAGTTAAGCTTTGTCTAAAGACTTGAAGTCAGTAGAAAGAAATGCTTGAGTTAAGAAAAGGGGAGCTGTGGAGACCAAAGTTCTTGTTATGTAGATGAAGCCTCCAGGTGGCAGGCTTCAGAGAGAATAGATGTTAAATATCTCTTTTCGGACCTTAATTTAGTGTCAGACTCTTAGCTAATCCCTTCTAGACCTGGTAAAGCCCTGGTTGGTTTAATAGAGATTCTCTGCAGTTACACATTTTCCTCAGAAAAGACAGCTTTGCAAAGCCATTTCAAAATATGTCAAAGCAATATATTTTGGGGTAAAACATTTGGATTTCCTTCAGGGTCTGGCATGTGACACTATACCAGAGTCAGGTTGCAATTTGGTATCTTATTGCCACAGTGAGTCTGTTTTCTCAGTCTTATGATCTCTATTTTAATGTTAATGCTGGTCAGTTGTGCCTAAACTCCAAAAGGGGTGGGGCATAACAAGGCTTGTCCATCCTTTCTTCTCTTCATGGCCAGGAATCCAATGTTTCAGGTTTCTCTGGGGTCCTTTTGGCCCAGAGGGGCTTCATTCAGTCAGTGGGGTGGCCTAGGCTTTTATTTTTGCCTTACACTTTGGACAAGTGTCCTAACCTGTCAGGGACTCAATTTTATAATCTGTAAAATGGGGACAAATATCAGGGCTTATTGTTACCAGAAAAAGTTCCTGCTCCAGATCCCAAGAGAGGGTTCTTGGATCTCACAAAAGAAAGAATTCGGTGCAAGTCCAAGGAGTAAGTGAAAGCAAGTTTATTCAGAAAGTAAAGGAATAAAAAATGGCTACTCCATAGGTAGAGCAGCAGGTTGGGCTGCTGGACTAAGGATACTTATAGTTATTTCTTGATTGTATGCTAAACAAGGTGTGGATTACTTATGAGTTTTCCAGGAAAGGGGTGGGCAATTCCTGGAACTGAGGGTTTCTCCTCTCTTTAGCCATATAGGGTAATTTCTGGATATTGCCATGGCATTCGTAAACTGTCATGGCGCTGGTGGGCATGTCTTTAGCATGCTAATGCATTATATTTAGCATATAATGAGCTGTGCGGATGATCAGAGGTCACTTTTGCCGCCATCTTAGTTTTCGTGGATTTGGGCAAGGCTTCTTTACCGCAGCCTGTTTTATCAGCAAAATTTTTTTGACCTGTATCTTGTGCTGACCTCCCATCTCATCCTATGACTAAGAATGCCTCACTTCCTGGCAATGCAGCCCAATAGGTCTCAGCCTTATTTTACCCAGACCCTATTCAAGATGGAGTTGCTCTGGTTTGGACACCCCTGACATTATGTCACAGGCTTGTTGTGAGCATGAATGAGTTACTATCAGTAAAGTCTGAAATACAGAAAGGTAAAATTTTGTCTCGATATAAAATGAAAGCGAGGAACATATTTTATTCAACTTATTAATTCATGGGAGAATCAATAAGGTGTTAAGTCCAGTTCAAATGAGAATTTAACTTACAGAGGTGTATATTCTCCACCAGAAAAAAATCATTACAAGAGTCATTTGCGGTGCTGTTAGTTTCCTACAACTTTGCAGCTATCCCTACAGCAATGGGCTGAAAAATGCCTTCCACCCAAGATACCCACATTCCAATCCTAGAACCTGTGAATGTTACTTCATGTGGCAAAAATAAGACTTTACAGTTGTGATTCATTCACTCCACAACAGTCTCAGATGGGGAGATTATACTGGATTTTCCAGGTGGCCCTAGAGGGAGAGAGGCAGAGGAAGATTTGACCCAGACAGGAGATTAGAAGGTGGTGTGACCACAGAGACAGAGACTGAAGGGATGCAGCCACAAGCCAAGGAATGCTGGCAGCCACCAGATGCTGGAAGAGGCAATGAATGGCTTCTCCCCTGGAGCATTCAGAGGGAACATGATCCTGCTGACACCTTGATTTTGTTCCCCAGTGAAACTGATTTCAGACTTCTTGCCTCCAGAATGTGAGAGAATCAATTTCCGTTGCTTTAAGCCAGTGGTCCCCAACCATGTTGGCACCAGGGACTGGCTTCATGGAAGACAGTTTTTCCACAGACCAAGAGTGAGGATGATTTCGGGATGATTCAAGCACATTCCATTGATTGTACACTTTGTTTTTATTATTATTACATTGTAATATATAATGAAAGAATTATACAACTCACCATAATGTAGAATCAGGGGGAGCCCTGAGCTTGTTTTCCTGCAACTAAACGGTCCTTTCTGGGAGTGATGGGAGACAGTAACAGATCATCAGGCATTAGATTCTCATAAGGAGCGTGCAACCTAGATCCCTCGCATGCACAGTTCAAAATAGGGTTTATGCTTCCATAAGAATCTAATGCTGCTGCTGATCTGACAGCAGGTGGAGCTCAGTCAGTAATGGGAGTGGTGGGGAGCAGCTGTAAATGCAGATGAAGCTTCGCTGGCTCGCCCACCACTCACCTCCTGCTATGTGGCCAGGTTCCTGACAGGCTTCAGACCAGTACCTGTCTGCGGCCCTGGGGTTGGGGTCCCCTGCTTTAAGCCACCTAGTTTGTAGTCATTTCTTACAGTAGCCACAGGAATTGCCTACAAAGTCGCAAAGAGCTTTCTCAACAGAAAGTTAATCAAAGGTGCGTACTCTATAGAAACAGGTATCCCCAGTGAGTCTGCTAGATGATATTCAGCACCTCACTTAAAAGACATCCAGGAATCTCCTACCCATTCCTAAGTTTGGACAGTTTTTCCTGACAATTTTAGTCTACAAAGTGCTTGGAATATATATAAAGTAATTCATAGAAAGTAAGCATTACTATATAAATTTGAGTGATACTACTACTCCTCCTACTAATTACAATAATTATCATCATCATCATCATCAACCACCATCATTATTCTCTTTTATCTTCTTGGCTTGTTCTTTTCACTTGATGGGTTGTTTTGAGTGGGAACCAATGATTCTCTTGACTGACAGGCTTCCAGACCCAGTGGAAGAGAATAACGGGATTATGAGTGGGAACTCCTTGGGAACACTCAGGAGTTCAAGGCTGCAGTGAGTCATGATTGTGCCACAGAGGTTGGTGTTTTCACTGTTAGCTGTGAGAGTGCGAAGGCATAAGATGTTAGCAGTGGAAGACCAAGGTGTCAATGATAGGCTTGGGGTTACCCTGCCCTTCCAGCTGGATATCTTGAGCTGCTGTGGAGATGCAAACAGCATAAAGGACAATTGAATGGAAAGATGTGTGGTTTTCAGTGAACGAATATCCCGGAGAGCGTGATGAGGGTGAAAAAATACTTACTCACAAATCCCCTGAACAGGGGAAGCAAAGGTGGTATTGCCAAGTGAAAATATTTTGTTTAAAAAAAAAAGAGTGAAGTGAAGAAAAACTGTAGGTTGACGAATTGTTGAAGGAATGGAGTGTGGCATTCAGCAGCATTTTAAGTTAATCTAGGCCAGTGGTTTTCAAGAGGGTAGGTGGATTTTGTCATCCAGGGGATATGTGGCAAGTCTGGAGACATTTTTGGTCATCGCAGCGGGGAGTGCTATTGATGTCTAGTTGGTAGAGAGCAGGACTGCCACTAAAGATCTTACAATGCACAGGGCAGTTTCTTACAACAAAGAATTATCTGGCCCCAGATGTCACTAATGCTGAGGCCAGGAAACTCAGCTTTAGGGTGAGAGTTCCAGACTCACAGAATCAGAGTCCTGTAAGGGACCTTAGCAAGTGTGAGGTTCTGTGATTTTCAAAGGACATCTTTCAGATGCCACAGGGTAGGGGGAGGCGCCAGGAGCCCAGGGACCAGAGAGGCAGTGGAGGGTGTGGAGGGTGGATCTCGTGATGTTACCACATCACCAGCATCTCTCTCCTCTGCAATGGGTGTTGGTACAAGGATGAGTATTTCTGCTGACAGAAATATATAAAGTAACTATTCATAGTAAGCATTACTATGTAAGTTTTAGTGATACTACTACTAATAATAATTAATTATCATCATCATCATTATCATCAATCACCATCATCCTTCCCTTTTATGTACTTGGCTGGTTCTCTTAACTTGGTGGGTTGTGTTGAGTGGGAACCAATGATTATCTTGACTGACAGGCTTCCCTGCCCAGTGGAAGAGAATAATGGGATTATGAGTGGGAACTCCTCGGAACACCCAGGAGTTCAAGGCAGTGAGCCATGATTGTGCCATGGAGGTTGGTGTTTTCCCCGTTAGCTGTGAGAGTGCAAAGGCATAAGATGTTAGCAGTGGAAGACCAAGGTGTCACTCATCATTTCGAGGTTACCCTACCCCTCCAGGTGGCTGTCTTCAGCAGCTGAGGAGACACAAACTGCACAGAGGACAATGAAATGGAAAAATGTGTGGTTTTCAATGAGCAAATATCATGGAGGGCAGTACCTAGAGCCGTGCATAGTGACTGGCACCTACAGTCTCAGCTACTCAAGAGGATCGCTGGAGCCCAGACGTTCGAGGCTGCAGTGAGCTATGATGGCATCACTGCACTCCGGCCTGGGCAACAGGCCAAGATCCTGTATCTAAAAAAACAAAAAAAAGGTTGAAAATAACTAGTGTGTTTTTATTTTGTGTTGAGGAATAAAAAATTAACAGATGTAGTCACTAATAGTACCGGGAATCCTGGCTGCCTCTGGTGCCTAAGCCCACCCTTCCCAATGTCTATTCAGACCTTGTTAGAAAAACCTATGGGGTTTCCAACCCCATTTCTGCAAATCTTGCCGACATGAGCTGGTTTAATTTCTGACCATAAAAACACATTAAACAGGATACAATAAAAAGAGTTCTTTCTTTGTTAAGAATCTTGATACAATTTACTAAGGCATTTACCGTGTCTACCCTGTACATGGCTGTGAACATTTAGAGGGTGTAGGATTTAGGGCTAAAATTATCCCATCTCCGATATATATTCTGGACACTGGAGTTTTAAATAAATCCGTAGCTTATGTTTACGTCTCTTCTAAACATAGATGGTGGGAACTGGAACCAGCGTGCTTGTAGCTGGGGGAGAAAAATAAAGGCACGCTGGCTGTGGGAACATTTATCCTTCCTGGTGGCTATGGCAAACCTGTGATCCTATGATCACTCTCCTTATGTTTGGAGGAGTTTCCACCCTCTGAGCCCCACCTTTGTTTGTTTGTTTTGGGTTTTTTGTTCTGAGACAGTGTCTCACTCTGTTACCCAAGCTAGAGTGCAGTGTGGCACGATCATGGCTCACTGCAGCCTGGAACTCGCAGGCTCAAGCAATCCTCCCCGCTCAGCCTCCCAAGTAGCTGGAACCATAGGCGTGCCCCACCATGCCTGGCTAATTTTTGAATTTTTCTATAGCGATGGGGTCTCCCTATGATTGCCCAAGCTGGTCTCAAACTCCTGGGCTCAACCTATCCTCCCACCTCAGCCTCCCAAAGTGCTGGGTTATCGGGGGTGAGCCACCGCACCCAGCCTGAGTCCTGCCTTTCCAAGATCAAAGTAGAAACCAGCTTCACTGCCTCCCTTGTAGCCAGACCGTGTCCTGGGAGCCAGGCTTCTCCAGTCAGACCCACAGGAAGGGTGGCTTTGTCTGTGAAGATAGGGGTAGGAGGAGGATGAAAATGTATCATGTAAAACCCATCCTGACGGCAAGAAGGAGAGACATTTAACTTTGAAAGGCAAAAATTGTACCAGTCTTAATGGCAGCATCTCATTTCCTGTGTGGACAAAGTGTCAGCTGGATTTAGGAACCCTCTTTTGATAAATCCCTTTTCTCCGAAACTAGCTCAATTTGGTTCTGGAGACCATAAGTAAAATCACTGCCTGATACAGCAGGAGAAATGTTACTGTGGAAGTATCTCAGAGACCAAATCACTTGGCACTTCGCAGTTTTGTGAAATACTGACTGTCACCATCAGACAAACCTTCAGTGCTCCCACCTTCTCAGCATTGCCTGCCCTAATCAGGTGGGTTTTGGAAGAACTCGCTAGCAACCATGACCTTTAAATAGACCAGAAATTGTCTTTTACAGTGGATTGAGAATCAGTAGCTTTATAAGAAGGGCTTTGCTCAGTTCATGATGACTCTATGCATGATTGACTCCGTCTCTGTACCTGAATTACAAAAAAAAAAAAAAATGTTGCAAGTAAAGAAAAGGCAAAATGTTATTTTTTTCCCCACTCAGTTTTGCACTGGTGCTCAGCACATATGGTTTCAGGTAGGCTCTGCCTTAACATATTCCTGGAAGAAGCTTCAGAAAAGAGGCCGGACAGGTGGAGACAGCTTCCTTGATTACAGCTCAGCATGGTTCAAATGACACTCTGGTAGTTAATTGATTCAGGCAAGATAATTTGTGGGCGATAAACAGCACAGACCTTTTATTTTCAACTGGTCAGTTAGAACGAAGTTTCTCTAATTCAGTCTTAGAGAATGACTTTTTTTTTTCCTGTGCTGGAACTCATCATTTGCATATAGAAAGATGTTTAAATCTCTGTAGAAATGCCCAGAGATTGTAAAATCTAACATTATGTTTGCAAAGATGGCATCAAGCTCCTTCCTCCTCAGACATAAGAAAATTGCATTTGAACGGGCCGGGTCTTGAAGACCAGCTGATGGTGTCTGAGTCAAAGATGGAGCTGATATTCTCAGGCAATGGGTCCACTTTGGGGCCACTCCAGCTGTTTTTCTAGGAATTCTTCCAAAGCAAACACCACAGTGGTGCTATTCCTGTGAAATGGTGGCACGTCTTCTTCTGTGATCATGGCCAGAGACAACTTCTTTCTTTGAAATACATGCAAAAGGTTTTGCTCAGCCTCTGGAGTAAACCCCATCTCAACAGAGCAGCTCTATCCTTTGAGAGTATGATTTTGACATCTGATGGACTCCCAATATTTGATGCTTGTTTTCAAGGCCACGCTAACCTCAGTTGGGCTGAGATTAAAATGAGGTCCATAGTAACAGTCACGGGTCCACAGCTCTTGGAGACCCCCTCTTTTTTTTTGAGTCTTTTTTTTTTTTTTGAGTCTTTTTTTTTTTTTTTTTTGAGACAGACGCTCTCTCTGTCACTCAGGCTGGAGTGCAATGGTGCGATCTCAGCTCACTTCAACTTCTGCCTCCTGGGTTCAAGCGATTCTCCTGTCTCAGCCTCCCGAGTAACTGTGATTATAGGTGTGCCCCACTACACCTGGCTAATGCCCTCTGCGGACTCTTACACAGTCCTGGCCGTGCCTCTCCTGGGCAGGGTCTCTGCAGTCAGTCCTCTTGTCCACCAGCTTCATGCTCTCCATTTTCCTCTCCTACTCATACGTGGCATCCCCTGCAATGCCTCGAACAGCCAGTGCAGTACGTGGTGCCTTGGTGACACATTACTGACCAGAGACACCACTGAGCTCTGTCGTTCATGTCACCCAGGCTGGAGTACAATGGCACGATCTTGGCTCACTGCAACCTCTACCTCCTGGGTTCGAGCGATTCACCTGCCTCAGCCTCCCGAGTAGCTTGGATTACAGGCATGTACCACCACACCCAGTGAATTTTTATATTTTTAGTAGAGACAGGGTTTCAACATGTTGGCCGGGCTGGTCTCAAACTCCTGGCCTCAAGTGATCCACCCACCTGCGCCTCCCAAAGCACTGGGATTACAGGCATGAGCCACCGTGCCCAGGTAAAGCCACTGATTTCTGAAGTCAAGAACGTTGTCTCTCATCATTGCCAAAGTGGCTGGTAACAACCCCACTGAGGCCTTGTGCTTTCAAACCTACTAGAGATGTTCTTGAATGAGCCCTTTCATGACAGCCCAGTCAACACAGAGCTACAGAGGGAGGGAACCTCTGCCACCAGCCTGTGACCATAATAAGACAAACAGACCACATCCTGCACTGGCTGGCACCTTTCTTCTCTAAGTCTGGTCCCTGGCTTTGCACCAAACTGGTGCATTTTTCCCAGGAGGCAGCTTGGAATCCCTTACAAAAGGCCACTTGACAAGTCCTCTGGAAAGACTGACCTTAGATGAAAGCTGGGTGTGGGCCGGGCACAGTGGCTTACACCTGTAATCCCAGTACTTTGGGAGGCTGAGGCAGGCAGATCACTTGAGGTCAGGAGTTCGAGACCAGCCTGGCCAACATGGTGAAACCTCATCTCTAGTCAAAAAAATATAAAAATTAGCCAGGAGTAGTGGTGCACGTGTGTTAATCCCAACTACTGGGGAGGCTGAGGCAAGAGAATCACTTGAACCCGGGAGGCGGAGCTGCAGTGAGCAGAGATGGTACCACTGCACTCCAGCCTGGGCGACACAGCGATACACTGTCTCAAAAAAAAGAAAAAGGCTGCGTGCAGTGGGTGGCCTGGCCATATGTGTGCTGGGCCTGGCTGAACTACACTTCCCAGAATTCACTTCCTTGTGTGTTTCCCAGTAGGGTGGACTGCAGGAGGGATACCTGTGGGAGATGTGGAAGGTGCAGGGGAAACAGCAGCCGCTTTGTAGCTCATCCGCATTACTGCTCATCTGCTGCCTCCACTTGTTGGCTGGGCCTGCTGCAACTCCACCTGCCCCTGGAGCCCCTCCAGGTTCTCCCACACCTGGACTTTGTGTGGCTGTTGGCTCCACTGTGAAGGGCCCTGGCTTCTGCCTGACACGAAACCCAAGGTCAGAGGCAATAAGGCACTTCGACAAGTTTCATTTGTACTCCTGGGCTCCAGCTCAAGTTTGTGGGTTTCAGCTTGTTCTTGCTTCCTTAGGTTATAGCCGTCATCTCCCCTTCCTGGCTGTCTGCCCTGTGGACTGCAGGTGCCAGCATCAGAAGGAACAAAGTCAGTTCTAGAGACTGCTTAACCAGCTCCCACAGTTGCATGAGGTCAAATCCTTGCAAAAAGTCATAAAAGTGATATATATGTGCATTGATGTATAGGTATACATATGTGTGTGTGTGTGTGTGTGTGTGTGATCATGCATTGCATAATGACAAGGATACTTTTTTTTTTTTTTTTGAGACGGAGTCTCGCTCTGTCACCCATTCTGGAGTGCAGTGGTGTGATCTCGGCTCACTGCAACCTCCGCTTCCCGGGTTCAAGCGATTCTCCTGCCTCAGCCTCCAGAGTAGCTAGGATTACAGGCACCCGCCACCACGCCAGGTGATTTTTTGTATTTTTAGTAGACACAGGGTTTCGCCAGGCTGGCCTCGAACGCCTGACCCCATGTGATCTGCCTGCCTCGGCCTCCCAAAGTACTGGGATTACAGGTGTGAGCCACTGCACCCACTGACAGGGATACATTCAAAGAAATGCATCATTAGGCAATTTCATCATTGAGCAAACATTATAGAGTGCACTTATACAAACCTAAGTGGCCTAGCCTATTACACTCCTAGCCTGTATGGTAAAGCCTATTGCTCCTAGAACAAGAACCTGTAGAGCACGTTGCTGTACTGAATACTGTAGGCAATTGTAACACAATGCTAAGTATTTGTGTACCTAAGCATACCTAAACATAGACAGGGTACAGTGAAAACATGGTATAAAGCAGCACCCCCCAATCTTTTTGGCACTAGGGGCCAGTTTTGTGGAAGTCAGTTTTTCCAGGGCTGCAGGGAAGGGTGGGGAGGTGTCAGGATGAAACTGTTCCACCTTAGATCATGAGGCATTACTTAGATTATCAGAAGGAGCATGCAACCTAGATCCTGCACATGCGTAGTTCACAAGAGTGTTCATGCTCCTATGAGAATCTAATGTCACCGCTGATCTGACAGGAGGCAGAGCTCGGTGGGTAAGGCGAGTGATGGCGAGTGGCTGTAAATACAGATGAAGCTTTGCTTGCCTGCGGGCCGCTCACCTCCTGCTGTGCAGCCTGGTTCCTAAAAGGTCACAGATCAGTACTGGTCCAAGGCCTGGGGGATTGGGGACCTCTGGTATAAAAGACAAAATAATCATACACCTGTCTAAGGCACTTACCATGAATGGAGCTCACAGCACTGAAAGTTGCTCTGGGTGAGTCAATGAGTGAGTGGTGAGAAAATGAGTGGTTCATGCCTGTAGTCCCAGCACTTTGGGAGGCCAAGGCAGGCTGATCACCTGAGGTCAGGAGTTCAAGACCAGCCTGGGCAGCGTGGCCAAACTCTGTCTCTATTAAAAATAAAAAATCGGCCTGGCGTGGTGGCAGGTGCCTGTAATCCCAGCTACTCTGGAGGCTGAGGCAGGAGAATTGCTTGAACCCGGGAGGTGGAGGTTGCAGTGAGCCAAGATCGCACCACTGCATTCCAGCCTGGGCGACAGAGTGAGACTCCTTCCAAAAATAAAAAAGAAAAGAAAGAAAGAAAATGTGAAGGCCTTGAACATTACTGCACACTACTGGAGGTAGACTTTGTAAACACTGTACGGTTAGGCTACGCTATTTTTTTTGAGACATTGTCTCACTCTGTCACCCAGGCTATAGTGCAGTGGCATTATCTGCTCACTGCAACCTCCACCTCCTGGGTTCAAGCAATTCTTATACTAATTTATTCTTTTTAAAATCTCTTCTTCAGTGATAAATTAACCTTAGCTAACTGTAACTTTGTAACTTTATAAAGGTTCTAATTTTTTGTAAACTTTTTGACACTCTGACAATAATCACTTAGCTTAAAACACGTACAGCTGTACAAAAATATTTTCTTTCTTTATAGCTTTAATCTATAACCTTTTTCCAACTATTTTTTTTTTTCTCTTTACTCCTTAAAAACGAAGACATGAACACACACATTAGCCTAGGCCTACACAGGGTCAGGATCGTCAATATCACCTTCTTCCACCTTCTTGTCTTGTCCCACTGGTAGGTCTTCAGGGGCAATAACACGCGTGGAGCTGTCATCTCCTATGATAACAATGTATTTTTCTGGAATCCCTCTTGAAGGACTTGCCTGAGGCTGTTTTACAGTTACTTTTTATATACATAGAAGGAACACACTCTAAAATAATGATGAAAATATAGTGTAGTAAATACAGAAACCATTAGGTCTTTTACTATGATTGTCAAGTATTATATACCAGGCCAGATGCGGTGGCTCATGCCTATAATCCCAACACTTTGGGAGACTGAGGCGGGCGGATCACTTGAGGTCAGGAGTTCAAGACCAGCCTGGGCAACATGGCGAAACCTCGTCTCTACTAAAAATACAAAAATTAGCTGGGTGTGGTGGCATGCACCTGTAATCCCAGCTACTCGGGTGGCTGAGGCAGGAGAATGGCTTGAACCCAGGAGGCAGAGGCTGCAGTGAGATGAGATTGTACCACTGCACTCCAGTCTGGGTGACAGAGTGAGACTCTGCCTCAAAAAAAACTAGTATGTATTGGACATAATTGTATGTATGATACTTTTATGACTGGCTGATGAGTAGCATCACCAGCATTGCCACAAACATGTGAGTAATGCATTGTGCTATGATGTTATGGCAGCTACGACATCATTAGGTGATAGGCATTCTTCAGCTACATTATAATCCTGTGGGCCCACTGTCCTACATGCAATCTGTCATTAACCCAAACTTCATTATGTGGTGCGTGACTGCATATATAGGTTTCCTATTGGTTTTATTTCTCAGGTTGAACCCAGACTGATACACTGGGAACCCAGCATCAGGATTTTTTTTTTTTTTTTTTTTTTTGACAGGGTCACTCTTGTTGCTCAGGCTGGAGCGCAATGGCGCAATCTCGGCTCACTGCAACCTCCACCTCCTGGGTTCAAGCAGTTCTCCTACCTCAACCTCCCAAGTAGCTGGGATTACAGGCATGGGCCACCACACCTGGCTTTTTTTTTTTTTTTTTTTTAGTAGAGGCGAGGTTTCACCATGTTGGTCAAGCTGGTCTTGAACTCTTGACCTCAGGTGATCCACCCACTTCGGCTCCCCAAAGTGCTGGGATTACAGGTATGAGCCACCATGCCCAGCCAGGATTTTTTTTTTTTTAAGACAGGGTCTTGCTCTGTTGCTCAGGCTGGAGTGCAGTGGCACCATCATAGCTCACTGCAGCTTCAACCTCCTGGGCTCAAGCGATCCTCCTGCCTCAGCCTCCCAAATAGCTGGAACTACAGGCATGCAACACCATGCCCAGCTAATTTTTGCAGAGATGGGGTTTTGCTGTGTTGCCCAGGCTGGTCTTGAACTCTTGGGCTCAAGCAATCATCCCGCCTTGGCGTCCCAAAGTGCTGGGATTACAGGTGTGAGCCACCGCACTTGGCATTGTCAGGCATTTTTGTTCTTCTAGTCTTAGGTCTTACTTGGCCTGTGCTTTCGATTCTATCCCAGGAGTGGCAGTCCTAGCTTCTGACTGCCCATCCTGGCTCAGAGTTCATTCTTTAGAAAGTGTCTCATGGCAGGTCCTTGACCTGTGGTGCCATCACTGAGAGATCACCTGGCCACCTTTCACCCAGACACTCCCACAGCTTAGTGCAGATGGTTTTGAGGATATCCACTGTATCTATTCCAATTTTCTGCTCAAGAAATACCTCTTATTCTACACAGTTAAGGAGCAAGACAGCTAAGACATGGTTTATGGCCTTGTCATTCGCCATCATTGTAGTGCCCTCAGACCTCCTGTGGGTTCTGACATTTAAAAAATTCAGTTGTAATCCATCCTCTGAAATCCATCAGTCTGAAAAGGCTGGATGAATATTTTCTTTGTCAACCAGAAATTGTGTAAGCTATATAGTCAGATACAAGGAGGCAGTGCCCTTTTCTTAAGGAATTCATAATCTAATTGTCGCGTTTCTCTGATTGGAGCAAAATGGTGTTTTACTGACCCAGATTTTATGTTATTCAAACAAATAAAGCTCCAGCTACCAATTTCAAAAGAGCTACTGGACTTAATGGGCTTTTAATATATTTCCTCGGCCAGGCACGGTGGCTTATGCCTATAATCCCAGCACTTTGGGAGACTGGGGCAGGGCGGATTACTTGAGGTCAGGAGTTCAAGACCAACCTGGGCAACATGGCAAAATCCCATTTCTACTAAAAATGCAAAAATTTGCCAGGCGTGGTGGCACGTGCCTGTAATCCCAGCTACTTGGGAGGCTGATGAGGCAGGAGAATCACTTGAACCTGGGAGGTGGAGTTTGCAGTGAGCTGAGATCACACCACTGCACTCCCAGCCTGAGTGACAGGGCAAGAGCCTGTCTGAAAATAATAATAATAATAATAATAGTAAATAATATATTTCCTCCCTGGTCTTGACTTCATTTGCAGCGACAGATTCTCATGACTTCCTGGATTGTTGAGACTTTCCCATGTGAACCATAGTTCATTGCTTCTCACAACAGCAGACAGCTCTTGGTGCTCCACAGTGCTGTAGGGGCGCTGTGACACATGCTGAAGAGCCTCTCTCTTCTGGACCAAGGTACTCAGGCCAGGCAGGATGGTTCACACCTACAATCAAAAGGCAGGCGGATTGCTTGAGCCCAGCAGTTCAAGACCAGCCTGGGCAACATAGTGAGATCCCATCTCTACAATAAGTCAATTAAAAAAAAAAAAAGCCAAGCGTGGTGATATGTGCCTGTAAGTCCACCTACTCAGGAGGCTGAGGTGGGAGGATTCCCGAAGTCCAGGAGGTCGAGGCTGCAGTGAGCTATAATGGTGCCATTGCACTTCAACCTGGGCAACAGGGTAAGACCCTGTCCAAAAAAAAAAAACCGCACTTCTTGCTCCTGCTGGTGGATTGTTGCCTGTTGACAGCTCACAGCCAAGTTCCTCCCTAAGTATTGAGATGACTGCAGGGTGCTGCCCTGCCTGGGATGATGCTCTTCCCAATTATGTCCCTCCTCCCTTGACTTTTCAGTGTGGGACACGAAGCTCCAGCAACGCTGCCTGATTCAGGACATCTCTGCAGGGCAGCTGTGCGTCAGAGCTCCCCGAGGAACTGGCTGAGGCATCTGTTGGAATTGCATCATTTTTCAGTGTCTCCTCTGATCAGTCTGCTTCCCTCACTCTCTGTACCCAAATCTCCATTTCAGAGCTTCCTGCCAGGGACGGGGCCTATGGCAAGTGTCTCCATGAGGGTAGTGATGTTTCTCCTCCTTTGGTATTTCCCAGGGTTTTGCTAAGTTGGCTGGAGGAGGAAAAACATGGGTTTGTTCTTAATCCTTCCTCGGCTTACTTGATATAGAATGGAGAAGACCAGGAGCAACTGGAAGCTGGAAACAAGAGCAGATGAGTCAGAAGTTTGGAGACAGGCACCAAAAAGTCCATCCAGGGTCCAGGGAATAGTTGAGAGTTAAACACCAAGAAGAGTCAAGCCAAGCCTGGATGAGTCACGTCACGCCTATAATCCCTGCACTTTGGGAGGCCATGGTGGGAAGATTGCATGAACCCAGGAGTTTGAGACCAGTGTGGGCAACATAGTGAGACTCCATCTCTATAAAAGAATTAAAAATAAAAATTATCTGGGTGTGGTAGTGCATACCTGCAGTCTCAGCTACTCAGGAGGCTGAGACGGGAAGCAGAATATTGTAGAATTATAGTAGTATTAAAAATAATGGCAAAACCCACAATTACTTTTGCACCAACCTAATAGTAGTGATAACAGGGTCAGGAAGTGAGAGAAGCCAGAACCATATGACATCCTGGTCCAGGTACTGACCTAGTTGTGAAATTGCCCCACATATAGGTGGCCAGCCATCAAGATCCCAGTTTTGGAGCCGGGCATGGTAGCTCACACCTATAATTCCAGTGATTCAGGAGGCTGGGGCAGGAGGATCACTTGAGGCCAGGAGTTTGAGACCAGCCTAGACAACATAGCAAGAGACCCTGTCTGTATAACAAATTTAAAAATTAACTGGGCATGGTGGTGCATGATGGTAGTCCCAGCTACTCGGGAGACCAAGGTGGAAGGATCGCTTGAGTCCAGATTCCAAGCTGCAGTGAGCTATGATTGTGTCACTACACTCCAGCCTGGGCAACAGAGCAAGACCCTATCTCTTACCAAAAAAAAAAAAAAAAAACAGCCAAGGTAAGAGGCAAGCCTTAGACAGTGCGCCCGAGAACCAATGAGATAAGGAGCCCAGGGATAGACTTGGTGGAGATTATGGGATGTCTGGGCAGGCAAGCTAATGAGGGCTCATAGCAGAGAGCAAGGCCCAGCATCCCATCTGCCTGGAGTACAGCGTAGTCCTTCCAGTCTTTGCTGTGGGGAATTGTCAGGGAACTTCCTGGACAAAAATCACCTTCCGCACAGTGAGCAGAATGGGACCCCGTTGCTCATTAGAAACACAACCTGGAGTGGAGTTTCTTAAATGGGAATGGCATCAGGATTGTCTGGAGGGCTTCTAACACAATCCCAGCTCCACCCCCAGATGTTCCCACTGGGCAAGCCAGGACTTGCCCTTCTTTTTTTTTTTTGGAGACAGAGTTTTACTGTATTGCCCAAGCTGGAGTGCAGTGGCAGGATCTTGGCTCACTGCAACCTCTGCCTCCTAGGTTCAAGCAATTCTCATGCCTCAGCCTGTGAGTAGCTTGGGACTACAGGCGAGCACCACCACACCCCGCTAATTTTTTTGTATTTTTAGTAGAGACGGGGTTTCACTATGTTGGCCAGGGTGGTCTCGAATTCCTGGCCTCAAGTGATCCACCTGCCTCAACCTCCCAAAGTGCTGGGATTACAGGCATGAGCCACCGTGCCCAGCCAGGTTTCCTTTTTTTTTTTTTGGAGACAGTCTTGCTTTGTTGCCCAGGCCAGAGTGCAGTGGTAAGACCTTAGCTCACTGCAATCTCTGCCTCCCGGATTCAAGCGATTCTCCTGCCTCAGCCTCCCAAGTACCTGGGACTACAGGCGAGCACCACCACACCTCGCAAATTTTTGTATTTTTAGGAGAGACAGGGTTTCACTATGTTGGTCAGGCTGGTCTTGAACTCCTGGCCTCAAGTGATCTGCCTGCCTCGACCTCCCAAAGTGTTGGGATTACAGGCATGAGCCACTGCACCCGACCAGGTTTGTCTCATAATCAAATTCTCAAGTAGTGCAGATACTGTGGCTCTAGGGGCCACACTCTAAGAACCTTCAGATGGGTCAGCCGGACACCTACACCTGACTATCATCTTAAAATGCCTCATTCACACCCTGCTCTTATAGGGGAGGACAGATTTAGGCCTGGAAACCTGAGAGAAGATCAGGAGATTCAGACACAACACAAATTGATAATGATCAACAGGCTTTGGCCTCAGCTATTCGCCATGGTAAGTGACTTAACTGTTCTGAGCCTGTGTCTTCATCTGTAAAAAGAGGATAAAGAAAGCTATCACATAGGATTGTTGTAAGGATTGGATAAGAGATCAAGTGTGGAAGGTGTTAGCTTGATGTGAGACTGTTGTGCTGAACCCCTATTAACCTCAGAAGGGAGAGCCCCAGGCTCAAGAGCCTGAAGGAGAGACCCAGCGCCAGCCAACGAGACATGGGATTTTACTAGAGGCTTACATACAGGGGAGAGAGTCCATTGGTGGCGGTCTGGGCAGGAAAACTGCAACCGCCTACAAACATCATGTAGCTTATACAGCATTTTCACTTAACACCCTTTGCTCAATGACCTCCACCTGACAATGTTCATTTAACCCCAAATTCAGGGCCTCAATCTCCTGTATGGCTGGGGGCTCAGATGTTCATCATAGATAAGGAATGAATCTCTGCATTGGCCACGCCATGTAATCCCAGCACTTTGGGAGGCCAAGGCGGGAGGATCTTTTGAGACTAGGAGTCCAAGACCAGCCTGTGCAACATGGTGAGACTCCATCTCTACTACTGCAATCCCAGCACTTTGGGAGGCCGAGGCGGGCAGATCACGAGGTCAGGAGTTCGAGACCAGCCTGGCCAACATGGTGAAATGCCATCTCTACTAAAAATACAAAAAAATTTAGCTGGGCGTGGTGGCGGCACCTGTAATCCCAGCTACTCGGAGGCTGAGGCAGGAGAATCATTTGAACCTGGGAGGCAGAGGTTGCAGTGAGCTGAGATTGCGCCATTGCACTCTAGCCTGGGTGATAGGGCGAGACTCTGTCTCAAAAAAAAAAAAAAAAAAAAAAAAAAGCATGATCTGGAACAGTATTCATGGCCTGGTGATCTCTGTGCCTGTTTTCGTCTCTTTCTTCACCCCGGCTCTGAACATAGATTCAGGTGCGTCTGCCATACAGGGTCATTCTTAGGGTATGCTCAAGTTATTCCTATCGGGCATTTAGCCTACAGACACCCCCTTAAGTGTTTGTTGTGCATGGCGGGGACACACACAGGCAGTGGGGAACAGCTCTAGCAAGTGAGGCCAGACTAGTTGGTGTTCTCTGGGCAAGGGCACTTTGGGAGGCTGAGGCAGAAGGGTCCCTTGAGGCCTGGGCAACATAGCCAGATGCCATCTCTACAAAATATAAACAAATTAGCCAGGCAAGGTGGCTTGTGCCTATACTCACAGTACTTTGGGAGGCTGAGGCAGGAGAATCCCTTGAGGCCAGGAGTTTGAGACCAGCCTGGGCAATACAGCAAGACCCCATCTCCACAAAATATAAACAAATTAGCCAGGCAAGGTGGCATGTGCCTGTACTCCCAGTACTTTGGAAGGCTGAGGCAGGAGGATCTCTTGAGCCCAGGAGTTCGAGGCAGCAGTGAGCTATGATCACACCACTGCACTCCAGCCTAGGTAGCAGACCCTGTCTCTTTAAAAAAAGGAAAAATGACTGGGCGTGGTGGCTCATGCCTGTAATCCCAGCACTTTGGGAGGCCGAGGCAGGCGGATCACCTGAGGTTGGGAGTTCCAGACCAGCCTGACCAACATGGAGAAACCCCCGTCTCTACTAAAAATACAAAATTAGCCGGGCAGGGTGGCACATGCCTGTAATCCCAGCTACTAGGGAGGCTGAGGCAGGAGAATCATTTGAACCCAGGAGGCAGAGGTTACAGTGAGCCGAGATTGTACCATTGCACTCCAGCCTGGGCAACAAGAGCGAAAATCTGTCTCAGAAAAAAACAAAAAAAAGAAAAACACAACATTTTGCCCTTCTGGTGCTCTGGGTTCTGTCTCCTGCTCATGCTCCCTGGGTCTTCATGGCACTATTGAGTAGCTGGCAGTGACGGGGTAGGAGTGGTGGTACCAGCGGCCTTCATTTTTTCCTAGACAGGAATGTAAGAAGCAGGCACGATGCCTTCTCTCCAACAGTTGCATTTTACAGCTTATGATTTATAGCGAGGTCCATCATGGCAGGGAAGCACACACCATTATTTATGTGTTTGTACCCTGCCTTGTTCCAAGGAAGATTTAAGGCAGCTGCAGACCCCGGTAAATTAATCCACTATCTGTGCGGTGGAGAGAGGCAGGGTTCCCGTTATCAGCCCGGATAGGTTAGCTTGCTGAAGTGGCCTTAGCGGCAGACTCCAGTCCATCCTGATGCAATCAGAAGAGAATTTGGATCTAAACCAGCTGTTCTCAAACTTAAGTGAGCATTGGAGTGACCTGGGGAACTTGTTCAGCACAGATTGGTCAGTTTCTGATTCCCTAGGTCAGGAGCAGGCCTGAGAATCTGCATTTCTAGCAAGTACCAGGTGGTGCTGATGCTGCTGGCCTGGGAGTCTCACTTTGAGACGCACTGACCTACAGAAATTCATGCTGTGATTGTCCTTCTGGAAGCGTGAACTTGGGCCAGGCTCAGTGGCTCACGCCTGTAATCCCAGCACTTTGGAGGCCAAGGTGGGAGGATGGCTTGAGCCCAGGAATTCAAGACCAGCCTGGGTAACATGGTGAGAGTCCATCTCAAATAAAATAGGCTGGGCACGGTGGTTCACACCTGTAATCCCAGCACTTTGGGAGGCCAAGGTGGGCAGATCATGAGGTTAGGAGATCGAGACCATCCTGGCCAACATGGTGAAACCCCGTCTCTACTAAAAATACAACATTAGTCGGGCGTGGTGGCACATGCCTGTAATCCCAGCTACTCGGGAGGCTGAGATAGGAGTATCACTTGAACCAGGGAGTCGGAGGTTGCAGGGAGTCGGAGGTTGCAGTGAGCCGAGATCACGCCACTGCCCTCCAGCCTGGAGACAGAGCAAGACTCCATCTCAAAATAAATAAATTAATTAATTAAATTAAATATGAATAAAATGGAGGCATGATTTGGAATAGTGTTCATGTGTTCATGCCCAGTGATCTCTGTGCATGTTTTAGGTTCTCTCTTCACCCCTAGAGCTGCTAGGAGCCTCTCACTTACACCCACCTTCCTGAGATGCATCCTGTGCTAGAATGTGCCAGACTTGGCACCCATGGAAATGCTCTTTTCTTTGGCTGTCACTCTCATGGTCTTGCAAGGAGCCACTATCCTCATTCAGCCATAATCTAACTAAGGCATCTAATGGGTGGCTTTTCCTGGTGGAGGAGAAGAGAGAAGCTTAGGTGGCAGGTGGACTTGAGTTCAAAAGTAAATTGGCCAAAGTACTCGTGTGGAAGTGAGCACGTCACTCCAGTTCTCTCAGTTTATTAATTTGTCAAATGGAGACAGTACACTTTCGTAGAACCATTGTGAGAATGCAGTTGGACAATAGTGTTTGACGTATCACCGTTCTCCATCATTCTTCCCTTTTCCTTTCGAAATACATTCTCATGGATCCTTGTCTTGAAGGAGTGACCTGGATGGAGAGTTTGGGGGGGATTATGATGGACCAGAGAAGTAGCTGTGGAAGATTTGGGGGCCAGGGGATCCCCTATTTAGCATTCTTTAATTCACATGCTATGAATGGTCCCTCTCAGCCCTTAGATTTCTACTTGTATTCAAATAAATTGCACAGCTAAAATAAAGAACTATTTTAGTCAAAATGGTCAGTTTTCAGAATAAATAGTTTTGATGTATGCTACAGCTCATGCATAAATTCAGACAGGTAGTAGACTGTCAGGCTGGGGACACAGAGATGAATGGAGCATCACCTTGTCTTTGAAGAGCTCACAGTCTAATGCTCAAATCCAGCCAGTACCTTTCAAGGCTCTCCTGGGTTTTTCCTCCAGGACAATGAGTGTAGGCATGGGCTCCTCTACCCAGTATGGTTCTGCCAGGCATCTGTGATGTTGCCCCAGTTATCTGGATGTTCTTGACTGGGCCCCAGTTCACCTTCATATTGAAGAATCATGCTCCCTGGTAAAGAGAAGGAAATGAGTTTTGATCAGTGCCTGTGTTAGTCCATTTTCACACCGCTGACAAAGACATACTTAAGACTGGGTAATTTATAAAGAAAAAGAAGTTTAATGGACTCACAGTTCTACGTGGCTGGAGAGGCCTCACAATCATGGTGGAAGATGAAAGGCACGTCTTACAGGGCGGCAGACGAGAGAATGGGAGCCAAATGAAAGGGAAACCCCTTATACAACCATCAGATCTTGTGAGACTTGTTCACTATCATGAGAACAGTATGGGGAAACCACCCCTATGATTCAATGATCTCCCCCAGGGATGGTCCCTCCCACAACATGTGAGAATGATGGGAGCTTCAATTCAAGATGAGATTTGGGTAGAAATGCAGTCAGACCCTATCAGTGCCTTTTCTTCCCTTCTGTCCCCTCCACTTCTCCATCCTTCTCCTCATCATCCCATCTCCTTGCCTGTCTTTACCTGTCCTCTCTGAACAATGCAAATATTTCCATTTAAATCTATTATATGTTCTCTTTCTCTCTCTAATAAACATACTTTACTGTTGATGGGATTGATAGATGTTTCAGGTTACTTATTTGCAGAGAAGAAGGAAGTCTATCAGCTTTTATAAAGTTTTTTTTAAGAGGCAGGGTGTATTAGTCCATTTTCACACTACTCTAAAGAAATACCCAAGACTGGGTAACTTGCAAAGGAAAGAGGTTTAATTGACTCACAGTTCCACATGGCTGGGGAGGCCTCAGGAAACTTATGATCATGGCAGAAGGTGAAGGGGAAGCAAACTTGGGACTTCTCAGATGGCAGGAGGAGAGACAGTATGTGTGTGAAGGAGAAACTGTCAAACTCTTAGAAAACCATCATATCACATGAAACTGTCACAAGAACTGCATAGGGGAAATCACCCCGTGATCCAATCACCTCCCACCAGGCCCCTCCATCAACACGTGGGGATTATGGGGATTATAATTCGATAAGAGATTTGGGTGGAGACACAGAGCCAAGTCATATCACAGGGTCTTGCTCTGTCACCCAGGCTGGAGTGCAGTGGTGTGATCATACCTCACTGCAGCCTCAACCTCTATGGTTCATACGATCCTCCTGCCTCAGCCTCCCAAGTAGCTGGGACTACAGGTGTGCACTAGCCCACCTGGCTAATTTTTGTATTTTTTGTTTGTTTGTTTTGTAGAAATGGGGCCTCACTGTATTACCCAGTCTGGTCTTGAATTCCTGGGCTCAAGTAACTCTCCTGCCTTGGCCTCCCAAAGTATTGGGAGTACGGGTCTGAGCTACTGTGCCTCACTTGTCAGCTTTGTGATAAAGCAGAGAGAAGCTGTATTAGTCTGTTCTCATACTGCTAATAAAGACATACCTGAGACTGGGCAATTTATAAAGGAAAGAGGTTTAATTGACTCAGTTCCACGTGGCTGGGGAGGCCTCACAATCACGGCTGAAGGCAAATGAGCAAAGTCATGTCTTACATGGCAGCAGGCAGGAAAGTTTGTGCAGGGGAACTCTGGTTTATACAACCGTCAGACCGCGTGAGACTTACTCACTACCACAAGAACAGTATGGAGGCAACTGCCCCCATGATTCAATTGTCTCCACCTGGTACAAATCAAGGTGAGATTTGGGGCCAGGTGCCGTGGCTCATGCCTGTAATCCCATCACTTTGGGAGACTGAGGCAGGTAGCTCACCTGAGGTCAGGAGTTTGAGACCAGCCTGGCTAACACATAGTGAAACCCTGTCTCTACTAAAAAAAATACAGAAACTAGCTGGGCATGGTGGTGCACACCTGTAGTCCCAGCTACTTGGGAAGCTGAGGCAGGAGAAATGCTTGAACCCAGGAGGCAGAGGTTGCAGTGAGCTGAGACTGTGCCACTGCACTCCAGCCTGGGTGACAGAGCAAGACACCATCTCAAAAAAAAAAGAAAAGAAAAGGTGAGGTTTGGGTGGGGACACAGCCAAGCCATATCAGAAGGCAAGCAAAGACACTGTACTCCATATTCTGTGATAAAAGCAATGACAACCATAGCAGTTTTCTTTTTTGAGCACTAAATGTGTGCCAGGCATTGTGCTGCTAACATCTGTCTATGGATTAGTAACACAATTAGTCAAAATAACCTCGGTGGGGAGGCATTAGTATTATCATTATTTTTATTTTACAAATCAGGCAGAAAGAGGTTAAGATAGCATGCCCAGGACTAGTAGGCAACAGAGCTGAATTTAAGTGCAGGGCCGAGGTCTGATCCCCAGTGGCCAGGCCCCTAATGATTGATCTCCTGACCCGGCCTGGAATGGGAGCACTATACCTTGGCTCATTCCCAGTAACTGGAGGATGCTTGATGGTCACATGTAGAGGCTGATCATTCCTCTGCTTGAATTGGGCATCGTAATAATGCCTTTCCTACATATCATGGCCACTTTCGCATCCTGTCTCCAACTGTATAGGGAATTGCAGGGTAGGGAAGAGAGGACTCCAGGAGTATCTGATTTTGGTCTAGAGACTGATAAAAATGGGAAGTCCAGGGATCAGCAGGTGCCACCAGGGCAGATGTAAATGATGTCCTTGAGAAGCAAAGAATATTGAGAGTCCAGCCTGCCAAGGTTCGTGACGTCCGCTGCTGCCCACCCCTGCTGTTGCTGATATTGAATGGCAAGGCCAGAAGGCATAGGAACACCATCTGTGGGGGCTCCAGCAGGAAGAGAAAGCACTGGGAACCCAGGTGCTCTTTTCGTCCTACAGATGGTCGAGACTTAGAGAAACAAGAACAGCCCCAATGTACTATTATTTTAGTTGCCCTGTCTTAGTAGCACAGGGAAGAGGACTTCAGCAGCTCCCAGGACTTGAGTGTGAAGGACCCTGCAGTGGGGAGGCCCGGGGATCAAGGGAATCCCCAGGTGGCAGAAGGGGCCAGCAGCTGGGAGCCAGGCCCCAGAGTTTGTGCTGGCTCAAAGCATCAGTGGGCCAGTTGGAGACCTGGCTGTCTTACTCTGGTGGGGGTGGGGAGACATCTTTAGCATTTGAGGGGAGCATCTTTCTAGAGAAACATCAGGGCATAGGACCTGTTTGGTGGACCTCACATATTGGTGAGGTCACTAGCCACAGGTTGAACCAAAGGAAGTCAAAATGAGGACAGAGACCCCTCTCCGCACAGACATCGTCCAGTGACATAGAAATGATCTCTGCCTTCCTTTCCACCTGCCCTCCTTCCCCGAGGCCCAACCTGAAAGGAGTGGAGGAGGTAGACCATGAGGGAGGGTGAGGAGGAAGCCACTACAGAAACAGACAGCACCCTCTTTCCTGTCCTAAGCCCCCAGCTGCCCTGAGGAAGCATAAGAGCCATGAAAACAGAGTGAGTTCAGTGTTCTCAATTGAACCGGCCTAAATATCAATCACTGAAAATGACCTGGGCCAGATGGGGTGGGTTGGGGAGCGGGGGGCGGAGCACTTACACCTGTAATCCCAGCACTTTGGGCGGCCAAGGCAGGAGGATTGCTCGAGGCCAGGAGTCTGAGACCAGCCTGGGCAAAGTAGCGAGACCATGTCTATACAAAAATTAAAAAAAAAATAACCAAGTATGATGGCATGCACCTGTAGTCCCAGCTACTCAGGAGGCTGAGGCAGGAGGATCACTTGAGCCCAGGACTTTGAGGCTGCAGTGAGCTATGATCAAGCCACTGGTGACACAGTGAGACCCTGAATCTCTCTCTCTAAAAGAAGAAAATGATCTGAAAGTTAGGAAAATGATCTGAAAGTTAGGAAATTTGTCTAGGGAGGGAGATGTGGGTCCTCATCCTCTAACTGGGACCCGGGACTGGATACATTTGACATTTGTATCTGCAATGAGCTGACCTTCTTCTGTGCACTAATCCACTAATGCTGCCATAACACACATTGTGCAAACTGTGTGCCATAGCATAGATTGAGTGGTTTAAACAAGAAACATTTATTTTTTCACAACTCTGGAGGCCAGAAATCCGAGATGAACATGCAAGCAGCGTTGGTTCTTTCTGAGGCCTCTCTTCCTTGGCTTGTCGAAGGCTGTCGTCTCTCTGGGGCCTCACGGTCTTTCCTCAGTCACATTCTGGGTGTGTCTCTGTCCATTTCCTCTTCTTTTAAGGACAGTGAGCACACCGAATTACGGCCCACTCTAATACCCTCATTTTAACTTAATTATCTTTTTAAAGACCCTTTCTCCAAATACAATCACATTCCGGGGTACTGGGGGTTAGGATGTCAACATATGAATGTGGTTACAGGGGACAGGATTTAGCCCATGACAGTCCATTAAATGTAAGTCCACTGTGGCCCACGGGGAAGTGTGCTATTTTCCTGGAGCACATGCTGCGTGCAGCCTGCCAAGGTTCATGACGTCCACTGCTGCCCACTCCTGCTGTTGTTGCTGATATTGAATGGCAAGGCCAGAAGGCATGGGAACACCATCTGTGGGGGCTCCAGCAGGAACAGGAAGCACTGGGAACCCAGGTGCTCTTTTTGTCCTACAGATGGCTGAGACTTAGAGAAACAAGAACATCCACAATGTACTATTATTCCATGAAAAGGGCAGTTTGCAAAACCGAAAGTACAGCATGATTGGATTTTAAAAGAATGTTTTTCAAAAAAGAAAAAGAATGTGTGTATGCACATGCGTGTGGCATCATGCCTTCTCTCTGTGCAAGCAGAGAATTCAGACATGAAAGACCGCAGTGGGGTAGCAGAGGTTATTCCTGAAGGTGGGAAGATGGGTGACTACCATTTTAACAATTTATTATATTTGCTACATTTGCTACAATGAATTTGTTACTTTTGTGATATAAAAGAAAGAGGGCTGGGCACAGTGGCTCATACCTGTAATCCCAGCACTTTGGTAGGCTGAGGTGGCCGGATCACTTGACATCAGGAGTTAAGAGACCAGCCTGGGCAACATGATGAGACCCCCGTCTCTACTAAAAATACAAAAATTAGCCAGGTCTGGTGGTGCACGTCTGTAATCCCAGCTGCTTGGGAGGCTGAGGCAGGAGAATCACTTAAGCCTGGTGGAGGTTGCAGTGAGCTGAGATCGTACCACTGCACAACAGAGTGAGACTCTGTCTCAAAAAAAATAAATAAAAGCAACAACAAGAGAGAAAGGGCTATGTAATACTGGAAAGAAACAGGAGGTGAATGTTTAGCATCATAGTTGGAGTCAGTGAATGGAATTTGGATTTCTGAGCCAGGATTTAAAATGTCAGATTCATGGGTTTGGGAATACTGAAGAGAATCAAGTGTACAAGGAGGAGATGAACATTTGCCCAGAGTCAAGATGGCTGGAATCAGAAGATATGAATATGTCTGGGGACTGGGGAGTAGAGGACCCTTTGTTGTGTCTGTGAAGCATCACATTAAGAGCAACTGGGCTGCCTCTGAAAACCCTGGAGAAGAATGTTCTTGCAGAAGCCAGATAACTCCATCAAAGAGATGAATAGGGTTGAAATAGATGACATTTAAGGTCCTTCCTAACTCTGAGATTCTGTGGTTTTGTGAAAATGTAGAAGCTCTGAGTTAAGCTACCTTTGAGGACATGGTGACATTTAATGCTAAAAGCATCTGTTGATGTTTTCTTTGAAATCTGCATTGTGCCAACTCTACCTGTAAGGATGACCTGCAGGACATTGGAATATTTTGTGAATCTCCATAGCAACTCTTTCAGCAGAAGTATTTTCTTTGGATGATCTGAAGACACAGGACAGCGAGGCATTTTTTTTTTAAATCTCCATACCTCATGTCCAAGTTAACTGCCATTTAATTGAATGGCATTTCATTCTCAGACCGTCATCCCCTTACCTGAATGTTAATATTCTTACCTGCAACAAGGCCCCTATTGGGGCAGGGTTGGGGAGTGGAGTGGAGTCATGATTTACTGGTATTTTGCATGAACCGATAACATTTCCAAATCCCATCACTTTGAGAGGCTGAGATGGGAGGATCATATCGCTTGAGGCCAGGAGCTCCAGACCAGCATGGGCAACATAGCGAGACCTCCATCTCTACAAAAAGTAAAAATAAAATCACATTTCTAATCTCAGATGATGTTGATTTGTAGACATTATTGTAAGTGGGAGAGACTCAGTGTAACTTGAACCTAGTACAGTAAAGTGTAGGCTCGGATCACAGTGAGAGGAAATACCACATATAACAGCATTTTCATTAATGATACGATCGTTTTATAATGAGTGCTCCAAAGATTCCAGGGAAATGCTTCCTTACACTCAGAATGTGTTGCAAAGAAGACTTGTTTTCTCTGGCCTCCATCTGCCTGAAATGCACTCCCAATTTCTCTTCATCTATACAGATTTTACCTGCTCCTCCGGAGCCATTTCTAATCCACATTCTTCCTCCATCAAGCCAACACTGACTCACTGATATGGTTTGGCTGTGTCCCCCCACAAATCTCATCTTAAATTGTAGTTCCCATAATCCCTACATATCCTGGGAGGGACCCAGTGGGAGATAATTGGATCATGGGGGTGGTTACCCCCATGCTGCTGTTCTCATGATAGTGAGTTATCATGAAATCTGATGGTTTTATAAGGAGCTTTTCCTCCTTTTGCTTGGCACTTCTCCTGCTATCCTGTGAAGAATGTGTTTGCTTCTCCTTCTACCATCATTGTAAGTTTCCTGAAGCCTCTCCAGCCATGCGGAGCTGTGAGTCAATTAAACCTCTTTCCTTTGTAAATTACCCAGTCTCAGGCAGTCCTTTATAGCAGTGTAAGAATAGACTAATACACTCGTCCATCCCAATTGATTGCTTTTGCCTGTAAATTTTCTAGAGCAATTATTGACAATTAATTGCACCGCCTTGCCCTGTCTCCCTTATTACAGTCTTGAATGACTATTAATGTCTATTTTGTATGTTTGTGTTCTCCCATAGTGTTTAGCGAAGGGCTCCAAAAACAGCAGGCACTCAATAAAGATTCTCTGATTTATTCAGAAGACCACTGTTTGTTGACTGCACGATGATTTTGAACTCAGCTGAGGCAGACCCTATTCGTGGTCCTCCTTGATCCTCCACCTACCACCATCATGAGTGACTTTGGTGTCTACAAAGATGTTCCTTCTAACACACTGGTCTCTCCAGGTCTCAACTTCCTCCTCTCTGTTGGCCTCCTGCATTTGTTCTCAGCCATCCAATCTTATGGCTACACCTCCAGAGCTTGTCATTACCTGCAAAGCAGTAACTCAGACACTCACCTCCTGCCACTTCCTTGCTTGTCCCACTGGCTGTCCTCCAAGCATCCTTTGCTGGCATCAGAACCTGCAGCACATTGCTACTCTTTCTTCCAGGGCTGTCTTCTTTCATCACTTTCCCCTTATCTTTTAGATTCCGGGGACCCTCACTGCAGGGAAGATGGGCTCTGATCACCAACCCCAAGTGGCCGTTCACCATGTGGCCATGGTTAAGGCAATTCCTACCACCATAGTGAGAGCCGTAGTTTAGCCACTCCTCCAAACTCCTGTCCTCTGTTCTCCCCCTTTACCATATCGATCTAGTTTAGATTCCAGGGCTCATCATTTCAATCATTCCTGTGCTCAATGCTCTTGTTCCACTGTCTTTTTAGTGTATTTATTTATTTTTTTGAGACAGATTCTCACTCCATTACCCAGGCTGGAGTGCAGTGGTGTGATCTTAGCTCACTGCAACTTCTGCCTCCTGGATTCAAGCGATTCCCCTGCCTCAGCCTCCTGAGTAGCTGGGATTACATGCGCTACCACCATGCTCGGCTAATTTTTGTATTTTTAGTAGAGGCAGGGTTTTCTCATGTTGGCCAGGCTGGTCTTGAACTCCTGGCCTCAAATGATCCACCCTCCTCAGCCTCTCAAAGTACTAGGATTACAGGTGTGAGCCACCGCGCCCAGCCTAGTTTAATTTTTTGAGACAGGGTCTCTTTCTGTCATCTGTGCTGGAGTGCAGTGCTGTGACCATGGCTCACTGCAGCCTCAAACTCCTGGCCTCAAGTGATCCTCCAGCCTCAGCCTCCCGAGTAGCTGGGACTACAGGCATCTGCCTCCATGCCTGGCTAACTTTAAAAAAAAGATGTGTGCAGATGGGGTTTTGCTATATTGCCCAGGCTGGTCTCAAATTTCTGGCCTCAAGTGATCCTCCGGCCATAACCTTCCAAAGTGGTGGGATGAGAAGTGTGCACCATCATGGCTTCCCTCCTCTGTCTTTTTGTTGTATACAAATGGCAGGATCTCAACCCTAGATGGGTCTTCTCTGGCCAAAACCCATGTCCTGAGTGTTGATAGGGACTCTTAGTGCAGGGCAGACAGGCTCTGATCAACACCCCAAGCACCCCTGCCCTCCACTCTGGCCATGGTTAAGGAAATGTTTACAGTCATATAGAGTGTCACACAGTTTTGCTACTCCCCCAAACATCTGTCCTTCCTTCTCCCTCTTTCTTACAACAAATGACTGCATCTTCCATTGCACAGAGGAAGCAGGAGCCATCTCTCAGGAATCTGCTTGTCCTCAGGGTGGCAAAGACAAACTTAAAGATTACCATCCTCCCCTTCTTCCCTCCCATTTCACTAGAGAAGCCCTGTGTCCTCCTAAGCCCGACCATTCAGCTGCACTCAGATGCCATTCCATGTCTTTGTAGTTTTGCACTGTTTATGGATAATCCCTTAACTCTCTTGTTTATTCAACCTTTCCCTCTCAAATGAATCTCTCCCACTGGCCTTTCAACATACGCAGGCTCTTGCATTAAAATCAAAGCAAAAAGAAGCAAATTAATTTCATATTTGCCAGCATCTATTCTCTTGCCCCTTATGACCAATCTTCACAACCTGTGCTGTGTCTATTCCTCACCGCCCATTGATTTTTGCAGCAAATTCTTTTCCAAAGTTAATCACATTAGTATATCCCATCTTTCACAGTCTTGTTATGTGTGATGTTGACACTTTCTCCACTGAGAGATGGGGTCACATTCATCGGAATTGGGAGAATCTTTGTTATCTCAGCCAATGGAATATGGTGGAATGAGGTGGTTGCTGCCTGACCTTCTGGGTTTAGGTCATCCTTTAACATCTGTCAGATATGTCCTTCTTCACATGATGGCAGGAAGGAGAAGCGCTGAGCAATACGGTGTGTGTGTGTCTCTCTCTCCCTCCATGCATCTTGGGAGCCTTGAGCCAACATGTATGAAAGATGGCTTCCTCAAAGCCACCATGCTGGGAAGACCATGTGAACAGGAACTATAGACACAGAAAATGATGCCCAAGGAGCTCCTGGTGTTTCACCCTCACTGTTTCAATCTTCCCAGTGTCAACACGGATGTGAAGAATACCTTAGATGATTCCAGCACCCAGCCTTGGAGTCACCCATCTCAGACTGAGTAGAACAGAGACAACCATCCTTACTGAGCTTGACCCCCAATTGTAGATTTGTGAACAAATATATTGTTTTAATAAACTAAGTTTACAATAATGTGTTCCACAGCATGAAGTTGCCGAAACAGCCTCTGACTTCACCCCAGGATATCAGTTTGCCCCATCAAGTGCTTGAGATGGCTCTTAATAGGCACACCCTGTTACTAAGTCAGACATTGTTGAAATGTCTGCTTTCTTGGTCATTAGCCCCCTGCACTGTTGATCACCCACCCTGAAATACTGATTCCTTGGTATCCACTGTATTACCCTCATCTGGACTTTTTCAGCATTCTTCTTACTTGTTGGGCTACTTTTTTCCCCATGATTCTGTCCACAGCTATTAAATGCTGAAATCCTTCAAGATTCACACCTAGACTTCCTTGTCTTCTCACTCCAAGCTTTATCCCTAGGCAATTCCCTACACGATCACATGTCAATGATCACTTCTATGCATGAGTCATAATTTACATCACTTTTCTGAGCCAGGGTCTCGCTCTGTCACCCAGGCTGGAGTGCAGTGGCGTGATCTCAGCTCACTGCAACCTCTGCCTCCCAGGTTCAAGCTATTCTCCTGCCTCAGCCTCCCGAGTAGCTGGGACTACAGGCATGCACCACCATGCCTAATTTTTGGAATTTTAGTAGAGACAGGGCTTTGACATGTTGACCAGGCTGGTCTCGAACTACTGACCTCAAGCGATCTGCCCACCCCGGCCTCCCAAAGTGCTGGAATTACAGGCACGAACCAGTGTGCCTAGCCTATATCACTTTTCTGAGCTCCTGACCCATAGATCCAGTTTCCTACTGGGAATTATCTCTTGGGAATGTCAAAGATACCTCAAATTCAATGTAGCCAAGATTTCAGTACTGTATTCCTCTTTCTACCTGGTCTGCCTTGCAGGTTCATGAGAGTGTGTTATTGTCCAGGGGTAATTCTACCCAGTGTTTTAGTGAGACAGATGATGTTCCTGCCTTCATGGAGCTTTTATTCTAGGTACTTAGAACAGATAGTCAAAATACATAAATACGTTAATAAGGGCTGGGCATCGTGGCTCACGCTTGTAATCCCAGCACTTTGAGAGGCTGAGGCAGGCAGATCACGAGGTCAGGAGTTTGAGACCAGCCTGGCCAATACAGTGAAACCCCATCTCTAGTAAAAATACAAAAAATGGCCGGGCGCGGTGGCTCACGCCTATAATCCCAGCACTTTGGGAGGCCGAGGTGGGCAGATCATGAGGTTAGGAGATTGAGCCCATCCTGGCTAACACAGTGAAACCCCGTCTCTACCAAAAATACAAAAAATTAGCTGGGCATGGTGGCGGGAACCTGTAGTCCCAGCTACTCGGGAGGCTGAGGCAGGAAAATGGTGTGAACCCGGGAGGCGGTGCTGCAGTGAGCTGAGATTGTGCCACTGCACTCCAACCTGGGTGACAGAGCGAGACTCCATCTCAAAAAAAAAAAAAAAATATTAGCTGGGCTTGGTGGCAGGCGTCTGTAATCCCAGCTACTCTCGGGAGGCTGAAGCAGGAGAATTGCTTAAACCTGGGATGCGGAGGTTGCAGTGAGCTGAGATCGTACCACTGCACCCTGGGCGACAGAGCTAGACTCCGTCTCAAAAAATAAATAAATAAATAAATAAGTGAACTAAAAGAGGGTGACAAACAGCAGACAGCGAATTAGACAAAGGTAATTTGTCAAATTTGCTGTCTGCTATGTATCACTCTCTTTTGGTTTACTTATTTACATATTTTACATAGTTTACTTACATATTTTAATTAGTTTACTTATTTACATATTTTGCAGTTTATTTACTTTTTTTTTACCTAGTTTACTTATTTACATATTTTGCATAGTTTACTTATTTACCTAGTTTACTTATTTACATATTTTACTTATTTACAAATTACCTTTGTCAAATTTGCTGTCTGGTATTTTTCACTGTCTTTCCGTTTACTTATTGGGCCTGGCGTGGATTCAGGGCAGTGTCAGAAAATACCCTGAATTCTGCCCTCTCTCTGTGGCCCGTCAGCTCTCAATGCTATGTCCTGAATAGCTCTCAGATCTCTCTATGCACCTCTGCGGCAGCTACCAGAGGTCATGCCATTGTCATCTCTCCCCTGGGTCTCTCTGCTGTAGCCTTTGAACTGGTTTGCTTTCATCCCCTCCTGACATTCTCCAGCATATATCCCACACTGCAATCTTAGGGCAAATTGGATCACACCCCACACGCTGTTGTGTGCATACACTACATCATGTAGTGGCCCCTCCTTGCTTTATAGGATTAAAAGTCTGATCTCTTACTTGACCCACAGAACCCAGTGTGCTCTGGTCTCTTCTTTCTCTTTATCCCCAATTTGAACAGTTTCGCTCCTCTTCCACCTCATGGCCTTCCTCCTCTTCTTCCTGCCACATCTTCCCCAGGCCACAGGACCTTTACACGTGCTAGTCCCACTGTTGGCATCTCATATCTTCCCTCTCCTGCCAGTGAATTACTTCTCATCCCTCAGAAGTCAGCTCTCCTGGGGCCAGGCACAGTGGCTCACACCTGTAATTCTAATACCTTGGGTGGCTAAGGTGGGAGGATCACTTGAGGCCAAGAGTTCAAGACCAGCCTGAGCAACATAGTGAGACCCCCATCTCTGCAAAAAAATATAAACACTAGCCATATGGGGTGGCACCTACTTGTTGCCCCAGCTACTTATGAGGCTGAAGTGGGAGGATTGCTTGAGCCTGGGAGTTCAGGGCTGCAGTGAGCCATGATCTTGCCACTGCTCTCCAGCCTTGGTGACAGAGTGAGATTCAGTCTCAGAAAAAGAAGTCAGCTCTCCTGGAGAACCTCCTCGGCATTCCTGAAGAGGTCCCATTACCCCATTATGTGCCCTTGGAAGGCCATGTGCTTCTCCTGCCATGTCCAGCTTCAGTGATTCTGCTGTTAACCATGTGAATATTTGAGTATATTTTCCCCTTCAACACAAGCCCTTGGCAGGCTATTTATAAGTGCCTCCCCTCAGAGAACTTAGTGAAAAAGGTGAGAACAGAAAGAGAAGTAATTACTTTTGCTTTTGGGGCACCAAGCATTTAGGTCTCTGATTGTCCAGCCCAACATTTCTCTTAGCTCTATAATAAGCTTCATATACACTTGAGATTCAGAAGCCACAGGCCCCATTGTGTTGATCTCTCTTTCTCTGCCTCTTAGCTACAGCAAAACCAAGACTCAAAACCAAGGGAGAAGTATTTCTTTGATATACAAATTTCTTTCCTTTGGATAAATACCTAGTAGTAGTGGCATTGTTGGGTGGTATGGTAGTTCTGACCGTTACACCTTCTATGCATGTAACAAAATATCACCAGGACTCCATACGTATTTGCAAATATTATGTATCCATAAAAAATAATATTGGAATTCACAGTTCTAAAATCAAACAGGAGGACACTAGCTGGGGCATAGAAGGAATTTTTATTTTATTTTATTTTATTTTATTTATTGATTTATTTTGAGATGGAGTCTTGCTCTGTCGCCCAGGCTGGAGTGCAGTGGTGCAATCTTGGCTCACTGCAGCCTCCGCCTTCTGGGTTCAAGAGATTCTCCTGCCTCAGCCTCCCAAGTAGCTGGGATTACAGGCACCTGCCCCCACGCCAGTCTAATTTTTGTATTTTTAGTAGAGACGGGGTTTCACCATATTGGCCAGGCTGGTCTCAAACACCTAACCTCAGGTGATCTGCCCACCTCGGCCTCCCAAAGTGCTGGGATTACAGGCGTGAGCTACCCTACCTGGACTTAGGAATATTAATTTTTTACATATAATTTTATGTTTTAATTAACAAATAATAATTGTATATATGTATGGGGTACATAGAGATGTTTCAATACATGCAATATGTAGTGATCAAATCAGGGTAATTAGCGTGTCTATCATCTCAAACATTTGTCATTTCTTTGTGTTGTACCAGTACATTCAATATTTTCCTTCCAGCTATTTGAGACTATATATTATTGTTCACTGTAGTCATCTTCCAGTGCTATAGAACACTAGAACTTATTCTTCCCATCTGTTAGGTTGGTGGCAAAGTAATTGCCATTGAAAGTAATGGCAAAACCGCAGTTACTTTTGCAGCAACCTAATAGTTGTAATTTCAAAGGAAGGATTTTTAAAAGCACATTCAGGCCAGGTGCAGAGGCTCACGCCTATAATCCCAGCGTTTTGGGAGGCTGAGGTGGGACGATCGCTTGAGGCCAGGAGTTCCAGGCCAGCCTGGACAACATAGTGAGACCCCATATTTACAAAACAACTAAAAATTAGCTGGGCATAGTGGTGCACACCTGTACTCCCAGTTACTTGGAAGCTGAGGCAAGAGGATCGCTGGAGCCCAGGAGGTCAAGGCTGCAGTGAGCCATGATTACACCACAGCACTCCAGCCAGGATGACAAGAGTAAAACCCTGTCTCTAAATAAATAAATAAGTAAATAAAACAAAAGGCACATTCAACGCACCAAAAAGTCTACTGTTAAGCCTTCAGCCTGCTTCGTCCCTCCCTTGTCTTGACATGCAGTTTTGAGCCTGAAGTTATTTGGCAATTTATTTTTTTATATACAATGAAAATTAAATTCCGCTAAAATGAGGAAAACACTTGGTATGTATCTATACAATCTAGGTGATTTCTGGAGAAAACCTTGTCACAGGTCCAGAATAATTAGGAGATAGTTCTGCTGGAACAGCTGCCTGGCAGTCAGCACTCACACCCTGGGTCCGCCTTTGACCCCTTGAGTTTGAATTTTTTTGGCCAGCCTCGGCACACTAAGAAAATTAAACCTGCCTGTGTCTGTAGACGCCACTGGGCCCTGAGCCAATGCGTTGGTTAATCTTCGAGCCGTGTCCCTTTAATGCAGCATGAATTTGCATCTTCTGATTACCTGTTTATTACCTGTCAGGTAAAAGAGTGATCTAGAACACTGCACACTTGCCCGGAGTTGGGAAGGAACTGGGAGGTGTTTGCATGCAGGATGAAGAAGGAAGCTCCTCTCTCAAATGATAAGCCTAATTGTTTTAAGCAGGAGGATTTCGAGTTCCCCACGCCTCAGATCAGCATGCAGCTCACAGGCTTTGTTAAACTTGTGTGACAGAATAATCTCCTTTGTTCAATGCCCGAGGAGGATATTTTCTGCATTATTAGACAAGTCAATGAAGATAAAACAAAATATTAAGTATTTTAAGCTGCGCCAGTCCACCCCGAAGAAATTAAGCCCCCTGATTCTAATTGTGCCGAGTTTCCTTGCCGTAATGAGACGGAGGCTGAGCTGCTGGAATGAGGGGCTTCCTGCAGGCCTGCAGCCCCCCCAGTCATTGGAGTGAACCTCTCCTTTCCTCTGCTTAGTTTCTTTCCCTGGAGGGATTTGTAGAGCCAGAGACGTGGTCTCCAGGCGACGCAAGAAATAAACGCAACCTCCACCGTAAGCGTGTGACATTGAACAGCATATTTTTAAAAAGGTTTCCATGTCTGTTGCAATTACGTGAAACCAGCTAATCCTGGATCTAGGCTTTGGTAGCTTGGAAATATTAGAGCAATTCGGCATCCAGATTCCATCATGCAAAGATTTGTGGTCTTGTGTTTGTATCTGTGACACTGTATAATTTCCAATTGGCTTTTAAGAGACAGAAACCTGGATGCCGTTGGCTAAACAGTGAGAGCATTTGCCTGCCTTTCTGGCTCCTTGGAAGCTAGAGCAGTCATTAAAAGCTAGAGAAGTGAGCACACGCAGCACCCCCCGGCCCATGGCTGGTTAGCAGACTCTCGGGGTGTTACTGGAGCTGCTATCATTGTGGGTGTAGGAGATGATTGCAGGTCCTCACCGGCACCAGCTCTGAGGAACCTCGGTGCTCCAAGTCCCCAGCCTTCATGCCCGGGCTGTGTGGGCCAAACGGACCCTGGAGGGCGTTTTACTATCTCCCTGCTTCACTTCCCTCCAGAAAACTGTGTTCCTTCCCCAGTGACAGACTTCACACCCAGGAGCTCCCTGGTTGTGGGGCCGCTGGTTTTGCAGTTTGCTTGGAGTCTTTTGCCAGGTTCTGGAGCTTCAGAAGTTCCCAGGAAGGGACCCTGGACACATTCTTGTGCGTGTGCTTGTGTGCACGTGTCTGTGTGTGTATGCGTGTGCATGCCCGTCCCCGTGTGTCTGAGTACAGCCTCTCACCTGCTTTCTCTTCCAGCCACTCCACCATAAAAACAGTTTCCGACTTAAAAATTGTTTGCCTTACGATGGTTCGACTTAACGATTTTCCCACTTTGCAAGGGTGTGAAAGCAATACACATTCAGTAGAATCCGTACTTCGAGTACCCATCCAACCATTTCTGTTTTTTGCTTTCAATACAGTATTCAATAAATTACATGAGATATGCAACACTTTATTATAAAATAGTCTGTGTTAGATGATTTTCCCCGACAGCCGGCTAATGTAAGTGTTCTGAGCACATGTAATATAGCCCAGGCTAAGCTGTGATATTCTGGAGATTAAGTACAGGAAATGCATTTTCCACTTAGGTGTTCCAAGTCCCCACCCTTCAGCTTAGGATGGGTGTATGGGGATGTAACCCCAAGCATAAGTGGAGGAGTGTCTGTATACTCAAGCTAACCCCTATCTCTGTTAATACTTGTGCTCAGCCCCATTCTGGGTATTTATAATTTGCTATCTCATTTAATCCTCACAAGTATGTTGACCAAGTGGGTATAATTATCTCTGTTGTGTAGCTAGGGAAACACTTGGCTTTCCTGAGCCTCAAACTTGCCCGTAGTCACATAGCTCATAAGTTTGTCACAGGAGCTAGGATTCAAACTAGAGCCTGTATCTTTTTTGGGATGCTCCCAAAGAGCCTGAGGCTAGGATCTGGGCATGCAATTCCTTTGGGAGCTGATCCCAGAAAGCACTGTCAGGGGAAGGGAGGCAGGACATGGGAACAGAGAGATGGAGGCTTAATAATTGGGTCACTGCTATGGGCAGCTGGGGTTCAACCTGCCGGAGATCCCCGGAGAAACGGGATGCAGCATCCTTCAACACTGCCCCAAGAGGGAAGGGGACACTGGGGGTCTTTTGTTTTTCTTAATTAGCTTTATTGAGATATAATGTACATGACATGCAATTCTCCATTTAAAGTGTACAATTTTTTTTTTTTTTTCCTTTAGACAGGTTCTCTCTCTGTCATTCAACCTGGAATACAGTGGTGCAATCATAGCTCACTCCAGCCTTGAACTCCTGGGCTCAAGCAATCCTCCTGCCTTGGCCTCCCTAGTAGCTGGGGCTACAGGTGGGCACCACCGCGCCTGGCTAATGTTTTTTATATTTTTAGAGATGGGGCCTTGCTATATTGCCCAGGCTGGTCTCGAACTCCTGGCTTCAAGTGATCCTCCCACTTTGGCCTCCCAACGTGTTGGGATTACAGGCATGAGCCGCTGCACCTGGCCCCTGAAATGTAAAATGTAATGGCTTTTAGAATATTCACAGAATTGTGTGTCCATCAACACAATCCAATTTAGAATATTTTCATTACCTCAGAAAGAGACCCCATACTTCTTAGCTATCATCTCTCAGCCCGTCCATCCCTCCCAGCCCTAGACAATCACTAATGTACTGCCTGTCTATAGATTTGCTGAGGTTTTTGTCCACCCAAATTTTGTCCTCCATCAGTTGGGTCATGCCTGGGTGCTAATTTCCTGCCACTTCCAACCTGCCTCAGAGTGCAGACTCATAGGCCAAGGTCATAATCACTGGGAGAACACGGAATCCACCCAGATCAAAAGGCCCTGGAAGCCAAGGGCTTCAGCAGGTGTAGGGAGACCTCAGGGATGCAGGCCAGGTCCTGACAGTGTCTCCTTACCAGGCTTCCTCTCCATTCTTCTCATTCAGGGGTCTCTTTTGCATCCTTCTCTTTAAACTGTGCCTTTTATTCTTAAGCTCCAGGGAGGCTGTTATGAAAAGCCTGTCCTCATCATGTTCATTCTATTGATTGCATCCTCTTCCCAGGTAGGAAGGGAATGTTGGTTTGGAGAGGAAGGTCAGGGTATGCCTGTCTGAACTGAGACCTGCAAGATGAGGTTGGACCAGCCGAGGCTGGATGCAGTGCCTCACACCTGTAATCCTAGTAGTTTGGGAGGCCGAGGCAGAAGGATCCCTTGAAGCCAGGAGTTCCAGATCAGCCTGGGCAACATAGTAAGACCCCATCTCCACAAATAATAATAATAATGATAAAATTAGCCAGGCATGGTGGTGCACACCTGTAGTCCCAGCTACTCAGGAGGCTGAGGCAGGAGGATCGCTTGAGCCCGGGAGTTCAAGGCTGCCGTGAGCCATGATCATGTACCATACTCCAGCCTGGGTGACAGAGGAAGACCCTGTCTCTAAAAAAGAGAGAGAGATGGACCCAGTTTAGCAGGACAGGGCCAAGCATCTCAAGCAGTGGGTTCGATTGCACAGACAAGGAAGTGGGAATGGGCTTGGATTTGGCAAGGATCAGACAGGAAACCAGGGTGCCTGGAGTGTGGGTAATAGGGGGTGAGGGGCAGAATGAGGTTAGGGGAGAGCGTGAGAGCAGCAGATCCTGCAAGCAACCCTCGTGGCCCTAGGCAATTTTATTGCAACAGCAATGGGAAGCCTTTTGAAGACTTTCACGCAGTGGCACAGCCTGATCTGATTTCCTGTTGAGACCTAGTTCGTTTGCCTAGGACTTCATCCCTTTAGCAGTGGATTCCTGCAAGGCTCCTCCAGCCCCATGTGGCCCTTGTCCAGCCATTAAACTCCAGTCCTAGGACATGGGCCCTGTCACTAGCACCCCTGCTAGTCTAAGTATCACTTTATGCAAATTAGGCAAAAGTACCCTTTTTAAAGACCCTTTCCTGCCATCTACTGGAAAACCATCATCATTAATAAATAAGGCTACCATTGTGCCCCCTATAGTTGGGCAGTGCACAATCTCCACAACCTTAGGTGGCAGTCCTGCATATCACCCACAACAGACATCTCTGATGCTGTTGCTTGGATTGCCCAGGGGCCCCTTCTCTTGTCATATTTCCCAGAGCTGTGCTTCTGCTAGACATTTCTGGTAGTCACTGCCATGTACCACAGTACTCTTAGGACACATGTCCCATCTGCCAGGATCAAAAGGAATTTTTCCTTCTATCTGCAGTTAAGTCTCAACACTAACCGTATGTCAATGTAGTAATTTGGGTTCCAGCCTTTTTTTTTTTTTTTTTGAGACAGAGTTTCACTCTTGTTAACCCAGGCTGGAGTGCAATGGTGCAATCTTGACTCACCGCAACATCCTCCTCCCAGGTTTAAGCAATTCTCCTGCCTCAGCCTCCCAAGTAGCAGGGACTACATGTGTGTGCCACCATGCCCAGCTAATTTTGTATTTTTAGTAGAGACAGGGTTTCACTTTGTTGCCCAGGCTGGTCTCAAACTCCTGACCTCAAGTGATCCGCCCGCCTCACTCCTCCCAAAGTGTTGGGATTACAAGCGTGAGCCACTGTGCCCGGCCCTGGGTTGCAGCCTTCTAACATCATGGAAGTTCCCCTTCTTTGCTCTCTGTGTCATGACACGTGACAGTGAGAGGTAGCCCAGGGTAGCTGTTCTTCTATCTGGGTGGACATGCCCTGACTTCCAGCTCCTTAGGAAAGCCTAGCTGTCTCTGACTCATAAAAGACCTCCAGGTTGTCCACCAGCCTTCTGGGAAGATGTTCTTTGAAAAACTGCTTCAGTCAGTTTGGGCCATGAGCAGAAATATTCAAGAGGGCAGCGTTGCTTCTCAGCTCTTTCTGTTTCTCTGCTCCGAGGCCCCTTCAGAGATGAATGTGAGAGACCATTGAGGCTGGAGCTATTTTTCAGGGCTCTCTGGTCCACCCCCTGGGAAGTGGCCCACTTTGGCTGTGCCCCAGTTATTCTGGTAATGAACTGTGCCCAGGTACTGCCCTAGGCATTGTTCCCTCTCTCTGTTCTGACAACCAGGCACAAACTTGGCTCCTTGTATGCAAGGGGAAGGCAGTGGTGGAGTGGGGAGAATGAGGAGAATCAGGCCTGATGCCCAGGTCAGCTGTCAAGGGAAATATTTCATGATTGTCAAATGGGCCAAGATTCCTTTAGCTCCAACCTGGCCTCCTCTTTTTTGAGCACTGAAATTTCCCAGAATGGCAAATGGAAACTGAAACACTACATTAAATAGCATTTCTGTGCAATTAAAACACATTAAAATGGCAATTAAGTTTCACAAACAGCCTTTTCTGTGTTCTCAGGTTGATTAAGCTGTTTGTGTTGTTTTTCAGGGTTGGTTGTTGTAACTAAAGGCTGAGCTGTCTTTTATGGATTGGGCCGTTCCCTAGGAGTCAAGGAACCCTGAATTTCAACTTTTATGCCTCTCTTGGCAATTTCACTTTATTTTCATTTCCAGCTCTTTATTAGTCTGTGAAAACAAACTAATACACCACTCCACGATTGGAAAATTTACACATATACAAAAGTAGAGAGAAAAATATAACAAACCTCCCTGCACCCATCACCCAGCTTGAATGATTATCAACTCATGGCCAATCTTCCCTTGGTGGTTTTTTTTGGTTTTTTTGTTTGTTTGTTTGTTTGTTTGTTTGTTTTTTTGAGACTGAGTCCTGCTCTGTCGCCCAAGCTAGAGTGCAGTGGCACCATCTTGGCTCACTGCAACCTCCACCTCCCCAGTTCAAGCGATTCTCCTGCCTCAGCCTCCCGAGTAGCTGTGACTACAGGCATGCACCACCATGCCTGGCTAAGTTTTGTATTTTTGGTAGAGACAGAGTTTCACCATGTTGGCCAGGCTTGTCTCGAACTCCTGGCCTCAAGTGATTCGCCCACTTCGGCCTTCCAAAGTGCAGAGACTACAGGTGTGAGCTACTGCTCCCGGCCCGTTGGCTATTTTTTTTTTTTTTAATCCTTTAAGGTACTAGTTAACTTTTTCTAGGAGAAAAAGCATGTAGGAAAATTTAGTAAGAGAAATTGACATGGAAGAAAGGCTTTCTGTATCCTGGGATTGTGGGTTCAATGATAATTGAGACAAATGGCACTGCTGCTCTGTAGAGTGTAAGTTCTGGTTGGGAAAACAGATGAGTCAATTACAGGAATTCACAGTGGAGAGCTGGCCATGGTGGCTTATGCCTGTCATCCCAGCACTTTGCGGGGCCGAGGCAGGAGGATCATTTGAGACCAGGAGTTTGAGACCAGCCTGGGCAATACAGCAAGACTGTCTCTACAAAAGCAAAATTTTTAAATTTAGCCGGGCATGGTGGCATGTGCCTGTAGTCCTAGCAATTCAGGAGGCTGAAGCAGGAGGATTGCTTGAGCCCAGGAGGTCGAGGATGCAGTGAGCTATGATCATGCTACCACACTCCAGCCTAGGTGATAGAGCAAGACCTTATCTCAAAAAGCAACACCACCAACAAAAAACTGCATGATGGGGTAGGTGATATGACTCTAAGAGGCATTATGGGAGCACACTAGCGCAGCTGGGAACGATCAAGGATGGCACTGTGGTCTAACCTGACCCAAAGAGGTAGACGCTAGCCAGGTGAAAGGTAAGAATCTATTGAGCTCATAAACAGTTGGGGGTGGAGGGCCCTTTTTGGGACCTGGGGTACTGCTGTCCCCATTGCCTTCCTTGAGATGTAGGCGCTGAGTCCTGATGGATCTACTATTGTAAATCTCTACCATCTGTCTTCTCTTCTCCAGCCCATCCTCATCCAATACCCATCTCATCATCCATCTCTTTTGGTAAAAATCTCCTAACGGGCCCCAGGACCTCCATGCCTGTCTAGCCTGTCACTGGAAATCTAGTTTATCTTTCTGAAATGTGTTCTAATCTTAATTCCTTGCTCAGCCTGACTCTGTCTCTAATGGCTTCATTTCTCTAAGGTATACATTCAAACTTCTTGGTTTGCAGTTGCCAAAATTACTGTCTTGCTTTGATCAGTTTCAGTTGGGCAGTGAATCTTCCCTCACCAGAGCCTGACCACCTGATATGGTTTGGCTGTGTCCCCACCCAAATCTCATCTTGAATTGTAGCTCCCATAATTCCCACGTGTTGTGGGAGGGACCTAGTGGGAGATAATTCAATCAAGGAGGCAGTTTCTCCCATACTGTTCTTGTGATAGTGCATAAATCTCACGAGATCTGCTGGTTTTATAAGGGGTTTCCCTTTTCGCTTGGCTTTCATTCTCTCTTGCCTCCTGCCATGTAAGATGTGCCTTTGCTCCTCCTTCACCTTTTGCCGTGATTGTGAGGCCACCCCAGCCATGTGGAACTGTGAGTCCGTTAAACCTCTTTTTCATTATAAATTACCCAGTTTCAGGTATGTCCTTATAGCAGTGTTAGAACAGACTAATACACCACTCCATGATTGGTTCACAAAGGATACAAAGAGAGAGAAATGCCTTAGGAGCTAGGGAGAGGCTCAGGTTGGCATTGCATTTCTGGGACTACACATCTCCCTCAACCCTGAGTCCACTGGACTGTGCATCTGCCAGGAGATTCCTGCTAGTGGAATGCAGCTGGAAGGGGATGGAGGGGACAGTCCTGTGTCTACATTACTAGTCTTGTACTGAAGCTTCTTAATTATGTGACAAGCTATATCACCTAAGTTTCTCTCTGTCTTTCATTTTCTCCTGAGTGGGCTTTGTGGTCAAGAAAGGACTTCATCAGATGCAGTGATAGTGTCTTTTGAGGTTGGGCTTCTAAGGAGGACTCCCTGAGGTTCTGATTAGACCCTGGATAGCACCCCCATTCCCTACTCATGGATACAGGCCCTCTTTAAATTGGCTCATCTTTCTTTAAATCTCTGTTCCTTTCCCCATGGGGAGAGGAGAACTATCACCTTCCTCTTTCAGATAATTGAGGAATTTAGTACTTGCTTATGTAAACCAAAAAGTATCTGAGACAGGTCTCAATCAATTTAGAGGTTTATTTTGCCAAGGGTGAGGATGCGCCCAGATAAAAAGAGACAAAAATTACAGTAGGATCTGGGACCTGTGTTTTTTCCAAAGAGGGTTTTGAGGACTTCAATATTTGAAGGGGAAAGAGCGGCAGGGTGGGAAGGAGGAAAGAGAAAGAAAGGGAAGGTAGGTAGTGAGATAAGTAGTCACTTTCTCATGAGGCTTTCATTAGCACTCACTGGATCCACGTGTTGCATATGAAAGGAGGCGGGGGATAGAGGAACAGCCGATTATGCATTTATCTTGCAATCAGTCAACTGCATTTTGCATAAGATGAACATATGGTAGAGGAAGAAGTCAGATATGCATTTGACTCTTGGTGGACAGAGGGATGATTTCTAGTTTTGTCTTTCTCCAGAACCTGTAAAAGTAGGATTTTAATTTATGTTGTCAGGGTGAAGGAGGCCATTTGGGGAGATAAGTAACCTATCTTGCAGCTTTCCGTTTAGGAAAAAAAAGGGGGGGCAATTTTTGCATGATTCACTTTCCAAACTTAACTTTCCCCTTTGGCATAGTGAGATTGTATTTTCCTTTCCCGCTCAGAATCTACCATGATTAGTAGCAGACAAAGATTAGGACTTGAGTCACACTTTTTCGGAGGAGTGATGGAGCAGCCCTTGGTACGTGATGATGGGATCGGCAGTAGAACCCCTTAATTCCAGAACTGGAGTGGAGGAGTTGATTGCGGTACACCTGGACATCTAAGGGATAGAGAAATAGCCCTTCTTCTATGCTTTCTCTCCTGTCTCCTGGGTAGCTTGCTGTAGATCTTAGGGTCTACTTCAGAATGCAGGAGGGGTGCAGGTATACATCTTGTGCTCTGCAGGTGTATAAGGTTCCTTGAAGAAAACAGGAACTTGCGGGGGTGACTTGAGTGACTTGAGATCAGCCCAAGGGCTGGGCAGGTGCTTTTCTTCCAAAGCAGCTCTGCCTGCCAACCCTGTGCCATGGATGCTCTCCATTTCTCCCCATTCTGCCCATGCTCCCTGTCACCTGGAGCAGCATCTCTGCTCTAACTCAAGATTTCTACCTCCAAGATAACTACTTTTATCCTTCGTGGCTAAACTTCCTATGTTTGACCTACCAAGAAAACAATTACAGCCTCCCAGGGTCATGCTTGGTTTCTCTGCACTCAGAGCACGCAACACCCTCAGTGGAATCTCCTGAGCCACCTGGGATAAATGTCTTCCTGGCCAACATTAATATTCTATTTCTTGTAGCCATTGCTCAGAGCTTGAAGTCACCCCAGGGGCTCCTTTACAGTAATGTAGGGATGTCAAAGTTCTCATGTCTTAGCTCAGGCGACCATAACAAAAATACCATGGACTAGGCAGCTTAAACAACAGACATTTATTTCTCACAGTTCTGAGGCTGGGATGTTCAAGGTCAGGGCACCAGCATGGTCATTTTCTGATGGGGCTCTCTTCTTGGTTTGCAGACAGCAAGCCTTCTGGCTGTGTCCTCACATGGTGGGAAGAGGGAGGGCTCCAGTTCTTTCTTCTTCTTACAGGATACTAATTTCATCATTGGGGCCCCACTCACATCACCACTTTAAAACCTAATCACCTCCCAAAGTCCTGACCTGCTACTACCATTATACTGGGGGTTAGCACTTCAATATAGGAATTTTGGAGCACACAAACACTCACTCCATAACATCTTTGGGAGAGGGCCAGTGTTTCCCTTGCTGTTTTAGCCCACCTTACCTTGATTTTACTGTGTAGCTTTTTTAAATATAGGAGTGACAGAACTTTGGAGTGTCCTTCTAGCCAGCATTTTTTAAATTTAATTTGCAATCATATGGTGGTTGCTTTTCCTATTAGGTTAGACATCACTACTATATAAGACTCCAAGAAGGATATAGGATAATGGAGTTCAAGCATTTAATAAAAAATATTCACTGACTGTCAGCTCTTTGCCAGGGGCTGTTCTAGGTTTAGAGAAATTGGTGGTGATCAATACAGGGAATAACCTTTTTTCCATGGCACTTACACACTACAGTAGGGAGATAGACATGGAAGCATCTAACTCCCAAGTAAACAAAAACAGAAAACCTGAGCCTGTGATGAAAGTTATGCAGAAAGTTGGATATGGTGTCATAAGTGTGACACATGGGGACCACTGCAGGTGCAAATGACAGGAACAATGAGCTGTGGGGAACAGGTTTGGGTGACAAATTCTTAGAGGGAGCAGCTCATGAAAGGCCCCTGGGGGAGACAGCATATGTCCCTGGTCTGGGACCTAGATGCCATCCAGGGCGGCTGGAGCAAGTGAGAGGAGGAGAAGAAAAAGAGGACAGGGCCAGGCCATGCATTCCTTCCTTGCCAGGACATGGAAGCAGCATTTTATTCTTAGCTCAAGTGAGAAGTCTTCAGAGGGTTTTAAGCAGGAGCATGGCATGATCTGATCTAATTTATAAAAATAGAAATACCGTGTGAGAATGCTCATCAGTAATTTCTACCTCGGGCATCTTCTTTCTTATTTTCTACTGAGTCTGTACATTTCCTGTTTCCCTTGGTTTCTAAAGAAAACAATTATCTTCATATCATCATTTCTACTTGTTCTTTCCTTTGGGATCCAGGATCTAATCTGAAAATTGCTTCCCCCAAGGAACTCTGGATGGCTGATGTACCATCACTTCAAGCCATCAGTGTGTGCTATGCTTTGACTGTGGTGTTTCTTAGAGTCCTGGATAAACTGTGCGATTTAAGCAGGATGCCATTAATCACGCAAGAGACACGAGTCCAGCAGCAGTTACTAAAATCAATATGGCTTGAGATTGTGATTTCCAGAATATCTCCTCACTTAGTGAGTCACTAGGAAACTTCAGAATAGCCGTATAGATTTTAAAGCAGCTTTCTCTAAACAGGATTTGGATATACTCCCACATTTCTCCTTGGGCGGAGGGAGAAAGGATGGATGTTCTGAACAACACATATTTTAAAAAACCCACTGCCAGGCAAGATTAAAACCTTTGCCTGGAAGGGAGTCGGAAGATTCTCTGGGTTCCAGTAAATGGTCTCATGCCTATTTTTCCCAGTCTCTTGCTTGGATTAGGTAAAGGGTTTAATCAGTAAGAATTGGCCAATTAATTTCTCCCTTCTCACATTCATTCATTTTGTAACCAGACATTCTGCCAGCTGTCCTGGAAGGTAGTGAGAGGAAAAAGACGTCATTTCTTCCTTCCAGAAAGCCACAGGATACGTCAGTGTCATGGTTGAGGATTATTTAGGCATATTTCCATTTTCCAAGTTAACGTGTTACCCTCAAGCTTGGGTGGTTTCAGAGCAGAAAAGAACAGGTGAGACCAGGTACAAGTCCAGCTGGCTCAGGGACTGTGACAAGGAGAGAAGTGTGATCTGGAACTGGGCTCAGCAGTGTTCCAAGTAGGCATGTGTAACTACCAGATAAATGCAGGGATGCAGGATTCGAGATGGGTAGGGAGGAGAGAGAGCAGAAAGGAACAGGGTCCATTATCTTATAGAAGTCAGCAGCAGTATTCATTAATTCATCCAATCATTCATTTATTGAACACTTATTTCTATCTAACTGTAATCTCTCTTCAGTCCTTTCACCTACACCACAAGTATCATTTCCTTTGCCTTACTAGTTACTAAATTCTGTATGTCTGTCACTTCCTCCAATCTCTGAGCTCTACTGCATTTTTCCTTTAGAATGTTTTTGTTTTTTTGAGACAGAGTCTCATTCTGTCACCCATGCTGGAGTGCAGTGGCATGATCTCAGCTCACTGCAACCTCCACCTCCCAGGTTCAAGTGATTCTTGTGCCTCACCCTCCCGAGTAGCTGAAACTACAGGTGTGCACCACCACGCCCAGCTAATTTTTGTATTTTTAGTACAGACGAGATTTTACCGTATTGGCCAGGCTGGTCTCAAACTCCTGACCTCAGATGACCCGCCTGCCTCGGCCTCCCAAAGTGCTGGGATTACAGGTGTGAGCCACCGTGCCCAGCCTAGAATTTTAAGTTAGACTTTTGTCCTCCCTTTTTGTGTCCAGTCTGTATTGCACCTAGAAGGCATTCAGTCCATTGTTGTTTTAATAATTACGATCGTTAATGTAGCTATTCAATAAAATGAATGAATGAAGTTAATTCAGGATATATGAAAACGTCTCCAATAAAATAATAAGAGAGAAAGAAGGTCTAAAGAAATCAGCATGATATATAAAAATCATGCAGAAAAGCCATTATACTGATTACTTACTATGTGCTGAGCTTCTTAGAGGCTCTGAGAAACCAGCAAGAGGCAGTTCCAGCCCTCAAAGAGCTCACAGTCTATGAAGGAGACCTCCATACAGATATGTAATTGTAACACAGTGGGTTAGAATAGCCCATTGTATGTACGGGGTCTCATGGGGGCCTAGAGTTGGAGACTTCTGATCTTTCATGGGCTCTCCAAGGATGCTTCCTAAATAAAACGTGCTAGAATTCTATGTTAAAAAGGTGGGCTCATGCCTGTAATTCCAGCACTTTGGGAGGCCGAGGTGAGCGGATCACCTGAGGTCAGGAGTTTGAGACTAGCCTGGCCAAGATGGTGAAACCCTGTCTCTACTAAAAACACAAAATTAGCTGGGTGTGGTGGTGCAGACCTGTAATCCCAGCTACTCAGGAGGCAGAGGCAGGAGAATTGCTTGAACCCGGGAGGCGGAGGTTGTAGTGAGCTGAGATCGCGCCACTGCCCTCCAGCCTGGGCAACAGAGTGAGACTCCGTCTCAAAAAAAAAGAAAAAAGAGAAGGTGGAATGAGACCTCTGAGCAGAGAGACCAGCATGGGCAGGCAAAGGAGGTAGGAAGCTGCATGGTGTGTGTGGAGGTTGGAAAACATACTTCCATGGATGATGGCAAAGGCAGTAGATGGAGGGGCCACCCTGCCTGGCCCTGGAATCCCGGCGAACTCTTTATTCTCCATCAGTGTGGTCGTTGGAAAGATTACTAGGCTTGAGGTGGGAGGGCAGATGGGTTTAGGAGGCGGGAGCAAGCATATGGCAGGAGGGGATGGGGCCACGAGATGCATAGACCCAGCAAAAGCACTCTCAGGAGGAGAGACTAGGAGAGGAGGGACAGGAGTAACCAGGGGCTAAACTTGGCTTGAGTTTTATTGAGTGGCAAATGATGTCACTCCCTTCTGATTCACCTGTAGTAGAATTTGATAAGGGATCAGTTCAGTCTTCAGACACTGTCAGAAGTGCAAAGCTGATCTCCAGGTAGGCGAGGGAGGAGAATGAAAGCTGCCCATGGAAGATGCCATGTGGGTCCTGGGAGCCACAGAAAATTCTGGATGTGTATGCCATGTATTTTCATTGAACACGTGTGTGCACATGCACATATGTTTGGTATTGGATGCTGCAATTCCAGCTTGGCATGTACACTTCTTTGTAGCTCAGAAGGGCTAAGGCATGGATGCTCAGATAGATCCCAGATCTTTTTTTTTTTTCCCCAAATCGGGTTCTAGGGCTGTGTGCTGGTGAGTTAGGCCAAGACCAGGCTTAGCACATCTGTCCCCAGGTGGACACAGCAGCCAGGTCTGCCCAATCTAAAGACCACCTTACCTTTGACCACCTCCTTTCTCAGCAGGAAGACGCCCTTTCCTTCATCTACCATTCGTGTCCATCTGTCCTGGACTACAAAAGATTTGCAGAACCTGCCTGGAGACACGTCTTTGTATTAACTATTGCTATTCACACCTTCTCTGTTGAAGGGCTTGGAGCCCCCTTGTGCTAATGTGGCAGGCTTTCTGCCTCCTGTGGGTAAGGACTGCAGTGAAATCAGATCACCGTGACTGAACGCAGTTCTGAGCCAGCTGTCGACTTACACTGCTCAGTTCTGTTTTTTCTTCCTGGCCTTCTCACGCCCAGGCCCTGAGCCCAGTGGGTTTCACCATGCTGGGTTGCTCATAAAAAATGGTTTCTTCCTGATGCTTTTGGTGGCAGACTGAATATCATCAATCATGCTGCAAGAAGGAAACACAGATTCCCAGCTGATGGCATTGTCGTGTTTATGACACATCCGAAACAGTAACAGATGGTCTGTATTAAAAGTGTAACTGGTGAGTGAGTGCTTTCATAATCATAGAGATATTTTTTATTCCCCTAAAGTTTTGGTTCTAGAAGGAGTCATAGAACGTTAGATCATAAGGGCCCCTGGAAGGCTTCTTGTCCACATGTCTCATTTTTATAAACAAAAATATCAAAGTACAGTGAGATTAAGGGATTTGCCAAGGTCATTGAGCTAATTAGCAATGAGACTGAGAACAAAACCCAGGCCCCTAATGTTCCATCTAATGCTCTTTGTGCAATACTGTGGAGCCTGCAGATCCACACTTTGTCTTCTCTTGGAGAAGAAAACAGACCGTGCTGGAAACGCACAGGGCTTCTGTGAGTTCCTTGGCATGGTGTCAATGTTGGATGCAGAGAGTCCTCAAACCCTCTTGAGCATGGTTGGCCCTTCCTGAGAAGGTGCAGAAAATGCAGGTTTTTATTCTCAGGGCTTCTGTTGGTGTGGACAGACTGTATTAGTCCATTTTAATGCTACTGATAAAGACATACCGAAGACTGGGCAATTTACAAAAGAAATAGGTTTAATTGGACTTAAAGTTCCATGTGGCTGGGGAAGCCTCACAATCATGGTGGAAGTCAAGGAGGAACAAGTCATGTTTTACATGGATGGCAGCAGGCAAAGAGAGAATGAACGCCAAGCAAAGCAGGTTTCCCCTTATCAAACCATCAGATCTTGTGAGACTTATTCACTACCATGAGAACAGTATGGGAAAGACCCTCCCCCATAATTCAGTCATCTCCCACTGGGTCCCTCCCATAACGTGGGAATTATGGGAGCTACAAGATGAGATTTGGGTGGGGACATAGAGCCAAACCGCATCACAGACCACATCCACCAGCGCTGCAATGCAAGGCTTGGTTTTCAGGCCAGTGAGGTGGCAACAGAAACTGGATCTCTTATCTGATGGAATCCAGTTTCACCTGGGTTCATTTCTTGATTCATCTGAGGATGTTCAGATCAGTAGGAATAAACCAACTAGCCAATGGTTCTCAAAATATGCTTCCTGAACCACAGCAGAAGCATCCCCTGGGAACTTCTTAGAAATGCAGATTCTTAGTTGGGTGCAGGAGCTCATGGCTGCCATCCCAGGATGTTGGGAGGTGGAGACAGGAGGATCACTAGAGCCCAGGAGTTCAAGACCATCCTGGGCAATATAGCGAGACCTCGTCTCTATGGTACATAAAAAGTTAAAACTTAGCCAAACTGGTGGCACACACCTGTAGTCCCACACAATCCTGTGAACATTCTACAAGCCATTAAATTTTACATTTTAGGAGCCAGGTGCAGTGGCTCATGCATGTAATCCCAACACTTTGGGAGGCCAAGGTGGGAGGATCAGTTGAGGCCAAGAATTTGAGACCAGCCTGGGCAACATAGCAAGACCCCATCTCTACAAAATAATTTTTAAAAATTTAGTCAGGCGTGGTGGCGCACACCTGTGGCCCCAGCTACTCAGGAAGCTGAGGTGGGAGAATTGCTTGAGCCCAGGAGGCAGAGGCTGTGGTGAGCTGAGACTGTGCCACTGCACTCCAGCATGGGTGACAGAGCGAGACCCTGTCTCAAAAAAGAGAAAAGAACAGAAAAAGAAATGCAGATTCTTGGCCAGGCACAATGAGTGGGCTCATGCCTGAAATCCCAGCTGTTTGGGAGGCTGAGGCAGGCAGATAACTTGAGGCCAGGAGTTTGAGATCAGCCTGGACATGATAACAAGATCACGTCTCCACAAAAACTTTAAAAATTAGTGGGGTGCGGTGGCCCCCACTATTTGAGAAGCTGAAAGAGGAAGATCTCTTGAACTCAGGAGTTCAAGCCTGCAGAGAGCTATGATTGTGCCACTGCAATCCAGCCTTGGCAACAGAGCAAGAACCTGTCTCAAAAAATAAATTAATTAAATAAATAAATAAATAAATAAATAAATAAATAAATAATAGAAAGAAATACACATCCTCAGCCCCCAGATTAAGAAACTCTGGGCTGGGTGCTGTGGCTCATGCCTGTAATCCCAGCACTTTGGAAGGCCGAGGTGGGCAGATCACGAGGTCAGGAGATCGAGACCATCCTGGCCAACATGGTGAAACCCCATCTCTACTAAAAATTCAAAAACTAGCCAGACGTGGTGGCACGGGCCTGTAATCCCAGCTACTCGGGAGGCTGAGGCAGGAGAATCGCTTGAACCCGGGAGTCAGAGGTTGCAGTGAGCCGAGATCACACCATTGCGCTTCAGCCTGGTGACAGAGCGAGAATCTGTCTCAAAGAAAAAGAAAAAGAAAGAAACTCTGGGCATAAGGCCAAGTTGTTTAATAGTTTTAGTTCTATTACTATTAACTAGTAATATTAACTAGTTATTAACTATTATTATATTATATATATAATATATAATTATATTAGTATATTGACATTAGCTATTACTATAACTAGTACTATTAACTAGTAATATTATTATTAAATAGTAATATACTATTACTATTAAATAGTTTTACTTCTATTTTTTGTGTGTGTCTGTTTTCCCACGTTCCCCAGTTGGTTCTGATGCTACTCAAGTTTGAAAACCACTGATCTAAACTGTCCCCAGTACATCAAACTCTGACAAAACTCTACCCAAAGCCTACACATGGCTTCAGTCTTGAACTGGTTGAATCGATGGCCACGGTATGCCAGAAGCATTCCCTAAAACATTTGGAAATTGTCTTTGAAGGAGGATGTTCAAGAAAGTGAAGTCACTGTTCTTGAGAGTATAACTTTTCTGTGTTAGTTTTATAAAAAGTGGTGAGAATGACTTACTGTAGGTCTCTGATTTTTATAGGTGTAGCAAGTGCTGAATTTCATCTTCCTGAAATTAACATGACCTTATTTTCTTAGTGTTTGCTTTTGCCCATCTTTTTAACCTTTCTGTGTCATTTTGATTTGAGTGTGTTGCTTGTGAGAAGTATGTGGATGGATTCTGTTTTTAAACTCAGTTTTGGAGTCTTCACATTGTAGCATAGAAGCCTGAACTGTGTTAACTGTGTTCATTGTCAGAGCTAATACCACTGTCCTCACTCCAGTCCTAGTTTACATCTCCTATTTGCATACTTCCTTGCCCCTTGTTTTCTTTTTCTCCGATACTTCTTTTATTGGTTTTTATCTTCTCTGGTGATTTGGAAAAGATACATTTTATTAAGCTGGTGCAAAAGTGACTGTGGCTTTTACCATGAAAAGTCATGGCAAAAACTGCAATTACTTTTGCACCAACTCAACAGTTTTAGTTCTATTACTTTTGTGTGTGTGTGTTTTGTTTGTTTGTTTGTTTCGAGATGGAGTCTCGTTTTGTCTCCCAGGCTGGAGAGTGCACTGGTGTGATTGCTGCTCACTGCAACCTCCGCCTCCTGGGTTCAAGTGATTCTCCTGCCTCAGCCTCCCGAATAGCTGGGACTACAGGCTGTACAGGCCCGCCACCATGCCCGGCTAATTTTTTTTTTTTTTTTTTTTTTTTTGCATTTTTAGTAGAGACAGGGTTTCACTGTGTTAGCCAGGATGGTCTCCATCTCCCGACCTCGTGATCTGCCCTCCTCGGCCTCCCAAAGTGCTGGGATTACAAGCGTGAGCCACCACGCCCGCCCAACTGTTCTTGTGGTAATGAATAAGTCTCATGAGATCTGATGGTTTTATGAGGGGCTTCTCCTTTCGTTTAGTTCTCATTCTCTCTCTTGTCTGCCACCATGTAAGATGTGCCTTTTGCCTTCTGTCATAATCATGAGGTCTCCCCAGTCATGTGGAACTGTGAGTCCATTAAATGCCTTTTTTTTTAAGTAAATTACTGAAATTACTCAGTCTTGGGTATGTCTTTTCTTTTTTTTTTTGTTTTTTTTTTTTTTTGAGATGGTGTCTTGCTCTATCACCCAGGCTGGAGTGCAGTGGCATGATCTTGGTTCACTGCAGCCTCCACCTTCCAGGTTCAAGTGATTCTCCTGCCTCATCTTCCTGACTGCTTGGGACTACAGGTGTGCACCACCACACCCACTTAATTTTTGTATTTTTAGTAGAGACAGGATTTTGCCATGTTGGCCAGGCTCATCTTGAACTCCTGACCTCAAGTGATCCACCTGCCTTGGCCTCCCAAAGTGCTGGGATTACAGGTGCCAGCCACCACGCCTGGCCTTGAGTATGTCATTATCAGCAGCATGAAAACAGACTAATGCACACACCTATAATGATTATTAGACTTAACTGTTAGAGATTTTTAGTGCCAGCCACAAGTTCTTTTAGTCAAAAATGTTCTCACTTATCTTTCTTCATTTTCATTCTTGGTAGGATGTTAGACTTTTTTCCTGGAAGAGAGTTGATGTGACTGCCGCTTACGCACAGGACCAGGAATAGAAACAGTACCTAGGCTATTTCCATTTCCTTTTCTCTGTCAAAAACCAATTTCTTTTCCAGAATCCACAGCCAATTCCTCACAAAGTGGTTGAGCCTAGTCGCAAAATCAGACAAGACTTCTCACACTGAAATGCGAAATATATTCTTTTGCAAAACGGCACCGTCCCATGCTCTCTGCATTTCCAGACGCCAGTCTGCTTCTGTGGCTTTACTGACATGGTTACATGGGATTTTTATTTTTTATTTATTGATTTATTTATTTTGGAGACAGAGTCTCTGTCGCCCAGGCTGGAGTGCAGTGGCACGATCTTGGCACACTGCAACCTCTGCCTCCTGGGTTCAAGCAATTCTCCTGTCTTAGCCTCCCAAGTAGCTGGGATTACAGGCATGTGCCCCCACGCCTGACTGTTGTATTTTTAGTAGAGACAGGGTTTCACCATGTTGGCCAGTCTAGTCCTGAACGCCTGTGTGATCCACCTGCCTTGGCCTCCTGAAGTGTTGTGATTACAGACATGAGCCACTGCACCTGGCCAATTATGTGTGATTTAAATCCCCTCCCTGACTGCCAGTGTCCAGATACAGCCTCAGCCCCTCTCAGTGCCAACTCCTCCAGGAAGTCCACCTTCATTTCTATGGAGCTGTAATCTCTCCACAGTCCATTCGTCTGCATCACAACTATCATTTCCTTTGCCTTACTAGTTACTAAATTCTATATCTCTATCACTTTCACCAGTCTCTGAGCTCTCTTGAATTCTTTTTTAGAATTTTAAGTTAGAATCTTGTCCTCTCTTTTTGTGTCTGGTCTGTATTGCATCTAGAAGGCATTCAGTCTGTTTTTGTTTTCATAATTGTGATTGTTGATGTAGCTATTCAATAAAATGAATGAATGAAGTTAATTCAGGATATGTGAAAACATCACCCATAAAATAATAAAAGAGAAAGGTCTACAGATAGTTCAGCGTGATATATAAAAATCTTGTAGAAAAACCATTATATACTGGCCATTAGGCAATACAAATTCAAAGAAGAGAAAAATTAGGACAAAGTCATTGCATAACACCGCCGTTTAAATGTGAAGAACTGCAATTTTCCCCCGATTATGTGAGATCAGTCCTCTGAGAATGTCATTAAGGTTTCTGGTATGTAATTGAAAGGAGCCCTGAGCCTAGAGATTCCAAGTCCTCAACTGCATGAAGACCTATTTCTCCTCATTTCTGGCCTGATTATCATCCTATACTCTGCAGGCTGGCACGGAAGGCTCACTTCACTCTCGACTTCAAGACTTGTGTAAACTTTTAACTGTCTTTTCTCACTGTGCTCATTTCAGAGTTGGTTTGTTAATAAATATTTGCCATCTGTAGCAAATCTTAAAATGTACCAAAATCTTAAAATGTCTGCAATAAAAAGCAAGACAAGAAACTTGGCAGTTTCTAAGAGACCTTTATTTTATACTTAAACACTGGCACGTGTGTATATGCGCACGTGTGCATGCATGTACACACCCACACAGCACACACGCATATACACACCATACACACACAGTACACACACACTGCACTCTGTCATAGACACACACCCTGCCCATTTGCACTCGCTTCACTACAATCCTTCCGTATTTATCTATCTTTTCTTTACTTTGGAAATACAGCTATTGCACCAAGATTTTTTTTAACCAAAATTCCCTCCAGTTTTGGCCAAGTTATCAAGGCTATTGTGTCAACCCAAAGGGTCTTGGCAAGCAAGCTACAAAATAGAGAGCTTGAAACTTAGCCATTCCAGGACAGGGAGCTTGCACTTTGTAATCTATGATAGAGAATTATCGAATGCCTTTGGTTTTGTTGTTGCTGTTTTTGATATCATCTTGTTTTGTTACTATCTAAAAAGCAGATAAAATGGGCTGGGAATTCCCTAGTTTTCACATCTGTTTTCTTAGCTAGAAGGCTTTTAGACCAACGTAGCACACCTGCATCTCTGACTTTATCTTCCAGTGTGATGTCCTGTGGGCTGCTCCCATCTGGGAGTCTGCCATTAGATATGGCCAGGGCTCCAATTTTGTCATAATTACATCAGCAACAGCAAAATTGAGAAGACTGCATTTGCTCCACTGTGTGGCATAACCAGTGACCCCAAATCGTGGTGGCCTCCCCAGCGTAAGGTCATGGTTGCCCATGTTCCATGTCATCTACAGGCTACAGACAACATCTTGAGGCAGTAGGCTGTCTGCTCCATGTGTCTTCTCATCCTGGGACCCAGGCCAAAGAGTAGTACCTATGGGGTCCATGCTGTTCTTAGGGAAGGGGCAGGAGTAATTAGAGCCAAACCACAAAAGTGTGCTTGAAGATCTTGTTTGAATGTGGTCTACATCACATTCATCATATCCAGTTGTCCCATGAAAGTTACATGACCAAAACGGGTGCACCAAAATCTCAGAAATCACCACTAAAGAACTTATCTATATAACCAAAAACCACCCGTTTCTCAAAAATGATTGAAATAAAGTAAAAACAGAGAAAGCTTAGGGAGAAGATGAATAAAACATTTTTACAGTGGTTAAAAAAAACAAAAGTTGACCGGGTGTGGTGGCTCATACCTGTAATCCCAGCACTTCGGGAGGCCGAGGAGGGAAGATCACCTGAGGTCAGGAGTTGTAGACCAACCTGGCCAACATGGTGAAAGCCCATCTCTACTAAAAATACAAAAATTAGCCAGGCAGGGTGGCGAGTGCCTGTAGACCCAGCTACTAAGGAGGCTGAATTGGGAGAATCACTTGAACCCGGGAGGCAGAGGTTGCAGTGAGCTGAGATCACACCACTGCACTCCAGCCTGGGTGACAGACCAAGACTCTGTCTCAATTAAAAATAAATAAATAAATAAATGAAAAAATTACATTACCAAGCTGAAGATCAGTAGGATAGGAAATAACCCAGGAAAGCAAGGTTGCAACAGGAAGAGGATGAATAATTGTGTTGAATTAATACCATCTCTCTATGTTTACAACTCCAATATCTTCAGGGGATGGGGGGGCAATTAGAAATTCTAGTGAAATTAGGTACCAAATGGTAGCTTCCACACATAGTAAGGAAGAAAATTTGGCCTGATGGGTGTATGGATAAATTCATATTCACCTATTTGTAAAAAAAAAAATCGAAGAGACTTACAGTCAAATCACAGATGTATAAGATTTAAACCATGTGACATAATTAAATGTACAATAAAATGCAGAGTTATTTATAAAGTAGATATATAAAGCTTCAGCCATGGAAACGACCCACGTAGCCGTCCAGGTAAAGGGAAATGGGATACCAAGCTTCCATTTGGTGGCAGTGAAATGTGTACAGACATATTAAGAGAGACAGCTTTTCCCAGCTCTGAGCTTCAAGTAGCATTCATTATTTGTTTCTTTGCATAAAGGGATTGATACTTTCAGTAGCAGATGAGGCATGCATGCCGCATACCACATGTAACTACTCTGTAAGAGAAGGTTGAGTATGTACTGTTACTGCACAACTAGGTAATTAATAACCTGTGAATTTTAGTTATGTTTACTTCAGCATTTGCGAAGCTAATTGCTCAATCAAGAATTCATTGTTACAAAAGAGTTGTTTAAGTTTGACTCCCGGGCTTTTCTAGGGAAAGCTTTTAAAGTCTAAATACCTAGAAAATGTAAACATACTTTTGTTTAAAAATAGAGATTAATTATGATAATCAAAGTGGAAGCATTTAATGAAACAGTGGGCTTTATGATTAGAAAGGTAAACAAGAACACATAATTAGTTAGTTGATTACTTTTCCATTTTAACCAAGGCAGTGTCTGGCTACTCATCCTTTTTTCCACTTACCTGGTCAACTGTTGCCTAGTGGACAGAGTTCTGGACCCAGGGGGCAAGTCCTGGGTCCTGCTGTCCCTCTAGCACAGTTCATATGCTCCTAAGTATCTGGATTGACTGAGGTTTTGTTTTGAGTTGGGTTTATGTCTAACCTTTTTGATGTCTATTTTGCTGGTTAATTGTGAATTCATAGTATTCGTGTATGTCTGTGCAACGCAACAACACACACACACATGCACACACACGTTTACTTCTCCTAAAGACTTTTAAAGGACGAATGTTAGGAGATAAGTACTCATTTTCTATCTCAGTTATTCTTAACGTGTAGTCTAGGAACACCTACATCAGCAGCCTGGGAGGGACTGGTTGTCAACACCGATTGCACAAACCTTCTAAATCAGTGTCTTTTGGAGAGGTACAAGAATTTTATTTATTTATTTATTTATTTATTTTTGAGACAGAGTCTCGCTCTGTCGCCCAGGCTGGAGTGCAGTGGCGCCATCTTGGCTGACTCCTGCCTCCTGGGTTCACACCATTCTCCTGCCTCAGCCTCCCAAATAGCTGGGACTACAGGCGCCCGCCAACAGGCCTGGCTAATTTTTTCTATTTTTTAGTAGAGACGGGGTTTCACCATGTTAGCCAGGATGGTCTCGATCTCCTGATCTTGTGATCCGTCCGCCTCGGCCTCCCAAAGCGCTGGGATTACAGGCGTGAGCCACCATGCCCAGCCAAGAATTTTATTTTTAACAAGCTCTCCAGTTAATTCTTAAGCACACAATGATCTAGGTCAGCATTGTCCAATAGAACTTTCTGTGATGATGGAAACACTTCATATAGGCATTGTCCAATATGGTAGATACATGTGGCTGCATGAACACTTGAAATATAGCCAGCACAACTCACTGAATCTTTATTTTATTTTAATTACTTTATATCAAAATGTATTTTTATTAAAATATTTTTAAACCATTTTATTGTGGTATAATTGACATATAAAAAGCAGTACACGTATGCAAATTAATGGGTTTGAAGATAAGTATATACTCACAAAACTAACACCACAATCAATGCTATAAACCTATCACCTCCATTATGCGTCAATTAAAAATAATAGTAAAAGCAAAAAAAAAGTATTTACCTGCTCCAAAAGTTTTCTCCACCCTCTTTTATTATTATTATTTTGTGATGAGAACACTTAACATAAGATCTACCCCCTTAGCAAATATTCAATTATACATACAATATTATTAACTATAGGTGCTATGTTGTAGCTACATGTGGCTAGTGGCTACCATATTGGATAGTGCAGAGCTAGATGATAATTCAGCAGCAGTTGCACGCATACTAGTAGTAGTAACAGTAGTGAAAACTTGTATGTGACTTGACTCAGGCTTTTTAAACTTACTATGTGCCTGACACTATTCTAAGTACTTCCTAGATATAAACTCATTTAAATCTCACAAACTTTTAGGATAAGATTATATTTTTGAGACAGGGTCTCACTATGTTGCCCATTGTGTTGCCCAGACTCACAGCAGCCTCAACCTCCCAGGCTCAAGCGATCTTCCCACCTCAGCCTCCCAAGTAGCTGGGACTACAGGCATGTACCACCACGTCTGGTTTAAGGCATTTCTTAAAGATAGTAGATCAGCGGGGTCCGGTCAGGAAGACAGAAGCCAAGCTAGGCATCTCAAACAGAGCGGAATGCATATAGGATATTGATTGGTCACACTGGCATTGAAAGGCTGAAAGAGAAAAAGGAATACTGAGGTAACCCAGATCAATAATGTAGGAAGCAGCTTCCAATCCGTAGGGCTGGGGAACTGAGGGAACAGAAAGAAGTTGAACACAGGAGGGACCTGGACCACCAAGGGGTGTTAATGGCAAATGCTCAGTGCATGGGGAAGCCAGTGTGGTTGGTGCCAGGAACTTCATGAGTTCCCAAGTACTGGGAGCACCAGAAGCTGGAGATTAGAGTTCTTGTCTTCCTTCACCTCTTGAGAGATGTAGACTTGAGCTGAAGATGGGAAACAAGCCCTGTTTCCTTCTCCTGACTTTGAGCCTCCTGCTTGTGCCTCCCATTGGCAGAATCTAATTTTATGGCACACAACACCCGCATAGCTCAATCTAATCAGAAGCTAATCACAAATCTAATCAGAATATATAATCAGGCACAAGGGTCTGGAAAATGTGTCTGGGGACTTCTTGCCCCAGTATCACAGTTCAAGGTGTAGAAAGATGGGCTTGGAGCTGAGGAGAAGAGACAGATCATTTGCACGAAATTTTTTGATAAGCACTTTGTTTAAAGTACCATATGTCTAAATGTATTAATGATATCATCACTTTCTGGGCTAAATAGCATATGTCAGGCAGTTCTTAGGGAGATGACATGGATGTAAGTGACCAAATCTTGATTAATTGTCAATTACTGCAGTCACCCCAGCTAGGTTCTATGCAGAGTTATGCATGCATATGGGGACTTCCTCCGTACTTTGCTAATTGGTCTCTTTCCTCATTTGCTATGAGGCGCTCCCGTACAGTTGGCTTGAAGCATTAGAGGCTACACTACGGGATCTGCTTCTTGCCCTTTCTCTGAGTTCACTCCCATCTGCAGACCTCCAAATCCTTCTACTCCCATGTGGGGAGGAACAAAGGAATTAAAAAAGTAGATGCTAGAGAAGTTATCTCTTGCTGCTCCTGTTTACAATTTCTGAGCTTCTCCCAGTAAAAGCCCCATTGCCTTCCTAGGACCACCATTTCTCCTCATTTTGGTGTGGATTATACAAAGTTCTTCATTTTTGGAGATGGACTGGGGAGAGTGTGTGCCCCACCTCCACCCACAAACCCTGCATGAGGTCGGAGAGTAATAAATGCTCATGTTTCTCTTTGACTAAACACTCAGACCAAGAAATTTAGAAATATATTCCTTGATAAAACTGTGAATTATCTAAGAGAATTGATCTTCATCACATGGCTTAAAAGTCCTCCTGTGGAGGAGAAGCTGAGGACTTGAGGCAGGAACCAACACAAGTTAGTAATATGGTGACTAGCTTGTGCATTTGTTAAACTATAAGGGAACAAAAATATGTTCATTTTCCCTGCCAGAATCCATAAAACAAACATGACGTATAATAAATTAGGAAAGGAATCAGAGAAGACTATGAGACGATGTATTCTTGCGTCTTGCAGTTGATAACAACGAAAACATTTCCTAAATTTGTGGTTTCTGTAGCAAATAATTTCAGAGCTAAAATCTTTCCTTGAGATTTCAGGAAGTAATTCTCTTTCCCTTGCATTGCAATATCTTTCCACAGACTCTCATCCTCAGGAGAGATGCTGAGCAACATAGTTGATTATCTTAGGATTGAGTTGCTGGTGAGAGCCTGTTTTCCACTTTAACAGCTGGGGGGCAGAACAATATGCACAGATCACAAGTATGCTCCTGGAAGCTTCCTTCATGGAATAAGGCGGCATTATCTCTGTACCCCATTCCCAAAGGTCTCTAAGGTGCTATAGGTTCACTTTGCATGCTTGTTTTGGGTTTCTTTGCATGTGCTGCTGAATACCTAGAGGTTTGGCCTAGATCTGGTTGCTCACAGAAAGCCAATCACTGAAACAATAAGTATTGCCAGGGAAGACAGCTGTAACACAGGTGATGTCAGCTGGGAGATGGAAGGCTGCTCCCAAATCCATCTCCCTAACCAACTAAAGTCAGGGGTTTACATAGCGAAGAATTAGAGAGGGGTACAGGAAGAGGAGCTGGTCAACAGTCAGCAGGTGGTCAGATGAGGGGTCTGGTGTCTCTTTAAATCATGTGTGGCAAAACAGGAATTCGGAGTAAGGAACTGATTAACAGGCAGTTGTCCAGATGCGGTAATCTGGTAAGTTTCAATTCCCTGATACCGTCTGGGAGGCCTGATGGTTGGTTTTCTGAGAAAGAAACTCAGATAAAACAAATGTAAGGTGTTCGTCTGTTCTCATGCTACTAATAAAGACATACTCAAGACTGGGTAATTTATAAAGGAAAGAGGCTTAATTGACCCGCAGTTCAGCATGGCTGGGGAGGCCTCGGGAAACTTACAATCATGGCAGAAGGAGAAGCAAATGTGTCCTTCTTTACATGGGGGTAGCATGGAGAAGTGTAAAGCAAAGTGAGAGAAAAGCCCCTTATAAAACCATCAGATTGGCCGGGCACAGTGTGTCACACCTGTAATCCCAGCACTTTGGGAGGCCAAGGCGGGCGGATCACGAGGTCAGGAGATCGAGACCATCCTGGCCAACAAGGTGAAACCCCGTCTCTACTAAAAATACAAAAAATTAGCCGGGCGTGGTGGCGGGCGCCTGTAGTCCCAGCTACTCAGGAGGCTGAGGCAGGAGAATGGTGTGAACCCAGGAGGCGGAGTTTGCAGTGAGCCAAGATCATGCCACTGCACTCCAGCCTGGGCAACAGAGCGAGACTCCATCTCAAAAAAAAAAAAAAAATCAGATCTCATGAGAACTCACTCACTATCACAAGAACAGCATGGAGGTAACTGCCCCCATAATTTAATTACCTCCCACGACACGTGGGGATATGACAACTACAGTTCAAGATGAGATTTGAGTGGGGACACAGCCAGACCACATCAGGAAGTTTCTTAAGCTTCAGTTCTATGCAAAAATCGGGCCAATTTTACATGCATCTTAACATATTGACTCTCACAATCTCAGGCATGTTGTAAGTGCTACCATCTCCCTTTCTTGCTCACTTCTGAGAACTACACTTCTGTGATACGGTGTACTAGGTTCCCTTCTATCATATTCCCAGCTGGTTGTTTCTGGGAGTTTCAGGGTCTTAAATTCTGTACAAAGAGAGGAGAATAGTACATACAACCCTTGTCCCCCAAAGTAGTAGGAGCCAACATGCCTGGTTTTGTATTTTCTTTTGTGCCTGAGCCTTTGGACCAGTGGGAAGATGTGAGGAAGGGCCACGTGGCTTCCTTGTCATCCTTCAAGAGGACAAAAATGTTGTGTTTGAAGAGGGAGGCCACAGTTGTGTTTTTCCATCCATTCCCATTGACCGTGGTTAGTATTAAATAGCTGTTTTTTGGCAGAGTCTAGCAATAGGCTGCCTGAATCCAAGCCTTGTGATGATGAGAAATTTTATTTTCTTCTGCATTTTCATCCATCTTAGCACCTGGTGAGAAGGTGGCATTGGGGCTGCTAGCCAGCTGCATCTGCCTTCTGGATCTGGCGCATGCAGCCCTTTGTTTGCTGTCTCTTTGTTCCATAATGTGACCCAGGTTCATGCTCCCTGTCGATGAGGACACCCAGATTAAATATGTACAGAAAAAAAAGAGGGCAGTGGAATAAAATCGAGTACATTTCCTATAATGTCTATGTATTCTCACCTGCAAAGTAAATGTACATAAAATCCATGTTTGAGGACCATTAAGTTCTGCTTATCAACACAAAGATTGTCCAAGCAATAAGTCAACGCACAATGTGATGCTTCCCTCTAACATATGGCCTGATAATGACTCTACTTTCTTTGTCTCTGGAGTTTGCATCAAACATCTGTGTTAGGAAGAGTGGCTAACATAAAATCCTTGGTCATGATTTCTTTGTACCTGTTTATTAAGAAGACAGATGCCATTTCTGGGCCAAGTGTCAAGATCCAACAGAGTCACTTGGCAATTTGACTATTAGTTGGTAAACATTAAGCATTACTGCACCTGAGGCTGAGTTCCCCAAGGCCATTTAATTTGTAGAAATAAATGCATTTAATTTCCAACAGTTAGAATTTTTGACTCTGTGTACTGTAACACTGGAGCCATGTCTATATAACACCCCAGCCAGGCCATTATCAGAGCTTGTTTAGTAATAAAAATCAATGAATTCAGCCTAGCAACTCATTTTATGACTCAACTGACTATTTGAGTCTGTTTTGGCATTTAGCTTTCAAAGATTAAAGACCAAATATCAGTGACTGTTCATAGCAAAAAGACTGTTTATCTACTTCGGTGACTGCTCTTGTCTCTAAGCTCCTTTTCCCAGAGATGATTTGGCAGGCTCGCATTTACCCAGGCTTTGATGATGCCTCTGCCTTTGGGAGGCTCCTAGATCTGGGTCTCACCTTTTCTCCAGGCACAGCCAAGGCAGCCTGGCTCAGAGACCCAGGCCCTAGACACAGCCGTGGCCTGGACATTGTTCAGGGCTCTCAGGAAGCAGCAAGGAAGACAGGTCTTCAGCTTTCAGAAGCTCTGTATTAGTCCATTTTCATGTGGCTGATAAAGACATATCCAAGACTGGGAAGAAAAAGAGGCTTAATTGGACTTACTGTTCCATATTGGTTGGGGAGGCCTCAGAATCGTGGCGGGAGGTGAAAGGCACTTCTTACATGGCGATGGCAAGAGAAAATGAGGAAGATGCAAAAGCGGAAACCCCTGATAAAACCATCAGATCTCATGAGACTTATTCACTACCGTGAGAACAGTATGGGGGAAACTGCCCCCATGATTCAAATGATCTCCCACTGGGTCCCTCCCACAACACGTGGGAATTATGGGAGTACAATTCAAGATGAGATTTGAGTGGGGACACAGAGCTAAACTATATCAAGCTCCTTGTAGAATGGGAACAACAGCAATAAAGATAAGTTCCAAGTGGCTTGATGTTTCCTCTTAAAAGGTTAAGTGATGGCAAATGCCCAGCAAGATCTGAACTTGGAAGATCAAGATTCTTCACGTTCTGATGCCACATAGTTAACCCTATCTCCTGGAAACCCTTCCCCAGCCCCTGCACAGGGACCTGTCCCCTTGAGTCACTTTGTATGCCCTGAACATACCATGCACATTCAAACCTCCGTTCCTGCCTCTGTGAACCCATCATCCTTCTACTGCCTGAGATGTCATGTTCATCCCATTGCATCTTTGTCTGCCTGGTGATGGCCTAGTTATCCTTCAAGGCTCATCCCAAGTGCCACCACTTCTTCAGCTTTCTCCTAAATTGATCTCTCGGCTTCAGGAGCATTGTTTCCATCCATCGATTTTGTTTCATTTTGCATTGTATATCATAGTCATTTGTTTATGCTATAGAGCCAACCATGAAATGTTTAATGAGGAGAAGTGTGGCTTAAATCTCTTTGTGTCCTCCATGCCTGGTATGATATGGTAGGGTGAATGGTGGCCCCTGAAAGGATGTGTTCACATCCTGATTCCCAAGCCTGTGACTGTGAACTTGTTTGGAAAGAGGAGGTCTTTGCAGATCTGATTGTTTGGAAGTGGGTGGCGGACGGTTAGGGGGTCTTTGCAGATCTGAAGGTCTTGAGATAATGAGCATCTGAGATTGTTTATGTGGGCCCTAAGTCAGACGGCAAGTCTCCTTATAAGATAGAAGAGAGGCCAAGCACTGTGACTCACGCCTGTAATCCCAGCACTTTGGGAGGCTGAGGCAGGCTGATCACTTGATGTCAGGAGTTCAAGACCAGCCTGACCAACATGGCGAAACCCTGTCTGTGCTAAAAATACAAAAATTAGCCAGGCCTGGTGGCACGTGCCTGTAGTCCCAGCTGCTCAGGAGCCTGAGGCAGGAGAATCACTTGAACCCAGGAGGCAGAGGCTGCAATGAGCTGAGATCAAGGCACTGCAATGCATTCTGAGGAACAGAGTGAGACTCTGTCTCAAAAAAATGAAAACAAAAACAAAAACAAAAAGTTGAAGAGAAAAAGACACAGAGACAGAGGAGAAGGCCATGAGAGGATGGAGGCTGGGTTTGGGATTATGTGATCACAGATCAAGGAATTCCTGTGGCCACCAGAGACTACAAGAGCCAAGAGCAGATTATTCCCTGGAGCCCATGGAGGAAGGACAGCCTGCCTACGCCTTGATTTTGGACTTTCAGCCTACAGAGAACTCTAAGAGGATGCATTTCAGATATAAGCCATCCAGTTTGTGCTAAGTGGTAAAGGCAGCCCTTCAGAAACTAATATATATAACAACTGGCACAAAGAAAGAGCTCAGCTGTTAACTGAATGAACATTGATAATTTTGTACTTAGAACACTTCGAGTGGTTAAAGATATTTAAGATGAAAGAGAAAATTCTAAATGTGTCTTCTGCTCCAATTATGTTTTTATGAGTCCACTTGAAACCCTGGAAGGCAGAGCTTGCCACGGCTATTTCAAGCACCCCTCTCCTCCACGAAAGAGGAAATAACCTCTTATTCCATCAGCCCATAAACCAGCGGCACGTGGATGCAACATCACCCCCTGCGCTTCTTGTCTTCAGCAAGAATGAGGGCACGGAGAACTCCACTTCAAGCTTTTCAGTCAACCCGACAGGACGTGACAGATTGCAGAGCAAAGTGCACCAAAGATACCATAAGTTAACCTAATAAAATTGATTTAAAAGCTTTTAAACTTGAGAGTGAGAGTTCAGTGCCTGCGAAAGATCTTTCAGTCCCTTGAAGTGATGAAATAAAATGATCAATCGCCCTTATCAACCTCCCTTTTTTTGGTAATGTGGTGGCAGGAACAGCTTTTCCACTGTCAAATTAACCCTCTTTTAAAAGTGGGTTTCTGCAGCTTCTGCTCCACTCTCTCTGAGCTCAGGAGCTGAGCCCTTGGAACTCTTATGTCCTCTGTTGCTGGTCTCATCTTCTATTGAAGGGAGGAAGGGAAGGAGGAAGGAGGGAAGGACGGACAGATGGATGGAGGGAGAGAGAAACGAAGGAGGGAGGGATAGTGGGAGAGAGGGAGGGAGGGAAAGAGGGACAGAGGGAGGGAGAGGGAGACTCAGGATACTCAATGTTTTTGGGGGGTTTTTGTTTGTTTTTGAGGAGTCTCACTCTGTCGCCCAGGCTGGAGTGCAGTGGCGCCATTTCAACTCACCACAACCTCCACCTCCCAGGTTCAATTGATTCTCCTGCCTCCCGAGTAGCTGGGATTCCAGGCGTGAGCCACCATGCTCAACTAATTTTTGTATTTTTTGGTAGAGACAAGGTTTCATCATGTTGGCCAGGCTAGTCTCAAACTCCTGACCTCAAGTGATCTGCACCTCTCGGCCTCCCAAAGTGCTGGGATTACAGGCATGAGCCACACCGTGCCCAGCCTCAGGATACTCATTGGTTTTTGATCCTTCATGCTCTCTCTGGGCGCTTGGCATGGGGAGCTTTTCTTGGAGGTTGTGGTTATTAAAATGCCTTTTGAATGATAAAAATAGAAATGTGTTTATTGTTAAAAAAATAAAATAAAATAAAGGAACCTATTGAGAATTAATTATATAAGCTCAAAACCCCTTATCTCACTCACTTCCTTTGAACAGCTTGGTGTAGAGCCTTCCAGCCCCTGTTGCTTATGCCTTTACAAAGATGTGTGTGCGTGCACGTGTACAGGTACATGCACTCATGAATATACATGGTGCCTTCGACATCAATCCAACACACATATTTTTCCAGCAAATATTTTTATAGCACCTCCGATGTGTCAAACTTTGAGTATGTCATTTAAATTATTCTGTAACTTGTTTTTTTCGCTAAATGCATCAAAGACACATATGGACACATATCTATTTCAGGAGTTTAGTCCCACCTTTTTTTTTTTTTTTTTTTTTTTGTGAGACACGGTCTGGCTTTGTTGCCTGGGCGCATGATCACAGCTCACTGCAGCCTCTAACTCCTGGGCTCAAGCGGTCTTCCTGCCGTAGCCTTCCAAGTAGCTGGGACTACAGTCTGGAGCTACTATGGTAGCACAAGTAGGTACTCCAGACTTCCAAGTAGCTGGAACTTTCTGCCCCAACCTTCCAAGTAGCTGGCACTTCCAAGTAGCCACCACTCCTGGCTAATTTTTAAGTTTTTCTTTGTAGAGACAAGATCTTGCTGTGTTGCCGAGGCTGGTCCTAAACTCCTGGGCTCAATCAGTCTTCCTGCCTCAACCTTCCAAAGTGCTGTGATTACAGTTGTGAGCCACTGTGCCTGGCCTTTTTTTTTTTTTTTTTTTTTGATGGAGTCTCTCTATGTCCTCCAGGCTGGAGTGCAGTGGTGGGATCTTGGCTTACTGCAACCTCTGCCTCTCTGCCTCCTGGGTTCAAGCGATTCTCCCATCTCAGCCTCCTGAGTAGCTGGGATTACAGGTGCCAGCCACTATGCCCGGCTAATTTTTGTATTTTTAGGAGAGACTGGATTTCACTAGGTTGGCCAGGCTGGTCTCGAGCTCCTGACCTCAAGTGATCCACCCACCTTCGCCTCCCAAAGTGCTGGGATTACAGGTGTGAGCCACTGTGTCTGGTCCATGCCTGGCCTTTTTAACAGTTAAATGTCATTACGTTCATCTAGTAAACAACTATGTAGTAAGCACCTACTGTGTGTCCCCACGGTGTGTAGGTGCTGGGCTTACAGCAGTGACCCAGCAGAACAAAGGCCTCTATCTCCCTTTGTAGAGTATTTTAATCAGGACCTACTGATGGACACTAGGGTTTTGTGTTTTTTTTTTTCCAACAAATGAAGCAACTAATAGCTTTAAATGTATATTTTATTACATAGGTATATTTATGTAATAAATGGGCCACCTCCCTAGGAGTAGAAGTGTTCTATTTAATCCTAGAGCATGACAGTGTTATATGTATGTAATTCACAAGCCAGAGCAGGAGATTCAAACTGCCCCTGATGACAGCATTCACCAGTGGGCCATTTTCTTAGTTAACACAGGATCAGTTAACTCTCAACAGCTGCTTTAGGTCTGCTTCTCCCTGCCTTAGATTAATATCTGTGCTTGCCTGCCCTGGATTCTTTAAGACACATCGAAGAGTTATGCTAAAGAAACGGTGGCCAGCCGGGCGCGGTGGCTCATGCCTGGAATCCCAGCACTTTGGGAGGTCGAGGTGGGCAGATCACTTGAGGCCAGGAGTTTGAGACCAGCCTGGCCAGTATGGTGAAACCTCGTCTCTACTAAAAAAAACTACAAAAATTAGCTGGGCGTGGTGGTGTATACCTGTAATCCCAACTACTCGGTAGGCTAAGGCAGGAGAATCACTTGAACCCTGGAGGCGGAGGTTGCAGTGAGCAGAGATCGTGCCACTGCACTCCAGCTGGGCAACAAAGCGAGACACTGTCTCAAAAAAAAAAAAAAAAATGCTGCGTATGATGGGTGGCCTGGCCTTATGTGTGCTGGGCCTGGCTGAACTACACTTCCCGAAGCAGGTGGATCACCTGAGGTCAGGGGTTCAAGATCAGACTGGCCAACATGGTGAAATCCCATCTCTACTAAAAATACAAAAATTAGCCAGACATAGCGGCGGGCACCTGTAATCCCAGCTATTTGGGTGGCTAAGGCAGGAGAATCGCTTGGACCCAGGAGGCGGAGGTTGCAGTGAGCCGAGATCTCGCCACTGTATTCCGGCCTGGGTGACACAGCAAGACTCTGTCTCAAAAAAATAAACAAGAAGAGAAAAAAAAGAAAAAGAAACAGTGATCACTGGTTTTCAGTGTGGAGAGAGAATTCCTCTGCCCCCGGCTTCACCTCATTTCCTTTCAGAGACCCCCTTCCACCTGTGTCATGTCACTAAGCCACCCTTTACCTGATTCCTAACAATGTAAGGAGATTGGAACTGAGGCTGGGATGCCTTGCTGTTAATCTTCCAGAGAACCCGATGCAATCAAGTTGCACGTCTAAAATGAAAAAGGAAAGGACAACCTCATTGTAAATATTATTAAATCACCATTCGGTTACTTGCACATCGTTTCTTTCTGAATTACTGCTGCTCTCCTAGGAATACACACACAGGGAGGCCCATTTCAGAGACAACGTCTTATTTAAGCAGAACAGTTGCTGAAGAAAGAGTATGGGAATCAGGCCCGTTCATTCATTCATATAGAGCACTTGCTAAGTGAAAAAACCTTGTGTTAAATGCAGGCGATGATACAAAATGGGGAATAAAACAGGGATACGTTTTTACAGCAGGGGAACTGGATCGTGCAGGTGAATCACTGCAATAGAAAGTCAAATGGAATAAATGCCTGAGATGTGGGGAATAGGCTTGCTTGGAGTTCAGAGAAGCAGCTGCAAACCTCCTTTTCTGATTTGCAAATTAAATACATGTAACACTGTCATGCTCTATGATTAAACAGAACACTTCTAGGAAGGTGGCCCATAAATATACTTGTGTAATAAAGCATACATTTAAAGTATTAACTGTTGCATTTATTGGAATTTAAAAAAAAAACCTAGAAAATCCACTTGCTTTGCTGCTGATTTTTCTGCAACTCTAGGAGAAGTCACTCTTCACTAAAAGATAATGATAATTGCTGGGCACAGTAACCCCAGAGCTTTGGGAGGCCGAGGCGGGCAGATCACGAGGTCAGGAGATCAAGACCTTCCTGGCTAACATGGTGAAACCCTGTCTCTACTAAAAATACAAAAAATTAGCCAGGTGTGGTGGCACGTGCCTGTAGTCCCAGCTACTCTGGAGGCTGAGACAGGAGAATCGCTTGAATCGGGGAGGTGGAGGTTGCAGTGAGCTGAGATGGCATCACTGTACTCCAGCCTGAGCGACAGAGTGAGACTCCCTGTCAAAAAAAAGAAGGTAACGATAATCTGGAGGCAGTGATGGAAGTTGTCAGATGTGGTTGGAGTGGGATACAGAGATTTGCATTCTACTTTCCTTGTCCCTTTGAGAATTAAAATATACAGCAGATATTTTGCAAGCAGATTTACCCCGACTCCTTCAGCCGAGGTTAATCAATCCACAACCTCATCAGATTTAAGATCCCACCTGGCAGATGTGTTGGGGGTCCCGATAACTTTTAAATCTGAGCTGTAAGACTGTAGAAATCAAACCTGTTTGGTGTGGGAGGGTTTCTCAGGAATAGGGAGCTTGAGTAACTTTAGTGTTTAGTTTGACCTTTGTTAAAAAAAAAAAAAAAAAAAAAGCCCACACACCAAAAGAATTTTATTTTTTCTTGTCTTTGATCAGAGAATTTCAGTAACCCACGTTTGAGTTACGGTTTCATTTCATGGCTGTGAATATGTTTCTCATCTTGTGCCCTGCCTGTGAAATTGACCCTGACATAGTTCCCATCCAAGTTATTTTTCCCTAAAATATGTAGGAAATGAATAATGCATTGTTGATTATTCTGTTACCAAACAAAAGGGTCTTGCTTCCCAATGTGCTAGAAGCCAATATTATGACACTAGGTTTTTGAGAAAAGGACAGCTTTTTATTGCTAGTCGACTAACCAGGAGACAGGAGTCCAGCTCAAATCTGTCTCTCTGTGCTGGCTTTAAGGCAGGAATTTTATCAGAAAACGTTTAGCATCTGGATTCCGAGATTTGCAGGTGATTGGTGGAAGGAAAAGAGAGATCTGGAAAGTCCTCGGACACATACAGTTATCTCTTCATGCCTCCTCATGGGTCTCGTGCAAATTCAGGGGGAGTTAGTACGAAACATGCCTGGAAATCCAGGCTGTGATATCCACAAGCTCATTCTGTGCAAAATCCTGTTGGCCATATTGAGTCTAACTGATTTCAGCCAGTTTTGTTATCTTACAAGCAGAGGGAGTTGCAGCGTTTCAGCAGGTTTTTTTTTTTTTCTTATCTGCTGTCCTGCAAACTCAAGAATTTCTGAGAGTTACTGGCTTCTTTAACTTTTTCTTTCTTCCTTTCTTTCTTTTCTTTTTTTTGAGATGGAGTCTTGTTCTGTTGCCCAGGCTAGAGTGCAGTGGCATGATCTAGGCTCACTGCAGCCTCTGCCTCACAGATTCAAGAGATTCTTCTGCCTCAGCCTCTTGAGTAGCTGGGATTACAGGCGCATGCCACTGCACCCAGCTAATTTTTGTATTTTTGGTAGAGACGGATTTTCACCATGTTGGCCAGGCTGGTCTCGAATTCCTGACCTCAGATGTTCCACCCGCCTCAGCCCCCCAAAGGGCCAGGATTACAGATGTGAGCCACCTCACCCAGCCTTTTAACTCTTCGAGGCTTGATTTCTTTTTTCTTTCTTTTTTTTTCTTTTCTTTTTTTTTTTTTTTGAGATGGAGTCTTGCTCTGTCGCCCAGGCTCTGGAGTGCAGTGATGCAATCTCGGCTCACTGCAAGCTCCGCCTCCTGGGTTCACGCCATTCTCCTGCCTCAGCCTCCTGAGTAGCTGGGACTACAGGTGCCCACCACCATGCCCGGCTATTTTTTTTTTTTTTTTTGTATTTTTAGTAGAGACGGGGTTTCACTGTGTTAGCCAGGATGGTCTCAATCTCCTGACCTCGTGATCCGCCCGCCTCAGCCTCTCAAAGTGCTGGGATTACAGGCGTGAGCCACCACACCCGGCCAAGGCATGATTTCATGCCTACCCTAAAGGATAAAGTCTGCAATAATAGGGGTTAGTTCTGAGAACTGGCTGCAGCTAGCAATCTATTCTTTTGGAACCCAGTCTTTTGCCTTTCATCCTCTGCAAGCGCAGACTCAATCAACCTAAGCAGATAGAGGAGGCTCTCCAAAGCCCAGGATAGAAAATAGCTTTCTTGCCTGGGGGGTGTAGTTGACTTCACACTTCAAAAAATTTCTAGAAGTTTTTAGCATCGCAGTTGGCATCTCTCTTTCATCAAGGTGAATATCCATCAAGAAGGGATGCAGTAGAGAGGAAACTCTCGGATTCTGAAGATTCCATCTCATTTTCAGCTTCATCATGGATGAGCTGTATCATTTTGTGCAAGTTTCTTACATCTTTCTGAGCTTTAGTTTTTTTTTTTTCATCTGTAAGATAAGTAATTTAATACCTGCACCCCCATCACATCGGGATTTTTCTGGGGATCAAATGTGTTAGATAAATTAAACTTGAAAGCTTTCTTTACAAATTATTTGAATGTAGGGCATTTAGTAATTCTCACTACTGTTGGCAACAGGGAGAAATTGGCAAGTTTCTAGTGGCTGGCTGGCTAGGGTTTGCATATCAGAATCCAACTTTCATATTTTATATCGTTTTCATATTTTCCATCTCTTTAATGCACTAAAGGGTAATCTCATTGAACTTATCTCTTGTCCCCTCTGTTTTCCTCCTCGTATGTATAACCTATTTGATTGCTTGCTGTGTTGTAAGCTCTAAAGACTCTTCATTTCTAGAAGTTTCACTTGGCTATTTTTCACATCTCTCTGTTTATTTTTCACAGGGTTTTGTTCTTATGGTGTTTGACTCCTATTTTTAGGTTTTTACTCGTTTTGTTGTTGTTTCGGTTTTTTGGTTTGCTTGTTTGTTTGTTTTTGACAAAGTCTTGCTCTGTCACCCAGGCTGGAGTGCAATGGCATGATCTTGGCTCACTGCAACTTCTGCCTCTGGATTCAAGTGATTCTCGTGCTTCAGCCTCCTGAGTAGCTGGGATTACAGGCACGTGCCACCACGCCTGGCTAATTTTTATATTTTTAGTAGAGACGGGGTTTCACCATATTGGCTAGGCTAGTCTCAAACTCCTGGCTTCTAGTGATCCACCTGCTTTGGCCTCCCAAAGTTCTGGGATTATAGGCATGAGCCACCACAGCCAGCCTGATTTTTACTCATTTTGAACATTCGTATTTTATGATGTCTGTCTAATGGTTCTATTATGTCACGTTCTTGGGAGTTCTAATCTTACTGTATTTGCTGAGTCTTACTTACAGTGGATTGTTTCCTCATGTGTTTATAATATCTATTAAGAGCTCATCTTTGATGGAGCTTCAGCTGTGAAATTCTGGGTTGTATGTGTATGTCTCCGGTAAGTTTTCTCGTTTGCTTTTGCTCATCACTCCTAGGTGTCATCTTCTGAGGCTACTGTGCATGTACATTTCTAGGCTTGCTGTTTCCTGACTATGTACCTAATGTAAATTGAAATCTGGCCAGGCACAGAGGCTGATGCCTATAATCCCAGTACTTTGGGAGGCCAAGGCAGGAGGATTGCTTGAGCCCAGGAGTTTAAGACCAGCGTGGGTAACACAGCAAGACCCTGTCTCAACAACAACAACAACAAAAGAAATCTCAAACCCTCTTAGGGACAGGTCATTATGAATTCTTGAGGGACACTTTTTTTTTTTTTTTTGAGACAGCATCTCACCCTGTCACCTAGGCTGAAGTGCAATGGCACAATCATGGCTCACTGCAGCCTCAGCCTCCCTGGCTGAAGCAATCCTCCCATCTCAGCCTCCCGAGTAGCTGGGACTACAGGTGTGCACCACCACTCCTGGCTAATTTTTATAATTTTTAGTAGAGATGGGGTTTTGTCATATTGCCCAGGCTGGTCTCAAACTCCTGGGTTCAAGTGATCCTTCCACCTCGGCCTCCCAAAGTGCTGAGATTATAGGCCCAAGCCACTGCGCCCAGCTGACAACTTTCTTTTATGCCCAGCGCTCAAGAAGAGACAGACAGGTTTCCTTGTGATTTATGATTAGAGTAGATTTTCTGAATGCAAACAGCCTGTGTGATCACCATCTGAACGTCAAAGGGATTCAGGTTTGCATTTTCATAGCTGTGTTAGAACAAGGTACTCAACCTTTCTGAACTTCAGTGTTTCCAACTCTCAAAAGCAGATACTCTTACTCACCTAAAAGCATTGCTGTGAGAATGAAATGGGATCCTACATATATATGAAGTTCATGGCCTTGGACCTGCGGTAGAGGGAATAGTCCATAAATGGTAGCTGTTCTTGGTCTTCCCATTTCAGAGATGAGAAATCTCAGACCGTGAAAGTCATGGTACCACTGGGCAAAGGCACCATGGTTAGGCCATTAGCCTCCTCTCAGAAACCCTTTTATGGGTCTACTTACCCACTTTCCTGCTTTGAAACAATAGAAGAACTAAGGGTTTTATCTTTATCTTGGTTTTCTATTTCTTAAATTCTGTTTCTTTGGTTTTCTTTTTTCTTTTTTTTCTTGAGACAGAGTCTCACTCTGTCGCCCAGGCTGGAGTGCAGTGGCGTGATCCTGGCTCACTGCAACCTCTGCCTCCTGGTTTCAAGTGATTCTCGTGCCTCAGCCTCCCGAGTAGCTGGAATTACAGGCATGCAACACCACACCCAGTCTTATTATTATTATTATTATTTTTTTTTTTGAGAAGGAGTTTCATTGTGTCACCCAGGCTGGAGTGCAGTGGCGTGATCCTGGCTCACTGCAACCTCTCCCTCCCGAGTTCAAGCAGTTCTCCTGCCTCAGCCTCCCGAGTAGCTGGGATTACAGGCTCCTGTCACCACACCCGGCTAATTTTTGTATTTTAATTGAGACGGGGTTTCACCAGGCTGGTCTCAAACTCCTGACCTCAGTGATCTGCCTGCCTTGGCCTCCCAAAGTGCTGAGATTATAGGTGTGAGCCACTGCGCCCGGCCCAGCTAATTTTTAGTAGAAACACAGTTTCACCATGTTGGCCAGGCGGGTCTGGAACTCCCTGAGCTCAGGTGATCTGCCTGCCTTTCCCTCTCAAAGTGCTAGGATTACAGGTGAGAGGCACCGCACCCAGCCTTAAATTCTGTTTCAAACTTAAGCCCGGCCTCTGGTTTCAGCCTGCAGCAGGAGTGAAACCCGCACTGAGAGAGGAGAGACTGTCACTATTTTCATTGATAATGAAAGCAGTTTTCTAATGATAGAGGAAGCACAATAAAAGCTATCTCATAAATGGCTTTTATTACCCATTGTCTAGTCTTTCCTAAACAATAGGTTATTAGCCATATGTAATAGGGATTGAAGCTAATTGTTTTCCTTATTTTTCAGATAAAGAAACGAGTTGTACACAGTGATTTTTTTAAGGACACTTATAGCACTAATATTGTGTGAATCGATTTAGTTGAGAGCCACGTGAGAGAGTTAAAAGTTCATAGAGGAGTTGGGCGCGGTGGCTCTTGCCTGTAATCCTAGCACTTTGGGAGGGCAAGGCGGGTGGATTGCTTGAAGTCAGGAGTTCGAAACCAGCCTGACCAACATGGTGAAACCCTGTCTTTACCAAAAATAAAAAAAAAATTTTTTTTTAATTAGCCGGTGTAGTGGCGTGCACCTGTAATCCCAGCTACTTGGGAGGCTGAGGCAGGAAAATCACTTGAATCAGGAAGGTAGAGGTTGCAATGAGCCAAAATCACGCCATTCCACTCCAGCCTGGGCAACAGAGCAGGAGTCTGTCTCAAAAAAAAAAAAAAAAGTTAATAGAAACTGGGAGCTTTGTTCATCTCTTTGTTTTCTTGAGTGGTTGAGATGCATTCCTGTCACACTGTGCCCCCAAATGACAAGGACAGCAACCTTTTTTTATGCTTTCTTGCCCATGGGTTATAGGGGTTTGGCCTTGTGGCCATGGGCCACACCATCTTTTCTTTTGTTGGGAGGAGGGAGGAAACTGGCTGGCCTTAGAGTTCAACATTGACAATCTGGTAGAAGGTAATTGAATCATGGTGGTAGGTTTCTCCCATGCTGTTCTCTTGATAGTGAATAAGTCTCATGAGATCTGATGGTCTTATAAAGGGCAGTTCCCCTGCATACACTCTCTTGCCTGCCACCATGTAAGACATGTCTTTGCTCCTCCTTCACCTTCTGCCACGATCATGAGGCCTCCCCAGCCATGTGGAACTGTGAGTCCATTAAACCTCTTTGTCTTTATAAATTATTCAGTCTCAGGTATTTCTTCATAGGAGTGTGAAAATGGACTAATACAGTGTCCTGTCTCTTCTTCCTCAGAGCGGACACCTCCAGAAAGGAATGCTTTCATTAAGGAAAAAGGCAGCCAAAATCCTGTTTCCATAGAGTCTTGTTTAATTCTTTGTGTTACGTCTCCATGTCATTATCAATGAATCAGCCTCCAGTGAAATAACCGACTGCACTTGTGGTTTACCTCACTGAGCCAGGAAGCCAGGGAGTGGGGTGTGTGGGAGAAACAGCTTTGCTTCTGAGCCTCTGGGGGTTATGGATAGGAATGCCCTTTGCCGGCTACTGGACCTGGTACTGTGGTGGCCTCTGTGTATATCCTTCAGTGTGCTGTGATCTTCAGGAGGGAAGGGATGATAGAGTCCACGTTTCAGCTGGCCTTTCTATTACTCGAGCAGAGTCGCCAGTCTTTCTGGATATATGTTCCTTTGTTGACTTGTTTCTGGAATGGAATTCCATAGGCTTTTAGACCTATATGGCTTGAAGAGGTGATAAAAGAAGGCATCTACAAGACCATTAGAAAAGATCTTGGCTGGGCACGGTGGCTCATTCCTGTATTCCTAGCACTTTGGGAGGCCTAAGGTGGGAAGCTTGCTTGAGCCTAGGAGTTTGAGACCAGCTTAGGCTACATAGTGAGACTCTGTCTCTACAAAAAGTACATGAGTTAGCCTGGCATGGTGGTGCATGCCCGTAGTCCCAGCTACTTAGGAGGCTGAGGCCGGAGGATTGAGGATTGCTTGAGCCTAAGGAGTTTGATGCTGTAGTGAGCTATGATCATGCCATTGCATTCCAGCCTGGGCAACAGAGCGAGACTCTTTCTCATAAATAGATAAATAGGTAGATGAATAAATATATTACAATATACATTAAGACTTCATGTAAGTTTCATTATACCAAAAGAGTAATTCTTTTTTTCTCCTTGAGTTGTGTTAGAAAAAGTTCTTTTCTGTTATCACAGCTTAGTATATGCCAGGCCCAGGAGGGAATGGGGTCATACCAAGCCCCTGGAAGAATTTTGGAGGAAAAAGAATCTTGTTCTGTTTCATGGGTCTTCTGGGAATGCAGAAGAGGAGGATCCGAGGGAAAGGAGGTTCTGAGAGAAAGTAGATTCTCTCCGCAAAAGCATCCAGAGAAAGCATGTGGCTTTCTCAGCTATATTCTGACCCTGCTCAAGTAATAACCATGTTTCAACCTAAAACCGTCTCCTGCTTGTCTTTCAATGCACAGAGCTCAACATACTTTAAAGACCGAATAATTAGAATGTACTATGTACAAAATAACTACTAGCTCAGATGAGTCCTGCCCCAATTTAAAATTGAGAACAGTGAGTGCTAGTGTTATGTTTTTAAATGAAACTAAGCAAAACCACTTCTTTTCTGATTATAAAAGTCAACAGGTTCATTGTAAAGGCATGGGAAAAAATTTAAAGAAGAAAATAAAAGTATCCCACAACCTTACAACCTAGAAATAATGATAGGTAACTGGTTTAGCATATTACCTTTTATTGACCTGTATATAAATAAATATTGGGTCATACATAGCTATGATTGTGTTTTGACTTTATAACTAGCATTATTACATGAGCTTTTTATGATATCATTCAGTTGTTTTTTGTTTTTTTGTGTGTGTTTTTTTGTTCTTTTGAGTTGGAGTCTCGCTCTGTCCCCCAGGCTGGAGTGCAGTGGCGTGATTTTGGATCACTGCAACCTCTGCCTCCCGGGTTCAAGCAATTCTCCTGCCTCAGCCTCTTGAGTAGCTGGGACTACAGGCCTGTGCCACTGCGCCCAGCTAAATTTTTTGTATTTAATATAGACAGGATTTTGCCATATTGGCCAGGCTAGTCTTGAACACCTGAACTTAAGTGATCCACCCACCTCAGCCTCCCAAAGTGCTGGTGGGATTACAGACGTGAGCCACCATGCCCAGCCTTCATTCAGTATTCTTTATATGATGTTTTAATAGCTGCATTCATTTTATCATGGGACTGTGCCAAAATATACTTAATTATATCCCAATTGATATAAATTTAGAAGATTTTAATTTTTTCATTATGATCAATAATATTTTGATTTAAAGTTTTGTACAAAAACTTTTTTTAAATCTCTGATTTTTTTTTATTTCCCCTTCTGGCTTTTTACAAGATTTTGCCTTTGTTTTTAAATTTCCCATTATGATGTATCTAAGAATAGATTTCTTTTTATTTGTTCTGCTTGAGATTTGTTGAGCTTTGAATATATGGGTTCATTTCCTTCCTCAATTATGGGACATTCTCATCTATTATATCTTCTAATATTTCTTCTGCCTTGTTTACTGTCCTCTGGGATTTCACAAACTGGTGTCAGATCTTATCATTGTATTATTTATGTTGCCTACCCTCTTTTATGTATTCTTCATCTTTTTCTCCCTCTGTGCTTCATTCTGCATAGTTTCTTCTGTCTTAGCCTCTAGTTCATTAATGCTCTCTTCAGTTGTGTCTAATCTGCTGATAAATGATCCACTGAGTTCTTCATTTTTGAACTTTTTGATTTTAGATTTTTCTCTTTTTCCTTTTTCAAATATGTTGTGCTACTTTTTGTGATTTCCAGTTTCCTGCCAAAAATTTTAAGCTTGCTTTTTAATTTTCTTAAGCACAGTAAACATAGATGTTTTCCAATAAGTCTGATAGTTCCAGTATCTGGAAGTCCTGTGCCTCTCTTTTGTTGTCTGTTATTTTCACACAAGTCTAACTTTTGGCCTCTTGATTCCTAATGCTTTTGATTGTCTTTGATTAGGTGTTAGAGATGTTAGCTACTGTGTTTGAAAAAGTTATGTATAGCCTGGGCAACATAGTGAAATACTGTCTCTTAAAAAAAATACAAAAAGAAATTAGCCAGGTGCATGGCACAGACCTGTAGTCCTAGCTACTTGGAAGGCTAATGCACTGGAGCCTGGGAGGTTGACGGTGCATTGAGCTATGATCACACCACTGCACTCCAGCCTAGGGGATAGAGTGAGACCCTGTCTCAAAAAAAAAAAAAAAAAAAAAAAGAGAGAGAGAGAGAGGGAAAGCAAGAGTTATTTGTCAAGTTAATTTGTAACCGAGGACGGTGTTATCTGCCTCTAGTGAGAATTTTCGTTTACTTCTGCCACAGCCTCTGATTCCCTTAATGGAAATGCAAGGTGTGAGATTTTCTGGGCTTCCCAGAGGAAATGAAGTGAGCTTGCAGTTTGGGAGAGAGGCCAGGTTGACTTCCAGGTTGCTCTTTTTTTTTTTTTTTTGAGTCAGGGTGTTGGTTTGTCGCCCAGGCTGGAGTACAGGGGTGTGATCTTGGGCCACTGCAACCTCCACCTCCTGGGTTCAAGCAATTCTCATGCCTCAGCCTCTTGCATAGCTGGGACTACAGGAGCATGCCACCACACTTGTCTAATTTTTGTATTTTTAGTAGAGACGGGGTTTGGCCATGTTGGCCAGGCTGGTCTTGAACTCCTGGCCTCAAACAATCCACCCACCTTGGCCTCCCACAGTGCTAGGATTACAGGCGTGAGCCGCTGTGCCTGGCATATAGCACTTGTTATATGCTAGGAAGGCACTTTACAAATTCTGATACTTTTAGTTCTCCTGAGAACCTTATACAATAGATACCGTGCCCGGCTGTGACTCTTTTTTTTTTTTTTGAGATGGAGTCTCACTCTGTTGCCCAGGCTGGAGTGCAGTGGTGTAATCTCGGCTCATTACAGTCTCTGCCTCCCAGGTTCAAGTAATTCTCCTGTCTCAGCGCCCCTCGTAGCTAGGACTACAGGCCCGTGCCACCACGCCCGGTTAATTTCTTGTATGTTTAGTAGAGACGGGGTTTCACCATGTTGTCCAGGCTGGTCTCAAACTCCTGACCTTAGGTGATCCGTCCGCCTCGGCCTCCCAAAGTGCTGGGATTACAGGAGTGAGCCACTGTGCCCGGCCCACCAGGTTACTCTTAAGGGCAGACCTTTTGTATTTTAGCCAAAAATGAAGGGTGGTTTACCAGGTTGCCCATTATTAGTGGGCACTGAAACCCAACTCTCGGCTTTCTGGCCTTTTGAGGTGGCTAGAAGTGCAACCCAGCCTCTCAGTCCCGCTTTGTGGACTGGAACACACCTCAAGGTAGAAGGAAACCCAGTTGCTGGGCATCTGTCTCCCTTTTCCAGTCTCGGCCAGAGTTCAACCTAATAATTTTCATTTTCTTCATCTACAGTGGTTTTATTAAGATCAAAAAATTTTATCCAGGCTGGTGTGGTGGCTCATGCCTGTAATCCTAGCACTTTGGGAGGCCAAGGTGGGCGGATTGCCTGAGCTCAGAAGTCTGAGACCACCCTGGGCAACATAGCAAGACTTCATCTCTTAAAAAAAAAAAATGCAAAAATTATCTGAGTGTAGTGATATGTGCCTGTAGTCCCAGCTACTTTGGGGGCTGAGGCGGGAGGATTGCTTGAGCCCAGGAGGTTGAGACTACAGTAGGCTATGTTCGCACCACCTCCCTCCAGCCTGGGGGACAGAGCAAGACCTTGTCTCTTTAAAAAAAAAAAAAATTATCCTGCTTTTTTAGTTTTTTTAGGCTATAGAGTTGGTCCAAATTACATCATCTGACAGTCTCAGAGGCAGAAGTCATTATTATCCTTTATGATAAATTCCTAAGAGTAGAATTTCTAGGTCTAAGACATGTATATTTTTAAGGCTTACGAGACAGATTGCCAAATTACTTTCCAGAAAAGTTGTTTTTCATATTGAATCCTTGTTCTTTTTCTTCCCTTCTCCTAAGTATCTGTTGGTGTCTCAAAGTTCTGTTCATTCTTCTACAGTAATTTAAAACCTGTAACACAATTTAAATTTTAGTTGCAAGTCAGATGTAAGAAAGGGTGACTTTATTTTTCCAAATAAGAATTCAACTTGCTCTCCAGCCCTCGTGTTCACTGATGATGGAAAAGAAAACTAATCTTTTTGTTTCAAGGTAACTCAGTTTCTTCCCATTGAAAACTCCATCTCTTTCAGGACAATTGCTCCATTAAATCGAGATTTCGACAGGCTGTTATTTGTTAAGGGTTGCTCTTCCCCCTTGAAAGTTCTCCCTCTCCCAGCTTTCCTCTTAAATAGTGCCTGGAAGCAAGGGGAGCTGGTGCTGCCTCGGGGCAACGAGAGAGGTGTCTGGGCTGCGCCTGTCTTCTGAGACCTTTCTGGCTTCTGTTGACACCTCCCAATCTTGAGTTTTGTCCCTTCTGTATTCATAGCCGATGTCCTTGGCCCTGCTCCTGAACTTCAGGCAAGATATCCACCCAGTGGGTACCCTCCTGTCCCCTGACTCCCTTTGTGAACCAACCTGTCTAGTTCTTTGCTTCCTGATATGGTTTGGTTCTGTCCCCACCCAAATCTCATCTTGAATTGTAGCTCCTGTGTGTCGTGGGAGGGACCCAGTGGGAGGTAGTTGAATCCTGGGGACGGGTTTTTCCCGTGCTGTTCTCATGATAGTGGATAAATCTTGTGAGATCTGATGGGTTTATGAAGGGCAGTTTCCCTGCACACTCTCTGTTGCCTGCCACCATGTAAGACGTGACTTTGTTCCTCCTTTGCCTTTCGCCATGATGGTGAGGCCTCCCAAGCCATGTGGACTGTGAGTCCATTAAACCTCTTTCCTTTATAAATTACCCAGTCTTGGGGTATATCTGTATTAGCAGTGTGAGAACTGACTAATACACCTCCCCTTCGCCTGGGGTACTTGGGAACTTCAGGATTTCCTACAGGCCAGGAGCTGGCTGTGGGCATTTAGAGCATTATTTTAGGTCCTCTCTCTGCCTAAACATCACTCCACCATTCCTGCCCCACTGCCCATAGCACGCTGCAAGACAATTGCCTCCCGCCAGAGTGCTAGGCAGGAAGCAAAACATCCATCTCTTTGCCTTCCCATCCTCAAACCCATTTGCAGATTTCTCTACCCACTCCCTGAATTCCAACGTGAGCAGTAGGGTGAGGCTGAAACTCCCCCAGGAGAGACCTTCTCTTATGTCTGTCTCTTCTGTCTCCAGACTTATTCCCCAGCCCAGGGAGAATTAGCTTGTGTGTGTGTCTGTTTTGCATTGCTCTAAAAGAATATCTGAGGCTGGGTAATTTATAAAGAAAAGAGGGTTATTTGGCTTATGGTTCTGCAGGTTGTACAAGAAGCATGGCGCCAACATCTGCTTGGCTTCTGGTGAAGGCTTCAGAGATCTTCAATCATAGCGGAAGGGGAAGGGGGAGCCAGCATTACGTGGTGAGAGAGGGAGCAAGAGAGACAAGGGAGGTCCTAGAGTCTTTGTTAACAACCAGATCTTGCTGAACTCATTACCACAGGGAAGGCACCAAACCATTCATGAGGGGTCTGCCCTCATGACCCAAACAGGTCCCATCAGGCCCCACCCACAACTCTGGTGATCACATTTCATCATGACATTTGGAAGGGACAGACATCCAAATTATATCAGCCTTTTGGGGCACTGGAACTTTCCCATATGTCAGTACTTCTCAATCCTGATTGTGCTTTAGAATCAAATATGGATGTCGACCAATCAAACCAGTGTCTGGGAGTGTGCCTGAACAGAGGTCATTTTTCAAGATTCCCCAGGTGATCCTAAAGTGAGCCAGCAGTGAGCCCAGCAGCTTTGTCTTACTGAGCTCATTACCATGGGGAGAACGCCAAACCATTCATGAGGGGTCTGCCCTCATGACCCAAACACGTCCCATCAGGCCCCACCTATAACACTGGTGATCACATTTCAACATGAGATTTGGAAGGGAGAAACATCCAAATTATATCAGCCTTTTTTGGCATTGGAACTATCCCATATGTCAGTGATTCTCAACCCTGGTTGTGCTTTATAATCAAATATGGATGTAGACCCATCATCAAACCAGTGTCTGGGAGTGCACCTCAACACAGGTAAGTTTTCAAGATTCCCTCGTTGATCCTAAGGTGAGCCAGCGGTGAGCCCCACGGCTTTGTCACAACCACCATCCTCTGGCTTCACCGGTCTGCTGTCCTTAATATCTAAAGGGAGGCTTTTGGAATTTAGCAAATGCTTTTCTCTCTCTGATGCACGGCTCGTGCACTTGAAATCCGGGCTTAGGGACTATTGCTTCAGCAGTTAACGTCAGGAATCTATTTTATAGTCACAACAGAAAATTAACATCTCCTTTGCTTTCTTTCTATCTCAGCTCTGACAGTCTTCCCCTAGATCAAGGCTAACGACTGCCTCTGGATGAGATAGCAAATCCAGCTTAGAAAAAGCCCATTCATATGTTTCAAAATAAATTATTATACTCTTTTATTTGACTACTTTCTTACAACTATTTTGCTGCTACTGTAGCCCTTAAATACGCAAGGCCATCAGAAAGCTGTCTTCTTGCCTGAATCTCATTTGGTTCCGAGAACAATTGCTGTCACCTGACTGTCCTTGGGTAAACATCATAGGCCAATGCTGAGAAGTGTTTTAAAAATCAGATTTGTGGAGCTTATTGTATTTGCTGAAGTGGTGTTAAGGAGACTTGGTTAAGGAGACCAAGTCACTTAGTAGAGAAATTTCTCTTGGGTCTTAGTGGTCAAGTAACTATCTTTCTCTTATAAAAAATCTTTTAGACACTGCAGATCCAGCCAACGGTTCTATCTACAGTGGGGATGAAAGAGCTTAGAGCTGAGTTTGTGGCCCACTGTTATTAAATATGTAATATGTCAGAGCCTGCATTTTGTCTGCTAAACTCACCCTCGGCATCATCTTTTTTATTTTTTTATTTTTTGAGACAGAGTCTTACTTCATCACCCAGGGTAGAGTGCAGTGGCGCTCTGCTCTCGGCTCACTGCAGCCTCTGCCTCCTGGGCTCAAGTGATTCTCCTACCTCAGCCTCCCGAGTATCTGGGACTACAAGCTTGAGCCACCACACCCAGCTATTTTTGTTTGTTTGTTTGTTTAGAGACAGGTTTTCACCATGTTGGCCAGGCTGGTCTTGAACTCCTGACCTCAGGTGATCCACCCACCTTGGCCTCCCAAAGTGCTGGGATTATAGGCATAAGCCACTGCGCCTGGCCCCCTTGACATATCTTATTTTGCTCTTTGTCCTCTAATTCCCAATTAATTATTTTTATTTTTAACCTTTTTGAAGTGACGGGTTCTTTCTCTGTGGCCCAGGCTGTAGACTCCTGTGCTCAAGTGATCCTCCCTCCTCAGCCTCCGGAGTAGCTGGGATTACAGGTGCACACCACCAAACCCAGCTAATTTTTTTTTTTTTTTTTTTTTTTTTTTTTTTTTTTTTTTGGTAGAGATAGGTCTCTCTATGTTGCCTCACTGGTCTCAAATTCCTGGCCTGAAGCAGTCCTTCTACCTCAGCCTCCCAAAGCTCTAGGATTACATGCGTGAGCCACCACACCTGGTATTAATTACTTTCTTTTCATTTTGTTTTATCCCATAGTGCCTGCATTGATATAGGATGTCCTAAAACATTCTCAGAAAACTTCTCCACCATGCAAAAATCTCAATACTCTTTCTTTCTTTTCGGAACCCTGTTAGTGTTGCTAGCCTGATGCCATTCTCGAATGTACATCCTAAAGCTTTTATCAAAGTTGTTCTTGCATCAGCCCTGGAAGTTGAAGAGGGATTATTGCCCTCCTTTTACAGATGAAGAGGAGGCTGATCCATCTTTCAAGACTTTCTCTTCACATGAGTCCGCATTCATTCTTTCAAAGTTACCTTCCTAGCTGGGTGCAGTGGCTCATGCCTGTGATCTAGCAATTTGAGAGGCTGAGGTGGGTGGATCACCTGAGGTCAGGAGTTCGAGACCAGCCTGGCCAACATGATGAAACCCTGTCTCTAATAAAAAATAAAATTAGCCAGGCCTGGTGGCGTGTGCCTGTAATCCCAGATACTCGGGAGGCTGAGGCAGGAGAATTGCTTGAACCCGGGAAATGAAAGTTGCAGTGAACCGAGATCACGCCACTGCACTCCAGCCTGGGTGACAGAATGAAACTCTTAAATACCCGGGCGCAGTGGCTCACATCTGTAATCCCAGCACTTTGGGAGGCCAAAGCAGGCGGATCACTTGAGGTCAGGAGATCGAGACCATCCTGGCTAACATGGTGAAACCCCATCTCTACTAAAAATAACAAAAATTAGCCGAGCATGGTGGCGGGTGCCTGTAATGTCAGCCACTCAGGAGGCTGAGGCAGGAGAATGGTTTGAACCTAGGAGGCAGAGATTGCAGTGAGCTGAGATCACGCCACTGCACTCCAGCCTGGGCCACAGAGCGAGACTCTGTCTCAAAAACAAAACAAAACAAAAACACAATCACCTTTCTGCCAGTCTCTCCCAGTCCAGAGACTGTACTCTCCTCCACGGCTTCATCTTCTAGCACAGAGGTTGGTGAAATTTTTCTCTGATTGGCTGGATAGTAAATCCAGGCAAAATCAAGGATATTATGTGGGTACTTATAAACAAAGTGCAAAACCTGATTTCTACAAATATTTTATTGACAAAATCCAAAATGTAACATTAATGAGTCTAGGTTTTTTTTTTTTTTGGTAATCTGGGTCTACTAATGAGAACATTTGAATTTTCATGTGTACAGGTGACATGTTGCTTTGTTTAGGTTCAAAGTTAGTGTTCCCATCATCATCAAATCAGTTATAAGTGTTCATCTGTTAAAAAAAATCCTTAATTCTCTGGCCAGACAAAAACAGGCAGTGTAGTTTGTTGATGATGCCTGTTCTAGACCTTTCTCTTTTTCTTTTCCCCAAATGTTCACTCAACCATGTCTCATCTCACAAGATAGCTAACCAGACACTTTAAAATATATATACACAGTATATATAAAGTGTCGATGGCTGACAACAGCTTAATGTGTCACCACTTCTTAAGAAGCATAGCGCATTTACAAAAACACTCTTCCAAGGCTTATTTGCAAATCAGTTTCTCAAAGCTTCAAGGAAATATGATTACCAAAAAGTAAAAGTATTATCCCGAGAAAATTGCTTATAGGGAATATCTTACTAGGGAGTTTCGATGTGGATCTTTGTTTTAATAAAACAAGCCCAGACAGAAATCAGTCAGCCAAGGAAATGAGTTTTGAGACTGGCAACTTCAATCCCCACTGGCGTTTTTTTCTGCATCTGTGAAAATTCACACCCCACAGAGATGAGCGCTTCCTTTATCCTACAAGCGGAAATGTTCTTAATTCCTTGACAGTTCACTTTCCAATCTGAAGGAAGTTGTTGTTGCAGCATGAATTATCTTTTCAGCAACAAAGGTGAAAGTGCTACTTCCACTTAAAGGCAAAGCACTGGCCTTTGGGTCCTATTTTCTTGGGAGATTATTTGTGAGCTGGATGCAGTGTTTGATTGTTTTAAAAGGCAGCGGACTTGTCCTTTTGGTATTTGTATGTATAGCAGAGGCAATTGGAACTCTGGGCATTAAATTACCGTAATGTGCCAGTTGAGAATTCTATTCAAGCCAGCCAACTCCTTCTTCAAAATTATATTTTTAGTGTTTAGCAGCTGCAAGTTCCCAGAAGTCTTCAAAGTGGGATCACTTATTTCACCCAGTGCAAGAGCTCTTAGCTGCTGCCAGTATGAGATGATCTGGTCTGGGAGGCAGTTGGGTACCTGGGAGGGGCAAGAGATCAGGGGCCCCCTGGGTTGCCCTTAGTTCTGCACTTATTTGCATATGCTTCCCCTTGGTCAGGTTATTGAACCTCTGAGCCTCAGTTGGAAAATGGGGCTAATAATATCTACCAAATGGAGCTGCTTTGAGGATTCAAAATAATTATGAATCAACCAGGCGCAGTGGCTCACAGCTTTAATCCCAGCATTCTGAGAGGCCATGGTGTAAGGATCGCTTGAGGCCAGGAGTCGGAGACCAGCCTGGGCAACAGAGTGGGACCTTGTTTCTACCAAAAGGAAACAATTCGCAGGGCATGCTGGTGCGTGCCTATAGTCCCAGCTATTTGAGAAGCTGAGGTGGGACGATTGCTTGAGCCGGGAGATCGAGGCTGCAGTGAGCTGAGATTGCACTACTGCACTCCAGCTTGGAGTGCAGGTTCTTTTTTCTGTCTTATGTATTAAAAAGAAACACATTTTCAACATTAAAAACAAAAAAAAAAATCAGCCAGGCGCGGTAGCTCACGCCTGTAATCCCAGCACTTTGAGAGGCTGCGGCGGGCAAATCGCGAGGTCAGGAGTTCCGAGACCAGCCTGGCCAAGATGGTGAAATCTCATCTCTACAAAAATACAAAAAATTAGCTGGGTGTAGTGGTAGGCGCCTGTAATCCCAGCTACTCGGGAGGCTGAGGCAGGAGAATCGCTTGAATCCGGGAGGCGGAGGTTGCAGTGAGCCAAGATCATGCCACTGCGGTCCAGCCCAGGGGACAGAGTGAGACTCCATCTCAAAAAAAAAGAAAGAATCACAAATTGTCCTAAGGTAGCAGCAGATGCATTGAGATGCCCAGTAAAGGATGCTGTTGGTCTCAGTGATGTGCTCCTATCTCATTCTCCTCCTCCTTCCCTGCCTGGTCTTTTGGCCACCGTGGCTTACCGTTATCCCCGCAAAACAGGATCCATTTGCTTGGGGAGTAACAAGCAACTCTCCATGAGAACACAGGCTTTGATCAATAGGGAATTGATCACTTGTCACAAGGAAGGAGAGCATGGGAGTATCCTCCAAAGCAGTGTCTCCCGTGGGAAAGTGACAGGAGGGTTTTATGGAATGATGGAGAGGGGAGAGGGTGTGTCATCACGTGCAGAGGAGGGGTCCCAGTGGCGCAGGCACAGGGAGCCATCATGCCTTCGTGCCAGCACCCAGGTTGCAGGTGATGGTAACGGAGCTGTAGCTCTCTTTAGCACCGTCATGAGAAAGTTCACTTGAGTTCATCTGTAAATCACTGGGGGAGGTCTGTCAGGAGGCGGTGTTAACCAACTAGGTGACCATATAGGGTTTAGGAAGAAACAGGCTTTAGGGCAGGAGCCTGTAAAACAGGCTGATTGCTCAAATTGAGTGCATTCCTATAATCCCTGGAGACCCTGCCTGTTTGCTTACAATACTGGTGCCTGTGCCAGTGGGTATAGATTGGATGTGTGATACAACCAAAGAAGGGCAACATCCGCATTGGACATTTATTCTAGTGTATTAGGAGATGGTGTAAAAGAATTCGCCGTTGCTGATATAACAAAATGCACTGAAATGAGTGAATTTGTTTTTGTTTTTGTTTTTTGAGACAGAGTCTCGCTCTGTCGGCCAGGCTGGAGTGCAGTGGCATGATCTCGGCTCACTGCAACCTCCACCTCCCGGGTTCAAGCAATTCTCCTGCCTCAGCCTCCCGAGTAGCTGGGACCACAGGCATGCACCACCATGCCTGGCTAATTTTTGTATTTTTAGCAGACACAGGGTTTTGCCATGTTGCCCGAGCTGGTCTCGAACTCTGACCTCAGGTGATCCGCCCACCTCGGCCTCCCAAAGTGCTGGGATTACAGGCATGAGCCACCACACCCAGCCTGAAATGAGTGAATTTGCATTAACTAACCTACTGATTGCCAAAGAAGTTGGCGGTACTACCAAAACACTCAGTACTGATTATACCTTGAGGGTTGGATTTGCAGACATTCATACCAGGACAACTCCAGGGGTGAGGATGAGTGTTTTGCACGTGGGACCTTGGAATGAGAAAGTGCTTAGCAAACAGCTGAAGCAGAACTAAGACCAAAGAAAACGGCAGCCTGTTTGAGTCTGAGGTCAGAGAAAAGCAGCAAGTCCCAGCAGGCCAGTGGGAATCAGGAAATAGAAAATAGAGTCAGCCCCTGATCCCTGGGTCAGGAACCATCATCATGATAGAATTTGGAGATATGGCTGCCAGAGAACAGAGACCAACGGGTGGCTGGGGTCTAAGAGAATGTCAAGAGATGATAGGTGTCAGGGAAAAGCAAGGGTAAGACATGACACCACCAGGACTTGTGCCCAACAGTTGACTGAGACAGCGAGCCACATGGTGACAAGCAGGCATCCAAGCGGGAGAATGTCACCAAACAGGGGAATGAGGGGTGGGTGGAAGACACTGGTCCAAAGGGGCTGCCTTCTGGTGCATTCTGGAGATAGACACTCCCCTAATTTACAGGCTATGGATCAGCAGATTTTGTTTTGTTTTTTGTCTTTTTTTTTTTGAGATGGGGTCTCGCTCTGTCACCCAGGCTGGAGTGCAGTGGTGCGATCATAGCACACTACAGCCTCCAACTCCCAGGCTCAAGTGATTCTCCAGCCTCAGCCTCCCAAGTAACTGGGAATACAGGTGTGCACCACCATGCCTGGTTATTTTTTTAAAAAATTATTTTTGGTAGAAATACATAGTCTCACTATGCTGCCCGGTCTGCTCTCAAACTCCTGGACTCAAGCAATCCTCTAGCCTTGGCCTCCCAAGTGATAGGATTACAGGTGTGCACCACTGCATCTGGTTCAAAGTCTCTGGTTTCTAGCTCCTTCTTTTCTCTCCACCACTGGAGCCTGCTCTTCCCATACCTACAGCCTCACTCATTGATGTACAACACAGGGACACAAGCCTTCAACCAGAAATCATTATTATTACATTGTAATATATAATGAAATAGTTCTACAACTCACCATCATGTAGAATCAGTGGGAGCCCTGAGCTTGTTCCTGCAACTAGAGGGTCCCATCTGGGGGTGATGGGAGACGGTGACAGATCATCAGGCATTAGATTCTCATAAGCAGCTCTCAGCCTAGATCCCTTGAATGCACAGTTCACAACAGGGTGTGCACACCTATGAGAATCTAATGCCGCTGCTGCTCTGACAGGAGGCAGAGCTCAGGCGGTAACGCGAGTGATGGGAAACCTCATCTGTCAGTACAGTTGAAGCTTTACTCACTTGCCTGCCACTCACCTCCTGATGGGCAACTTGGTTCCTAACAGGCCATCAACTGGTGCTGGTCCATGGCCTGGGGGTTGAGGACCTCTGGTATAGAGTAGCCAGGCGAAAGGATCTATAGGGTTGATGGCTGGAAAGGAATTAAGAGAGGCAGAGATGCCAAGGAAGAACTTGTACTTAATTCAGAAGGGAATAGTGAGCCACTGAAGGCTTTAGAGGAGGGGAAGCATCTAGAATGCAGATGAGTCCTTTTTCACCTATGAAAAGAAAACACAATGAGCTCAAGAAAGCTGTATATGTCTTGGTGCAAATATCGGGCTGCCACCCTCTTCTCACTGTCTATTCCTTTTCTGTCATTCAGTTGGAACTGTTGTGTGTGTTGCATATATTTCTGTAACAGCACCAATAAGTGATTATTTTTAATTTCTGTTCTTCTCTTCTGTAATGGAGCTATTAGGCTTTGGCAGATCCCTTAATATGATTATCATTTTTGAATGATTTTGAATTGAAGTGTTTGCACTCATGGTCGTAATCGCAGTTGACTTTGAAGGATGAGGCTGGAGACTCACGTTCTCTGATCTCTTCAGCCTGCAAGTGGTATCAACTGCAGCTTCCACAGCTGGGTAGGTGGTGGGGACACCTTGGAAGGGAAGCGGCAGTTGTGCTTTGCTCCTGATTGTCAGGATGAAGTGGCTGGCCTGCCACTCACGAGGCAGGTGCCAGATGGGATGGGTGGTAGCTTCCTGTTGGAGGACTGCCCCTCCCCAGTCAGAGGACAAGGACAGCTCCTCATTTATCAGTCCAGGCAGGTAGCTCCAGAATACAAAGCAGGTGCCCACTGAGCTCACCAGCAACACTGACTGGCCTGTCCGTGGGCAGATATGTCTTTTTTTTTTTCTTTTTAAATTTGTTTTGAGACAGGGTCTCACTCTGTCACCCAGGCTGGAGTACAGTGGTGCAATTGCAGCCTCAACCTCCCAGGTTCAAGTGATCCTCCCAACTTAGGCTCCCAAGTAGCTGGGACTATAGGCACATGCCGCCACACCTGACTAATTTTTTATTTTTCATAGAGACAGGGTCTCACTATGTTGCCCAGGCTGGCCTCAAACTCCTAAGCTCAAGCAGTCCTCCCACCTTGACCTCTTTAAAGTGCTGGGATTACAGGTGTGAGCCACCATACTTGGCTAATTTTTTTATTTTGTGTAGTGATAGAGATTTTTGTACTTTTTGCTTTGTTGCCTGAGCTGGTCTCAAACTCCTGAGCTCAAGCGATCCTCCTGTCTCAGCCTTCCAAAGTATGAGGATTACAGGCATGAGCCACCCTGCCAGGGTGATATGTCCTTTCATTATTTAATGTCCTCCACAATGATCCAGTTAGACATTAGCCATGTGGCAGGGGTCTTGTCAGCTCCCAGCACTATAGGGAAGGCTTGGTGTTTGCAGAACAGCGGCTTTCTGCTTCCAGGGAGGGTCACCTGCTGGGGCCAGTTCCAGTCTCTCCTTTCCAGCCTCTGTCAGGCTCTGTAAGCAGATTTTGATCGTGACGGGCAATTTTCTTTCTTTTTTCTCTTTTCTTTTTTTTTTTTTTTTTTTTTTGAGATGGAGTCTCACTCTGTCACCCAGGCTGGAGTGCAGTGTGGCATGATCTCTGCTCACTACAACCTCCTCCTCCCAGGTTCAAGTGATTTTCCTGCCTCAGCCTCCCAAGTAGCTGGGATTACAGGCGCCTACTACCATGCCCGGCTCATTTTTGTATTTTCAGTAGAGATGGGGTTTCACATGTTGGCCAGGCTGACCTCAAATTCCTGACCTCAAGTGATCTGCCCACCTCAGCCTCCCAAAGTGCTGGGATTACAGGTGTGAGCCACTGCACCCAGCCAGTTAGGACAATTTTCCTGTGACACCAACAGCGACCATCGTCACACATTCATTCCACATCCCCGCTGCACTGGGCTTACCTTCTGTCCCTTCATCTGTGGGTTCTGATGAGGCCCGCCTGGGACACAGGTGGAGCTCTGGTTTCCCACAGCCTCCTGGGCACCTCTGGGCTGCTGACCTGCCCTGGCCTGGTTTGAAGGAAGACATACCAAATGGAGACCTCACCACTTGGTTGTGAGAAATCCCAGGACTCATAGAGAACCCTGTCATGTGTGCTGAGCAGAGCTGTTTCCAGCAGAGAGGGGACTCTGGGCAAGTCATGCTGCGAAGCCTTCTCTCATTACCACACACAGCCGCAGACACCATCCAGATAAAACCCAGTTACATTGAAGTATCAGGCTGGGCTGGGCACGGTGGCTCATGCCTGTAATCCCAGCACTTTTGAGAGGCTGAAGCAGGTGAATAACTTGAGATCAGGAGTTCGAGACCAGCCTGGCCAACATGGTGCAACCCTGTCTCTACTAAACATACAAAAATTAGCGGGGCATGGTGGTGGGTGCCTGTAATTGCAGCTACTTGGGATGCTGAGGCAGGAGAATCGCTTGAACCCAGGAGGCGGAGACTGCAGTGAGCTGAGATGGCGCCGCTGCACCCTAGCCTAAGCAACAGGGTGAGACTCCATCTCAAGAAAAAAAAAAAAAATCAGGCTCCTGACGGGGAAAGATGTTGCCCAAAGGGTAACTGAGAGGGATCTGAAGAAGAGGGAGCCTGTCTACTCCCCTCCTCAGTGAAGGTGATGTGATGAGCTTCTGATCCCTGTGTCTCCTCCCCTCTTTCCTCTCTCCTTTCCTCTCCCCTTCTCTCCTCTCCTCTCCTTCCTCTCTCTAGCACTTCATCCTGCTCTCCCTCCTCCATCTTTCATCCCTCCCTCCCACCCCTAGTTAGGGCACACTCCCCTGATACCCAGTTGGTCCCTGAAGCATCATGGTGCTCTTCCCTACCAGGAGTCCTCCCCAGATCTGTTCTGCACATTCATTTACTCAACAGTATTTGGTGAGTGCTCTAGCTGCTGGAAATACCACGAGAAATGACAGGCATAACTTCTCTGCTCTCAGGGAGATGCCTGAACATCTGGTGGGGTAGAAGGCTCCACAGCCACAGCATGGTCCCACAGGTACAAACACAAATCTCTGAGTCCATCAGTCCATAGTTCTGGACCAGACCCAAGACGCTGCATTTTTTTTTCTCTTCTCTTTTCTTTTTTTTTTTTTTTTGAAACGGAGTCTCGCTCTTTCCCCCAGGTTGGAGTGCAGTGGTGTGATCTCGGCTCACTGCAACCTCTGCCTCCTGAGTTCAAGCGATTCTCTTGCCTCAGCCTCCCAAGTAGCTAGGATTACAGGTGCGTGCTACCAGGCCTGGCTAATTTTGTGGGTTTTGTTTGTTTGTTTGTAGTAGAGATGGGGATTTTCCCATGTTGGCCAGGCTGGTCTTGAACTCCTGACCTCAAGTGATCTGCCCACCTTGGCCTCCCAAAGTGCCGGGATTACAGGTGTGAGCCACACCACACCTGGCCAGAAGCTGCATTTTCTAAGGAGTTATTGGGTTGATGCTGATGCAGTCAGCCCCTAGACTGGCCTCTGGGAAACAACTTTTCTGCACACAGGGCAACACCCAAAGCCACCGCTTTGGGAGAGTTTGTGGCCTGGGCGCTTTCTGTGATTTTAACTACCCTGTTTGCCTCTGAGAGGTTAGAAAGCAGAGTCTTAGAGCAGGGTCTTCACTACACACTCTTGTCAATGCTAGGTGTTTTCAGACTCCAAGAATAGGCCTTTGGGAGACTTTTTGTAACTTATCAGAATTGCTTGACGTGCTCAGAAACGCCCTCTAGAAAATGGAGCTAACACCGAGGACATCTCCCTGTCCTCTGCTTCTGTGCTGATGCCAGCATACCCAGAGACCTGTGGCACTAGCATATCTCCATAACTCGGGTAGACTCTGATTCCGGCTCTTCCAGAAGGAATCTTCCCTGTAGCCTTCCTCTTCTGGCTGCGAGATAAAGCTTTTTTTTTTTTTTTTTTTTTTTTTTTCCTGCTCTGGATCATAAGTAGGAGGGGTTAGCGTAGGTTATCATCACCATTTGGTTGCAAAGAACGGAAACTTATCTAACACTGTTTATGTGGAGAAGGACCGATTGCAAAGACACAAAGGACCCTCCTGTAACTTAGGGGCAGAGAGCAGAGCCAGGGCTCTCAGCAGATGGAAAGCCAGGATTCCTGGGTGGCCAGTCACCCCCACGCCCATGTAGTCTCCATTGTACATCTGCCTCCTCCTTCTGCTCAATCATCCATGTGCATGGAGCCCCTCAGGAACTGCTCACAATGGCGGCCTGAGCCCTGAACGCGTGTGAGCCTATTGAGTTCTAGCTCCCAGAGCTGTCTTCATTTCCAAAGCCACCCCTTCAGGAGAAACCTAATTCCAAGCTTCAGAGGAAACATAATTTGTCCTGGCTTGGGATCAGTGCTCATTTTCTGGTTTGGTTAACTGAGGCCAGGGAATGGGCTCATTTGATGCTTTTCCAGACTAAAGGTCAGGCTGCTTCTCTAAAAGGCGCTAAGAGCTGGGAGGAAATGATAGACATTAGAAGCCATGCTTTCCCCTGGCATAGTCCAGGGTGGCCCTGCTACACCAGCAGGAGCAAGGTTCCGTTTGCATAAGTGTGATTGGCATGAGATTTCTGTAAAAACACAGAAGGGCACCTCCCAGTAAGAAGGTGAAGGCACATTACTTGTTGAGCTCCTGCTCTGTGCACTGGGCCCATTGCAGGTTTTCTTTTGTTTAATCCACACAACAATACCCTGTAGAGATTTTTTTGTTTGTTTGTTTGAGACGGAGTCTCGCTCTGTCACCCAGGCTGGAGCGCAGTGGTGCGATCTTGGCTCACTGCAGCCTCCGCCTCTCAGGTTCAAGCGATTCTCCTGCCTTAGCCTCCTCAATAGCTGGGATTACAGGTGCACACCACCACGCCCAGCTAATTTTTGTATCTTTAGTAGAGACGGGGTGTCACCATGTTGGTCAGGCTCAAACTCCTGACCTTGTGATCCGCCCACTTCAGCCTCCCAAAGGGCTGGGGTTACAGGTGTGAGCCACCGCACCCAGCCCCTTGTAGAGATTTAACAAGAATCTAGAGTGCTCCATTGACTTATGCAGTTATAGTCTTCAGTGGCAGCACCAGCGTTTAACTACACATTTCATGCTTGTGCCACCACTGAAGGTGAATGAAGAGGCTCATCCACTGCTGCCTCACCACATGGGTACCAAGTGGCTTTCCATGGAATCAGAAACCTGGATGCGAAGGTCGAAGTCAAGTTAGAAGTCATAACCAGCCGATGAGGGTCTGAGACTACGGTCCACCCTTTGGCTCCAAAGAATTCCATCTAATAGCTTCCTGGTGGCCCCAGTGGAGTTTCAATGGACCTCCTGCGTGAGGTGTCTCTTTTGCCCAGGGAAGCACCTTAACAGTGTTTCTGGCCTTTGGCAGTGGGGGCATTTGCCAGTTCTTCCATGAAGCCTTTTCTAAAGCGTGCAGTAAAGCAAAAGGGCTAAAATCAAGGGCTTTGAAGCCAGGCAGATGCTGAGTTCTATTCTGTGACTCAGGGCAGGTCACCTAATCTCCGTGTGCCTCAGTCGTTCAGTGGAGATGGTTCTGCCTCTTTCAGTGGATTGTGGCAGTGCATACACGAGATGTGCGTGGAAAGTGCTTTGCATCTTGTGGTTGAGACAAATTGCTAAATAAATAGTTGCAATGACAATACTAATTTTTGTATTATTCTTATATTCACTCTTAGTTTCTCGGATGACAGAGGTATGTCTTCTATTTTCCCATCTGCTACAGCACCAGCAAAATGCCTTAAACATCTTTATCTCCATGTGTACCCAATGTTTAGCTCCAAATTACAAGTGAGAACATGCAGTCTTTGGTTTTCTGTTCCTGAGTTAATTTGCTTAGGATAGTGTTCTCCAGCTGCATCCGGGATCTAGAGTACATCCAGCTGTAGCAAAGGGCATGATTTGGTAGATGCTGAGCAAATATTTACTCAATGAATTTATTATGTAAGGGTGACTATAAAGTCTGGAAACAGAGGCAAAAAGATATAATAAATTATCTGTTGATGCTATACTACAATGCACAATGTAATACAATACAATACTTAATATTTATCAGTGTGGTTTTTCTAATTTACAATGCATGGTCCCATGCATCATACAACATTGCAATGAACGTGGTAGAATAATGCAGCATTCCTGTCAACCACTGCACATATATGCATGTGCGGTATTGTCTCACATGATTTATCGATTGATTGATTGATTGATTGATTGATTTTTGAGACGGAGCCTCACTCTGTTGCCCAGACTGGAGTGCAGTGGTGCGATCTCAGCTCACTGTAACCTCTCCCTCCCAGGTTCAAGCGATTCTCCTGCCTCAGCCTCCCGAGTAGCTGAGACTAAAGGCACGCACTACAATGCCTGGCTAATTTTTTTATCTTTAGTAGAGACGGGGTTTCACCATGTTGGCCAGGATGGTCTTGATCTCCTGACCTTGTGATCCCCCTGCCTCGGCCTCCCAAAGTTCTGGGATTACAGGCGTGAGTCACCGTGCCCGGCTCTAACATGATTTTTTAAGAATTTTGGATACAAGAGGTACACGTGCAGATTTGTTACATGGGTATATTGAGTGATGCTGAAGTTTGGGCATCTGTTGATCCCATCACCTAAATTGTGAACAGAGTACCCAATAGGTAGTTTTTCAACTCTCCCCTCTCCCTCCCTACCTGCTTTTGGCGTTCCGAAGTGACTATTGTTACCATCTTTATGCCTGTGTGTACCCAATGTTTAACTCTCACTTACAAGTGAGAGCAAATGGTATTTGATTTTCTGTTCCTGCATTGATTTGTTTGTTAGCTCGGTCAGAAGATGCATTGCATTTTCTAAGGAGCTGTTGGGTTGATGCTGATGCAGTTGGTCCCTGGACTGAACTCTGGAGAACAACTTTTCCACGCTAGTCTTGAATGCCTGTGTCCATGCTGCAGCAAAGGGCATGATATCGTTCCTTTTTATGGCTGCATAGTGTTCCATGGTGTATATGCACCACATTTTTTTTTTAACCCAGTCTACAGTTGATGAGCACATGGGTTGATTTCATGATTTTGCTATTGTGAATATTGCTGCAATGAACGTAGGAATACAGGTGTCTTTTTGGTAGAACTATTTATTTTCCTTTGGGTAGATACCCATTAATGGGATTGTTTGGTTGAATGGTAGTTCTATTTTTAGTTCTTTGAGAAATTTCCAAACTGCTTTCCACAGGGTCTAAACTATTTTACACTGCCACCAACGGTGTGTAAGTGTTTTCTTTTCTCCACACCTTGCCAACATCTGGTGGGTTTTGTTTTTTTGGTTTTTTTTTTTTTTAACTTTTTAATAATAATTGTTCTGACAGGTGGCCTCACATGGTTCTTGTCTCTAATTTTCAGTAGGTCAACTTGTGCCTTTAGCCTTCCCCAGAAGAAACAACCAAGCGGATGAATTTATACAAAAATAAAATAATCCTTTGTCCCGACTTCATGATTACTCTACACATGCTCTCTTTGTCTCTCCTGCTGAGACCTCCTCTCTGCGGGCTGAGGTCATCTCCTTGCCATTTATGATGGATACCTTTAGGCACTAGGATGTGTTTCCTCCCTGAGTCTTCTCCCTTCTCTAAAGACCCCACCCTGGTCCACTTTCTTCCAGCATAACGTGGAAATTGGAGCCCTTGCTTGCAATCTTCCTCTCTCCAGTTTCCCATTGCACTCCTAACTTGTTCATTCTCTTTTTCCTGGGGTGGGGAGTGGTGCATCTTGCTTCTCACCTCCGAGCTTCTTTGAGACTGCACAAGGACCCCCCATCCCATCACTCAGCTGTCAACAGAGTGCAGCAGGGACCGCTTCCTATGTGTGCAGACGCCATGGGATACGGGAGACCAACCCTTACCCCATCTATGAGGGAGCCGCATTATCCCTAGATGCTTTTGAAGCTAAAAGACAGCCTCACAGGCTGGGCACGGTGTTCCATGCCTGTAATAGCCTTACAGGCATGAAAAACAAAACAAAACAAAAAAAAACAGCTTTACAGAGAAACAGAGAGAGGAGGTGTGGGAATTGAGGGAAGTGACTTGATCTGCTAGGCTGGAACCAGTACATGCTAGGCTGGAACCAGTACATGCTAGGCTGGAACCCAGTACATGCTAGGCTGCAACCCAGTACATGCTAGGCTGGAACCCAGTACATGCCAGGATGGAACCCAGTACATGCTAGGCTGGAACCAGTACATTCTAGGCTGGAACCAGTACATGCTAGACTGGAACCAGTACGTTCTGGGCTGGAACCAGTACATGCTAGGCTGGAACCAGTACATACTAGGACGGTGCCTATGGAAGGGCTTCTGGCACTGACACCTCAATGAGCTTCCCTTCTTTCTCCCTCCCGCAGGACCCCAGCCATGATAGGCTGCTCGTTCGTGGTCAACAGGAAGTTCTTTGGTGAAATTGGTCTTCTGGATCCTGGCATGGATGTATACGGAGGAGAAAATATTGAACTGGGAATCAAGGTTTGTGACATGGTGTCCCTTCCTCTTGGTGTGTCCATGTTTGTGAGCAGAGCATCTTGGTCATCCATGGGGTGTATTTAAAGCTTCTTACAGCTGATGAATGACAGATTCATTTACTCCGCCTTGTTCCTGGGGGATGCATGAGCTGCACTGTCACCCCTCCTTATGTAGGGAAACCTGGGCTTTCCCCTGTCTAAAAGTTGGCTGATAGGTTTCATGCCATGGCTACCCACTCTGGGCATTAGCTGGAGAGGGTGGTTCCCACTCCCATTCAGTTTTGGTCTCTCCTTAAATTTTTCTTAAATGATCTCCTTAAATTAATATTTTCAGGCCAGGCACAGTGGCTTATGCCTGTAATCCCAACACTTTGGGAGGCCACGGTGGTGCGATCACTTAAGACCAGGCATTCAAGACAAGCCTGGGCAACAGAGCAAGACCCTGTCTCTACAAAAAATAAAAAATTAGCCAAGCGTGATGGTGCATGTCTGTGTCCCAGCTCCTCTGGAGACTGAGGTAGGAGGATGGCTTGAGCCCAGGAGTTCGAGGCTGCAGTGAGCTATGATGGCATCACTGCACTCTAGCCTGGGCAACAGAGCAAGAGAGACCCTGTCTCTCTCACAAAGGCATTTGTGGTTTAGTTTTTACATCCGCAGATTTATTTTTAACAGTTTTATTGAGATGTTATTGACATATACAGATTTTGGTGGCTCACACCTGTAATCCCAGTGACTTGGGAAGCCGAGTCAGGAGGATCACATGAGCCCAGGAATTCAAAACCAGGCTGGGCAAAGTAGGAAGACGCTGTCTCTACGAAAAATAAAAAAAAAAAAAAGCTCATATATATAATCCCAGGGACTTCGGAAACCAAATCAGGGGGGTCACTTGAGCCCAGGAGTTTAAAACCAGCCTGGGTGACATAACAAAACCACCATCTCCACAAAAGATAAAAAATTAGCCAGGTATGGTTGTGAACCTGTAGTCCCAGCTACTCAGGAGGCTGAAGCAAGAAGATCGCTTGAGCCCAGGAGTTCAAGGCTTCAGTGAGCCATGATTATGCCATTACACTCCAGCCCAGGCAACAGAGCAAGACCATGTCTCATAAAAACAAACAAACAAACAAACAAACAAAAACTACATGTTTAAGGTGTACAGGTGATGTTTGGATATACATATATACATTGTGAAATGAGCACCACAATCAAACTGAGTGACACATCCATTACCTCCATCTAATTACCACTGTGTGTGGAGGCTGGTGAGAAGATTTAATTTAAGATCTATCCTCTTAGCAAATTAAAAGTCTACAATACCATATCATTAACTGTGGCCACCATGCTGTACATTAGATCTCCAGAAATGATTCATTTTGCTTTGCAGTGACGTGGCAGGAAAAGTCTGAGTGTGAGGCTCTGCAGGCTTGGTGGTGATGGTGGTAACTGCTTAGCAGGCAAGACTGTGTGGCTGTCCCCAATCCCTAAAGCAAGGAGGGGACTCCTGGGTCCTTCCCCAGCAGCACAGTCCTGTCCACCAACACCCCTGTACCACCAGATTGTGGGATCATGTAGATTCTCCCTTCACTCCCTATTTTTTGTTTTTTTATTTATTTTATTTTATTTTATTTTATTTGAGATGAAGTCTTGCTTTGTTGCCCAGGCTGGGTGCAGTGGCGTGATCTTGGCTCACCGCAACCTCCATCTCCCAGGTTCAAGCGATTCTCCGGCCTCAGCTTCTCAAGTAGCTGGGATTACAGGGACGTGCCACTGCACCTGGCTAATTTTTTATATTTTTAGTAGAGATGGGATTTCACCATGTTGGCCACACTGGTCTTGAACTCCTGACCTTAGCTGATCTTCCCGCCTCGGCCTCCCAAAGTGCTGGGATTACAGACATGAGCTCCCATGCCTGGCCATTAATTAATTAATTAATTAATTTATTTATTTATTTATTTTTTTGAGAAGTAGTCTCGCTCTGTCGCCCAGGCTGGAGTGCAGTGGCGCGATCTCGGCTCACTGCAAGCTCCACCTCCTGGGTTCACGCCATTCTCCCACCTCAGCCTCCCAAGTAGCTGGGACTACAGGCGCCTGCCACCATGCCCGGCTAATTTTGTTTTTGTCTTTTTAGTAGAAATGGGATTTCACTGTGGTAGCCAGGATGGTCTCGATCTCCTGACCTTGTTGATCTGCCCACCTCAGCCTCCCAAAGTGCTGGGATTACAGGCGTGAGCCACCACACCTGGCCTATTTTATTTTTTATTTTTTTCTTTTAACTTTCATTTTAGGTTCAGGGGTTCATGTGCAGGTTTATTATATAGGTGAATTGTGTATTACCTGTATTGATAATTGACACCTCAATGAGCACAGATTGGTGCACAGATTATTACCCAGGTAATAAGCATAGTACCTGATAGGTAGTTTTGATCCTCACCCTCCTCCCACCCTCTGCCCTCAAGTAGGCCCCAGTGTCTATGGTTCCCATCTTTGTGATGATATGTGCTCAATGTTCAGCTCCCACTTATACATGAAAACATGCAGTATTTGGTTGGATGTTCCTGCATTAATTCTATTAGGATAATGGCCTCCAGCTCCATCCGTGATCTCCTTCTTCTTACAGCTGTGCAGTATTCCATTGCATACATGTACAACACTCTCTTTACCCGGTCTGCCATTGATGGGTATTTAAGTTGATTCCATGTCTTTGCTATTGTGAATAGTGCTGCAATGAACATACGTGTGCATGTGTCTTTATGGTAGAATGATTTGTATTCTTTTGGGTCTGTACCCAGTAGTAAATGAGATACTGGGTCAAATGGTAATTCTATATTAAGTTCTTTCAGCTGTTGTGGAAGGCAGTTTGGGAATTCCTCACTCCTTGTTGATGGGCTGGAATGAATGGTCCCTGCAGAGCCCAGTCTGCCCCTAGGCAATTTCTCCCTGGCTTTGTCTCCATGACAATTCAGCTCCCCCACTGCTCAGGGTAGGTCTTTATTAAAGTGTCACTTGCATCAGGGTCATAGATGTCACTCCAGAGTGCAATTACCTGCCTCTTACAGTACTTCAAGGCATCTCCAGCTTCTGGAGATGGGGGAATAATTTTGCCTCTTAACTTTCCATAGACCACATCATCCTGCAGGCTGCAAGCTGATCTTGACATAAGCCTTGGTTTTCTGCCAGTTCTTAAAGTGGGATTGAGTGCTGTTGGTTGCAGAAAGGCAAAGGCCTGGGTTCGGAGTCTACACAGAATTCTCTGGTTCTCATGTTTCCAATCAGAAGCATTCACCTCACCTGGGAACTTGTTAGAAGTGAAAATTCTTGGGCCCCATCCCAGACCTACTGAATCAGAAACTCTGGAGTGGCAAGGAGTCCAGCTCCCTGTGTTTACCAAGCCCTCCTACCCCACCAGGTAACTTAGTTATGTGCCCTTGTTGGAGAGCTACTGGTCCACCCCTAGGTTTAGCCAACTTCCTGGCAAATGCATGTCTTTTAGCAGAAAGGAGCCCAGGCGAGAATCCACCTCTTTCTAGTCCCTTCTCCAGGTGCCCTTCCATGGTCACACTGGCCCAAAGTGAATCCTTTCTTCTCACTCCAGCCTACACAGCCAGAGTCCTGTAGGCACCAGCATCTACTACCTTTTTAACTTCATGTATGGGTGTCTTGACCAGGTGACTACAGGGTGTCTGATGACAGAGCTCTGTTTTTCAAATGAAACAATATACACAAGGCGCTTCTGAGACAATACTACTTCTCCTTTCATTTTGTGCTATTTTGTACTACTTAGGGCTTGAATGAATTGCATAATAAATGCATTCTTAAGAAATCCATCCCCACCGCCTGAATAAAGAAGCAGGGCTTTATGTAAATATATATAGATGCATATATATAATTTTCATGTAGTGTACACACATACATTTACATACACAAGCTTACCTGTAAGTAATGACCCAAAACCCTATGCTTTCATTCAATGGAAAAATTTTAATGTGAGAACACTATTTTCTTGATTTTTTTTTTTTTGAGACGGAGTCTCGCTCTGTCGCTGAGGCTGGAATGCAGTGACGCAATCTTGGCTCACTGCAGGCTCCGCCCTCGAGTTCACGCCATTCTCCTGCCTCAGCCTCCCGAGTAGCTGGGACTGCAGGCGCCTGCCACCTCACCCGGCTAATTTTTTGTACTTTTAGTAGAGACAGGGTTTCACCGTGTTAGCCAGGATGGTCTCAATCTCCTGACCTCGTGATCCGCCCGTCTCGGCCTCCCAAAGTGCTGGGATGACAGGAGTGAGCCACCGCGCCTGGCCATTTTTTTTTTAAACCAAGAAATGGCTCAATCTGTGATCTTTCTAACTAATCTTTGAAATTTTGTGTTACTTTTTAATTCCATCCTCAGTAAGTAAAGATCTGTCAGAAGAACACAAGAATAGAAAGTCTTACTGTGAACAAAAATAGCAGTTGACTCTAGGGCTCTTGCCTGCATGAAAGGCAACTTGCCTGTGACTAAAACAATCAATGCAGAAAAGGGGTTTTAAAAAAAGCCAGAATTGAGAAAATAAATGAGATGGAAATTGAAAGGTTTCATCTTGTTCTGAGTAATAGTAATCAGAAACTATTAACAAGCGTATTATAGTAGCATGTCTAAATGTTAAGAGAAAAAAAATTCTCCAAGGACAGAAGAAAAGATAGGTTACTTTAAAATGATGTAAAGTCATTCTCTAATATATCAGTCCATTTACGAAGAAAAGGCATTCTCTTCTTCTGTTCTCTTTTATAAAAACATGGCACCCAAGACTGCCGCGTCCTGCTGGGGAGTCCTTTCTAAAGGAAGACAAGGGAGACACACTTTCAGATCCCCAAATGACCAAAGAATGTCTTGACTTTATCACGAATCCCAAGGACTGAATAAAAGGCAGAATTCTTGTATGGATGCATTGAATTGTGAAAACATTTGTGAGAATGATTTATTTATTTTGGGTGTATATCCAGTAATGGGATTGCTGAATTGAATGGTAGTTCTGTTTTAAGTTTTTTGAGAAATCTCTGAACTGCTTTCCACAGTGGCTGAAGCAATTTACATTCCCACCAGCAGTGTACAAGTGTTCCTGTTCTCTGTAGCCTTGCCAGCATCTGTTGTTTTTTAACTTTGTGTGTGTGTGTGTGTGTGTGTGTGTGTGTGTGTGTGTGTGTGTTTTGTTTGTTTGTTTGTTTTTTGAGACAGAGTCTTGCTCTGTTGCCCAGGCTGGAGTGTAATGGCACGATCTCAGCTCACTGCAACCTCCGCCTCCCGGGTTCAAGTGATTCTCCTGCCTTAGCCTCCAGAGTAGCTGGGACTACAGGCACACACCATACTTGGCTAATTTTTGTATTTTTAGTAGAGACAGGGTTTCCCATGTTGCCCAGGATGGTCTCAAACTTCTGACCTCAAGTGATCTGCCCGCTTCGGTCTCCCAAAGTACTAGGACTACAGGCATGAGCCACGCTCCCGGCCTTGAATTTTTAATAATAGCCATTCTACCAAAAAGACACCTGCATTCATATGTTCATCACAGTGCTATTCGCAATGGCAAAGACATAGAATCAACCAGGTGCCTGTCAACAGTGGATGGGATAAAGAAAATGTGGTATGTAGACACCACAGAATACCATGCAACCCTAAAAAAGATTGAAATCATGTCCGTTGCAGCAACATGGATACAGTGAAAGGCCATTATCCTAAGTGAATTAATGCAAGAACAGAAAACCAAATACCACATGTTCTCACTTATACATGGGAACTAAACATTGGGTACCCATGGACATAAAGATGGGAATGACAGACACCAGGGACTACTAGAGTGGGGAGACAGACAGCAGCCAAGGGTTGAAAAACTACCTATTGGGTACTATGTTCACTACCTGGGTGATGGCATCGGTTGTTCCTCCAAAGCTCAGCATCACACACAACACCCATGTGAGAAACTTGCCTATGTATCCCCTGAAACTAAAACAAAAGTTGAAGTTTAAAAAATTAATACAAGAAATGAGCTCTCCATTCCCAGACACACACACACACACACACACACACATGCAAAATTTTGACACCAGTAAGCCATCATGGAGGAAAGGATATAAGAGGGTTTGAGGATGCTCAAGTGAGATAACCTTCTTGCCTATTCCAGCCCAGCCTCAGGGCCTTTCCATGGTTCAGCCCCTGCAGGGGTCTTCTTGTTGGGTTCCCTGTTGCTCCATAACAGTCACCAGGAAGCGATTCAGACTCTGAGTCCGTGTTGGCTTAGATGAGTCATGATGAGTGATGGGCAAAGAACAAGTGTATTTTAATTTGCACTCAGGGTAAACATAACATTCTTAAAAAGCAGAGTTTAACCCAGATGCCTTAATTGCTGGTTGCATAGCTCAAGTTGTCTCTGAGCCATTCCATTTCTCTGAGGAGTTGGGGAGCCACTTTCAGGACTCAGGTGGAGGCACGGTTAGAACTCCTGCCATCTTGTCTAGCTCTGTCCATTCAAGCTGAAGGCACTGAAGACCTGGGGAGTAGTTCACAGACTCAGGGTTTCATAGTGTCTGAGCCAACTGAGATCACATCAGCAGTGGGTTTTGAAAGCTTGCTCCTTCGGAGGGGTTGTTTACATTTATTTATTTATTTATTTATTTATTTATTTATTTATTTATTTATTTATTTTGAGATGGAGTTTCGCTCTTGTTGCCCAGGCTGGAGTGCAGTGGCACAATCTCGGCTCACTGCAACCTCTGCCTCCTGGGTTCCAGCGATTCTCCTGCCTCAGCCTCCCAGCTAGCTGGGATTACAGGCACCCACCACCACGCCTGGCTAATTTTTTGTGTTTAGTGGAGATGGGGTTTCATCATGTTGGTCAGGCTGGTCTGGAACTCCTGACCTCAGGTGATCCACCCACCTCGTCCTCCCAAAGTGCTGGGATTACAGGCATGAGCCATCACACCCGGCCTACAATTTTTATATATATAGACAAATTCTCACTGTCATCTAAGCTGGAGTGCAGTTACAAAAATTATAGCTCACTGCAGCCTCCAACTCCTAGAATCAGGTGATCCTCCTGTCTCAGCCTCCCAAGTAGCTGGGACTGCAGTTGCACACCACTACAACCAGCTAATTGTTGTTTTTTGGTTCTTTTGTAGAGATGGGGGTCTCACTATGTTGCCCAGGCTGATGTCAAACTCCTGACCTCAAGGGACTGTTCCACCTCAGCCTCTCAACATGCTGGGACCACAGCCGTGAGCCACTGTGCCTGGCCTTATATAGAAATTATGAGCCATCTGGAATAGCCAAAGCCCCAGGAACCTGAATGAAAACAGCATTTCCCACTCCCACAGGTCTCTTTGCCCTATCTCTTGTTCTTAGTTTTGCTTCCCTCTTGTCTACAGCTAGCTCTTGCAAGGCCTTCTGCCTGCCCTCCTGATCCCCGCCCTAGCCACTTCTCTATGGTTTTAGGGACCCATCCATCCATGTTAACCAAGAGAGATTTCCCCCTGCCTTCTCTGAGACCTCTGGCATCAGGAACCCTGATGTCCCAAAGCCTTCTGTGGCCTGTGTTGTCCATTTGGAACTCTCGAGCTCAAATTTGCTACATCGATTGAATAATGTAATTTGCATCATGGTCCATCCCAGAGAGGACCAGATGATCAGTCCGTTTTCGTTTTCATACTTTTTAGATTGCATGAGTCTTTGTTCTCTCACCTATTGGCACTGGTCAAGGTTGGATCCAAGGCCTGGTGTGAAGGAGGTCATCTTTGGCTATGTGAATACCTTTGTAGGGCAGAGCCCAAGTTTATCTGTGATACAGTTCAAAGCAAAGTTCCTGGTCTTGTCCCAGTATAGAGTGAGCCTTGAGATTTCACAAACTGGTCTTTCATGGAGGGGAATGTATGACTGGTGGCCAACAGTTCAACTGAATACTTCTGATTAAATGGAAACTTGGTGAGTGCCTTCTGTAGCCCAGCAGGCATTTCCACTGGAGCTACCACAGTCAATACATGGGGTCTCTATCTCCATGAAATTTATAGTCAGACAGAAATACCGTTCATGAAATAAATAATTAGCACTGTGATGAGTGTGAAAAGACAAGATAGAGCAATGCTATGGGAAAATATAGTAAGGAAATATAGCCTAGTCTAGGGAGTTGGGAGGAACCTTCTTACGGAAATGCCATTTAAGAATTCTAAAGTGAGTTTAATATAGATAAGCAAAGAAGGAGGTGTGCAAGGAAGAATATTCTAGACAGAAAAACATCTGCAAAGATTTGGAATTCTGAGAGATAAATGTGTCCTGAGGACCTTGGGAGTTCAGGATGTTTAGAGCAGAGAAAGGGGGAGGAAAACCTCTTAAATGCAGTGACAACCATCAAGGTGGGGCCCAGATTATGAGGATTGATAAGCAGAAAGTTGGCTTTTTCTTAAGGATCACTGTAGACATTTTAGATAGGTAGGTTAGGTAGACAAATAGATAGGTAGGTAGGAAGAAAGAGAGAGAGAGGGAGAGACAGAGAGATGATAGATACATAGATTAGAGAGAGAAAGATGCATGGATGGATGGATGGATTGATAGAGGGATGATAGAGATAGATGATAGATTAATGATAGAGACAGTAGATAATAGAGATATAGACGATAGAGATGATAGATGGATGGGTAGATAGAGATGATGGATAGAATGATGATAGATTAGATAGATGAAATATATAGGTATGGATAGATTGATAGAAGATAGATTAGATTGATAATAGAGATAACAGATAGATGGATAGATGATATAGATAGATGAGATATAGGTTCGATAGAGATGATGGATTCGATAGATGACTGATGGATAGATAGAGATGATAGACTGATTATATAGACAGATAAATAGATGATAGTTTGGTAGATTAGATAGATGATAGATAAGATACATGGGTGATAGATGTAGATGATAGATGGATACAAAGAAGATAGATATAGATGATAGATTAGATGATATATAAATAGATGACAGATAAATTGATAGGCGGATGATAGATAGATAGATAGATAGATAGATAGATAGATAGATAGATAGATAGATGAGACATAGATAGTCTCAAGTACCCATTACTTACCACCCTTGAGGGGATTTAAAAGAAGTAAGAGGATTAGACTTTTCTTTTTACTAAAAAGATAATGATGACAGCCATGTGGAAAATGGATGGTAAAGCTGCGTACACTCAGGAAAAGCTGGTGAGGAGGGGCTTGACCTATATGGTTGTGACAGTGGGAGAGGAATGGACAAATTCAGGAAGTAGAAGAGACAAGGCCTGGAGATTGAGTGTATGCAGGGGATGAAGAGAAGTGGGAGTCCAGGCTGAGCAGGTGGGAAATAGTGGTGCTGTTCTCTAAGGAGCACTGTTGGAGGAGGTTTGGGAGAAGGTGGAAAGATTATATGATAAATCTCATGTTTCTGAGACACCCCAGGCCAGCCCAGAGGCATTTGCATGTGTGGGGATTAAGCCAAGGAGGGAGCACTAAGCCTGAGATAGACTTGGATGTACCGGTGCCCTTTAGGAGGTGTGATAGACAGAGAGTGGTTGTATTAATCTGTTCTTACACTGCTATAAAGACATACCTGAGACTGGGTAATTTATAAACAAAAGACAGTTAATTGATTCACAGTTGTGCATGGCTGGGGAGGCCTCAGGAAATGTACAATCATGGTGGAAGGGGAAGGAGAATCAAGGCATGTTTTAGCTGGTGGCAGGAGAGAGACCAAGCAAGGGAGGAAGTGCTAAACACTTTTATGTTTTGTTTTGTTTTGATTGAGACATAGTCTCTCGCCCTGTCACCCAGGCTGGAGTACAGTGGCTCAATCTCAGCTCACTGTAACCTCCATCTCCTGGGCTCAAGTGATTCTCATGCCTCAGCCTCCCAAGTAGCTGGGATTACAGATGTGCACTACCATGCTCGGCTAATTTTTGTATTTTTAGTAGAGATGGGGTTTCACCATGATGGCCAGGCTGGTCTTGAACTCCTGGCCTCATGTGATCCACCCGCCTTGGCCTCCCAAAGTGCTAGGATTACAGCCGTGAGCCACTGTCCACATTTAAAGCATCAGATCTTGTGAGAACTCACTCACTATCATAAGAACAGCATGGGGGAAACTAACCCCCATGATCCAATCACCTCTTACCAGGTCCCTCCTTCAATGCATGGGGATTACAATTTGGATTACAATTCACGATGGGACTTGGGTGGGGAGACAGAGGCAAATTATATCAGTGGTGGTCCACTGAATGAGAGAAGTGAATGAGAAGGGATTGTTAAGGGTATCTCCCAGGCTTCCCAGCAACTGACTGCAATCCCCTAAATAGAAGACTCTGGTAGGGTAGGTTTGTCAATGGGGACATGAGTAGTTCCATTTTAGAAATGCTGAGTTTGAGGAGTAGCAGTTCTCTCTAACCTGACAGTGAGATGTCAAGGGAACACAAGGCTGGGAAGGGACTCTGGCCAAGAGTGGGATTTGGCAGAGGGGTACCAGGACAAGAGTTGGCTATTCTCCATTCCACCCTGGAGTCTGCAAGGCCACAGTGCTTAGGGTGTGGGCTGACTTAGAGGAGCGAGGACACAGGGATTCCTGCTATGGTTTGAGCGTGTGAGTTACAGCAGGTAGTGGCCATATGTGTTTTACCTGGTGGGAATGTAAACTAGAACAATCACTATGAAAAACAGTATGGAGATTCCTTAAATAACTAAAAGTAGAACTACCATTTGATCCAGCAGTCCCACCACTGTTATCTACCCGGAAGAAAAGAAGTCATTTTACAAAAAAGATACTTGCACACACATGTTTGTAGCAGCACAATTCGTAATTGCAAAAATGTGGAACCAACCCAAATGCCCATCAATCAAAGAGCGGATGGAGAATCTGTGGTGGCCGGGTGCAGTGCCTCACACCTGTAATCGCAGCACTTTGGGAGGTCAAGACGGGCAGGTCACGAGATCAGGAGATCGAGATCATCCTGGCCAACAAGGTGAAACACTGTCTGTATTAAAAATACCAAAAAAAAAAAAAAAATAGCTGGGCATGGTGACGTGCGCCTTAGACCCAGCCACTCGGGAGGCTGAGGAAGGGGAATCTCTTGAACCTGGGAGGCGGAGGTTGCAGTGAGCTGAGATCGTGCCACTGCACTCCAGCCTGGTGATAGAGCAAGACTCCATCTCAAAAAAAGAAAAAAAAAGAATCTGTGGTATATATATACAATGGAATACTACTTGGCCATAAAAAGGAATGAATTAATGGCATTTGCAGCAACATGAATGAGATTGGAGACTATTATTCTAAGTGAAGTAACTCAGGAATAGAAAACCAAAGATTGTGTGTTCTTGCTCATAAGTGGGAGCTAAGCTATGAGGATGCAAAGGAATAAGAGTAACACAATGGACTTTGGTGACTCAGGGGAAAGGGTGGGAAGGGGGTGAGGGAAAAAAGACTACAAATAGGGTGCAGGGTATAGTGCTTGGGTGATGGTGCATCAAAATCTCACAAATCGCCACTAAAGAACTTACTCATGTAACCAAACACCCCCGTTCCCCAATAACCTATGGAAATAAAAAATAAATTGGGAAAGTAGGATTTTAAAAAATGGAAGCCTATCATCTTTTTTTCCCCTCCCGAAATAATTTTGGGGAAAAGAAACTTAGTTTCTCAAAACGTTTACAACTTTCACATCTCTGCTCCATACTCCAATTTCAGGCCAGTATGTGGGTTTCTGAATTTCTCAACTGGAGTGCAGTAGCGGGATCGCGACTCAGTGCAACCTCTGCCTCCCAGGTTCAAGCGATTCTTCTGCCTCAGCCTCCTGAGTAGCTGGGACCACAGGGACACACCACCACGCCCGGCTGATTTTTTGTATTTTTAGTAGAGATGGGATTTCACCGTGTTAGCCAGGATGGTCTCCATCTCCTGACCTCATGATCCGCCCACCTCGGCCTCCCGAAGTGCTAGGATTACAGGCCTGAGCCACCACACCCGGCCACCTGTTTGCCTCTATGTCACCTGCCAGGAGGAGATAGTCAGGCCCCCGTAGCCCCTCCCTAGAGCTGCAGATGATGAGCTGCTCACCTGTAAGTTTGTCTCTGCAGTGGCACCTTTTTCTTCCAGCTTTCACTGTTACACAACGTACTCAGCCTCAGTGCAGAACGAAGTTTTATTGGACATGGAAAAAGGGGAAAAATTAAACAGATTCCCTGGCATTAGATAGTAGGGCCATTTTGCTATCTTTATTAAAATGTATTGCCATCCTCTTAAAGAAGAGTAACAGGCTAATCTATGTAGAAAGCTATAACATGCACGTGCATGAACACACGTGCACACACACACACACACACACACACCACACACCACACACCAAACAGCCCTTCCTCAAGAGACCTTCCAAACGATGTCCAGGACCGTGAAGTCAGTTGTAGACTAAAAGGTCCTCCTGGCTGGGTGCAGTGGCTCACGCCTGTAATCCCAGCACTTTGAGAGGCTGAGGCAGGTGGATCACGAGGTCAGGAGATGGAGACCATCCTGGCTAACATGGTGAAACCCCATCTCTACTGAAAAAAAAAAAAATGCAAAAAATTAGCCGGGCATGGTGGCACACGCCTATAATCCCAGCTGCTCGGGAGGCTGAGGCAGGAGAATCACTTGAACCTGGGAGGCAGAAGTTGCAGTGAGCCAAGATTGCGCCACTGCACTCCAGCCTGGAAGACAGAGCCAGACTGGGTCTCAAAACAAACAAACAAAAAAGGGCCTCCTTCTTAGAGTTTCTTAAATTCTGTAATGCTAAATTTTATACAGTCTGGAAATTTCCCCCCGAGTGGATGAGAGGTTTAGATTATTTTGTCTCACTGTTTTTTTCCCTTCAAAACAAACTGGAAAATGAAGAATTCAGTCATTACATTTTATGCTAATTTCTTTTATTTTAATTCAACATTTTTGATGGAAAACTTGAAACATACACAAAGATAGCACAGTATAATGAATCCAAATGTACTGATCATTCAGCTTTAACAAATATTAACATTTTGCTGTTTTTTTCAGTTACTGCTCATTGACTTTTTAAAAACAAATCCCCAGACATCGTCTCATTCCATCTATAAATACTTTACAGTGCATTGCCAACATATAAAGACTCTTTAAAAACATAGTCTCGACATAAAATTACACTTAGGAAAATCCATTACCCAGTCCATGTTTTCTCAAAAATATTTCTCAAAACTCAGTTATATTTTCTCAAAAAAATTTGTTTGGTGGTCAGCTTACTCAAATAAGAATCCCAGCAAGGTCTACACATTGCATTTGGCTGGTCTGTCTCTAAAGTATCTTTCAATCTGCAACATTTCTTCTCACCTTTATTTATTTATTTATTTATTTAATTTATTTATTTTGAGACAGAGTCTCGCGAAGTGCAGTGGCACGATCTCCGCTCACTGCAAGCTCTGCCTCTCGAGTTCACGCCATTCTCCTGCCTCAGCCTCCGGAATAGCTGGGACTATAGGCGTCCGCCACCACGCCAAGCTAATTTTTTGTATTTTTAGTAGAGACGGGGTCTTCTCACCTTTATTAATTTCATGTCATTCATTTGTCAAAGAAACCAAGTCATTTGTCCTATACAATTTCACACAATCTGGATTTAGCAGATTGATGTTTCTTGATGTCTTTAACTTGTTCCTTTAATCTTCTTTTTATTTTTCTAAGCTGTAATTAGATCTACAAGGTTGATTACTTCTTCCTTTATTTTTTCCTTTCTTTCTTTTTGGCAAGAACACTTTAAGCTCTGCCGTGAACTTCCTAGTGCATGACATTGGGAGATACATAATGTCTGGTTATCTCACTGTTTCTGGTGTTAGGATTCAACAGCAGGTTCAGGTGTTGTCAGCCTGATTGATTCATTATAAAGCTCCCCATCAATCTTTCACTTAATTAATGGTTTTAGCAGCTACCGATGATCACTGCCTACACCCATTAATTCATTAGGGCCTACGGAATGGTGATTTTTAGACTCTACACTCATTCTGCATTTATAAGCTGTAATTCTTCTATTAAAAATAACTTTTCCTCCTCAACTATGTGTGTATTCTGAAATACAATTCAAACCAGGAAAGCAGGATAAATGCTTGATTTCTTCTTTTTATTTAAAGATCTTCAGAATAATGAGTTGGTGTCATAGCACCCTCCTAAGATGACCAATGAGGTTTTCTTTTTTTTCCTCAATAATATGGACTCAAGGGTTTTTTTTAAATAAATATTTTATATGTCTAAATCCATTGTCATTATTCATTTTTTGCCCACTCTATATTGACTTTTATTAAAGCATAATTTAATACAGTCCAATGTACAGATTGCCAGTCTTCAGTCTGATGAATTTCACAGTCTGATTAATATACACCCCTATAATCACCTCTGAAAACCTGACATTGGACATTTCTGTTGCCTGAGAAAGTCCCTTTTTCCTATCAGTTCTTTCCTCCTCCCCACCCCACACTTCCCCGCCCCAGCAAGCATTTCCTGATTTCTCTTTTTTTTTTTTTGAGAAGGAGTCTTGCTCTGTCACCCACGCTGGAGTGCAGTGGCACGATCTTGGCTCATTGCAACCTCTGCCTCCCAGGTTCAAGCAATTCTGCTTCAGCCTCCCAAGTAGCTGGGACTACAGGCGCCTGCCACCACGCCTGGCTAATTTTTGTATTTTAGTGTAGATGAGGTGTCACCACGTTGGCCAGGCTAGTCGCGAACTCCTGACCGCAACTGATCCACCCTCCTCAGCCTCCCAAAGTGCTGGGATTACAGGCATGAGCCACCGCACCCAGCCCTGATTTTTATCACCATAGATTAGTTGTGTCTGTTCCAGAACATCACATAAATGGAATCACATCTTATAGTCTCTATTGTATCCGACTTCTTTCAACTAAAGGAATGTTTGTGAGATTCTCCATGTTGCAGTTCTGTGTATCTATCAGCAACACAGTCTTTGTCGTTTACTGAGAAGTATTCCTCTGTGTCAATATATGACAATTTGTTTATTCATTCTCCTACTGAGGAATAATTGGGTTGATTCCAGTTTGGGACTGGTATGAGCATTCATATAAAAGTCTTTTATGAACATATGTTTAGATTTCGCTTGGGTAGATACCTAGGATTTGAATAGTTGGAATATCTAGAAGATGTGTGTTCAACTTTTAAAGAAACTGTCAATCAGGTATCCAAAATGTGCCATTTTCCACTGTTCCACCTCTTTTGCAGTATTTGGTATTGTCAGAATCTATTTTAACAAACCTAGTAGGGTTTTTTCTAAATTGCATGGCACACCGAAAGGATTCTTTTATTTATTTATTTTTATTGACACATAATAGATGTACATATTTTGGGGGTACATGTGATAATTTAATATGTTCATATAATTTGTAAAGATCAAGTCAGTGTAATTGAGATATTTATCATCATAAATATTTCATTTTTTTCTAAAAACATTCTCTTCTAGCTATTTTGAAATATATAAAAGGTAATGGTGTTACAATATTCACCCTACTGACCTATCAAACACTAGGTCTTATTTCTTCTATCAAACTGTATGTTTGTATCCATTAATCAAGCTCTCTTCCTCCTTTCTCCTCTCTACCTTTTTTGTTTTTTCTTTTTTCTTTTTTGAAACAAAGTCAATCTGTCACCCAGGCTGGAGTGCCATGGTGTGATCTCAGCTCACTGCAACCTCTGCCTCCTGGGTTCAAGCGATTCTCCTGCCTCAGCCTTCTGAGTAGCTGAGACTACAGGCGCACACCACCACACCAGGCTAATTTTTCTATTTTTAGTAGACATGGGGTTTCACCATGTTGGCCAGGCTGGTCTCGAACTTTTGGCCTCAAGTGATCCGCCTGCCTCAGCCTCCAAAATTGCTGAAATAACAGGTGTGAGCCACTGCACCCAGCCACCTCTTTACCCTTTGAAGGAGTACTTCAGTATGGTTTTAATTTACTCTTCCTTGAAGGAGGATGAGCACCTTTTTTTTGAGCTTATAGTTAATTTGTGTATCTCCTTTTGCCCATTTTTAAACATCATGTTTTTTCATTTTGTTGTTGATTTCCAGGGGTCTGTGGTATGTATTCTGGGTACTATTACTTTTTCAGTGATATGTACTATGTGAATATTTTTCTACTGTCTGTGGCTTGTCTGTTCATTTTCTTATGTATTTTCTTCTAGAAACTTTATATGGTTCTATCTTTCACACTTAGGTCTATGATCATAAAGGCCCTGCTGAAAACATAAGAGAGTATCTTGCTGTGGGTAATACTTTTTTGGACTGAAAACATTAAAAAAACACTAATAAAGAAAAAATGATAAATTTGACTTAAAATGTAAATTTCAGCTCATCTAAACAAAGTATTAAAAAATGAATAGCCAAGCCACATGCTGGGAAAAATACTCATAATGCCTGTAACTGATGAAGGAATCTTATGCAGATTATGTGTAATAAATCCTAAAAGTCAAAATTAAAATATTGCAAAAAGGCTTAAGCAGCCACTTTGCAGAACATCCTTGCTTTTTGGCACAACAAGAAGTTCCTGTCCTATCTTGTTATTTACTGTCCTAGACCTGGAATTGGCCATTTCTCTGAGGAATCCCAGTACCTTCCAATGGGAAATGGTATTTAGAGACCGAAGTCTTGTCAGTGAGGGTGCTCATTGCCACCAGGTTGCCATTGTATCTGAGCCTTTTCCATGAACAAAGCTAGACAACACTGATTTTTGTTTTTTTAGAAAGAGTAAGGTAAATCATCATTTCATACTAATGTCTTCTGTTCAAATTTGTAATTACCAGGTATTTACTTCTTATATTTTATATTTACTTTTCACTGAAAGTCTTGGTTCTTATTGACATCATTTCTTATTTGACTTATCCTACAATATATAAATAATAGTTTCAAAATAAGAATACTAACAAGTTGATTGAATGAGGTTTAATATTTCTTTATGGTTTGTTTTGTCCCTAGGATATATTCCATTATAGATGTACAACCAATGTCTTTAAAATTATTTGACATAATTTTCTCTGTGTGATTATACCATCTCCTTGATATAGACTATTAGAGCTATATGGCATTGAACAATTAAGTTCACTTTTGTTTTTTCTTTTCTACTGAGGCTACTAAGTAGTTTAGTTAAGTCAGTTAACTAAACTCAGTTGACCTAAAATTTTAGCATTCTTTAGGTATTGCTGTGTAGTCACAGCCACATGCACCAAACACTCTGCTTTTAGGTTGATTCTACCCAGCACTCTCTTGGGCCTTCAGTTCTACAATGTCCGACAACCCATACTCCCAGAGAAGCTGCCAGTCTGGACTTCTGCTTAACATGGATTTGTTTTGTGTGGTAATTTGTCCCAGTCCACCATCACTGTGGCTGGTCTCATGAATCCAGCTGGAAGCTCGGTGATTACTATTATTGCTACAACACTGGGGAAAAATCCAAGAACTTCCAGACATAAGAAAAAAAAAAATCCTCCACCCTCCCTCCCCCAAATTACCCTATTGATTGTCAAAGCTAAACTATATCTTTGCATACCAAAACTGAGCCAGAGAGGACACATAGCCCACATAAGGGTCAATACGGGGCCCTTAAAAAGCTAAACGTGGGAAGTGAGTGTCAAGAAACACCAGCACTGTTATTAGTGTGTGGAGGTAGCAGAGAACAGAAAGGACTGCTCGGAGAAGGAAGGAGAAGCCACAGTGAGGGGAAACCATAGACTGGTCTTCTTTGTAATTTTCATTGAGAAGCACTTTTTGCACCACAGTTAGTCTGTATTCAGAGTACTTAGCTTACTAAGGCAAGCTGGCAGGTACCACTTTTGAGAATGAGTTCACACAAATGTTATTACGTTAAATGGGACAAAGGAGCACTTAAAAGTAATACCTAGCCAGGCACAGTGGCTCACACCTGTGATCTCAGTGCTTTGGGAGGCTAAGACAGGAGAATCACTTGAGCCCAGGAGTTCAAGACCAGCCTGGGCAAAATAGGGAGCCCCGACTCTACAAAAAATAATTACCCAGGCATGGTGGTGTGCCCTTGTAGTCACAGCTACTCGTGAGGCTGAGGCAGGAGGATGGCCTGAGTCCATGAGTTTGAAGCTGCAGTGAGCTATAATCATAACACTACACTCCAGCTTGGGTGACAAACTGACACCTTGTCTCTAAAAAAAAAAAAAAAGAAAAAAGTAATACCTACTGTGGATTGCCATTAACAGTACTCCAGACACTGTAGTAAGCGCTTTATAAACATTACATTATTCAGTGCTCGTGAGATTTCTGTGCGTTTTTCATTATTGAACCTATTTTACAGATGATAATACTGGGATTGACACAAGTCAGCTTGTCCAAGGTCTTACAGCTAATAAATAGAACAGCCGGAACTCAACCCAAATCTACATAATTTGAGTTTTATGAGGCTTGCGACCTCTTGCTTGGAATTTATTCATCCATATAACTTTATTCTTCCACCATCTGGATAACTGTGACAATATCGCAGATACACAGTGATCCAGTCATATGGTAGGTGCTATGGGTGATGCTTGTATATAATGCATATCATAAAATAATTCCATCTGCAATAGATTGTGTTCATAATCTTTATGTAGACACACAGATAGGAACCATGCCCGTACATGTATTTCATGTACTACACTATCTCATATATAGAGAACTGTAGTTATGTAATAAACAAAAATGAGTTTGAAACAGCATGAAATTGGATTTCCTCATCCATAAATTGTATTATATTTATGTCGAAGTTATAGTTCAAGAAATAGAACTGCAATGTTGATATTTTTATAAATGATGTCTAATGTATTTCTATTAAGGGGAGATAGATTTGCTCTGCTGAAATGTATTATCATAATAGCCAAACCATTTACTGTACCACTGGAAAATAGTGTGGTATTCTGTTTGGAATTTCACTTGCCTGCTCCCAGCCTGCCAGATCTATTGTAAATTATTGTAGGCATCTGTGAGTTATTTTATAGGAAGCATCCATCTATTTTTATAACTCCAAAAAGCCTGTCACTCTCATTCATCTCCTTGGGAATAAAGCAATAATTTGATTCTCTATAAATGTGAACCTGAATTTACACCATCCTCTCCAGTTGGGACTTTAGCGATGTGGGTGATTTATGGCTCTGGGTTTCTGGGGCAAGGCCCTAGGAGATGACATCCTGATGTGCTTGTTGTCATTTTCTACTATTTCCACAGAAAAAGGGAGGGGACTCAACCTGCCCCTATTCTATTTAGGGCACAACTATTTGTTCCCTGTCCATGTAGGCATGTTGAATAGCACTTTCTTTTTGTTGTTGTTGTTTGTTTGTTTGTTTTTTGAGATGGAGTTTCACTCTTGTTGCCCAGGCTGGAGTGTAGTGGCTCGATCTCGGCTCACTGGAACCTCCGCCTCCTGAGTTCAAGCGATTCTCCAGCCTCAGCCTCCCAAGTAGCTGGAATTACAGGTGCCTGCCACCAAGCACAAGTCGGATTACAGGTGCCCGCCACCAAGCACAGCTAATTTTTTGTATTTTTAGTACAGACAGGGTTTCGCCATGTTGGCCAGGCTGGTCTCGAACTCTTGACCTCAGGTGATCCACCCACCTCGGCCTCCCAAAGTACTGGGATTACAGGCATGAGCCACCGTGCCTGGCCATTTGTTTGGTTTTGAGACGGAGTCTCGCTCTGTCTCCCATGCTGGAATGCAGCGGCTTCATCTCGGCTCACTGCAACCTCCAGCTCATGGGTTCAAGCAATTCTCCTGCCTCAGGCTTCTGAGTAGCTGGGATTACAGGCATGTGCTATCATGCCGACTAATTTTTGTATTTTTAGTACAGACAGGGTTTTGCCATGTTGGCCAGGCTGGTCTCGAACTCTTGACCTCAGGTGATCCACCCACCTCGGCCTCCCAGAGTGCTGGGATTACAGGTGTAAGCCACCACCACGCCTGGCTCTAGGCCTGTTGAATATCAAATCACAAGAAACAGCTGTAAGGGTCCCGAGTTGCTCCCTGCAGCCCTGGATCCAGCAGTTGGGTAGATGTCTGTGAAAGAGCCATAGGGACTGTGATGTGCTCAGCCTTCCAGGACCTCCACTGCAATTTCTTACATTTTCAGAGCTTCCACAGGAAATTAGTCGCATGTCTGGGAAACTCCTCAGGTATTTGCAACCTGTTGGGCATACCCAAGTTATCTATCTATGGTTTCCCATCTTTTGGCTCATTGGAAATGGGCTCATCTGAGAAATGTCACTGTTGATTGTTTGTTTGTTTGTTCGTTTGTTTGTTTTTGAGACAGAGTCTTGCTCTGTTACCCAGGCTGGAGTGCAGTGGCGTGATCTCGGCTCACTGCAGCCTCTGCCTCCCAGGTTCCAGCGATTCTCCTGCCTCAGCCTCCTGGGTAGCTGGGATTACAGGCGCATGCCACCACGCCTGGCTAATTTTTGTATTTTTAGTAAAGACGGGGTTTCACCATGTTGCCCAGGCTGGTCTCGAAGTCCTGACCTCAGGTGATCCGCCTGCCTCGGCCTCTCAAAGTGCTGAGATTACAGGCATGAGCCACAGCGCCCTGCCGAAATGTCATTGTTTTATTTCCTCTTCTCTTGCAAAGATGCCAAGGGCGGAGATGGAGCTGTCCGTCTGTCAGTTGCCTGTGGTGCTGTGGGACCAATGCTTTTTGTGCCTGGAACTGTGGATGCTTCCAGGGCCAGGGAACTGGGCGGTGGGAAGAGTCTGAATTATCACTTGAAGGAGGATATGCCATGAGCAGGAAGGAATCAAGGCTGGAGTGTGTAAACCAAAGCACTGGAGAGCCAGGAAGACCAGAGGAAAAATGATGGACCAGGCCAAGCGATGCAGAGACTGGGTCCAGAGGAGCCACTTGAGACAGGTCGGGTCTTTCTGGCGCCCACGCTGTCTTTCCTATGCATTTTGCAGCATGACGCTTAGGTGGGCTGGCTGCCAGCTGTAGTGGCAAGTGCCTGTAATCCCAGCTATGCGGGAGGCTGAGGCAGGAGAATCACTTGAACTTGGGAGGCAGAGGTTGCAGTGAGCCGAGATCGTGCCACTGCACTCCGGCCTGGGTGACAAGAGCGAAACTCCATTTCAAAAATAAAATAAAATAAAATAAAATAAAATAAAATAAAATAGCATAGCATAGCATAGCATACTAAAATAAAATAAAATAAAATAAAATAAAATAAAATAAAATAAATAAATAAAGCCTTCAGAGTGAGGCAACCCATTCCTCAGCTTCAGGACCCACAGAGGAACCTGGATTCATGCATAAAACGCCTCTGACATCTCTTTATGATTTTCTCAGTCTGGATGGTTTCTGCTGGGGGCTCCCCCTGATTGGAAACATTTGTCCTTGAACATCATTTTTGAAGTATTATATACCAGCCTAGCTCAGCAAGAAAATTACTCATGCCAGTGACCATCATTATTGTGGAAGCTCTTACTTAAACCAGTTAGGGCCGAGCATAGTGGCACATTGCCTGTAATCCCAGCGCTTTGGGAGGGAGAGGTGGGAGAATTGCTTGAGCCCAGGAGTTCGAGACCAGCCTGGGCAACATAGTGAAACTCTTGTCTCTACAAAAGCTTTAAAAAATTAGCTGAGTGTAGTGGTGCACACCTGTAGTCCCAGCAACTCAGGAGGCTGAAGTGGGAGGATTGCTTGAGCCTCAGGTGGTTGAGGCTGCAGGGAGCTATGATTGCACCCTTGCACTGCAGTCTAGGCAACAGACCAGGACCTTGTTGCAATAATAATAGTAATAATAAATTTTTAAAAACAATTAGTTTTGGGGCAAGAAGGCTAAATGGAAATTTTGTGGATAGATTTACCAATATTTTTCTTCCTTTTTTTTTTTTTTTTTTTTTTTTGAGACAGGAGTCTCACTCTGTTGCCAGGCTGGAGTGCAGTGGCATGATCTCGGCTCATTGCATCCTCCGCCTCCCGGGTTCAAGCTATTCTCCTGCCTCAGCCTCTCGAGTAGCTGGGATTACAGGTGCGTGCCACCACACCCAGCTAATTTTTGTATTTTTGGTAGAGACAGGGTTTCACCATGTTGGCCAGGATGGTCGCTATCTCTTGACCACGTGATCTGCCCGCCTTGGCCTCCCAAAGTGCTGGGATTACAGGTGTGAGCCACCACGCCTGGCCCCTTGCCAATTTTGACTCTCACCCTTGAAGCTACTGTCTGTAGATATGCAGAATGTCATGGATGGGAACTTCTTCAATGGAGACCCATATGCAACCAGTGTCTGCCTTACAGGAAACAAAGTGGTACCCGTTTCACTATTTTCTAATGAATTCCCTTCCCTTTTGAAAATCTAAAAGGAGAATGCATTGTGTGTGGGACAACTCCACAAATTTTAAAGCATTCAAGTTTAGAAATACAGCTTTGTGCTTTCTCCATGTGACAGAAATGGAAAGAACTAAAACTACATATTTTTCTAAGCTTGCTTTTAGACTTTTCTTTCTCTAAACTTTCTGGGGGCACGTTCAGATTCCAGCCCTCCTACAAGAACAACCATGCAGGGAAATTACAAATGTCCATTCTCCAGATGTAAGAGGCCAAAGGAATGTGCAGATTTCAGTGAAAAGCTATCATTTTTTTTTTAATGTTTTGGCTCTTGTTGACACACATCAAGTTCTCCTTTTTTTGCTCACCCAGAAAATCAGCCATTTCTTTGGGCTTAAATGGTGATGGGAAATTTGGGGCGCTTTTTGGAACATTATCAAAGGAAAATTATGCAGGAGACACAGGGACCAGCTGGGGTGGATGGTCTGAGTGTGAGAACACCTGGGCAGGTTTGGGATTTGCTCTATGTGACTGGAGGGAGCTCTAAAGGTACTCAAAGTACCTAAAGAACCAGGATTATTTATTTATTTTTTTAAGACAGAGTCTCGCTCTGTCACCCAGGCTGGAGTGCAGTAGCACAATCTCGGCTCACTGCAACCTCCGCCTCCCAGGTTCAAGTGATTCTCCTGCCTCAGCCTCCTGAGTAGCTGGGACCGCAGGCGTGCACCACCACACCTGGCTAATTTTTGTATTTTTAGTAGAGACGGGGTTTCGCCCTGTTGCCCAGGCTGGTCTCAAACTCCTAAGCTCAAGTGATCCGCCCACCTCAGTCTCCCGAAGTGTTCGTATTATAGGGATTAGCCACTGTGCCCAGCCAGAACCAGGATATCATGAGAAACTCTAGTAAAGCTGTTAAGATAGGAAGAGATCTATGTTCAGGCAGAAGGCGAGGAGGCAGGCAGGAATTCTTGAGAACGAGACAAGTAACAAATGAGATGAGCTTGAGGAGGTTGGGCGATATTCCAGTTCTAGCTATGTAGCAAATAGCCCAATAGTAACTGGTTTAAAATAACTGTAATCATTTTATTATCTCTCCTGTGCACCAGGAATTCAGATAGGAAATAGTGTATTATGGGTTGCATTGTGTCCTGCAAAAGGCATGTTGAAGTCCTTACCCCTGGTGCTTGTGGACATGACCTTATTGGGACATAGAGACTCTGCAGATGTAATCTAGGTAACATGAAGTCATTAGGGCTGGCCCTAATCCAGTGTGATTCGTGTTGTGATAAAGAGAGGGGAAGACACAGATACACAAGGAGAACTCTATGTGATAACAGAGTCAGAAATTAGGATGATGTAGCTCCAAGCCAAGGAGCCCCAAAGACTGATGGCCACCACCAAAAGCTAGAAAGGAGATGAGGAAGAGGGTTGGATGCAGTGGCCCATGCCTGTGATGCTAGCACTTTAGGAAGCCGGGACCTGAGAATCGCTAGAGGTTAGGAAATCAAGACCAGCCTGGACGACAAGGCAAGACCCTGTCCGTACAAAAAATAATAATAATAACAATTTAACTGGGCATGGTGTCACATGTCTGTAGTCATAGCTACTAAGGAGGTTGAGGTGGAACGATCACTTGAAGCCAGGAATTTGAGGCTACAGTGACCTATGATGGTGTCACTGCGCTCCATTCTGGGTAAGACAGAGGGAGACTCTGTCTCAAAAAAAAAAAAAAAATGCAAAGGAAAGTAAAAAAAATCCAGGAAGAATTGATAGTCATGATACCCTGGAAGATTTAAACAGCTGGGCTGGAACAGTGAGAGTTTCTTGGGCATTTCTCTCTGTGTATCTGTAGTTCCTCTCCTGATCTTCCCAGCATGATGGCTTTGAAGATGCCATCCTTCATATGTGTTGGCTCAAGACTCCTAAGATGCATGGAGAGAGAGACTGAGACACACACACACCATATTGCCTGTTATGATCTAACCAGAAGGTCAGGCAGCAACACTGCCATCACATTCCATTGGCCAAGACAACTACAGATATTCTCCCAGTTCCAATGACCCCATCTTTCAGTGGAGGAAGGTCAACATGACATGCAGGAAGATTGTGGGGGATGAGATTTATACTAATGTAGTTGTCTTTGGAAAAGACAATTTGTTGCAGGAATCAATGGGAGATGAGGATCCCATAAAGGGCAAGAGAGTAGATGTTGGCAAACGTGAGATTAATCTGCTTTGTTTTTTATATTCTTTGCGGCTATTGAAAATAGGATTGATTTCTTCATTTGTTTTTTGTTGTTGTTGTTTCTTGTTTGAGATGGAGTCACACATTGTCACCCAAGCTGGAGTGCAGTGGCACAATCTCAGCTCACTGCAACCTCCACCTCCTGGGTTCAAGCAATTCTCCTGCCTCAGCCTCCCAAGTAGCTGGGATTACAGGTGCCCACCACCACTCCCAGCTAATTTTTTGTATTTTTAGTAGAGACGGGGTTTCACCATGTTGGCCAGGCTGGTCTCAAACTCCTGACCTCGTGATTCGCCCGCCTTGGCCTCCCAAAGTGCTGGGATTACAGGCGTGAGCCACTGCGCCTGGCCTGCTGCTTTGTTTTTTAATTCAACAGCTCATGCATGTTGAAAGCCCAGTGAGAAAGATTCATTTGAGAGGGAAAGGTTGAATAAACAAGAGAGTTAAAGGATTATCGATAAACAGTGCAAAGTACCTGCAAAGACAGAGGATGGAATCTGAGTACAGGTGTAGGAACTGCCTTAGGAGAAGTCAGGGCTTCTCTAGTGAAATGGGAGGGAAGAAGGGGAGTGTGGAGATGTTTCTTCAGTTTGAGTTTGCAACCCTGAAGATGAGCAGGTTTGTGGGAGATGGCTCCTGCTTCCTCTGTGCAATGGAAGATGTGGTCACGTGCTGCAAGAAAAAGGCAGAAGCAAGGTCAGAGGTTTAGGGGAGTGGCTAAACTGTGAAACACTCACTGTGACTATTGGAATTGCCTTAATCACAAGCACAGAGTTGGGGACCACTTGTGGGTGGTGATCAGGGCCCATCTTCCCTGCAATAAGGGTCCCTAGCAACACTCAGGACATGAGTTTGGGCTGGAGGAGACCCACTCAGGGTTGAGGCTTTGCCATCTGTGTACAACAAAATGACAGAGGGGCCAGGCACAGTGGTTAACACCTCTAATTCCAGTGCTGTGAGAGGCCCATGCAGGAGAATCACTTGCAGCTAGGAGTTTGAGACCAGCCTGGGCAACATAGTGAGATCCCATCTCTACAAAAAAGGGTTTCGTTTGTTTGTTTGTTTTGAGATGGAGTCTTGCTCTGTTGCCCAGGCTGGAGTGCAGTGGTGCAATCTCAGCTCACTGCAAGCTCCGCCTCCCGGGCTCACACCATTCCCCTGCCTCAGCCTCCCAAGTAGCTGGGACTACAGGCACCCGCCACCATGCCCAGCTAATTTTTTTTGTATTTTTGGTAGAAACAGGGTTTCACCATGTTAGCCAGGATGGTCTCGATCTCCTAACCTTGTGATCCACCCACCTCGGCCTACCAAAGTGCCGGGATTACAGGCGTGAGCCACCGTACCCAGCCTACAAAAAAGTTTTAAATGATTAGCTGAGTGCAGTGGTGCATGCCTGTAGTTCCAGCTACTTGGGAGGCTGAGGCAGGAGGATCACTTGAGCCCAGAAGTTGGAGGCTGCAGGGAGCTATGATTGTGCTACTGCACTCCAGCCTGGGTGATGGAGTGAATCCCCAACCTTAAAAGAGTAATAAATAAATAAATAAATAAATAAATAAATAAATAAATAATAAATAAATAAACATTTCTGAGTTCCACATGCAAGAAAGTGAGCTGAATGTGGTGTCAGAGAGGAAAGGCAGACAGGAAGGGCAGCTGGCCTAGAGGCGTTACAGTGATGGAGGGTTGTCAGCAGATGAGCCACAGTGATTTGTGCCCCATGTCACACAAATGCAGTGTTGGAGAACCAGGAGGCCAAAGAGCTTTCCTGGCAGAGGTTGTGGGACTGGCCCCATCTCTGGGTTCCCTGGCAGCCGGTGCTTCGTGATTACCTTGCTTGTCAATGTGGGACCTGAGTAGTGTCGTCTGCCCCAAGTTCTTCTCAGTGCCCCTCAAAGTCCTCATCCTACTGATCTTGGCATTCACTTTTTCTCATGATCCCCTGCTCCCTGCTGTAATAACACGGTACTTTCATTTCCTTTTTTTTTTTTTTTTTGAGACGGAGTCTCACTCTGTCACCTAGGCTGGAGTGCAGTGGCGCAGTCTCAGCTCACTGCAACCTCCACCTCCCAGGTTCAAATAATTCTCTGCCTCAGCCTTCCGAGTAGCTGGGACTACCGGCGCACGCCACCATGCCCGGCTAATTTTTGTATTTTTAGTAGAGATGGGGTTTCACCATTATGCCCAGGCTGGTCTCGAACTCCTGACCTTGTGCTCTGCCTGCCTTGGCCTCCCAAAGTTCTGGGATTACAGGTGTGAGCCACTGTGTCCGGCTGGTAGTTTCATTGCTTATTATGATAGTACAAGTCATTTTCTAATTCAGAATACAGGAACAAAACTCATATTCTAGAAGAGATGTGTCACTCTGATAATCCTGGTTGACTCCCTCAAAAGCAGTGGAGTGTGTCATTAACATGCTGCAGTTGACAATGGGTCATCAGAGATATAGGCAATGCACCAATATAGGCATGGATCTCACACATGTGAAGATGAAATAGCTGTGTTTATTATTTCTCTTACCTGGATTTAGTGGTAGTTTTTTGTTTCCAGTGTATTTTGGGGCTTTGTTTGGATGTCTTTTTATTCTTTTTTAATTTAGTAGATTTCAGATAGAAAGACCTAGGAGACCCATCCATAGGAATGAGATGTCTCAACAAACTATCTAGAAATATTCTAACATGGACTTGAGGTGAAAAGACTCTATGGAAATGCCTAGACTTCAATCAGCATGCAAACATTTATTGAGCGTCTACTAGGTGCTGGCACTGGGCCAGGCCTGGGGTAATCAGAGGTCTCTGAGTCGTGGAGACATTAAGTAACTAAGCACACAGAAATGGGCAGTAGCAAATCGGGATAAATGATCAGAAGGAAAAGTACTGAGTGCTATGAGAAAGAACGGGGGGGATTGCGTGGTGGGCAGTGGGGGTGGTGTCGGTGGTCTTAGTTGACCTGTCTAGGGAATTGCATGGAAGCATGGCTTGAAAGTGGAAGAAGATAGCTGGGCACAGTCCAGGCAGAGAGCAGGACTCGTAGGGGCCTCAAGGTCTGGAAAGAAATGGGTTTGTTGCGTTCCAGTACCTGGGGAAGGCCTGTGGCTGAGCAGAACAGTGCAGGCTGAGAGTGGTGAGGTTGGAAAGGCAGGAAGAAGCTCGGTCTTACAGAGCCTCATGGGACACCATGAGTCTTGGGAACTTTATCTCAACTTTAATGAGAAATCATTGAAGGGAGAACCACATGATCCCACATGGGTTCAGAACAGACTTGGTTAGGGACAGAGCCCAAGAGGAGACTGACTTGGTCCAATTGCATTGGGAAGCCCTGTATTTAAGGGCTTTGCTTTCTTTTATTTAAAGGTTTGTTGACACCCTCTGAAAGTGAACCTCCGAGGGTCTCTGGAGGATGACTGCTTGGGCAAAGACAGCCAGAATTGAGGTCTGAGCAGGGCCTGTGAGCCTCACTTGCTATGAAAGTGTGGTCTTAGCTAGTGTCTCCAGCAGCCCCAAGTTTGAGTCTTGTTCCACCCCGCATCATTCTGTGTCCTCTTAAAAAATATCCTTCCCGGCCGGGCGCGGTGGCTCACGCCTGTAATCCCAGCACTTTGGGAGGCCGAGGCGGGCGGATCACGAGGTCAGGAGATCGAGACCATCCTGGCTAACACAGTGAAACCCTGTCTCTACTAAAAAATACAAAAAAAATTAGCCGGGCGTGGTGGCGGGCGCCTGTAGTCCCAGCTACGCGGGAGGCTGAGGCAGGAGAATGGCGTGAACCCGGGAGGCAGAGCTTGCAGTGAGCCGAGATCGTGCCACTGCACTCCAGCCTGGGCGACAGAGCGAGACTCCGTCTCAAAAAAAAAAAAAAAAAAAAAAAAAAAAAAAAAAAAAAATCCTTCCCTCTACTGGAGCAGCTCTGAATACCAGTCAGGGACCAGCTGAATTTTAAGCCTAGGCTGTTTCTTCTGCCTGAGTTGAGGACCCTAGAGGGCACTTGGGGGTCACCCATCAGAGCAGAATTTCTCACCTGGACATTGATATCTGGTGGGTAGAGGCCAGGGATGCTTCTAAACATCCTACAACACACAGGATACCACCCCCCCGCCCCACCTTAAGAAATTACCTAGCCCAAAATGTTGACAAACATGCAATAATAATTGCACTATTGCAATTGTGCAGTCATAATTGCACTGTTGACAAATATGCGATAATAATTGCACTATTGCAATTGACATTTTGGGCTAGGAAAGGTCTTATTGTGGGGTAGAGGGTATCCTGTGTGTTGTAGGATGTTTAGCAGCATTTCTGGCCTCTACCCACCAGATAACAGCCATGCCTCACCCCCCAGCCAAGTTTTAACAACCAAAATATCTTCAGACATGGACAAATATCCCCCAGGAGAGAGGACAAAGTCATCCTTGCTTGGGAACCTGGATTTAGAACATGACTTCCCAAGAGGGTAATACGCCCCCCACCTCAAGGAGATAGAACATTAGTTTTGGGGGGCCCAAAATCTTAGATGTTATAGTGGTTTGTAGTTGACCAAAGGAGCCACAGTGTATAAACAGATGTACAGCAGATCCATGGTATTGAAATTTCATGGGAAGGAAGGCAATTAGGGAAGAAAAAAAAAAAAGTGTAAAGGCTCCTGGGCAGGAATAGGGGGATGATAATTAAAAAAAAAAATAAGAAAGATTGATTTAGACCAAGAGAGAGCCAGTTTTTCCTGGAGGATAGGAAACTGGATATTGAACTGGGCAACCACAGGGTACATTGGGGAGGATCAGGCAGGGGATTAGCAAGGCACGGAAAACCAGAGACTCATGGTCATAATGACACCTAACTGTAATCACTCCCCACGTGCCAGGTACCGTGCCCAGTGGTCTGAGTGCTCACAGCAACACCATGATGAAGCTGCTCTTATTTATCTCCAACTTTATAGATGGGAAACTGAGACACACACAGATTAAGCAATCAGCAGAGCCGTAATCAGATGTCCAAGTCCAGAGCCAGTGCCCTTTGCCATGATGGGTCAGGACTGACCTGTGTCCCTGGAGGAATGGGACCTAAAGGAGCTGATTAGAGGGGTTTGTACCTTGGAGAGTAATTTTGGTTTTTTGTTTGTTTGTTTTTTCACTCTTTTTTTTTATTTTTCCATAAGTTATTGGGGTACAGGTGGTGTTTGGTTACACGAGTAAGTTCTTTAGTGGTGATTTGTGAGATCATGGTGCACCCATCACCCAAGCAGTATACACTGCACCATATTTGTTGTCTTTATCCCTCTCCCCACTCCCACTCTTCCCCCCAAGTCCCCAAAGTCCATTGTATCATTCTATGCCTTTGCATCCTCAGAGCTTAGCTCCCACATATCAGTGAGAACATACAATGTTTGGTTTTCCATTCGTGAGTTACTTAAGTTAGAATAATTGTCTCCAATCTTATCCAGCTCACTGCAAATGCTGTTAATTTATTCCTTTTTATGGCTGCGTAGTATTCCATCATATATATATGATATATATATCTACCACAGTTTCTTTATCCACTCGTTGATTGATGAGCATTTGATTGGTTCCACGATTTTGCAATTATAAATTGTGCTGTCGTAAACATGCATGTGCAGGTATCTTTTTTGAATAATGACTTCTTTTCTTTGGGTGGATAACAATAGTGGTACTGCTGGATCAAATGGTAGTTCTACTTTTAGTTCTTTAAGGAATCTCCACACTGTATTCCACAGTGGCTGTACTAGTTTACATTCCTTGGGGAGTGATTTGGTATAATGGATCAGTAGAGAGCAGGGGAGATAGGAGGGAGACGGAGCTGGGAAGAGAGCAAAGGGAACACAGGAAAGGAGGGGGTGAGTTGGTAGAAAACTGGCCACCATACCTGTAATCCAAGCACTTTAGGAAGCTGAGGTGGAAGGATCATTTGAGGACAGGAGCTTGAGACCAGCCTGGGCAACACAGGAAGACCCCGTTTCTAAAAAATATGTATATATAATTAGCCAGGCGTGGTAGTGCTTGCCTGTGGTCCCAGCTCTTTGGGAGACTGGAGCAGGAGGATCACTTGAGCTCAGGAGTTCAAGGCTGTAACAAGCTAAGATCACACCACTGCACTCCAGCATGGGCATCAGAGCAAGACCCTGTCTTTGGGAAAAAAATAAAATAAAATAAGAAAACTGAAAATTGGGAAATTACCCAAGAGGGAAGAAGGAGGCAGGGGGTTGAGAATCCAAGAAGAGTGGAATGAATCAACCTCAGAATTTCAGTGAAATCATGATATGACTTTCTCCTGGTGCCTTTGTGCGGATCTTCCCTCTCCTCTGGCTGCAGAGTGAGATGGGAACAGACTGGGCTGAGCAGCTGCAGATGGCGTCTTTCCAGCTGACCCGTGCAAGACTCGCCTTTGCCATGGCCTTTCACACTTGCTAAGTGAATCAATATGCTCCCGACTTCCCCCGGGGCCTGTCTTAACTGACTTCTTTCTTGTCCTAAACTTACGATCTTTTCAGGAAGGAATTTTACGACCATCCCTAATTTTAAAAAATCAAAATGTGTAGAGTATTGAGTATTTCTCACCCAAACTTTTCATCTACAAAGAGAAATGATGCTATTTTATGCCATTTTTTGACAAATATTGCTCTCTTCTCAGACCCCAAATGTTGGCTCTTTTTAGTCTGTGCTGAGGAAGGGCTTTAGATTCCAGTCCTGTTGCTGCAGAGGCAGCTCCCAGCTCCCAGCACACACCCCAAAACAGATTGACCCTCCTTAACTCTCCTTTGGTAACCTAGGAAGCCAATAAAAGCTGTATCTTTGATGTCTCGGCTTTGAAAAAAAATTGCTGTAATGTGGCGTAATTGGAGCATTTCAAATTAGGAATGGAATTATGATAATTGACTCTATGTGTTACTGTCTCTAAGATTGTTCTTGCACACAGATTCGGTTTTGCTTCTGCACCCTCTCTCTCTCTCTCTGCAGCTTCTGGGGGATACACAGGGCCTGTAGCCATGTGGCAGGGGAGGTGACAGGCCAGATCATTTTCAGGCTCCCAGATTAATTGTAGATTGTCAGAGGGCCCCAAAAGTTCATGTAGTGTAAACAGTGAAATATCTGTGTGAGTTGTCAGGTGACCTGGGCTTAAACTCCTCCAGTGACAAGACACTCAACTCCTTCACTACTTCTGCCACTGGACTGATGGGAACACTGGAAATAGTGGATACACCTGGTACTATGTCAAGTGCATATACTGGGTACTGTGCCAAGTCCACACACTAAATGTTATGCTAAGTGCATATACCAGGTACCATGCTAAGTGCATACACTGGATACTATGCTAAGTGTGTATACCAGGTCCTATGCTAAGTGCATACACTGGATACTGTGCTAAGTGCATATACCAGTTACTATGCTAAGTGCATACACTGGATACTATGCTAAGTGCATACACCAGGTACTATGCTAAGCGCATATACCAGATACTATGCTAAGTGCATATACCAGGTACTATGTTAAGTGCATACACTGGATACTATGCTAAGTGCATATACTAGATACTATGTTAAGTGCATACACTGGATACTGTGCTAAGTGCATATACCAGTTACTATGCTAAGTGCATACACTGGATACTATGTTAAGTGCATACACCAGGTACTATGCTAGTGCATATACCAGGTACTATGTTAAGTGCATACACTGGATACCATGCTGAGTGCATACACTAAGTACTATGCTGAGTGCATATGCTGGATACCATGCTAAGTGCATACAACAGGTACTGTGCTACGTGCATATGCTGGATACCATGCTAAGTGCATACACCAGGTACTACGCTAAGTGCATACACTGGATACTGCTAAGTGCATGCACTAAGTACTATGCTAAGTGCATACACTAACTACTATGCTAAGTGCATATGTGGGATACCATGCTAAGTGCATACACTGGATACTATGCTAAGTACATACACCAGGTACTATGCTAAGTGCCTACAGTGGATACTATGCTAAGTGCCTATACCAGGTACTGTGCTAAGTGCATACACTGGATACTATGCTAAGTGCATACACCAGGCACTGTGCTAAGTGCATACACTGGATACTATGCTAAGTGCATACACCAGGTACTGTGCTAAGTGCATACAGTGGATACTATGCTAAGTGCATACACCAGGTACTATGCTAAGTGCATACAGTGGATACTATGCTAAATGCATATACCAGGTACTATGCTAAGTGCATACACTGGATACCATGCTGAGTGCATATACCAGGTCCTATGCTAAGTGCATACAGTGGATACTATGCTGAGTGCATATACCAGGTCCTGTGCTAAGTGCATACAGTGGATACCATGCTAAGTGCATATACCAGGTACTATGCTAAGTGCATACAGTGGATACTATGCTAAATGCATATACCAGGTACTATGCTAAGTGCATACACTGGATACCATGCTGAGTGCATATACCAGGTCCTATGCTAAGTGCATACAGTGGATACCATGCTGAGTGCATATACCAGGTCCTATGCTAAGTGCATACAGTGGATACTATGCTGAGTGCATATACCAGGTCCTATGCTAAGTGCATACAGTGGATACCATGCTCAGTGCATATACCAGGTACTATGCTAAGTGCATACAGTGGATACTATGCTAAATGCATATACCAGGTACTATGCTAAGTGCATACACTGGATACCATGCTGAGTGCATATACCAGGTCCTATGCTAAGTGCATACAGTGGATACTATGCTAAGTGCATATACCAGGTCCTATGCTAAGTGCATACAGTGGATACTATGCTGAGTGCATATACCAGGTCCTATGCTAAGTGCATACAGTGGATACCATGCTAAGTGCATATACCAGGTACTATGCTAAGTGCATACAGTGGATACTATGCTAAATGCATATACCAGGTACTATGCTAAGTGCATACACTGGATACCATGCTGAGTGCATATACCAGGTCCTATGCTAAGTGCATACAGTGGATACTATGCTAAGTGCATATACCAGGTCCTATGCTAAGTGCATACAGTGGATACCATGCTAAGTGCATATACCAGGTACTATGCTAAGTGCATACAATGGATACTATGCTAAGTGCGTATATGAGGTACTATGCTAAATGCATACACCAGGTACTATGCTGAGTGCATACACTGGATACTATGCTAAGTGCATTCACCAGATTTTATGCTGAGTGCATACAGTAGATACTATCCTAAATGCATACACCAGGTAGTGTGCTAAGTGCATACACCAGTACTATGCTAAGTGCATGCACTAGGTGCTGTGCATAAACCAGGTACTATGTTAAGTGCTCATTGCCTTATTTCATTCTTAGAACTGACCAATGAACTATTATTCTTATTCTTATTAGCATTTCACAGGCAAGGAAGCTGAGTCATGGTGCTTGCAACAGGAGGAGCCAGATTTGAACTCAAGCAGTGTGACCCAGCAGGTTCAATTAACTACCATGCGATACTACCCTATAATTTATCTCACTCAAGCTTTAATACAATGCTTCCCTGTGGCTCTTATACAGGGCATTGGTTCTGTTCACTGGAGCTCTATAGCACAAGCCCAAGTCCTCTTCTGTACAACATCCTTCAGATAACTGACCACAGTTGCATGTCTCCTCCTCCTTCAGAGTCTTCTACAGGGTAAATGTACCAAGTTCCTCACTGGTCCTCTAATCTAATGCCTCTAGTCTCCTGCTGTTGAGGTTCTTCTCCTCTTGTCTTGCTCAGAAAAGAACACACCCATCATATGTGGCAAAGAGCAGGGTGCCCCCATTCTAGGACAAGGGTGTGTCCTATCCATTTTTCTGGAAGCTACACTTAAAGCCTAAAATCGTATCACATTGTGGACAGAGTGAATCACTGCACCTGTTTTCCCACAAACAAATAAATGCTTTGGGGCTGTCCCTTCAGAAACTACCAGTGAAACTACATTGAGAACACTTAATTCAAGGATATCTTGAAAGCTGGACACATTCTTCACCCTCAAACTTGGCTCGCTCTTGAATACTATGTAGTTAAGGAAAATTACACCGGATGCCAGCCTTCCGTTTATTTATTCTTTTGCTCATGTATTCAATATTTACATAGCAAAGGAGTGCCTACTAGGTTTCCGACAGAGGACTGGGTTCCAGGCATAGAACTGGCCAGCCACGGTGGCTCACGCCCATAATCTCAGCACTTTGGGAGGCCGAGGCAGGTGGATCACAAGGTCAAGAGATTGAGACCATCCTGGCCAACATGGTGAAAGCCAATCTCCACTAAAAATACAAAAATTAGCTGGGCGTGGTGGCGTGCGCTTGTAGTCCCAGCTACTCGGGAGGCTAAGGCAGGAGAATCACTTGAACCCAGGAGGCGGAGGTTGCAGTGAGACAAGATCGCGCCACTGCACTCCAGCCTGGCGACAGAGTGAGACTCCATCTCAAAAAAAAAAAAAAAAAAGAAAGATGAAGAACTTATCAGTTTTGTTCTCAAAGGAGAAAACAAAGAACTCAATAGTTACAATAAGGTGTCATTAGCAAAATAAAACTGATGTGCCCAGGATAATCTGGGGTTAGAGAAGAGGACTCCAGGGTGCAGAATGAATTTTGACTCTGATGGTGTTTCAGGAGAGAGAATACATAGGAAACAGAAATTCATTTAGCCTAAGGAAGGCTTGATCTAGCCCTAACCCGAATCTACATCATAGCTAATAGCACAGTGAATGAGGCTTACCCATTTGATTGATTGATTGACTGAGACAGGATCACCCACTGTAGCACAGTGAATGAGGCTTACCCATTTGGTTGATTGATTGACTGAGACAGGATCACCCACTGTCACCCAGGCTGGAGTGCAGTGCTGTGTTCTCAGTTCACTGCAACCTCTGCCTCCTTGGCTCAAGGGATCCTCCCACCTTAGCCTCACAATTAGCTGGGACTACTGGTGTGTACCACCACACTCAGCTAATTTTTGTATTTTTTTTTTTTTTTTTTGTACAGACAGGGTTTCATTATGCTGCCCAGGCTGGTCTCAAACTCCTGGGCTCAAGCAGTCTGCCTGCCTTAGTCTCCTGAAGTGTTGGGATTACAGGTGTGAGCCACTGCGCCCAACCACTTACCCATTTAAATGCTTATGGACGGTGACTATTTTGAAAAGAGTGCAACACTCTTTCGAAAGTTACTCACCCCGTTCCGAATCTGTCACCTTTGGTGGTCAGCATGCTTAGATGGCCAGCGCTTCACACAAGGAGTGTAAAGGAGGCTCTGTAACTCTTGGAGTGACACCTTTTTGTGAAACTGTCCTTTCTCCTATCATCTTCCATCTGAGTGAGTTCCTGTTTTTACTGACCTGTAATAGCATCTGCTCTTCTCTTGTGGCAGCAGCAGCACACTTCCATCTTCACATATGTCAAGGTTCTTGCACGTGGTACCCAGTAGTCTGATTAGACTGTCTTATCTCTTCGTGGGCCAGATACCCACCTTCATCATCCTCTGTTCTCCTAGTATATAAACAGGCCCGTGATGAGTGAATATTTCTTAGGAGGTCCTTGGTTTTGTTGGGTTTACTTCTGTCAGCATTAGCCATCATCAAGTCTTGTTCCTGCCCACATATGTGCTGGCAGGTATTCACATACACATGTGGGAATCCCATCTTGATTTTTTCTGCTCATAATTCTGTATCACAGTTCTCTACAACTGGATGAGATATACTGATATATTCAAGAAGCCATATGCGGTATGAATGCAGTATACAGTAAATCTGAAAGACGAGGGTAGTGGGGGTGGAAAGTAAAGCTACACAGTAATTTGATGGTCAGAAACAAATGGCCCATCCCCACAGGATCACCTTCTTGGATAGATGCCTTGTTAAAATACTAATTGATGCCAGGAGTGTTGGCTCACACCTGTAATCCCAGCACTTTGGGAGGCTGGGGTGGGAGGATTGCTTGAGGCCAGGAGTTCAAGGCTGCAGTGAGCCATGGTCATACTGCTGCACTCCAGCCTAGGTGACAGAGTGAGACCCTACCTAAGAGAAAAAAAAGAAAATACAAATTGATACCCAAGATAGCGATATGGTGAGAAGCCCACTAAAAATACTTCTAATACTGCCTGAGAAACTAAAGGAGTTCATCATCAGTTCACTAAAGAATTTTGTTTGAATTCTCGACTTCAATAAATTGATGATGAAAGAATATGAATAAACTTAAAAAATCTAAAGCCTGTGAGAACATTTTGTAACACAAAACAATAAAGTCGTAAGCGTTTAAAGGTGGATCTAATTATTTCTTACTTGAAACACATAGAAAAGTTGGAAGACAATTTTTACAAATTCTCAATAAGATAGAGGAGGGCTTTATACCTATTAATCATAAACAGGGTGGCAGGTAATAAGCAAGTGGAATAAAACTGTTAGAAAACATGACACGTACTATTTGTTTGTGTACGTGTCATGTTTTCCACTGAAACAATTTCCACTGAAGAGCAAATTAACACTGAAAGATATAAAGAGATAAACTCAAGAAATACTGCTGAAGGAAAATGAGAAAAGATGACCTGCCAGGGTTGTAAGACATAAAGATATAATCTATGAAAAACATAATTTCCCAAAGAAAAGGAGAAAAAAAACCCCACAGATTAAAAGAGGAAAACAATCTATCCCTTGATTTTCAGTTTTCTCTTGGTACTTTCTCAATAGAGTAAACCAAATGTGAACCAGACTTCCTTCTTCCTTCTTGATGGTTAACTTCCTTGGGATGCACACTGAACTAAGTTAAGATAGGATAAGCTATGCTACAGTAACAACTTAGTCCTGAACTTTCAGTTGCCTCACACACAAAACTTAACGTCTCATACCTGTAAAATCCAGTGAGAGTTGAATGACTCTCTAGAGCAGTTTCCTTCCAGGTGGTGACTCAGGGATCCAATCTGCATCCCACTTACATGACATAGGGAGCCCATATTCTGTTTTCCCCAGGAAAGTTCTGAGTTATTCCTGTTGAGCTGACATAATGATCACTAATACCTCTTTTTACTCTCAGAAACGTGCATGTGAGTACATAAATCATATAGTCATCTGAGAGTTTCACCACCTGAGTCTGGCTTTCAGGTCACTGCAGCAGGAAAGAAAGAATGGAGACTCATGGGCCAGTTTTGTTCTGAAATGCTTTGATCCTGGAGTGATGGATACTGTTTCCCACTTGCCACTCATGGAGTTGCTGGCTCCATCCATCTACCAGGGGTTGGGGGAGGGGGAAGGGACAGGACTTGGGTTGGGATGGAGGTGTCACATGGACAGTCAGTGAGCAGTAAATGTCAGGATCACAATAACCTTAGTAAAAACCAAAATAAAATGAAAAGTGTTACACAAATACAAGTAGTATCAACATAATGAAATTCTCAAGTACCGTCATATAATTTTGAGCTCTGCTATTGTAACAGCAAAGGGAGACCTGAATTGTGCTTGGTTTCCTCCACTGTCTGGCCAGGTTCATAGCAAATACCATCTCATTTTTTATCCCAGCATTTGAGGAGTAGTCAGGTACCAGTGGAGAGCTGAAAGTGGAGGACTGGGGTCATAGAAGACCCTTTGTGAGTAGTGAGGGCTTGAAGAAGAGGCCGAAAAACCAGCAACTGGAGATGAACTGGGAATCCTTTATTATTATTAATTATTATTATTAGAGATGGGGTCTTGCTCTGTCACCTAGGCTGGAGTGCACTGGTGCAATCATAGCTCACTGCAGCCATGAGCTCCTAGGCTCAAGTGTTCCTCCCACCTCAGCCTCCCAAGTAGCTGGGACTATAGGTGCTTACCACCACTCCCAGCTAATTTTTTTTTTTTTGTAGAGATGGGGTCCTGTTTTGTTGCCCAGACTCATCTCAAACTCCTGGGCTCAAGTGATCCTCCCATTACAGCCTCCCAAAGTACTGGGATTCCAGGTGTGAGCCATTGCACCCGGCCATCCTTTATTCTTCCTGATCAAAGCCATTCTTGCATGCTCTGCCTGTCTAAGTCTTCTCACTCAGGATCCACATCACAGCCTTGATGTCTATACCAAAGGATGTGCCTTTTATCTATTTCCCTGGCATTGGTTCGTTTATTCTGAATCTTTTGCCTGGACGTGTCTGTGTGGATTATGGATTCAGAATGAGTGAGCATTTGAGAGGGAGTCGGGTACCATAGACCTGAAAGATGAGGACTGAGGTCACCAACGTTCCTTTTTGTAAGCCGTGAAGGCTTGAAGAAGAGGCCAAAGAACCAGCCACTGTGGAGGTGAAGAAAGAAAGCAAGTTCAATGCATCAGGCGAATGGGAGTTGCAACAAGAAAGTAGACATTGTTGTTCCACCATTCTTAACTCACGGCAAACTGAGAAAACAGAGAGAGAGAAAGAGAGAAATAATTTTTTTCATTTTTATTATTTAAAATTTGTTTATGGGTACATAGTAGGTGTATATGTTTATGGGGTACATGAGATGCTTTGATACGGGCATGCAATGCATAAAAATCACATTATGGAGAATAGGATATCCACCCCCTCGAGCATTTATCCTTTGAATTACAGACAATCCAATTACATTCTTCAAGTTATTTTAATGTATACTATATGTATATAGCGTGACTATATACTATATGTATATAGCGTGACTATATACTATATGTATATAGCGTGACTATATACTATATGTATATAGCGTGACTATATACTATATGTATATAGCGTGACTATATACTATATGTATATAGCGTGACTATATACTATATGTATATAGCGTGACTATATACTATATGTATATAGCGTGACTATATACTATATGTATATAGCGTGACTATATACTATATGTATATAGCGTGACTATATACTATATGTATATAGCGTGACTATATACTATATGTATATAGCGTGACTATATACTATGTACATAATATGAGTATATGGTGTCACCATATAGTCAATAATAACTTAATTATTACTAAGTTATTATTAATAACTATCTAATTGTGCTATTAGTAGGTTTTATTCATTCTTGAGAGAAATAATTTATGTAGCTGATGTGAAAAGTATAATTAGGCTCAATCGATAAATATTTATTCATCAATTATATGATGAGTGAATGAACACATATAATTAATAGACTGTTTTTAGAACTTTAATACCTCCCAAAAAGAGAATGTAATGTCTTTTTAACTGTGTCCATGTATCAGTCACAAAAATTGATCTACTAAGCTGCAAAATTTTCATAGACCTTAAAAAGCAGAAAATTTACAGACCTTATTCTCCGATCACAATATAATAAAATCAAAAATTGATAATATAGAATTAAATAAAAAGACCCCTGATGGAAAGATATCCTAGCCATTAAAATGGTCCTAAATGACTAGGTGTGGTGACTCACACCTGTAATCCCAGAACTTTGGTAAGTCAAGGTAGGAGGACCGCTTGAGGTCAGGAGTTTGAGACCAACCTGGGCAATGTAGCAAGACTCTATCTCTTTAAAAAAGAACTGGGCATGGTTGTGCACATCTGTAGTCTCAGGACTAGCTACTCAGGAGGCTGAGGTGGCAGGATCACTTGAACCCAAGGCTGCAATGAGCTAGGATCATACCACTGCACTCCAGCCTGGGTGACAGAGTGAGACCCGGTCTCTCACTAAAAGAAAATAAAAAATTTTCCCTAAATACAGCATTCTGGGGCAAAGGAGAAAACCAAAAATATCCTAACAGGCTGCTAAAAAATTATTGCCAGTGACAACAATATTTATCAGAATCCAAGGAATGTTGCCAAAATAATGTCCAAAGGGAAATAGACAGCTTTTAATGTGGTCATTATTATTACATGAGATTCTGGAGAAATCAGGAATATTCAGTCTCCATCAAAAAGGCATGATGCGGTGGCTCATGCCTGCACTTTGGGAGGCTGAGGTGAGCGGATCACCTGAGGTCAGGAGTTCGAGACCAGCATGGCCAACATGGTGAAACCCCTTCTCTACTAAAAATATAAAAATAAGCCAGGCATGGTGGCATGTACCTGTGAATCCCAGGTACTCAGGAGGCTGAGGCAAGAGAATCCCTTGAACTTGGAAGGCGGAGGTTGCAGTGAGCCGAGATCACGCCACTGCACTCCAGCCTGAGCGGCGACAGAGCGAGACTCCATTTCAAAAAAAAAAAAAAAAAGTCCACTGGTCACATAACCTCTGAGCTTTTGTCTGATCTTTTGTCTCCACTGTCTTCTTTATGCTTCACATCCCATTCATCCACAGGTTTCCCCTGGGCTCCTTCAGATTATCTCGCAGCAAAACCTACTCTCTACTCCAGTGCCTTCTTTCCCCGAGACCATTATTCCTCCCCACCATGGGATCTTCCAGCTGTCTCTTCTTGCTAAGGCAGATAGAGTCCTGTTGTTCCCTCATGAGAAACATTGGTTATATCCCTCTACTGTCTGATTGAAATCTGTCCTCTGGGGTGGGCACTCAAGGCCTATTCCACGTGGACCCCATCCAACTCACTGGATTTTAAGATCCAGCCCAGTGTTAGCTGACTTCTAGTTACCAGTCATCATTCCCTCCATCCTGGGACTCTTCCTCTGCTTATGTTTGATTTGACCCTGTGATATCACAGAGAAACAAATATCTGTTGCTTTGTCTTCTTCCTAATAGCTTATACGCTTCTGTGCCCTGACCCACTTCCTTTAGGAATCTCTCTGCTCCTCCTCTTCCTCACTGTGCCCTGCAGAAGGTCTGGAGCACACAAATCCAAGATAAATGTTTCCTTGATGACAAAGAACTCTTGTCACAGTCTAGAGCAGTCATACATCCAAAAAAACACTCACTTGCATGTTGGCATGCACACATTAAACTCCTAGGAAAATGGAGAAATTATGTATTATCTAGTGCCATGAAAATACTAAAGGAATTTGGACAAAGCAGAAGACCATGGTGTAGAATAACCTCGGATGCCCTGATGTTGCAAAATGGAAAGCATTGTGTCAGTAAAGGGATGGATGGAGGAAAATGACCTCAAGCAGAGAGAGAAAGTGAGTATTGGGAGTGTGTGGTACAGCTTAGGGGCCACCTTATCTGGAGAGGAAAATCTCCAATGAGAAGCACAGGAGATGAGCTTGGATGATCCACACACTTACCACCCAGCCACAATTTGGGTGCAAGTTGGTGCCATCTCTTGGTTGAAGCAATCGGCATCATTCAGGCCAAAATAGATGTCTTTGTTCTTTTTGTTCTTGGAAACCCTGCTCAGTTTGTATTGACAATGTACGTTAAATTCAAATGGAATGTTCCCCCAGTGCAGAAGATTTTTTCAAACTTAGACTATGAGAGCAAAGGAATTTGAGGTCACACTTGAGTTAGTATGAGTAGGAGAAACATGACATTGACCTGAATGCTTTGGATTTTTTGTTTGCATTTGGATTCTATGCCTTTGGATTTTCATCCCACATTGCACTGTGGCTAACTCTAGCACAACCACATACCCCATCTGAAGAATTGGGCATATGGAAATAGACCTTTAGACACTAAATATTTGTCATTTTATATTGTGCATAATTACTCTGCCTGCATTGCAACGTGGACCACCAGCATCCAGCTCCACGCTCTTCGTGCATTGGGTCAAAATTAGTTAAAGGAATGCATAAAGAAGAGGTTGTGTTCAGCAAGCCATGGTGCTAATATTCTGATTAAGCGTGAGCTTTTTGGCACACAGTGTAGATGAGATGTGCTGTTGTATTAATAGGCTGTAAATTATAAATAATTGCTTGATAGGATGAGAACCTGAAGCGATGGGTTTCTTTACAGAATGCTGATTATTCCCTCAGTAACAAAAGACAAGGGAACCCATTCCTGCAATTGTTTCCCTTTGGAAAGGAAAGGACATTTTGGTCTGTCATGTTGATGGAAAACACTAGAAATTTCCTTTGTGATTCTTTTGTTCCCTTTCATCCAAGCTCCTAGTTTATTCGCACACATGCAGACATAAACTGGGCAGGGTGAAAATTCCCTGCATGAACCATTCGGTTTTCGGTTTGCCAGTCCCCATCAATGACAAGTATTTCTTTATCTGGTCAGAAAATGGAAATTCTGTTTTCTGAGCCAGCCAAGATACCAGGTACAAACAGAGCTTCCCCCCAGGGATTCACAGCCTGAAGGTGGTTAACGGCCCCCTTCTCGCCTATCACCAGACTCCAGTAGACGTTTCTGATGCGGGGAGGCTAGTTCTGAATCCAAGCCAACACTGGTTGTTGGTTCCAATTAAAAAGCAATTGCATTCCCAGCAGTTCAGGGCTGCAGCCAAAAATACAGCATGTTCAGAAAAGCATGATCTTTTTTGAGAGGTGGTTACTCCATCAAGGGATAGATGCTGCCAGGGAGAGCTAATGATGGTACATTCGTATGTGATAAAAATTTAAAAGTTCAAGGAAGAAAGCAAAAGGTAGATGATTTACTTTGAAGTTATTTGTAGATGGCAATGAGGATTTTCTGTTGGTCTCTTTTTCCCCCAGCATTAAGCAGCCCATTTATTGGAAGACAAACAGGAATTGACCTTTTGTCAGACAGCAAAGAAACAGAGCAATCACATTAAGGAAATCAAAGGCGAGAGTGTCAAAAGGTCAGCATTAAGCAGCCCTGGGAAGCAATGTCACTCTGCAGACGTTTCAGCCAAATCCTTCTTTCCATGAGTAGCCTCTGCTTTTTGGGAGGACCAATGAGCATAGAGAGCTTGGAGGGACTTTCCAGTTCATTGCATTCTGTCTCCTCTGCTGGTCAGAGGCTTATGTCTGGGTATTTTTAGCAACCTCCCTCTGTCTTTGTTGGCTCCAGAACACATAATTTCAGAAAAATCAGGTATAAAATCTCAATCCCAGCACTTTGGGAGGCTGAGGCAAGAGGATTACTTGAGCCCAGGAGTTCGAGACCAGCTTGGGAAACATAGCGAGACCCCATCTCTATGGTTTCTTTTTTTTTTTTTTTTTAGTTAGCTCGACATGGTGATGCACACCTGTAGTCCCAGCTGAGGCAAAAGGATCACTTGAGCCCAGGATTTCAAGGCTGCAGTGAGCTATGATCGAGTCACTACATTGCAGCCTGGGTGACAGAGTGAGACCCTGTCTCTTTAAAACAAACACACAAAAAACTCATAACATGGAGAGTCAAGAATGATTTGTTTCAGATCTGGATCACTCACTACAAGACATATTACTTTTTATTTTAGTCCTAATAGTCCAGGATTTTATGATAAAACTGTTTAGACTTGTCACCAACAAAGTTAGTATTTCAAAACAAAACAAAAGCCCTAATCCCCCAAACTTTTGTGATCATATTAAGTTGGATCAACCCAAATTTTCCTTCTGGAGAGAGCCAAGAACTCATAGGGAGCAGGTTGGGTATCTCTAATCCGAAAAATCTGAAATCCAAAATGCTCCAAAATCTGAAACTTTTTGAGCACAGATATGACTCAAAGAAATGCTCTTTGGAACATTTTGGATTTCAGATTTCCAAATTATGGATGCTCAGCCTGTTAAATACAGTGCAAATATCCCCAAATTTGAAAAGATCCAAAATCTGAAATACTTCTGAGGAGTTGCAGATCAGCCTAGGTAACATAGCAAGATCTCATCTCTACAAAAAATTAGCCAAGCACATTGGTGCGTGCCTGTGGTTCCAGCCACTCAAGAGGCTGAGATGGAAGATTGCTTGAGCCCGGGAGTTCAAAGCTGCAACGAGCAGTGATCACACTGTTGCACTCCAGCCTGGTGACAGAGTGAGACCTTTTCTCAAAAAAAGAAAGGAAGGGAGGGTAGGACAAAGAGACAGAGAGGAAGAAAGGAAGGAAGGATGGAAGAAAGGGAGGGAGGGAGGGAGGGAAGAAAGAGAGAAAGAGAAAGGAAAAAAGAAACAGAAAAAGAAGTGGAGAGAGCGAAAGAAACAGAAAGAGAAAGAAACAAAAAGAGAGAAAGAGAAACAGAGAAAGAGAAAAAAGTAATAGAGAAAGAGAGAGAATGAAAGAAACAAAGAGGAGAGAGAAAGAAACAGAAAAACAGAAAGAAACAGGGAGGGAAGGAAGGGAGGGAAATAAGCAAAAAAAACCACTTCTGGTCTCAAGCACTTCGAATAAGGGATACTCAGCCCATGATGTCCAGCCTCACATTTCTAGTGCCTCTCAAGAAGGACATGGATTACTGTTTGTTGCCAAGGTGGCTTGTTTCAAGACCAGCGTGATTGGCAAGAATCTTCCAGCACCACTGTGGCAGCTTTTGGTGGAAGGAATATAGCCCTGACTGGGAGGCTGCTGGGGAGATGACAAGGCCAGCGCTTCAGTACATAGCCTGCAGAGGCCCCATTGCCAGTGCCTAATGTAACTGAACAGGCCATTTGTCATATTTAATTTTAGCTGCAATGGTTCAATTGGGACTTTATCCAGACTGGCTTCCACTCTGCTAGCCTGCTGTGCTCCCCTTGTCCCAGGCCGAGTCACTTATGTCTCTGGCCCTCCATCTGCCAGCAAGACCTCCAAGTCACTGATACTGAGATCGTGGGCCCTAGATGTGGCTTTTCCAGCCTGTGCGGTAAATTAAAGCACCTTGGTGCCCTTTTTCTATCTGCACTTTAGGAGCAAAGCACTTTTTTTTTTTTTTTTTTTTTGAGACAGAGTCTTACTCTGTCACCCAGACTGGAATGTAGTGGCACAATCTTAGCTTACTGCAACCTCTGCTTCCTGGGCTCAAAGGATTCTCCTGCCTCACCCTCCCAAGTAGTTGGGACTACAGGCACATGCCAACACGCCCTGCTAATTTTTTGTATTTTTAGTAGAGACAGGATTTTACCATTTTGGCCAGGCTGGTCTCCAACTCCTGGCCTCAAATAATCCACCCACCTCGGCCTCCCAAAGTGCTGGGATTACCCGCGTGAGCCACCGCGCCCGGCCGCAAAGTGCTTTCTTACTTTTTACTCTGCATCAACCTCTTTTCTCTCCAAGGAACTCTGAATGAATGAGACCATGAGAAGAGGCTTAGCCTCCACTTGGCTTGACAGGAGGAAAGGAAGGAGCTTTCCCCTGAGGATAGCAGGGGAGGAGGTGTCGTCTTGCCCACCTCTGTCCAGGGCAGGTGTAGCACAAGGCAGCAGGAAAAGCCCAGAATTTGGATTCAGAAACCTTGATCCCAGTTTTGAATGTGGTTCTTAGTTGGGCGAGACTGAGTGTCTGTAAGATTGAACCAATGTGCCTACAGACGAGCTCCCAGTTGGGTGGGATGGGAGGGCACTCTTAGATCATCAGAGAGTGGGGCTTTGTCAGTGGTGAAGATCAGAATGCGCCTGGCAGGTGGTCAAGACTGGGGCTCTTACTAGAATCTAGTCTGTTCGAGGACCCTAGGGTGGGCGATTCACAGTAGTGTCTAAAGCTGAACTTGAAGACAAGTAAATTCCAGATTCATTCTCCCCCTGTCCTCTCAGAGACTTGATTGCTTCTCTTGTCCTCACTCGCTCCTCAACCTCACCTTTTGTTGGCTCTTTTTTACCATGTGAACTGGCCAGTCTTCTTCCTTTCCAGCTGTGTGCTTCTCTCCTGGAAATATTTTATTATTATTATTTTTATTATTTATTTAGTACATATCATTAATTATATACTAATATATAACTAATAACTAATATATAAATATTTGATATATTAATACATTATGTATAATATAAATCTATAATAATTACATATAACTATATAATCTAGTATTCTGGATATTAGGCCTTTATTGGATGTACAGTTTATATATTTTATATTTATATGTAATATAAATATATAATGTATAATTATAATCAACATGTAATATAATACATTATAATATATAATATATTATGATTGATGTAGTATATAATATATAATTACAATTTGTTTACATTATATATTATATTTATATGTTATATATTATGTGTTAATATGTAACTAATATATTAGTATATACATTAGTTAATTATATAATCATATTATATATTATAATTATGTATTGCATGTTGTATTATAAAAGTATACATTATATAATTAAGAATATATAATTCTTATAAGAATCATTAAGAATATATAATTCTTATAAGAATCATTAAGAATATATAATTCTTATAAGAATCATTAAGAATATATAATTCTTATAAGAATCATTAAGAATATATAATTCTTATAAGAATCATTAAGAATATATAATTCTTATAAGAATCATTAAGAATATATAATTCTTATAAGAATCATTAAGAATATATAATTCTTATAAGAATCATTAAGAATATATAATTCTTATAAGAATCATTAAGAATATATAATTCTTATAAGAATCATTAAGAATATATAATTCTTATAAGAATCATATTAAGAATATATAATTATTATATCATATGGTTAATAATTAACTAATTTATATATGAATATATTAGTTCTATATTAATATATAAATATATTAATTACACATTAAATACTATTAACTATATGAATATATAAATATATTAATTATGCCACATATGATTTTATTATATATATGTGATTATGTATCAGTTATATACTTAATTATATAGCAAATATTATTTATACAATATTATTTATTTACTTATTCATTTGCATTTCAACTTTTATTTTAGATATGGGGGTACATGTGCAGATTTGTTACATGGGAATATTGCATGATACTGAGGTTGGAGTATGGATTCCATCACCCAGGTAGTAAGCATAGTACTTGATAGATAGTATTTTTGGGTTTTTTTTGCAGGGGCGGGGGGAGTTGGTTTTTTTTTTGTTTTTTTTTTTGAGATGGAGTCTCTGTCACCAGGCTGGAGTGCAGTGGCAGGATCTCAGCTCACTGCAACTTCCACTTCCTAGGTTCAAGCAATTCTCCTGCCTCAGCCTCCCGAGTAGCTGGGACTACAGGTGCCCACCACCACTCCCAGCTAATTTTTGTATTTTTAGTAGAGACAGGGTTTCACCATGTTGGCCAGGATGGTCTCGATCTCTTGACCTCGTGATCCACCTACCTTGGCCTCCCAAAGTGCCGGGTTTACAGGCATGAGCACCTGGCTGTTTTTGTTTGTTTGCTTGTTTGTTTGTTTGTTTTGAGATGGAATCTCGCTCGGTCACCCAGGCTGGAGTGCTGTGGCGCGATCTCGGCTCACTGCAACCTCCACCTCCCTGGTTCAAGCACTTCCCCTGCCTCAGCCTCCCGAATAGGTGGGACTGCAGGTACTTGCCACCATGTCTGGCTAATTTTTTTTGTATTTTTAGTAGAGACAGGATTTCACCATATTAGCCAGACTGGTCCCAAACTCCTGACCTCAGGCGATCCACCCACCTTGACCTCCTAAAGTGCTGGGATTAGAGGTATGAGCCACTGCGCCCAGCCGATAGATCGTTTTTTTAACCCACCCCCTGCAAACCCTCTAGTAGTCCACAATATCTGTTGTTCCTGTGTTTATCTCCATGTGGGCTCAGTGTTTAGTTCCCATTTATAAGTGAGAACATGCAGGATTTGATTGTCTGTTTCTGCATTAATTCACTTAGGATAATGGCCTCCAGCTCAATTCATGTTGCTGCAAAGGACATAATTTCATTTGTTTTATGGCTGCCTAGTGTTCCATGGTGTATATGTAACACATTTCCTTTATTCTACCATTAATGGGCTCTTGGGTTGACCATGTCTTTGCTATTGTGAATAGTGCTGTGATGAACATACGAGTGCAGGTGTCTTTTTGGTAGAATGATTTCTTTTCTTTTGGATAGATACCCAGTAATGGGATCGCTGGCTCGAATGGCAGCTCTGTTTTAAGTTCTTTGAGAAATCCTGAAGCTGCTCTCCACAGCAGCTGAACTAATTTACATTCCTTCCAACAGTGTGTAAGCATTCCCTTTTCTCCCGTGCCATGCCAGCATCTGTTGTTTCTTGCCTTTTTAGTAATAGCCATTCTGACTGGTATGAGATGGTATCTCACTGTGGTTTTGATTTGCATTTCTCTGATCATTAGTTATGCTCACCATTTTTTCATGTTTGTTGGCTCGCTTATATGTCTTCTTTTGAGAAGTGTCTGGTCATGTCCCTTGCCCATTTTTTAATGGGGCTATTTGCTTTTTGCTTGTTGACTTAAGTTCCCTATAGATTCTGGACATTAGGCCTTTGCTGGATATATAATTTGCAAATATCTTCTCCCATTCTATAGGTTGTCTGTTTGCTCTGTTGATAGTTTCTTTTGCTTTGCAGAAGCTCTGTAGTTTAATTAGGTCCTACTTGTCTATTTTTGTTTTTGTTACAGTTGCTTTTGAGGACTTAGCCAAACATTCTTTGCCAAGGCTGATGCTGAGAAGAGTATTTCCTAGGTTGTCTTCCATTATTTTTATTGTTTGAGGTCTTATATTTAAATCTTTGATCCATCTTGAGTTAATTTTTGTATATGGTCAAAGGTAAGGGTCCAGCTTCAATCTTCTGCATATGGCTAGCCAGTTGTCCCGGCACCATTTATTGAGTAGCAAGTTATTTGCTCATTGCTTCTTTTTGGCAGCCTTTTTAAAGATCAGATGGTTGTAGGTGTGCATTTAATTTCTATGTTTTCTATTCTGCTCATTGGCCTATAGTACCAAGCTGGTTTGACTACTGTGGCTTTGTAGTATAGTTTGAAGTCCAGTAGTGTGATACCTCCAGTTTTGTTCTTTTAGCTCAAGATTGCTCTGGCTATTTGAGCTCCTTTTTGGATCCATATGAATTTTAGAATAGTTCATTCTGATTCCGTGAAGAATGACATTGGTTGTTTAATAGGAATAACATTGAATCTGTAAATTGCTTTTGGCCATATGGCCATTTTTATGATATTGAGTCTTCTAATCCATGAGCATAGAATGCTTTTCCATTTATTTCTGTCATCTCTGGTTTCTTTCAGCAGTATTTTCTAGTTCTCCTTGTAGAGATCTTTCACCTCCTTGGTTAGCTGTATTCCAAGGTATTTCATTTTCTTTGTGGCTATTTTAAGTAGGATTGTGTTCTTGATTTCACTCTCAGCCTGGAGATTGTTGGTGTACAGAAATGCTACTGATTTTTGTACATTGATTTTGTATCCTGAAACTTTACTTAAGTCGTTTATCAACTCAAGGAGCCTTTTGGCAGAGTCTTTAGGGTTTTCTAGATATACAGTTTTATTGTCAGTGAAGAGAGATCATTGGATCTTTTTTTCCTGTTGGATGCCTTTTCTTTTTTTCTCTTGGCTGATTACTCCAGCTAGGACTTCCAGTACTATGTTGAATAGGAGTGGAGAGAGTGGGTATCCTTGTCTTGTTTCAGTTCTCAATGGGAACAATTTGAGCTTTTGCCCATTCAGCATGGTGTTGGCTGTGGTTTGTCATAGATGGCTCTTATTATTTTGAGGTATGTTCATTCGATGTCTTGTCTTTCGAGGGTGTTTATCATGAAGGGATGTTGGATTTTATTGAAAACTTTTTCTCTGTCTATTGAGATGATTGTATGGTTTTTGTTTTTGATTCTGTTCAGTTGGTGAATCACACTTAGTGATTTGCATATGTTGAGCCAGCCTTGTATCCCAGCAATAGAGCCTGTGTGATCATGGCGTATTAACATTTTGATGTGCTGCTGAATTCAGTTTGCTAGTATTTTGTTGAGGACTTTTGCATCTGTGTTCATGAGGGATATAGGTTTGAAGTTTTCCTTCTTGTTGCATCTCTGCCAGATTTTGGTATCAGGCTGATGCTGGTTTCATAGAATGAGTTAGGGAGGAGCCCCTCTTCCTTGATTTTTTGGAATAGTTTCAGTAGGCTTGATATCAGTTTTTCTTTGTACTTCTGGTAGAATGGAGCCCAGGAGTTTGAGGTTACCATGAGCTATGATCATGCCACTGCACTCCAGCCTGGGTGACAGAGCAAGACCCTGTTTCTAATAAATAAATTAAAAAATTACAGTCACAAAACCTTTTTTAAAAATAAAAGTTTTTGAAACCATTCTTGTCACTCAGAGTAATTTTTAAATAAATTGGAATTAACAAAAAAAGGCACAAAACCTTTATTTAATTGATGCATAATGAATATACATAGTTTTGGGGTCGATGTGATCATTTAATGTATTCATGTAATTTTCAAAGATCAAGTCAGTGTACGTGGGATATCTGTCACCTTAAATATTTGCTTTTTCTTTATGCACCAAACCTTTTTGACAGAAAAGGAAGCATAAAGCCTTGTCAGGGTCAAGTTTCTGCTGACCTCTTCAGCTATTCTAGTTGTCATTTTTTTTCTGGCATCAGTAAGCATTTTTTCCCTTTGGGTAAATATCAAGTTTATTCTGATTCTCAATTCACATTGGCTTGCAAATTCAGATGACACTGAAGACCAAATTACTGCCTGTGGGACAATGGACTTTGTTTAGTTGCTAATAGGGGATTTAGTAAATAGCCCAAGAGACAGGATATGGGTCTGAGCTTACACTTAGTTGCATTTTTTTAAAACTATGTTAATTATAGGCTTAAGTCATGTATTCAAATGCAGATATAAGAAATACAGCATTCCCATATTTTAATTGGATCCTTAGGTAAAGAGAGTTTTAGCCACTCAGCTATTAATCCAGCCTGAACAACTCTGCTATAAACGCACTTTCTTCTGAGCGCCTTTTTTTTTTCCCTTGCCTTACATCATGCTCTGTGGCCTCCTGAACTTTTCCTTTTCTTCTCAGTATACATGAAATACTTATAGCTACTTCATTAGCTTTCTTCTGTCTTGGATCACAAGCTCTCTAAGAAGAGCATCTATGTCGATTTTATTCATCATTGTATCACCTGACCTGCCTAGCATGGTGCCCGGTATGACACTTAACCTTAAAGAAATATTTCTAGGAAGGATGGCTGAATAGGCGGGTGGATGGATGGATGAATGGATGAATGGATGGATTGATGGATAGATGGATGGATGGATGGATGGATGGATGGATGGATGGACTGATGGATGGATGGATGGATGGATGGATGGATGGATGGATGGATAGATGGATGGATGGATGGAGGAATGGATGGATGGATGGACAGACAATGGATAAAAATAATTTTTTCTTTCTTCTATTTTTGACAACTGTGATAAGATCATAACATACTAGGCTAGATGGATGGATGGACAACAGATAAAAATATTTTTTTCTTCTGTTTTTGACAACCATGATAAAATTATAACATTCTAGGGTAGAAATGGAACCCTATTTGATGCACCCTTTAATTCTTCATCTAAGGGTTCCCTTGGCCTCTCTTCCAGATTGGTCACATACTGTGTCACTAAGAAAGGGCTCTTGCCCTCCTCCCTTAGAAGAGTAAACTAACTTTCTTTTGATCATGGACCCTGGGGTTCAATTTTTTTCATTTGTCACCAACAAAGAAACGAGAATATCATTCCTGCATGGATATCTTGGCATCTGCTTGATTTTCCCTCCTTGGAGAGGAGAGACCAGTAAACCTTACACCATAATCTACCCAACTCCTTTGCTGTGAGAGACTTTCCAACTTTTGGTACTTTGGAATGGTGGCCCTGCAACCGAAGAGGCCAGTGGGCAGGACCACAGGCTGCATAGCTTTGGAGCACACCTCACAGGGGAACAGGGACCCAGCACAAAATCTGCAGGAATGGAACTCCTAGAATGGGCAACATGGTGGCTCTGCCATTGGGCTGGTAGAAGGCCTGTTCTGCAGGCTGCCAATATGAGAGTGCCCCATTGTATCAATCAAATGTTCTAGGCATTCTTCTGGGGCTTTCCTCACATAGAAAATGAAATCATACTCTTCCAAGTGTTAAGTGCATCAATTCAAACACTGGACACAGAAGCCTTTAAGACTTACTCAGTGAAAGCAGCTGGAATCCTGAGTCTTCAAAGGTATCTTCTTGTCTCTAGGATGAGTGGCCTGACCTGCAAGCCCTCTGGGTGTCTGTCTTCACTCTCACTGGTGTCTCTCTCGGCTTCTGCTGGCTTTAATCTTGAATGCATCAACTGTCCTGGACTCCTACCTTGCCCATGACAACATGAAGTTTCTCTTTATGTCACTTTAGGATCTGACACTTCCAGGACACAACAGCTCTCATGAGTTGACCTGACTCTTTCTGGATTGATCTTTGTCACTCCTGTTTGTAGGCTGAGAGACTGCTCTTCTGGTCTGGTTAGAGATGGGAAGAGGTGGAAGGACTGGGAAGACCACAGGCTCTTCAGACAATTCTCCATAAATACAGATTCTCCCAGGCGAGTTCTAAGGCACTATAGGTAGCAGGAAGTTGGCAATAGTGCTCTTGGTAATGTTTAGAATGTCTCTTACAAAACCCTGTGCTGGACTTTGAGGGATTCCCATGGGGATGAATCAAGATCTTCAAGCCCACACTTTCCTCACTGACCCTGCCTTTTCCCTTCTCACCATCCCCTCTGGACTCCATCTTATGCTCTTCAAGTTGTCAAGTTGTTTCCTCCGAATAACTGTGGTATTTGGCCTACATCACAATTCACCTGCCACTTGCCATCTCCTGGGTCTGAACCTTATCCCCGCTTTCAGACTATGAGCTCCTAAGTTCCCTGAGAGAGGATGTCATATTCTCTCTGTTTGCCTAGCAGTGAAAATCATCAAACTTCCTGAATGCAAACCCTGTCTCTGTGGTTTACTAGTTGTGTGGCATTAGGCAAGTTACTTAATCTCTCTGTGCCTCCTTTTCCTCATCAGAAAATGAGAAGAAGAATCATATCTGCTTTCCAGGGTTTTTGTGAGGTTTAAATAAATAAATACATGCAAATGACTAAAACAGTGCTTGGCTTGGAGGAAGCCTTCGTACGTGTAAGCGCTTGTTTCTGCTCTCGGTGGTAGTTTTTTTTCATTTCTATTTTATTTTATTTTATTTATTTTTGAGACAGAGTCTTACTCTGTCACTCAGGCTAGAGGGCAGTGGTGTGATCTTGGCTCACTGCAACCTCTGCACCCTGGGCTCAAGCGATTCTCCTGCCTCAGCCTCCCAAGTAGCTGGGATTACAGGCTGACACCACCACGCTAAGCTATTTTTTATATTTTTAACCTTGCCCAGGCTGGAGTGCCGGACAAGGTTTCATTAGGTTGGCGAGGCTGGTCTCGAACTCCTGACCTCAAGTGATCCACCTGCCTCAGCCTCCCAAGGTGCTGGGATTACCAGCGTGAGCCACCGTGTGTGGCCTCAGTGGTAGTTTTGTTTCTCCTGGCATGAAGGTGCTTAGGAAGCATCAGCCATGGTGTGCATGCATGTGTACACATGTGAGCATACAGTCTTCCCCCGTCCTGTCATCTGCATTTCCACCATCTTTCTCCCTTCACCAGACAATGGCAAAAGACAGGACCAAAACTCCAGTTGCTTAAAGACCCAAAATATGGATCTATAGTGGACCAACGGGTCCCCAAAACCGTGGTCAGAATGACAACTCAGAATATCCCCCAGGATGTCAAGGAAGCCAGGCAGGACAAGGCCTGTCACAGACTGGACAGGAGACACAGCCACCCAGGGCTCTGTTTTATGGCTTTGCGATGTTGGCGGCTGTCCCACTCTGTGCTTACGGTTGGGGTCAGCAGTGAGGTGCTGATTTCCTGTATTTGCCACTACCCAGAGGGCATGGGGCTCCAGGTTAAGATGGATGACAGCACTTCAAAGATGAATGGAGTGAACATTGGGAAGTTAGGGAGCTGTGCAGCGGCCGTTATCTCTGAGTGTCCTCACACCAGGGCCTAGGATCTGAAAAGGTCTCAGGGCCCCCAGGCGTTCCATGGGCCGTACTTTGAAAACCACAGCAGACGAGCATAACCAAGGGAGGGCTGTGTAGGGAAGAGCAGCTGTGAGGCCGGTGCGTTCATGGGGTTCTAGGTATAATTAAGGGCCGTCTTACCTTTCTGTTAGGGCCCAAGGGAAATTAAACCTGGCCTTATACCAATTGCAAGGGGAAAAAAATGACGTAAAAGAGAATGGAGAAAAATGATGGTTTCATCAGTAAGTGTCGTTCACTGCTGTAGAGCACCCTTTCTCAAACTCTGGTTTCAGCTCCCCTTTACCATGTTAAAAATGATGGATGACCCCAAAGAGCTTTTGTTTATGGGTGTCCTATCTATCGATTTTTACTATGTTAGAAATTAAAATGGAAAACTTTAAAAATATTCCTGCATTAAATCATTCAAAAGCAATAATAATAAACCCATTGCAGGTTAACATAAATCACACATTTTTCTGTGAGAAATAACTGTATTTTCCAAAACAAAAACATATTAGAAGGAGGACAGCATTGTTTTAACCTTGTCGCAAATCTCTGGAGGTCCTGGTAGACAGCAGGTGGATGCTTGTTTCTGCTTCATACATTTCATTCATCATTAGAGCAATGACATCATGCCATGTGATGTGGCCTCTAGGGAACTCCACTGTACGCTTGTAAGAGAGTGAAAGTGAATAAGGCAAGTGGCGTCATAGCATAACGATAAAAATCATTTTGACCTGGTAGAGCCCTGAAAAGCTCTCAGGATCCCCACGGGCCACACTTTGAAAACCACAGCTGAAGAACCTAACCAAGTCCATGTCACTTCTTTGGTCTCCAGCCTTTGTTTTTATTTATTTATTTATTTTGAGACAGAGTCTCACTCTGTTGCCCAGGCTGGAGTGCAATAGCACGATCTCGGCTCACTGCAACCTCCATCTCCTGAGCTCAAGCAGTTCCCCTGACTCGGCCTCCCGAGTAGCTGGAATTACAGACGTGTGCCACCACACCCAGCCAATTTTTTGTATTTTTAGTAGAGACAGGGTTTCACTATGTTGGCCAGGCTGGTCTCGAACTCCTGACCTCAGGTGATCCACCCGCCTTGGCCTCCCAAAGTGCTGGGATTATAGGCGTGAGCCACCGAGCCCAGCCAGTCTCCAGCCTTTATAAAACCACACTCCAAGTATTTGTCTTGCCCTTAGAGATGTATGTTTTCTCCTCCTCTCTTTTTAAATTGCTTATAATTTTTTGGTGTTTTTTGTTGGGGGTGGGGTGATCATGTAATGGAAGCTTGGGAAGGTTCTGATTGACTGGCCCTCGGGAACCCTGGGTTTGAGCTCAGAGCCCATGAGCCATGTGATTGCAAGCAGGTACTTCTCCTTTCGGGACCTCACTTTTCCAGTTTATGAAACACATGACTTCAGCAGTCTCCAAAGCGCTGACAGTCTGTGTTTCTCTGAGACTTAAGCTGGAGAGACCAGATGCCTTTCCCATCTGTTATGGGCTAAATTGTGTACTCCAAACAATCATATGTTGAAGCCTTAATCCCCGGTACCTCCACATTTGACTGTATTTGGAGATAGGGTCTTTAAAGAATGAAGTAAAAATAAGGTCATTGGGGTAGACTCTGATCCAATATGACTGGTGTCCTTGTAAGAAGAAGGGATTAGGGCTGGGTGCAGTGGCTCACACCTGTAATCCCAGGACTTTAGGAGGCCAAGGCAGGCAGATCACAAGGTCAGGAGAGCGAGACCATCCTGACCAACATGGTGAAACGCCGTCTCTACTAAAATACAAAAAATTAGCCGGGTGTGGTGGCACATGCCTGTAATCCCAGCTATTTGGGAGGCTGAGGCAGGGGAATCACTTGAACCGGGAGGTGGAGGTTGCAGTGAGCTGAGATCACGCCATTGCACTCCAGCCTGGCAACAGAGCAAGATTCTGTCAAAAAAAAAAAAAAAAAAAGAAGGGACACAGACACACACAAAGGCAAGCCCATGTGAAGACAGAGGGAAAAATGGCCGCCTCTAAGCCAAGGAGAGATGCCTCAGATGTAACCACCCCTGTGGATACCTTGATCTCAGCCTGTTCGCCTCCAGAATTGTGAGAAAGTACATTCCTATGGTTTAAATCACCCGTCTTTGGGACTTTGCTATGGCAGCCCTAGCAAACTATACACACTATTTATTATGTTCTCTAATCCTGAGTCCAGGCATCTTTTCCAGACTGTTGCTTTGAACTCAGGCTTACCTCTTTGTTTTCAAGATAATTGCTCTAGAAGCTGAATGACCACTATTTGGAGATGTAAGCTAAAGATTCTTCTGGAAGAATACACCATCTGGACAGCTCAGGAGCCCTGAGCGCTAAAAGTTTCTGTGATGTTCATTCGCTTTGTCTGTTATCCAAGGGGAGAGAAAATGAGACACGATGGGCATCTTCAGGGTAGAACTACTCCACCTTTGATTAAAGAGAAATCAAGAAATGAAGTTGAGTTTCTGATGTCTGCTTACTCTCATGCTGAGCCTTGCAGAGGGAGAATGACTACAGCCTAGAGCTGATGGCTTCAGGAGCTGTAGTGTTTCTCAGATTTGCTCCATGGGTGGCCAAAGCTGGGTGATGGGGTCTCAATGGCCAGGACTGGGCGCCCCAGGAACCTCAGGCCTTTCTGCATCAGCACAGATGCTTATCCATTGACTTCCAGTCACTTGTGACCTCGGGGTAAAGGAACATGAATTAAGAAAACCTCAGGCCCAGTTTTTCCCCAAAGTATGTTGCGTGGAATACAGTTTCATGGGTCTTCTGCAAAAAATAAAGGAGTTTCGTGAACAGACACACTTGGAAGCTTGTGACTTAAACAGAGTTAAGTGGGCTTCACCGCTGAGTGCAATGTGGTCTCCCCAGCATCTTTACAATGCTGTGTTCATTACAAGTATGTATATGAGAAAGGGGCATTTCCCAAACCGGTGCTTCTGCAGATGGGTTTGCTATGCTAGGTTGCCCACACTGGAGCAACAGCCTTTCCAGGGGAGGATTGCTTGAGCCCAGGAGTTCAAGGCCACAGTGACCTGTGGTTGCACCGTTGCACCCCAGCCTGGGCAACAGAGACAGACCCGGTCTCGAAAAGAAAATAAAAGGAAAAGAAAGAAACAGCCTTTCCAGATGGCCTTCAGAGCTTGTCATGGCTGCCTTGAGATACCCCAATGGCGGGCAGTGGGCAGTCAAAGGGCAAATGGCCAGAGTAGTGAGAACAGTGGAGGCCATCAACAGAGGTACAACCACGGCCTCCCCCTCCTTTTCATCTGTCAAAGAACCACAAGACCTGTCAGGTAGACAATAGATAACAAGATCTACTACATCCACAGTATCCACAGTTCTTTTTTTGTTTGTTCAAATCATTGTCATACCCTAACTCTAACGGACAAGGGAAATAAAAGAAAGGTAATTTACAATAACATGTATATTGCAACGCTCCGACTCAGCTATCAACTGCCAAGAACAATCCTCCCCGCCCCCCAGCCCGCCGCCCCATAGACTTGTACATCCCTCCTGGGCCAGAGCCAGCTCTCCTAAGACCATAACAGTTCTTTTCGAACTATTTATGGCCTGTATCCTTATTAGGAGTGATACGGCTGCCAACAGGGCAATAATTGGTTCTTGAAGGGGGGTGCAAAAGAGTATTACACTTTTCTGTGTAAATCACAGATACACATACAGCATGCAAGCAGATATACAGCGCATCTGTGGTATTAAAATTTCATAGTGGGAGCAGGTAGGGGATCTCAGGGGAAAAAAAAGTCTAAACATCCCTCATAGGGAGGTGATAATGAAAAAAAAAGGCTGAGAGACACTGATGTGGAGTGAAGGACCAGATCTTATTTCCAATCTATCACACAATGATGCTTTTATAAAATATAGTAAAAGTTAATTCCTAGAAAAATAAAATAGGAAAAAGAGAAACAAACGTTAAGCTCCACATTTTTATTATTAGATTCAACCAACATAAATTTGCTCTATTGAATTACTAGAAATGCTTTTTTTTATTTTTTATTTTTTTAAGACGGAGTCTCACTTTTGTCGACCAGACTGGAGTGCAGTGACACGATCTTGGCTTACTGCACCCTCTGCCTCCTGGGCGCAAGCAATTATCCTGCCCCAGCCTCCCGAGTAACTGGGATTACAGGTGTGTACCACCACGCCCAGCTAATTTTTGTATTATTAGTAGAGACGGGGTTTCACCGTGTTGGCTATGCTGGTCTCTAACTCGTGACCTCAGGTGATCCGCCCGCCTTGGCCTCCGAAAGTGCTGGGATTACAGGCCTGAGCCACCATGCCCAGCCAATGGTTTTAAAGCTTATTCAGAATTGGCCAGGTGCGGTGGCTTACGCCTGTAATTCCAGCACTTTGGGAGGCTGAGGCACGTGAATCACTTGAGGTCAGGAGTTCGAGACCAGCCTGGCCAACATGGTGAAACCACGTCTCTACTCATAATACAAAAAATTAGCCAGGCGTGGTGGCAAATGCCTGTAATCCCAGCTACTCAGGAGGGTGAGGCACGAGAATCGCTTGAACCCAGGAGGCAGAAGTTGCAGTGAGCCCAGATCGTGCCACTGCACTCCAGCGTGGATGACAGCGAGACTCTGTCTCAAAAAGTAAAAATTAAAATTAAAAAAAAAGCTTACCATTTGCATCTGAACCACTGTTCGGACTGTTTTTGGATGGGGAGTAGTCCATGGGCCACGCCCCTATCTGGGGGCACTGAGGGTAGAGAAGCAGGGCCTAGAAGAAGGGTCTAGAAGGGCCAAGAGGAGTTGGCTGGTGGAGAAGAAGGAAGGATTGTTTCAGAGAGAGGACCCTAGCAGAGGCACCAAGCAGGAAGTGCATGGCACCTGTGGAGTGGCCAGTGGCAAGTTAGGGTTCTAGCAGAGAGTGAGGGGGCTGAGGAAGAGGGGAGGCCAGGCAGGAGGACAGATCAAGCTGCTCCAGCCAGGAGCCAGCCCACAATCCTGCGGGCTGCATTCACACCGTGTTCTGTTAATAACCAAGTGGAGCTTCATGCTTTGGGGTCATTGAGAATCTGATGACATCTACCTATGCACCCTGTCCTGAAGACATTACAAACTCAGAACATCATCTAACAATCTTGGGAGCTGGTTTTGGGATCCCCTAAAGCTTATCTAAAATCTCTAGGTTCGTTTTTATTTTTATTTTCAGTTGTATTTTGAGACAGGGTCTCGCTTTGTCACCCAGGCTCAAGTGTGATCATGGCTCACTGTACCCTCAAATTCCTGGGCTCAAACAATCTTCCCACCTCAGCCTCTTGAGTAGCGGGGACTGTGGGCACTTGTCCCAACTAATTATTTATTTATTTTTGGAGAATTGGGAGTTGGGAGGTCTCGCTATGCTGCCCATGCTAGTCTTGAACTCCAGGCCTCAAGCAATCCCCCTGCCTCAGCTTCCCAAGTAGCTGGGACAGCAGGCACAAGCCACCATGCCTGAATTATATTTTTAAACTTTTTATAGAGAGGCAGTCTTGCTGTATTTCCCAGGCTGGTCTCTAACTCCTGAACTCAAGCAGTCCTCCCATTTTGGCCTCCCAAAGGGCTGGGATTATTAGTGTGAGCCACTATACCAGGCCAAAGTCACCAGGTTCACAATACCTCCTACACAGTTGAGCTGATAAACCCTCCTCATGTACTCGTTCCTTCTAGCCCATGTTTATTATATCGTAACTTTGTGCTGACTCCAGTACTATCAGGCCTGCCAGATAGACACAGGACTGTCACCACCCAGAGATCATTAGCCTGGGATCCAGACATCCAGGGGCAATGCTGAGACTAAAGCCAACTCCTGAACTCAAGCAATCCTCCCACCTTGGCCTCCCAAAGGGCTGGGAATATAGGTGTGAGCCACTACACCAGGCCAAAGTCACCAGGTTCACAATACCACCTAAACAGCCCTTTCTTCAGATACCTGAAAAGATGTTCTTACAAGGACCATTAAGGCTCAAGATAAGGAACAGCCTTCCCTTGGCAAACTCCCATGCCAAAAAAGCCAGGGATAAACTCAGAACATCCAGTCTGGATGAAGGTCTCAGCATTGCCCTAACACACCCATAAGGCCCCCAGTGCACTGATCCCCTCCTCCTTTCCTTGACCTCTTTTTGTCTGGCTGACTCTGCATTTCTATCTCTTTTCATGGACCTTAATGAGTTTCACCGGGTAGCTATGGTGGCCAAGGACACTCAGAACCGGAATTTCATTGATGCTTGTTAGGATTGATACCCATTTAGTGGACAATCTCATCAATGTTTGCATGGAATGTAAAAATCAGCCAGCAAATGGAAACATACCCAGAGAGGCAGCTGGTGTAATTGGCCCTCACAAACACATGAGAAGTGCTCTTCTAAAAATACCAGGGCACCTCATACTGAAAGGCAGGCCAGAGACTCAATTCAGCAAGAGCTGAAAACAGCCAGGACAAAGTGTTTGGATCTTCCAGTGCAATCTGGAAATCATGGAGCTTGATATTGAGGACCCAAGGGAGAAGTGCCATTTCAGATTTAAAGAAAATAAGCAAATTTGAGATAGGCCACGTCGTTAGAATCCTACCCAAGAATAGTATGTGTTGATGCTGATAAATTAGGGTACAGGTACTTCAATTCGTTTATTCATTCAGTTGTTCAATGAGCACTTACTGGGTACCAGGCCCTATTCTGGCCCCGGGAATGCAGGAAGGAACAGAACAGATACAATTCCTGCCTGTTGCAGTGGACAATGAGCAAATAAATACATAATTTGGAGAAAAGAGAGAGAGATTGGAAGGGAGAGGGGAGATTGTTTTGCATTCTGTAGCCAGGGAACATTGTGGTGTAAGGAAGTGTTTAAGTAGTAAATCTTTTATTTTTATTTTTACTTTTTTTTTTTTTCTTGAGACAATTGCCCTGTTGCCCAGGCTGGAGTGCAGTGGTATGATCATAGCTCACTGTAGCCTCAACCTCCTGGGCTCAAGCGATCCTCCCATTTCTACTTCCTGAGTAGCTGGTACTGATGGACATGCACCACCACACCCAGCTAATTTTTAATATTTTGTAGAGAGGTCTCACTATGTTGCCCAGGCTGGTCTGGAATTCCTGGGCTTCAGTGATCCTCCCTTATTGGCCTCCCAAAGCACTGGGATTAGGTGTGAGCCACCATGCCCAGACTCAGTAGTAAATCTGAATGAAGTAAGGGAACAAGTCTTGTGGGCTTCTGGAGGAAGAATATTCCATGTGGGAAGGATGGGAAATTCAACAAGCTTGGTCCAGTTGAGGAAGAGCAAGGAGGCCACTGTGGCCGGAGTGGCATCAGCAAAGGTGAGAGTGAGAGGAGATAAGGGAAGGAAGGAGGAGGATGAACCGTTTGCCATCATGTAGATCTTGGTGTGTACTCTGAGTAGAATGGGAGCCGTGGGAGGGTTTTGAGCTGAGGTGCAATATTGGGATGGTTAATTTCATAGGTAAATTTCACTGGTCGCAGGGCGCCCGGATTAAATATTAATTCTGCACGTGTCTGTGCTGGTGTTTTCAGAAGAGATTAGCATTTGAATGGGTTAACTCACCCAGCTAAGTTATTCTTTTTTGTGTGTGTAGAGACAGGGGTCTTGCTCTGTTGCCCAGGCTGGTCTCAAACTCCTGGCCTCAAGCAATTCTCTGGCCTTGTTCACCCAAAATGCTGGGATGACAGGTGTGAGCCACTGCATCCAGCCCTTTAAAGAAGTCTTTAAAGGACCTGAAGATGTTTGGTCTAAAAAAAAAAAAGAAAAAGAAAAAGAAAAAAGACGGGCTGAGAGAGCCCTTTCTTCAGATACCTGAAAAGATGCTCTTACAAGGACCATTAAGGCTCAAGATAAGGAACAGCCTTGTGTCCGGCCAAGCTTTTCCGCTGTGGAGCAGGCTGCTTTTCCACTGTGAGCTTTTGTCCCTGGAAGCAAGGCCCTGGGGGACCACCGCAGGGTGCCAGGAGCACTGGGATCTGCCTGCCGTATTTCAGGTTGTCCACGCATGCATTCATTCCTGTGATATGGATGGGATTCCCATTGCCCGGTGTTGGGGTTCGAATATTAGACAAGATCCAGCCCCAGCCCTCAAAGAAAGGAGAAGGCAGTAGGTGCTCTGATGGGGTGAGAGTGTCCATGAGGGGCCCTGTTCTGACTTGGGTGAGTAGAGTGATATCTACGACCAAGCTCAAAAGCACAAGCACTTTCAGCCGAGCTGAATACATCTAATGCATCTGTGGGTCTGTGTGTGTTGGGGACAAGGGTGAGGAGAGAATCTGGGACCACGCTAGACATGGATGGAAAATACAACCAGAATGTAGCAAGTGAGAAGGGCTGGTGGAAACTCCTTCTCTCAGGGCCCAGACCAGGGGGAGGATTGTGAGCCCGGGGAGCCTGTCTTTATTTCAACTTCTGACATTTTGCTCACCGTGGATTTTCTGCATGATTTTTGATTTATTAAACATTGCATCAAAATACTGTTTATCTTGGCCAGGCATGGTGGTTCATGCCCGTAATCCCAGCACTTTGGGAGGCCGAGGTGGGTGAATCACTTGAGGCCAGGAGTTCGAGATCAGCATGGCCAACATAGCAAAACCCTGTCTCTACTAAAAATACAAAAACTAGCTGGGCATGGTGGCACACGCCTGTAATCCCAGCTTCTTGGGAAGCTGAGGCATGAGAATCGCTTGAACCCGGGAGTGGGAGGTTGCAGTGAGCCGACATCGCACCACTGCACTCCAGCCTGGGCGACAGAGTGAGACTCTGTCTCAAAAAAAAAAAAAAAAAAAAAGAAGGTTGATTATTGATTATTTAGTTCTAGGGGGTGCTTAAATGTGGTTCACAGAGAATGGCACTGGGAAGGTGTCAGTGAAGAAAACATAGTCCCTGCCATTCTCATTCGCCATGTCCCAGGCACAGCCCGGCTGTGGATTGGGAAGGTTTCCCAATATGGAACACTCTAGTGCAATGTGGGGAGTTTGCATCACAAAATCATAGGATGGGGCTTCAAATCATGGCCTGCCTAACCTGACCCCCTGCAAAGGGGCAGACTGAGGCTACGCAGTTTGTCCTGGGGGCCAGGATAGCTCTCCTGTCAGCTGATGGCTTGGGGAGGATTCTCCGGAAGTCCTTCTTATTCAGAAGCAAACTTCTTTTACCAGGCAGGGAGTGTTAAAGGGAAATGTGGCCGAGGAAATGAATGCAGCTGTCAGTATTTACCGGCTCATTATTTATTTATTTATGTAGGGGATTTCTGTTCTCTCTGCTAATCTTCACATAACATGCCTCATTGCCCTCTGAGGGCCCCGAGAGGATCCTCGCAGCATTTGTAGGGTGGAAATTTGTTCTTGAAGTTCTGTTTCTGGTTGCTCATTCCTCGCTTCCTTGCTAATACCAGAGAGGAAATGAGTCATCTCAGAGACAAGCCTCTCACTCATTCCTACCAGCTGCTGGCAAATCCAAGGCATAATTGGCATTTGCAGGTAGGGTCCAAAGGAAAAAGCACATTTTTTTGCTTTCAGTTTGAAGTCATGTGCTCAGCGACATCAAGCATTGAGAAGGGAGCCAGCCCCTGGCAAGGCAGAGACAAAGGGGGTTGGGGAGCTTGGGTGGAGGGCCCAAGGGCCCAGCCCGTGCCCACACACATGGTGTGACTGGCCTCCTGTCTATTAAACTCTCTCTACTACAATACTGTGGTCTTTCTTTATGCAGTGGGCAGGAAGAACCCCTCGGGCAGTGACATCTCTCAAATATTGTACATTGTATTCAACAGGTAATCTTGCAACCCTCACCCCCCTCCTTCCCTCCCCCTTTTTGGAGTCTCCAGTGTCTATTACTTCCATCTTTCTGTCCATGTGCAATTGGTAGAATTTAGACCTCCTAAGGGCCGTGTGGAGCCACTGAAGATGGGGAGTGCCATGGTCAGGTTTGCACTTTTGGGGGGTCCGTTTGTTGACAAAAAGAGTCAAACTCTGTAAAATATTTGAAGAGATTTATTCTGAGCCGAATGTGAGTGACCATCGCCTGGGACACAGCCCTCAGGAAGTCCTGGGAACTTGTGCCCAAGGTGGTTGGGGTGCAGCTTGGTTTTATGCATTTTAGGGAGACATGAGACATCAATCAAATACATTTAAGAAATATAAGCCAGGCACGGTGGCTCATGCCTGTAATCCCAGCACTTCGGGAGGCTGCGGCGGGCAGATCACCTGAGGTCAGGACCTCGAGACCAGCCTGACCAACATGGTGAAACTCCGTCTCTACTAGAAATACAAAAATTAGCCGTGCATGGTGGCCAGTACCTGTAGTCCCAGCTGCACGGGAGGCTGAGCCAGGAGAATTGCTTGAACCTGGGAGGTGGAGGTTGCAGTGAGCCGAGGTGGTACTACTGCACTCCAGCCTGGGCGACGGAGCGAGACTCCATCTCAAAAAAAAAAAAAAGAAAAGAAAAAAAGAAATACATTGGTTTGGTCCAGAAAGGCTGGACAACTCGAAGCGGGGGGTTTCCAGCTTATAGGTCGATTAAAAATTTTGCTGCTTGACAATTGGCTGAGTTTATCTGAAGACCTGGGATCCGTAAAAAGGAATGCCAGCCGGGCATGATGACTCAAGCTTGTAATCCCAACACTTTGGTAGGCCGAGGCAGGTGGATCATGAGGTCAGGAGTTCAAGACCAGCCTGGCCGACACAGTGAAACCCCGTCTCTACTAAAAGTACATAAATTAGCTGGTCATGGTGGCAGGCGCCTGTAATCCCAGCTAACTCAAGAGGCTGAGGCAGGAGAATTGCTTGAACCCGGGAGGCAGAGGTTGCAGTGAGCCGAGATCTCGCCACTGCACTCCAGCCTGGGTGACAGAGTGAGACTCCGTCTCAAAAAAAAAAAGAGGAATGCCCAGGTTCAGATAAACGATTATGGAGACCCAAGTTCTTATTTGCAGAGGAAGCTTTTAGGTACTAGGCTTTAGAGAAAAGAGGTTGTAAAATGTTTCTTACCAGACTTAAAGTCTGTATTGATGTTAATGCTGGAGAGATATCATGAGGCCTGTCTGACCCCCACTTCCCATCATGGCCTGAAACAGTCTCTCGGGTTAAATTTTAAAATAGCCGTGGCTAAGGAGGAAGTACATTCAGGTGGTTGAGGGGCCTTAGATTTTCATTTTTGTTTTACACATTATATTTGTATGTATTTATGGGGTACATGGGAAATTTTATTACCTGCATAGAATGTGTAATTGTTACCAGAAAGGGGTCCTGATCCAGACCCCAAGAGAAGGTTCTTGGATCTCATGAAAGAAAGAATTCAGGGCGAGTCCATAGAGTAAAGTGAAAGCAAGTTTATTAAAGGAATAAAGAATGGTTACTCCATAGGCAGGGCTGCTGGTTGCCCATTTTTATGGTTATTTCTTGATGATATGCTAAACAAGAGGTGGATTATTCATGCCTCCCCTTTTTAGACCATATAGGGTAACTTCCTGACGTTGCCATGTCATTTGTAAACTGTCATGGCACTGGTGGGAGTGTAGCACTGAGGACGACCAGAGGTCACTCTCGTCACCATCTTGGTTTTGGTGGGTTTTGGCCAGCTTCTTTACTGCAAACTGTTTTATCAGCGAGGTCTTCATGACCTGTATCTTGTGCCAACCTCCTATCTCATCCTGTGACTAAGAATGCCTCAACCTCCTGGGAAGGCAGCCCAGTGGGTCTCAGCCTTATTTTACCCAGCCCCTATTCAAGATGGAGTCACTCTCGTTCAAACGCCTCTGACATAATGATCAAGTCAGGCCGTTTGGGGTATATCCATCATCTGAGTATTTATCTTTTCTATGTATTGGGTACGTTTCAAGTTCTTTCTTCTAGCTATTTTGAAATGTGCAATACATTGTTGTTCACTATACTCTGTGCTTTAAAATCTTGCTGCAGAAGAGATGTGGCTCATAGCTAGAAGCAGGGAGTGGGGGACACAGGGAGACTATTAGAACACTGCAGTTCTCTGGGGAAGATGGTGGACTTGGGAAGAGGCAGTGGGGACAGGTGGGATAGGCTCCCAAGGAAGGAGGATGGACAGATCCAACACATAGGGGAAGGGCCACATCTCCCCTGTAACAGGAGGGAAGGTGGGAATCTGGTTCAGGTGGAGGCAAACTGGTTTGGCATCAGAGGACTGAGTGACTTCCCACTGGGTGGTTTCCGTTTGCTCCAATAAATAGCAGGCGACGTCATCAGCTGAAAGTGAGAAGTGGTTGGAGATCTGAGAACAGGGAAGACTGAAATAGCTGCAGTGAAGACCCAAGAAGGAGTTTTCCGGGTAGACTTAACAGGCTTCTCTGGCTGTATCAAGTGGCCAGTTTAGGTTTGAGGACATACATTGATAGTGACAACTCTGTGTGCCTGTACATTTTTCTCCAGTCGTATTCAGTCGTTGGGATATTGGTCCAGAAAATGCAGGTGGTTGGTTCAATCCCAGGTTGTGGTTTTGCCATGTGAGTGCAGTGACAGGTCAGTGGTACAAGAGGTAAAATAGTAAGAGGGTGTGGAAGTGATGGAGAACAGACTGTAAGCTGGGGACGAAAAGAAGAGAAATGCATAGCAAAAATAGAGGAGTAGTGTCTGCAGACGGCCAGGATTCAAATCCCAGATCAACCTGGGATGGAGTCGGATGACTTAGAGCTATTTTTTCTTAAACTCTCTGTGCCTCAGTTTCTTCATCTGTAAAATGGGGAGCACAGTAGCACATAACTCATCATGTTATTACGTGATCAAATTAACAAGGAGTTAATAAATGTAAAGTGCTGAAAACACAGTTACATGCTAGCTGTCATTACTTTGTTGTTGTTATTATTATTTATTTTTATTTATTTATTTATTTTTGAGACAGAGTCTTGCTCTGTTGCCAGGCTGGAGTGCAGTGACGCGATCTCGGCTCACTGCAACCTCCATCTCCCAGGTTCAAGTGATTCCCCTGCCTCAGCCTCCCAAGTAGCTGGGACTACAGGCACATGCCACCATGTCCGGCTAATTTTTTATATTTTAGTAGAGACAGGATTTCACCATGTTGGCCAGAATTTTTCTGGTCTTGATCTCCTGATCTCGTGATCCACCTGCCTTGGCCTCCCAAAGTGCTGGGATTACAGGCGTGAGTAACCGCACCTGGCCTTTTTTTTTTTTTTTTTTTTTTTTTTTTTTAGCCATCAAGTAGCCTGAGGGCTTCCCTCCAAAGAGGTTTAGTGGGAGTAAGTGAATGAGAGAACCGGAAGAACAGGAGCCTGAGGTCAGAGTGAGATGTCCCGAATGGGGCCAGGATGGAACCATGGGAACAGGGGCTTGCCAGGGAGGATGAGGGTCAGTCGAGATAGGGAGTTTGGGACATAGCTCAGCACTGACTTGGTAGATGAGTCACAGGCTGGGATCTCCTGTACACTGTCGCTGTGCTCAGCCAGCATTTCAGACCATCTGCTCCATCTGGTGAAGTGAGCAGTGCTAATATTGCTGGAAAGGGGTCCCGATCCAGAGGCCAAGAGACGGTTCCTGGATCTTGTGCAAGAAAGAATTCAGGGCAAGCCATAGAGTTAAGTGAAAGCAAGTTTATTAAGAAAGTAAAGGGTTAAAAGGATGGCTACTCCATAGGCAGAGCAGTCCCAAAGGCTGCTGGTTGCCCATGTTTATGGTTATTTCTTGATGATATGCTAAACAAGAGGTGAGTTATTCATGAGTTTTCCAGGAAAGGAGTGGGCAATTCCCAGAACCGAGGGTTCCTCCCCTTTTTACACCATAGAGGGTAACTTCCTGACATTGCTGTGGCATTTGTAAACTGTTATGGCATTGGTGGGAGTGTCTTTTAGCATGCTAATGCATTATAATTAGCATATAGTGAGCCTTGAGGAAGACCAGAGGTCACTCTCATCACCATCTTGGTTTTGGTGGATCTTGGCCAGCTTCTTTACCGCAACTGTTTTATCTGCAAGGTCTTTATGACCTGTATCTTGTGCCAACCTCCTATCTCATCCTGTCACTAAGAACACCTAGCCTCCTGGGAATGCAGCCCAGTAGGTCTCAGCTTTATCTTACCCATCCCCTATTCAAGATGGAGTTGCTCTGGTTCAAATCCCTCTGACACTAATATCACGTCTTAGAGTGGTAGATGAAGAAAAGAGGCTGTCCCTCCCCTGGAAGATTAGGAAAGGGCTTCTGGAAGAGGGTCCCTGGGCCTTGAAAAGAGGGTGGGATGTGGACGGAAAGGGCATCCCGATACGGACACGGCATGGGTAGTCCTTGAGGTTAGAATGGACGGAGAAGCATGCAGTGAAGTCTAATGTGGATGGCTGGGGAGGTGAGTCTGAGAGTGTAGGTTTATCAAGGTCTAATCAGACAGATCTTTTGGTATTCTGGTTTTAGCACCTGCCATCCAAAGAGTAGGTGAGGCCTCTAAGTCTGGATTCTGCATACTGCGATCCATGACGTTAGGTAGGTGAACAGTGCTGTTTCATTATGTTAAATGAAACAAGCCAGACACAGAAAGACAAACATCGCATGGTCTCACTTATTTGTGGGATCTAAGAATTAAAACAATTGAACACATGGACACAGAGAGTAGGATGGTTATTGGAGGCTGGGAAGGGTAGTGGGGGGTTGTGCGGGGGAGATAAGGATGGTTAATGGGTAAAAAATAAAAAGAATGAATAAGACCTACTATTGGATAGCACGACAGGGTGACTATAGTCTATAACAACTCAGTTCCACATTTTAAGATAACTAAAAGAGTTTAATTAGATTGTTTGTAACACAAAGGATAAATGCTTGAGGGGGGATGAATACCCCATTTTCCATGATGGGATTATTATGCGTTACATGCCTGTGTCAAAACGTCTCGTGTACCCCGTAAATATATACACCTACTGTGTACCCACAAAAATTAACATTTTTTTGAAAAAAAAGAAGTCAACAGAAAAAAACCATTTGAGGAGACTTGAATGGCACTTGGTGATTTGATGAGACCCTCTGTCCTGTCTAACTGATCTGCACTCTCTTGTTCGGTGTTCACACTTAAGAGAAATGTAACCGTCTGTGGAAGCCCCATCTTCTCCTCCTAGGTGATCTGGGCTGTGCCTACTGGTGTCCCGGAGATGACAGCTGTCCATCATCCTCTTTGGCTGGTGTCTCTATTTTGCCTTCAGAGGTTCTGACACTGAGCGATTGCACGAGGAAGGCTGTGGGGAGGGCTCGCCTCCAGGGAGTGAAGCTGAACTCCTTGCTACCTCTGCCATGGAGATGAATAATTGTGAGCGGCCCGGGAAACATTTAAACCCACCTAAACCACAGCACACAACCGAAAGCAGCAAGCAGGGAATGCTTTAAGCTATTAAATGCTGTGCGAACATGCACAAAATCCTATCATCTACTGTATATATTGAAAAGCTAAAAACAGCAAACTTTCTGAGGTTCATAAAGCATTGCTCTTGGTTGCAACTTGGAGGTTTCCATTACTGCTTTGGCTGTTGGAACCTTTAGGTAATCTCTTTCAGAGGGGGGTGAGCTCTGACAAGGCAAAGGAGAGGATGGTTGATTGCGGGAAGATCACAGCCCATGAATATATCTCCAGCACCATTTGCTCTGAATAAGGATAATCATTTCTCGCAATCTGGAAACCATGTTATTTAGAAAATTAGGGTAAGTGCAAAACAAAGCAAGAGTGGGGAAAAAAACAACGTTCATCTTAGAATATCAGGATGCCGACAAAAAGATAAATCATGCACCATTTTTTCCAATAAGATTTGCATGAGTGTGATTTCTCATGGTTACTATTCCACTCCAGTATTGATGGTAAATTTTTAAATCCATCATTTAATATGGTCCCTTTGCAAGAAAGAAAAGATCAAGATATCCATGCAGACTTCTTATTGCTAATGAAAATCAAGCACTTCTTTGGTTCGATTTTCCCTCTTGTAAAACTTGTATTTGCAGGAAGATTTTTTTGTAAGTCTCTTGAAATCTGTATTCTACATTTTTTTTTTAGATGATGGCTGGCCATAGCTCCACACCAGGGGCTCTTGGCTTGGAATCCACTCATCTCCAAGGAGTCTGTGATCATATCTGAGTCTGTAAATTTGGTCAGAAATATAAAATACATGTTGATGTTTCCCTAATCTCTAACTGATATTAGTGTTTGTTTCTTTAATGAATGTAGGCTAGACATTTTTATATTACATTCTAGTTGTTGTGGCTATCTTGAAATACTTAAATATCTTCTTGACTACTCTCAAATTTATAGTAGTTAGTAAACCAAACAGTAGATCTTGTTATTTAAGGTGCTAAAGAAGCACATAGATTGTATCATAATTTAAAAAAACCAATAACTATATTTCAACATAGTTAGTCTTTAGTAATCCTGTGCATTTTGTTTACTTTGATGCACTTAAATACATTATTTTCTGTAATTCCAGCTACTTGAGAGGCTTACGCAGGAGGATCACTTGACCCCAGGAGTTTAAGACCAGCCTGGGCAACATAGCAAGATCCCATCTCAAAAAAAAAAAACTAAACTAAAAACATTATTCTGAGAAGGGATCCACAGTTTTCACCAGATGCCAAAAGTGTCTGCAGCACAGAGGTTTAAGAATCTTTAGCTGGTTTCTGACAGTTAGATTCCCTAACTGTTATAAAATGCAGATTCTGAGGCCCCTCCCTAAGCCTGCTATATCAGAACCTCAAGGAATGGGATATAGACATGGATGTTTATCAGAAGCTCCCCCAGGGAGTTGGGATGCAACCAGCCCAGACCAGAGGTCTGTTATTGGGAACCTATGGCTTAGGTTATCTGTATCCCAATAACCACGATCTCAGGACGTAGGGGTTGGTAGACTTGGTCATAGAAAAACAAAGTCTTCTTACACTTCTTGGGGTATATGTGGTGGGAAAGAGAACAGAGGTTAAGCAGACCCACGTTTTGAATGAATTTGGTCACATAACTTAATAGGTGTGTGTCTTGGGCATTGTTGACCTTCATTTCCTCATCTGTAACTCAGGAATTATAGAAGGACCTACCTCATGGGCTTTGTCTTAGTCTGTTTGAGCTGCTATAACAAAATACCATATACTAGGTAGCTGATAAACAACAGAAATTGATTTCTCACAGTTCTAGAGGTTGGGAAGTCCAAGATCAAGGCAGATTCTGTGTCTGGTAAGGGCCCACTTTCTGGCTCCTAGACAGTGCCGTCTTGCAATGTCCTCACGTAGTGGAAGGAGTGAGGGGTGGCTTGTTCCTCTTTCATAAGGGCACTAACCCTATTCACAAGAGCTCCACTCTGAGGACCTAATCACCTCCCAAAGACCCCCATCTCCTCATCCTGTCACCAAGAGGGTCAGGATTTGAACACATGAATTTTGGGGAGACATGGACATTCAATCAATTCCAGGCCTGTTGTAGGAATGAAATAAAATAATGCACAAATGAATATAGAGCACTTTGCAAAGTGTCCAACACACAGTAAGTGTTCAAGTCTTAGCTGCTGTGGATGATGAGGATGCTGCTGCTGCTGATGATGATGATGTTCTTGATAGTAATGAGCTAGTCTAGTTAGCATTTCTGAGGCTAATGAGGGAACTGTGGTTATGGAATGACAGCAAGATCTGGCTTCCAAAGCTTGGTAGAGAATTTCGGCTGGAGGTTACAATGCAGCTGAGAGGCCCCATTGAAGCTGATCTCAGTGTCCCCAGCATCAGCTGTCCCCCCACCATGGGACAGGGCTGACATGTTACTGGGAACACGAGGCTGTCTGCTGATCCTCATTCAGTGATCCAGAGAGGGTACCATCATTCCTCCCTCTCCCAAATCTTGCATCTCATGAACCAGGCATCTCATTTTCCCAAATAATCCTTTCCTTACAGCAGGCCAGAAAGCTATTGTCCTAGCCTATGGAAACACCTAAAACACACTGGGGAGATGTGGACACTCAGCCCATTGCAGGCTTGTAAAAATGAAATAAAATAATGCATAAATGAATATAGAGCACTTTGCAAAGTGTCTGACACTTAACGAGTGTTTTAAGTGTTTCAATGGGCAAGGACAATAGTTTTCTGAGAGGGGATTTTTAATGGCTCTCCAAAAGCAGGCCCCCAAGGTAAATAACAGAATGTGCTGCCGATTCATGGACAACCAACTCCTTCACATCCTTAGAGATGAAATTCTTTGAAGAAAGATTTTCCTTTACCAAAGCTCTTCTAGATTCTTGACTGGGTGCAGTGACTCACACCTGTAATCCCAGCACTTTGGGAGGTGAGGCAGGTGGATCACTTGAGGTCAGGAATTCAGGACCAACCTGACCAACATGGTGAAATCCCGTCTCTACTAAAAATACAAAATTAGCTGGGTGTGGTGGTGTGCACCTGTAATCCCAGCTACTGGGGAGGCTGAGGCACGAGAATCACTTGAACCCAGCAGGCAGAGGTTGCAGTGAGCTGAGATTACACCACTGCACTCCAGCCTGGGCGATGGAGTGAGACTCTGTCTCAAAAAAAAAAAAATGAACCTCTTCTAGATTCTCTATTCCTTCTATCAGCCAATGCTATTCAGGTTCCCTTGAGGCAGTGCCGTGCCTGTCATTAAATCTACGGAAAATGTATGAAGAACAGGTTTTTCTCTTAACCCCCAGGTGTTCCTCATAAAACCTAGGGGTGGCAAGAAAATACAGGAGCACATCGCATGTTTTGGGACAGTCAACACATGCTGAACTTCAGTCGATAGGATGGATGGCGCTTCAAATTTTCCAGGACAAAGACCTGGGGTGGTCTCTGGAGAAACCCCAAGCCAATGGTTCTTTAAGGTTTCAAGATCAATGCTATTCAGAACTATCAAAACCCAGCCACAGGCCAGGCGAAGAGGCTCACACCTGTAATCCCAGCACTTTGAGAGGCAAGGCAGGTGGATCACCAGAGGTCAGGAGTTTGAGACCAGCCTGGCCAACATGGGGAAACCCGGTCTCTACTAAAAATACAAAACTTAGGTGGGCGTGGTGGCATGTGCCTGTAATCCCAGCTACTCAGGAGGTTGAGGCAGGAGAATCGCTTGAACCCAGGAGGCGGAGGTTGCAGTGAGCTGAGATTGCACCACTACACTCCAACCTGGGCGACAGAGCGAGACTCTGTCAAAAAACAAAAATAAAAACCCAGCCACACACCCCAGCATTTTTACAAAAGGGAAAAAGGGATGTATTCAAGATAATACAATGACATTCCTATGTTTTCTCTGAGCCAGAGAGCAGAGAAACATATTGTGGCAAAGGTGGCTTTCTTTCTGATCAAGGTTTCTGTGAATGGGCAGTGTCCACACATGAATTCTGCCTAAAGGCTCTGTGGGAGCCAGGCTGCGAGCTGATTGCAGCAGCAGAAGGCAGCAGGTAGGAGATGACATTTTAGAATTGTTCAAACAGACCCCAGGCCTAGAAGATATGCCAGACACGGTGTTAGGAGAGAAAGAACAAAGCGACACCAGAAACAATCGTTTAAAAATTTAAAAGACCGTTTCCCTTTATCAACTCCGCAGCTGGCTACCATTCCAGCAAATTTCTAAAACATGAAACTGGCCCCAGCAGGGCAGAGAAGTGAATGGGATGGGGCAGGCCAGTGACATTTACAATATCCAGGTGCGATATCCAGCTTTCCTGGAAGCTGAAAAATGAATTGTTTTCTGGGAGAGAAACAGAAATAAAAGTATTGGTTGGTCATAACCTCGGGGAAGCCTCTTGTTTCTGGATACCTAATATTTATAAAAGAATAGGGTTCCTGTGTGCATTTTAAAACTCTGGGCTGGGAGCAGTGGCTCCTTTCTGTAATCCCAGCACTTTGAGAAGCCAATTCAGGAGGACAGCTTGAGACTGGAGTTTGAGACCAGCCTGGGCAACATAGTGACATCCCGATTCCACAGAAAAGAAACATAGAGGCCAGGCACGGTGGCTCACACCTGTAATCCCAGCACTTTGGAAGGTCAAGGTGAGCGGATCACAAGGTCAGGAGATTGAGACCAGCCTGGTCAACACGGTGAAACCCCATCTCTACTAAAAATACAAAAATTAGCTTGGTATGGTGGCATGCGCCTGGAATCCAAGCTACTTGGGAGGCTGAGGCAGGAGAATTGCTCGGGAGGCCAAGGTTGCAGTGAGCCGAGATCTCACCACTGCACTCCAGCCTGGCGACAGAGCGAGACTCCATCTCAAAAAAAAAAAAAAAAAAGAAGAAACAAAAGAAAAAAAAAAAGAAGAGAAAGAAAGAAAAGAAAAAAGAAAAGAAAAATCAGCCAGGCATGGTGGTGCACACCTGTAGCCCTAGCTACTTGGGAGGCTGAGACAGGAGGATTGCTTAAGCCCAGGAGTTCAAGGCTGCAGTGAGCTAGGATTGTGCCACTGCTCTCCAGCCTGGGTGACAGAGCAGAGACCCCGTGTCTCTAAATAATAATAATAATAAAGTAAGTAAAATTCTACATATTACAAGTCAAAATAGCAGATGAAGAGTGCTGGGGACAAGTCACTCTGGCTCCTGGAACAAGCAAACCTCCAAATCTCAGTGGCTTAGTATGGTAAAAATATGTTCCATGGTTGGCAGGTAGCCTTCCTGGTGGTCATTCAGTGACTTTAGCTTCTTTAACACTGTGGCTCCTCCATCATCAACAGGTGGCTTCCAAGGTCCCCATGCAGTGGGAAAAAAGAGGATGGAGAATGCACACTAGCTTTTCAACCACGGCAGGGCTGTGCTTTACTTAGACCCACATTTACTACTGAGAACAAATCTTACAGCCACACCTGTCTGCAGAAAAGGCTGGACTGGGTGTACTCAGGAGGCTCCTGGCCTTTGCCTGTAAGAATTAGGAGGCGCCAAAGCTGACACCAACTTTCTCCAGGTGTTATCATAAGTGGATTAGGTCTGTCCACGGATGGTGATACGGTTTGGTTCTATGTTGCCACTCAAATTTCATCTCGAATTGTAATACCCACATGTCATGGGAGGGACCTGGTGTGAGGTGATTGGATCATGGGGCCGGTTTCCCCCATGTTGTTCTTGTGATAGTGAGTGAGTTCTCACAAGATCTGATGGTTTTATAGTGTTTGGCAGTTCCTCCTACACACCCTCTCTCTCTCCTGCTGCCTTGTGAAGAAATGCCTGCTTCCCTTTCCACCATGATTGTAAGTTTCCTGAGGCTTCCCCAGCCATGCAGAACTGTGAGTCACTTAAACCTCTTTCCTTTATAAATTACCCAGTCTTGGGTAGTATCTTTATAGCAGTGTGAAAATGAACTATTACAGATGGTTATAGGCCCAAGAAGAGTATCACTGGCTTTCTGTTCTGGGGAACAAAATAGAAGTTTCCATTCAATAAAAGGGACTGAGATTTGTCATTTCTTCAGTGTATAAGTACCTCCTCCACTTCTAGGATCCTCTCCTGATCAAAGCCCTAATGTTTACATTTAAAAACCTGAAGAGGAAAAAACCTGGCTTCAGTTGTGAAGTCAGCTGGTGGAGTAATTTACCAATCGGCAAATACCAAGCTTGCAGGCCCAGTTTCACATAGACAGGTCATGTCATTGTTGTGAATGTCATTTTGTGCCTAGTCCTAAGTGAAATGGGATCTGTATTTGTCTTTCCCTGGCTTTAAATTATCTGGTGTCACCAGCAGCACTGACTGGCACCATGTCCTGGAATGTTTGATCTTCTGATGTGGCAATATCTCCTCCCCTAAGGCCACCTCCCTCCCCAGGTTCCATCAGTCCATGACTAGACTTGGCATTTTGCCCCCAAGTTCCTAGGCTCTGATACACCATCCTGGAACAGAGAACAGCATTTCTGCCCCTAACCTTACTGACATTTTAACACCAATTTCAGAAATCCCGGATTTCCTGACTTCCATAGCTTCTAACCCAGCAGCTAGTCCCACACTTTTAAAAAATTAGTTGATTGTATTTGCAGTTTATGCAAAAAGAAAAGGATGGGATGGAGCTCCAAGAAGGGTTCTGAGAACATTCTATGTTGAAGTAAGTAAGCAAAGGATAACCCAGCTCAGCATGGCAGGACCAGGGCTGTTCCTGGAGCACCAGCAGCCCCAGCCACAGGCCACCACCTTCCTCTGGGACTCAGCGTGTTTCTATCTCATGAGTAGAATGGAGAGTGGATTCACTCTGTTTAAATTTAATTTAAAGCTATTTTCTCACTCTCTATTCTCTTTGCCAAGCCTGAGAATGGACTGCATGTTAGTTTATCAGATGTAGTTCCTTGCATGCATAAGTTCACAGAGGAATCACATAGGTCAGACCCCTCATCTTGGCTGTAACAAAAGCAAGTGAGAGGCTGAAACCCTCCTACGCTTGGACCATGCTTCTTTATGAGTTGCCTCCTGCCACAGACAGTATGTTTGGTGGCTTGGTACCAAAAGGGGCATCCAAGTTTGCTATTTTTTTTTTTTTTTTTTGAGATAGAGTCTCGCTCTGTCACCCAGGCTGGAGTGCAGTGGCGCTATCTCGGCTCACTGCAAGTTCTGCCTCCCAGGTTCATGCCATTCTCCTGCCTCAGCCTCCCGAGTAGCTGGGACTACAGGTGCCCGCCACCACACCCAGCTAATTTTTTGTATTTTTAGTAGAGACGGGGTTTCACCGTGTTGGCCAGGATGGTCTTGATCTCCTGACCTCATGACCCACCCGCCTCAGCCTCCGAAAGTGCTGGGATTACAGGCTTGAGCCACCGCACCTGGCCCAATTTTGCTATTTTTATTTATTTTATTTTATTTTTTGAGACAGAGTCTCGCTCTGTTACCCAGGCTGGAGTGCAGTGGTGCGACCTTCACTGACTGCAACCTCCACCTCCCAGGTTCAAGTGATTCTCCTGCCTCAGCCTCCCAAGTACTGGGATTACAGGTGCCCACCACTGTGCCCAGCTATTTTTTTTTTTTTTTTGTATTTTTAGTAGAGATGGGATTTCACCATGTTGGCCAGTCTGGTCTCAAACTCCTGACTTCAAGTGATCTGCCTGCCTCGGCCTCCCAAATCACTGGGACCTGAGGCGTGAGCCACCATGCCCAGCCCAAATCTGCTATTTTTAAACAACAACAGGGATGGGGAGACAAGTTGGAGGCCTGAGAGCCTGCCCAGTTCCTCCTGCTCCTACAGGAACTGGAGAGGAGTGTGAGTGACAACTTCTCCTGTCCTCTGTTGTTACCCTCTATTTTCAAGCCACAGTGACCCTAACTACTGGCACTGAGCAGGTAGGCTTTCAGGCAGAGGCCCCTTCAGGCCCTGGAAGCCCATGGCTCTGTTTTCTGCGAGCCTCTTACCTCTACCATTGCTTCTGTGTGCTAGAGTCCGTGCTTTGTCCACTGTTCCTAGGGATGTCTGTGGCCATGAACACATCCCCATGGGCCTCTGAGCAGTGCCCAGTAATCATACACATTCTCCAAGCCTCTGTAAACCCACTGACACCACCTGACAGCAGTTCCACTCAAGGAAATCCTTTAGCTTGCTCTGCTTCCAGCCACTTAGGCCAGGCTGCAGTCCAGGTGTCTGGGTGGCCGTCTAGAGGGACAACAAGAGAGTCCTCACAGCCAAGCAGGGCAGGAAGTGGCCTGGCCCACCAACAGCCCACACCCATTGCAGGCTGTGCAACAGGGAAAAATGGAATGTGGACAGAGGGACACACACAGTGAGCCTGTAACCCCTATGCCAACATCAGCAGCTACCACTTCCTCACTTCCTCTGGGTCCTCACAGTCATTATCTCCAACCTGCCCCTCCCATGGGCCCACACAGAGGTGGTGGCACCGCTACCACTCAGGAAACAGCTCACTTCACAGCTACACAGCTATTCTCGTGGCTAGTAAATAATAACTACTTTGGTTTTTCTCAGCATTTACTATCATGTTAGTGAGTGTTCCATACATTATCTCATATTACCCTCACAACAACCCTCAGATCAGCTGCTGTCACGAGCTACTTTTTTTTTTTAAGAGACAAAGTCTCACTCTGTTGCCCAGGCTGGAGTACAGTGGCTCAATCACAGCTCACTGCAGCCTGGAACTCCTGGGATCAAACAATTCTCCCACGTCAGCCTCCTGAGTAGCTGGGACTACTTGTGCATGCCACCATGCCCAGCTAACGTTTTTAAAAAGATTTTTGTAGAGACGGGGTCTTGTTATGTTGCCCAGGCTGGTCTTAAACCCCTGACCTCAAGTGATCCTCCCTTGGCCTCCCAAAGTGCTGGGATGACAGGCATGAGCCACTATGCTTGGTCCACTCCTTTTTTAAGTTAAAAATAATTTTTATTTATTTATTTTTCATAGAGATGGGATCTTGCTATGTTGCCCAGGCCGGTCTTGAACTCTCGGTCTCAAGTGATCCTCCTGCCTCAGCCTCCCAAAACACTGGGATTACAGGCATAAGCCACCAAGCCTGGCCCTCAGCTGCGTTTTATGGCTAAGGAAACTGAAGATCAGACATAAAAGTAGCTAGGCAACCATGAGACCTAGCCTCAATTGTGGGCAACTCAGTAGTCATTGGCAATGACTTTGATTTCAACTCAACCAAGAGCCAGGATTTGAACCCAGTGCTGTGACTCCAGGACTATCTTTCTGTAATGTCATATCATACAATGAAATAACAAAAGGGTTTGTGGAAAGCATGAAGCCTTATGGGCCCCACATTGGTGCCCAGTTCTGGGTGATGTCTTTTAGGGTCGTCTTCATCCTCTTCCTCCCATCTGCAGGGATGGTTTTGCCCCCATTACCCAGCTGTCACCACTGGATCTTGCTCCATTTGCCAGCCCACCTGCCCTGACCTTGAGTCCTAATCTCAGGCCCTTGGGCTTGGTGGCTTGCTGCAAGGTGCTTCTCAAGCTCTGCCGACAGTTGAGAGCTCTGTCCTGGCCCAGACCTCAGTTTGTGCACCACATCCAAGTTTTGTGACCTTGAGTGAGGGATTCTCACATCTCATGGGCCATTTTTTAGGACCACCGGGTTCAATTTTCCATTGTGCCATAACACACCAATACACCAAAACAGCAGGAGTTGCAGCAGAGAAAGATCATTGGTCAGCCAAATGAGGAGATGGGAGGAAACCTAAAATCTGCCTCCTCAAAAGGTTTGGGATGGAGTTTTCAAGGGGTTTTTAAGAGGATGGGTGATTAGCTAAAATGTGGGGATTCCTGATTGGTTGAGAAGCAAGAGGATGAAGTCCTGGGACAGGAAGATGAAGAAACTGTATGCCTATCCTGAGTCAGTTCCTTGGTGGGGGTCTTCAGATTGGTTAGCCATTCTGCTGGAATTCAGGATTAAACACACACACACACACACACACACACCCACACCCCTTCCTTAAGCAATTATTGGGTTAAAAGGTCCAGTGTTAGAGATTTTATCTATAGGAACAATGAGGGAGCAGGTAGTCAGTGTGCTACGTGACCCTTGAATAGTTAGCAACTGCAGGGAAGTGGGTTAAAGTGCACCTGTGTACCCTGATCAATGTCTAACCGTAATTCTGCCTAAAGCCTGGCTTGTAATTCCCGTTAACCCTGTGAGGGCAATTTCAGCCTCCTTCTGGCATCTCCTAAGTAATAGAGAAGAGTTCAGGAAGTTGCCAGTCAAGGTTCTTTCCAAGGGGTATCTCGGGCATGCCTGGCTGGCTGCATCATAAAGAACAGGAAGTCCATATTAGATGGTGGCCAGTGTGCAGATGTGCAGTTTAGTGTGGCAGAGCCATGCCGGCTGAGCAGTGCTGGCTTCTCCCAAGTCCTAGCCCCAAACTCTAGACAACCCAGTACCACTGTCCTTTCTGCAGACTTATGGGACCAGTAATTGGGAATGCCTTTTATTTTGCCTTTACCAAGTTGAGTTCAGTTAGGGAATCTGAGTGCCCGAGAGAGTGATCACAAGCTTTGCTGGCCTTTTGGGCCATATGACATCAATCATGCTATTTATTTATTTTGAGATGGAGTCTCACTCACTCTGTCGCCCAGGCTGGAGCACAGTGACATGATCTCTCTTCACTGCAACCTCCACCTTCTGGGTTCAAGTGATTCTCCTGCTTCAGCCTTCTGAGTAGCTGGGACTACAGGCATGCAACACCACACCCAGTTAATTTTTGTATTTTAATAGAGACCAGGTTTTGTCATATTGCTTAGGCTGGTCTCAAACTCCTAGCCTCCCAAAGTGCTGGGATTACAGGTGTGAGCCCAATTATGGGATTACAGGTGCCTGGCCCAATTATGCTCTTTAAAGGATGTGGACAGACCCGTCCTCTTCAGATCACTGTATGCGGTCTGAAAGCTCTGGCCCTTTGGTGTTGAAGACACAGAATTAAATATAATTCACTATTCTTTTATAGTTAAACATAGCTTATCTATAATTGTGCCCTACCAACTCCTTTAATCCCAGGCAAAATGCAAAGAAATGACGGTAGAAGGATGGAGGACATGCATGGATAGGGGAGTGAATACGGTGTTTTCACCCTCCCCGCTCTGCCAGCTTCTACACCAAAGGTTCTAAAGTCATTTTCAATACTTTCCTGGCATTCTAATTTTAAGCTCTGAGGAAAGAATAAAGGCTATGAGCCTGGCAGTGACATCCATGTCTAAATTATCTTTATATCCCTGGCAGCGTTTAGCTTGGAGCTCTTAGTAAACATGTACATAGCACTGGATTGAATAACTAAGGAAGGTAAATTGTTAGAAGTTAAAGGCATCAGGCTGGGTGCTGGGAATACCAAGAACAATAAAATGCTTAATACTTACTTAGTTGAAGCTGTTGTAGAGAGAGGACTAATGGACCAATGTTTGAACTGTCAGAGTCGGGAGGACAGAAATAGAGTGAGAGCTAGTAGATGTGAAGTAGTGGGTGGTAGGGAAGAGGGAATGCAGGAGAGGAAGGGATGGGAGCACAAAAAAAAAAAAAAAAAAGGAAGGGAGGTGGGGAGAATAGGACAAAGCCAACCTAGACATGCCTGATCCAGGCTACTTTTTAGCCTTTTTTTTTTTTTTTTTTTTGAGATGGAGTCTTCCTCTGTCACCAGGCTAGAGTACAGTGGTGTGATCTCGGCTCACTGCAACCTCCGCCTCCCAGGTTTAAGCAATTCTCCTGCCTCAGACTCCTGGGTAGCTGGGACTACAGGTGTGTGCCACCACACCCAGCTAATTTTTTGTATTTTTAGTAGACACCGGGTTTCACCATGTTGGCCAGGATGGTCTCCATCTCTCGACCTCATGATCCACCTGCCTCGGGCTCCAAAAAGTGCTGGGATTATAGGCGTGAGCCACTGCACCCAGCCTTTTAGCCAATTTTCTAACATCAAAGCCCTGATCCTCTATGACAGTCACAAGCTATCTATCCAGGCTGGGTCATAAGACTGGGATGGATTTTGTTTTCTTTTTATTCATTATTATTTTTATTTCTTTAGAAACAGGTCGTTACTCTGTTGCCCAGGCTGGAGCACAGTAGCACCATCATAGCTCACTGCAGCCTCAATCCCCGGGGTTCAAGTCATCCTCCTACCTCAAACACCTGAGTTGCTGTGACTGCAAGCATGCGCATCCATGCCCAGCTAATTTTTAAATGTTTTGTTATAGATGGTTGTCCAGGCTGGTCTTGAACTCCTGGCCTCAAGCAATCCCCCCCAGCTCGGCCTCCCAAAGCATTGGGATTACAGGCATTAGCCACCATGCCCAGCCTGGGTTGAATTTTAAAATGGTGAAAATAAACCCATATTATTCTTTTCAGTACATAGTAACAGCAACAAAAATCAAAAGAAAAGAAAAAAGTCCTCCCAGCCCTACTTCTGGGCTCTATAGATCAAGCTGCTTTCAATCTGCATTTCTTGACTTCTCTGAACTGCTCATCACAAAACACTTCATCTTAATTCCTCTTGCCAGTCAATGACTTGCATTGACTGGCAAGAGGATCCACATATTTAGAAGTTCTTACCACCGCGGTACTTAAATTGAGATATGTCTTGAGGTCCATATTTGTCAATCCCATTTCTGAGAAGCAGTCATAAATAAAGCAGAAGATTGAAATTGAATTTTGTAAAAGGACTTTAGGAGGAAAGCCATTATGCAACCGTCCAGTTTAGTGAAAGAGAATGTTCATTTAAACTGGGAAAAGTCAGCTCACCGTCTCCAGCATGGCAGAGAGAAACGCTGAGGAAAATTCTCCCGATTTTCAGGAGTAGTAGCTTGCTCCTCTGGGAAGAAGGTTACCAGAAAGGCCCGCAAATGATCGGTAGGATGCGAGTAACAAATTAAAATATTCTCTTTGCCAGAAACCTGTGTTGTTTAGAATCAGACAAAGGGCTAAAATTTGCCTGCGCTTGGATTACCAGATGGTGTTATTTACGTAATTTATGCGTTAAATTTCCTCCAGTGTTGCTTTTAACAATGTAAATAGATTTAAATGGCTTCCTAAGTGACTTCCTTTTGATAAAAAGAATTCCTGTCAGTAGGAAGGAAGACGTCAGAGAGACATGCTCCAGAGGTGGTGGAACATCACTCCCTATGTTACAGAACCCACCATAGCTCGCCCGTCTGGCTCTGCAAACCCAAACACTGACATTGCAATTGCAGCGAGAGAAAGTGAGGCGGTTATTGCAGGGCGCCCAGCAAGGAGAATCGGGCAGCTCATGCTTAAGACCTGAACTCCCTGATGGCTGGTAGGGAAGGGTTTTTGTTTGTTTGTTTGTTTTTGTTTTTTTTGTTTTTGTTTTTGTTTTTTTTGACAGAGTCTCGCTCTGTTGCCAGGCTGAAGTGCAGTGGCACAATCTCGGCTCACTGCAACCTCTGCTTCCCGGGTTCAAGCAATTCTCCTGCCTCAGCCTCCCAAGTAGCTGGGACTACAGGCACCCGCCACCACACCCAGCTAATTTTTGTATTTTTAGTAGAGACGGGGTTTTACCATGTTGGCCAGGTTGGTCTCGATCTCTTGACCTTGTGATCCACCTGCCTACCCCTCAAAGTGCTGGGATTAGAGGCATGAGCCAACGCACCTGGCCCTAGGTAAGGGTTTTTAAAGGCAGAGAGGCAGAGGTTACAGGCAAAGTCAGAAATCAACACATGGAAGCTGTACATTGTTTCGACCTAAAAAAGTAGGACTTTTTTTTTTTTTTTAAGACTTTCTCTCTTGTTGCCCAGGCTGCAGTGCAATGGTGTAATCTCAGCTTATTGCAACCTCTGCCTCCCAGGTTCAAGCAATTCTCCTGCCTCACCTTCCTGAGTAGCTGGGACTATAGGCATGTGCCACCACACCTGGCTAATTTTTTGTATTTTTAGTAGAGACAGGGTTTCACCATGTTGGCCAGGCTTGTCTCGAACTCCTGACCTCAGGTGATCCACCTGCCTTGGCCTCCCAAAGTGCTGGGATTACAGACGTGAGCCACCACACCCAGCCAAAAAGTAGGACATCTTGAATCAGGGCCCAAAGGTCTAAGGTGGAGTCAAAGATTTTCTGATTTGCGATTGCTCCAGGAGGCAAAGCTTTGTGTAAAAATTTGAGGTCAGCAGAAAAGAATGTTAGTGCTCCCTCATGGACATGACCTCCTCCAGACCCCTTGGGAAGAAATTTAGAACCAAGCACTGTGGTCAGAGTTCAGTCCTCAGTTCCCCCTCATCTGAGAGTCTACCTGCCAGCAAATCCATTGAGTGGGGTCTGGGTTTCTGAAAAACAGCTCAAGAACATATGCTAAGATGTTATCTTTTTTAAAAAAATTTTTATTTTTGAAATGGAATCTGGCTCTTCACCCAGGCTGGAGTGCAATGGCACAATCTAGGCTCATTGCAGCCTCCACCTCCTGAGTTCAAGCTATTCTCCTGCCTCAGCCTTCTGATTAGCTGGGATTACAAGCACCTGCCACCACGCCCAGCTAATTTTTTGTATTTTTAGTAGAGATGGGGTTTCACCGTGTTAGCCAGGATGGTCTCGATCTCCTGACGTGATCTGCCCACCTCCAGCCTCGGGATCGGCGACCGAAAGTGCTGGTATTACAGGTGTGAGCCACTGCGCCCGGCCGGCTGGAAGGTTTTATGGGGGAGGGATATGGGGAAACTGTGTGTAGAGGTTGGACTCAAGAAGCAACTGAGGATGGCAGATAATCTGGGCACCAGCAAGAGTCTTAAGTGGTAGGGAACTTCTTCGTCCTTGGTTAGATCCCAATGTTCCTGTAAACCTTTAACAAAACATAGTGGTGTACCTACTTCCCCTGTAATCCCAGAGTTAGTTTCAAAACTATGTGATTGCTGCTTTGCACTGTATATCAGTGCTCTCAAATTATCCTAACTTGCATGCAACAATGGGTAAATTCCCCTTAAACAAAAATGGACTAGTTATGTTAGTTTCTTGTTGTTTCACTGTTACATTAAGAGACAGTGGTGAAATCTTTAACTTCAGGTGTCTATGTGCATATGCTTTCAGGAAGAAAGCTTCTGAAAATAGATTACAGGCTTTCACTGGGAGGGTTTTATTTTATATTTTATTTTATTTTATTATTTTATTTTGAGATGGAGTATTGCTTGTCGCCCAGACTGGAAAGCAGTGGCACGATCTCGGCTCACTGCAACCTCCACCTCCTGGGTTCGAGCGATTTGTCTGCCTCAGCCTCCCTAGTAGCTGGGATTACAGGCACCTGCCGCCACGCCCAGCTAGTTTTTTGTATTTTTAGTAGAGAAGGGGTTTCACTATGTTGGCCAGGCTGGTCTCAAACTTCTGACCTCAGGTGATCCGCCCACCTCAGCCTCCCAAAGTGCTGCTGGAATTACAGGCGTGAGCCACCATGCTCAGCCTACAAAATATTTAAAAATTAGGCATAGTAGTGTTCAGCTGTGGTCCCAGCTACTCGGGAGGCTGGGGCAGGAGGAGTGCTTGAGCCCAGGAGTTTGAGGTTACCATGAGCTACAGTCATGCCACTGCACTCGAGCCTGGGAGACAGTGAGATCTTGTCTCTCTTAAAAAAAGAATCAAAGAAAAAGATTCAAAAAACTTTCTGCTACCTGGAAGGGAATTTTGGACAGATTAAAAGAAGTATTGATATACCCAGCAGTAGTTCAGATCTGATCGGGTAGTGTGTCTTCCATGATCTAGAAAACATTCCTAAATTCATTACTCGGGGAATTCCTGGCAGTCTCCAGATGATTCCTCAAGAAAGTCAACACCGGGGTAGGCAGCCTCTGCGGTCTGCTGTTTTCTGTTAGCAGAGGCCATAGTTCTGCAGACTGGGCCATGGTCTCTCGAGATGCCAGAGCTGAAAGAAACCTCAGAGATAGCCCCCTGTCATTTACAGATGAGGAAATAGTTTCCGGGGGAAGAATGCATGTGCCTGACTTCTGGGAGAAATGGAGCCAGTGGCCTTTCCCACTAGAGAGTAAAATGATTGATCTTTCTTGGGTCTATCTCAGCTCATGCTAGAGAACATCTCCCCACTGATTCCAGGCTGGGCTGGGCTGGCTGATGTTGACATACTGTAGGGTAGATTTGCACCAGAAGGGGTGCCAGGGAACAGCATTCTTAGAAGCATCAGGGTGGTTCTGGGTTTGTGGGAAGAGCGTTTGGGAAGAGACTCAAATCTAGCTCGTGTTCAGTTCTATAAGGGCCCTTGGTTGACCGACTTTAACTTTCTCTGCCTGGCATATTATATCTTCTAGTCTATTTCCTTTTCCTTTCTTTAATTTGTTCCTCTTTTCCCACCTCCTAGGCCTCCTCTCCAGACAATTTCCCTGCTTACTCCCTCCAGCCCCTCTCCATTCATTAATGTATGTACACATTCACTCATTGATTAAGAACTCAGAACTCATTGGGTACTTACTTATGTTCCAGGCACAGTGCTGGGCAGTAGGGACACAGGATGACACAGTACTGTCCTCATTGAGGTACCTAGTAAAGAAGGGAGAAAGTAATTTTTTTTGCACGCCCACATGCTGGCAGGATCATGCAGTTACAACTGTGATAAGGGCTATGCTAGCATGTTACAGGGAACTCTGTTTTTATCTGGGGCTTCCTTGAGTAAGCACTGATGGAGCTGAAAGCCAAAGTTTGATTAGGAGTTAACTAGGCAGATGGGGGAGGAGTGTCCCGGGCAGGAATGGGGCACAGGGAAGGATAAAAGGAAACATCATGGGATTGAGGGGAGCTGCAGAGATGAGGCTGCAGGGGGAGGCTTTGAAGACCACACGAAGATTGAGGATTTATTTTCAGAGTGGTCGGTGGGAGCCATCGAAGTTTGCAGGGCCGTGGAATGATCAGTTTCACCCTGGCTGCTGAGTGGAGGTCAGACTGAGTGGAGTTGGATTCGGAAGTGGTGGCTGTGGTCCAGGTGGGAGATGGTCGTAGCTTGCACCAAGGTGATGAGGGAGGAGAAAATGATCTGGTGGTCATAGTGGATGTGAAAGGAAGTGGATGCAGTTGAGCTGTAGTGAAGAGGCATCATCTGCAGGACTTGGTGATGGATTGGCTGGTGCCTAGGGAGGAAGTGGTGAGGATGGTGCCTGGGTTTCTTTCTGGTATATGTAGCTTCCTTGCTCAATTTGAGTGACAGAGGTCGTGGGGAGAGAGAACACACTGTCTTTCTGCTCCGGGCCACCTGCTATAATAGCATGCAAGCTCTTTCAAGAGAGAGCTGCCCCCTGTTAGTGCCTTGAAGATCCCTGGAAAAGTGGCTTTCACGTAATCAGGGCACCCAGGGTTCTCAATTTAATGGCACAATTGAAAACTCTCACCAGAATATTTTGGATCCAAACCTACTTATGCCTGAATGATACTTCCTGCTGCTTTTGAGAAACTCCTGGCCTCTAAAAGTCACAGGACAAGACCAGACCTTGAATATTAGAATTCTATGACGAGGTGAGAACAGCCCCCTCACTGTTAGGGCAGTAGATTCCAAAGTGGGGTACACAAGATGATGTGGACCATTAGAGGGACAAGAGGAATATATTAGCACTCATATTCTAATGTCATTTTTGGATTTCTATATATCTATAAATTTTTCATGTGTAAAATATATTAGCATAGTAGTATGTGCATGTACTGAAAAATGAATAAAGTAAACATATTGGAGAAGGTATGCTTTACATTTTTAAACATCAAAAATGTTTGGAGCCCATAGCCTGTGAGCATAGTGAATATAAATGAACCAGTCATGTTGGCTTTGATGGCTTGGCCTCCTCTTTCCTCCCTGGCTGCCTAGGCTCCTCAGTGACAGGTGCCCAGGGGAGCAGGTGGCCTGGGCAGTACCTGGCACCCTGCATCCTCATTTGTTGCCTGTGGCTCTTCCGGGGTCCCTGAAGCTACTATCCAGCTGTCCAGACTGTGGCAGAGCACAGCCCTTACTTAAATTCTTTCAGCTTCTGTAAAATTGAGTCATCAGATCACAACCCTGGAAACGATATTAGAAGCCTTCTAAGCTGGTGGCTGTCAAATGTGGGTACATATCTCAATCCCATGGGGGGGCCTTTTTACATACACCCAGGTGCCTCAACTTCATCCCTGGGGAATGTGATTTATAGGGCTGGGGTGGGATCCAGGTGTTTGTAATTTTATTTCATTTTATGGATGGATGGATGGATGGATGGATGGATGGATGGATGGATGGATGGATGGACGGATTGACAGGGTCTTGCTCTGTCATCCAGGGCTGGAGTGCAGTGGCATCATCATAGCTCACCGCAGCCTTGAATTCATGGGCTCAAGTGATCCTCCTGTCTCAGCCTCCTGAGTAGATGAGACCACCGCCATGTGCCACCACACCTGGCTAATTATTTAATTTTCTTTTGTAGAGGCTGGTCTCACCATGTTGCCCAGGCTGGTCTTGAACTCCTGGCCTCAAGGACTCCTCCTGCTTCAGCCTCCCAAATTGCTGGGATTCCAGTCATATGCCACTGCGCTGGGCATAGTGAAAGTATTTAGTAAATGATGAAGTTGAATGTGTGAATGAAACATGTATCAAAAGATGTAACTAAATCAACGTGCCACTGAAGACTCTCCAAAATGATGAAAATCAATCCCCATTGACATTCATCTCCCATAGTGTGTCTTCTTCCAGGACCATCAGCTGTCAGGAAGCAGAACAATGTGTCCTGCCTAAGACTTCCCAGACCCCAGAGTCTTGTGATGGTTTCTTTTGCCTCATCCCTTCCATATTCCAGAGGCCTGGGTAGGTTAGGGCAGGCTTTTTGCCCCAGTGAATGAAGCTTCAGTATATCCAGTGGCTAGGGGTCATTCATAACCCTCCTTCTCCTTCCAAGCCATATCCAATCTATTGTTGATGATTTTGCCTATTAAAAATCCCTCGACCAGGTGCGGTGGCTCACACCTGTAATCCCAGCACTTTGGGAGGCTGAGGCAGGTGGATCACTTAAGGTCAGGAGTTCAAGACCAGTCTGGCCAACATGGCAAAACCCCATCTCTACTAACAATACAACAATTAGCCGGCCACGGTGGCACACGCCTGTCATCCCAACTACTTGGGAGGCTGAGGCAGGAAAATAGTTTGAATCTGGGAGGCGGAGGTTGCGGTGAGCCAAGATCATGCCACTGCCCTCCAGCCTGAGTGACAGAGCAAGACTCTGTCTCAAAAAAAAAAAAAAAAAAAAAAAAATCCCTCAAATCTATCTACATCTCTATTTTGTTGCTGTCACTAAAGCTATCAGCTCTTCTTCCCTGCAAAATAGCAAAGCATTCTTGTTTTCTCCATCTCCCCTCTTCATGCCGCCAGTCTTTTCCCCACAGTTCAGCCAGAGTGATCTTTTCAAACCCAAATCCTTCAGTGGCTTCTCATTTACAACAAAGATCAATTTCTTTTTAACATGACCTCCAGGTCATTGCCTGGTGTGGACCCTGCCTACCTCTCCAATATTTTCCACTATTCTCCTCTCTTCCAGCCCTGCTTTCTGAATCCATTTTCTACGTTCCAGCCACATGGCTATTCTTTCAGCTCTTTGAATATCCTCTGTGTATTACTTATCTATTGCGGTGTAAGCCCAAATTTAGTGGCCTAAATAACAATTGATTTGATTAAGATTCTGAAGTTTGGAAGTCTGGGCTGCGGTCAGCCAGGTGGTTCTGCTCCACATGGCCCTGGCTATGCTTATGCACACACTGGCATTCCACTGATGGGTTGTCTTGGGGGTGTACAGTCTCACATGGCCTCACTCCCATGCCTTAGTCTTCAGCCATGATATCTGGAATAGCTGGGCCTCTATTGCTCAATTGTCTTTTATCCTCAGCTTCCTTACAGCCTGACGGGCTCAGAATTCCAAGAGGAAGAAAGTGCAAGCCGCAAAGTCTCTAAGGCCTAGTCCTGGGTTGTGTGAGACATCACTTCTGCATTCTGTTAATCAGTGCAAGTCATAAAATCAGCCCAGATTCAAGGAGAGGGGAAATAGGTTCAGCCTTTTTATAGGAAGAGCAAATAAGTCACATTGCCAAGGAGCATGGGTGGAATTGTTGCTGCCATCTTTGAATACAGTCCAGCACACCCTGCTCTCTCCTTCACAAGGTCATTGCAACTGTGCTGGCTGCCTCTGGGCTTGGGACTGTTGCCCACTTCCTCTACTCAGCTCAGCCTAGCCCTTCAGACTTCACCTTAGTATCCTTTCCTGGGGGATGCTTTCTCTGAGCCCACTGGCCACATCCTCGTGTTACACGCTAGATTTTTAGCCCTGTGTTGTTTTCCCTCATGGAAAAGCTCCCTTTGTGATGGTGCATTTCTGCCTGTGATTCTTTGATTAATGCATTTCCCTTGCTAGATTATCCACTTCATGACAGCAAGGACCTTGTCTGCTAGCACCTCTCATTTCATCCCCCTGCCCAGCCCAGTAGGCCCTGAATGGATCATTTTTTGATGAATAAATAAATGGATGAGCGCCTGTTTCTGGAGTCACCACACCTCCTGGAGGCCCATATCCATTTAAGCAGGGCCACTTCCCCACTTCCCTAGCAACGGGTCACTAAGAACCCTGCGGTGGGTTCTTTGCCTCCAGGACTGGTCCCAGAGCTTGGAGCGTGCCCTCCTCCTGGCCCATTCCAACCCATCTGGAAGGCCTCCTCCCTCCACTGTGTGAGGAGCCACAGCCTGGGGCGCTTTCCATTTGGGCACTTCCCTCTGCTCTTGGCATCAGAGACATGCCAGTCAGAGTCTCGTTCCTACCTTTCTGTGCATTTCTCTTCATTTCTTCAGCCAGCCTAGGAACTCACCATGTGGGCTGGTAAACACTGATGTAGAGAATAGATCCACAGGACCCTTTCTTGGGACCAGCTGTACTTGGGATACTCATAGCTGGGTCTTATGTGTGGTAGAAACATAAACTGGATCGTTCCCTTTAGAGGGTACCCCTTTTGCTTCCAGACCTCTTGGGTGGACTCAGAGGCCAAGGTGGAATATCACTCCTTCCGGGAATACCCCTCCATAGGGGACTTAGCTGGACTGTTGGTTTATTGCTAAGGCTCAAAAGCCTTCAGTCCACTTTCTTGCATTTCTTTCCATCTGCTATGTAGGCCTGGTTGCTTAACCACTGGCAGACTTCACATCAGCTCATCATCACTTAGAGCCAGCCCATGAGCTCTGCTGGTGATCACCCCCAGCCAACACAGAGCAGAGCCTGAGGCCTGAAGAATCACTTGTCTCCCAGGCATCTTCCAGCCTCCCTTGCACAGCCATGCCGCCACTTGGATCCGTGCAGCAGCAGGCTTTGACCTCTGACCCTAGGGTGTCATTGGTGCCACTGCAGATCCATGGAGCTTCCTCTGCATATATCTATATGCCCAGCTCTGTCCTCACTGTTTCCCCTGCTCACTGTGGTTACAATGCAGGTCAGAGGCACCAACCAGGCACCCAGAGTGAGGGACAGGGCTGTGGCTGAAAAGAAGCCAAGGGGTCTACAGCTGTAGGTCAGCTCTCCCTGGGCAGGAGGGGCCAGTGTCTGCTGCTTTCACATGTGGTCGGGGGTGTGGTTCTGACTCCTACCCTTACTGACTGTGGGGTTATGAACCACTTTCTCCACCTCTTTGACCCTCAGTTTCCTTATCTGTGATAAGCTGATAAGGGAGTTGGTTTTGGTGCTTTCTGTTATTACTGGACTGGTCCTGGGGTTTGGAGCAGGCAGAGCAGGTATACTTGCCTCTCTAAAGGGAGGGGCCTGTGAAAGTGGAGCGTAGAGGAGAGATGAGCAAGAGGAGCCCTCGTCTTCTGTCTCACACAAGAGGTGCCGCTAATGACAGTTCATGTTTAGGATTTAAAATCCAGTCTGAGTCACTGGAGGTGATGAGCTAAAGTGCAGACTTAGGCTGAGTCAGGAAGGATAATGACCACAGTGCATGCCCAGTGATGGCAATGTTGTGGGCATCCAGGCCAGCAGCAGGATTCCAGGGCAGACACTGACCCTGGCAATTCACCCTGGGCTTACTGGACCCCACAGCAGGGCATACCTTCAAGACATCTGCTATTCCAGGAGCCTCTGAGTCCTCCCCAGACTCTACAGGGAGAGCTGAGGGACTTTGGGTCAATGCACACTGAGTGTGCTGGCTGATATCCACACCACAGAGCCCAGGACAGAAAGCCCATGTCTCTGCCACACAGGACAGATGTGCTGAGCTTCCTGCCACCTGTCTGTTACACCATCTCCCTCCCCTTGTTTAAAAGGCTTGGTGTCCAACACAGGGCTAACACAGCCAACATCTGGCTCCTGGACATCCTCTCACCTCCACTCCTAACAGCTACATCCACTTGAACCCTGTTGGGAGTTTGGCTGCACCCCAGGCATGAAAGCCATCCTGACCTTGGTCTGGATGGCTTGTGGAGGACATAGTGCCAAGTCAGACTGGCTTGTGGGTTCTATTCCCACTTGGCACCTGTGTTCTTATGACTGGGTTTCAGGCTTTTGCTAAGGTCTCTTATGCGCCTGTGTCTGTCATCCCTGCTAAGTCCTTGAAGAGTTCTGCTTTGCTTCCATCCATCCTCCTGAGCCTCCCCAAACTGAGATTCACGGCCAAATCTACTTTCCCCCATCTCTCTGTTTATCTATCTATCTGTCTGTCTGTCTATCTATCTATCTATCTATCAATCATCTATCTATTTTTATAACGGCTTTGTAGATATATTCACATACCATTACAATTCGTCCATTTAAAATGTGCCACTCAATGGTTTTTTCAGTATGTTTGAGCTGTGCAAAGTTCACCACAATCAATATTAGAATGTTTTCATCACCCTAAAAAGAACCACCAAACCCATCAGCAGTCACTCTACCTTCCTCCAGCCCCCTGCCCACCACCTCCCAAGCAACCATCAATTTATTTACCAGACATTTCATATAAATGGAATCATAGAATATGTAGTCCTTTGTGATTTGCTTATTTTGCTTAGCATGCTTTCCAGGTTCATCCCTGTTGTAGCATGTATCAACATTTCATTTTTTTCCCAAATAATATCCCATCATATGGATATGTTACATTTTATTTATGCATTAATCAATTGTTGGGACATTTGCTTAATCCAAGGTCATGAATTTTTACTCTTATGTTTTCTTCTAAGAGTTTTATAGTTTTAGCTCTTATGTTTAGGTCGTTGATCCATTTTGAGTTAATTTTTTATATGGCGTGAGGTAGGAGCCATGTCCGTTCTTTTACATGTTGTTCCAGCACAATTTGTTGAAGATATTATTTCTTAGCCCACTGAATTGTCTTGACACCCTTGTTGAAAGTTAGTTGACCATAAGTGTGAGAGTTTATTTCTGGACTTTCAGTTCTATTCCATTGATCCGTATGTCTGTCATTATGCCAGTACCACACCATCTTGACTATAGTAGCTTTGTATTAAATTTTGAAATTGGGGAGTGAAGTCCTCCCAGTTTGTTCAGGGTTGTTTTAGCTACTTGAGGTCCCTTGTTTTTCCTTACGAACTTTAGGATCTGCTTGTTAATTTCTGCAAGGAATTCAGCTGAGATTTTTATAGGGATTGTGTTGAAATTTTAGATCAATTTTGGATGTATTACCATCTTGACAATGTTAATTCTTCCAATCCTTGAACATGGTATATCTTTTCATTCATTCACTGAGTCTTGCAACATCATTGTGAGACCCTGATTCTTTATATATTGTCCATACCTTGAAATTCAGCCACCTTGTTTTACTCTCTAAGACACCAGTTTCGTGTCTCTATTCCCAGGCCCTTTGCCAACATTTGGCCTCCTTGACTTCCTTCCATGGCCAGCAGCTGGGTCTAACCTAACATGCAAGGGCATCTAGCTGTCCAGTCCCAGATCAAAGAAGTCTGGAACATCTATTCTCTACTAACCACAGCCCACAACTCCTCCTGGAGGAAGCAAGCAAAGTGAGGATTCTTGCTTATGGGAGAATTTTCTATCTGTATCGTTTCCCTGTGGTATAACCGAAGTTGGGAAATAGAAACAGAACATCATACACACACAAACAAATTTGGCCACCAAAGTCAGTCAACAGAAGTCAAGAAGGGGGTATGCAGACACTCAAGAGTGTCTCAGTATTCTTGCTTTGGTGGTTACTGGGAGACTAAAGGTGGAATGGCTTGAAGTAACCCATCTTGGAATGAGCCTACCTGAGTCAGCTCACCTGCAAAAACTGTCGCTTATGCAGAGCATACAGTGTCTTCACAGCAGAACAGCCTCACAGGTTCCTGAAACTTTTCTGTCATTTTCCTTTTTTTCCACTGGTACCAGGAACTTCATTTCCATAAATTAATTTTTTTTTTTACAATAAGGTTTTTTTTTTTTTTTTCCCACCTGGACCAAGAGAAGTTGGATAGTCCAGCTTTCCTTTTGGAGCAGGGCCTTACAGCCTAGGTGCCTGCCATCCCCATGCAGAGGGATGAGAAGTCCCACATCCTTGGGCTTTTGCATCCCTCAAAGGCAGCCATCATTGCAACTTTCTTTCTGAATAGTTCAGTAGTAGCAAGCAACAGCTGCTCATGATGGCATTGGAGTGGATGCTTCCAGAAGGCTTGGCATGTGTACCCATAGGACTCCAAAGTAGAGCATATTAACAGTGTAGAACTAGGCTGGGAGTAGTGGCACATGCTTGTAATACCAACACTTTGGGAGGCCGAGGTGGAAGAATCGCTTGAGGCCAGGAGTGTGAGATCGGCCTGGGCAACATAGCGAGAACTCATCTCTACAAAAAAATTTAAAAATTAACTGGGCATGGAGGCACGTACCTGTAGTCCCAGCTACTTGGAAGGCTGAGGCAGGAGGATCACTTGAAGCCAGGAATTCAAAGTTATAGTGAGCTGTGATCGCACAACTGCACTCCAGTCTGGGTGATAGAGAGAGACCGTGTCTCAAAACAAAGTAAAACAAAACATAACACAGAACTAGATCATTATATACAGCTTGTGCTGATATGAATAAAGAAGATCTGTTTCTTAGTATGAATTTTCCATTCTACATTGGCAGGGCACAGCTTCAGCCAGATGGGAAAGGCAGCCTTCAGGGATGTCAGTTATGCATTATTGAGAACATAAGAAAACTCATGTGTTGCCATGGGCAGCTTAGGTTTATGAGCCTTTCTTACCTAGAGGTGGATTTTATATCCTGAGCTGTTGTTTCTATAAGAATTCTCCCAAGCCTCTTTTTTATATGTTTTAGTCAGGTTAGGTTAGACCATGCTGCAGTAACAAACCAACCTTGAACTCTCATTGGCATTATTTATTTATTTATTTATTTATTTATTTAGAAACAAAGTTTTGCCCTGTCACCCAGGCTGGAGTGAAGTGGCACTATCTCAGCTCACTGCAACCTCCACCTCCCGGGTTGAAGTGATTCTTGTGCCTCAGCCTCCTGAGTAGCTGGATTATAGGCGTGCGCCATCATGCCTGGCTAACTTTTCTATCTTTAGTAGAGACGAGGTTTCACCATGTTAGCCAGGCTGGTCTCCAACTCCTGACCTCAAGTGATCTGCCCACCTCGGCCTCCCAAAGTGCTGGGATTATAGGCATGAACCACCGTGCACAACCTCTCATTGGCTTTATATATTAAAATGTATTTTACGTTTATGCAAAGTCAGCTGAACCATTGCTTTTGGGCTTGGGGAGGGGGCATAGCCTCTGGGAATTTCTTTTTCAGGCTGATGAAATCTTTGTACCCCTAGGTATGGCTCTGTGGGGGCAGCATGGAGGTCCTTCCTTGCTCACGGGTGGCCCACATTGAGCGGAAGAAGAAGCCATATAATAGCAACATTGGCTTCTACACCAAGAGGAATGCTCTTCGCGTTGCTGAGGTCTGGATGGACGATTACAAGTCTCATGTGTACATAGCGTGGAACCTGCCACTGGAGGTAGGGATCACCAGCCTTTCCCCACCACCCCAGAACAGTGATCCTTACTGTTTGATCACTATTTATTTAATAAACCAATCGTTCCTCCCCAGAAAATGCTCATGCTTAGAAAAATTATGAATGCATTTCAAAGGGGTTCACAGATGTCTCAGCTTTAGAGCTCCTGCCTAACTCCAGGGCTAGCACAATGGAAGTCTCTTTAAATCCACTTACAGAGATGAGAAGGGTCTTAGTGTGTTAATCCCAGTCTTATTATGTTAATCTGGCTGCCCTGCTCCTGATGATATGCTATGTCCAGGAAGTTCTTGCCCAGATATTTCACAGCAGACCCTTCATCCTGCCAGTGTGTGACTTCCCATGGAGCTCCAGCTGCCCCGTATCATATGCCTTTGCTCTATGCCAAATCCCCTAGCTGTTCAGCTCTCCTCCACATTCTGCTCAGAAGATGGCCCAAGGAAATTTCCGTGTTACTGCAGCACCACAGGAGTGTCATGCGGTAGTTGTATATTAGCATGGTTTGAATCCCAGCTCTATCATTTATGAGTCAGGAGATCTTGACCAAATCCACTCATCTTCTCTGTACCATTCATCCCTTGGTATCCACAGGGGATTCGTTCCAGGATTCCCTGTGGATAGCAAAACTCACAGATGCTCAAGTCTCTGATACAAAATGGCATAGTGTTTGCACATAACCTAAGTATAACCTCCTGTGTGTGTATATATATGTATAAAATATATATTTATATAATATATAAAATACATAATATAAAGATTTATATAAATTTTTTTATGGCAGCACAAAATTTTTTTAATTTTATTTTTATATTAGTTATTGGGGTACAGGTGGTATTTGGTTACATGAGTAAGTTCTTTAGTGGTGATTTGTAAGATCCTGGTGCAACCGTCACCCGATCAGTATACACTGCACCATATTTGTTGTCTGTTATCCCTCGCCACCCTCCCACTCTTCCCCTGAAGTCCCCAAAGTCCATTGTATCGTTCTTATACCTTTGCATCCTCATGGCTTAGCTCCCACATATCAGTGAAAACATACAATGTTTGGTTTTCCATTAGAATAATACTCTCGAATCTCATCCAGGTCGTTGCAAATACTGTTAATTTATTTCTTTTTATGGCTGAATCATCTCTAGATTACTTATAGATAATACAATATAAATGCTGTGTAAATAATTCTTATGCTTTATTTGTATTTTTTTATTGTTGTATTGTTCTTACTGGGCTTTTAAAAAATATTTTCAGTCTGCAGTTGGTTGAACCGATGGATGCAGAAACCATGGATATAAAGGGTCGACTGTACCTTATTTTCCTCAGCTGTAAAATGAGGATAATAGCAGATTCTCCTTCTTGGGGTGATTGTAAGAACTAAATGAATTTATACATGTGGCATGCTGAGAGTAGCACCTGGCACAGAGTGCATTGTTCGTCCTATGCTGCACAGCAGGGTAACCTGCACCCTCAGCCACAGCTCAGTTTATCTCCTCAGCCAGAGCACCCATAGGTGTCTGAGCCATGCTGGAAAGTCACCTGGAGTGGTGCCCATTGAGAGATGGCAGCCCTTATGTATCAGGAGGCTAGAGCCCAGAACAGAAGAAATACAGTTGAATATGTGCCAGATATGTGGGTCAAGAAGATAAAAGTGAAGAATTTATTCAATGTTGTTATAAGTTTTGAAATACATTCTCAAGAATTAAAAAACCCCTTCTGGACACTTAACACTTTTTAGCTGTTAAGTAATAAGTGCTTTTAGCCATTATTACTATTATGTAAAGCTAGGTAACATTCGTTGAGCACTTACTATGTCCCAGGTACCTAGTAAGTCATTATTTGTGATATCTTATTTAATTGTCATAACAACCTCATGACATAAGAACTGTCTGCCTCAGTTTCCTCATCTATAAACATGGATTATTAAAATTTACCTGATAGGACTCCCGTGAAGATAAAATAAGGCTGAGAATAGAGCTTAGCAAATATTAAGAGTTCCATAAATGCTAGCTTGATATGAATGTATTATGATGTTCATTTTACAGATGAAGAAATTGAAGCTATGAGAAGCTAAAAGGGGCTCGTTCAAGGTCCCACACAAAGCACATGGGCAGGGAAGTCAGTTCAGGTCCTCATACAAAACCTCACCCCAGCCCTGTGAAATAGTGAAATAGGTATTATTATTATTCCTGTTTTGTAAAGGGGATTTTTTTTTTTTTTTGAGATAGGATCTCATTCTGTCACCCAGACTGGAGTGTAGTGGTATGATCTTGGTTCCCTGTAACCTCCATCTCCCAGGTTCAAGCCATCCTCCCACCTCAGCCTCCTGAGTAGCTGGGATCACAGGCGTGCGCCCCCTACCTGTCTAACTTCTGTATTTTTTGTAGAGACGAGGTTTTGCCAGATTACCCAGGCTGGTCTTGAACTCTTTGGCTCAAGCAATCCTCCCGCCTCAGCTTCCCAAAGTGCTGGGATTACAGATGTGAGCCACTGCGCCTGGCCTCAAGTTTTGACCTGGAATGGTGGTGTGACTTAGAGTTACAAATAACTCAAGTCTTTTGACTGTAGCCAAGTGCTTTGTCCACGACTTCAGACAATCTCTGGTCCCAAATGCCAGTGGTAACCTACCAGGCTTTTAAAAAATGGCCATTAGCTCACGCCTGTAATCCCAGCACTTTGGGAGGCGGAGGTGGGCAGATCACCTGAGGTCGGGAGTTCGAGACCAGCCTGACCAACATGGAGAAACCCTGTCTCCACTAAAAATGCAAAATTAGCTGGGCGAGGTGGCGCATGCCTTTAATTCCAGCTACTCGGGAGGCTGAAGCAGGAGAATTGCTTGAACCTGGGAGGCAGAGGTTGTGGTGAGCCAAGATCGCACCATTGCACTCCAGCCTGGGCAACAAGGGCCAGACACCATCTCAAAAAAAAAAAAAAAAGACCATTTCATGAATCATACTAAATATATTAAAACGAAGAGTTAAAGGTTACTGCTCAGGGTTGTCTTTGAGGTTGAATAAGTTTGACATTTAAAGGGATTTCCCTTTAAAGTCATTGTTTGACTGCCCAAGTGATCTTCATGACATAATTTGAAGTCTTCTCCCAGGCCCCCCAGTGCATCCTGTCTCTGCTAATTCCTGGCCATCTTGCAGCTGAGTCTGCAGAGTCATATTTCAGATACTTTATTTTCCCTGTCAGCACACAGCAGCCATTACGGGTTCATTTCTGTAAAAGCAGAGTGAATTATTCATTAGAACATCATTACAAGCTTTGCAATGGAAAATTATTTTCACTTCTGCATATAATGAACTTCGCAAAGAGCCAACAAAAGGAGAAATTTTGCAGGTATAGGAAAGAAAGACAGGAGGTGGTTGTAGGCATTTATTTTCTTGTCCTAATCAAATAATTCCTCTAATAATTGTCTCTGATAGTTACTAAGGAAATGCGGAAGAGAAGAAACTGAGAATGTAGGTCGTCAACATCAGCGTGTCCCAGAAATCCATTTGCACAGCAATGATAAGGATGGTTGACTTGTCTGGGACCTTTATTGCTGTAGGTTCCTGATTTTGCTCAGGAAGGAGGATTCCCTGGCCTGGGTCTGGATGAATCAGATAGGTCTCCTTAAACCACCCTTCTGGCAGGGTGCAGTGGCTCACACCTGTAATCCCAGCTCTCTGGGAGGCCGAGGCTGGCTGATCAGTTGAGGTCAGGAGTTCAAGACCAGCCTGACCAACATGATGAAACCCCATCTCTAAATATAAAAATTATCCAGGCATGGTGATGCGAGCCTGGAATCCCAGCTACTGGGGAGGCTGAGGCAGGAGAATCACTTGAACCCGGGAGGCCAAGGTTGCAGTGAGATGAGATCGTGCCACTGCATTCCAGCCTGGGTGATAGACCAAGACTGTGACTCAAAAAACAAAAACAAAAACAAACACCCTTCTGAATAAGCATACGAGGCTTAAGATCTTTTTTTTTTTTGAGACGGAGTCTCGCACTGTTGCCCGGGCTGGAGTGCAGTGGCATGATCTCAGCTCACTGCAACCTCCACCTCCTGGGTTTAAGTGATTCTTGTGCCTCAGCCTCCTGAGTAGCTGAGATTACAGGTGCCCACCACCATACCCAGCTAATTTTTTGTATTTTTAGTAGAGACGGGGTTTCACCGTGTTGGCCAGGCTGGTCTCGAACTCCTGACCTCGTGATTCACTCACCTCCTCCTCCCAAAGTGCTGGGTTTACAGGCGTGAGCCACCGTGCCCAGCCCAGGCTTAAGATCTTCTATGTGAAGGTTTCCCTGAAAGTGACTCCACCTGTGCCCCACTCTGGCCAGAGCTCCACAGTCACTAACACCCCTTGGCTTCTCTCTCCTTTTAGAATCCGGGAATTGACATCGGTGATGTCTCTGAAAGAAGAGCATTAAGGAAAAGTTTAAAGTGTAAGAATTTCCAGTGGTACCTGGACCATGTTTACCCAGAAATGAGAAGATACAATAATACCGTTGCTTACGGGGAGGTAATTCAGACCGTGCATGCTTTTGGCTTGGAATGCTGTTCAATATGCTGTGGGTTGCTTCGCTGGGGAGAAATAGAGTTGCTCATTCATTCATTCAATGAGTGGTTTTTGGAGGTGCTGGCCTTGATAGCAAGATTCTCTCTAGCCGGGGGGTTGGGGTAGGGAACAAATGTGTTGAATGTTACAATGGACTATGGATAAAAGACTATGATAGTCTTCTTTGCCTGAGATACGTAGCAGATAATGAATCCTGTTCGGGAAATTTTGACTTTGAGGTCCTCTGGGACCTGTAAATGGAGATATTGAGCAGGAAGTTTGGATGTAACGAGAGACAGGAGGGTTGGAGTCCCCCATTGCTGTGTGCTGTGGGCTGGAATCACTTATCAAAGAAACGAGGAAATGTTCTCAGATTGTCTATGGTGTGATCATATCACCTTTCTAAACCTGAAAGCAAAGCGGTTTTTCTCTTATTACAAATCCCATCAATATGCATTTGAGAACATTTTGAAAATAATAATACTAGGGATGAATATTTGAGTGCTTTTGAAGTACTGGACACTATTCTAAGTGCTTTTTGCATACAAATTAATTTCACCTTCACCTTATGGGAGATTAGCGTTATTTCTGTTTTCTTGATAAGAAAATGGCAACTTAGAGAAATTATCTAACTTACCTAAGGTCACAGAGCGTATAAGTCACAAAGCCAAGATTGGACTTGGGGATCTGGATACCAGAGATAACGTGTACACTTTGATGTATGGGCCTCTGGACTGTGTGTGTGTGTGCGTGTGTGTGTATATGTGTGCATGTGTATATACCCATGTATTTTTTTTTACTAAAACCATTCCATTCACAATGCCTAATAATTTGAAATTTTACTCAATAATATGGAGGATATATAAGTGTATCATGAAATATTTTTTGTCAGTAATTAATGGCCGCACATGGTTCCACTTTTTGCGTAAGCTGGGCTTTGCTTGAGAACATAGACACTGGTGTCTTTTCCAATTTTAAAATATCACAAGTACCATTGCTGAGAACATCTTCATATAGAAACACTCATGCATCCACCTCATTCTCCCTTGTGATGCCTGTTTGAGATGGAATCGGTGACACGCAGTCAGGCCAAGGAGCAGGGAGCCAGGTGCTCTCAATTTGGCTGAGACACCCCATTAGCTCTGCAATCAGGTTTTCTTTCCTGGGACTCCCTGTGACTACCAGGTTAAAGCTAAGAAGAATCCCTTTGACTTAGGAGTATTTACATTTTTCTACAACTGTGGATTTTCCTATTCTTTGCCTGCTGCCTTTTATAGAAAATAAATCAACCACAGGTTAAGTCATCAGGGTGTAGAGTGGTGACCCTCCTGAGCTGGAATTTGGAATGGGATGCTCACGTCTTGCAAGGGCAGTCTCTAGGGCGGTTAGGGATACATGAAGACTAGAGCCAGCCTGCTGGGTTCAAATCCTAGTAGGCTGTTACCAGCTGTGTGGGTCTGCTTGGCAGCCATTCCCTCATCTATAAAATGGGAGGAAGGAGAGTATCTCCTCTACAGGGTTCCTGGGAGGATAAAATGAGTTGTGATGTGTGGAGTTCTTAGAACGGTACCTGGCATGGCCAAGCACCGTGGCTAACGCCTGTAATCCCAGCACTTTGGGAGGCCAAGGCGGGTGGATCACTTGAAGTCAGGAGTTCAAGACCAGCCTGGCCAACATGGGGAAGTCCTGTCTGTATAGATATATATATTAAAAAACTAGCTGAGCGTGGTGGCTGGTGCAGGTAATCCCAGCTACTCAGGGCTGAGGCAGGAGAATTGCTTGAACCCGATAGGCAGAAGTTGCAGTGAGCTGAGATCACGCCACTGCACTCCAGCCTGGGTGATAGAGTGAGACTCTGTCTCAAAAAAAAAAAAAAATGGTACCTGGCACACAACAGTAATTATTAATAGATCTGAACTGCCTTGCCTTTTCTTCTCCAAAATAAAAGCATGAATTTTTTAAAATTATCAAAGTAAGATTAAATATAAAGGAAGAATCAAACAACAATGGGCAGTGAATGGATTATTCCTAAGACAATAAGACAATTGGCTCAATTGCCTTGCTTTTTGGAAAATAAATCAATTTAGATTCTTACAGCTCACCATTTACCAAAGTAGATTTCAGATGAACTGTAGCATTACATGAAAGAAATAATAAAAGAACCATGAGGAAATAGTGATGAATCTGATCTCTGAATGAGGAAGGGCTTTCTAAGAATGAAATCCACGCAAGAAATGCAAAGGAAATGTGTCATGGATCCAAGCTCATAAATATTAAAATAATCTGTACATCAACTGAGTAGAGAAATAATACACCAAACTGAAAATACATATACCACAAATGCTATAGATGAACAAATACCATTAATATATAATAAGCTTCGCAAGTTAAGTTAATTTTTTTCTTTTTTTTGAAACAGTCACCCAGGCTAGGGTGCAGAGGCACAATCTTGGCTTACTGCAACCTCCATCTCCTGGGTTTTAGCAATTCTTCTGTCTCAGCCTCCCGAGTAGCTGGGATTACAGGCACACGCCACCACGCCCAGCTAATTTTTGTGTTTTTGTAGCAACGAGGTTTTGCCATGTTGGCCAGGCTGGTCTTGAACTCCTGACCTCAAGTGATCCACTCGCCTCAGCCTCCCAAAGTGCTGGGGTTACAGGCGTGATTTTAAAAATTTGATTTAAACAACAAAATAAAACATCCCCAAAGAAAAATAAACAAAGTACAAGGTCAGTTACACAAGAAAAAATACACATGGATGAAAAACACATGACAATTTTAAATTTATTTCATAGTCAAAGAAAATAAAAAATTAAATACACAGAGGTGGGTTTTTTTTTCCCCTATCAGCAAATGAACAAAGATTCATTTTTTGTGTTGATACTTTACAGGCAAGGCCTTAGTAATATGAAAAAAATCATATCTTCTGTGAGAGTGCAAATTGAAACAAGCCTTTTAAAAAGCAATTTGAGCCACATGTATTAAAAAGCTTGATAATGACAGTCGTAGTTTCTTCTCCACTCATATCCCAAGCAAATAATCTGAAATAAGGACAAAGATTTGAGAGTAAAATTGTTCAGCTCAGACATGTTATTTTTGAGGAAATTTTTTTTAATTTAACTTGGAGATTAGTTGAATGTAATGCATTCATGGTTGGAGATATTTTATAGCCGTTATAAATGGTGCGTACAAAAGTTTAATGACATGAGAAAAATATTGATACCATAATGCTTAAGAGGAAGAAACTCGGGATGATAAAACTGAATTCGCTGCTATTTTAGATTGGAAGCAAGTGTGCTAATAGCATTGGGAAATGGAGAAGATACTTATAATTACCTTGGGTAGTAAGTAGGACTTTGGGCAGTTTTGCAAGTGGGTACTTTGTCATGCTTTTCCAGCTTTCACTAATGTTAGGTGATACTTTCATCATTAGAAGAAAAATAGTTACTAAAAAGGAAATAATAAACATGATGACCAGCCTGTGCCCCCCAGGCTGGAGTGCAGTGGCACAATCTTGGCTCACTGTAGCCTTGAACTCCTGGACTCAAGCTATTCTCCCACCTCAGCCTTCCAAGTAGCTGGGACTACAGGTACATATCATCACATCTGGCTAATTTTGTGTTTTTGTTTTTGTTTTTATAGAGGTCTCACTGTGTTGCCAGGCTGGCCTTGAAGTCCTGGGCTCAAGCAATTCTCCCACTTCCACCTCCCAAGTATCTGGGGCTATAGGCATAAACCACTTAGGCTAGAAGGCTGCCAGAGCTGCTGTGTACAGCTCCAAGTCTGTGCACTGCACAACTCCAGGAGCTGCCTTTGACATCAACCACAGTATAAATGATGTCCCTTGAGCCGTACAGTGGGGGTAGCATTGGGGGTGACATTGTGATCATAGTCCGATTATTTGGAAGAGAGAAGTCTTTTGTTTTTACAAACTTTCTTTTTAAAATAATAAAATCAATACATACATTCTATCGGAAATATAAAGATGAAAACTAAACTTACTCCAAATCCCAACGCCCAGATATAATCAATGTTAACATTTTAAGGCATCTGGTTCTATTACTCCTTTTCTACCTGCTGAGTATCACCATTTACAGATATATATATTTCAGATGGACTATAGTGTTAAATGAAAGAAACCAAATTAATCAAAAACCATTTTTAAATAGCTCTTCCTTTTAAAAAAAAAAAAAAAAAGAGATAGGGTCTTGCTCTTTTGCCCAGGCTGCAGTACAGTAGCATGATCATGACATACTATAGCCAAGAACTCCTCTGCTCAAGCAATCCTCCCACCTCAGCCTCCCTAGTAGCTGATACCACAGGTGTGAGCCACTGCTGTTGGCTCTAGACAACTTTTTCTTTTTTTTGAGACACAGCCTTGCTCTGTCACCCAAGATGGAATCCAGTGGCACAATTTCAGCTCGCTGTAGCCTTAAACTCCTAGACTGAAGCCACCCTCCCACCTCAGACTCCTGAGTAGCTGGGACTACAAACACATGCCACCATGCCTAGCTAATTTTGTTTATTTTTTGTGAAGTTGGGGTCTCACTATGTTGCCCAGGCTTGTCTCAAACTCCTGACCTTAAGCAATCTTCCAGCCTCCGCCTCCCAAAGCACTGGGATTACAGGCGTGAGCCACCGCACCCAGCCCACATATGCTTTTAATGCTTAGGGAAGGAGTCACCTCCTCTTAGCAGTTATCTCTGAATCCTCGGAAGGGGTAAAGAAGTTCTCTTTGGCCAGTTGCAGTGGTTCACGCCTGTATTTCCAGCACTTTGGGAGGCCGAGGCAGGTGGATCATGAGGTCAGGAGATGGAGACCATCCTGGCCAATATGGTGAAACCCTGTCTCTACTACAAATACAAAAATTAGCTGGGTGTGGTGGCGCGTGCCTGTAGTCCCAGCTACTCAGAAGGCTGAGGCACAAGAATCACTTGAACCCAGGAGGTGGAGGTTGCAGTGAGCCAAGATTGCGCCACTGCACTCCAGCCTGGTGACAGAGCAAGACTCCGTCTCAAAAATAAAAAATAAAAAAGAAGCTCTCCTTGTTGGCCCTAGCATATTTCAAACATTGCAGTAGACCGTGGACTACTTTAGGGCAGGGACTATGTTATTTATCTTTTGCTCATTAAATTTAGCACAGTGCCAGGCACTTACCAGGCCTTCAATAAATATTTATTACATTACTGAATGATAGATTTGAGTGCAGAAACATTAGAACAAAGTTTAAAAGCCTGGCAGCCTCAAATCATGACATAAAGCAAATATTCTGTTAAAACATTCATGTCCTTAATATGTAAAGAGCTCTTGGCCAGGCACAGTGGTTCACACCTATAATCCCAGCACTTTGGGAGGCTGAGGTGGGAGGATTGCTTGAGGCCAGGAGATGGAGGCTGCAGTGAGCTATGATTGCACCCCTGCACTCCAGCCTGGAGTACAGAGCAAGACCCTGTCACTCAAAGAAAAAGAAAGAATTTAAAAATCTGCTCAAGTTGTCTGAGCCTAAACACAATTTGGGTACATAAAGAACAAAATGCCAGCCAGGCGCAGTGGTTCATACCTATAATCCCAGCACTTTGGGAGGCCAAGGCAGGTGGATCACCTGAGGTCAGGAGTTCGAGATCAGCCTGGCCAACGTGGTGAAACGCCATCTCTGCTAAAAATACAAAAAAAAAATACAAAAAATTAACTGGGCGTGGTAGTGGGCGACTGTAATCCCAGCTACTCGGGAGGCTGAAGCAGGAGTATCGCTTGAACCCAGGAGGTGGAGGTTGCGGTGAGTCGAGATCGCGCCATTGCATTTCAGCCTGGGCAACAAGAGCGAAACTCTGTCTCAAAAAAAGAAAAGAAAAGAAAAAGAACAAAATGCCTTTTCCTCTCTTTGTTTGCATGGAGAATATAACCTGGAGGGGAATGAATGTAGATGGAAAGGACCAGCAACATGACCTTTTTCCCACTCATTGAGACCCTAGGGTGGTGGTGGGATGGATACCCGTATAGATCACGGTGCACCCAGAGATCCAAATTAGATCAGTTCTCACATGCTCCCAAAGACCCATGCCTAGTTTCACGGGTGTTGCTTTGGGGACTTTTGTCTATTTCCTCCGTGGGTGCATTCCAAACACCAAACACCTACAATGGTGCTTAGCACAGCATAGGTATCAGTAAATGTTTTTGAATATATAAATAGATACTGCTAGAGCATTTTATGATAGTAAGCTTTTAGGTTTCTTTTTTTTCTTTTTTTTAGAAATAGGTCTTGCTCTCTCGCCCAGGCTGGAGTGAAGTGGTGCAATCATAGCTCACTGTAGCCTGGAACTCCTGGGCTCAAGCGATCCTCCCGTCTCAGCCTCCTGAATAGCTGGGACTACAAGTGTTTGCCACCATGGCTGGTTAGTTTGTTTTAACGTTTTTTTAGGATGGGGCCTCGCTATGTTGCCCATGTTGGTCTTGAACTCCTGGGATCAAGCGATCCTCCTGCCTCCCAAAGTGCTGGGATTACAGGCGTGAGCCACCACGTCCAGCCTAATTTGCTTTTAGGCTCTTCATGCCTTTATGCAACTAATGACCTGAGAAGCTAACCTCTGATTACCCAGTTTATTAAAACCAATGTCGGTGCTGAGGCCCACTTACAAGCCTAACCATCTGGATAACTGGATTTTACAAGCCACTTAGAAGACTTAGAAGCCACTGAGAAGCTTAGAAGCCACTTAGAAGCTTCAAAGCCATTTAGAAGCCTAAGATCGGGGTAACCAGTGCTCCTGTATGCAGAAGTTCCCTGAGATTGCCTTTCATGTTAGGAATGGAGGTGCTGTGAGGGTGGGGGCGCAAGCTGCCCAGGACACAGTCAGAGACCTAGCATCCATGCCATCCACCTTAAGACTTGATCTTTCTTGTTAAGGTGATCACCGCAAAGATTTGAGCCCTGGTCCTCACTTAGAGGCTCGTGTTGTCTTCCCATCATGAAGTTGGAACCAAGCCATTGTAGAACAGTGACTCGGCATCCACACCTCCACTAGCTGAGCTCTCATGGGTCGTGTTTTGTCTATTCTTGCAGCTTCGCAACAACAAGGCAAAAGACGTCTGCTTGGACCAGGGGCCGCTGGAGAACCACACAGCAATATTGTATCCGTGCCATGGCTGGGGACCACAGGTAGGAGCTTGTCTCTGACCAGGAAGGAAGTAATATCACCATCTCCGACCCACAGAGGCCCCGCAGGCCTTCTGGATAAACTTTGTTGCTGTCTACCTTGGTAGTTATTTATTCTGAGAAAAATTTTTAAGAAGAAGGTAGGAGTCTTTCTGGTTATTTCTGTAAAGAAGCTAGGGAAAAAATTCATAAGTGGTTGTTGCAGCACGCGGATTTTTTTTTTTTTTTTTTGAGATGGCGTCTCACTCTGTCCTCCAGGCTGGAGTGCAGTGGTATGATCTCGGCTCACTGCAACCTCCGCCTCCCAGGCTCATGTGATTCTCCTGCCTCAGCCTCCCGAGTAGCTGGGGCTACATGCGCCCGCCACTGCGCCCAGCTAATTTTTTTGTATTTTTAGTAGAGACGGGGTTTCACCGTGTTAGCCAGGATGGTCTCCATCTCCTGACCTTGTGATCCGCCCGCCTCAGCCTCCCAAAGTGCTGGGATTACAGGCGTGAGCCACCGCGCCTGGCCAAGGCTCACAGGTTTTTCTCTGTGTGTAGTGGTTTTGCATTCCCCCAAGGTCAGCTGTGTACCGTCTGCCACATCACTGCCGGTAGTTCTCATTGTCCAGATGGATACTCACCCTTCCTCCTAAGGTGGGTGAGCAATGCCAGACAGGTTACTGTTCAGATCCTCAGCCCTTTGATCCTTGCAGCAACTCTGGGAAGTAAGCAGGCAGCATGAGGAAACTGAGGCACAGAGGGGCAAGTGCCTGTGAGCAAAGCAACCTAGAATCCAGGCTTTCCAGCACAGCCAAGCATTTTATACTATTTATTTATTTATCTGTTTATTTTTTTAGACTGAGTCTTTCTCTGTCACCCAAACTGGAATGCAGTGCCACAATCTCAGCTCAGTGCAACCTCCGCCTTCTGGGTTCAATCGATTCTCCTGCCTCAGCCTCCTGAGTAGCTGAGATTACAGGCTTGCACCACCCTTCCCCAGCTAATTTTTGTATTTTCAGTAGAGACGGGGTTTCACCATGTTGGCCAGACTGGTCTCGAACTCCTGACATCAAGTGGTCCACCACCTCGGCCTCCCAAAGTGCTGGGATTACAGGCGTGAGCTTCCGCCCTGGGCCAAGCACAGCCAAGCATTTTAAAGTCAAATTATCACCTGAGGTCAGGAGTTCGAGACCAGCCTGGCCAACATGGCAAAACCCCATCTCTATTGGCCAGGTGCGGTGGCTCACGCCTGTAATCCCAGCGGTATGGGAGGCCGAGGTGGGCAGATCATGAGGTCAGGAGATCGAGACCATCCTGGCTAACACGGTGAAACCATCTCTACTAAAAATACAAAAACTTAGCCAGGCGTGGTGGTGGGCGCCTGTAGTCCCAGCTACTCAGGAGGCTGAGTCAGGAGAATAGCATGAACCCAGGAGGTGGAGCTTGCAGTGAGCCAAGATCGTAACACTGCATGCACTCCAGCCTGTGCGACAGAGTGAGACTCTGTCTCAAAAAAAAAAAATTAGCCAGGCATAGTGGCGGGCGCCTGTAATCCCAGCTACTGGAGAGGCTGAGGCAGGAGAATCACTTGAACCTGGGAGGTGGAGTTTCAGTGAGCCAAGATCGTGCCACCGCACTAGAGCCTGGGCGACAGAGCGAGCCTCCATCTCAAGAAAAAAAAAAAGTCAAATGCGATCCATTTAAATCCAAGTTATTTATGGAGCACCATCACCATCTACGATTGGTGAAAAGTGCCCGTGGGGATCAGGAGATTGGCTGGGAAGCCTAGACCTTCTCCTCTCCCTGAAGGTTCTCTGTAGGGAAATGGGGATGCGCATGGAAAGCAATATGAGCTACAGAATCTAATGCAGGTGGCTGTGATGGCTGAGGCGGGAGGATTGCTTGAGGCCAGGAGATTGAGACCAGCCTGGGTAACATAACAAGACCCCCACCTCTACAAAAGAGACATAAAATGAGTTGGGCGTGGTGGCACACGACTCAGGAAGCTGAGGTGAGGGGATCACTTGAACCCAGGACTTCAAGGCTGCAGTGAGCCATGATCATGCCACTGCACTCCTGGGTGACAGAGTGAGACCTTGTCTCTTAAAAAAAGAAAAAAATAAGTGCACGTCTTCATTCATTCATTCACTCAACTAATATGTCTTGATTACCTATTCTAAAATGCTAGGCACCACTGTAACACAGGCAGCTGGTATGATACAGTCTTTGCTCTCAAATCGTTTACCCTTGAAGGGGAGGGACTAGAAAAGAGGCAGGAAATCTACAGTAGAATAAGCGTAACCCAGGGTGCTGGGGCCTGGGAGGTGGGAGGTAGCCCAGTTTGGCTGGAACTTTGAATGCAAGAGGGAAGGCAGTGCTGAGAGAGAAGGCAGCAGAGAGGTGGAGAGCAGATGGTGAGAGACCTAAGGAGGCCTGCACCAAGACTCCAGCCTGCACGCTGCAGTGGGCAGCAGAATCGTCCCCAAGGCTGCGACAACACCAGCTCTTGGGCCCCATCCCCAGAGTTTTTGGGTCAGATCTCTGGTGGGGTCTGAGAGTTTGCTTTTGTTTTCTCCTTCCTTCCTTTTTTTCTTCTTCCCTCCCTCCCTCCTTCTCTCCCTCCCTCCCTCCTTCTCTCCCTTCCTCCCTCCCTCTCTCCCTTCCTCCCTCCCTCTCTCTCTTCCTCCCTCCCTCTCTCCCTTCCTCCCTCCCTCTCCCTTCCTCCCTCCCTCTCTCCCTTCCTCCCTCCCTCTCTCCCTTCCTCCCTCCCTCTCTCCCTTCCTCCCTCCCTCTCTCCCTTCCTCCCTCCCTCTCTCCCTTCCTCCCTCCCTCTCTCCTTTCCTCCCTCCCTCTCTTCCTCCCTCCCTCTCTCCCTTCCTCCCTCCCTCTCTCCCTTCCTCCCTCCCTGTCTTCCTCCCTCCCTCTCTCCCTTCCTCCCTCCCTCTCTCCCTCCCTCCCTGTCTTCCTCCCTCCCTCTCTCCCTTCCTCCCTCCCTCTCTCCCTTCCTCCCTCCCTCTCTCCCTTCCTCCCTCCCTCTCTCCCTTCCTCCCTCCCTCTCTCCCTTCCTCCCTTCTTTCCCTCCTTTCCTTCCTTCCTCCCTCCCTCTCTCCCTTCCTCCCTTCCTTCCTTCCTTTCCTTCCTTCCTCCCTCTCTCCCTCCTTCCTTCCTTTCTTCCTTTCCTTTTGTTTCCTTTCCTTTCCTTTCTTTTCCTTCCTTCCTTCCTCCCTCTCTCCCTCCCTCCTTCCTTTCTTCCTTTCCTTTCCTTTCTTTCTTTTCCCTTCCTTCCTTCTTTCCTTCCTTTCTTCCTTCCTTCCCTCCCCCTTCCTTTCTTCCTTCCCCCCTTCCTTTCTTCCTTTCCTTTCCTTTTCTTTTTTCTTTCCTTCCTTCCTTCCTTTTCTTCCTTCCTTCATTTTCTTCTTTCTTTTTTTAAGAGATAGGGTCTTGCTATGTTACCCAGGCTGGAGTGCAATGGTGTGATTACAGCTCACTGCAGCCTCAGCTTCCTGGGCTTAAGTGCTCCTCCTGCCTCAGCCTCCTTAGTAGCTGCGACTAAAGGCAGATGCCACCATGTTCCACTCAATTTTACATTTTTTTGTAGACATAGAGTCTTGCTGTGTTGCCTGGGCTTGTCTTGGACTCCTGGCCTCAAGGGATCCTCCCACCTTGGCCTCCCAGAGTGCTGGGATTACAGGCGTGAGCCTCAGCACCCAGCCCCAGTTTTGCATTTCCAGATGATTTCTAGGTGATGCTGATGCTGCTGGTTTGAGGAAATGGGACTTGATCCAGAGGATGTCAGGGAGCCATTGGAAGGCTCACCTGAGGGTGGGAGAGGTGATATGTTTAGACTGCCTACAGCAGTTCCAGCGGGGACTATCTAAGAAGCTATGTCTTGGAATAGACCAAATGAAAAGCCCCAGCTAGTCTCGGGCTGAGATGGCCAAGAGTTGGATATAGCAACTTGTGGCACTGAGCCTAGAGGACTTGAAGAAAGGGGACATAGAGGGTGGGAGGCAGGGCCCAGCACACTCCCCACACCACCTTCCTAGGATACCCACAGCCTCTGGCCCAGGCAGCAAGATCCCAGAGGCTGAGCCTAGGGCAGTCCCACTCCTGGGCCCCATGGCTGTGCCGGATCATCCTTTTAGGCAATTACTCCAAGAGTAGCTGTGAAAAGAGCACTTAACTCCCAGACTTCTTTGTTCAATCTTCTGAATAAGTCACATTTGAATGGCGCACTTATTAACGGTGACATAGTAGAGGCTATCCCAGTTAGATACTGGCATAATCAAAAACTGCTCCAAGGACGTCCACTCGTCCTGTGAACGTGGAACAAAGTAAAGATGGTCTGATCCCATAGCTTCCCCATGTGGCTCTAAGCAGTTACATTTTGCTTTGGGTGTTTGCTTTGGGTGTTACATTTTGTTTGGAAGGTTTTGTTTTTGTTTTTGTTTTTGTTTGTTTGTTTTGTTTTGTTTTGTTTTCAGACAGAGTCTCGCTCTGTCACCCAGGCTGGAGTGCAATGGCGCGATCTCGGGTCACTGCAACCTCCGCCTCCTGGGTTCAAGCGATTCTCCTGCCTCAGCCTTATGAGTAGTTGGGATTACAGGCACCCACCACCACACCCAGCTAATTTTTGTATTTTTAGTAGTGATGGTGTTTCGCCATGTTGGTCAGGCTGGTCTCAAACTCCTGACCTCAGGTGATCCACCCACCTTGGCCTCGCAAAGTGCTGGGATTGCAGGCAAGAGCCACTGCGCCCGGCCTCAGGGGAAGGTTTTTTAAGCCACTTAGGAAGCACTTGGGTGAACCTGAGGGCTGGGATGTTAAGGCAGCAGTGTCTGCCTTCTGTGGCCCTGTGGCCCCCCACCCTCCCCATCTGCCTACCCCAGCATCTTTAACACCTTTGTGATGCCTACACCTCCAGACATAGTCTGGGGCAGACTGCTGTGAACTTGACCTTCCTTACCTTTCTGTCTGGAGCCTTTATTCCTCTATAGCTCCTCCCTCAAGCTTCTGCCCAATGGGAACCTGATAGACCAGCAGGAATGCCTGGATGGCATAATTTCAGGACAACATGGTCAGAACTTTTCTTTCTTTTCTTTCCTTTTTTTAAAGACAAGGTCTTGCTGTGTCACCCAAGCTGGAGTCCAGTGGTGCAATCATAGCTCACTGCAGCCTTGACCTCCCGGGCTCAAGAAATCCTCCCATCTCGGCCTCTCAAGTAGCTGGGATTACAGGCATGCATCACCATGCCCAGCTAATTTTTTAAAAAAAGTTTTTTGTAGAAATAGGGGTCTCCCTATGCTGCCCAGGCTGGTGTAGAAGTCCTGACCTCTGGAACTCCTGATCTCAGGCAATTTTCTCACCTCCGCCTCCCAAAGTGCTGAGGCTACAGGTGTGAGCCCCTGTGCTTGAGCCTGTGGTTAAAATTTAATGAGGGCTTTCACTCTGAAGGTGACCACCTTCTGACTCCCTCCCCAGGCAGGAGGCAGACATCAAGTCTCCTTTCCCGCTGGGAGCTTAGTGGCACTCCCAGCACAGTGTGGTGCCTTTGTTAGGAAATGGCTGGGTTTCATCTTTCCCAGCTCCACCTGCGTGCGGAACTTTTCCAAGTGAAAGCTCCTGCCATGGAGCTGATTAGATTGAGTTGATTTAGAACGGCAAACCGGATTGGGCTGCTCATGGCTCCCCCGGCTCTGGGATGGACACTTGTTAAGTGGGCCCCGGCTGCTTTCCGTCAGCTGCTTTTTAAAAAGTCAATCTGATGTTGCTTTCTGTTCAGCCACGTGTCCTGAATTAGAGAACACTTGGCGTGGCTCTCCAGCTGCCAGGCGGTCCCTCTACTCACTCATCAAAGCTCCCCCGCTTCCCAAACCCACTCCTTCTGTGCAAGGAGTCCTGTCACCCACCTGGAATCCTTCTAAACTGCTTCCCAAAATGCCATGGGTGCAAACAGCGGCAGAATCAGAGCTCCTGTAACCAGGCGGCTCCCAGCAGAAGGAATTGGTGCTCCACGGACATCGCTAGCTTAATTAATGGACTCTATGTTGTAATTTATTATCAAACAGCAATTAAACAGAGATAAAATAGGCACTGAGGAGGGTAATTTCCTGTCTTGCAGCATGTGTTTGTCAACAAGATGTTCCGGGCCACTCAGAGAGCCTTGCTTGCTCGGAAATGTCTGTCGCCTCGGTTTTGGCTGATTACTAATTAGAATTAGACAAACATCCGCTTCTTTTTGGAAGCCTGAGTTTTATTTAAAAATAGAATGTCAAGGCCGGGCGCACTGGCTCACGCTTGTAATCCCAGCACTTTGGGAGGCCGAGGCGGGTGGATCACTTCCAGTCAGGAGTTTGAGACCAGCCTGGCCAACATGATGAAACCTCGTCTCTACTAAAAATACAAAAATTAGCCAGGTGTGGTGGTGGGCGCCTGTAATCCCAGCTACTCCGGGAGGCTGAGGCAGGAGAATCAGTTGAACTCAGGAGGCGGAGGTTGCAGTGAGCTGAGACCATGCCACTGCACTCCAGCCTGGGCAACAGAGCAACACTCTGTCTCAAAAAAAAAAAAAAAAAAAACAAAAGAAACCATCAAGGATGCAGTAGCAGCCTTAGTGTTGGCTTGAACCTATTTGGAACAGAAGTTCTTGTCTAAGGAGACCCACAGACCCCCAGTTCTACCAGGCTGTTGCCCTCCTGCACCCAGGCTCAAGGTGGGTCCCCAAGCTAGAGCAACCACAGTGAAACCAGAACACTTTGGCTACCCTGCATGGAGAGCACCCTCCTCTGCCAGGCCCTTCTTGCTACACCGCTCCAGACAGCTGGTCAACCTTCTCCAGCCACAGCTTCTGATTTCTCCAGAAAGGCAAAGGTGCTATCAGGAAGAAAGAGGGGGCTAGGGGTAGTGCTGACCCCAGGGACCCACTGTGGCATCTTTCTCAGCCCTGAACGCCCCCGATGGCTCTGCATCTGCTCTCTCGGGTCCCTACAGCTGACCCGCAGCCCAGGGTTTGAACAGTGCGGCATACAATGGCCTCTGGCCCCATAGCCGCGTGTTCCAGCCCCTGCCTAGGGACAGCTCTGAACACTCTGGGTCAGGGCTGGGCTGTGTTAAAGAATAAAAATGCTGACAATAAGACCCATATCTGTTTTTGGTGACATGTTTAATCCTTCCAACTACTCTGTCTGGTAAATAGTAACCTCCTCCCATCGCCCTGACTTTATTTTTTATTTCAGATAGGGTCTTGTTCTGTCATCTAGGCTGGAGTACAGTGGTACAATCATAGCTCGCTGCAGCCTCAAACTCCTGGGTTCAAGCAACCCTCCTGGTTCAGCTTCCAGAGTAACTGGGACTACTGGTATGAACCACCACACCCAGCTAATTTTTCAGTTTTTTTGTAAAGATGGGGTCTCACTATGTTGCCCAAGTTGGTCTCGAACTCCCAACCTCAAGCTGTCCTCCCACCTTGGCCTCCCAGAGTGCTAGGATTTTGGATGTGAGCCACCTTGCCTGGCACCACCTGCTTTTTTTATTATTATTATTATTGAGAACATGGAGATTCAGATAGGGCAATGCCAGCTGTCAAACGAATGTCCCATATCATTTGGTCTTGGGTACTCTGGTCTGCATCTGGTGAATTCTGGAGAGCACCTCATATCCTTGAGTCCTTCAGTGTTCTCCAGGCCACAGCAAAACACAGTGGAAAGACTCATAGGAAGCAGAGAGGAATGGAACATGAAAGCCCAGGTGCAGAGGCTGGAATCACGAGGCACATTTCAGGAAAGAATCACACAGTTGGCAGAAGCAGGTGGTTCAGGGTGGCCCAAAAGGGACAGAGTATGGAGATCCTCCAGTGCTAGGATCAAGGGCTAGGGCTTCCACTCAGCATCTCAGGTGTGGTCCACTGACCCAGTGAACCCTCTGGGGACTTATTGTAACTGCCTCTTCCAAAGTCCAACCCCCGACCTAGTGGAGGTGGGGCCTAGGATTCCACATCGTAACAAGCATTGGCAGGTGCTTTTCTTTGTCAATCCACAACTATTTATTGAGCATCTATTTTGAGAACTTGTTTGGGGGTTCTAGCAGGGGAGTGCAGATACTCGTATACCCTTGACCAAAGACTGGTCTTCCTCTATTGGGGATGGTCATCCTCTTTGACCAAGCATGCAGTTTCAGGAGGGATGCACGTGGAGGGGTGAGGGAGAAAGGGGACACCCGTCTAGCCAGCCAGATCAGCTGAATCAACCCTGGCGATCAATGGGATGACAGATGTTGCAGCCAGATCACCCTCACATCCAAGTGAGCATCTATTTAGGATAATGCTGTGAATTAGGCCATATAGGTGGTGATCATATGTCCCTATCTGCCCAGGACAGACCCTGTTTAGGCCTAGTGTCCCAGCTTGATTTTTTGTTTTTAATTTATAACACTATCTTAGTTTTTTATATAATTGAGGTTCTTGGGTTTTGTTTTTTTTTTTTTCTTTTCAAGGCAATTACTCTTTTTTTTTTTTTTTTTTTTTTTTTTTTGAGACAGAGTCTCACTCTGTCACCCAGGCTGGAGTGCAGTGGTGCGATCTTGGCTCACTGCAACCTCCGCCTCCTGCGTTCAAGCGATTCTCCTGCCTCAGCCTCCCGAGTAGCTGGGATTACAGGCACCTGCCACCACACCTGGTTAATTTTTATATTTTTAGTAGAGGTGGGGTTTCACCATGTTAGCCAGGCTGGTCTTCAACTTCTGACCTCAGGTGATCCGCCTGCCTAGGCCTCCCAAAGTTCTGGAATTACAGGCGTAAGCCACGGCGCCCAGCCTGTTTACTCTTTATAATGTATAATTTTGCAGGTTTTAGCAAGCACATGTGATCAAGTAATCACACCATAATCAAGATACAGAGCAGTTCAATATTCCCCTGAACCTCTGCCCACATATACTTTTTAAAAAGATTTATTTTGTTAGAGACAGCATCTCACTCTGTCACCCAGGCTGGAGCACGGTGGTGCCACCAGAGCTCACTGTGGCCTTGAACTCCTGGGCTCAAGCAATCCTGCTGCCTTAGCCTCCTGAGTAGCTGGGATTACAGTCACACACCACCATACCAGGCTTTTTTATTTTTTTTTTAAATTTTTGTAGAGATAGGGATCTCACTGTGTTGCCCAGGCTGGTCCCAAACTCCTGGGCTCAAGTGATCCGCCCACCGCTGCCTCCCAAAGTGCTGGGATTATAGGTATAAGCCAGTGCGCCCAGCCTTCCACATACTTTTATACACATCACAATCACTTTTGAGGACCATAGTTGAGAGTGTTCATAGAAGTTGCCTGTACACCTGCACATGTTCAAACCTAACACATTCCTGCAAATTCTGATGCAGCTTTGTCCCTGAGCTGAGACTCACTGCCCCTCCACAGCCCATACCACGGAAAAGGTGTGACTAACAGGGTCTGCAAGAAATGGCCCTGGAGATTTCAACGGGCACTCTTTGAAACAGCTACTGGCTGTAGTGAGATGTTCGTAAGATGAGGTGTGCACTGTGGGAAGGAATTGAGGGTGGGAGTCCCTGTTGGAAGGTGTCAAGCTCTGTTCCCAGGACCTTTCTGATTCAGTAGGCTCAGGGGAGGACATTAGCGACCTCTCCTCTGTGTGTCCTCCCTGTTAATACATTTTCCTCCTCTTCTCCGTCCTTTCTGAGAGACTCACATTTCTTCTCTCAGTTAATTCATCACCAAAATGACAGATGAGATTCTTTTATCCTGTAATTAAATTCAATCTGATCTTGGACTCATTCTCTGATGGCTTCATCTTTTAAGCGATACATCATCCAAACACCTTGTCATTATGATGCATTGTGCCAATAAGGCACCCGTGCCCTGCTGGCGTGACGGGGCTCTGGCGAGCTATTAGCATGTAGGAGGCACCCCTGGTCGTCGTCGGAAAACACAGAAGTGAGTGACACCCAGCAGCCTCTTGGCTTCCAGATGCTATCATGTAAGTGTCGGAGCTCAGGCAACGCAGCCTTTGAGAACACATTGAAGTTTCGCCCAAGAAAAGATGGCTTTGGTCCAGAAAACAGGCCTGAGGTTCTGGGAATATGCCTCTCCCATTTGATAAGAAGCAAACTTGGTCATCCCTTTCCATCCACGAAAACCCAATTCCTAGAAATCACCATGGGGGTCAAATCAGGGGATCTGTAGACCTTCTGGAAAACAGAGTTGGGGGACTGAAGGCAGATACTTTTTTAAAATTTTTTTATTAATTAATTATATATTTCATGACAGGGTCTTGCTCTGTCACCCAGGCTGCTGGAGTGCGGTGGTGCAGTCAGCTCACTGCAACCTCAATCTCCCAGACTACAGGTGCACACCACCATGCCTAGCTAATTTTTTTGTATTATTTGTACAGATGGGGTCTTGCTGTGTTGCCCAAGCTGGTCTCAAACTCCTAGGCTCGAGTGATTCTCCCCCCTCAGCCTCCCAAAGTGCTGGGATTACAAGTATGAGCCACTGCACCTGACCCAGATACTTTTGATGCTGAGAAAACCTGCTGCACACACAAATGGGAGATGAAACAGAAAATAGGAGAGGAAATGCTGATGGTGTTCTGTGTATCTGAAATTCGACACCACAGAGGTTCTGAACCACTTATTTTCATTTTCCATTTTCAATCTCTTATGCCATATTTTTTAAAACCTCTCCTTTTGCATTCCAATGCAACACTTATAAATTCGTCTTACCTCGTTGCATGCAGATAGTGAGAATATTAACAGCCTTTTTTGTTGTTGCTGTTGCTCTTCTGACTCGTCTTCTCTCAAAATATTCAAAATGTTTCTGATTTTATTACTTTGGGTTGTTAGTTCCTGCCTCCTGGGCCCTGCGTCCATCAGCCTGTGTGTACACCCCTTGCAGCCACCCTCTTTGCAGACCTCCATGCAATGCAGTTTTACATGCTTTCTGCTTCCTGAGATTTTCCCCGAGGCTTTGGGGGACCCAGGCCTCTTTCTCTGCCATCTGCTTTGCTTCTCTTTTCTATTTCCAACTCCCAATTCCGTTTTTCTAATTATCCCTGAGAAGTGGCTCTCGTGATCCATGTACAGAGCACAGGAAGGCTTGAGTTCCTAAATATTTCCTGCTGATATATCACCTAAGTTTATAAAATAGTCTAAATATTCTGTTGTGTCCTTTCAACAGTATTCACAACATCTTCATCAGGAGTAGATTCCTTCTCAAGAGACCACTGTCTTTGCTTATCCATTAAGAAACAACTCTGTATCTGTTCCTGTTTGATCATAAGATTGTAGCAATTCCATGCCATCAGTGTGCAGAAGTAAAGACACATGTACAGGCATACCTCATTTCATAGCGTTTCACTTTATGGTACTTTGTAGATGTTGCATTTTTTCACAGATTGAAGGGTTGTGGCAACGTGACATCGAGCAAGTCTATGGGTGCCGTTTTTCCAACAGCACCTGCTCACTTCCTGTCGCTGTGTCACATTTTGGTAATTCTTGCAATATTTCAAACTTTTTCATTAGTATTGTATCTGTTATGGTGGTTTGTGATCAGTATCTTTGATGTTACTATTGTAATTATTCGGGGCACTATGAGCTGCACCCAGACAGGACCACGAACGTAAATCATAAATGTTGTGTGTGTTTGACGGCTCCACTGTTGGGCCATTCTCCTATCTCTCTCCGAATTCTCGGACCTTTCTATTCCCTGAGACACAGCAATATTGAAATTCGGCCAATTAACAGCCCTATAATGGCCTCTAAAATCTTTAGTGAGGAAGACAAGTCACAAGCCAAATAAGGCTGAAAGCTGGGCCTCTTGTGCCAAATAATTTGCCAAGTTATGAATGCAAAGGAAAAGTTATTGAAGGAAATTAAACATGCTACTCCAGTGAACACACGAATGCTAAGAAAGCAAAACAGCCTCATTGTTCATAGGAGTCAGTTTTAGCGATATGGTTAGAAGACCAATCCAGCCACAACATTCCCTTAAGCCAAAAGCCTAATCCAGAACAAGGGCCTAGTTCTCTTCAATTCTATGAAGGCTGAAAGAAGTGAGGAAGCTGCAGAAGAAAAGTTTGAAGGTAGCAGAGGTTGGCTTGAGGTTTAAGGAAAGAAGCTGTCTCTGCAACATAATGGTGCAGGGTGAAGCAGCAAGTGCTGATGGAGAAGCTGCAGCAAGTTCTCCAGAAGATCTAGCTAAACTCATTGCTGAAGGTGTCTACACTCAACAACAGATTTTCAACGTAGACAGAACAGCCTTCTATTAGAAGAAGGTGCTATCTAGGACTTTCCCACATAGAGAGGAGAAGTCCATGCCTGGCTTCAAAGCCTCAAAGGACAGCCTGACTCTCCTGTGAGAGGCGAATGCAGCTGGTGACTTTAAGTTGAAGCTAAAGCTCATTTACCATTTTGAAGATCCTAGGGCCCTTAAGAATGATGCTAAATCTACTCTGCATGTGCCCGAGAAATGGAACAACAGAGCTTGGATATCAGTGCATCTGTTTACAGCATGGTTTACTGAATATCTTTTTTTTTTTTTCTTTTTTTTGAGACGGAGTCTCACTCTGTCACCAGGCTGGAGTGCAGTGGCGCAATCTCGGCTCACTGCAATCTCCGACTCCTGGGTTCAGGCGAGTCTCCCGCCCCAGCCTCCCGAGTAGCTGGGACTACAGGTGCGCACCATCACGCCCAGCTAATTTTTCTATTTTTAGTAGAGACAGGGTTTCCACCATGTTGGCCAGGATGGTCTCGATCTCTTGACTTCAAGATCCACCCTTCTTGGCCTCCCAAAGTGTTGGGATTACAGGTGTGAGCCACAACGCCTGGCCGGTTTGCTGATTATATTAAGCCCACTGTCCAGTCCCACTTCTCAGAAAAAAAAAAAAAGATTCCTTTCACAATATCACTGCTCATTGATAATGGTCACCTAGGAGCTCTGATGGATATGTACCAAAAGATGAATGTTGTTCTCATGCCTGATAACACATCATCCATTCTGCAGCCCATGGATCAAGGAGTAATTTTGACCTTCAAGTCTTATTTAAGAAATTCGTTTTGTAAGACTGTAGCTGCCATAGATAGTGATTCTTCTCGTGGGTCTGGGCAAAGTCCATGGAAAGCTTTTTGGGAAGAATGTACCATTTTAGATACCAGTAAGCATGTTTGTGATTCATGGAAGACCAAAATAGCAACATGAACAGGAGTGTGGAAGAAGTGGATTCCAACCCTCATGGATGACTTTGAGGGTTTCAAGGCTTCAGTGGAGGAAGGAACTCCAGATGTGGTGGAAACAGCAAGAGAACTAGAACCAAAATGGAGCCCGTAGATGGGACTGAATTGCTGCAATCTCATGATCAAACATGAACAAAGAGTTGTTTCTTCACGGATAAGCAAAGACAGTGGTCTCTTGAGATGGAATCTACTCCTGATGGGGATGTTGTGAATATTGTTGAAATGACACAAGAGAATATTTAGAATATTCCATAAACTTAGGTGGTATATCAGCAGCAGGATTTGAGAGGATTGGCTCCAATTTTGAAAGAAATTCTACTGTGGGTAAAACGCTACTAACCAGCATTGGATGCTACAGCGAAATATTTCATGGAAGGGAGAGAGTCAATTAATGCAGCAAACTTTGTTATTCTCTTATTTTAAGAAATTGCCACAGCTGCCCCAACATTCAGCAACCACCACCCCGCCACCCTGATCAGTCAGCAGCCATAACATCAAGCCGTGACCCTCCATTAGCAAAAAGATTACAGCTTACTGAAGGCTCAGATGATCACTAGTATTTTTAGCCATGAAGTATTTTTAAATTAAGCTATGCACATTTTTAAAAGGCATGCTATTGCACACTTAATAGTCTACAGTATAGTGTAAACATAACTTTTTATGCACTGGGAAACCAATATATTTGTGTGACTTGCCTTTTTATTGCAATATTCGCTATATTGCAGTGGTCTGCAACTGAACCTGCAATATCTCAAGATATGCCTGTATTTGATTTTGCCTAAGGAAGACTCAGGGTTAAGGAGGAATTACTGTACTATTTCTTTCCTGCCAGAATGGATTGATGAGCTATTCTTTCCAGGAAATCACAATGACAGACATAAATTGTTTTCCAGTGGAGATTGTGAGTTGAGACTTTTGTGTCTTCCGGGAAGTTTAGCTGACTTTTCTCCAGGCACAAAAAGTCATTCAGGCAGGTTTTGTGCTCATGTTAGGCTTGGAATAAGGAACTCAGATTGAACAATAGAGTGGTAGCCATGTCACCAGCTGAGCCTTTCTCCCTTGCCCAGGGATATTAAATTCCACAGCCAAATAAGTGAAAGTCACTTCTGCTCCTCTTTTTTTATTCTTTTCTTTCTTTCTTTCCTTTCTTCCTTCCTTCCTTTCTCTCTTTCTCTCTTTCTTTTTTTCTTTTTTTGAAAGAGTCTGTTTCTGTCACCCAGGCTGGAGTGCAGTGCCACAATCAGAGCTCACTGTAGCCGCAACCTCCTGGATTCAAGCAATCCTCCCACCTCTGCCTCCCAAGTAGCTGGACCACAGCCACACACCACCATGCTTGGCTAATTTTTAAGTTTTTTATAGAGATGGGGTCTCGCTATGTTGCCTTGCTGTGTTGACCAAGCTGGTCTCAAACTCCTGGCCTCCCGCAATCTTCCTGCCTCAGCTTCCCAAAGTGCTGGGATTTATAGGTGTGAGTCAGTGTGCCTGGCCCTTCTTTTTTACTGAAGGCACAATAGCATTTCAGAGAGTTTGAAAAACACAAATTTAAATCATCCATGGTCCTGCCACCCTACAACAACTATTATTATTACTGAAGGTTACTTTCAGCTTTTCTTTTTTTCAAAGAAATATATTGATTTGTTAGGCTGTCTTTATATCACTGAATTAAAAAGGAAACAACGTCACTGTTTCTGAAGGACAAGGAGGGGGACGTAAAGCCTCCTGGTGGAATGTATTTAGTGCCTTACTCTTTACTCTTTAGCTAGGAGGCTCAGCAGAGCGATGCAGAACTTCACAGTAGCCTCATCCCTGACTGCTTGATTCACAGAGCTTTGATTTCTCCTTGGGACAGTAGTATCTGTTGAATGATTATTTTCAGTAAGTTCATAGTGAGATATGTACACACACATACACATACACATAAAACAAGCTACATAAACAATTTTATTATACATACACAATGTATGTATATAAGTACTTTTTAATTTTTTTATTTTTATTCTTTTTTTATTTTTTATTTTTGAGAAGGAATCTCACTCTGGCACCCAGGCTGGAGTGCAGTGGCATGATCTCAGCTCACTGCAACCTCCACCTCCCAGGTTCAAGTGATTCTTCTGCCTCAGCCTCCAGAGTAACTGGGATTACAGGTGCCCGCCACCACACCCAGCTAATTTTTGTATTTTTAGTAGAGATGGGGTTTCATCATCTTGGCCAGGCTGGTCTCAAACTCCTGACCTCAAGTGATCTGCCCACCTCGGCCTCCCAAAGTGCATGAGCCACCGCACCCAGCCATAAGTACATATTTGTTATAGTATATACTTAGATAGATAACTATATACTAGTGTTAGTATTCAGTGGAAGTGGATCATCATAAAGTTCTTCATCCTTGTTGTCTTCACATACTATAAGTATATAAGTATATACTATAATATAAATAGTGTGTGTGTGTATATATATAGTGTGTGTATATATATCTATAATACATATATACACACACACACACACACACACACACACACACACATATATATATATATGGAGACAAGACCAAAACAATGCAATGTGAGATCCCGGGTTGGATCCTGGGAAGAAAATCCATGTTTGTGGTTTTGATTTGCATGTCCCTTCAATGATAGACTGGATTAAAAAAATGTGGTACATATACATCATGGAATACTTTATAGACATAAAAAAACAATGGAATCTTGTCCTTTGCAGGGACATGGATGGAGCTTGAGGCCATTATCCTTAGCAAAGTAACACAGAAACAAAAAACCAAATAACTTCTCTCTTATAAGTAGGATCTGAATTATGAGAACACGTGGACACATAGAAAGGAATAACACACACTGGGGCCTATTGGAGGGTAGGGGGTGGAGGGTGGTAGGAGGGAGGGGATCAGGAAGAATATTAAATAGCTACTGGGTACTAGGCTTAATACCTGGGTGATGAAATAATCTGTACAACAAACCCCCATGACACAAGTTTACCTGTGTAACAAACCTGCACTTGTACCCCTGCACTTTAAAAAAAGTTAAAAAAAAAAAAAAAAGAATCTATAGGAAAGAAAACAAGTTCTTTGTAAAGCTGGAGCAAGACCCCAGTTATTCAATGGTGGGTGAGGTCGGGGAAGCTAATATCCACATTTGCTTCTCATTATTTTATTTAATCCGTTATTTTATTAGTCTGTTTTCATGCTGCTGATAAAGTCATACCTGAGACTGGGCAATTTACAAAACAAGGAGGTTTAATGGACTCACAGTTCCACGTGGCTGGGGAGGCCTCACAATCACGGTGGAAGGTGAAAGTGACGTCTTCCCTGGTGGCAGACAAGAGAAGAGAACTTGTGCAGGGAAACTCCCCTTTATAGAACCATCAGATCTTGTGAGACTTATTCACCATCTCGAGAATAGCACAGGAAAGACCCACCTCCATGTTTCAATTACCTCCCACTTGGTCCCTCCCACAAAACATTAGAATTGTGGGAGCTACAATTCCATATGAGATTTGGGTGGGGACAGAGTCAAACCATATCAATCTCCATAAATGCCCTATGATGTAATCTATAATTATCCCAATTTTTTTTTTTTTTTTTTGAGATGGAGTCTCACTCTGTCACTCAGGCTGAAGTGCAGTTGCACAATCTCGGCTCACTGCAACCTCTGCCACTCAGGTTTAAGCAATTCTCCTGCTGCAGCCTCTGCCACCCAGATTCAAGCAATTCTCCTGCCTCAGCCTCCCAAGTAGCTGTGATTACAGATGTGCACCACCACGTTCAGTTAATGTTCGTATTTTTAGTAGAGACGGGGTTTCACCATGTTAGCCAGGCTGGTCTCAAACTTCTGACCTCAAGTGATTCGCCCGCCTCGGCCTCCTAAAGTGCTGGGATTACAGGCGTGAGCCACGGTGCCCAGCCATTATCCCCATTTTAAAAAATGAGGAAGCGGAGTCCCATAGGGCTAAAGTAATTGGCCCAGGGCCATAAAATCATTAAGTAGCAGAGCCTGGATTTCTTAAGCAGGCCCCAGAGTCCAAGTCCTTAACCATTATACTCCTGTCTCTCTAATGACACAGCAAGGTCAGAAATGCTGCTGTAGTTGGCAAGCGAAGAAAGTGAGCTGGTTGAGCCGTGGTACAGAAAGCCAGTGCTTGCTAGCACGTCCACACTGAACCAGGATACAGCCCTCCCTTCCCATTTCACATATAGAGACAAAAAAGAAATTCATGTCATCAGCGGTGTGTCCTACTGAGAAATAAAGTCTTTACTTCCTTAACCAATTCAGCAGTCAAAGGTGTGCTTTGAAGATGTGCTTAGGAATATTCTCCTGATTCCCTAGAAGTCAGAGTGGACTACGCATTCCCTCTCTCACCCAGCTCTTCCAGCTCTCATCCTGGTGCCCCACACCAAGAGAGGCCCCAGGTCTCTCCACAGGTCATGTGGGCCAGACCCTGCCTCCATCAGAACTGCCCCAATCTATCCGCTCCTAGAACTGTCTCTGCAAGAAAATCAGCCTGAGGTTTTTGTGGCACAAAGATGTATCCCCATTCATTCCAAGTAGCAAATGCATTTTCTGGAAACATAGTGCTTGAATCCAGCATGATGAGTCATATGGCAGAAGGGAGAAGCCAGCAGAGGAAGGGCCCTTGGGACCATCCCAGCCCCCAGGAGCTGGCCCTCTCTGCAGGAACCATCTGGTTCCACAGCATGCTTTCTAAGCTCCCATATATATTTTTAAATCAACTATATGGAAGCGTAAGGTAAATAAATACACTGCATCTATTTAAAGTGTGCAATCTGATGAGTTTTGCCCGGTGTGTGCACCTGTGAAGGGGCTCTTGAAATCAAGATTCAGAACATTTCCATCTCCCTCAAGGATTTCTCATGCTCCTTTTCTAACCCCAGCTCTCAGGCAGCCACCACTTGCCCACTGTGAGACATTTATTTTCTATATTCAGTTTGGGATTGGGCATTTGGAATTTTCCAAAGGCAGCATCCTCTGTAGATGTCTACAGGCCCCTGGAGACAGAGCATCTTCTCAGGCCTGTATCCTCCATGCCTGGGACTGGGTCCTTGCTCTCAGGACAGCCTAGAGGGGCTCCTGTCCACTGCTGGGCTGCCTCTTTCTTTGCTTGGCCCAGCTTCCCAAACACCCAGGATAATAAAGGAGAAACTCTGTCAATTTCAATAATATACACATGTACTTGCCAGTCATAAGAAACCATTCTTCTGGGCTTTAACCAAGCAATAAATAAATGTACTCCAAAGCAGATCTGAATTAATGGAATATATCTCTCTGTCTCTTGAGTAGAAGCTGGGAAACCTGAACTTTTCTTTTTTGGTGTTTGTTTTAGAGATAGGATCTTGCTCTGTCACCTAGGCTGGAATGCAGTGGTGCAGTCATAGTTCACTGCAGCCTTAAGTTCCTGGGCTCAAGCGATCCTCCTGCCTCAGCCTCCCGAGTAGCTGGGACTACAAGCATGTGCCACCATGCCCAGCTAGTTTATTTTATTTTTATAGAGACGGTGTTTCACTATGTTACCCAGGCTGGTCTTGAACTCCTAGCCTCAAGTGATCCTCCTGCCTCACCCTCCCAAAGTGCTGGGATTACAGATGTGAGCCCCTGTGCCCAGCCAAGAAACCTACATTTTGCATTTAGCCATTGTTTTCTACACTGACTGCTGGATTTTAAAATCAAGAGAAAGGCCTCTAATAGGAAAGCAATTGCAAGCCATGTTTTTATTGATAATCTGACGGATTTTGCCGTGTTCTGGAGTCATTCTGCAATTATTTATCTGTTTTTTGTTTATCTGGCTATAACCTGCGTATTCTAGTTTTCCTTCAAGGCTGTTAAATTTGGGTTAATAGTTGTATGTGTCTCTTAGATCATCTCAAATGGAAAATTCTTTTCCCCTAAATGAGAATTAATTGTATTTGAGCTCAGAGGGTTTTTTCCCAATGCATTAGGGTGTGGATAATGACGTTCATTTCTCCTCATGAGCCCAGGAGCCAAATAGAGTAATCCCATTCACTTCCAAAGACATTTATAGAGCATTTGATTTTTGCAAGATACTTTTGTTGGTCCTTAATGCTGGATAAAAATGGGTATAATGCTGCTAAAAATAACAATAAGAAAAACCTATAGCAAAGAAAGACACATTTATAAAATACGAGATTATGTAAGTTGGAAGAATCATATCTGGGTGGGGGCTATATGGAGCCAGTGGAGACAGGGTGGGGCTAGGGAGAGAATATCCTGCATATACAGGGAAGGCAGGCTGGACGGTCAGCTGTTGTTGAGAAACCTCATATCATCTATCAGACTAAGCCAGAAAAGCAAGAGTTACATCTGAAAAGGTAAGTGGCACCATAGAATAAAAAGTCATGGTAGAAAGTTTATTCTTAAATTGGTGGACCATGAGAGCAATGGAAGATTGAGGCAAGGAATGGTATGGTTATAACCTGCAGGACTGGGTAGGGTAGATGGGAACTGTGAGGGTCTGGAGGCAAGAGAACCAGTGATAAAGATCTGTCTTTATCTGCATCTGTCTCAGAATAGTAAGAATATTCGGGTCTCAGAATAGTCTGGAATTTTGGGAGGAAATATTTAGAGGCAGGAATCGGAGGACGTGCAAATTTGTGGATGAAAGGATGAGGGAGGGGAAGGGCGCAAAGTTGATTCAAGTGCGCAAGTCTAGAACTAGGGGACTCTGGGTGCGTAACAGGGAGCTAATTGTCTATTGGCTCCACACTGCAGGAATGAGAGTCACAAGTTTCAGGCAGTCGTAAACTCAGAGAATAATGCATTACCCATCCTTCTCCACCCACTAGCAGGATTACCTTGGCAACAGTGAGCATCATCATACCAAGATGATAGATTTCACAGATAGTGGCTTGGCCATAATTTGGTGAATGAGCATCACAGTAATGAAATAGCTTTCAGTAGTAGAGTACATTAGATACTTTGAAGGGTCTCCCTGCTCTCATATAGACAGATTTTAGATAAACTATAACAAATATTATTTAGATTTTTTTCTAGGCTCATAAGAAAGTGGTTGTATCAGCCGGGAGTGGTGGCTCATGCCTATAATCCCAGCACTTTGGGAGGCCTAGTCAGGCAGATCACCTGAGGTCAGGAGTTCAAGACCAGCCTGGCCAACATGGCAAAACCCTGTCTCTACTAAAAGTACAAACATTAGCCCGGCGTGGTGGTGGGTGCCTGTAATCCCAGCTACTCAGGAGGCCGAGGCAGGAGAATTGCTTGAATCTGGGAGGCAGAGGTTACAGCAAGCCATGATCACGCCACTGCACTCCAGCCTGCGCAACAAGAGCGAGACTCTGTCTCAAAAAAAAAAAAAAAAAAAAAGAAAAGAAAAGAAAGAAAGTGGTTGTATCAGTGAGCTTTTGCTGCATAACAAATTATCCCAAGACATTTTCAGATAAACTAAATCTGACAGTGTGTCTGTCCTATGACAGACAGTCACCAAAGGAACTTCTAAAGAATGTACTGTAGGAAAAAGGAAAATGACTGCAGAAGGATGTCTTGAGGCAAGAATGAATTATAAGCAAAGAAATTTATAAACACATAAATCTATGCAAACATTTATTGCATAAAATCATAAGAATAATGTCTAATTTGGGGAACAAGGGAGATATAACCAAAATACTGAACTATTAGAAGGAAGTGATCAGATTTGGTATCCTAATGTCTTTGAATTTTATTGAGGGGAAGCAGATGTTAAGATAATTTATAAAATTAGACTTTGCAAAGTTGTCACTGGTTAAATTTGAAGAGTAAACAATAAAATAATAGAAATGGACTGTGATTTTTAAATCTGTAGAGGGGAACAATGAAATCTGATAACATGTCAACAAATCAACCAAACGCAACTAATCCAAGCAAAGGCAAGTAGAGGAGAAAGAAGGAAACAGAGGAGCCTGGACAAACAGAAAGCACAAAGAGAGATGGTAGAAATAAGTACAAATATATCATTAATTACAATGAATATGAATGGATTTAACTCTTCAGTTAAAAGACAGAGATTGCCACCTTAAATTTTTAAAACTCCAGCTGTATTCCATTTTCAAGACACACATAAAAAACCTCAGGAGAGCGCTGGGCCCAGTGGCTCACTCCTGTAATCCCAGCACGTTGGGAGGCCGAGGGGGGCAGATTGCCAGAACTCAGGAGTTCGAGACCAGCCTGGGCAACACGGTGAAACCCCATCTCTACTAAAATACAAAAAATTAGCTGGGCATGGCAGCGTGTGCCTGTAATCCCAGCTACTCGGAAGGCTGAGGCAGGAGAATTGCTTGAACCAGGGAGGTGGAGGTTGTAGTGAGCCAAGATCATGCCACTGCACGCCAGCCTAGGCAACAGAGCAAGACTCCATCTCAAAAAAAAAAAAAAAAAATGACCAGGCACAGTGGCTCACACCTGTAATCCCAGCACTTCTTGAGGCTGAGGCCGGTGGATCACGAGGTCAAGATATCGATACCATTCTGGCCAACATGGTAAAACCCCGTCTCTACTACAAGTACAAAAATTAGCCTGGCATGGTGGCGCACCTGTAGTCCCAGCTACTCCGGAGTCGGAGGCAGGAGAATCGCTTGAACCTGGGAGGCAGAGGTTGCAGTGAGCCGAGATTGCGCCACTGTGCTCCAGCCTGGGTGACAGAGCGAGACTCTGTCTCAAAAAAAAAAAAAAAAAAAAAAACCCAAAAAACAAAAAAAAAAACCCGCAGGAGAGTGAAATGTTGAATTAAAAAGATGGAAAGGGTTATGTCAGGCAAATTCTAAAGAGCAGAAAGCTGGGGTAACCTCGTTAATATCAAACAAACTAGCCTGTAGATCAAAATGCGTTATTAAAGATGAATGCGGCCTGGACACAGTGGCTCATGCCTGCAATCCCAACACTTCGAGAGGCTGAAATGGGAGAATCATTTGAGCCTAGGAGTTTGAGGCCAGCCTGGGCAAAATAGTGAGACCCTGTCTCTATGATTTTTTTTTTTTAAATAACCAGGTGTTATGGCATGCACCTGTAGTCCCAGCTACTTGGGAGGCTGAGGCAGGAGGATCACGTATGCGCAGGAGTTGGAGGCTGCAATGAACTGTGATCACTTTACTGCACTGCAGCCTGAGTGACAGAGTGAGACCCCTGTCTCAGAAAAAAAATAAGGTAAAGTGTGTCAGTATATGATGATAAAATATTCCATTTTCCAATAAGATAGAATAATTATTGGCCAGGCACAGTGGCTCACGCCTGTAATCCCAGCAGTTTGGGAGGCCAACGCGGGCAGATCACTTGAGGCTAGGAGTTCAAGACCAGCCTGGCCAACATAGCGAAAGCCCATGTCTACTAAAAATACAACAACAACAACAAAAAAACTAGCCAGGCACAGTGGTGCACACCTGTAGTCCCAGATACTCAGGAGGCTAAGGCCCAAGAATCACTTGAGCCCAGGTGGCGGAGGTTGCAGTGAGCCGAGATCGCGCCACTGCACTACAGTTTGGGTGACATAGTGAGACTCTTTCTCAAAAAAAAAAAAGAAGAATTCTTAACTACTTAACTTGTATGCATTCTCAAATCTGTCTTCTTCTAACCTTCACTGTCACACTTGAGTTCAGACCTTCATCCGCCCCTCTACTTCCATCCTCATTGCAGTTCATTCTCCACTCAACAGACAGTGTGGTCAGCCTAAAATTCAGATGGCTCTTGATGAGAAAGCCCCGATTCCTGAGCTTGATGGACTCCATCTAGTGGAGTCTCACCTGCACTAGACCCAGCTCCCCCACCTCTATACTCCATCATGGTGAAAGCTATGCTTGGGTTCTCCAAAACACCACATTTCTTCTGGTCTCCAGGCCTTTAAACAGCTGCTCCATATTCCTGGTCTGATCTGTTTTTCTCTTACTTGCCTAGTTGGCTGACTCCATCAGGGCTTGACTTCAATGCCTTCTCCTTTGGGAATCCTTCTTTGACCTTCCTCTTTTGGATGGGGACTCATCCTATTCTGCCTTTAGGAACCCACCGTGTATTTCCTAGCAATATTTCACATTTTATCATTGCCTTTTTACTTGCCTGACTCCAGTGAGTAAGCTGTGAACACCTCGAAAGCAAGCACTGTGTCATTCATTCATGATGTCAACAAATATTTATCAAGCACCTACCATATGCCAGGCATTCTTCTAAGAGCTAGAGATAGAGCAGTGAACAAAAAAGTTAAGCAAACACACCCCTGCCTTCATGCCACTCTCATTCTAGCCAAAGGAGCCAAACAACAAACTGGGTAGGTAAGGAAAATAGATGGTTTAATAGAAGATAATAGGTGTTTGCAGAGAAGTAAAGCAAGGAGAAAGATAGGGAGTAAGGGGTGGATGTGAAATTTTAAATAAGATGATCAAGGGAAAGTCTCAGCAAGAATATGACATTTGGCCGATCACGATGGCTCACGGCTGTAATCCCAGCATTTTGGGAGGCCGAGGTGGGCAGATCACCTGAGGTCAGAAGTTCAAGACCAGCCTGGCCAACCTGGTGAAACCTTGTCTCTACTAAAAATATAAAAATTAGTTGGGCATGGTGGCAGGTGCCTGTAATCCCGGCTACTCTGGAGGCTAAGGCAGGAGAATCACTTGAACTCAGGAGGTGGAGGTTGCAGTGAGCCAAGATCGCGCCATTGTACTCCAGCCTGGACGACAGAGTGAGACTCTATCTCAAAAAAGAAAAAAAAAAGAATATGACATTTAAGCAGAAACTTGAAAGAGGTGAGAGAGTGAGCCATTCAAACATCTGGAGGAGGCACTCCTGGGTATCTACCCAAAGAAAAAGGAGTCATCCTATCAAAAAGATACCTGCACTTGTGTGTTCATCACAGCACTATCCACAATAACAAATTCATGGAATTAACCTAAGTGCGCATCAAGAGTGGATGGGATAAAGAAAATGTGGTGTATGTATATATATATATATATGTCATGGAACACTATGCAACCATAAAAAAGAATGAAATCATATCCTTTGCAGCAACACAGATGTAGCTGGAGGCCATTATCCTAAGTGAATTAACAAAGGAACAGAAAACCTAATACCACATGTTCTCACTTATAAGTGGGAGCTAAACATTGGACATAGAAATGGAAACAATAGACACTGTGGACTACCAGAGTAGAGAGAGAGGGAGGAGGGTAAGGGTTGAAAAGTGCCTACTGGGTACTATGTTTACTATTTGGGTGATGGGTTCAGTAGAAGCCCAAACCTCAGCATTATGCAATATATCCATGTAACAAATATGTACACTACCCCCTGAATCTAAAATTTTTAAAAATATAAAAAGAGAAAGATACCTAAAGGAAGAGTATTCAAGAGAGAAGGAACAGCCAGTGCAAAGGCTCTGAGCAGGAGCAGGCATGGACGGTTCACAGATCAGCAGGGAGGCGCATGTGGCTGGATTAAATAAGATGATCAAGGAAAAGTCTCAGCAAACAATATGACATGTGTCCGGAAGTTCTGGAAGCTCAGAAAGCTATTATTGGATTGCAAGACCCATCGCAAGGATCTTGGACTTTTATTTTGGGTGAGATTGGATGCTTCCAGAAGATTTTCAGCAGAGAGATGGCACACCCTGACTCCAATTTAAAGTAACATGATTTTAAATAATTTAGTATTTTAAAAGCAGTCACTCTGGATGGGGTGTTGACAAAAAGCTGAGGGAGGCAAGGAGGGGGAACTGGGGAACCAGTTAGGAGGCCATTGCACTAACCTTATCAAGAAAGGAAGTTGGCTTAGAACAGGGAGGTAGCTGTGGAGGTGAAATCTGGATATGATTTGCTAATGGATTGAATATGGTGGATCAGAGAAAGGGGTAAGTAAGGTGTTTGGCCTAAGCAACTGTAAGGATGGAGTTATCATTACCAAGAAGGAATAGATGCTGGATGAGTGTATGGGTGATGGTGGTTACACAAGAGGATCAGTTCAGTTGGATCATCTAAATTTAAAATGCTTATTAGACATCCAAGTGGTATGTCAAGTAGGGAGCTGGATATACAAAGTTGGAACTGAGGGAAATTTTTGGTTTGGAGATAGAAGTTTCAAACAGCCAAATTAGCATGTAAATGCTATTGAAAGCGCTGAGGATGGAAAACTCTCCAAGAAAGTGACTACATATAGGAGAAGTTATATCAACTGTACTCAGCACAGAGCCTGGGGGCAATTGAAGTTTATAATTTATAGATCCTGGTTTATTAGGCTGTTCTTGCCTTGTTTTAAAGAAATACTGGAGACTGGGCAATTTATAAAGAAAAGAGGTTTAATTGGCTTTTGGCTGTACAACATCTGCTCAGCTTCTGGTGAGGCCTCAGGGAGCTTTTGCCCATGACGGAAGGTGAAGCAGGAGCAGGCACATCAATGGGCAAGAGTGGGAAAAAGAGAGTGAGGTGAGAAGGTCCTAGACTTCTAAACAACCAGATCTTGCATTAACTAACTAAGCAAGAACTCATTTATCACCAAGGGGATGGTGCTTAAACCATTCATAAGGGATATGGCCCCATGATACAGTTACCTCCCATCAGACCCCATCTCCAACACCGTCAATCACATTTCAACATGATATTTGGAGGAGACAAACACTCAAACCGCATCACCTGATAACCTTTAAAAGAGCAATTTCAATAAAGTAACAATGGCAGAAGTTAGGTTTCAAGGCATTAAAGGTATAAGAGAGAGTAAATTCAAATTAAGAGATAAGTAGAGCTGTGGCTAGAGTCATAAAGATCTGGTTATATTTGTAGCTTGATTGAAGAAATGAAAGAAAGGAGTGAATAATGGCTTAGGGTACCTACAGTGTGGGAAGAGGGTCAGAGACCGAAGGAAATGAGAGTGAAGGAAGACAGGTTTTTGAGAAGTAAGGGAGACAACTTTTCAACAAAATGGAAAGTAATATTCTCTGAAGGCAGTAAGGGCCCAGGACACCAGGATAGGAGATTGAGGAGGAAGAACACATTTTTAAAAATCTAGACTGTGGCAGGGATGGAAGGCAGTGTTGGTTGACAGAGAGTCACATGAGGCAAATGAAAAGATGAGAAGGGCCCAGGCACAGTTGGAACACAGGTCTCCAGTGGGTGTGGTCAGTTGGCACCTGTCCCTGGCTGTGTGAAAGCAAAGACCAAGGAGACTCGTAAAACCTGCAGTTCAGAGTGACCATGAGGTACCTGGGTGGTTGGTGTGATCACAGAGGTGTATTAAACACACTACTTGCACTGGCAATCAACATTCTGAAAAGGGAATTAAGAGAACAAAACCATTTACAATAGCATCAAAAAGGATTAAATGCTTAGGAATAAATTTAGCCAAAAACATGCAAGACATGTACACTGAAAATGAGAAAACATTATTGAAAGAAATTAAAGATCTAAGTAAAAAAGATATCCTGTGTTCATGGATTAGAGGACTTAAGAGTGTTAAGATGGTATTTCTTCCTAAATTGATCTAGAGATTCAATGGAATCCCTATCAAAATGCCAACCGCCTTTTTTTTTTTTTTTTTTTTTTGCAGAAATGGAAAAGCTAATCCTAAAATACATGTGAAATTCAAGGGACATAAAATAGCCAGAACAGTATTGAAAAAGAACAAAGTTGCAAGACTCACACTTCCCAGTTCTAAGAGTTACTACAAAGCTATAATAATCAAAGCAGTATAGTGTGGCACAAAGATAGATGTGGAGATCAAAGGAATCACATTTAGAGTCTAGAAACAAACCCTCACATTTATAGTCCATTGATTTTTGACAAGAGTGACAAGACAATTCAATAAGGAAAGAATAGTCTTTTCAGCAATGGTGCCGGGACACAGATATCCACATGAAAAAGAGTGAATTTGGACCTCAACCTTATACTATACAGAAAAAAAATTCAAAGGGCATCAAAGACCTAAATATAAGAGATGAAACTGTAAAATTCTTAGAAAACACAGGGGTAAATCTTCATGGCCTTGGATTTTGCAATGGTTTCTTAGATATGACTTCAAAACCACAAATAACCAAAGAAAAAATAGCTACTTTGTATTTTACCAAAAAGAAAAACTTTGATGCTTCAAAGGACATTATCAAGCAAGTGAAAAACAACCCACAGAATGGGAGAAAATATTTGTACATCGTATGTCAGAAAAATGTCTTAGTATCCAGAATATGTAAAGAACTCTTATAACTCAAAAATAAGAAGACAAATAACCCTTTTTTTGATGGTCAAAAGAGTTGAATAGACTTTTTTTTCAAAGAAGATATAAAACGGTCAATAAGCAAATGAAAAGATGCTCAACATCTTTAGTCATTAGAGAAATGCAAATTAAAACCACAGTGGCCACTTCACACTCCTACTAGGATGACTAGAATCAAAAAAAGCAGACAATAACATGAGTTGGCCAGGATGTGGAGAAATTGAAACCCCGGTTCATTGCTGGTGGGAGTGTAAAATGGTACAGCTGCTTTGGAAAATAGTTTGGCAGTTCCTTAGAAAGTTAAACATAGAGTTACCATATGGCCCAAGGATGAGTAATTCTGCTCCTAGGTGTATACCTCAGAGAATTGAAAACATATGTTCATATGAAAATTGTACATGAATATCCACAGCAGCATCATTCATAATAGCCAAAAAATGGAAACAACCCCAATGTCCATCAGCTTGAAAATGAATAAACAAAATGGTCAAAATGAGGAGACCACACCTTGAGGAGACACATTAAAGCAGCACATACATCCAGTTGCTCCAAAGACCTGAAAGGAGAGGTCTGGGGGCTGGAAGACATTGTGCAGGAGAGAGAATCACACTGAAGCCTAGGAAAGTTGAAGCCAGAACATTCTAGAGGAAGGCCAATCAGTAGCATCTCCAGGCAGAGAAACACACCTAGACAAAGACTTAGAGGCAGGAAAGCCTATTGAATGTGCAGAGGACAGGAAGAAGAGACCCTCAAGGAAGGAACATGAGGGATGAGGAGTCATGGTAGGTGGACAACACCCCAAAGGCTCCTGGTTCAGGACTGGGGCAAACTTTGGACATTTGGTTGACAGCAGATCCAAGGGTTCACTACCCACCTGCCTCATGGTAGAAAAGCGGAAGTGAGATCTGTTTGCCTAACTTTAGCCCCAACATTCTTCAGACCACAGTACTGGCTTCTAACTTTCTCAGGAAAGGAGGCAAGTATTGGTCCCTTGGCCAGACCAGCAGAACCTATGCACATGACCCAGTATTTTCAGTGAGATAAACACCTTCCCCTGGAAAGGAAATCCCACTCAGGGGCCCTCCTCACCTGCCCCAGCCTACCCTGCATGGCTGCATGGCTTAAGACTGCCATGTGGCCTCTGCAGGTCCTGGCATTCTAGGTCTCATTGTTTCACTCCCTAACAGACCTCAGAAAGGAGAACCTCTAACTCCCAGTGGCATTTAGCTTCCCTCTTTAAACATCTGGGTCACAGATATGCTCAGTTAATTAATGTTCTTAGTGCTGCTCATCTGCCTGCTGGATAATAGATTGATTCATAATTTCAGTAAGCAGCTGTGTATATCTTTCCCTGAACATAAAGGCAGCTTGCTGTCATTCATCACTTTGCATTTGGAGAATTTAAATATATTCAGGCAGACATTGTTTAGGGAGGGGGAGGGAGGGCTTCTGATTTTCTTACCATTTTGCTTCTAACAATGACTTTGATTTGGAACTAATTGGGGTTTAAAGCACACGTTAACCACATCTCTCTCAAGGGCACTTAATAAACTCCCTGTCCCTTGTTCAAGGAGACCAGCCAGGCCCTCCTTTTGGGATAAGAGCCAAGAGCTTCTGAGTACCTTTCACCAAGAAATGAGAACCCCATGCAGAGAATCTTATCTGCCAGAAAAGAGCCACTCCTGTCCCTGAGCAGAGCTACTTATTTCATTCCTGGGCAGAATATGCTCAAGCTTTCTGGAGGAGGTGGGGTTCTCCTGGCAATCTGGGAGGGGGCTCTTCTGCTGCTCAGCTGCTGGGCCATGGCAGCCAACCATCAGGTATTTGGTGACCAAAAGAAAGCGGCCAGCACCCAGCCAGGTGACCAGATGTCTTCATGCATCAGTTTCCTCATCTATAAAATGTAAAGAATAATAAAACATATCTTGCAGAGTTGTTGGGAAAATTGCATTATTTATTCTCTTTACAATGGTTACAAATGATGCAGAGTGTTTTTTTTTTAATTTATTAGGCAACAGCTGTGTAGATGTGGCTGCCTTTTCAAATGATGCCATTCACCACAGTTATGTGCTCAACCCCAAACACGTTTTGAGCACTTGGTCTGTGATTTGCTCCTAGTAAGGAAGGAAATTAATAGGCACAGCCCCTCCCTCTCAGGAGTGTGAAAGATGGGTGAATGAATGCATTTTTTTTTATTTTGGAATATGATTCTTAAACAATATAATTTTCCTTCCCCAGGAAAGTAAAGGCAGCAGAGGCGAGGCTACTAGCATAGTACAGGCCCTGTTGTGGGAAGGTTGCCAGGCAACACCTTCCCTGTATCAGTCAGGAATTGCTGCATAACAACTACCCCAAAACGTAGTGGCTTAAAACAATATGCATTTTTTATTGCTCACGAGTCTACAGGTCAGCTGGATGGTTCTCTGATCTGGACTAAGCTTGGCTGATCTAGGCTGGATTCATTCGTGCATCTCCTATCAGCAGCTGGCAGGTTGGCTGAGGGCTCCCTGATCCAGGTTGGCCTCATCCATTTGGTTAACTGGTGGTTAACTAGCAATTGGTTGGGCCACATGACTCTCATCCTCAAACAGGCCAGCCTGGGCTTACTGTTCCAAGAGACTGAAAGGATTCATACAAGGCTAAAAGTCTAGTCTAGGAACAGGCACAGCCTCACTTCTGCTCCATTCCTTTGGCCAAAGCAAGTCACAGGGCCAACCAACATTCAAGGGATGGGGGAACAGACTCCATTTCTTGATGGAAATTGCTTCAAAGCCATCTTGCCATGGGTGTATAGAAGGAATAGCGGAGGATGTGGTCAGTTTTGCAACCTACCACAATCATCCAGCATTATTTGTTGTACATAGAGCATAAAGCAAGTACTAGGATTATGTTGCCCACTTACGATATTTTTGTTCTGCTCTTTCATTATTATAAATTATGTTGCAATAAATACCCTACCTATGAATTTTTTGTTTGCAATTCTGATTATTTCCTTCTGATAGAGTGTATTAGTCCAGTCTCATGCTGTTAATAAAGACATACCCAAGACTGGGTAATTTATAAAGAAAAAGAGGTTTTAATGGACTCATAGTTCTACATGGCTGAGGAGGCCTCGCAATCATGTTGGAAGGCGAGGGAGGAGCAAAGGGATGCCTTATGGGGCGGCAGGGAAGAGAGCATGTGCAGGGGAACTGTCCTTTATAAAACCAGCAGATCTCATGAGACTTATTCATTATCATGAGAACAGCATGGGAAAAACCTCCCTTCATGAATCAATTACCTCCCACCGGGTCCCTCTCACAACACATGAGGATTATGGGAGCTACAATTCAAGATGAGATTTGGGTGGGGACACAGCCAAACCATATCATGGAGTTCTACAAATGGATTCTTTTTAATTTCTATTTTGATTCAGGGGAGTACATATATAGGTTTTTAACAAGGGTGTATTGCATGATGCTGAGGTTTGGGGTATGCTTGAAATCGTCACCCAGGTAGTAAGCATAATACCCAATAGGTAGTTTTTCAACTCTTGCCTTCCTTTCTCCCTCCCTCCTTTTGGCATTCCCAGTGTCTGTAATTTCCATCTTTATGTCCATGAATACCCAATATTTAGCTCCCACTCACAAGCGAGAACATACAGTATTTGGTCTTCTGATTCTGCATTAATTCTCTTAGGATAATGGCCTCCAGCTGCATCCATGTTACTACAAAAGACATGATGCTGTTCTTTTTCATGGCTGTATTGTATTCCATGGTGTATAGGTACCACATTTTCTTCATCAAATTCACCATTTATGGGCACGTGGGTTGATTGCATACCTTTGCTATTGTGAATAGTGCTGCAATGAATGTGTAAGTGCATGTGTCCTTTTGGTAGAATGATGTCTTTTCCTTTGGGTAGATACCCAGTAATAGGATTGCAGGTCAAACAGTAGTTCTACTTTTAGTTCTTTGATAAGTCTCCAAACTTCTTTCCACAGTGGATGAACTAATTTACATTCCCACCAACAGTGTATAAGCATGCCTTCTTCTCTGCAGCCTCATCAACCTCTGTTATTTTTTGACTTTTTAATAATAGCCATTCTTGCTGGTGTGAGATGGTATCTCATTGTGGTTTTGATTTGCATGTGTCTGATGATTAGTGATGATGAGCATTTTTTCACATGTTTGTTGGCCACTTGTATGTCTTCTAGTGAGAGTGTCTGTTCATGTCCTTTGTGCACAAAAGTGGATTAATTGAATCAAAGGCTATGAACATTTTAAAAGAACAAAGTATATATTTAGAAATCTCCTTTTTGAAAGGTTGTAGTAATCTACCCTCCCTCCAGCCCAATAGTGAGAGGGCCCATCTTAGACTTCAGTCACCAAAATGTGGTGAAAAATCTCTGATTTTAGTTTCAGTTTTTGGGTTTTTTTTTTTTTTTTTTGGTTTTTTGTTTGTTTTTTGAGACAGATCCTCACTCTGTTGCCCAGGCTGGAGTGCAGTGGCACGATCTCCGCTCACTGCAACCTCCGCACCCCCAGGTTCAAGCAATTCTCCTGCCTCAGCCTCCTGAATAGCTTGGATTATAGTTGCTCACCACCACACCCAGCTGACTTTTGTAGTTTTAGAAGAGACGGAGTTTGGCCATGTTGGTCAGGCTGGTCTCGAACTCCTGGCTTCAAGTGATCTGCCTGCCTCAGCCTCCCAAAGTGCTGGGATCATGGGCATGAGCCACTGAGCCCGGCCTAATCTCTTTTGTAAAATGTGGTATCTCATTATTTTAGATTTTTGTTTCTTTTCATACCTATGAGGTTGAGTACTATTTAATGTCTGTTTCTTCTTCAGTGAATGGCTTCTTTGAGCCTTTTGCAGCAGGGTAGATTTAGTCAATCCCCCTTTGTAAGTGGGGAGGAAATGGAGACTCAGGTTACTTGTTCAAGGTGGCCCAGCCAGCTGAAAGTAGAGCCATTTAGAAATTAGACATCCAGCTTCTTCATCGATTCCTTCTCCCTGACGTTGCTGAACAGAAGACTAGGTCCTAAAACATTGACTGAGGATATGCTTAGATAAAAGATCAGGGCCGGGCGCGGTGGCTCATGCCTGTAATCCCAGCACTTTGAGAAGCCGAGATGGGCAGATCACGAGGTCAGGAGTTCGAGACCAGCCTGACCAACATGGTGAAACTCCATCTCTACTAAAAATACAAAAATTAGCCGAGTGTGGTGGTGTGCACCTGTAATCCCACGTACTCAGGAGGCTGAGGCAGGAGAATTGCTTGAACCTGGGAAGCGGAGGTTGCAGTGAGCTGAGATCGTGCCATTGCACTCCAGACAGGGCAACAGAGTGAGACTCCATCTCAAAGAAAAAAGGAAAAAAGATCAGAGAGTTGCCCTGGGGACTCTGTATCCAGGCTCAGAAGCCTGGGTGGCTTTCTGGAACAGGGCTGTCCTGTGAGGTGAGCATATGGCCTGAGTGACAGGCTGGGATGGTGGCCAGGACTGCAGTACTGACAAACAGCAGGAGTAAAGCCGAGAGACCTGAGCCCTGCTTTCTCCCATGTCTCACTCCTGCCTCCCACTTCCATTCCCCTGCTGCTCTGGTCTCTCGACAGCTTGCCCGCTACACCAAAGAAGGCTTCCTGCACTTGGGTGCCCTGGGGACCACCACACTCCTCCCTGACACCCGCTGCCTGGTGGACAACTCCAAGAGTCGGCTGCCCCAGCTCCTGGACTGCGACAAGGTCAAGAGCAGCCTGTACAAGCGCTGGAACTTCATCCAGGTGAGTGCTGTATGGACAGAGCCAGCACCCAGAGTAGCTGCAAGAGGCTGCAGACCACAGAGGGGAATCCTGCTTCCCCAGGGGTCCCCAGCAAATAGCGACCCCGAACCCAGGTCTCCCTGCCCCGGGCTGGGCTTGTGGACCCAAAGCACTTCCTGGGGGCAGCTGTGGAGTTTCTGCATGGAGTAGCATTTCTGATTCCTACGTCAGTGCTAGGCTGGTTGAGCTCTGATCAATCCTGAGATAGGAGTGAGGGGGGACTTCCTTGAAATCCACTAAGTACCCACAGCCAGTGGGGTTGAGACCATCAGACCAAGAATATCCCAGGAAACTCAACATCCTGACCCCATCCCCCACCAATGCTCCTCACCTGATTCAGATACTCCAACTGGGTGAAGCTTATTTAGGTTCTGACTTCAGCGTCCCCAGAGGAGGTCCTCATGCTTCCCTGCCCCAGTCTCATGCGAAGAATTTTGGTGGAATTGATTCTCTGCAAGAAGCTATGTGCCAGGCGCCATGATAGTTAAGCCTCTCACTCTCTTTCTCTCTCCTATTGCACTCTCTCTCTCTCCCTCTCCCTCCCTCTCTCCCTCTGTCTCCCTCTCTCTGCCTCTCTCTCCCTCTCTTTCTTCTCTGTCTTGTCTCTCCTCTATCTCCTGTCTTCTCTCTGTTCCTCTCCTCTCTTCTCTTTTTTCTCTCTCTCCCCTTTATCTTTCTCTTTTTCTCTCTCCTATCTTCTCTCTTCTCTCTCTTCCCTCTTTTTCTACCCCTCCTCCCTTTCTTTGTCTTCTCTTTGTCTCTTTGTCTCGTTCTCTCTCCTGTCTCTTTCTCTTCTGTCTCTATCCTCTCTCTTTCTCCTCTCTTCCCTCTTTTTCTCTCTCTCCTCTTTCTGTCTTCTCTTTGCCTCTTTCTCTGTCTCTTTCTCTTCTGTTTTTCTTTTTCTCTTTGTCATTTTCTCTCTCCTGTCTCTCTTTCTCCTCTCTCTGTATCTCTCGCTGTCTCTCTCTCCTCTCTCTCTTCTCCTCTCTTCTCGATTTTGCCCCCTCCCAGAATGGAGCCATCATGAACAAGGGCACGGGACGCTGCCTGGAGGTGGAGAACCGCGGCCTGGCTGGCATCGACCTCATCCTCCGCAGCTGCACAGGTCAGAGGTGGACCATTAAGAACTCCATCAAGTAGAGGGAGGGAGCTGGGGCACTGGAGCCTGGCCCCCAGGACATGGCTGCTCCCCCCAACATCTGGACCAGCTGCCCTGGCGGAGAGACAGCAAGGGACCGGCAGGTGCTCGATGGGCCCCCCAGCGCTTCTCCAGGGCAGCACAGGGACCCCGGATGAAGACTCTGTCCCCCCTCAGGCATTCAGCTGCCCACAAGTTTCCTGCACCCTGGAAAAGCCCCCCACCCTTCCTCTGGGAAACTGAGAGCTGTCTTCCACAGCCTCTGATGTGGACCTGGTACTGAGGAGCAAGACTGTCCAGTTCTCCACATCTCCCATCCCAGAATCAGGATCTGGGACTGGCAGGGTCCCCTCCTGTGTCTCATCTCTTGCAGCAGCAGCTGCTGAACTCCAGCCATCAACACGGTGGGAGGCAGCGGGGGCTTCAGCCATGTCCTAGCTCCCCACCCTAAAAGGAGGCAGTGAGGACCGGGCACTATTTCGTCCGAGGTTACTTCTACCCAGATGACACCTGCCTGTTCACGCCCCAAGGCAGCTACTGCCCCTAACCCTTCCCACCAGGGTAGCTTTGGGCACTGCAGCTCTGGACTTTTCTGGCCCCTCCTGAGATGACCTGATGGAGCTGATGCTTTCTCTCCTAATCACCTGGGCACTAGGCTCTTATCAGTGTGCTTGGGCCAGCTCTCCTGCCTGTGTCTAGAGGAAGCCAGAGACAGAAATAGGCTAAGCCTGCAGTAGGATCTCAGCCACAAGGGCCCCGCAGGATGGAGCTGGGTCAAGGACCAGGGAGCCCTGACTCCCAGAGGCTGCCACCGGGGAGAAGCAGCGGTCCTCCATCCAGAACCTAAGGGCTGAAGCAAAGGCTGCCAGGACCCTTGAAGATGCTTTTGGCTCACCTCATTTCACCCCACGCTCTGCTGGCTGGCAGAGGAGAAGGCAGTCGTTTCCTCTCTGAAGAGTATTTTTTTTCGATTGCCCTCTGGTTAGGGTGCACATATAAATCAGAGTTAATATATGAACGCGTGTGCATGCACAAGCGTGTGTGTGCCTGTGTGCTGTGCGTGGCAGGGTGTGTGTGTGTGTGTCTGGCTGTGCGTTCCGGAGTGTGTGACGATGCTGACCTAGCTGTGTGGCCTTGGGCTTGCTGCGTCATTACTCACCTGGATGGGGACGAGGGATGAGAAGGGTGTGGGTTTGGCCCCATGTCACTGGCCGGAAGGATGTGTCTCAGCCCTGCCCTGTGGGGTGCCCCCGCTGGGAGGCTGTCCCATCTCCCAGTCCCCATCTCTTTTTCCCCACACTGTCCCTGGCCAAGCCCTGCCCAGAGCTGAACCCTGTAGCTGCCCCCTTGCCCTGTGTGGGATTCGCAGTGTCTCATTTGGTGACATCTTACTGGTGATCATCTCCTCACCCCATCTCCCACCTTGTGGAATAAATACATGTTAGCACTTCCCAGAGCGGCCTCCTTTGTGTCTTGATTTCTCCAGAACTGGAGGTGGGGAGGGGAGTGATGGAGATGTAGGAGGAGAGCTTCTTTGGCTTTGAGGGTTTAGTGTTACTTATTTATCTATTTATTTGAGATGGGGTCTTGCTCTGTGGCCCAGGCTGGAGTGCAGTGGTGCAATCATGACCCACTGCAGCCTCAAACTCCTGGGCTCAAATGATCCTCCCACCTCAGCCTCCTGAGTAACTGAGACTACAGGTACACATCACCATGCCTGGCTAATTTTTTAAAAAAGATTTTTGTAGAGATGGAATCTTGCTATGTTGCCCAGGCTGGGCCTGAACTCCTAGCCTCAAGAGATCTTCCCACCTTCACATCTCAAACTGCTGGGATTTCAGGTGTGAGCCACTGCATCCAGCTAATTAAAAAAAAATTGTAGAGAGGGGTCTTGCTATGTTGCCCAGATTCATTTCAAACTCCTGGCCTCAGGCAGTCCTTTCACCTCAGCCTTCTGAGTAACTGGAACCACAGGCACAGGCCACTAGACCTGGCTGATTTTTGAGGAACAGGTTCTTGCTATGTTCCCCACTCTGGTCTTGAATTCCTGGCCTCAAGTGATCCTCCTACCTCAGCCCCTCAAAGTGCAGAGATTACAGGTGTGAGTCAGTGCACCAGGTCTGGGTTTGCTCTTAGTAAAGGCAAAAGGCCCCCGCACACTGGGGCTGACTAAGGCAATGCCGGTCTACCCTCGCACTCGCCTTTTCCCCCTCAAAGCAGGACAGAACTGGACACCTGACCCTCGCTTACTAACCCTTGTGTGTCCCAGGTTAGGAACGTCAGGTTGGCACAGAAAGCTGTAAGGAAGGGGCGACTTACCATGGGACTTGGCCTGATCCAGCAGCTTCCTGCCACTATCCAGAAAATTCCACCTTTTTTTTTTTCTCGCTCTTCTCACCCAGGCTGGAGTACAGTGGCGCAATCTTGGCTCACTGCAACCTCTGCCTCCCAGGTTCAAGTGATTCTCCTGCCCCAGCCTCCTGAGTAGCTGGGATTACAGGCGTCTGCCACCACACCTAATTTTTTTTTTTTTTTTTTTTTTAGTAAGAGACGGGGTTTCACCATGTTGGCCAGGCTGGTCTGGAACTCCTGACCTCAAGTGATCCTCCACCTCGGCCTCCCAAAGTGCTGAAGTTACAGGTATGAGCTACTGCATCTGGCACCCCCTCTTTTTTAGGGCCACACAGTGGCAGGACAAGATGGCCCGCTTTGCTTGTTTATGTGGCGTGGGGGATGCTGGCTCAGGACCCCTGAGACTCTCTGGTACCAGCACATGTGCTCTGAGCTCTGAACCTTGGTTACAAGGTCCAGTAGCCTGGAGGTGCTGTTCACATCAGCACCATCTGTCAGCAGCTTCCCCCCATGAGATCAGGATACCTGGGGAGACTGCTGAGAGCATGAGGTCAGCATCCCAGGGCAACACCCTCTTGACCCCATGGGGTCCCATCTGGGCTTGATGGAACTGGGAGTGGCCATGGACCAAGGGAGTGAAGAAGAATTAACAAAGCAAGAGAAAGGGAGGAAGAGAAAAGAGAAGCAGGACCCTGGTGGGGAGGAAAGGATCGGTCCTAAGTCCTTCGGGAGAATTTAAAAGCTCTGGATGGCTGGGCGTGGTGGCTCACGCCTGTAATCCTAGCACTTTGGGAGGCTGAGGCGGGTGAATCACTTGAGGTCAGGAGTTCAAGACCAGCCTGGCCAACATGGTGAAACCCCATCTCTACTAAAAATACAAAAATTAGCCAGGCGTGGTAGCGTGACCCTGTAATCCCAGCTACTCGGGAGGCTGAGGCAGGAGAATTGCTTGAACCCAGGAGGCGAAGGTTGCAGTGAGCCGAGATTGCACCACTGCACTCCAGCCTGGGCGACGGGGCAAGACTCCGTCTCGAAAAAAATAAATAAAATAAAATAAAAGTTCTGGAGTTCGTAGGAGTTCAAGACCAGCCTGGACAACATGGAGAAACCCCATCTCTGCTAAAATATACAAAAATTAGCTGGGCATGGTGGCAGGCACCTATAATCCCAGCTACTCAGGAGGCTGAGGCAGGAGAATCTCTTGAGCCCAGGAGGCGGAGGTTGCAGTGAGCCGAGATTGCACCACTGCACTCCAGCCTGGACGACAGAGTGAGACTCTGTCTCAAAAACAAAAACAAGGCCAGGCACCATGGCTCATGCCTGTAATCCCAGCACTTTGGGAGGCCAAGGCGGATCACGAGGTCAAGAGATAGAGACCATCCTGGCCAACATGGTGAAACCCCATCTGTACTAAAAAAAAAAATAGGAAAATTAGCTGGGCATGGTGGCGTGCGCCTGTTGTCCCAGCTACATGGGAGGCTGAGGCAGGAGAATCGCTTGAACCAGGGAGGCAGATGTTGCAGTGAGCTGAGGTCACACCACTGCGCTCTAGCCTGGGTGACAGAGTGAGGCTCTGTCTCAAAAAAAAAAGAAGAAAACAAAAAGTTCTGGAGACCCCATGTCTCTGCACAAGGATGGCCAGGGCAGCAAACTCCAAGCCTTGAGCTGAAGGGAAATCTCACACTCCTTCATTATGTCAGTCATTGGCGTCATCTATAGTTTGAGAAGTGACAGATCCATTTCCTGACCTGAGCACCCTCCATGGTCCCCTCTGCCGTGGGGGAGAATGCAGGACAGGACAGGAGGCTGGGCTCTGGCTATGTCACCCTCCTGCCCTGCCCAGCCCCTTCCCCTCACACCAGAACTCCTGCCCTCCCCTAGCTGTGACCATTTCTTTCTCTTTCCTCTAATTTTTTTTCCACTCAATGTATATGGCAAAAAAAAAAAAAAAAAAAAAAATGTGTTGCAGATGGTAGTCCTGGTAAATGCTCAAGCCGTCGAAGCCAATGCCTTTGAATCTCTGTTATTTCAGACATCTCACATGTTTTCTTTCTGGTTAGACGGATGCTGGGGGCTAAGGAAAGAGAAGAATCGGAAAAGATAGAATCAGCACACTGGGGGCCAGACACTGCCCTTATAAGCCACTCCAAGCCTTTTTATGTGAGTTTCTGAAGCCATTTTTTTCATCTGATATTTTTTCTACCATCCTTGAAAAACAACCCAGTTTCATAAAGTGAGGGAGGCCCCTGAGCAGAGCAGGTCACTCGCCCAGGGCTGCAGTGAGTGAGTTATCATTGATTGACGTGCTATTTCTCCTCCTTCCTCTTTGCCAATGCTTTTCTGGGAAGGGTAGGGTCACAGCCAGCCAGGAAAAGGCTTGCAAGGGGCTTGGCGCCTGTGTAGGGAACTAGGCAGTTCATGAAGCCTTCCCAGGCTTCAGTAAGCCTAGCGGCTGAAGCCAGGAGCCCAGTCCCTGCTGAGTGTCAGGATGTCAGCCTCATGTTTCCATCTGAGCTCCCTGTGCCTGCCAATGATCAGTTCCTGATGTCCCACAATCATGAATCTCTGAGTGTCTTGGCTTCCCTGTTTTTTCACTTCTCAGATAAGTCTCCTTAGACCCAAGTTTGGGGATCACTGCTCAACCCCAAAGTGCAGAGGTGCATTTCAGTTCTGTTCAACAAATATATTTGGACACCTCTGTGGTTTGCTCCTTATGATTTCTTTTTTCTTTTCTTTCTTTCTTTTTTTTTTTCTTTTTTTTTTTTTTTGAGATGAAGTCTTGCTCTGTCCAGCCCAGGCTGGAGTGCAGTGGTGCAACCTCTGCTCACTGCAGCCTCTGCCTCCTGGGTTCAAGTGATTCTCCTGCCTCAGCCTCCCAAGTAGCTGGGATTACAGGCGTGCACCACCACACCTGGGTAATTTTTGTATTTTTAGTAGAGACAGGGTTTCACTATGTTGGCCAGGCTGGTCTCAAACTCCTGACCTCAGGTGATCCACCTGCCTCGGCCATCCAAACTGCTGGGATTACAGACGTGAGCCACTGTACCTGGCCTCTTTTTTCCTTTTTTTTTTTTTTTTTTGTTTTTTGTTTTTTTGCCACAGGGTCTTGCTCTGTTGCCCAAGCTAGACAGAGTACAGTGGCACATTCATAGCTCACTGCAGCCTCCAATTATTGGGTTCAACCAATCCTCCCACCTCAGCCTCCTGAGCTGGGACTGCAGGTGCATACCACCATGCCCAGCTGATTTTTTTTTTTTTTTTTTTTACTTTTTATAGAGACAGGAGTCTCACAGTGCTGCCCAGGCTGGTCTCAAACTCCTGGCCTCAATTGCTCCTCCCAAGTTGGCCTCCCAAAGTGCTGGGATTATAGGCATGATACTCTATGCCTTGTTACATACTTGGTTGTTTTTGTCGTTTTTGTTTTTTGAGATGGAGTCTCACTCTGTTGCCCAGACTGGAGTGCAGTGGTGTGATCTCGGCTCACTGCAACCTCTGCCTCCTGGGATCAAGCAATTCTCCTGCCTCAGCCTCCCAAGTAGCTGAAATTACAGGCATATGCCACCACGTCTGGCTAATTTTTATATTTTTAGTAGAACAACAGTTCCACCATGTTGCCCAGGCTGGTCTTGAACTCCTAACCTCAGGTGATCTGCCCACCTCAGCCTCTCAAAATGCTGGGATTATAGGCATAAGCCACCACGCCCAGCCACATACTTGGTTCTTCATCTTTGACTGGACTGAAACATTATTAACTTCTCCCAGCATTGTCTGAAACTGAATTAAATTTTTTTTTTCAGTGAATGAAGGTTTTTAATGCATTCATGTGAATGGTGGGTTCTTAGAGGCATATTTTTAGATGCAAGAAATTTTCTCAATTGTGGCTGAATATATATATAACAAAAAATGTGTCATTTTCAGCATTTCTAAGGACAGAGTTTGGTAGTCTTAAATAAATTCCCATTATCATGCAACCTTCACTGTCATCCATCTCCAGAACTTTCTCATCTTCTCAAACTGAAACCCTGTCCCCATGAAACACTCACTCCCCATTTCTCCCTCCCACCAGCCCCTGCCAACCATCATCCTTCTCTCTGCCTCTGTGAATATGATGATTGCAACAGTGAATTAATGATGTTAACACCATTTAAATCTTCACGTGTCTGTGTTCATCTTCTCCTCCCCAATGTGTGGGAATGAGGACGTGTTTGGGTCTTTCCAGGCCCCTCATAACACACACACCATTCCCAGGACACGGCCATGCCTGGCCCATGATGAGAGTGAACTCAATTAGAAGCTCACTCATTCATGCATTTTATAAACATTCCCGTTTTATAGACATTCGTGCATTTTACAAACATTCCACATGCTCATTGTACACACATTCCTTGATCCTCTGTGGGGTCCAGGCTCATGTTGTGTGCCTGAGACACACCTGTGAAGAAGACAGCCATGTATTGGGAGGCTGGTATTGGGGCCAGGTGTGGTGGTATTGGGGCAGGATGTGGTGACTCATGCCTGTCATCCCAGCACTTTGGGAGGCCAAGGAGGGAAGATCACTTGAGGCCAGGAGTTCGAGACTAGCCTGACCAACATGGCAAAACCCTGTCTCTACCAAAAATACAAAAATTAGCCAAGTGTGGTGGTGTACACCTGTAATCCCAGCTACTAAGGTGGCTGAAGCAGGGACAATCTCCTGAACCCAAGAGGCAGAGGTTGCAGTCAGTCGAGATCACACAACTGCACTCCAGCCTGGGCGGCAGAGCAAGACTCTGTCTTGGAAAAAAGAAAAAAAAAAGAACTGGTATTGGAACCAGGGAAATAAGCACCAACCAGGCATGACACAGATGTTGACATGATTCTACAATTGCGCTGTTGCTCTTTGAAACCATTCTGGGAGCTAAAAGGGCATCTCTAGTCAGGCAACAGAGGGGAGGCTTCCCTGAGAAAGCTGCATTTCACCTGAGATCACCAGAAAGGGAGATCATGAGATGAGGGAATGGGGAAAAACGAGGAAATGAGAAGTATTAGGAGGTATTAGCTTCCTATGGCTGCTGTAACAAATAGCCACCAACTCAGTGGCTTAAAACAACACAAATCCATTCTCTAACTGTTCTGGGGGTCAGAAGTCTTGAAATCAAGATGTTGAGAGCTTGCAACAAAGAACTCCTGGGCTCAAGCGATCCTCCCACCTCACCCTCCCAAGTAACTGGGACTACAGGTACGCATCACCACGCCCAGCTAATTTTTTTACATTTTTTTTGTAGAGACAGGGGTCTCGCTATGTTGCCCAGGCAGGTCTTGAATTCCTGGTCTTGAACAGCTGTGTTCCTTCTGGAGGCTTTGCAGGGAAATCTGTTTCTTTGTCTCCAACAACTTTTAGAGGCTTCCTGCATTCCTTGGCTGGTGGACCCTTCCTCTAACTTCAAAGCCTACAGCATAACATCTTCACAATCTCTCTCTCTGTGTGTGTGTGTATGTGTTTCTCTCCATCTCTCTCTGTCTCTCTGTCTCTCTCCCTCTACTCTCTCCCTCTGTGTCTCTCTGTCTCTTTTTCTTTCCCTCTCCTCTATTTCTCTCTCTGTCTCTCTCTCTCTCCCTCTACTTTTTCTTTCCCTCTTCTCTATTTCTGTCTCTCTCTTTCTCTGTCTCTCTTCCTCTACTCTCTCTGTCTCTCTGTCTCTTTTTCTCTTCCTCTCCTCTCCCTATTTCTCTCTCTCTGTCTCTCCCTGTCTCTTTTTCTCTCCCTCTCCTTTCCCTATTTCTCTCTGTCTCTCCCTGTCTCTCTCCTTCTCCTTTCTCTCTTTCTCTTTGTGTCCCCCTACGCTTTCATCCATCCTCACATCCCTCTCTCTCTAATTCTCCTGCCTCCTTTCCTGTATAAGAACTTTCATGACTACACTGGACCCATGAGGATAATCCAAGACAATATCTCCATCCCCAGATCCTGAACATAATCACAACTGCAAAATGCCTTCTGCCATATAAGCTACCCTGTCCACAAGTTCTAGGGATGAGAATGAAGACATCTTTGGGAGCACGTTATTCCACCTACTACACAACAAATATAGTGATTTCCTTTTTCAAGAACAAGAACACTTTTCTGGGAATGCAGATACACTGTTGGTGGGAGTGTAAATTAGTTCAGCCATTGTGGAAAGCAGTGTGGCGATTCCTCAAAGGGCTAAAAGCAGAACTACTATTCAACCCAGCAATCCCATTACTGGGTATCTACCCAAAGGAATATAAATCATTCTATCATAAAGACACACGCATGGCCAGGCGCAGTGGCTCACGCCTATAATCCCAGCACTTTGGGAGGCCGAGGCAGGCGGATCAGCTGAGGTTGGGAGTTCGAGACCAGCCTGACCAACATGGAGAAATCCTGTCACTACTAAAATTACAAAATTAGCTGGCCGTGGTGGTGTCATGCCTGTAATCCCAGCTACTCAGGAGGCTGAGGCAGGAGAATCGCTTGAACCCAGGAGGCGGAGGTTGCGGTGAGCCCAGATCACACCATTGCACTCCAGCCTGGGCAACAAGAGCAAAACTCCGTCTCAAAAGAAAAAAAAAAGACACATGCATGTGAATGTTAATTGCAGCACTATTCAAAATAGTAAAGACCAATGTGGCACATATACACCATGGAATACTATGCAGCCATAAAAAAGGATGAGTTCATGTCCTTTGCAGGGACACGGATGAAGCTGGAAACCATCATTCTCAGCAAACTATCACAAGGACAGAAAACCAAACACCGCATGTTCTCACTCATAGGTGGGAATTGAACAATGAGAACACTTGGACGCAGGGTGAGGAACATCACACACCAAGGCCTGTTGCGGGGTGGGGGGCAGGGGGAGGGATAGCATTAGAAGAAATACCTAATGTAAATGTTGAGTTGATGGGTTCAGCAAACCAACATGGCACATGTATACATATGTAACAAACCTGCATGTTGTGCACATGTACCGTAGAACTTAAAGCATAATAAAAAAAAATAGTAAACACGTGGAATAAACCCAAATACTCATCAATGACAGATTGAATAAAGAAAATGTGGTACAGATACACCATGGAATACTATGCAGCCATCAAAAAGAGCAAGATCATGTCTTTTGCAGGGACATGGATGGAGCTGGAGGCCATCATCCTTAGCTAACTAGAGCAAGAACAGGAATACTGAAATACAAAATACTAAAAATACCAAAATTAGCCAGACATGATGGCACACACCTGTAATCTTAGCTACTCGGGAGGCTGAGGCAGGAGAATTGCTTGAATCACGTGTTCTCACTTATAAGTGGAAGATAAATGTTGACAACTTATGAACACAAGGAACAACAGACATTGGGATCTATGTGAGGGTGGAGGGTCGGGGAGGGAGAGGAGCAGAAAAGATGACTAGTGGGTACTCGGCTTTAATACCTGGGTGATGAAATAGCCTGTACAACAAACCCCCATGATATGAGTTTACCTATGTCACAAACTTTCACATGTACCCCAAACCTAAAATAAAAGTTAAGACCCAGTGCAGTGGCTCATGCCTGTAATCCCAGCACTTTGGGAGACTGAGGCGGGTGGATCAAGAGATCAGGAGTTCAAGACCAGCCTGGCCAATATGGTGAAACCCCGTCTCTACTAAAAATACAAAAATTAGCCAGGTGTGGTGGCGCCCGCCTGTAGACCTAGCTACTCGGGAGGCTGAGGCAGGAGAATCACTTGAACCTAGGAGGCAGAGGTTGCAGTGAGCCAAGATTGCACCATTGCACTCCAGCCTGGGCAACAGAGCCAGACTCCGTCAAAACAAAACAAAAAAAAAGAGATTCGCCTGCCTCAGCCTCCTGAGTAGCAGGGATTACAGGTGTATGCCACCACATCCGGCTAATTTTTGTATTTTTAGTAGAGACAGGGTTTTACCATGTTGGTCAGGCTGGTCTCAAAGTCCTGACCTCAAGTGATCCACCCACCTCAATCTCCCAAAGTGCTGGGATTACAGGTGTGAGCCACTGAGCCCGGCCTGCAACCTAATAGCTTTTCTCCCCCAGGCAAAGCCAGGAAAAATCCCCCTGGCTCCTGCCTTCCATGTAAGATTTCATCAGAATGAAAACATCTTGTAATTAGATAGTGGTGATGGACCGGGTGCGGTGGCTCACGTCTGTAATCCCAGCATTTGGGGAGGCCGAGATGGGCAGAACACCTGAGGTCAGGAGTTTGAGACCAGCCTGGCCAACATGGTAAAACCCTGTCTCTACTAAAAATACACAAATTAGCTGGTCACGGTGGTGCACCCCTGTAGTCCCAGCTACTCAGGAGGCTGAGGCAGGAGAATCGCTTGAACTGGGGAGGCGGAGGTTGCAGTGAGCCGAGGTGGCTGCCACTGCACTCCAGCCTGGGCGACAGGGTGGGACTCCAACTCAAAAAAAAAAAACGATAGTGGTGATGGCTGCAGTCTTGTGAATAGCCTAAAAATCACCGTACGCGTTTAAAGGGTGGATTTTATAGTATGTGATGTTTACTTCCATTTTTTTAAGTCAGGGGCAAAGGATCTTATCGGAAGAAAGGATTCCAAGGCTAAAAAGAGCGTAACTGTGCTGAGCTGGCTGATGTCAAGGCCCCTCTGCACCTGGACTGGTGGCCTCTGAGGCCGCCGGCTGCTCTAGGTTATTCATAGGGAACCAGTGCCACCTAGTGTCCAAAGTATGAACAGTAAGAACATAACGACGTCAGGGAGGAGAAGGCAGCCGGGGACTGCTCAGGACGGGGGCAGACACAGCTCCGGAAAACGTTCCCATGTTCCCATCTCCCTGAATTACACACCAGCAGGGTGCAGTTGCTCAAACACAGCCAATGCCCCATTTCTTGTCAAGTGTTAATAAAACATGGTGAGATGTGAACCTAACCACTTGTAATTGCTCTGACAAAACGAGGACAAGTCTGGCCTCTGAGGGTGACCGCAGCTCACTCCTGGCCCTCTCTGGGTCTTCTAGATCGTTGCCTCAACTGAAAAACGAAGGAAGGCCAGGCGCGGTGGCTCACGCTTGTAATCCCAACATTTGGGAGGCTGAAACTGGAGGATGGCTTGAGGTCCGGAGTTCAAAACCAGCCTGGACAGCATAGTGAGACCCCATCTCTATAAAAAAAATTTTTTTTTAATTAGCCAGGCATGGTGGTGCATGCCTGTAGGCCCAGTTACTTAGGAAACTGAGGCAAAGGATCGTTTGCACCCAGAAGTTTAGAGCTGCAGTGAGCTGTGTTTGCACCACTGCACTCCAGCCTGGGCAACAGAGGGAGACCCTACCTCTGAAAATTTTTAAAAAATAATAATGAATAAATAAATAAATAAATGGGATATTCAGCAAGAGTTGTACACTCAGTACCTGCCTGGCCAGGTGGGCTCCCCTAGATGACCAAGGGGTAAGCAAAGAGAGAGTATGACACCCCAGTACTCCCACCCCCATCTCAAGCACCCACTGTCCAGCTCCAACTGGCCATTCCCCGCAGGAGCCTAGCCCAGGGGGCCAGAGTGTAGCTATCTGTTCATGAGAGTATCCAGAAACCAAGACAATACGTAAAATCTCTCAGGTTTTAATACTGGCAACTGGTTCCACTTTTTTCAAAGACTCGGAGCAGAAGACACAACATCGCTTAGAAATTACTCCTGCCAAAAATGCATAGCCCATTTGGAAAACATCAGACAAATCCAAATTGAAGGGCATTCTGCAAAACAACTGGCTTGCGCTTTTTAAAAATATCAAGATAAAGAAAGACAAAGGAAGACTGAATGACTATTTCAGAAGAAAGGGAAGGAGACAGTCAAGATAGCTAAATGCAGTTCATGATCTTAGAGGATATTCTAAATCAAGTGGGGGAAAGGACTATTCAGAAAGGGCAGTATTGGGGACAATTGTCAAAATGTGCATATGTTCTATATATTACATACTAGTATTACATAAGCTGAATTTCCTGAATTGGGTAAGTGCACTTTGGTCTTATAAAATAATGTCCTTATTCTTTTTTTTGGAGGGGGGCTGGGGGATGGAGTCTCGCTCTGTGCCCCAGGCTGGAGTGCAGTGGCATGATCTCAGCTCACTGCAACTTCTGCCTCCTGGGTTCATGCCATTCTCCTGCCTCAGCCTCCTGAGTAGCTGGGACTACAGGTGGGCGCCACCATGTCCAGCTAATTTTTGTATTTTTGTGCAACATCGACCCTTGGCTGGGCGCGGTGGCTCACACCTGTAATTCCAGCACTTTGGAAGGCCGAGGCAGGTGGACCACAAGGTCAGGAGATCGAGACTATCCTGGCTAACCCAGTGAAACCACATCTCTACTAAAAAAATACAAAATGAATTAGCCGGGCATGGTGCTGGGCGCCTGTAGTCCCAGCTACTCGGGAGGCTGAGGCAGCAGAATGGCGTGAACCCGCGAGGTGGAGCTTGCAGTGAGCCGAGATCACACCACTGCACTCCAGCCTGGGCGACAGAGTGAGACTCTGTCTCAAAAAAAAAAAAAAAAAAAAAAAAAAAGAAGAAGAAACAGCAGCCCTTTTTCAGGACCCCTCTCTGCGGCAGATAACTATCTCTCTCTCTTTCATTTATTAAACTCCTGCTCTAACCTCACCTGGGAGAGTTCATGCCCTTGATTTCTTCAGCCGTGAGACAGAGAACTTCAGGTGGCACCCTAGACGATGAGGCCATTTCACAAAAGCTCTAGTCCTAGTGGTTTGTTTTTGTTTTTTGAGACAGGGTCTTGCTCTGTCACCCAGGCTGGAGTGCAGTGGTGTGATCATGGCTTACTGCAGCCTCAAACTCCTAGACTCAAGCAGTCCTCCCACCTCGGCCTCCCAAGCAGCTGGGACTACAGGTGCGCCCCACTATGCCTATTTTTTTTTTTTTTTTTGAGACCAAATCTTGCTCTTTCCCCCAGGCTGGAGTGCAGTGGCGCAATCTCAACTCACTGCAACCTCTGCCTCCAGGGTTCGAGCAATTCTCCTGCCTCAGCCTCCCAAGTAGCTGGGATTACAGGCATGTGCCACTAGGCCCAGCTAATTTTTTGTATTTTTAGTAGAGGGTTCGCCATGTTAGCCAGGCTGGTCTCGAACTCCTGACCTCGGGTGATCCACCTGCTTCTGCCTCCCAAAGTACTGGGATTACAGGCGTGAGCCACTGCACCTGGCCCTGACAAATTATTTTTAATTTCTTTGTAGAGATGAGGTCTTGCTATGTTGTCCAGGCTGGTCTCAAACTCCTGGCTTCAAGTGGTCTTCCCATTGAAGTGTTGGGATTACAAGTGTGAGCCACCGCGCCCAGCCCTGGCCTTGGTTCTTTGCTCCTACAAAGTGCTAGAAAAAAAACCCTGCCTGGTCCCTAAACAGACCTCCAGGGACCATATTTGATCAACGAAAACTCCATACCTGGGGTATACTGACAAGGCACATTTTCCAATTTGTAGAGTTACTTGTTTAACAAGCAAAACAAAATACATCCTGCAAAGAAACAAGAAACCATCACAGCTAGGTTTAGATTTAATGAATTACTTTTACTGAAAAGAACAAAACTATGTGAGAAGAGTATAAAACTCTAGTGTGGAAAAAAAAGGGAAAAAACAGCGTATCTATCTTTTTTTTTTTTTAGGCGGAGTTTCACTCTGTTGCCCAGGGTGGAGTGCAGTGGTGCAATCTCGGCTCACTGCAAGCTCCGCCTCCCAGGTTCATGCCATTCTCCTGCCTCAGCCTCCCCAGTAGCTGGGACTACAGGCGCCCGCCACCACACCCGGCTAATATTTTGTATTTTTAGTAGAGACAGGGTTTCACCGTGTTAGCCAGGATGGTCTCGATCTCCTGACCTCGTGATCTGCCCGCCTTGGCCTCCCAAAGTGCTGGCATTACAGGCATGAGCCATCGTGCCCGGCCGATTTTCTAGCAGCATTGTTGTGAGCCCAAGCTGTCCCCCTCCTTGACTGTGTGAAAATGTTTAACTGGGAATTGTCACCTGTGAAAAAAAAAAAAACAAAAAAAATTCCTCTCGCACAGCAAGGCTTGCCATCAGTTTTCTTTTCCTGACCTGGTTATTTATTTTTATTCTGAAATAAAACGTTATAGCTAAGGAATTTGAAGCACACTTCAAGGAACATCACATTACAGGGCAGAAGGAGCAAGCTGCCCAGTGGAAGGGGGCCACCAGCGTCCCCTCAAACCTGGTGGCAGCCGCATGGTTGCTGGGGTTTATGTGCTATAGCCGTGTTCCCCACATTTACTACTCAAAAATGCACCCCTGGCTGAGCGCAGTGGTTCACACCTGTAATCCCAGCACTTTGGAAGGCCGAGGCAGGCTGATCACCTGAGTTCAGGTGTTCAAGACCAGCCCGGTCAACATGGTGAAACCCCATCTCTACTAAAAATACAAAAATTAGCCGGGCGTGGTGGTGGGCACCTGTAGTCCCAGCTATTCTGGAGGCTGAGGTGGCAGAATCGCTTGAACCCGGGAGGGAGAGGCTGTAGTGAGCTGAGATCGTGCCACTGCACTCCAGACTGGGCGACAGAGTGAAACTCTGTCTCAAAAAATAAAAATAAAAATAAACACACAAAATGCACCCCTTTGGCCAGGCACAGTGGCTCACACCTGTAATCCCAGCACTTTGGGAGACCAAAGCAGAAGGATTCCTTGATCCCAGGAATTCAAGATCAGCCTAGGCAACATAGCAAGACCCCACCCCTACAAAAAAATAAAATTAGCCGGACATGGTGGTGCATGCCTGTAGGCTTAGCTACTCGGGTGACTGAGGTGGCAAGATCACTTGAGCCCAGGAGTTGGAGGCCACAGTTAGCTATGATCATGCCACTGCACTCCAGTCTGCATGACAGTGAGACCCTGTCTCAAAACAAACAAACAAACAAACAAGAGACCCTGGAGATGGCCTGAACTAATATTTGACCTGATCACGCCATTTGACAAATGCTGGAAGCCGGTTTTTTGCTTTTTTTTTTTCTTTTGAGAGAGTCATCATTCTATTACTCAGGCTGCAATGCAGTGGCTCGATCTCAGTTCACTGCAACTTCCGCCTCCCGGGTTCAAGTGATTCTCCTGCCTCAGCCTCCCGAGTAGCTGGGATTATAGGCACGTGCCACCACACCCGGCTAATTTTTGTATTTTTAGTAGAGATGAGGTTTCACCATGTTGGCCAGGCTGGTCTCGAACTCCTGACCTCGTGATCTGCCTGCCTCAGCCTCCCAAAGTGCTGGGATTACAGGCGTGAGCCACCGCGCCTGGCCTGGAAGCCAGTATTATTGGAGGAGGTGCAGGATGGAATTCGATTTCCTTTAGGGACCTCAGGCAAGTCACTAGCTCTTCATGGTACTCAGTCTCTCATCCCCTCAAGGGCTGCCCGACAGCCTCTTCCAGCCCTGACATTTGTGATTCCGGTGTCTGTTGTGAGAGTGGGTGCTGGTAACAGCCCTGTGCACTCTTAACTCAGGAAAGATTCCATTTAGATTCCTTGTTGGAAACATGTTGGCTTTCTTGTGGAAGGCGATGATTTATGCTGAAAGTCGCCTCTGCAGTAGGAAGCTAAGATTTCCCTCTCTGCCCCATTTTTTTCCCAACTCCTCCAGACTCATTTGGCCTGAGTGCAACAGAATAAAAGAGGAAAGTTTAGTATCAGCTTCACCGGGTTCATTTTGCAAACCTCACTTAGATTTAGCATTAGGTTTAGGGCTAGAGTAGGGCTTATGGTAGAGTTAGGATTGAAGCTAGGGCTGTTTTTAGGATTAGGATTTGATTTAGGGGTAGGGTTAGGGATAGGACTAGAGTTAGGTTAGGGTTAAGTGATGGCTACGGCTAGGATTCAGGCTAGGTTTAGGGTTATGAGCAGGATTAGTCTTAGGGTTAGGGATAAGGGTAGGGCTAAAACCAGGGCTAGGATTAGAGATATTTGTAGGCTTAATTTTGTGTATATGTATAGATAGATAGATAGATAGATAGATAGATAGATAGATAGATAGATAGATAGATAGATATACACACACACATATATATATAATTTTGTGTGTGTGTGTGTGTATATATATATATATATTTTTTTTTTTTTTTTTTTTTTTTTTTTGAGACAGAGTCTCACTCTGTTGCCCAGGCTGGAGTGCAGTGGCTCAATTTCGGCTCCCTGCAACCTCCACTTCCCGGGTTTAAACAACTCTTGTGCCTCAACCACCCGAGTAGCTGGGACTACAGGCATACTCCATCATGCCCGGCTATTTTTTGTATTTTTAGTAGAGACGGGGTTTCACCATGTTGGCCAAGCTGGTCTCAAACTCCTGGCCTCAAGTGATCCACCTGTCTTGGTCTCCCAATGTGCTGGGATTGCAGGTGTGAGCCACTGCACCTGGCCAGTAGGCTTAATTTTAGGATTAAAATTGATGGATTTGCTTGGTCAGGGATCCATCATCTCCTTGTGGTGTTTCTTCCTTCTGACTCTTTAGCAGTCTTCTGTACCCTGCAAAGCCACAGGGGCAGAGCTGCCCAAGGCCATGGGAGCCCACCTCTTGCACCAGCATGACCTGGATGTGAGACGTGGAGTCAAAGGAGATCATTTCAGAACTTTAAGATTTGACTGCCAGCCAGGCGTGGTGGCTCACACCTGTAATCCCAGCACTTTGGGAGGCCAAGGTGGGCGGATCATGAGGTCAGGAGATCGAGACCATCCTGGCCAACATGGTGAAGCCCCATCTCTGCTAAAAATACAAAAAAAAAAAAAAATTAACTGGGTGTGGTGGTGTGCACCTGCAGTCCCAGCTACTCAGGAGGCTGAGGCAGGGGAATCGCTTGAACCCAGGAGGTGGAGGTTGCAGTGAGCCAAGATCACGCCACTGCACTCCAGCCTGGTGACAGAGGGAGACTCTGTCTCAAAAAAAGAAAAAAAAAAAAAAGATTTGGCTGCCCTGCTGGATTTCAGACTTGCAAGGGATCTGTAGCCCCTTTGTTTTGGCCAATTTTCTCCCATTTGGCATGGGCATATTTACCCAATGCCTGTCCCCTCCTTGTATCTAGGAAGTAACTAACTTGCTTTTGATTTTACAGGCTCATAGGCAGAAGGAACTTGCTTTGTCTCAGATGAGACTTTGGACTTGGACTTTTGGGTTAATGCTGGAATGAATTAAGACTTAGGGGGACTGTTGGGAAGACATGATTGGTTTTGAAAGGAACATGAGATTTGTGAGGGGCCAAGGGTGGAATTATATGATTAGGCTTTGTGTCCCCACCCAAATCTCATCTTGAATTATAATCCCCCAAATCCCCATAATCCCCACGTGTCAAGGGAGAGACCAGGTGGAGGTAAGTGAATCATGGGGGTGGTTTCCCCCATGCTGTTCTCATGATAGTGAGTGAGTTCTCATGAGATCTGATGGCTTTATAAGGGCCTCTTCCCCCTTCGCTCAGCACTTCTCCCTCCTGCCACCTTGTGAAGAAGGTGCCTTGCTTTCCCCTTCATCTTCCACCATGATTGTAAGTTTCCTGAGGCCTCCCCAGCCATGCTGAACTGTGGGTCAATTAAACCTCTTTTCTTTATAAAGAAAAGTAACTCTCATTCAAGTTACTTCATTACCTTTCATCTTCCAGCATATTGTGTTAGTTACTGACTTTTATTTTTCAGAGATAATTTCCTCATAGCCAAATGCACAGATCTTACCTGTGTCATTCAGTTTTGACAAATCAAATTCCCACGTAACCAGCACCTCTGTCAAGACACAGAACATTTTATCACCCCACAATGTTGCCTGTATAGCTTTTCCCTAAAAGCTACCACTGATCTGATTTCTGGGGGGGTTTTTTGTTTTTTTGTTTTTGAAACGGAGTCTCACTCTGTCACCCAGTCTGGAGTGCAGTGGTGCAATCTCAGCTCATTGCAGCAACCTCCACCTCCCGGGTTCAAGCGATTCTCCCACCTCAGCCTCTCGAGTAGCTGGGACTACAGGCACCTGCCACCACGCCCAGCTAATTTTTTGTATTTTTAGTAGAGACAGGGTTTCACCATGTTGGCCCAGATGGTCTCGATCTCCTGACCTCGTGATCTGCCCACCTCAGTCTCCCAAAGTGCTGGGATTACAGGCGTGAGCCACCGTGCTCGGTCCTCTGATCTGATTTTTATGGCTATAGGTTGGTTTTACTAGTTCCAGAACTTAAATGAAATCATACATTACAGACCGTTTGATCTAAGATTTTTTTTCATTGTTTTTATAGAGACAAGGTCTTGCTCTGTCGCCCAGGATGGAGTGCAGTGAAGTGATCATAGCTCACTGCAGCCTCAAATTCCTGGGTTCAAGTGATCCTCCTGCCTCAGCCTCATGAGTAGCTGGGAGCACGCCACTCTATCTGGCTAATTTTTTTTTAATTTTTGTAAAGATGGGGTGTCACTATGTTGCCTAGGCTGATCCGAAACTCCTGGGCTCGAGCAATCTGCTGCCTTGGCTTCCCAGACTGTTAGGATTACAGGCATGAGCCACCATGCCCAGCCTAATATTTTTTTTAAGCAGCACAATATTTTTCAGGTTTATTTATGTTGTTTGTGGTCTACTGACTTTTTTAGTACAAGACTTATATTCTGATATTTTTAGTACCAAGTACTTTTTCACTATCTGCCCAAAGCCTGTCACAATTAATGTATAAACCTACCCTGTCTACAGTGTTAGCTGTGACCTCGGTTCTCATACAAAGTGCTCTGCTGAACCATCTGTTTCAGATGATTTCTACACTTAAATTTGCTTTCATTAAATAAAAGAGGGACCCATAATTTATTCCAAGTGAGATGTCATACCTCACATGTCAGCACCTTCTTCATTAACCCATCCAATTTGCACTGAGAAGACTTGGAATAGAACCTGTGTGGCAGGTAATGGAGGTATGGCAGGGGGTGGAGGGTGGAGAAAGCACTTCTCCAATAAGGGTGGGGAGTGATATCTTTCTGGAAGCAGAGAACCTGGTCAGAAGTGGCTTGGCTTAATGAAGAGATGGCCAAATACAGAGCTGGGAGAAGGCTGGGTGTAGCGGCTTATGCTTCTAATCCCAATGTTTTGGGAGGCCAAGACAGGAGGATTGCTTGAGGCCAAGAGTTTGAGACCAGCCTGGGAAACATAGTGAGACCCTATCTCTTAAAAAAAAAATTTTTTTTTTTTTGAGAGGGAGTCTCATTCTGTCACCCAGGCTGGAGTGCAGTGGTGCAATCTCAGCTCACCGCAACCTCCACCTCCTGGGTTCAAGCGATTCTCCTGCCTCAGCCTCCTGAGTTGCTGGGATTACAGGCACCCACCACCACACCTAGATAATTTTTGTATTTTAGTAGAGTTGGGGTTTCACCATGTTGGCCAGGCTAATCTCAAACTCCTGACCTCAGGTGATCTGCCCGCCTCAGCCTTCCAAAGTGCTGGGATTATAGGCATGAGACACCACACCCGGCCATCTTAAAAAAATTTTTTTTAATTAGCTGAGCACGGTGATACATGCTTGTAGTCCCAACTACTTGGAAGGCTGAGGCAGTAGGATGACTTGAGCCCACAAGTTCAAGGCAGCAGTGAGCTGTGATCATGCCACTGCACTCCAGCCTAGGCAACAGAGCGAGACCCTGTTTCTAAAAACAAATAAATAAAAAGTTGGAATAAAAATGAGTTTTAGATCCAGCTCGGTCACTTGGCTTCACAACTTTTGGCCAATCATCTAAGGTCGCCTCCTTTATAAAATGGGAATGACATAATTGCCATTGCAATAATAACTAGCATTCGGATATTGCCTTAGACAGCAAATGAGACCCTGAAAAATAGCAGACACCTGCTAAAAGTTAAATGAATGTAATCAAAAGTGCCTTGTAGGCCGGGCGTGGTGTCTCACACCTATAACCCCAGTACTTTGGGAGGTTGAGGCAGGCACATCGCTTGAGGTCAGGAGTTCGAGACCAGCATGGCCAACATGTTGAAACCCCAACTGTACAAAAAAAAATTTTTTTAATTAGCTGTGTGTTATGGCTGACACCTGTAGTCCCAGCTACTCCAGAGGCTGAGGCAGGATAATTGCTTGAGCCTGGGAAGTGGAGGTTGCAGTGAGCCCAGATCGCGCCACTGCACTCCAGCCTGGGTGACAGAGTGAGTCCCTGAATCGATAAAATTAAAAAATAAAATTCATTGTAAACTGTAAAATGTGTGTTGAAGCCTCCGCCCATGGGCTGCAGGGACAGGGACAGGTCACACAGTCTGTCCTCAGGAATCTTGCAAAGTTGGCTTCACAGAATGATTCACCCACGGACCTTCCTTTGACTGCATCACGAGCACAAGAGTTTTTCCAAAACCCAGCCTCACCGCAGAGCCGTCCATTCAGAATCTCTAGGCAGGGCCCCGGAGCTGACTGTTTTTAGCTTTCCTGGGTGATCTGGATGTCCCATCGGGGGACAGCAATGAGTGGGGGCTGCTCCTTTTTGGGGAATGGACCTTATGGAGGCAGTATGAGGAGAGTAACTCCCCAAAGGGAAGACACCCTTGGGTTGGGCCTGCTTTTTTTAAGAGACAGAGTCTCACTCTGTCTCCCAGGCTGGAGTGCAGTGGTGCGATCGTAGCTCACTACAGCCTCGACCTCCTGACCTCAAGCGATCCTCCCAGCTCAGCCTCCTGAGTAGCTGGGACTACAGGCACATACCACGACACCTGGCTTTTTTTTTTTTTTAAGACATAGGGTCTCACTATGTTGCCCAGGCTGGTCTCAAACTCCTGGCCTCAAGCAATCCTCCCACCTTAGCCTCCCAAAGTGCTGAGATTACAAGCATGAGCCACAGTGCCCAGTCTAAGATTTTTTTTTTTTTAAGCAGCATAATGTTTTTCAGGTTTACTTATGTTGTTTGTGATCTACTGACGTTTTTAGTATAAGACTTATATTCTGACTTTTTTACTGCCCGGTACTTTTAAACAGGGTCTCACTCTGTCTCCCAGGCTGGAGTGCGCTGTGCAATCATGGCTAACTGCAGCCGCCAACTCCTGGTCCCAAGCCATGCTCCCGAGTAGCTGGGACTGCAGGTATACACCACTACACCTGGGTAAGTTTTTTATTTTTTTCTTTCTTGCTTGCTTTCTTTATTTATTTTTTGAGACAGAGTCTCGCTCTGTCACCCAGGCTGGAGAGCAGTGGCACAATCTCAGCTCACTGCAACCTCCGCCTCCCAGGTTCAGGCAATTCTCCTGCCTCAGCCTCCCAAATAGCTGGGACTATAGGTGTATGCCACCACGCCCGGCTAATTTTTTGTATTGTTAGTAGAGACGGGGTTTCACCGTGTTAGCCAGGATGGTCTTGATCCCCTGACCTCATGATCCTCCCGCCTTGGCCTCCCAAAGTGCTGGGATTACAGGTGTGAGCCACCGTGCCCAGCCTTATTTTTTAATTTTTTTAGTATAGGATCTTGCTATGCTGCCCAGGCTGGTCTTGAACTCCTGGCCTCAAGTACTCCTTCTGCCTGAGCCTCCCAGAGTACTGGCATTAGAGGTGTGAGACACCATGCCTGGCTTGCTTTTATATCAATGCATGTCGCTGCCTTCCATAGGTGGGCTGACTCCTGGAGGCCAGATGGTGGACACCAGCCCACAGCAAGGTGCTAATAAAGAGGGTGTCTGCCGTGGCCACATGCTGCCACCTCCCAAAATGCCAGGGAATCCCGGGGGGAAGCAGCTGTGCAGACAAGTTCATGCTCACCAAGTGTGCCCTCTGTACCCCGATCGTCCCCTGCCTTCCTTACAAACCACTTGAAAATGTGTAACCAGTTTAGACGAGTGGACTGTGTGAACTTGTAAAATATATATTTAGTCTTCGTCCCCTTTCCTGGCACACAACTCCCAACAGCCTTAGAATCCTTAAAGTGATCATCTTTTTGTATGTTAATGAGTAGCTTCAGGATAGGGGCTAAGTCACCCAAAGACCAAGGAAGGATTAGAGGGTTGGGACTTTCAGCCCCACCCCTGACCTCCAGGGAGGAGAGATGGGCTCAACGGTGACCTGAATCACCAACCAGCCAGTCACTTAATCAATCATGCCCTATGTAATGATTCTATAAAAACCCTAAAGGACTGGGTTCAGGGGGCTTCCAGAAGGCTGAACACGTGGAGCTTCCTAGTGGGGGTGGGGGGGTGTTGCACCCAGGGATGGCATGGAATCTCTCCATCCCTTCCTCCATACCTCACCCTATGCACCTGTGAAAGGAAAATATCTTGAGCTCCTTCAAGCTGGGATCTGCTCAGGGCAAATCTGCCTCCCATTCTATCCAAAGTCATCCCTTAGCTCACTGAGACAGATGCATATCTGACTGCCTTAAAGGCTACTCAGAAGCTCAGAAGAATGCAACCATTCCTTTCTCACCTATCTATGACTGGGAAGCCTCCTCCCTGCTTGCAGTCTTCCAGCCTTTGCTTCAAGTTGTCCTGTCTTTCCAGACCAAACCAATGTACTTCTTACATATATTGATCGATGTCTCACGTCTCCCTGAAATGCATAAAACCAAGCTGTGCCCCGACCTCCTTGGGCACATGACGTCAGCACTTCCTGAGGCTGTGTCATGGGTGTGGATCCTCAACCTTGGTAAAATAAGCTTTCTAAATTTACCGAGACCTGTCTCAAATGCTCGGGGTTCACAGTCCTCTTCCTCTGTAGCCTTTGGAACATCTTTTATAATAAACCAGTAAATGTAAGTGTTTCCCTGAGTTCTGTGAGCCACTCCAGCAAATTAAGCAAACCCAAAGAGGGAGTTGTGGGAACCCTGATTTATAGTCACCAGTCAGAAGCACAGATAAAACAACCTGGGGCTTGTGATTGGCATCAAAGTAGGGAGTAGTCTTGGGGGCTGATTTCTCAACCTATGGGATCAGATGCTGTCTCCAAGGAGAGGATGCCCAGCTAGTATCTGCTGCAGAATGAATTACGTGTTTGCTAGTGGGGAGAAATCCCTAAACATTTGGTCACAGAAGTCTTCCGTGTTGGTTGTTGTGGGGTGAGAGCAGAGAAAAACCAGCTTGTGGCTGAGTGTGGTGGCTCACACTTGTAATCCCAGCACTTTGGGAGGCCGAATTGGGCAGATCACTTGAGGTCAGGAGTTCGAGACCAGCCTGGCCAACATGGTGAAACCCCTACTAAAAATACAAAAATGAGCTGGGTGTGGTGACACACATTTGTAATCCCAGCTACTTGGGAGGCTGAGGTGAGAGGATTGCTTGAACCTAGGAGGCAGAGGTTGCAGTGAGCCGAGATCGTGCCACTGCACTCCAGTCTGTGCAAGAGAGAGAGCCTCAAAAAAACACTGTTTTTTCCACACAGAGGTGTTGCAGTCTCCCCAATGCACCACAATGTAACAGTCTCTCTTTGTGAGGTGTCAGTTGGAGTTCTTTGTCTCATGACCAAGAGAATTAAGGAGCGTGGACACATAGGGTGAGGTAGGAGTGAAAGTTTAATAAGTGAAAGAAAGCTCTCTGCAGCAGAGAGGGAGCCCAAATGGGTTGCTGTTTTTACAGTTGAATGCAAAGGCTTTTATAAGAAACTGATGAGGGCTGGGTATCTCATTTGCATAAAGGCACAAACTTCTGGTAGCTCCCCACCCCATTCTCCTAATGCACATGCAGCCCCTTAGCTTGAGTTCTCTATATTGCTTTGTTCCCCTTACTGCACATTTGTCAGGAGATGGACTTTTCCATTGTGGGCATGTCTAGGCAAGTCACCTGTGTAGGCTTTTTTATCTGTGGAGCTGTGCGCATGTCTCAGGCAAGCCCCCCTGTGCAAGTTCCCTTATTTGTGCCTGCAGCTTGATTTTTCAGGCTGTTCTTTTGTTTGAAAGAATTCAACTGAGGACCCACTCTAACTGCCTGCCTGTCTGGTTTCTTTCTCCTCTCTCAGAGACTGTGACAAAAATGACATGTGTTACCTCCAGGTCAAGGCAGTTAAGGCCAGCATGCCTCATCCATTCCTCTCTTCCTTCCATAGAGATCTCAAAGACAACATGTCTTCTGTAATGTCTCCTCTAGCCTGGGGCCCTGAGTGACTATATGGAGCAGAGAGACACTCCTGTTGGCTCTCACTGGAGATGCAGCATGAGCAAGGAATAAGCCTGTGTTGTGTAAACCAGTGGTGATTTAAGGCTATTTAGTTGCAGCAACTAGTAACAGTAATCCTGACTAATGCAATTGTATATCAGGTGGTTTCTACTTACTCTCCCAGAAACTAGAATGCTCTGAATGTTAGTAGAAGAAACTAAGGACATTAGCAGATTTAATAACCACCAGCAAGAATTCCCAAATGATGGCCGAGTGTGCTGGTGGCTCACATCTGTAATCCCAGTGCTTTGGGAGGCCGAGATGGAAAGATCACTTGAGCCCAGAAGTTTAAGACCAGCCTGAGCAATACAGTGAAACCCTGTCTCTACAAAAAAAGAAAATTTTTAATCAGCCACACCTGTAGTCCCAGCTAATCTGAAGGCTGAGGTGGGAGGATCATGTCAGCCTAGGAGTTTGAGGCTGCAGTGAGCTATGATTGCACCACTGTGCTCCAATCTGAGTGACAGAGCAAGATTCTGTCTCTAAAAAAAACAAAAAACAAAGAAAGACTTCCCAAGTGAATAAGCCTACCTCCTAAACACCTTGGAACAGTTCTAAAAGAAGTCGATCTGAGGGCACATCAGAAATTCTTAAGATATCGCCCTGGCTAGGGACACCCCAGGTGTTACCCCTGGCCAAAAGCCAAGCGCTGGCCACCCATTCAGCCCCCTTGGTTATGCCTCAGAAACATTTTATGGACCCTGTTCAATTGAACAGCGATTCACACTGTTAACTCCCATCACGGTTTTATTGTGGAAAGATGTTGCAAGCTTGGTCCATGCAAGCGGAGCCATGCATCAGTTCAGGAATCACGGCTGCCAAAGCCCAGCTGGAGCAGGTGCAGATGCAGATCGGCAACTCGTGGCTAATGGACTGCTCCCAATCTCACCCCCAGCCAGCTGGCACTGAGCCCTGAGGCTTCAACCTCCCAGCAAAGGTCCTGGAAATGGCTGGACTGAATTAGTCCCCAATATAACATGGGATGATGTTGCATTCACCCCAGTGGGATGTATGATCATAAAAATCTGTTCTATCAGCCTTCCTGCCTTCATCCTGCACCCAGGACAGACCCATGTCCTATTACTGCCAATGCAATTTCACATCAGACATCTATAGGGTGATATCTATTCAGGAATGACAGAGAGAGTGACAGAAAAGGAAGACTTGGGCCCTTGACATGCTGAGCATGAGGAGTGAGGGGTAAGCAGTCTGGCTGATTCCCCTCCCCAGCCCGAGATACTTGCATAAAGCCGCATTTCCCCCAGCAACAGTCTCTGGTCCCTGTCTGTCCATTAGCTGACTCCAGTCCTGACCAACCTGTTCTCAGTCCTCCTGCCAGGACACCTTCTAAAGACCGTGGGAGACTCAGCTCAGCCTCACTCCTCCCCAGAGCTAGATTACAACCTTTTGAGGCTCTAAGCATTGACTGTGGTGATGCCTCCAGTCACTGTCCCAGCCCCTCACTGTTCAATTCACAACAAAACAGTATTTTGCAGAATGACACAAAACTGATATTGATACTGGAATTCAAATAGCCTTATTCTGAATTTTCAGATTGCAAAATCCTGTATAAGTTTGTCAAGAATGAGCGCCTCTCTGTCTCTTCGGGGGTGTGTTCTTGTGTGAGTGTGTGCCTGGATGTGGGCATGGGTGACTCTGGTGTGAGTCTGGATGCAGGGGTGTGAGTATGTGTGTTTCCTGGCTTTTTATTTTTTGGTGGGCAGAGTCTCGTTCTATCACCCAGGCTGGAGTGTAGTGGCATGATCTCAGCTCACTGCAAATTCCTCCTCCTGGGTTCAAGCGATTCTCGTGCCTCAGCCTCCCGAGTAGCTGGGACTACAGTTGTGCATCACCACGCCTGGCTAATTTTTGTATTTCTGGTAGAGACGGGGTTTCATCATGTTGGCCAGGTTGGTCTTGAACTTCTGACATTAAGCGTTTCACCCACCTCAGTTTCCCAAAGTGCTGAGATTACAGGCGTGAGCCACCATACCCAGCCTTTTCTTTTTTTTTTTTTTTTTTTTGAGATGGAGTCTTGCTCTGTCACCCAGGCTGGACTGCAGTGAAGCGATCTCGGCTCACTGGGTTCAAGCGATTCTCCTGTCTCAGCCTTCCGAGTAGCTGGGATTACAGGCATGCACCACCATGCTCGGTTAATTTTTGTATTTTTAGTGGAGATGAGGTTTCCCCATGTTGGCCAGGCTGGTCTCGAACTCCTGAACTCAGGTCATCCGCGGCTCAGCCTCCCAAAGTGCTGGGATTACAGGCATGAGCCACCACACCCAGCCTGTTTCCTGACTTTGACTGGCCCCTGAGTCTGTCTCCTCACCCCTTCTTCAGCATTTATCTCCTTCACAGCTTCTCTGTCTATGGAGGGCCCCAGACAGGCTTTGCTTCCCAAAGGAAACCAGGCAAAGTGGTTTTGGGATGTGACTGGAAGGCCGGGATCATGCCAGGGAGAGAGGGCAGAGGGGCAGGACATGGAGGCAGGTGCTCAAAGGATCTGGACACAAGGAGGGAGGGCTTGAGGCCTATCAAGTAGGGGTACTTCCCTGGATACCCACCCATCCAGATCAGAGGGACAGAGGGACAGGCTAAGCCCAAGGCCCTGTGGCCAATGCCACCCCATCACCATAATAAGCTCCTACTATGTGCCTTGTATTAGGTGGTTTGCATACACTGTCCCACTGAATCCTCACAACAATCCCAATGCACCCCCTTTTTTTTTTTTTTTTGAGACAGAGTCTCACTCTGTCGCCCAGGCTGGAGTGTCGTGCTGTGATCTCGGCTCACTGCAACTTCTGCCTCCCACATTCAGGCAATTCTCCTGCCTCAGTCCCCCAAGTAGCTGGGATTACAGGCTCCTGCCACCACACCCAGCTAATTATTGTATTTTTACTAAAGAGGGGTTTTGTCATGTTGGCCAGGCTGGTCTCAAACTCCTGACCTCAGGTGATCTGCCCACCTCAGCCTCCCAAAGTGCTAGGATTACAGGCGTGAGCCACCGTGCCCAGCCCCTATGTACTCTTGTTCCCAATTTTACAAATGAGGACTGGAAGCTCAGAGAGGTTAAGTGACTTTCCCAGGGTCACACAGCTGGTAAATGAGGAGCTAGGTTTCAAACCTAGTGTGCCTCGCTCTAAAGGCTGTGCTCTTTCTGCTAAGTCATGCTACCTCCAGGGAGGAACACATCAGGTATTAGAAGTGGCAGGACTAAGCAGATGCCAGAGCCAAGGAGACCCACGTGGATAGGCAACAAGGATACAAGAAAGTGGGAAAGTCTAGGATAAAGACACCCAAGGCCAGGCACGGTGGCTTATGCCTGTGATTCCAGCATTTTGGGAGGCCGAAGCAGGAGGATCACCTGTGGTCAGGAGTTCAAGACCAGCCTGGCCAACATAGTGAAATACAAAAATTAGCCAGGTGTCGTGGCACACGCCTATAGTCCCGGCTACTCAGGAGGCTGAGGTGGGAGGATCACTTGAACCCAGGAGGCAGAGGTTGCAGTGAGTCAAGATCCCACTCCACTCCATCCTGGGTGACAGAGTGAGACTCCATCTTAAAAAAAAAAAAAAAATACCCCAAAGGCTCTTCTCTGGGCAGACTATGGAGAGAATGTGGGGCCAAGCAAGAAACTCCAGTGATATGAGGTGGGGTGGGCAACTGTACCACCAGATCTTTTTTTTTTTTTTTTTTTTTTGATATAGTCATTCTCTGTCACCCAGACTGTGGTACAGTGAAGCAATCATAGCTCACTGCATCCTCCAACTCCTGGGGTCAAGCGATCCTCCTGCCTCAGCCTCCCAAAGTGCTGAAATTATAGGCATGCACCACCATGCCTGGCTAATATTTTTATATTTTGTAGAAATGAGGGTCTCACTATGTTACCCAGGCTGGTCTCGAACTCCTGGCATCAAGTGATCCTTCCTACTCAGCCTCCGAAAGCGCTGGGATTACAGGTATGAGCCACTGCGCCCCTGCCTCATGGTCTCTTATGTAGTCCCAGCACTTTGGGAGGCCGAGGCGGGCGGATCACGAGGTCAGGAGATCGAGACCATCCTGGCTAACACGATGAAACCCCGTCTCTACTAAAAATACAAAAAAATTAGCCGGGCGTCATGGCGGGCGCCTGTAGTCCCAGCTACTCGGGAGGCTGAGGCAGGAGAAAGGCATGAACCCGGGAGGCGGAGCTTGCAGTGAGCCGAGATCGAGCCACTGCACACTCCAGCCTGGGCGACAGAGCGAGACTCTGTCTCAAAAAAAAAAAAAATATAGAAAGAAAGAAAGAAAAACTATAAATTCCAGCAAAACAGAATCCTCCCTCTCACTGCATGTCCAAGGGCAACCAGCTGACACTTCATAATCTTCCAAATTCCCCATTCCATAAAATAGTGGCAATGACCAACCCAGCCCCACGACCAAGGATCTGCTGCAATACAGTGACCTATTTCCTCAAGTCGGCAAAGACCATCGAGACCCCCGAGTGCTCTAAAAATACAGCTGCCTACATGGCCAGAGCAGCCGCAAAGATGCCACCTGGGCTCAATGTGCTCGTCAAGATGCACGCTTTGGAAAAATAAAAAAGAGCAGTAGTTTTTCTATGGAGAGGACGGCCGGACAGCAGGGTGGATGCTCAATGAGCTCTAGGGGATGGGTCCTTCTACAGTTCATCCTAACCGCACCTTGCCTTCTCCTTCATTAGCAGTTTGCAATCATTCTGTTCAATTGCTTGTTGTGCTGACGTTTGGCATTGCCTTTATTTACTTTGCAAATGACCCATTCTCAGGCTGAGGCGTTCAGATACTTCACTTCTCTCTCCGAAGAGTAAGCATGACGGCCCAGCGCGGTGGCTCATACCTGTAATAATCCCAGTGCTTTGGGAGGCAGAGGCAGGAGGATTGCTTGAGGTCAGGAATTCAAGACCAGCTTGGACAATAGAACAAGACCCTGTCTCTACAAAAAAAAATTAAAATTAGCCGAATGTAGTGGTTCATGCCTGTAGTCCCAGCCACTCAGGAAGCTGAGGCAGGAGGATTGCTTCAGCCCAGAACTTCAAGGCCACAGTGAGCTATGACAGTGCCACTGCTCTCCAATTTAGGTGACAGAGTGAGACCCCATCTCTTAAAAAAAAAAAAAAAAAAAAGGTTGTTTTTAATTCGCTGGGCACTGTGATGCATACCTGTAGTCCCAGCTACTCAGGAGGCTGAGGCAGGAAGATTGCTTGAGCACAGACGTTCAAGGTTACAGTAAGCTACGATGGCACCATTGTGCTCCAGCCTGAGCAACAGAGCAAGATGTTTTCTCTAAAAATAAAGATAAAAATTGAAATCCAAGTAAAATAAATCTTTAAAAGAAACAAAGTGCTTCTCAAACATTCAAGTACAGGGACCTCGGGTAGACTGAAAAAATGAGCCACTAGTGCCTTCCCTGGAAACAACTCATTAAACAACTTCCATGTGATCATTGTTACTTATAGTTTACTAGTCAACATGCTTGAAGTCTAACTAGAAAAAAAATCCCTGGATGTTAAGTTGGGAAACAGACCCAAGTCTGTATCTACATAAAGGTCACCACCTTGGTGACCTTTGGTAAATTTCATTTTTGTTTTTTGATTTCATTTTCTTTGAAAATGAGAAGCTGAAAGCTTTAAAGCTTTCTTCCCATAACTCCGAAATAGTTTATGAGCTCAAAAGAAAATATGACTGAAAGAAATGTGTGGGCATCATTACCTGGCTGCCCAGTATTTTCATGGACACAGACTTGTAACATATTCTGAAAGTTCCTTTAAGGAAAATAACTCTGTAGATATGGACAGCAAGGGAAAAGGGATCAATAAGAAAAAGAAAGGGAAATGAGTTAATGACAAAGGAGGAATGGTAGGTAGTAGAAATGATTCCCCACTTACTTGTTTTTTATGTATAGTCTAATTATTCCTATTTGAAAACCTACTGGCACCAGGTATTATCAACAGGGATGAGTAATATGTAATTTTTATCTTTACTGGGTTACATTTGGCACATGGACAGTTGACAGCTGTCAGTCAGGTGGCTGGTCAATGAGGAGATACATATAAAGCTGCCAAAATATTTTTGTTGCTTTAAATACTTACAAGTAAACCATTTTAGCTGGAAATTTTGTTGCACTGAAATTAAATAGGCTGATATTTAAAATATAATTAATTGAAGTTAACTACTGGGAGAATCAAGATTTTCCCTATTAATATATAAGGTTAAATAACATGTTTTTCCAAGTGTCTTTCTGAAACAGGAAAACAATTTTTGTCCATTGTAAATAAGCTATCTGTAAGATAGGAAGATAACTTGCAAATAATGTTTAAAATGCATATGTTTTAATGTTAAATATTTAGAGCAGGTGTAAATCAATGCTACTTTAAACTCCAATATTTTATTAAAATAAACCATTCCCATACATTGAGGGAGTTGGCATAGGTTTTTTTGTGACACAATGTTGAAGATTTATTAGAAAGGACAAACATAGCTGCATGGTGGACAAGAATTTACAGCTTCTCATAATGAAAATTTTAAAAAATGGGATTTTAGACTAAGTCTACAATTCAGGCACAGCTAAAATGATAAATTTTAGTTATTTTGAAATATTTGAGCTATATTTAATATTATTTCCAATAGCTTCATTTATACTTAAATAATTGACAGAGTCATAAACAATAGTTTGGCAGAAGCTTTTGGTTTGCTTATACTTAATGACAATGTAATAATTATAGACAATGGTAATGCATGTGAAAACTTAAATACAATTCTGAAATTGACATAAGAACACATGTTGTTCAGTTTTGCAGTAACTATCATCTTTAAAAGTAAATATTGTGATTGTTTAGGAATATAGTATTTAACAGACTAGAAAAATATAAGTAAAATTTTCAAGTGCATGAAATACATACTAATTCTTTAAGAGACTAATGAAGTTATTCTAAAAATTTAGCGACTATAGTTACTCAGGTGTCTGAATCAATATAATGAAACATAATGAAGCATGACAAAATATATATGAAAGTAGCAGCTTGAAATCGCAATAAATACATATATATTTTTAAATGTTTTAATCATTTGAAATATATATGTAACAATTTATAATAAAAAGTATATTTGGGTTTTAATGTTTTAAAATAGGGGTTCATTAAAATGTTTGTGGGTAACGTTATGTTTTTAAAATATTAGCTATTTTGTTTGGGTGGAGTATTTCTGATAATTTTTTAAACCACAAATGTTTCATAATTTTCAACAGTAATTACAACAGTTTAAAAGAGTATGTTAGTTATACATTTGTGGCATATCCATGTCGTCACTGATTTAAAAATCATTTCAGGCACAGTGGTCATTAAAAAAGTCAGACCTTATTTTTTTTCCACTATAAAATCATGTGTTAAGGATGTAGATTTAAAGTTATTTATGGGATCATCAGAATAAAACAACTGCCTCATAGTATTAGTAATTTATATTGGTAGGAGTCTTTTCTTTCTTAAGCACCAATTCTACCCCCCACAGCCCAGAAAATTGATTTTATCCATAATAATTTATAGCATTCTTCATCAATGTATACTGTTGTTTCTTTTAAATTCATTAGCCCATGTTGCTTGTGAATATGGAATTTGGTTATTAAAATGGTTTCATATGTTTACTATGTAACATATGAGCTGCTTACTTGCTTAAATAAATGTTTTCAATTTACTATAATGCAACAATTTGTAGAGAAATGCTGTGAAGCATAGTTAAAAGAATGAATCCCTGAAATAGAATCATTTTTTAAAAATATGTCCTAACATGTGGTCTCATTTTTTCATGTTTTGCATTAATTAAAGTCCTATTCTGAAAAAAATATTTTTGCCTAAACTTTTGAATTAACAAAATAAAAATAAAAAATATACAAATATACGAATTTTGGAAATCAGTGATGTAAAAACATGCTTTAATACCGTCTTGGTTGTTAATTTCAAAGATTTTTCTCAAAAGACACTTTTTGTAAAGTAATGAGAAAATATTGCCACGTTTAATTATTAAATAATATTTACTACAATACAATTTACTTTAATTATTAAACATGCAATATATTTTAAATTATTTAATTATACATGCAATGTATATTTTTAAAATGTATTAAAATAAAGTTAATTGCATGTTCTCTCTAATCATGTTCTTGTAGCATGCACACATTTTAAAAAACCCAGTACATGTAATTTTTGAAAATAGTATGTACCATTACACCTTTTTATTTGGGAGATTTATTAGAAAATAACTTTTTATTCAGAAAAGATTATGACAGAATTAGATAAAAAGGAGACTAAAATGTGTGTTAAATCGCGTAATATTATAAATGTAATTAACTCTTCATCTTCCAAATATTGAAAACAGTAATGAAAGAGACCAATATTTAAAAATAGAATCTTTTTTTAAACCTAAAAAAAAAAACTAAAAAATTGTTATATGGTAACAGCTTTACTTTCACATAAGGCAAACCCACTGTTGAGTGAGTTGGCTCTGATTCCAATGATCTCATCAACTTTGTGAACACAGGTACCTCAGTGGTGCCTCTTTCAAGACAACAAAATTAACTTTTAGAGATTAAAAAATATATTTTGGCAATTGAAACTCACCAGTGCCTTTCTGCTTCTCCAGGAAGTTGTACCCGTCAGCACCTGCTGAGGGCTTTGTTGTCCAAACCCTGACAGGTAAAAAAATTCCTGTAGAATAAAGCCAGACCAGCTGGCTTTGAAGAGAAACCCCCCAGTTTGGGCTGCGTTTGCCTCCTCTCCTTTTCTATGAAGACCGAGGCTTTGCCCCCTTGATCGTCAAGCCGTGAGATGCGTGATCTCTCTGCACAAGTGTCTGGCAGGCCGAGGTGCACCTGTTTCTGTCACTCTGGAGTAAATTTAGCTGTAAAGGTATCACTGACAACCAGACCTTTGTCAGTGCTGGCAAAAGAACACAGAATTGCTTCCCTCCCCTCCCCCCTCCCGACCCCCTATGCTGCTAGTTCCAATGGAAAATATCCAATCGGAAGTCTATCCAAAAATCATTCCTAAAAAATGAAATTGCTTTCATATGGTATAAAAAAGTAAGTTTCCTCATTTCAAGCATATTTTAAAATTACATTTCCAAGAATAATCTTGGAACAAGACAAGTTTTCGTTCAATTAATTGTGGCTGGAAACTTTTTAATGGAAACATAGCACATACTTACTTCATTTCAGGTTATTAAATTGTGTTAAGCATAAAAGTTATTTGCCATTCTTTGCTGCAGCTCATTTGTTCTTTTCGATTCTAAGAAATATTAGAAGGTTAAATAACTTATCACATAGGAGAGATTATTCATACTACCAAAATTAGAATGTGTGTAGTTCTGAGGGACTGAATGTCAAAATCGTATGCTCATAGCACTAAAACTATTGGGAATCCAGGATGCCACTGGAACATGTAAAATGGCAGCTAAGGTCTATGGAAACCCTTCATGTTTAGAAACTGGCTAAAGCTTGAGTTCTCTTATCTTTTGGTTAAGGTAAGGACATTTATCATTTATGTGAATGTTTTAGACTAATTTCTTTATTAGTGGTTTGAGCAATATTCCTTTTGAGGAAAATAGAGAGGCAGGCAATATTCATTAATATGTCTGACATAAATAAAATAGTCAAGATATATAAAGCAGCCCAAGGAGTAACATCCTTAGCCAAAGCATTCTGAGCTTCTGCCTTAATAATTATGATTTCTTAAGTGGAGTTAAAAAGAGTTGTACAGAGTACCTGTTCTACCATATTATTGCTGTTTACAGGAGTTGGGTGTGATGAGAAAAGGAAAGCTAGGTCAAAATAAAAAATGCTTTGTAAAATAAACAAAGTTCCTATTTACTTACTATGTATAAACAGCCACTCACCAAGCCTTGTTTCTCCACAGGGCACCACTTTCAGATAAAAACATAGACCTGAATGGCATCATCTAGTATCCAAGGAAAACATGTAAGTACCTCTCTCACTGTGTACTTCTGTTATTCAGATCTTAAAAGCTAGCTGAGTACTGAATAAGTGAGTGTTTTTATTTAATAATTATAAAGGAGGTACTTTTTAGGAGCCTGCTAAAAAGAAACAGGTTCTTTATTGTTATGTGCATCATAACAAAACTCTCATGTTTTCATCATATTTCATAAAATTATGTGCTTAGTACCACTCTCTCCATCAATTCTCATTCTTAGGTACAAAATAGTTACTCAAAGTCCTAATGAATTGGAAGTTTCAAACTTTTCCAAGACCCAAACAATGTTTCAGAGTCCTTGTGCCGGGAGTACTTTATTAATTGTAGTTAAACTTGTTAAATTTTAAAAATTAAGAAAAAATTCCTTGGAAAATAATGGTTTATTGGTAAACATGTATGGCAATTTATTTGGCTGTAGGCTTGCTTGAAGAGTGAGCAGGTGAGCAAAGAGACAAGATTACATGTTTAAACCAAGAAAAGAATCTTGAAAGTAAGTGTAATGACCAAGATGCAAAAATCTGTTTGGGGAAATTGTTGGGAGGTTGGCACATTATTTTCTTTATCCCCTCCCCACAAACTAATGTACATTTCTGCAGCTAATATCAAAGTTTTAATTCATGTTCAGGAGCTATGAAATCTACTGTGGAAATTTAGTTTCTAAACAACATGCTACTCTGGAGAAAGACATTCCTAAAATATTTGAAATTTCTACTATTTCCGTACTTCGACTTTTTTTTTTTGTTATTTGTACTATCTCCTTTTAAAATTAAATTATTTTCAATGTGAAATGATTATTCATTATTGTTTATATACCTTTTCACGAAAACACTTAACATTTTCTATATACTCATGTAATTATAGACCTCGTTTTTTACCTTCTAAATTCGCTATATGATTTACCTACTCTTTAAATACAGACATATTACTTTTCATTGAGGGTGGTTTCAGAGTTCTTCATATATATTTTTTTTTGCTTTTGTCACTCGTGTGTATTTCTACTTTTCCTCTGCAGCATGGCTCCTTGCTAAGCATAAATGGTAGAGATTATCTCACAGTTTCTCTGAAGAATTAGAGAGGTCCTTCATGTTCAATAACTAACTGCAGGAGCATTTCACTTTATCACATAATGATGTCAAATTCTATTGTTTATGCATTTGCATATTTCTGCCTTTTAATATATGTTACCAAACACATCTTTCTGAATTGAGAAAAGTTGTCAGACTAAGGAATTCGCTGGAACTTTGGAAGGGCCTCCTCACCCAATAGGAAGACCTGGCTAGGAATTTAATTTTTTATGTAACTCACAAACTTCACAAGTGTGGAGTTTGAGACCGGAAGTGCTACCAAACTCCACTGAAAGTGGAGTTTGAGGCCAGAAGTGGGATTTCCTTGCTGCATAATAAAAGTGGGCTTTGGCTGAGTAAAATTGGAAGCAGAGAGGGCTTAGAATAGATGTTTATAAAGAAAGAAAATGCTAATTGAAGGGGAAGACCAGGTAATGTTATAATTCACCATTTTGAGAAAATGGAATCTTTTGAATTCATTCTCCTTGTAATACAAGGGAAATGAAAATCTATAGTACAATGCTCATGGCACAATTTTAACTGTTTACATTAAAATATAAATTTTTCCAGAAAAAAAATTTAAATTTGACATATTTAATGAAACCTCCTATAACAAAAGGAAAATTGCTATAGAAATAAATGTGTGTATATATATATATATATATATATATATATATATACACACACACATTTATGTATATATTTGAGATTTTCCATTCATCAGTAGTAACCTCTCTAATGTAGACCAACCTTGTTTAGTAGAACTTTCTGTGATAATGGACATGTTCCATAGCTGCACCATCCAATATGGTACTCACTAGCCATATGTGGCTATTGAGTACTTGAAACATGGCTAGTGCAACAGAGAAACTTAATTTTGAATTTTATTTACATTTAATTAATTTAAATATAAATAGCCCACATGTAACTAGTGGCTACCATATAAACAACCTAGCTCTGGTCTAGATCACTTAGAAATGTGGGGAGAGTCAAATATGTATAGATTTGATATCACTATCAGTTATTTCTTATCTGTATCAACTACCATTGACCATTACTGAAATCATTAATGCCTGAAGAAGTGTGCTCCAACATTAATTTAGCAGGATTTTGAGAAATACTGTCATGTGATAGGCCAAATTGTAAAGAGTACTATTTTGTTTTCATCAGAAATTAAATACCCTCTTGCAGAGATTTTCTATTTCTTTTGGTATTCTGTCATACAATATAATTTTTTATGTTTACTTTAATATTTGAATTATTACAGTAGAATTTCTTTATGATACTTTCTCAGAGATGAATGCTTTTCATATGGTTGATAGGAAGACATTATAAAATTACTTTATAAGCCTGGGACAGCAACTTTTAAAATGGCCTTTGTAAACAAGACTACATGAAAAAGATAAATACACTAATGAAAATTCTAACTATGGGGACAAATATTTTTAAAAGTTTAATTATAATTGGCTGGGTGTCGTGGCTCATGACTGTAATCCCAGAACTTTGGGAGGCCAAGGTGAGTGGATCATCTGAGGTCAGGATTCAAGACCAGCCTGACCAACATGGTGAAACCCTGTCTCTACTAAAAATACAAAATTAGCCGGGCGTGGTGGCAGGCGCTTGTAATCCTAGCTACTTGGGAGGCTGAGGCAAGAGAATCACTTGAACCCAGGAGGTGGAGGTTCCAGTGAGCTGAGACCACACCATTGCACTCCAGCCTGGGCAACAAGAGTGAAACTCCATCTCAAAATATAAATAAATAAATAAATAAATAAAATAAAAATAAAAAAAGGAAAAAGTTTTCTTACAAGTTCTGCAATGCAACTTGGCAATACAACTTGGCAAATAATTCCAAAAATGTAATCGGCCTCAAAAAGTGCTCCCTAGCTTTGTTTCTCCAAAAGCTGATTCTACTTCCAAAGCACACATCAGAGTTTAAATCTCCCATGATCTTTTCAGGCGTTTAGTGGAAATGATCATTAGGATTTGTGATGATACTTTTATAATAATGCTAGACAGTGATATTATAGATAGGATAATTGCGTATAAAATAATATTGAAAATTTTAAATTTGTATAGATTTTAAAAGTTAGTAAATTCATATCTTGAATGCTGATTATTTGTAGGACATTGAACCTAGAGACTCTGGGAAATATTTTTTTAAATGGGAGACATCCGTCCTTTTAGGAACTCCATTTATTGGACCTGGGCATGTTCTTTTGGAAGGACAGGATTCAGATAAGCGAGAGAGAGGAGACTTCCTTTGGCATAACCTTGGACAAGCTACTGAGTGCTCCTTCTGCAGTGAAACAATAGGATTCTGGATAAAACATACTTTCTAATGAATTACTTGACTTCAGGAAACTTTTTTAACAACTTTAAAGATCCTTCTTCCTTGCCTTAGGATGAAAAAATTAAAAAGCATGAGGTGAAACTGCTGTTGAAGAGCAATAAACAAACAGGAAAAGTGGGATGGACAATTGAATTGTATGGGTTGTATTTATTTGCAAAGATACTGTTGGAAGTATAGCAGTCACATGCTCTATTAGACTGCTCCTAAACCGAGCCTTATTTGAAAAAAAAAAACAAGGAGAACCAACAACCACATTTGTAGACCCAGTTTTTTGGTGTCCTTTTTTTTTTTTCCTTTTGGTATCTTCAGTTAAGTAGCCAACCACTTTCATATTGTCAGATCTGTTTTCAGAAAGAGGGCCTACTTTTGCTCAGAAACCAGTGTTCTGTGTGGAGAAAACATGGGTCTCCATTGAAGGAATCCTACAAATCTCTGATATCTGCATGTTTGAGAAACTACTTTCATTCAGACACATGGACTGTAACTTCTGAGTCCTTAACCACCACCTCAAATTAGTATGTATTTGTCTACTTTTAAGTGTATTTAACTTTTTGTTATGAAAATTCAGAATATATTAGAAAAGTAGAGGGAAAAGTGTAATGAAATTTTGTGTAATCATACCTACCTTCGACAGCTATCATCTCATGGGCCAGGTTGTTTCATAATTGTTGTTTCCACTTTCCACTTCCACCTCAAATTATTTTGAAGCGAATCCCAGACATGACATCATTTTATCTGGTAACATTTCAGTCTGTATCTTTAAAAGATAAGATTTTTTTAACTTAAAAATGAACCACATCTAGAAAATTAACCACACTTAAAAAGTCAACATTTTCTTACTATTCTCAAATATACAAAACCAATATTCAAAATTTTCTGGTTGTCTCCTAAAGTTTTGTATTCTTTACTGTTTGAAGCAGGATACAAATAAGGTCCATACATTGTAATTGGTTAATATGTCTCCTCTTTTAATCTATAGGTTTGTTTATTCTTCCTTGTTTCTTAAGAAACTGGATTGTTTGTGCTGTAGAGCTTTCCGTAGTCTGCATTTGCTGATGCTTTCCTGCAGAGTCATTTAATGAGCTCCTCAGCCCTGTTTCTTACCTGTTAATGGGTAGTGAAGACTCTAGAAACTTGATGAAATTCATTTAGGGGATGGGGGGCAAGACTACTTGCTCTTTCTCTTTTTGTGACGTTAGCAGGTGTTGTTGATCATTGCCTACATCTATTTATTCCTTAGAGCTTGAAAAATGGCAATATAATTGTCATTTCTGGTTTATTTATTGGGTGGAATGCTTCTATAAAGATAAACTAGTTTGTTAGAGTTTCAATTTATATAAGAAAATCAGGATGGATGCTTTATTCTCTCCCTTTATCAGTTCTTAATATAATGTGTGGTTCCTTAACATCCTCTAAAGTTTACCAATGGTTTAAAAAATTTCATTGTGAACATTAATGCGCTTCAAGCTATTGCAGTTATCATACTTATGAATGCCCAGTTTGCCACATCTCTGATTACTCAAAGTTTATCTCAGTTGGTTCCTCTGTGTTTTTGAAAGAACCTCAAGTTTTTGAGAGCTTCTAGGATAATTGGTGTGACAAAATATAACAGGCTCATCTTTAATATTTCCTTTCCAAACCTGGAATCAGGCAATTATCCAAGAAATTTTAGTTCTTTTTTTTGTCTTGGAACTAGTACTTGAAAACCGTAATCTTAAAATTAGTGAGCTCATTGCTACTGACTTTGTCCTTAATCTAGGCCCTTTCAAAGGAAAGAGCTAGAAAAAGTGTGTGTATGTGTGTGTGTGAGAGTGTGCATGTGTATGTTTAATTTTAAGACTAAATACATCAGGAGCTCACACTAATACTTCCTATTAATATACAGGCCAACAGGATTTTAATTTAGTCACATAAATCTTGTATCATATCAATGTCCTTTCTTCTCAGCTGACCATCCTACAATCTTAATTCTTAATGATAGTAGCGTACTTATTTTTGCTTATGCTACAAATACACTTACAACAGGCTCAGAATAATAATACCAAGACTACTACCATCAGTAGTGATGTACACATCCTGTGTACACCCTGTGTACAGCCCCCTTCTTCTCTTTAAAGATGTATGTATTACTGAGGTTTTAAGTCATGTAAAATTGTTTCTTTTGGTGTGATTATGCCACCAGCTAGATATAGATAGATTCACTTGGCTCTTTTTGCTTTCAGTTTTTTGGGATTAAAATGTTAGCTAGGAGAGACCAGAGCAGTGCATAGTCTACCTCATTTCTCACTACTGAGGTTCTACCTAATTGCATATGAATTAAGAGATTTTCCATTCTGACTGGTGAGAAAAGGCCTATTTCCAGCCCTAGGAAGGTGCCAGGTACTGTTCCCCGTATAATTATTTCCGATGCTTCTTTCCTCAGCCTTGGGTAGCTTCCTCATGCACATATCCAGATCTCTGAGACTCTCTGCAGATTTCAAGAGATTGTTGTCTGTGCATCTGCTCTCTCCTGAACTCTGTCCTGTAAGCTCTAGCTACTTTATTATCCCATATCTTTAGCTCTGTTTCCTCAATTCATGGAGTTTGCCTCCCTTGAGTTAGTTGCCCTTCCTGTGCCACTGCTAAGAAACCTTCACGGGCTTAAGCCAGAGCCTTCATAGGATTCACCTCCCTCAGGGATCAACGTCCTTTGTGGTCTGATAGCTCATGTCTTGACAACCATTGTTTCATATATTTTGTCGGGGTTTATTTTTGGTTGTTTCAGGAAGCAGAGCACATCCAGTCCCTTTCAGTCCATCTTGGCTAGAAATGGAAGTCTCCCCAGTTGTTTCTTAAAAAGGTCAGCTATAGCTTGTTAATCCAAACAGTTTCTTAATATGAAGCTCAATATTTAAACTAAATTTAAAAATATTCTGATTGATGTGTGTTTGTTCGTGTGTCGGAAATCTTTCTGAAACACTGCTGTGGTCTTAAAACTACCAGTGCCACTTCAAGACCTCTTCTTGGCCTATTTCCTCCCAACTAGGTTTCCCCCAACAGATGAGTCCTTTTTTATTTTCTGCCACTTAGAGGCAATTTTTTGGTTCACTCATTCATTTCTTTAACAGACATTTTCGATTACCTATTATGTGTCATATGAAGTGTTGAGAATACAATGGTGAATAAAACACCACTCATTCCCTTAAAAATGTTGCAATTTAATTTTCACACAGAAATTTGAACATGAATGTTCACAGCAACTTTATTTGTAATAGCACCAAACTGGAAATGCCCATATGCCCATCAATGGGTGAATGGTTGGACAGACTGTGATATAAGCATGCTATAGACTACAGCAATAAAGACTAACAAACTGTTATTATGGGTAACAACCTGGATGAACCTCAAGGAAATTGTGCTGAGTGAAAAAAAAAAAACCTGTCTTAAAAAGATACATTACTGAATGATTTCATTTATACAACCTTCATGAAATAAGATCATTATGGAGAAAGATTAGTGGTAGCCAGGGGTTAGGGAGGGGAAGGGGAGAGGGTGGGGTGTGCATAAAGTGGTAGCACTAGGGAGTCTTATGGTGATGGTACAGTTAAGTGTCTTGATTGTGCTAGTGGTTACTCAAAGCTACACATGTGATACAATGACATAGAGCTATACACACATACACAAACAAAAATAACTGTATGTATAGCTGGTGAAATATCTATGGATTCTATGAAAAGCTCCATGGATTGTACTATTGTCAGTTTCCTGGTTTTAATATTGCAGTTTTGCAAGATGTTAACATTGAGAATGAGGACTGGATGAAGGGTGCACATGACCTTCCCGTCCATTTCTTTGCATGTTTTTTGTGAAATTTTAATTACTTTAAAATAAAAAGTTAAAAAATATCTTGCAATTTTGTGGAGGGTACAAAGAACTAAACAGCCAATTATAATAGCCAATTGTATACTACCTTTCACTGAAAATTTTTATTAATTTTTATTTTCTGAAATAATAACTGGTTGTTCACTAAATCCTTTAAAATTTCTTCTAAGACGACATTCCAGTGTATGTCAGTAGTATAGTTGACAGAGTATTTCTCTCTCATCTTCTGGTAATTTGTGGTGACTGTGTAGTCCTGATTTTTATTATGGCCATGGTCTTTTTTGTATCCTTTCCTATCTCTGTCTCTATAGCGGAGAAAACCATTAGTTATTTCTTGCGCTTATTTCAGCAAAGGGGAAGTAATACATACATATGGGGGAATACCTTGTTCCCACTCCCAAGTCATAAGACAACGTCCCTACTACTATTGTCTCTTAAAGCTTCCCCATCAGGTCATGCTTCTATTTGCAGGACATGTATTAGCAGTAGTGCACTAGCAAAATAGTTGTGTTGATTCTCCTCTACCCCCACCAAAGTAATGTGCCCTCCTTTTATAGCCTCAGTAAAATACCTTAACCATACAAGGCAAACATTTTGTAAGAATGAGCATGTATTACTACAAAGCAACAGGAGGCTCATGTTCTCACAACATGTTCAAATATAAGCACAAAGACCCACTCCAGATTTAAATATCAATGAGTTCTGGAATACACACAGCTTTGGCTCATTTCTGGCCCTATTCTGCCATCAGCATGTATCAGCCAAAGCTTTACTCTGACCCAGTTAGAAATAGCCTTTGTACGTGAAGATGAACGCATAGTTGTAGTGGGTTTTTTACAGTCACTTATTACTATAGCTTATTTTAATTTAGTGACAGTTTGTCATATATTTTGAGTTTTCTCAAGTTATAAAAGTTTTTTTTCTTTCTTGGAACTAAATAGAATATATATTATTTCTGATATGTTGAGGGAAATTTATGTTGGTTTTGTTCATATTACTAGAAAAGTCACTCAATATGAATTTGTGCTCTTGTGACGTTGTGACAACTCAGTTGTCCTAGAATTTTTATTAGGCTGTTTCTAAATTTCACAAATCCATGAATAGGTGAGTTTACAATATATAGACTGGAAGTACTTTATTTTTAAAAATTTTTCCCCCAAAACTCACCCCCTCTTCTCAGTGTCAGGAAAACCTCTTTGGAGTTCTATTGGACTAAGTGTCTGAGTCTGTGCCTATGTGGGTTGCTGGAATATTTACCAGGCAGAAAACATTCTTGAAGTTTTTAATTTGATCTGTCTCCTTGAAATAAATATCACGAAAAGTATATATAGGTACTGTTGGTTTGTGTCCTTTACCTTGAAAAGTATAGCAGCCAATTTGAAATTGCCTAGGTCTACTTTGTGAAATTCACCACTTAGTTCTACCTTTGATCTCATGCTTCTTTTTAAAAAATTGATGAATTCATTGGGTCTTGGGCCTTTTTTTTTTTTAATTTTGCTTATATAGTCATAATGTACTTTACATTTAACAGGTCATTTATGGTTGATTCAATCCCAAAACTTTTCCTCATTTTTTGTTGTAGTCAATTGTGTACTACTTTTCACTTAAAATGTTTATTGATTTTGATTCTCTGAAATGAAACCCATTTTTGTGCTAAATCTTTTAAAATCATTCTAAGAAAATAGTCAAGTTTATGTATACTTGACTTAGAATATTTCTGATAATTTGTGGTGACTCTGTGGTCCTGATTTTTATATGGCCATGATCTTTCCTGTGTCCTCGTCTTCTCATACCTCTCTCTATAGCTGAAAAAATTACTAGTTATTCCTTGTTGTTAATTATTTCTTTAAAATGCAGTCATAAGGATTCTCAAAGTTACACAACGTTCCACAAATTCTATATTTTTTCTACAACCTTAATTAAGATTGCACCAGTGCTAAAATGGATATACACAACCATACTATTAAAAATATTACAAGCATTTTTGGAGAGGAATAGGAATTAACAGGAAGCAGTACGGTTTCCATAGATTTGGAAAGCCACCGAAGAGGAATTTTTTTTTTTTTTTTTTTTTGGACAGAGTCTCGCACTGTCGCCCGGGCTGGAGTGCAATGGCGTCATCTTGGCTCACTGCAACCTCCGCCTCCCAGGTTCAAGCAATTCTCCTTGCCTCAGCCTCCCTAGTAGCTGGGATTACAGGCGCCCGCTACCATGCCCAGCTAATTTTTTTTTGTATTTGTAGTAGAGACGGGGTTTCACTATGTTGGCCAGGCTCATAAGAAGTATTTCTTTTAAAGTTGCCTAAATATTCTTAAAGCGTTGATTTTGGAACAAGAGTTGCATAGGCACCACTATAATCCCTCCAGTTTATAAGGAGAAGGCATTTGCCACATCTTCCTTCCCTCCTCTGCTTCTACCTGAACAAAAGTGTGCTGAATCTACTCCTACCTGCAGCAAACCTATCAGTCCCTGGACTAAACTCAACAACAATAGGAAGCATATTTGGAGGCTTTGACTCTCTTTTCCTCATTGGGTACATATAGTGGCCCTGCTACTACTGCTGGGCTCCCATATTATTGCTCATTCTGAGCTGGAATCTCTGCAGTTCACTAGATCTGGGAGGCCATGATTCCGAATTATATCCTAGGGGCCAGTGTGGCTCTATAGATATGGAAATTGTCCCCTTCTGTCTACACGGGACTAGGCCTCTGCTAAGTTTCCTTGGATCTTTGGATGCTGTCCCTATGCCCTAATTCCACTCTGTGGTGTTTCATGAAATAGAATCAAATCTGATGATGGCCACCATCTGCCTGATTTCTAAGTATTCCTGATAGTCTCTGCTACTTCTGCCTGATATGATACCCTATTACTTACAGCTGCTTGCATGACTTCAGTGCTCTTTCTGCCCTTTGAATATGGTGCCTTTCTGTCTTATGGATCTGTGGTTGTCAGTTGTGAATAGTTTCTGCTGTATATTTGTGATCCCAAATGTGTGTCCTGGCTGGTATCGCTAAACATCCCTTGTGCTTCACACCTGTATCAGAGAGATGGGCCTCAGACATAATGAGTCTTTCCAAGCTCTGAAGGGTGGCATCTCACTGATTGCACCATAGTATGAGTCTCATTCACTCTCTTGTTTCTCCATAGCTCTTCTTGGTTCCAAAACGCTATCTTGGTAACTTACGATAATAAAACCATTAAAATAAGGATTAAAACAAAGGCACGTAATAAAAGGGCGTAGGATAAAACTCAACCAGAAAACCAGGACCTCCCTCAAAGATCCTGCAGTTGAATAACTTGAATTTTAGGCTCACCTTTCTGCCAGTTGGAGAAAAAGAGAGGCATAGAAATGATGCCACCTACTATCAGATCAGAGTGGGGCAGGAGATTCCAGTTCGTCAGGAGAAATGTTTATGTTTTCCTAGCTATGGGGAAGCATGTGTTGAGTAGCTCATTATTTTTATATCAAATAATCATATTAAAATGCCAGTGCATCCTTCCTTTCTAGCATGATATACTTCAAAAAATTCTTCTTCACAATGCCTTTAGACATGCACTAATCCAAGAGAAATATGATGTGAGCCACATATATAATTTTAAATTTCCTAGTATCCACAGTAAAAAGTAAAAAGATATATGTGAAAATAATTGAATAATATATGCATTCTAGTCAATATACCCCCAAATCTTATTATATCAACAGGTGATTGATATAAAACTATGGGTGTATTTTACATTATTTAAAAAATAAGTCTTCGGGTTGGGCACGGTGGCTCACGCCTGTAATCTTAGCACTTTGGGAGGCCAAGGCAGGAGGATCACGAGGTCAGGAGATCAAGACCATCCTGGCTAACACAGTGAAACCCCGTCTCTACTAAAAATACAAAAAAAAAAAAAAATTAGCCAGGCGTGGTGGCACGTGCCTGTAGTCCCAGCTAGTCAGGAGGCTGAGGCAGGGGAATCGCCTGAACCTGGGAGGCGGAGGTTGCAGTGAGCCGAGATTGCGCCACTGCACTCCAGCCTGGGCAACAGAGCGAGACTCTGTCTCAATAAAAATAAAATAAATCTTTGAAGTGCAGTGTGTATTTTACACCAATGGCACAACTCAGTTTGAGAAAGTTACATTTCAAGTACTCAATAGCCACATGTGGTCAGGGACTACTGTATTGCAGTGTGGCCTTCCACAATAGGGCAAGTGGTGCAACGGTAGGAGGGCACCTCCTGATTGTTAAAATATTCTTGTGATACTTGCAGTCTTGAGATTCCTCAGCTACAATTACCATCAGGAACCTTGAAAGGAAATTTCTTCAGTGTTCTTCATACTGAATGGCCATTAATTCAGAAGTTATAATTTTTTTATGTCACCAAACTAACTTGATGAGATGAACAAACAGATTGCTGTTTTTAAGAAAGTGAGTAACTTACTCTGAAAACCTCTGGACCTTTACTTTCAATACCTTCATCACTAGTGAATTCACTAATTTATGTAATCAGGGAAATTCTCTTGAACTATTTTTAATGGCACCTACTTCCTTAAGACTTCCATGATTTCACCTGCTTTCTTTCCTGAGGCTTCAAAGGGAATCAGTTTGTAATTTTTCAGTGATATTCATGACTTTGAGCTTGGCATGAAGTTACTTGTTAATTTCTTTTTTAGGTTCTTGTTGAGAACTGAGACTTGTTGGCTGTCCTCCTCCCTTTTAGTGCCTTGCATGGTGTAAAGTGTAGTCAGTAACGTTTGTTGAATGCACATGTATGTACCTTCTCTGATTTAAGGTCTGGAAGGCAGGACATGGTTTTCTTTTTTAATATATCCTTTCATATATTTTTAGCTGCTAGCATAGTTTGGTTTATTCAGTTGGTGCTTAATAAATTCTTGCCAGCTGGACTCATAACTTATAATTAGCCTCCCAAGTCTTAGTCCGCAACTGTTCATCAAGTTGTTAAATTACATATTTGAAAAAAAATCACCATTTTCATTTAGAGGAACAAATACAAACAAATATATCTACCAACCAACCTTGATGGTTCTATGAAACCTAACTGACTCTATGAAAAAAATGAAAAAGTTAACTAAGAGTGTACTACTACTTTTAGTTAAATGCCAATGAAGTATAATAGTTGTCAGAAGAAAAAATATAAGTATTGTTGTAGTTCATAAACATTATGATAAAATAATTTAGTTCATGATATTTGAATCATTCAATTCTTTCATTCAACAAACTGACCACCTATTATGATTAACGCATTGTGTTGGGCACAGGTGATAAAAAAAGATAAGTTTGACCCTCAAGTTGCTTACATTTTAGTTGGAAAGTCAGATCATGCCAAAGAATTCTCTAAAACATTTGTAAGTTTAGAGCAAGCTACTAATGGGAGAAAGGCTCAGTGAAGTCTACTTTTTATTATGTTTTCCTTATATGGTGTTGGCTAATAAGTATTTGGGGAATAAATGTGTAGATAGTGGTCTGTTTAAAAGAAGTTACATTATTTGGCATTTATTACATTTTTTTTATTTTCTTAATTGATTAATTGCAGTTAAATTACCTTAGCATGCAAGAACAGATTTTACAGATTTTGACGTATGATTAAGCAGCATAAAGCATAACTAATGTGGTTTTAGTGGCATGCTATGTATTAAGGCATGAAATTTAAATACACACTTCATCAAGATTTTTTTGCGGTTACAGTGAATTAGAAAGATTCAGATATTGGAACTCCCTCCAACTCCTGTGTTAGGGAGAGGCAGGAATTTTATAATTGAGATTATTATAGAAGAGTGTCTTGACATAACTGATTGACTTTAGTGATGTGCCTTGAAAGTTCAAATTCAAGGTGTGCACTTATTTCAGTCAGCTTGTCCTGAATGTTTAAATAAGAAATACTATTTCTGGGTATTCTGAATAACTCGTTGTACATTTATTCCTAATAGTGAGCATTTGGACTAATGATGGATTACTAATGAGCATGTAAATGTACCACCTGATTACATTAATATATGATCTTCCATGACGAGGTCTGAAATGAACATTTCTAATATGTATTTCTTTTCCCCAAATGGCACTGTGGTGTATACTGAGCGGGACTGAGACGAGGGTGTTCTTTTTTTTTTTTTTTTTTTTTTGAGGCGAAGTCTCGCTCTGTGGCCCAGGCGGGAGTGCAGTGGCGCAATCTCGGCTCACTGCAAGCTCCGCCTCCCGGGTTCACGCCATTCTCCTGCCTCAGCCTCCCGAGTAGCTGGGACTACAGGCGCCCGCCATCACGCCCGGCTAATTTTTTTGTATTTTTAGTAGAGACGGGGTTTCACCGTGTTAGCCAGGATGGTCTCGATCTCCTGACCTCGTGATCCGCCCGCCTCGGCCTCCCAAAGTGCTGGGATTACAAGCGTGAGCCACCGCGCCCGGCCGAGGGTGTTCTTAAGAGCCACTGATTTAGTCAATTATCAAAAATCACATTATAATAAATGCTGTTCTAAGAATTTTGATTAACCTTTAAATAAATGTTACTTTGGAGAAAAAAATCTGCCAAATGTGTTAATGATAAATTGTGAAGTGGTAGTAATTGCAAGTATGGCTTTATAGATAATATAGTTAATTGATACCACCCTCTCAAGCATATACAGCACATCAGCTGCTATGAGCCTGGGTGATAGTAATGGTGTCTATGGCATTTATGATGCATTGAGGATGACATGAGTAAAATGAAAACTTAGAGCACTCACCAGGATCATTCTTTCATGGACATCTGATGCCCATGGTCAAGTAAATTTTTAATGACACATAGTCACTACACACCTTTCAGCCTTCTGGAGAGGTAAGTGTACATTGATCTGTCCTAATTAGCCTTGCAGAGTACTTCAGACATCCCTGCAGGAACACTATTATTTAATAAAATAGAAGCTGTTTTTTCACAAGCTCAGCACTTGCTCCTTGGATAGCTGTATTGTTTTTTTGGTCTTCTCTCTTTTTTTTTTTTTAAACTCGTATCTCATGTCTCATGTTCGTCTTTGTCTTTGACAATGTAGTATTAATGCAGCTGCATGAAAAAGTAAGCAAAATTAAGGAATGAGTCTGATTATGAAGGTTCATTGCTATTATAAGAACCCGTAGAGCACACATCCATTCCTTCCCTAATGACCCCCAAAAAAGGCAGCTTGACCCAGAAAAGTAAGCCTTTTAAATTGTGGCATCTGGGCTGGGCGCCATGGCTCACACCTGTAATCCCAGCACTTTGGGAGGCTGAGGCAGGCAGGTCACTTGAGGTCAGGAATTCGAGACCAAGCTGGCCAACATGAGACCTTGTCTCTACTAAAAATACAAAAATTAGCCAGGCGCAGTGGCTCATGCCTGTAGTCCCAGCTACTTGGGAGGCTGAGACAGGAGAATCACTTGAACCCAACAGGCAGAGGTTGCAGTGAGCCGAGATCGTGCCACTGCACTCAAGCCTGCGCTACAGGGTAGGACTCCTTCTTAAAAAAAAAAAAAAAAAAAAAGGTGAAGTCTGGGCTATAGGGCCCAAGGTTCTGAATTTCTAACAAGCTCCCGATAATGCTCAAGCTCCTGGTCCATGGGCCACACTTTCAGTAGCAGGGTTCCAATAGTATTTCCTGGCTGAAGCCAGTGGCTCATGCCTATAATCCCAGCACTTTGGAAGGCAGCAGGTAGATCACCTGAGGTCAGGAGATTGAGACCAGCCTGGCTAACATGGTGAAACGCCATCTCTACTAAAAATACAAAAATCAGCTGGGCATGGTGGCACACACCTGTAATCCCAGCTACTTGGGAGTCTGAGGCAGGAAAATCGCTTGAACCCGGGAGGGGGAGGTTGCAGTGAGCTGTGATTGCACCACTGCACTTCAGCCTGGGTGACAAAGCAAGACCCTGTCTCAAAAAAATATAAAATACTGGCTGGGTGCAGTGGCTCATGCCTGTAATCCCAGCTCTTTGGGAGGCCAAGGGGGTGGATCACCTGAGGTCAGGAGTTCAAGACCAGTCTGGCCAACATGGGGAAACCCTGTCTCTACTAAAAATGCAAAAATTAGCCAGGCATGGTGGCAGGCACCTGTAATCCCAGGTACTCAGGAGGCTGTGGCAGGAGAATCGCTTGAACCCAGGAGGCAGAGGTTGCAGTGAGCTGAGATCACACCACTGTACTCCAGCCTGGGCAACAAAAGGGAAACTCTGTCTCAAAAAAAAAAAAAAAAAAAAAAAAGATGTCTATTTATTCAAATAAGGAATGCACATATACAAAATTCCAAAGGTACAAAAGAGTAAGCTGTTAGAATTTCATGTTTCTCTCCTGTCTCGCAGCCACGTTGGTTTGTTCTCCTGAGGGAAGAGCTGTTTCCAATTTCTTGTGTGCATTCTCTGAAATGGTTATGCATATACGTTCACATCTGGGTGTATACAATTTTTTTTTTTTTTTTTGAGACGGAGTCTCGCTCTGTCGCCCAGGCTGGAGTGCAGTGGCATGATCTCGACTCACTGCAAGCTCCACCTCCCAGGTTCACGCCATTCTCCTGCCTCAGCCTCCTGAGTAGCTGGGACTACAGATACCCACCACCACGCCCGGCTAATTTTTTGTATTTTTAGTAAAGATGGGGTTTCACCGTGTTAGCCAGGATGGTCTCGATCTCCTGACCTCGTGATCCACCCACCTCGGCCTCCCAGAGTGCTGGGATTACAGGGGTGAGCCACCGTGCCCGGCCATATAATTATTTTTACACAAACTGTATGCCATTTACAGTGTTCAGCACCTCACTTTTCTCACTAATGATATATCTTGGAGATTGGCCTCTGTGGGTGCAGGAAGGCTTCCTCACTTTTCATGGCTGCAGAGTCTATGGTACGGAGGTCCACAGTTTTATTTCATTTATTTATTTATTTAATTTTGAGACAGGGTCTCACTCTGTCACCCAGGCTGGAGTGCAGAGGCACCATCTCGGCTCACTGCAACCTCCCAGGTTCAAGCTATCCCCCTGCCTCAGCCTCCCTAGTAGCTGGGATTACAGGTGCCCACCACCAAGCCTGCCTAATTTTTGTATTTTTAGTAGAGACGGGGTTTTACCATGTTGGCCAGGCTGGTCTTGGACTCCTGAGCTCAAGTGATCCGCCCACCTCGGCCTCCCAAAGAGCTGGGATTACAGGCGTGAGCACCATGCCCACCCATGCCTCCTCTTTTTTTAAGAGAGAGAGTCTCACTCTGTCACCCAGGCTGGAGTGCAGTGGTGCAATCATAACTCACTGCATTCTCGAACTCCTGGGCTCAAACGATCCTCCTGCCTCAGCCTCCTGAGTAGCTGAAACTACATGTGAATGCCACCACACCCAGCTAATTTTTTGTTTGTAGAGATGTAGAGACAAGGATCTTGCTATGTTGCTCAAGCTGGTCTTGAACACCTGACTTCCAGCCCTCCTCCTGCCTCAGCCTCCCAAATTGCTGGGATTACCAGAGTGAGCCACCTCGCCCAGCCTCCAGACCTTTTTGAATTCCAGAATTGAAAAGCAATTTTAGATCTATAATATGGTTTTTAGAAGATTGCTGAGGGCCTTGATAAAAAACAACAGTGGGGAGAGGAGAGCTTGAACTAACACTTACTGGAAGAAGACAAAGAAATCCTAGGCTGGGCACAGTGGCTCAGGCCTGTAAACCCTGCAATTTGGGAGGCCGAGGCAGGCAGATCACTTGAGGTCAAGAGTTTGAGACCAGCCTGGCCAACATGGTGAAATGCCATCTCTCCTAAAAATACAAAATTATCCAGGTACAGTGGCATGTGTCTGTAGTCAGGAGGCTGAGGCAGGAGAATTGCTTGAAACGAAGTGAGATTAAACCACTGACTCCAGCCTGGGCAGTAGAGTGAGACTCCATCTCGAAAAAAACAAAACAAAACAAACACAACAGAAATGAGAAAACAAAACCCGGCCAGGTGCGGTGGCGCAACGCCTGTAATCCCAGCACTTTGGAAGTCCGAGGCGGCTGGATCACGAGGTCAGGAGTTTGAGACCAGCCTGATCAACATGGTGAAACCCTAGCTCCACTAAAAATACAAAAATCAGCTGGGCATGGTGGCAGGCGCCTGTAATCCCAGCTACTCAGGAGGCTGAGGCAGGAGTATCGCTTGAACCTGGGAGGCAGAGCTTGCAGTGAGCTGAGATTGCACCACTGCACTCCAGCCTGGGCGACGGAGCAAGACTCTGTCTCAAAAAAAAAAAAAAAAAGAACAGAATGTTCTAGGCATTTTAAAAATACATTTTATTTATTTTAGTATGTATTCATTTATTTTTGAGATGAAGTCTGGCTCTCTTGCCCAGGTTGGAGTGCAGTGGCGAGATCTCGGCTCACTGCAACCTCTGCTTCCTGGGCTCAAAGCACCCTCCCACTTCAGCCTCCTGAGTAGGTGGGACTACAGGTGCCTGCCACCATGCCTGGCTAACTTTTGTATTTTTTGTAGAGATGAGGTTTCGCAATGTTGCCTAGACTGGTCTCCAACTCCTGGGCTCAAGTGATTCTCCTGCCTTGGCCTCCCCAAATGCTGGGATTACCGGTGTACCCACCACACCTGGCCTCTGGGCAGATTTTTATGTTTTTATTTTTAATTTTTAATGTTTTTTTTTTGGTATCTAAAATACCAAAATACCATTCTGTCACCCAGGCTGGAGTGCAGTGGCATGATCTTGGCTCACTGCAACCTCCAACTCCCAGGTTCAAGCAATTCTCCTGCCTCAGCCTCCCGAGTAGCTGAGATTACAGTCGCTCACTACCATGCCCTGCTAATTTTTGTATTTTTAGTACAGACAGGGTTTCACGATGTTGACCAGGCTGGTCTCAAATTTCTGACCTCAGGCGATCCACCTGCCTCTGCCTCCCGAAGTGCTGTAATTACAGGCATGAGCCACTGTGCCTGGTCTGTTTTTGTTTGTTTGTTTGTTTGTCTTTTGAGACAGAGTCTAGTTGCCCAGGCTGGAGTTCAATGGCGTGATCTTGGCTCACTGCAACCTCTGCTTCCCCGGCTCAAGAGATTCTTCTACCTCAGCCCCCTAAGTAGCTGGGATTACTGGTGCATGCCACAACACCCAGCTAATTTTTTTTTTGTATTTTTAGTAGAGATGGAGTTTTCACCATGTTGGCCAGGCTGGTCTCAAGCTCCTGACCTCAAGTGATCTGCCTGTCTTGGCCTCCCAAAGTCCTTGGATTACAGGCATGAGCCATCATGCCTGGCCAGCAGGCAAGACACAGGGTTTATTGAGGGGACTTACAGGGTAGTCCAGACATGGCAGGTGGAACAGGAGAATCACACCTGCTTACAAAAAGCATGCAGTTGGGCCGGGCACGGTGGCTCATGCCTGTAATCCCAGCACTTCGGGAGGCCAAGGTGGGCGGATCACAAGGTCAGATTGAGACCAACCTGGCTAACATGGTGAAAGCCCGTCGTCTCTACTAAAAATACAAAAAATTAGCCAGGCGTGGTGGGAGGTGCCTGTAGTCCCAGCTACTCGGGAGGCTGAGGCAGGAGAATGGCGTGAACCCAGGCGGCAGAGCTTGCAGTGAGCCGAGATTGCGCCACTGTACTCCAGCCTGGGCGACAGAGCAAGACTCTGTCTCAAAAAAAAAAAAAAAAGCATGCAGTTTATAGAGCATTTCCACTTAGCACCCTCCCCCTAGCACCCTCCCTCTGGCAACCTTTACTGAACCCCAAACAAAGGCCACCATCCCCTAGATGGTCCAGGGGTTCAGATGTTCCTCACAGATAAGAAATGAATCTCCGGGTTGGCCACTCCTGGATTCCTTAGCTTAGAATTTTCAACACATACTCTTCTTAAGACCATGGGGTCATTTTCAAGGTATGCTGATGTTACTGTTGCCAGGTGTGTTTGCCATGCATCATAGCTAACCACTAGGAAGTTCTATAAGTGAGGCAAGGCCTTAAGAACATACTCTGAGCTAGAAGTGTCAAGTTGGAGGCCCTCGACATTAGAAGCCAGAGACTGGGTACACCCCACATAGTGAGAGAAGGTGAGGGCTGTGGGGATGTGTCAGCTATATCCATTGCTACCCAGCAAACCATTCCAAGTCTTAGTGGAGAAAAATAACTTTTTTTTTTTTTTTTTTTTGGTCAGAGGCAGGTTCTCACTCTGTCACCCAGGCTGGAGTGCAATGGTGCAAACACGGCTCACTGCAGCCTCAACCTCCTGGGCTCAAGTGATCCCCCCCACCTCAGCCTCCCAAGTAGCTGCAACTACAGGCATGCATCACCATGCCCCGGTAATTTTTGTATTTTTTTGTAGAGAAGGGGTTTTGCCATGTTGCCCAGTCTGGTCTTGAAGTCCTGACCTCAAGGTCTCCACCCGCCTTGGCCTCCCAAAATGCTGGGATTACAGGCATGGGCCATCACACCCAGCCTGATGTTACTACTATAACTGTTTTGTGGTACCACGAACCATGCCCATATAAGATGGCAAACTTAACAAATGTTGTCTGTGTTCTGACTACCCTACCAACAAGAGTTTCCCTGTCTCTGTCTCTCTCCTCAGGCCTCCCTATTCATTCCTTGAGACATAAAAATATTGTAATTAGGTCAATTAATAACCCTCTTAAGTATCCAAATGAAAGGAAGAGTCACATGTTTCTCATTTTAAATCAAAAGCTAGAAATGATTAAGCTTAGAGGCCAGACGTGGTGGCTCATACCTATAATCTCAGCACTTTAGGTGGCCGAGGTGGCAAATCACTTGAGGTCAGTTTGAGACCAGCCTGGCCAACATGGCGAAACCCTGTCTCTACTAAAAACAGAAAATTAGCCGGGTGCGGTGGCAGGCACCTATAATTCCAGCTACTCAGGAGGCTGAGGCAGGAGAATCGCTTGAACCTGGGAGGCGGAGGTTGCAGTGAGCCGAGATCACGCCATTGCACTCTAGCCTGGGCAACAAAGCGAGACACTGTCTCAAAAAGACAAAAAAAAAAAAAAGAAATGATTAAGCTTAGTTGAAAGCCAAGACAGGCCAATCAATAGCTAGGCCTCTTGTGCCAAACAGCCAAGTTGTGAATACAAAAGAAAAATTCTTGAAAGAAATTAAAAACGCTACTCCAGTGAACACACAAAGGGTAAGAAAGTTAAACAGTCTTATTGCTGATATAGAGACAGTTTTAGTAGTCGGAACAGAAGATCAAACCAGCCACAACATTCCCTTCAGCCAAAGCCCAATCCAGATCAATATCCTAGCTGTCTTCCATTCTATGAAGGCTGAGCAAAGTAAGGAAGCCACAGAAGAAAAGTTTGAAGCTAGAAGTTAGTTCATGAGGTTTAAGGAAAGAAGCCCTCTCCATAACATAAAAGTACAAGGTGAAGCAGCAAATACTGATAGAGAAGCAACAAGTTATCAAGAAAATCTAGCTAACATCATTGATGAAGGTGGCTACACTAAACAATGAATTTTCAGTGTGGACTAAACTGCCTTATATTGGAAAATGCCATCTAGGACTTTCACAGCTATTGAGGAGAAGTCAATGCCTGGCTTCAAAGCGTCAAAGGACAGCCTGACTCCTTGTTAGGGGCTAATGCAGTTGGTGACTTTACGTTGAAGGCAATACTCATTTACCATTTTAAAAATCCTAAGGCTCTTAAGAATTATGCTAAATCTACTCTGCCTATGCTCTATAAATGAAACAACAAAGCCTAATGATATCACATCTGTTCACAGCATGGTTTCCTGAATATTTTAAGCACATGGGTGAGACCTACTGCTCAGAAAACAAGATTCCTTTCAAAATATTACTGCTCAGTGACAAGGCACCTGGTCACCCACGAGCTCTGGTGAGGATGTACAAGGAGATCCATGTTGCTTTTTTCATGCCCACTAACACAACATCCATTTTGCAGCCCATGGAACAAGGAGTAATTTCAACTTTCAAGTCTTATTATTTCAGAAATACATTTCATAAGGCTATAGCTGCCACAGTGATTTCTCTGATGATTTGGGCAAAGTCCATCTAAAACCTCCTGGGGTTAGGCATGGTGGCTCATGCCTACAATCCCAACTTTTTGGGAGGCTGAGGTGGGAGGACTGATTAAGCCCAGGAGTTCAAGACTAGCCTGGGCAGCATAGTGAGACCCTGCCTCTACAGAAACAAAACAAAAACTAGCCAGGTGTGGTATGCAATCTGTAGTCCCAGATACTTGGGAGGATAAGGCAGGAACATCACTCAAGCACAGGAGGTTGAGGCTGTGGTGAGCCATGACTGCACCAGTGCATTCCGGTCTAGGCAAGAGAGCGAGACCCTGTCTTCAAAACGAAATACAAAAACCAGAAAAAGCCAACCCCCCATCTGGGAAGGATTCTCCATTTCATTTCATTTCATTTCATTATTTCATTTCATTTCATTCCATTCCATTTCATTTCATTTCATTTCATTTCATTTCATTTCATTTCATTCATTTCATTTCATTTCATTATTCATTTCATTTCATTTCATTATTCATTTCATTTCATTTCTTTTTCATTTCATTTCATTTCATTTCATTTTTCATTTCATTTCATTTCATCATTCCATTTCATTTCATTTCTTCCTTTCTTCTTTTCTTTTCTCTTCTCTTCTTTTCTTTTTGAGATGGAGTCTTGCTCTGTAGCGCAGGCTAGAGTGTAGTGGTGTGATCTTGGCTCACTGCAACCTCTGCCTCCTGGGTTCAAGCAATTCTCCTGCTTCAGCCTCCCAAGTAGCTGGGATTACAAGCATGCACCACCACACCTGGCTAATTTTTGTATTTTTAGTAGAGATGGGTTTTTGCCATGTTGGTCAAGCTGGTCTCAAACTCCTGACCTCACGTGATCCACCTACCTCAGCCTCCCAAAGTGCTGGGATTACAGGTTTGAGCCACTGTGCCTGGCTGGGATTCACCGTTTTAAATGCCATAAAGAACATTTGTGGTTCATGGGAGGAGGTCGAAATATCAACATTAACAAGAGTTAAGTTGATTCTAACCCTCACGGATGACTTTGAAAGGTTTAAGACTTCAGTAGAGGAAGTAACTACAGATGCAGTGGAAACGGCAAGAGAACTAGAAGTAGAAACTGAAGATGTGGCTGAATTGCTGCAACTTCATGACCTTGAACAAATAAGGAATTGCTTCTTATGGATGAGCAAGGAAAGTGGTTTCCTCAAATGGAATCTATTCCTGGTGAAGAGGTTGTGAATATTGTTGAAATGACAACAAATGATTCAGACTATGACCTAAACTTAGCTGATAAAGCAGCACCAGGGCTTGAGAGAATTGACTCTTGTTTTGAAAGAATTTCTATTGTGGGTAAAATGTCATCAAACAGCATTTCATGTTACAGAGAAATCTTTTGTAAAAGGAAGAGTCAACAGATGCAGCAAACTTCACTGTTGTCTTATTTTAAGAAATTGCTACGGCCACCCTAACCTTCAGCAACCACTACCCTGATTAGTCAGCAGCCATCAACATGGAAGCAAGACCCTCTATCAACAAAAAGCTGTAACTCGCTAAAGGTTCAGATTGCCATTAGCATTTTTTAGCAATAAAATATTTTTAAATTAAGGTACATACATGTTTTTTAGACAATAGTCTTGCACACTTAAGAGACTACAGTGTGAACATTACTTTCATATGCACTGAGAAATAAAAATTTTGATTTTTCGACTGTGTGACTCACTGTACTTCAATATTCACTTTATTGTGGTGATCTGGAATTGAACCTGCAAGATCTTCCAGGTATGATGCCCGTATATGTTTCTAACAATTTGGAAAACAAATTTTTAGTAAGTGCAGTTTGTTTAATAGTAGTGGAACCAGCAAAAATAAGAAGAAAGGAATTAGATCAGTGGTTCTCAACTGAGGCTAATTCTGTTCCCCAGGGGAGATTTAGCAGTGTCTAAAGATTTTTTGGCTGCCAGAACTTGGTGGGGGAGCAGGGTACTACTGGTATCTATCTAGTAGATAAAGGCCAGAGATGCTGCTAAACATCCCACCACGGCAGGACAGCCCCGCAATGTCCATAGTGCCATTGTTGAAAAATCCTGGATCACATGAACAATAGACACCAAAGAACCAGAATTATAAGGAGAAAGGGAACATTCTTTAAGACAACAGACCCCACCTCTTCAATTATGTAAGAACAACATATCATTTTTGACAAGACATACTTAAGTCTTTACGGCTGAAGTACCTATATGTCCATATTTTACAGTAATATAGCAAAAACAGGCGAAGCAAATATGTAAAATATTTGGGAAAGGGAGACTGAGAAAAGGCTACTGGCTTTAGGAATTAGGAAGTCATTGGTTTGGAAAGAACAGTTTCAAAGAAAAATGGAAAATAAGCTAGGTAGCAAAAAGGATTCAGTTAGTTGGACATTAAGGAAGTAAGGAAATACTACCCTAAAAGGAAGGATGGAAAAAAAGAGTAATTCACAGAGGAGCAGAGTCAAATAAAGATTCAAGAGCCTATATATATTTATAAGTGGAGAGAAGAAAATAGTGGGGAGGAAGAAATTAAGGATAAAATGGGGGAATTATAATGATAACTGACTAAGCAAGAGCCCAGAGAAGCCAAAAAAAAAAAAAAAAAAAGAATAAGAAAAATAAAAGAAAGATTCGCACTGTGTACATAATTTAAAATCCAGGATAGATTAATACACATAAGCTTTTAAGATCAAACTGACAATTAAAAATAACAAAAGAGAATGAGAGAAGTAGAAAGTTTCCTTCTCTAATGATTTAGAATGGAAGAGACCTTTTGTGAGGGCTAGAGAAAAAGCCAAATGATATGGCCAGACATGGTGAGTCCTGCCAACCTCATAGGAGGGGTCTCAGACACTAACAGAAAGTAAGGAGAAAAACAGTAGTGTTACTCTTATGACAGACCCAGCTGATTAAAGATTTCATCAGTGTCAAAGATTCTGCTATGGCTTATGCCCTCCAGTGGTCATCTTTAAGTTTAAAAGGAACAAAACTACTATGTGCCAAGTGAGGCAATTTACTCATCATCTCATTTATTCTTCACAAAAAGGTGAGATTATCCCTTTCTTTAAAGAAAAGAAAACTGAAGAGAGGTTACATAAGGCTATGGAGCTAGTGACTAAATGGAACAGAATTTAAAGCCAGGAGTTCACTGGAAGGCCTGTGCTCTTTCCATTCCTTGAAAATTTGGCCTCCCTTGTCAGTGGTTGGCTTTTAGTACTCCTGTGGTCACTTGCACACTGCACACTTGACGAGTAGGTCAAAACTTAATTCCTTGCATGACAGGCAGGTACAGCACTTAAACTCTTCTGACAATAAGTGCTGACAAAGAAAAACTGAGCAAAAGTGGAATTCAAGAGAACTCTAAATTACACATATTTGTTGAGCCCACAACCCAGAAAAAAGGTGAGCATGCAATGACCCCTTACAGGATGGGTCTATGAAACTATTGCCAGACTCCGTTATTCATGATCTTGAAAGACTGCCCAGGGCCTGATAAGGGGGTCTGTGGCAGAATTGGGTGCAAGTTGGGAAAAAGGGAAGGAAGAAGCAGGGAACACTCCTCACCTCTTTGTGTTTCTCCAACAGGCTCTCCAGCCGCTCAGGTGCCCTCTGCCCTGGCCCCTTGTTTCTTTCAGCCTCATACTGACGCTGATTGCTATCTTGGTGCAGACTCAGTTGGAGGGCAACTCTTACCAGGGAGGTCATCAGTTTCATAGCTTTGAGTAAGGAAAAAGAGATAAAGAAATCATTATTGAGGTCAGAGGAGAGAGGATGAGTAGAAGGAAAAAATAGAAGGAAAGAAGGGCAATAAAAATGAGAAGCCAGAGGTGGGTGACCCTAAAATCCTAAGACTGCCTGTCCTGGGGTGGACTGTTTCCCTCTAACCCTTGTGGTCTTCTTTTAACCATCAGCATACCCCTAGTGGTGAGCTCTGACAAAAATACTAAGCCTGGAAATTGTTGCTGTGATCTACCCCTTCTCAAAACTCCACCAGTGAGAAACCGGATTGAAGTTTAGGATAAAAGAGGCATGGCCTTGAAGTGAAGAGCCAAGACGCAGGTAGGAAAGAAGACCCTGAATCAGAGAACAGAGGAAAGTCCTATAAATCCCCAGGAGAATGTCCAGAATGAAAATGAATGCTCACCAGCCAGGGTGCTAGTGTGACAGAAGGCGCGGACTTGTGAGTCTGAGAGGCCAGTGAGCAGGGAGATGAGGTTGTCCACAGGGAAGTCATCATGGAGGAGGCTGTACTGGCACCGACAGACCAATGTCCCCACAAACTCACAGAAGCTGCCCTGGAACTTCTTCCAGGATAGACCTGGAGCTGTCAGAGGATAGTCCCCCGAGTCCTACAAAAGGATGTATGAAAAGGATGGGAAAGTTATGACCAGGTCCATGAAGTCATAGGGGCTTGGATGTCAAAACCCAACAGTCTAGTAAAAATATCTCTGTTATGCTTCATTTCCTGGCTGTCTCCCCAGTTTGAGAGGCATATTCAGATCTCTTTTACCCCCAAGAGACTGAACTCCACCTTCTAAAAGCTACCCTATTTCACAGAATCAAAAAGAAGGGGATAATAGGCATTGTGTTTTGAAATAAGAGGGGTAAGAGGATCCTGGTCATCTTCTTCCACCTCATTAAACGCTCTGTTAGGTGCTGGATGATCTCTGAGTTGGACATCTTCTTGAACATCTCAGGGCTCACAGTGCCTAAAGAATGAAGGATATGAGGTGCTTACAAGGAAAATAACAGGATGCTGTGATCATTTACAGATATACCTGAATATGAGCAAGGAAACACTGTGCAAAGAGCTTAGGTGGGGAATCAGAAGACCCCCTGGTCAACGGTCTGCCAACATCCAACTGTGTATCTGCTATAAGGGAATCTCTCTAAAAACCCAAAGGAAGGGAGCCATAGGTTATGGTGTAGACACGGCCAAATCCAAAAACCACACCTCACACAACCAGGCTGAAAATTACACAGAAATGGCATCAAGAAACCCCAATCACAAAGATACAACTCTCTTAAGGGGATGGACCCCAAGTTCCTGAGGAATATGTGCTTTGCCAAGAAGCACAACAAGAAGGGCCTAAAGAAGATGCAGGCTGGCCGGGCGCAGTCGGTCAAGCCTGTAATCCCAGCACTTTGGGAGGCCGAGGCAGGCGAATCACAAGGTCAGGAATTCTAGACCAGCCTGGCCAACATGATGAAACCCAGTTCTCTACTAAAAATGGAAAAAATGAGCTGGGCGTAGTGGCGGGTGCCTGTAATCCCAGCTACTCGGGAGGCTGAGGCAGGAGAATTGCTTCAACCCGGGAGGCAGAGGTTGCAGTGAGCTGAGATTGCACTACTGCACTCCAGCCTGGGCAACAAGTGAGACTCTGTCTCAAAACAAAAAAAGCAAAACAAAACAAAAAAAGAAGATGCAGGGCAACAATGCCAGGGTCATGGGTGTACATGCCGAGGCTATCGAGCCCCTCGTAAAGCCCAAGGACGTTAAGCCCACTTGCCTACACTGCCCACCCCAAGCTTGAGAAGCATGCTTGTGCCCACAATGCCAAGGGGCTCAGACTGTACCAGCCAAAGGCCAAGGATCAAATGAAGGCCCAGGCTGCAGCTCCAGCTTCAGTTCCAGCTCAGGCTCCCAAAGGTGCCCAGGCCTGTACAAAGGCTTCAGAGTAGAGACCTCTGTCTGCCAACGTGAGGACAGAAGGACTGGTGTCCTCCTGCACTATTTGTACAAATAAACCTGAGGCAGGATTTGTTTGAAAAAAAAAAAGGAATCAAGCAGTGAAAAACTGTGCCCAAAAATAAACAACAACAAAACAACAACAACAACAACAAAACAGGCCAGGCGCGATGGCTAACGCCTGTAATCCCAACACTTTGGGAGGCCGAGGCAGGTGAATCACCTGAGGTCAGGAGTACAAGACCAGCCTGGCGAAACCCCATCTCTACTAAAAATACAAAAATTAGCCACGTAGGCCGGGCGCAGTGGCTCAAGCCTGTAATCCCAGCACTTTGGGAGGGTGAGATGGGCAGATCACGAGGTCAGGAGTTCAAGACCAGCCTGGCCAATATGGTGAAACCCTGTCTCTACTAAAAATACAAAAATTAGCTAGGCATGGTGGTGTGCACCTGTAGTCCCAGCTACTCAGGAGGCTGAGGCAGAAGAATCACTTGAACCTGGGATGCGGAGGTTGTGGTGAGCCGAGATTGTGCCACTGGACTCCAGCCTGGGCGACAGAGCCAGACTCCGTCTCAAAGAAAAAAAAAAATTAGCCACATATGGTGGCACATGCTTGTAATCCCAGCCACTTGGGAGGCTGAGGCATGAGAATCACTTAAACCCAGGATGTAGAGGTTGCAGTGAGCCCAGATCGTGCCACTGCACTCCAGCCTGGACAATCGAGTGAGATTCTGTCTCAAAAACAAAAACAAAAACAAAACAAAACAAAACAAAACAAAACAAAAGAGAGTAATAAAACTCAGCCAGACGCTGATTTCTTATATAATACAACCTGACTGAGACCATCTGTCCCAATAAATTAAGCCATGGCAGTAAGAGTTCTGGGGGTACCACAGCTACAGAGGAGAAATATGGGCAAAGTAGCTGGGAAATAAAGAGTAAGAAAATAACAGATTATTGCATCTAGAAAGACTAAAGGGTGTCCTCAAATTTGTGCCATAACATAAGCATGATTACTTCTTTTTCCCCAAAGTTTCTTGTCTCTAAACCAACATGGTTCCCTACTGGATCACTTTCCATATTTATCAACAAAAAATTTAGTTAAAGAAGTGAAACTTTTCTCTCTTTTTTTTTTTTTGAAGACAGTCTGGCTCTGTCGCCCAGGTTGGAGTGCAGTGGCGCTATCCAGGCTCACTATAACCTCCACCTCCTGGGTTCAAGCAATTCTACAGGCATGAGCCACATACCCAGATAATTTTTTGTATTTTAGTAGGGGTTTCACCATGTTGCCCAGGCTGGTCTTCAACTCCTGACCTCAAGTGATCCACCCGCCTCAGCTTCCCAAAGTGCTGGGATTACAGGTGTGAGTCACAGTGCCCGGCCTAAATAAGTAAAATTTTTCTAATGCTTTACTATCTTCCTTTATTTAGGAAATATCTAATCCTACTTATCTAAATGGAGAAAGAATTCATAACATAGGAACAAAAGGCTGGGAATTAGAAAGGGGGAGCAGTTTCCTCACCTTTACATCCACAAGATCAGATGAAAAAGTTAACAAGCTCCAGAAATCCTGCATCCTGGTCTTGCTTGTAGCTATCCAGCCACTCATCTACCAAAGACTAGTAAAAAAAAAATACAGATGACTTCTACTTCTGGCAATATAACAGAACAGAAATCCTATATGATCTTCCCAGTTGAACCATCTAAACTTCTGTAAAACATTTAAAACATCTTTCACAATGTACTGGTGAACTAGAATGAAAGGTAAAATTTCATATAGTCCAAAAATGAGGTGTAGTAGCAACCCTGGGAGGTAAGCAAACTGACTTTTGCCCTAAAGGTTTCATTAATCCCTGGGGACCCTGACTTTGTATCCAGATGGCTGCATGGAGTGCAGAGCACAGGAGGTAGAGTCTAAGCTTCTTCCAAGACGAGTAGTCCAAGAGGAGGCACCTAAATAAAGCTGGGTCCTGCAAAAAGTCACATCCTCAAGGAAGTGAGATTGAACACTAAACCTATAGGGCAGATGGCGACAGCAAGAAAACTACCTTGTTATGACCTGAGGGTGCAGTGGAGGGAAAAAAAATAACTCCTCCTTGAGAATTCATAACCATAGTGAGCCCTCAGATCTGGATTTGCAGTCAAGATTCATACCACATACATGATCAGAATAATCTTTTTTATCTTTTCCTTTTGTTTTTTTTTTTTTTTTTGAGGCAGTCTTACTCTGTAGCCCAAGCTAGAGCGCAATGGCGATATCTCAGCTCACTACAACCTCCACCTCCCAGGTTCAAGCATTCTCCTGCTTCAGCCTCTCGAGTAGCTGGGATTACAGGTATGCGCCACCACGCCTGGCTAATGGCTAATTTTTGTATTTTTAGTAGACACAGGGTTTCACCATATTGGCCAGGCTGGTCTCGAACTCCTGACCTCAAGTGAGGCCCACCTTAGCCTCCCAAAGTGCTTGGATTATAGGCATGAGCCACCACATCCAGCCCAGAATAATCATTCAGATAATTAAAAGTGATTCAGGCTGGGAGCAGTAACCCAAGTAAAGTGAAACTCATGTTGCCCAGGCTGGTCTACCAAAAACAGAATAATTAGTCAGGCATGGTGGCACATGCCTATAGTCCCAGCTATGCGAGAGGCTGAGGTGGGAGGGTCACCACCTTGCCACTGAGGGAGGTCAAATCAGCAGGGAGCCGTGATAGCAACACTGCACTCCAGCCCAGAAAGAATGAGAACCTGTCTCAAAAAAAAAAAAAAGAAAAGAAAAGAAAAGTGATTCTGGAGTGTCCCCAGGCAACTGTCAAAGCAACAGCAGGTTCCTCTCTTAAAAACCCACCTTTGGGGCCAGGCGCGGTGGCTCACACCTGTAATCCCAGCACTTTGGGAGGCCGAGGCAGGCAGATCACGAGGTCAGGAGATCGAGACCATCCTGGCTAACATGGTGAAACCCTGTCTCTACTAAAAATACAAAAATTTAGCCAACATGGTTGCAGGTGCCTGTAGTCCCAGCTATTCGGGAGGCTGAGGCAGGAGAATGGCCTGAACCCGGGAGGCGGAGCTTGCAGTGAGCAGAGATCACGCCACTGCACTCCAGCCTGGGTGACAGAGCGAGACTCCGTCTCAAAAAAAAAAAAAAAAAAAAAACCCACCTTTGACCTAGGCCCCAAAGAATTCCAGCACATAAGAACTCCAGGGAAAATGAGTGGCTCACAATAAACCTAGTAAAACATATAAAGAAACAAGGCACTGACAAAATTATTTCACAAACACTTTAGATAATCATCTATCATAGATTATAAAATGACTATGTTTAATAAAATTTTAAAAATAAAAGAGGGAGAGAATGGGCTCAAAAAAAGAAATAAAAGACCAGGCATGTGGCTCGTACCTGTAATCCCAGCACTTTGGAAGGCCGAGGCGGGTGGATCATGAGGTCAAGAGATCAAGACCATCCTGGCCAAAATGGTGAAACCCCGTCTCTGCTAAAAATACAAAAATTAGTTGGGTGTGGTGGCGTGCACCTGTAATCCAAGCTACTCAGGAGGCTGAGATGGGAGAACTGCTTGAACCCGGGAGGCAGAGGTTGCAGTGAGCCGAGATCACACCACTGCACTCCAGCCTGGGTGACACAGTGAAACTCTGTCTGAAAAAAACAAACAAACAAAAAACAAATAAAAACCCAGACTATATTGTTTAGGGATACTTAGCTGACAAAATAATAGACACAAATAGGACATAATTACCATAAAAATCAGGACCTTGGGGGGGGTTGGGGGGAAGGTTTAAGTGGAAAGAATGGAGCGGTGACAATGTGTGTCAACCTGGGAGGTGGTGACCCTGGAGTTCGCTTTGTAATTCCTCAAAATGAGCATTTATGTGCTATTCACTTTTCACAGGGCAGAATCTCTGAACTAACATGCTTAAGCAGCCATATGAAAAAAAAAATTATTCTCAAAATGTCTCAAAAAAACAAAAATGTTACACATATACGTATAAAATATATACACATGCGTATATATCTATATATATACGTGTGTATATATCTGTATATATACATACACGTGTACATATATATATATATATATATTTTTTTTTTTTTTTTTTCCCTCGTCGGGCGCGGTGGTTCACGCCTGGTATCTCAGCGCTTTGGGAGACCGAGGCGGGAGGATTGCTTGAGCCCTGAGAGTCTGAGACCAGCGTGAGCAACATAGTGAGACCCTTGTCTCTATTTTTTTTTTTTGAGTCGGAGTCTAGCTCTGTCGCCCAGGCTCGAGTGCAATGGCTCGATCTCAGCTCACTGCAAACTCCGCCTCCAGGGTTCAAACGATTCTCCTGCCTCAGCCTCCCGAGTGGCTGGGATTACAGGCGCCCGCCACACGCCCGGCTCATCTTTGTATTTTTAGTAGAGACGAGGCTTCAACATGTTGGTCAGGTTGGTCTCGAACTCCTGACCTCAGGTAACCTGCCTGCTTGGGCCTCCCAAAGTGCTGGGATTACAGGCGTGAGCCACGGCGCCCGGCCCGAATAAATCTTTTAAAACATAAACGTTTGGGTGAGTCCCTGGCCGGCCGGCACAAATGCCGGGGTGGGACCGCGAACCCGGTGGGACCGCGAACCGGATGGGACCGCAAACCGGGTGGGACACACTCGTTCCGGCCCGGGGGGACTCGGGCCAGCAGCCGGCCGCCGTGCGTGCGCACTTGGCGCGGGGTGGGGTCAAGGAGGGGCCCGCGCTCCTACCTGTAGGTGGCCAACGCCGGGCGCTGGGCCGCCGCTCCTGCGTTGCACGTTAGAGAGCCAGTACATGCAGGTGGGAAGCTCCACACGGAGAGGCGCGCCGCGCCCGTGATAAGGCTTTACCTGGTACATCGGCATGGCGGAACCAAAGCAAGAGAGGGTGGCGCGTGCCAAACACCAACGCTCAGAAACCGTCCGAGGCTACGACTGGGGGTGGACATCTCCCTTGCGACCCTGCTGCGGTCGTTCGGAAAAAACGCAGTCCGGTGTGCTCTGATTGGTCCATGCTCTTTGACGTCACGGACTCGACCTTTGACGGAGCTAATAGGCGAAAAGGAGAGACGGGAAGTATTTTTTTTGCCCCGCCCAGAAAGGGTGGAGCACAACGTCAAAAGCAGCCAATGGGAGCCCAGGAGGCGGGGCGCCTGTGGGAGTCGTGGAGGGAACTTTCCCAGGCCCCGAGGCGGATCGGGTATTGAGTCCATGGAGCGAGCTGAGAGCTAGAGGTGAGCTGGGCTCGCGGTCTCCCTTCTCGCGCGTCCTCTTTGAGAACCACGGCGTTCCAACCTCCCTGGAAATGGGGGGAACATGGCCGAGGGGCGTGGCGAGGCGTGGAGGCCCCGGAGCGGCGTCCTCAGCACCCCAGCCATCCAGTGCTCCTTGGTTGCGCCTTGAGGCCGAGGCAGGCTCCTTCGGGGTCCTTGGCTGCGGGCAAAGGATTCGGCCCTGTAAGGAGCTGGGTTCGGCCTGTCCCAGACAGGCCCTGCCCACATCCCATCACAGGGCCGTGAACTTGAAGCCCTAGCGTGAAATCCCCGTAGACTGAATGCATTTCCTTTCTACCTGTTCTCTCTCCCCTTTTATTTTTATTTTTATATTATTTAATTTTTAATTTTTTATTTTTGTAGAGACGGGGATTTCGCTATGTTGCTGAGGCTGATCTCGAACTCCTGAGCTCAAGCAATCCGCCCGCCTCGGCCCCCCAAGGTGCTGCAATTACAGGCCTGATGCACGCTGCCTGGCCTTTTTAAAAAATTGAGGTTATTTTGGGGAAGGTAGAGCGTCCAGACACATCCTAATTTGCATAGCTGCGCAGTTTTACAAAATGCAATGCATTTCTACCTGTTAGGATATGTGATTTCTGGCTGGTAAGCTACACCGAATCTTGGCTAGCACAGTTGCATTCCATGTCAGATATGTAAACACAAATTCACTCTCTGCATTTAAATATATTAGATAGATTTAAGTAACTACATTTAAATGTATTCACATTTAAATACATTTTCGGTCTGTATCTAAATGCGCTCCCTCCTGAAAATAAATATCTGAAGTGGGCCGGGCGCGGTGGCTCACACCTATAATCCCAGCACTCTGGGAGGCCAAGGCGGGTGGATCAGGAGGTCAGGAGTTCATGCCTAGCCTGGCCAACATGGTGAAATCCAGTTTCTACTAAAAATACAAAAATTAACTGGGCATGGTGGCGGGCGCCTGTAATCCCAGCTACTTGGGAGGCTGAGGCAGGAGAATCGCTGGAACCCAGGAGGCGGAGGTTGCAGTGAGCTGAGATCGAGCCACTGCAGTCCGGCCTCGGTGACACAGCAAGACTCCGCCTCAAAAAAAAAAAAAAAAAAATCAGAAGTGGACTGTAGCCTATAGTGTGTTGCCTAATAAATTTATTTTTAGAGATACTTCTTTCAATTTTCTGTGAGGTCATCTGCAGTTTCACATGGTAGACAGACTTAGGTGAGATTCTTAGCAAGGTGGAATGAAGAGTAAAGAGGTTTGTTTATTTCACAAGGGTTTATTGAAGGCCTACGATGTGTTAAATGCTGTAGGAAATACCCAGTGATTTCTCTTTCATGGAGGTTTCCTGCCTTCTCTTAACAAGTTATCAATTAAACGGTTTACTGGAAATTGCTAAGTTAATGAACACACGGGATACATTCTTTGGATGAGTAGACATTGGTTGGGCAGAGGAGGAAGAGGAGAGCGGTTTAGAGAGAGACCTGCTTATACACTGTAGTGTCTAAAAGAGCTTGTGATGTTCAGGAAACAATTGTTCACTGTGCTACAATATAGGGGACGGCCGGTTGCAGTGGCTCACACCTGTAATCCTAGCGCTTTGGGAGGCCAAGGAGGGCAGATCACCTGAGGTCAGGAGTTCAAGACAAGCCTGCCCAACATGGTGAAACCCCATGTCTACTAAAAACACAAAAATTAGCCGGGTGTGATGGTGGGTGCCTGTAATCCCAGCTACTTGGGAGGCTGAGACAGGAGAATCGCTTGAACCTGGGAGGCGGAGGCTGCAGTGAGCTGAGATCATGCCATTGCACTCTAGCCTGGGCGACAGGGTGAGCACTCTCAAATAATAATAATAATAATAAATAATAATAATGGTGATGATGTAGGGGACTTGATGAAGGGAAAGGATTAGAGAGATTCTGAAAAGAAGGTAGTTTTGGGCCCAGTGATGACTAGATTTTAAATTTCATGTAGTAGGAAGTGGGGCACTAGTAAATTTTTAAGCAGAAAAATTATTTGACCAGATTTGTGATTTCAAAAATAGCTCTGGTGATAGAGTGGAGGATGGCTTGGAGCAGGGAATAAGGGCAGATAAAACTGTTATAAAACTCTTAAAGTTAGGACAGCAAGAACTTTGAGGGTCTTTGCTAAGACAGCAGCTGGCAGCTTCAGTTTGGAGTAGGGGATCAAAGGCAACTGTGTATAAGGAATAGTTATGTAACTGGTACCCAATTTCTGAGATGATTTTAACTTAAACATTGTGTATTTTCCAGCATACTGTTGGTTTTTCTAATTATGTGGGAAATTATGTTGCTTTCACTTTTTTTTTTTTTTGGTCCTTACCCAGGCTGGAGTGCAATGCTGCAATCTCAGCTCACTGCAACCTCTGCCTTCTGGGTTTAAGTGATTCTCCCACCTCAGCCTCCCGAGTAGCTGGGTTTATAGGCGCCCACCGTGATGCCTGCCTAATTTTTTGTATTTTTAGTAGAGACAGGGTTTCACCATGTTGGCCAGGATGGTCTCCAACTCCTGACCTCAAGTGATCCGCCTGCCTCTGCCTCCCAAAGTGCTGGGATTACAGGCATGAGCCACCCCACCAGGCCATGCTTTCAGGTTTCAAGAAAGACACCATTGTTGCCAAAGATTTTGGTAATTTGAGAGATAGAATGTATGTTTTCTCCATGTGGATCCTAGTATAATTAGATAGTAAGGATCTGTTGAATTTGAAGTATCTATCCAGAAGTATTTTGGGTACATGTTTAAGGATTGTAAAACAGTGTTTCTATTTCTGGATATAATAAATGTATTTGTTAATATAATAAATGAATAGATTAGACCCATAAACTATTTACAGTGTTGAGTCATTTCCCACAGTTAAAATCAGGGTGAAAATATATAGCTGAATACTTGCTTTGTTTCTTGTAACATTTCTTTAGTACAGAACCTGCTAAGGCCATCAAACCTATCGATCGGAAGTCAGTCCATCAGATTTGCTCTGGGCCGGTGGTACTGAGTCTAAGCACTGCAGTGAAGGAGTTAGTAGAAAACAGTTTGGATGCTGGTGCCACCAATATTGGTAAGTTTGGGAGAGTTTTAAGCCACAAGAAATGATCAGTGTATGTTGTTGTAGTCAAGAAACATTTGTTATTGAAATAAGACTATCAAGTGTTGATGTAGTAATAAATTATTATTTTTAAGTTAAAGTTAGCACCTATTATGTGCCTAGTACTTAGCTAGGTAGTAATAATAATAACAGCTTTTATTGTGTTCTTATGGAGTGCCAGGCAGGTGTTATGCTAAGAATTGCACAGAAATATCTCATTTAATTTGCAGAATAGTTGGCCGTGGTGTTTCACGCCTGTAATCCTAGCCCTTTGAGAGGCCAAGGTGGGGGGATTGCTTGAGGCCAGAGTTCAAGACCAACCTGGCCAATTGGTGAGACCTCGTCTCTATTAAAAAAGTAAAGTAGGCCGGGTGTGGTGGCTCACACCTGTAATGCCAGCACTTTGGGAGACCAAGGCGGGTGGATACCTGAGGTCAGCAGTTTGAGACCAGCCTGTCCAAAATGGTGAAACTCTGTCTCTACTAAAAATATAAAAATTAGCCGGACCTGGTGGCAGAAGCCTGTAATCCCAGCTACTTGGGAGGCTGAGGCATGAGAATTGCTTGAACCCGGGAGGCATAGGTTGCAGTGAGCCGAGATCGTGCCACTGCACACCAGCCTGGGACAGAGCAAGACTCCGTCTCAATAAAATAAAATAAAATAGGCGTGGAGTAGTGGCTCACATCTATAATCCCAGCACTTTGGGAGGCAGAGCAGGGCTGATCATTTGAGGTCAGGAGTTCAAGACCAGCCTAACCAACATGGTAAAACCCTGTCTCTACTAAAAATACAAAAATTAGCCAGATGTGATGGTGCACGGCTGTAATCTCAGCTCCTCGGGAGGCTGAGGGAGGAGAATTGCTTGAACCTCGGAGGTGGAGGTTGCAGTGAGCCAAGATCACATCATGCCACTCCATTCCAGCCAGGGTGACAAGAGCAAAACTCCATCTCAAAAAAAAAACAAGAAAAAAAAAGAAAATAACAAAATAAAATAAACCTAAAAAATTATTAATCAGCTGAGTAACTTTATGAGATAGAACTTATTATCTTCATTTTACAGATGAGGAAATTAAGGAACAGGAAATTTCCTTTTTTTGAGATTATAAAGCTAATAAAATAGGATCCAGGAAGTCTGATTCCAGAACCAGTTGTCTTTTTTTTTTTTTTTTTTTTTTGAGATGGAGTTTCGCTCTTGTTGCCCAGGCTATAGTGCAATGGCACGATCTCGGCTCACCGCAACCTCCACCTCCCGGGTTCAAGCAATTCTGCCTCAGCCTTACGAGCAGCTGGGATTACAGGCATGCACCACCACACCTGGCTAATTTTGTATTTTTAGTAGAGACAGGGTTTCTCCACGTTGGTCAGGCTAGTCTGGAACTCCTGACCTCAGGTGATCTGCTCACTTTGGCCTCCCAAAGTGCTGGGATTACAGGCATGAACAACCGCGCCTGCCCCCCCTTTCTCCTTACTGGGTATGTTAAAATTATTTCTTTCAAAAGAAAAGCCTGGTCAAAGTGCAACGGTGTTAACCACTAATTGATCACAACCAGTTACAGATTTTTTTGTTCCTTCTCCACTCCAACTGCTTCATTTGACTAGCCTATGGACAAAAAAAAAAAAAAAAGAGGAAAGAAAAAGCTAAACTATTTAATCTGGGCTAGTAAATGGCCAGAAAGGGCTTTATAAAAATGAAATATACAAAATGATACTCGTACGTTTAACTAAAGGTATAGTTATGACTCTTCAATTTGCATATGTTATAAATAATATCAATATAAAAGCTTATAGCATGGGTCCATTTTTTTTTTTTTTCTTTTTGAGACGGAGTCTCACTGTCTCCCAGGCTGGAGTGCAGTGGCGCGATCTCGGCTCACTGCAAGCTCCGCCCCCCGGGTTCATGCCATTCTAGCATGGGTCCATTTTTAATAAATACATAAATATTTAAACTTTCTAGATCTAAAGCTTAAGGACTATGGAGTGGATCTCATTGAAGTTTCAGACAATGGATGTGGGGTAGAAGAAGAAAACTTTGAAGGCTTAAGTAAGTTGACTTTTTCTAATCCTATTATAAAAGAATTGGGCCACATGTCTCAGAATTTTGAGTAACACTGTCTTGGGAAAGGCAAAAACAGTTTTTTAAGCCAGTTACTAGATATCATGTATATCCGTTGTTTTAGCACTTGAGGTATCTTAGTCCTTACTTTACAGTCTCTTTCAGCTCTGAAACATCACACATGTAAGATTCAAGAGTTTGCCGACCTAACTGAGGTTGAAACTTTCGGCTTTCAGGGGGAAGCTCTGAGCTCACTGTGTGCACTGAGGTGATACAATGTTTTTATCCATTCACTTGACCCCTTAGAAAAACCTCTCAGAAAGTTAATTGGAATCGTTATTATTTACAATTTTCTATCTCGGTATCTCAGCTTCTAGCTTCTGAATTCTGTTTTGTCTCACTGCCAATCTAAGTCCTAGTACTTCTGAAATGTGGGAAATAAATGAATGAAATGAAGCAAATAGTATTGTTTAAAAAAAATGGTTACCCTTATTAGAACAGTAACTTCTCAATTTTAACATAACATATAGGTAATAAATGATAGTTACCATTGCTTTTCATCATCAAATTTTAGGGAAACATTTCACCAAAGCACTATTTAATTATAGCACAGATACTAAATTTTTATAATTATATTTAAATATATATATACATATATGTGTGTGTATATATATATACACATATATATGTGTGTGTGTATATATGTGTGTGTGTGTGTGTATATATATATATATATATATATATATATATATATATTTTTTTTTTTTTTTTAGACAGAGTCTCACTCTGTCACCCAGGCTGGAGTGCAGTGGCACAGTCTCAGCTCACTGCAATCTCTGCCTCCCAGGTTCAAGTGATTCTCGTGCCTCAGCCTCCTGAAGAGCTGGGACTATAGCGTGCACCACCACTCCTGGCTAATTTTTGTATTTTTAGTAGAGATGGGGTTTTGCCGTGTTGCCCAGGCTGGTCTGGAACTCCAGGCCTCAAGTGATCTGCGCTCCTCGGCCTCCCAAAGTGCCGGAATTACAGGCATGAGCCACCGCACCCTGCCTTACATATACATTTTAATTATAATATCTTTTGGATTCTTTAAAAATTTTTTAAAAATTTTTTAATTCTTTAAAAAATTCTTTAAAACAATTTTATTTGAAGAGTAATAACAAAACAAATCTCTATTTGTGAATAAATAAACCTTGAGATCATTTATGGTTTTGCAATTCAACCTGAAAAATGAAATCAAAGCTTTTATCAAAACAAAGCATGTTTAGTGCTCTCTGTCTCGCTGTCTTTTAGATGCCAAACCTTAGATTTTATGATGACTCCTCAACTGTTTAGATCTTGGTTATCTCAGAGGGATCATCAGCTTTTTAAGAAAGTTTTGAGAGAAAAGCAAGTGAAGAAAAGCGTAGTCAACGCTCAACATCACGGGTCTCTCACTGAACACACCACGCCTGGTATTCTCTCACAGCGATGTCACCATTTCTACCTGCCACGCATCGGAGAAGGTTGGGACTCGACTGGTGTTTGATCACGATGGGAAAATCATCCAGAAAACCCCCTACCCCCACCCCAGAGGGACCACAGTCAGTGTGAAGCAGTTATTTTCTACACTACCTGTGCGCCATAAGGAATTTCAAAGGAATATTAAGAAGGTACAGTAAATTAATCCTGGTTTTCAAGAGTATTGGTTAATGCACATGAGCAAAAGATTTACTAAAGATGTTTATTCTTCAGTTGATTCTCTTGCCATAATCTATTGAGAAATGCTTTATTTGCATTTCTCGTTAAAGACTTAACATTAAAGACTTAACTTTAGGGTGATTTACTTTTTTCTTTTCATCACATAGTGTTTATTAGGACTGGGCAACATAGTGAGACTCTGTTTCTATGAAAAATTTAAAAAAAAATTGACTGGGCGTGGTGGCATCCACTTGTAGTTCCAGCTACTTGGGAAGCTGAGGTGGGAGATTCACTTGAGCCCAGAAACTTGAGGCTGCAGTGAGCTATGATTGAGCCACTGTATTTCAGACTGGGAGACAGAGTAAGACCCTGTCTGGAAAAATATATAAACATATATATTTTTTATTTTTATTTTTTATTTTTATCTTTTTTTGAGATGGAATCTCACTTTGGCGCCCTGGCTGGAGTGCAGTGGCACGATCTCGATTCACTGCAACCTCCACCTCGCAAGTTTAAGCGATTCACCTGCCTCAGCCTTCTGAATAGCTGGGATTACAGGCGCGCACCACCACACCTGGCTCATTTTTGTATTTTTAGCAGAGACGGGGTTTCACCATGTTGTCCAGGCTGGCCAGGCTGGTCTCGAATTCCTGACCCCAGGTGATCCACCCACCTCGGCCTCTCAAAGTGCTGGGATTATAGGCGTGAGCCACCATGCCTGCCTTATGTACTTATATTTTAATGAGACTATTTCTCTTGGTTTTCTGATAAATGAGTTACTGGAACCCTTATGAATCTGAATGCAAAAGAAACAGCTAAATGTTATGTAATTGTTGTGTTTAAAAACCAGATTATAAAACTATCTGTATTATATGATTACAGTTTTATAAAAACAAAACAACAGCCTAAATGTGTATAGTATAAAGGCTGGAAGAGTCAGCACTTTCATGTTCTCAGCGGTTATCCTTGGATGTGAGATCTCATGCACTTTTTGCTCTCTTCTTTGTGCCTTTCCATTTTGTATGTGTATTTTTTACAATCTAAAAAGTTACTTAAACATATGCAGCTAAAAACTTTTTTTTACTCGTAAAGCATTTGGTGCTAATTTTAACTGTTCTTTTTTTAGACAGAGTCTTCTCACTCTGTCGCCCAGGCTGGAGTGCAGTGGTGTGATCTTGGCTCACTGCAATCTCTACCTCCTGGGTTCAAGTGATTCTCCTGCCTCAGTCTCCCAAGTAGCTGGGATTATAGGTATGTGTCACCATGACCAGCTAATTTTTGTATTTTTAGTAGAGATAGGGTTTCACCATGTTGGCCAGGCTGGTCTTGCACCCCTGACCTCAAGTGATCTGCCTGCCTCAGCCTCCCAAAGTGCTGGGATTACAGGCATGAGCCACCACGCGTGGCCTTTTTTTTAAAGCTTTTTTGTAAGTCAGCTAGCAAGAACACAGGAAGAAATACTCAAATCTCCCTTACCCAGCTGGGGGCTATGTCAGGTTTTATAAGCATAGGGTAATGAGTTGTGATTTGATTGGATCTTGCAATAAAGTAATGCTGGGAGGTGTGATCTGACTGGATCCTGCCATGGGGTGACACCAAAACTCAATCTGATTGGATCCTGGCTCCTGCCATGGAGTGTCCAGTTCTTAAATCAGTCTCAGCTCTTCAGGCCGAGCTTTTAGTTTCCACTCCGTGGTTGCATGCTTGGTTAACCTGGGCATGCACAGGGTACATGCCCTTCAACCTGTGGGTCCATGGCAATTGAAAAACAACTGACAACCTCATTACATAAAAGTTGAACTGAGCCGGGTGCAGTGACTCACGCCTGTAATCCCAGCACTTTGGGAGGCCAAGGCAGGTGGAGGTCAGGACTTCAAGACCAGCCTGGCCAAAATGGTAAAACCCCGTCTCTACTAAAAATATAAATATTAGCCAGGTGTGGTGGTGCACCCTTATAATCCCAGCTATCTGGAGGCTGAGGCAGCAGAATCACTTGAACCTAGGAGGTGGAGGTTGCAGTGAGCTGAGTTCATACCATTGCACTCCAGCCTGGGTGACAAGAGTGAGACTCCGTCAAAAAAAAAAAAAAAAGTTGAACCAGATTTGGTCTGATGCAGTTACAGATCTACAAACCTCACCCCCACCCTCCTGCCAACACCTTCCACTCCTGATTCTTGAGGGATTAGGGATGGAGGTCATGCTTCTGCTTCGACTTCATGCTGAGCAGGGCACTGAGTCCCCTAAAGTGAAAGGAATGAAACTCTTGGGCTTCTGAGTTCAAATGAGTTCTGGGGTCACCCGGAGTAGCTTGAAAGGCTGGTATTGTTGTAATACAAGCTGAAGGTGGAAGTGTTGGATCCTGGAGGACAAACAGCTCACCATCCATTTAAATAAATAGGACCAAAAAGTAACAGAACAGTGGCCACGAGGGGCCCCAACAGAGGAAGAAACCAGGTGAGGTGCGGTATAGTGGACTCGACTGCCTTCTAAATCTCAGTTGTTGGCCGGGTGCAGTGGCTCACGCCTGTAATTCCAGCAAAAGAAAAGCCGAGGCAGGGTGATCACGAGGTCAGGAGTTCAAGACCAGCCTGACAAACATGGTGAAGCCCTGTCTCTACTAAAAATACAAAAATTAGCTAGGCATGGTGGCATGTGCTGTAGTCCCAGCTACTCGGGAGGCTGAGGCAGGAGAATCGCTTGAACCCGGGAGGCGGAGGTTGCAGTGAGCCGAGATTGTGCCACTGCACTCCAGCCTAGGTAACAGAGCAGGACTCCATCTCAGTCAATCAATCAATCAATCAATCTCAGCTGTTGAACTACCCTTGACATGGTTCAGCTCTGTATCCACACCCAAATCTCATGTCAAATTGTAATTCCCAGTGTTGTGGGAGGGACCTGGTGGGAGGTGATTGGCTCATGGGGGCCGACTTCCCCCTTGCTGTTCTCGTGATATTGAGTGAGCGCTTGTGGGATCTGGTTGTTTAAAAGCGTGCAGCCCTCCCACTTCACTCTCTCTGTCTCTCCTGCTCCAACATGGCCAGACGTGCCTGCTTCCCCTTCGCCTTCTGCCGTGATTGTCAGTTTCCTGAGGCCTCCCCAGCCATGCTTCCTGTACAGCCTGCAGAACTGTGAGTCAATTAAACCTCTTTTCTTCATAAATTACCCAGTTTCTCATAGTTCTTTATAGCAGTGTGAAAACAGACTAATGGCCCTTCTGGTTGAAGGAATGCAGCCATTCTGCTTATTTGACTATGTCCTTTCTATTCATCTCTATTTCCTGGGAGGTGTTTATCCAAGTGCACTAGGAGGTATTGGTGACCGCACAGTCCCCTCAGTGTTCTGCTAGTAAATAGTTGAAGGTTGATCATTGATCTCCTGCGTTTTCAGTCTGGCATGGAAAAGCCCCCGTGCAACTGGTAAAGATATCAATAAGCACCAGGAGGTATCTAAATCCACCAGGAGCCATAGGCATCACGTTGACGTCCATTTACCAGTCTTCCCTGGCAAGATTCTTCTGAATTGTGCTGCCTTGGCCAAAAGAGGTATGGGAGGGGCTGGGCGCAGTGGCTTGTGCCTGTAATCCCAACATTTTGGGAAACCAATTCAGGTGGATCATTAGAGGTCAGGGGTTCAAGACCATCCTGGCCAATATGGTGACATCCCATCTCTACTAAAAATACAATAAGTTAGCTGGGTTTGGTGTTGGGTGCCTGTAATCCCAGCTACTCGAGAGGCTGAGGCAGGATAATCGCTCGAACCTGGGAGGAGGAGGTGGCAGTGAGCTGAGATCGTGCCATTGCACTCCAGCGTGGGCAACAAGAGTGAAACGTCGTCTCAAAAAATAAAAAAAAAGTCCGGGCGTGATGGATCACACCTGTAATCCCAGCAATTTGGGAGGCCAAGACGGGTGGACCACGAGGTCAGGAGTTCAAGACCAGCCTGTCCTAGATGGTGAAACCCTGTCTCTACTAAAAATACAAATATTAGCTGGGCATGGTGGCATGCACCTGTAATCTCAGCTACTCAGAAGTCTGATGCAGGAGAATTGCTAAAACCCAGGAGGGAGAGGTTACATTGAGCCGAGATTGCACCACTGCACTCTAGCCTGGGCGACAGAGCAAGACTCCGTCTCGAAAGAAAGAAAGAGAAAGGAAATTCCCCACGGAAGTACCTCAGCTTATTTCATAAACAGGTACTGAAGGAAGCAGAGGCATGTGGAGGACTTCCCCACCTCATGCAGCTATTTGGGTCGTGGCATCTGAAATTTATTATTTCAGAGTCACCCCTTTGATGACCTTAGCAGTGAACTGCAGTCATCTGTTTAGGCCTCTCCATGGCCCACGTCAATGCCGGTATTTCTGTTTGTTGCACATTTGATTTCCTTGTTGTTGGCATTTAGAAGGCCCCCCGTTTCCCAGATCACACCACGGGCATGGACCACAGAGATTGCATCTTGTGAGTCTGTAGAAATGGTCAAGGCCTTGTCCTCTCTTAGGTCCAGAGCTCAGGTTAATGCAGATTTTCCTGGCCATCTGTGCTGAAGTCCCTGTGGGGAGGCTCCTGGCTGGTTTCCTGTAGGTAGACAGCTATATGTCCTGCTCTTCATTGGCTTCTTTTCATGAAGCTCCTGCCATCTACAAAACATGTCTCCCTTCTTGAATCACATCTCTGTTATTGAAACTCTAGAAGTCGACCGGGCATGGTGGCTATGCCTATAATCCCAGCATTTGGGGATGCCAAGGCGGGTGGATCACCTGAGGTCAGGAGTTCAAGACCAGCCTGGCCAACATGGCGAAACCCCGTCTCTAATACAAATACAAAAATTAGCCAAGCATGGTGGCCACTGTACTTCAGCCTGGGCGACAGAGCAAGACTCCATCTCAAAAAAAAAAAAAAAAAAAAAGAGAAAGAAAGTATCATGCTTTTCTGCATTCTGTGAATTGTTTTAGTGAGTTATCGAGCTTGAGGGCATGGTGGGAACCTCCAAATTTGCAGCCAGTTGGTGAGAAGTACATGTGGTCTGAGGACACCCAAGCTTGCAGGTGTGTCTAAAGCGAGGGCAGCCTAGCGGGGGCTGGTGGCCTTAACCTGTGGCATTTGAGGTAACATCAGGGAGTTGACATCAGAATTGCATCACATAGGCTGGGCGCGGTGGCTCACGCCTGTAATCCTAGCACTTTGGGAGGCCAAGGTGGGCAGATCACGAGGTCAGGAGATCGAGACCATCCTGGCTAACACAGTGAAACCCCGTCTCTACTAAAAATACAAAAAATTAGCCAGGCATGGTGGCGGGCGCCTGTAGTCCCAGCTACTCGGGAGGCTGAGGCAGGAGAATGGCGTGAACCCAGGAGGCGGAGCTTGCATTGAGCCAAGATCACGCCACCGCACTCCAGCCTGGGTGACAGAGCGAGACTCCATCCCCAAAAAAAAAAAAAAAAAAAGACAAAAAACAGAATTGTGTCACACAGGCCAGATGCAGTGGCTCATGCTTATAATCCCAGCAATTTGAAAGGCAAGGTAAGAGGATCACTTGAGCTTGAGTCTGAGGCCACAGTGAGCTATGACCACACCACTGCACCCCAGTCTGGGTGACAGCACAAGACCCCAACTCCAAAAAGAAAAAAGAAAAATCACAAAGAATTGCATGGCAGAGTGCCTGTCTTTCACAGCTTTAACTGCTGCAGGAACTTTCTTTTTTTTTTTTTTTTTTTTTTTTGAGAGGGGGTGAGGAGACACAATCTCTGCTAGTGATTCTCCTGCCTCAGCCTCCCAAATAGCTGGGATTATAGGCGTGCACCACCACGCCTGCCTAATTTTTGTATTTTTAGTAGAGACAGGGTTTCACCATGTTGGCCAGGCTGGTCTCAAACTCCTGCTGGGATCATGGGCGTGAGCCACCACGCCCGGCCACCTTTAGAGTTTTCTTACCACCTGGTTTTCCTCTCTCAATATCTTTCTCTCATTTCCTGCCTTAAAACTCTAGCTTGGCATCTGGACGCAGTAGCTCATGCCTGTAATCCCAGCACTTTGGGAGGCCAAGGTGGGTGGATCACTTGAAGTCAGGAGTTCGAGACCAGCCTGGCCAACATGGTGAAACCTTGTCTCTACTATTTTTACAAAAGTTAGTCGGACGTACAGACGGGTGCCTGTAGTCCCAGCTGCTTGGGAGGCTGAGGCAGGAGAATTTGTTTGAACCCAGAGGTGAAAGTTGCAGGGAGCCGAGGTTGTGCCACTGCACTCCAGCCTGGGAGACAGAGCAAGACTCTGTCTCCAAAACAAACAAACAAACAAACCAACCCTGTAGCTTGAGCCTTCTCTTCTATTGTTTTTCTTTAAAAAATAAAAATTAAAAATAGATGTAGTTGCTATGTTGCTGAGGCTGGCCTCAAACTCCTGGCCTCAGGTGATCCTCCCGCCATGACCTCCAAAACTGCAGGGATTGTAGGTGTGAGCACTGCACCCAGCCTTATGTTTTTTTCTACATAAAAAACAGCACAGGATTATCTTCCAGAGCTAATAAATATGTTCAAATAACCACAACCCCATTAAGGAAAAATATCACTGGGCAGCAAATAATCAATCCAGACCAGTATGATCACAATTGCTGTGAAGGTGAGAAAAGTTCATTTTTATTATGTTTCCCCAAGAGACGCACTCTATTGTCCTCTTGAAAACACACAGCTCATGTCCTCCTTTAGAACACACATCCTCTTTAAAGTAACATACAAACATGCCAAAACAAGGTAAAAAATTACATCTGAATTCTCACATTTCAAACATACATGAAATATCAAAAATTTATTTTTACAAGAATTTAGGGGAACTACTACATAGCTATAAATGTAATATATATGTTAACTAAGTATCATAGATAAAAACCATGCTCTCTTCAGCAGCACGTGTAATAATAGATACAAAGATTGAAAGGTAAAAGATTTAGGATGAAAAGAATCCTCTCTTAAAAAGGAAAACAAAATTATATGTATGTGTATATAGCAGTTATAACACCCATCACACAGCTTTATAGAAACAGCATCTATTCAAAAATACCAGTATTTCCAAAATATTTAAAATAATATTTAAAGTAATAATAATATTTAAATAAATAAATATATTTAATAAATATTTTAATAAATAAAATAATATTTAAATAATTCTATACCCATGTTTTTCAAAATAAACCAATAAAATAGATAGTATATATTAGACGTGTTAGTATATATATCTGAGACATGTTAAAAATCACAACTGAATGCTCACAATTCAGTCACAAACCTAAACAGCAAATAAAAATTTCTATCACCAGAATGATGTTTTTTTCTGGTGGGGAACTACCAATAGCTATAAATAGAAGAGATTATTATGGAAGTATCATAGATAAAAAGAGTGCTCGCTTCAGGAGCACATATAATAATACAGAAACAAATTTAAAGATAATAAAATATTTAGGATAAAAAAATTGTCTCTTAAAAATGATAAGAAAATTATCTTTATGTATATATAACAACTATAACTCTCATCAAAAAACTACAGGAACAGCATGTTTTCAAAAGTACAACAATTTCCAAGCTATTTGAAATAAATCTATGAATAATTCAATGGCCAACATTTTCCAAACAAACCAATAAAATGCAGAGTGTGCATGAAGCTATCTGTTACAATCTGTGGCACTGATATTTCACAAAAGAATTCTGTGCCAATCTGAGCCCCTGCATTGTGCCTTCAAATGCTCCTGGACTGTGGCAACCAAGTCCGTAAGAAACAGGACCTCCAGGTTCCGCCCCAGGGAGGTTGGAATTCAGCAATATAAAAAGGGTGGTGGTGCCGCAGGAAAGGTGGAACTGGAAACACTCCTGGTTTCTTACTTTTCTCCAAGGACTCCTAGAAGGACCCCACCCCCCTCCCCCCACCCCTGCTCCTAGGAGGACAACGTGATCACTGTATTCAGCTCCATCAAGAATGGTCCAGGTTCTTCTAGATGATCTGCACAAATGGTTCCTCTCCTCCTTCCTGGTGTCTGCCATTAGCATTGGAATAAAGTTCCTGCTGAAAATCCACATCTCCCCTGGGTCCGGTGTTCTGGAAGTGAGAGAGACAATGTCACACTTCAAGGAGGCAGCTCTCTAGACAGGAAGGTTATTCACGTCCCATGTCAAGTCTAGAGTTCAGAGCAATTGAGAAATGCAATTTTATCTGCTGCCTTTCATTCTATACCCTGCTTCTGAACCATCGTGTTCAACTGTGAAACTCACACTTTGGTGACCATGACTCCAAAACTCACTTAATACACCCAAGGTCAGCCCCAGTGATCTGCTTCATAGCAAGGACTTTGGGTGGGTCTGCCCAGGGAGTAGGGCACCCTCAGACAATGTGGCTTTGGACTTCATCACAGCTGGGGCCTTTTGTGTCACTTAAGATCTAAACTTGTAACCATGCTAGATGTGTTTCTAATGTGACAACATCACGAACCACGAGTCCAGAAGCCTAATCCTTAATCCTACCTCCTCATGATGAAGTCTCATGCTCTGTGCTCAACGTGGTTAGCTGCACAAGATGTAAACCAAAGCTTCACTGAACCCTCGACCCAAATCGGTAACTCAAGTGCGTCAATCATAATGAACCTCCCCAAACTCAGTATTTATGATTATTTTTGAGGCAGGGTCTCACTCTGTCGCCCAGACGGAGTGCAGTGGCAGGATCAGGGCTCCGTGCAGCCCCGACCTTCCGGGCTCCAGCGATCCTCCCGCCTCAGCCTCCTGAGTAGTTGGGAGTAGAGATGCGTCCCACATCGCCTGGCTAATTTTTGTATTTTTGTGGAGAGGGGATCTCGCCACGTTGCCCAGGCTTGAAGCCGGATCAAGCAATTGGGTTCTTCGGATTTCCGAAATAGACCCCAGTATTCTGCCTTTACCCCGGAGGATGCAGATGTACCTTCTCTCAGGCCGATGACCTCAGGCCTCCATGGTCCCTGGAGCTCTAGAAAAGGCGAGCGCGATCTCGCGCCCACACCCAGTGCTCTGGGTCATAAGCCTGGATCTGGAAAAACAAACGCCCTTTGAGAAGACGGGGACTCACCAGGATACCCCTCTCTCCCCTCATCCAGCCTCCAGCCCACCCAATTCCTCCCCACCTCCTCCACCTCCCCAGGCCCCACTCACCTCCTCCAACTCCTCCGGGGAAACCCAAGCCCTGCCGCTCATGGAACAGAAGAAGTGGAACCGACGTTTCTGGAACAGGACTATCTGAGAGCGGTTCTTCCTGGCCCTCGGGTTCATGCAACGGCATAACTGGAACCGACGCTTACGGACCAAGGGTATGCGAGAGCGGTTCTTCCTGGCCCTCGGGTTCATGGAACGGCCTAACTGGAACCAATGCTTACGGAGCAAGGGTATGCGAGAGCGGTTCTTCCCATACAGGAAGTGGAAGATGTTTTGTTTGGAGTCCTCGTCGTCTTCCTCCATGTCATTGGCCAGGTAGCTGAGGACAGAAATCAGGTTGCTGCTCAGGGGCACCACCAGGAGAGGCCTCCGGCTGAGGTCAGCTTCCCAGAGAGGAAGGTAAGGGACCGTCCCTAGCTCAGGACTGGCACCCACCCTGCAGAGAGCCATGCCTTCCTCAGGAGGGCTCTGCTGGACAGAGACCTGATCAAGGGCGTCTCCCACTCCTTCAGGATGGAGACAAAAACCCAACTGGTGGCCGAGAGTGGTGGCTTATGCCTGGAATCCCAGCACATTGGGAGGCCAAAGCAGGAGGATCACTTGAGGCCAGGAGTTTGAGACGGGCCTGGGCAACATAGCAAGACCCTCGTCTCTATTAAAAATATAAGAAATATGCCAGACGCGGTGGCTCATGCCTGTAATCTCAGCACTTTAGAAGGCTGAAGCAGGTGGATCGCTTGAGACCAGGAGTTGGAGACCAGCCTGGTCAACACAGAGAAACCCCATCTCTACTAAAAATACAAAAATCAGCCTGGTGCAGTGGCACACCCGTTAGGCCTAGCTACTCAGGAGGCTGAAGCATAAGAATTGTGTGAACCCAGGAGGCGGAGGTTGCAGTGAGTTGAGATTGGGCCACTCCATTCCAGCCTGAGAGGCAGAGCAAGACTCTGTCTCAATAAACAAACAAACAAACAAACAAACTGTCCAGGTGTGGTGGCACAGCCCTGTAGTCGGAGCTAATAAAGAAGCTGAGGTGGGAGGATCGCTTGAGCCCAGGATATGGAGGCTGCGGTGAGCTACGATCTCACCACTGCACTCCAGCTTGGGGGACAGGGCAAGTCTGTCTCAAAAAAATAAAAGAAATTGAATACATTGATATTTTGCCAGGACCCTGCCTTCTACAGGCATCTAGTCTAATGGGACTGGGAGTAATCAAGGCAGATGACCTAATCCCAGTGTCCAGGATATAACTAGAGAGCTACGGGCATGCAGAAGTTGGAAGATGAGGGAAGGCATCACAGAGGCTGTGGGGTGAACTGACTTCAAGGAATGGGTCCTTCCCTTCAGAGCCACATGTGTGTGGGACACCCAGACAGAAAACACAAACACAAAGTCGAGTGGAGGGCATTTGGAAGGAGCAGTGAAGCCGAGCCAGGAAATACCAAGATGGCGAGCCAGTGTGCTTGTAGAGATTGTAGAGAGGGTAGAATTGACACTGTGGACCCTGGCCTCAATAGAGAAAGGCATCAGCTAAGGAAGTTGTTCAGGTGGGCAGTGAGGTTGTCGTGCTTTGGAAAGATGTTCAGGCTGCACTAGGAAGACCCCTGGCTTGGGGAGAGACTCCAGGAGACCCCAGCGGGGAGCATTTGACAGTGGATTCGAGTGATGCGAGGGGGACCTGAACTGTGGCCTCTGTCATGGGAACCCAGAGGAGGTCGATGGCGTTTGTGGTTGATGTGGGAAGGAGAGAGAGAGAAGAACCAGAAACGTCTGCTTGCTGGAGGAAGCGGCATGTCCGCTCCTCCACTCCTTTTCTTTTCCCCTTAGGAGCGGTTTATGGTTCCTTTTGTTTTATTCTTTTATTTGTACACTGGCATTGGAGTTTGTTTTTTTGGCTTTTTTTTTTTTTTTTTTTTTTTTGAGAAAAAGTCTCACTCTGTCACCCAGGCTGGAGTGCAGTGGCTCGACCTTAGCTTACTGCAACCTCCACCTCCTGGGTTCAAAGGGTTCTCTTGCCTCAGCCTCCCGAGTAGCTGGGATTACAGATGCACACCACCACGCCCAGCTAATTTTTCTAGTTTTAGTAGAGACGGGGTTTGGCCATGTTGGCCAGGCTGGTCTCGAACTGCTGACCTCAGGTGATCCGCCTGCCTTGGCCACCCAAAGTGCTGGGATTACAGGCGTATGCCACTGTGCCCAGCCTGAGTTTCTGTTTAGAAACAACAGTCTATGATAGTATAATCCTCTCTTTTTTGTACACAGAGTAAAGAGGACAAATAGGTGAAAGAATAAACGAAAGGCTGGAATCGCACTTCTCCCGCTGTCCCAGGGCATTGGATATTGACGGATAGGAGGCAGCAAACCACTCACAGAGCCAGGAAGAAATGAATGCGTTGGTATAGCCAGGAGGGGAAGCCGGCCCGGCTGAAATACGCTATGACCATAGCCAGGAGATACTGATGGAGAGAAAGGAACACAGAGAGGGAGAGGTCACATCTTGGAAGAGGAAGATTGTGGAGAGGGGAAATGAGGGTCTGGGGAGGGGCTGCCCATCAGAGAAGGGACCTCAGTGTTGGGGTGACTGTACTCATTTGGAAATTGCGGGATGGAGGGGTATTCGAAGGTCGGATGCAAATCCGAGAAGCCAGAGGAAGGGTTTTGGGTGATGCTCCCAGGATGGTGGGCTCCGATGGGATCTTTGGAGGGGGTGTGTCTATGTTGGCTGGTGTCAGGAGGGTCTTTTGTGTGCCAGGCAGAGAACTGTCCCGAAGAGCTGAGAGTAGAGGGGCCAGGAGCTTCAGGGCTGTGGCCAGACTGTGGCCCAGAGCTCAGATCCCAAAGGACCCATAGGAGAGGCAGGGGCCACTCATTCACTCTGCAAGAAACCAGCAGAATCCTGAGGGAGATGCTGACAAATCATAAAAAGACCAAGAATAGCCGGGAGTGGCGGCTCAAGCCTGTGATCCCAGTACTTTTTGAGAGGTGGAGACAGGAGGATCATGTGAGCCCAACAGTTCAAGAACAACCTGGGCAACATAGTGAGACCCTGTTTCTACAAACATTTCAAAAATTAGTTGAGCATGGTGGCATGTGCCTAGTCCCAGCTCCTCAGGAGGCTGAGGAAAGAAGATTGCTTGAGCCCAGGAATTAGAGGCTGCAGTGAGCTATGATCATGCCACTGCACTCCATCCTGGGGAGCAGAGCTAGACTCTGTCTCACAAAAAAAAATTTGTGGGTGCCAAGACTCAAGACCACGGGAGCTGGTCGGGCACAGTGGCTGACGTCTATAGTCTCAGCACTTTGGGAGGCCAAGGTGGGTGGATTGCCTGAGGTCAGGTGTTCAGGACCAACCTGGCCAACATGGCAAAACCCCGTTTCTACTAAAAACACAAAAATTAGCCAGGCGTGGTGGTTCATGTCTGTAATCCCAGCTGCTTGGAGGCTGAGGCAGGAGAATCGCTTGAACCCGGGAGGCATCGGCTGCAGTGAGTCAAGATCGAGACACTGCCCTCCAGCCTGGGCAACAGAGCAAGACTCTGTCTCACAAAAAAAAAAAAAAAAAAAAAAGACTGTAGGAGCATCTGGTGGGAGGTGGTGGAGGGAGAACTGTGGGTTTGGAAGCTGCACCCTCCCCCCAGCCATGCATTGGAACAGGAACAGTTACATGGAGAACAACCTTACCTTGTCCGACACCCTCAGATCTTTGTCCCAGGCCAGGAATCTTTTAATGACAGGATCCTCTGTGATTGGAGAGCAGATGTCAGTGTGAGAAGCAGGACAGGGTTTCCGTGGGAGCAGCAGGGCAGCGAGGAGAAGTGTGCCTCCCGGGGGGAGGTCTCAGGATTGTGGCCGCGGGTGAGGTGGATGGGAGAGGGGAGAATGACTTTCACTGGGCAAGGGAGAGAGGCTCCTGCTCTGAGACTCCCCTGAGAAGAGGCCGAAGGAGGCCCTGGGTGTGAGAATCTACAGGATGTAGAGCTGGGAATCAGCCAGGACCCCCTCCAGCAGACACGGAGGGACCACTGCAGAGTCATAAAGGAATTCCCATCATTTCCTCATGAGACAGTCACATCAGGGTGTGACCATGGCCTTGGTATCCCTCACTATGGATGGAGACACTTAGGTTTAGAAAAGTCAGTAAGAGACATTAAGTTTCAGAGGGCACAGCTGAAACCACTTTCTTTGTTTATTGATTTTGTTTTTCTTTATTTGATTTTTATTTATTAATTTATTTTGAGACAGAGGCTTGCTATGTGGGCCAGGCTGGAATGCAGTGGCCTGATCTTGGCTCACTGCAACCTCTGACTCCCAGGTTTAAGCGATTCTCCTGTCTCAGCCTCCCAAGTAGCTGGGATTACATGCATGAGCTACTGTGCCCAGCCTTGGTTTTTCTTTTGAGACAGGGTTTTGCTCTGTCACCCAGGCTGGAGTGCAGTGGTGTAGTCATAGCTCACTGCAGCCTCAAAGTCCTGAGTTCAAGCAATCCTCTTGCCTCAGCCTCCCAACGTGCTGGGATCTCAGGCGGGAGCCACTGCGCCTGGCCCGAAACCAAGCTTTCTTATCCCAAGTGCTGACCTTTATCAAGTTGACCTTATCCTTTATCATCTCCTAAGTGTCCCTCATGAGTGATCACTTCACATTCCTCCCACATGGAGAGCTCACCCACTGGGGCATATTTTTCCCATTGGAAAAGTGTGGTTATTGGAAGTTTCCTGTTTTTGGAAAGAACAGGATTGGAGGTGCTCTCTGGGGTGTCCTCCTACCAAGCAGCCTGTTGAAGGCCTCGTGGTGCTCAGGGAGCACGAGCGACACTCGCCGTCGCTTCAGCTTCATCTTGAGGCCACACAGCATCTCCGCCACCCAGATCTCCTCGGGCTCAGGGGCGAGCACCTTCCGTGGCTCCTCCTCCAACGACTCCTCAGATTCGTCCCACCACTCCATCTTCCTTTTCCAGCAAAAGGAGCTACGCGGGGGGCTGGGGTCTACCCCAGGGGCTGAGTAAAGAAACCAGGCCATGGTGTAATGCTTCTGCAGTTGATCACACTAGAGCCCGACCCAAAACCCCAAACCACTCTCCATCCTCCCCAGCCTCGCAGACTGCTGGCTTCTCCAAGCCATCTTTCCTTCTGTCTGTCTCCTCTGCTGAGCTCCATGTGCCGCTCCTTCTCCTCCCCATTCTCCCGTTTCTCTGTCCTCAGAACACTTCCTCATATCCTTCCCTGGTCCCTGGCTCTCTGAGTCCCTTTTTTTTTTTTTTTTGTTGTTGTTGTTGTTGTTGTTGAGAAACAGTCTTGCTTTGTGGCCTAGGCTGGAGTGTAGTGGTGCGATCTTGGCTCACTGCAACCTCTGCCTTCTGGGTTCCAGTGATTCTCCTGCCTAAGCCTCCCAAGTAGCTGGGATTACAGGTGCCCACCAAAACGCCCAGCTCATTTTTGTGCTTCTAGAAGAGACAGGGTTTCACCATGTTGGCCAGGCTGGTCTCCAACTCCTGGCCTCAAGTGATCTGCCTGCCTGGCCTCCCAAAGTGCTGGGATTACAGGTGTGAGCCACTGCACCCTGCCTCAGTACCTCCATTCTTCCCACACACCCTCCTCACGTGCTCCTTCCTGACTTCTGGGCCCTTTTTTTTTTTTTTTTTTTTTTTTGAGACAGCGTCTCACTCTCTCACCCAGAATGGAATGCAGTGGCACTATCTTGGCTCAAAGCAACCTCTTCCACCTGGGCTCAAGCGATTATCCTGTCTCAGCCTCCCGAGTAGCTGGGATAGCAGGCATGCCTGGCTAATTTTTGTATTGTTAGTATAAATGAGGTTTCGCTATATTGGTCTGGTTGGTCTCGAACAACTGACCTCAAGTGATCCACCCATCTCAGCCTCCCAAAGTAATGGGATTACAGGCATGAGCTACCACACCCGGCCTTCGTTTTTCTTTTGACACAGGGTTTTGCTCTGTCACCCAGGCTGGAGTGCAGTGGTGCAGTCATAGCTCACTGCAGCCTCAAAGTTCTGAGTTCAAGCAATCCTCTTGCCTCAGCCTCCCAACGTGCTAGGATCTCAGGCGTGAGCCACTGCACCTGGCCCGAAACCAAGCTTTCTCATCCCAAGCGCCAACCTTTATCAAGTCTAGCCTAGTTCTCTATCGTCTCCTAAGTGTCCCTCATGAGTGATCACTTCTGAGTCCTCCTGCGTGGAGAGCTCACCCACTGGGGGCGTATCTTTCCCATTGGAAAAGTGTGGTTATTGGAAGTTTCCTCTTTTTAGAAAGAACAGGATTGGAGGTGCTCTCTGGGGTGTCCTCCTACCAAGCTGACTGTTGAAGTCCTTGTGGTGCTCAGGGAGGATGGGTGACACGCGCTGTTGCTTCAGCTTCATCTTGAGCCCACACAGCATCTCCACTACCCAGGTCTCCTCAGGCTCAGGGGCGAGCTCCTTCTCCAGCTCCTCCTCAGATTCATCTGACCGCTCCCTCTTCCTTTTCCAGCCAAGGGACCTACATGGGGGGCTGGGATCTACCCCAGGGGCTGAGTAAAGAAACCAGGCCACCGTGTAATGCTTCTGCATCTGATCACCTTAGACCCCGACCCAAAACCCCAAACCACTCTCCATCCTCCCCAGACTCACAGACTGCTGGCTTCTCTAAGCCATCTTTCTGATTTTCTCTTCTGCTCAACCCCATGTGCCGCTCCTTCCCCTCCCCATTCTTCTCTCTCTCTGTCCTCCGAACACTGCTTCATGTCCTTCCCTGGTCCCTGGCTCTCTGAGTCCCTCCTTTTTTGTTTTGTTTTGTTTTGACACAGAATCTTGCTTTGTCACCCAGGCTGGAGTGTAGTGGTGCAATCTCAGCTCACTGCAACATCCATCTCCTGGATTCCATTTATTCTTCTGCCTCAGCCTCTCAGGTAGCTGGGATTACAGGTGCCTGCCATAATGCCCAGCTCAATTTTGTACTTTCAGTAGAGACAGGGTTTCACCATGTTGGCCAGGCTGGTCTCAAACTCCTGGCCTCAAGTGATCTGCCTGCCTTGGCCTCCCAAAGTTCTGGGATTATAGGTGTGAGCCACCCCACCCAGCCTGAATTTCTCCATTCTTCCCACACACCCTCCTCAGGTTCTCCTTCCTGACCGCTGACCCTTCTTTTCTTTTTTTTTTTTTTTTTTTTTTTTGGAGTGCAGCAGCGTGATCTCAGCTCACTGCAACCTCTTCCTCCCAGTCTCAAGTGATTCTCCTGTCTCAGCCTCCTGAGTAGCTGGGATTACAGATGTGCACCACTACCACTTGGCTAATTTTTATACTTTTAGTAGAGATGGGGTTTCACCATATTGGCCAGGCTGGCCTTGAACTCCTGACCTCAGGTGATCTGCCCGCCTCGGCCTCCCAAAGTGCTGGGGTTACAGGCGTGAGCCACCGCACCCGGCCCCCTTCCTTCGTCTTAGTCAATCCTATCCCACCTCTTCTTCCACCAGTCCCTTCACCTGATGGTCCCAACACTTCATCATCCACCACCTCCTGGAGGGGGTACCCCGAGGTGCTCCGCTGGGGACTCTGCTCATTCTGGGGGTACGGTTGACGGCTGGTCGTGATCTTTCCCGTAATTTGTCCCTTCTTATGGAACCTAGTCTCTGTTCTGTCCATGGGCTTCTTCTGGACACTGCTAGGATCCAGAAGAGTATGTTATCAATTCTCAAGCCTAGGAGAAGTCAGGAGTGGAGAACAGCTCTGAGAAGATACTGTTGTCCAACTGATCTCCAGTCACCACGGAGTCCGGTCCCTCCAATCAGGAAGGTCGGAATCTCTGATGTCATCGTCCATGTCAACCTGGCAACCAGTTTGAAAAAAAACATATGTAACTGCCAGTCTGATCTCTTGTCCTGGAGATCCTGGGTGAATGGTATCTCCTGCCACTGTCCCAACCTCAGACCATTGTCCAAAAGCATCTTCAGGGACTCCACATCCCTCTGTTCCCTGTCCCAGCAGAGGCTGTGTCCTCTCCACTCAAAGCCTGAAGCATGTTGGGGTCTCTTCGTCTCTGTACATGCCCATTTCAGAGTCCAGTCTGGTGGGAGAGGGAACAGAGTGGGAAAGAAAACTAGGGTAAGCAGAAACGATGAAACCTTATAAGAGTGAGATTATCATGTACAAGAGTGAGATTATCATGTACAAGAGTGAGATTATCATGTACAAGAGATCCCAGGAATACTGACTTGATGAAAAAGTCACATCAGAGCACTCAGTTTGGCAAAGCTTTTCTGCCGAATGTTTACTCACATTCACTGTCCGAGATTCTATACTGGGGGTACACACGTCCTCTGCCCTAAGGCAATTTTGAGTCCAAGAGACATTTTGAGGCCTAAAAATCATAGGAAACTGCCCCTGAGCTCACACATATTTCCAATGGTGTCCCCAATTTCAGGGAATCCATGGATTACCTAAGCCAGCCCCTCCAGTTCGGCTAAGAAACTCTAGTCTATATATCAAGTTTTGTATCATGTGTATTGCTCTGAACTCAGAAATTTCCCTTCCATTTATGGATTCTATGAATAAAATATCACATGTACAAAAAGACTAAGTCAAAAAATTTCAGCTGTGCACAGTGGCTCATGCTTGTAATCCCAGCACTTTGGGTGGCCAAGGGAGGAAGATTGCCTGAGGCCAGCAGTTCAAGACCAGTATAGGCAACATAGCAAGAGCCCATCTCTAAAAAAAACAAAACCAAACCAAATTAGCCAGGTGTGGTGGCTGGCACCTGTGTTCCAACTACTTGGGAGACTCATGTGACAGGAAGATCACTTGAGCCCAGGAGTTAGAAGCTGCAGTGAGCTATGATCTTGCCACTGCACTCCAGTCTGGGCAACACAGTAAGATATTGTGTCAAAAAAATTTTTTTTGATAAAAAATGAAAGAGTTACATGACATTCAGAGACCATCCAAAAAACCTGTGGGTTCCCGGCTGGGCTCAGTGGCTCATGCCTCTAATCCCAGCACTTTGAGAGGCCAAAGTGGGTGGATCACTTGAGGTCAGGAGTTTGAGACCAGCCTGGACAACATGGTGAAACCCCACCTCTACTAAAAATACAAAAAATTAGCCAGGCATGGTGGTGGATGCCTGTAATCGCAGCTAGTCAGGAGAGGGTGCTGGAGAATCACTTGAACTCATGGTGCGCAGGTTGCAGGGAGCCAAGATCGCACCATTGTGCTCCAGCCTGGGCAACAAGAGCAAAACTCCGTCTCAAAAAAAATAAAGAACCTGTGAGTGAGTTCCCACAAGTTTTCCTAATGGGCTGCGGCTTTCCTAGGAGTCTCTCGCTCATAGAAAAGGCACACACTGAAAGAGGAAGCCAATCCCATTGCTGTGGAAGTCCCATTGTTAGGAAGCTCTGCTTTTCTGGAGTTCAAATTCGCATTCATGACGCTTTAAACCGTCAGAGCTGGGTGGGTCCTCCTACAACAAAATAGTTTGCTCTCTCTCTCCTAGTTAACAGGCTTTCAAATATTAGAAGATCAATGTTCTGATCCCATTAAAATTTCTCTTTTGTGGAATGAAAAGCTCTGATTTAACCCATCTTCAAGCCTGGTTTGCATATTCCTCTCTCTTCCGGCCACCTTGTCTAGACACACTACACTAAGGCCGTGCCCATCGTAAATGATGTTGGTACGTTGTCAAAAAATTGGCAAACCAGGCGCGGTGGCTCATGCCTGTAATCCTACCACTTTAAGAAGCAGAGGCAGACAGATCACCAGAGCTCAGAAGTTCGAGACCAGCCTGTCCAACATGTTTAAATCCGTCTCTACTAAAAATACAGAAAAAATGAGCTGGGCGTGGGGGTGCACATCTGTAATCCCAGCTACTTGGGAGGCTGAGGCAGGAGAATCGCTTGAACCTGGAAGGCAGAGGTTGCAGTGAGCCGAGATTGCATCACTGCACTCCAGCCTGGGTGACAGAGCGAGACACCATCGCAAAAAAAAAAAAAAAAAAAAAAAAAAAAAAATGGCTAAACAGCCCAGGTTTGGTCTGATATGTTCACAAAAAAGCAAAACAGTCACCTCTCACCTTTTCTTTTCCCTCAGTGATGCAGTTGAATACAACAATGGCTGTAGGTATGCGGCAGAAATATCATTCAAGTGAAACAGAAGGGCTTTCCTGGCCAGACACAGTGGTCACTCCTGCAATCCCAACACTTTGGTTGGCTAAGGTGGGAGGATTTCTTGTGGCCAGGGGTTCAAGGCTGCAGTAAGCTGTGATCCACCACTGCATTCCAGGCTGGGCATCAGAGTGAGGCCTCTCTCTCTAAAAAAAAAAAAAAAAAAACCCTTCACTCCCCAGAAAAAGGGATTTGCAAATACCAGCCTTTCAGCATGAGGATCACATGGAGGAACGTTAAGATACAGATGCTGGGACCCAGCCCTATTGATTGTAATTCAAAAACTGAGGTGAGGCCTGATTTAGCTCCGTCATTGGAATCCATTCCGATTTGAAACTCTCTGGGTTGGACAGTTCAAGAGAGATCCTAAAGAAAGCAAAATCACTATGGACTGAAATGAGCAGACAAGGTTTTCTGAGCATGGTGAAATATGATCTGGGCCTCGCTTGGGAGGGCTGTGGCCAGGCCTTGAGTCCTTGGCTCAGTGGGACCTTCTGAAACAGCCTCCAAGCTGCGCCCCTGCTTCCTTTGCTTTTGGATGACCCCCTCCAGCAGCTTTGGTGCTGATGGGAATCAGTCGACCTGCAGCGCAAGTTCAGCCCAAGTCTCAACCCAGCAGCCTCCCCAAACCTGGCCAGGGTCTGGTCATGCTGCCGTCTCTGCGGTTCTCTGTGGAGTTGTGGTTTCTGTACCTTGAAGAGAACTTCCCCTTCTGGGACCCAGAAACCCAGTGAACCCTCAGGAAAAAAGGGAATGAAATTACTGAAGACAACTCTGTGGCAGGGAGAGGGAAAAGAGGCTCTTTGTTTTTGTTTTTTATTTTTTATTTTTTTATTTTTTGAGACAGAGCTTCACTCTTGTTGCCCAGACTGGATTGTAATGGCTCAATCTCGGCTCACTGCAACCTCTGCCTCCCATGTTCAAGCACTTCTCGTGCCTCAGCCTCCAGAGTAGCTGGGACAATAGGCACACACCACCACACCCAGCTAATTTTTGTATTTGTAGTAGAGATGGGGTTTCGCCATGTTGCCCAGGCTGGTCTCGAACTCCTGGCCTCAAGTAATCCACCTGCCTTGGCCTCCCAAAGTGCTGGGACTACAGATGTGGGCCATCGTGCCCAGCCCTCACTGTATGGATTTTCTAAAAAAAAAAAAGATTACATTTGTCTTACTTGCCAAAGGGGAAATTAACCTTATCTCCTCTCCTTTTTAAAGAGTATTTCCTTGATAAACCTTGTAATATAAATAATTTCTTTTGTGCCTTTGATATATGTACCTAAATCTTTTAAAAAGGTAAATGAACTTCTTGCCAACATTACAACCCAGGATTTTTTTTGTTTTTTTTTTTTTTGAGACAGAATCTCGCTGTCACCCAGGCTGGAGTGCAGGGGTATAATCTCGGCTCACTGCAACCTCCACTTCCCGGGTTCAAGCAATTCTCCCATCTCAACCTCCTGAGTAGCTGAGACTACAGGCGTCTGCCACCATGCCTGGCTAATTTTTGTATTTTTAGTAGAGACAGGGTTTCACCTTGTTGGTCTGGCTGGTCTTGAACTCCTGACCTCAGGTGATCCACCAGCCTTGGCCTCCCAGTGTGCTGGGATTATGGGCGTGAGCCACCGTGCCTGGTCACAATCCAGGAATTTTTTTCTTAAGAGCCTAAGAGTCTTGTCTTTGAAATGTAAACCTGGAGGAAAATAGTGTCCCTATCTTCCTGTTGCCTAGGGAGTTTAGCCTAGGCACCTTGAGCTGTTACCACCTGCTTGTCAAGGAGATATGAGAAGTTTTATTTTTTCATTGGATACAGGTAATTAACTAGCATGGATGGCCACGTTGATTTCCAGGTGAATTTAGGATGAGTGTTTAAGAATGCATAGCAGGCCAGGCGCGGTGGCTCACACCTGTAATCCCAGCACTCTGGGGGAGGCCGAGACGTGCAGATCACTTGAAGCCACACAGAAATCGAAAGAAGGCGTTTGAGTCCAGCCTGGCCATTATGGCGAAACTCTGTCTCTACTAAAATACAAATATTAGCTGGGCATGATGGCACATGTCTGTAATTCCAGCTACTTGGCAGGCTTAGGCAGGAGAATCACTTGAACCCAGGAGGTGGAGGTTACAGTGAGCCAAGAAGATCACACCACTACACTCCAGCCTGGATGACAGAATGAGACCCTGTCTCAAAAAAAACAAAACAAAAAAAACTGCACAGCAAGTCCTTTTGCATGAGGATGAGTTACTATTTATCTTGAGAGCGTGTATGCAATGGATTGTATCTGCCAGGCTATATAAAAAGGACGCTTTGGCCGGGCGCCATAGCTCACGCCTATAATCCCAGCACTTTGGGAGGCCTAGGCGGGCGAATTACGAGGTCAGGATTTCGAGACCATCCTAGCTAACATAACGAAACCCCATCTCTACTAAAAATACAAAAAATTAGCCAGGTGTGGTGGCACGCACCTGTAGTCTCAGTTACTTGGGAGGCTGAGGCAGGAGAATCGCTTAAACTGGGGAGGCAGAGGTTGCAGTGAGCCGAGATCGCACCACTGCACTCCAGCCTGGGCGACAGAGCAAGATTTTGTCTCAAAAAAAAAAAAAAAAAGGAGGGTTATTTCTCTTTGCATCTCATTAATGGATCATCTGTGATGGGCATCACAGTCTGGTTTAATGCTTATTCAATAATAAAATTGTTTTCTTTATTTTCTGAATTTGTGGAGAGAATATTCTAGGTTAACAGAATAATCTATTTATTTACTTATTTATTTTGAGATGGAGTCTTGCTCTGTCTCCCAGGCTGGAGTGCAGTGGCCTGATCTCGGCTCACTGCAATCTCTGCCTCCCAGGTTCAAGTGATTCCCCTGCCTCAGCCTCCCAAGTATCTGGGACTACAGGCACGCACCACCGCACCCAGCTAATTTTTTGTGTTTTAGTAGAGATGGGGTTTCACCATGTTGGCCAGGATGGTCTTGATTTCCTGACCTCATGATCCGCCGGCCTCGGCCTCCCAAAGTGCTGGGATTACAGGCATGAGCCACCGCGCCCGGCCCATTGCTGACATTTCTAAACAGCAAAACAAATGCAGAACAACCACCTCAGACTGGTTACCGTGTGAGAGGGTTCAGTGTCTTTTGTGCTTAAGCCACTGTTGACATGGGGTTGTTACTTGTAGCCAAATGCACACGCCAAGACCTTTGTGGTCTCCATCGGTGTCGACTTGTCAGTGAGGGGGTGCACTCACTGAGTCCCCAGCCTGACGGTTCCACCTATGCCTCCTGGATCAGCCTCCTTTTTTTTTTTTGCCAAGAGATAACACAATTTATTTAAATATATTCCACCTCAAGATGAAGGCAAGCAGTTTACCTAGAAAGGTTTACATATTTTAGCTATAGTTTTTCACTGAACCATCTTTTTTGAAGTGCCATTCTTTTCATTCATGCTTCTTTTATTCTCTCTCTTTAGAAGTTCACAGTGTTATATAAGTCAAAAACAAGACAGAAACCACCCTAAACATATGGCTTTATGTACATAAAAAATTCAATAATGTTGCCATAACCCCTAATACAGTGCTGGATCAACCTGCTTTAAGAAGCAGGTGGCGGCAGGTCTCAGCATTGTAGAACCCCAGTATTTAGGTCCGTGTACCCGATTCACAGTAAGGCAAACATTGACAAGTCAGCGCTGAGGAGCAGAGAAAGATACATTCAATTTGGCCAAAGCAAGAAGGCGGGAGACCTGAACTCTCACAACCAACTGACTTGAACTCTCACATAACTGGGGTCTTTCATGAGTGAGGTGGGTATCCGGGAGGTGACATCCCCAATGATCAACACTGTCTGCACCCCTCGGTGAAACTTCTGGATGCCATCAGGGAGGACTGCATGACCTAAAGATTGTTGTTCTTTAGAAGAAAGACAAGTTCATTAATCATGCATGCAGCCCCTGGGGGTCAGGATATAAAATTTATCAATGATTAGTGACTCCCCCCTACTGAAATGACTATGAAATGAATCATGCACAAAGAAACAAAAGGACAAAGAAAAAGGAAAATAAGTGAAACAAACACCTTATTTTTCTTTGTTTGTTGGTTTTAAGTTCTAGGGTACATGTGCACAACATGCAGGTTTGTTACATATATGTACATGTGCCATGTTGGTGTGCTGCACCCGTTAACTCATCATTTACATTAGGTATATCTCCTAATGCTATCTCTCTCCCCCTTCCCCCCACCCCCTGACAGGCCCTGGTGTGTGGTGTTCCCCACCCTGTGTCCAAGTGGGAATTGAACAATGTTTTTGTTTTTGTTTTTTTGACACGGAGTTTCTCTCTTGTTGCCCGGGCTAGAATGCAATGGCATGATCTTGGGTCACTGCAACCTCCACCTCGTGGGTTCAAGCAATTCTCCTGTCTCAGCCTCCTGAGTAGCTGGGATTATAGGCATCCACCACCAGGCCCAGCTAATTTTTGTATTTTTAGTAGAGACCGGGTTTCACCATATTGGCCAGGCTGGTCTCGAACTCCTGGCCTCAGGTGATCAGCCCGCCTCAGCCTCCCAAAGTGCTGGGATTAGAGGCATGAGCCAATGCGTCTGGCCACCTTATGATTTTTATAACACAGGCTCGGTTGCAACAGGACTCAGACTCTGGAATGGCACTGGGAGGAACCGGACATCGTGGCAAGGCTAGCTGAGTCTGCTGGCAGGGACAGCACCCTAGGACTTCAGGTTCCAAATAGAACGTTAGTGAGAGGTTGCCACAGTGGCCCAAAGACATCCTGGCTCGAAGTCTCAATTAGTTTCCTGAATCCCCATAGCAAGGTAGAAACATCGGCTGACCCGGGGAAGTGGGGAGACTCAGGCCCTTTTCTTTTTTTTTTTTTTTCCTTTTGAGATAGAGGCTCGCTCTGTCGCCGAGGCTGGAGTGCAATGGCGTGATCTCGGCTCACTGCAACCTCTGCCTCCCAGGTTCAAGCAGTTCTCCCGCCTCAGCCTCCCGAGTAGCTGGGACTACAGGCGCGTGCTGTCGTGCCTGGCTAATTTTTTGTATTTTTAGTAGAGATGGGGTTTCACCATGACCAGGATGTTCTCTATCTCCTGGCCTCGTGATCTGCCTGCCTTGGCCTCCCAAAGTGCTGGGATTACAGGCGTGAGCCAACACTTCCGGCTAACTCAGGCTCTTTTCTATGGAGCTAGCCAGGGACCAATGGGACAGCCCCCAAGGCAGCCCTCAGCAGGTGCACAGGTGATAAGAATGTTGTGGAAGTGGCAGCCGCCCCGTGGCTGGCATGGGGTCAGCCTCTGTATCTGAGGCACACAGTGATGCATGTTGTGACTTGAAGGGTCTCAGGAGCCCACTCCACCCCTAAGAAGTGCCCCACATAGGACAGTGCAGTGGCTCATGCCTGTAGTCCCAACACTTTGGGAGGCTGAGGCAAGAGGATCGCTGGAGGTCAGGAGATCAAGACCAGCCTGGACAGCATAGCAAGACTTCATCTTTATGAAAAATGTTTAAAATTAGCCTGGCATGGTAGCACACACGTGTAGTCTCAGCTACTCAGGAGGCCAGGGTGGGAGAATTGCTTGAGCCCAGGAGTTTGAGGCTGCAATAACTTAAGATCACGCTTACCACTGCTCTCCAGCCTAGGAGACAGACCAAAACCCGGGGAGGGGAGGGGAGGGGATGGGGAAGGGGAGGGAAGGGAGAAGGAAAAAAAATGGGGGGGAGTCCCTAACCTGAAATTCCAGCACTAACAAATTATTTGATTTTAGACAATGGTCTCTTTCTGTGTCCCCTTTAAACTCTAAGTCCCCACAAAGGAACAGCATAATGAGTGTTCCGTTCCCTTAGAAGATCTGCGTGGAAGAGAAGTCACCAGAAAGCTGAAGGGAAAAGATAGGACAAGGTCCCCAAACCTTTTCTGGAAAGGGTTGCGTGGTCTCTGGCCCACTATTCACTCTCTGCCATCCCAGCATGAAAACAACCACAGACAATTCACAAATAAATGAGTGTGGCAGTGTTACAACAAGTCTTCAGTTACAGACACTGAAATCAATTTCACGTGATTTTCACATGTCAGGAAATACTATGTTTCTAATTTTTTTCCAACCATTTAAACATGTAAAAGCAATTCTTAGCTCACAGTCACGAGGAAATAGGTTGCAGGATGAATCTGAATCATAGGTGATAATTTTCTAATCCCTAGGATAGAAACACGTCTGTAATCCCAACACTTTGAAAGCCTGAGGTAGGAGGATCACTTGAGACCAGGAGTTTAAGACAAGCCTTGGCAACACAGCGATTTCTCATCTGTAGAAAAAAATTTAACAATTAAAATTAGCTGGGCATGATGACCTGTGCCTGTGGTCCCAGATACTTGGGAGGCTGAGGCAGGAGGATTGCTTGAGCCCAGAAGGTCAAAGCTTCAGTGAGCTATGATTGCGCCACTGCACTCCAGCCTGGCTAATGGAACAAGACCCTGTCTCGATTAAAAAAAAAGAAGAAGAAGAAGATAGGAAGGAAGGAAGAAAAGGAAGGGAGGGAGGGAGGGAGAGAAGGAAGGAAGGGAGAAAGAAATGTGGAGCACAATGATCATTTATCTAATACTAGGATAATATTTTATTTATTTATTTATTTATTTTTGAGATGGAGTCTTGCTCTGTTGCCAGGCTGGAGTACAGTGGCATGATCTCAGCTCACTGCAACATCTGCCTCCCAGATTCAAGTGATTCCCCTGCCTCAGCCTCCCAAGTAGCTGGGACTATAGGTGCACGCCACCACACCCGGCTAATTTTTTGTATTTTAGTAGAGATGAGGTTTCACCATGTTGGACAGGATGTCTGGATCTCCTGAGCTCATGATCTACCCGCCTCAGCCTCCCAAAGTGCTGGGATTACAGGCGTGAGTGATAATAGGATAATCTTATTATGGGGGGCATAGACTCTTGGCTTCCTAAAGTTTCACTAAAAATCACTGACTTGAGGCAGTTTGATTAACAGGAGAAAAGACACACAAATTTATTTAACATATATACAGGGGACCCTTCAAAAGGAAGACCCAATCTCCCAAGGAGTTACAGAAACTTAAATACCATCCTGATGCCACAGTAGAAAATGCAGACTCAGCCAGGCTCGGTGGTTCACGCCTGTAATCCCAGCACTTTGGGAGGCCAAGGCAGGTGGATCACCTGAGGTCCAGAGTTCAAGACCACCCTGGCCAACATGGTGAAACCCCATCTCTACTAAAAATACAAAAATCAGCTGGGCGTGGTAATCCCAGCAGGTGCCTGTAATCCCAGCTACTCCGGAGGCTGAGGCAAGAGAATTGCTTGAACCCGGGAGGCAGAGGTTGCAGTGAGCCAAGATAGCACCATTGCACTCCAGCTTCGGCGACAGAGCAAGATTCTATCTCAAAAAAAAAAAAAAAAATACACATGCAAATTTCCTCCAAAAGACAACTTTGCAGGGTCCCCACATCTCCCCCTGACAACCTTTTTTAGAGACAGAGTCTTGCTGTGTTGCCCAGGCTGCAGTGCTGTGGCACGATGATCATTCGCTGCAGCCTCAAACTCCCAGGCTCAAGCGATCCTCCCACCTCAGCCTTCCAAGTAGCTGGGACCACAGGCATGTGATTCCACACCCAGCTAATTTTTTAATTTTCTTTTTTAATAGAGATAGGATCTCACTTTTTGCCCAGGCTGGTGTTGAACTCCTGGCCTCAAATGATCCTCCCACCTTGGCTTCCCAAAGTGCT